>NW_028274808.1:41405020-42799330 GCF_037043125.1 Eumetopias jubatus
GAAGCAGTTAACGGGGTACTGTGGCTGAGAGCCTGGGGAACGGGTTCCATACGTAAAAGCGAGGGAGAAACAGGCCATTGCAGAAGGCACCTCCGGACTCAGCTCTTGCTACCTGAAGATCATACTACCGCTCAGTGTGTCCTTGGAACGCTCAGTGCTGGACACTGCCTTGGAAGAAAGAAGCCTGTAAGGAATCCCAGCTTTAACTCACTTCGCCTCTACGGCGGGTGGCAACATTTCCAAGTGTGCTTGTGTGGAAAACTGGGGAATGGGTCCCAGCGTAATTCCGTTGGAGAAGAAGCACTCGCAGAAGGCACCTCTCAACTCAACTCTTCTTTCAGGAAGATAGGTCTGTTGCCCCGTGTTTGCGACTAGTCCTAAGTGCCATCCACCTAACACAAAGGAACAAAACTGTAGAGAACCCGTGATTCAGCAAACATTGCTCTTCCTCAGTGTGAACTTCATCTGTTTTGTGGTTTTGTGAAAGCCTGAGATATGGGACCTAAACCTAACTCTGAGCGAGAAACAGGCCTCTAAAGAGGCTGCTGTCGTCCAACCTGGTGTTTTAGGATGTTAGCACTGCTCTACCCTGTGTGTCTGGATGCCTAGGTGCCAGGCTACTAATTCAAAGAATCAAAGCTGTAGCATTACTGAACTTTAGCTAATATTACCATTCTTGAAACTGGAGGAATTTTACAGTGTTCGTGTATGAGAGACCGGTGAAGGGTCCCATACGTGAAATCGAGTGAGAAACAGGATCATGCAGAAGGCAGTTCTCACTCATCTCTTGTTTCATGAGGCTAGTACCGTGGCCCCGTGTGTGCATGCAAGCGTAAAGCCAGCCACCTCCCTCGAAAAGACAACTCTGTAGAGAATCCGTTCTTCAGCTTAAATAGCCTTTCCTGAGATTGGAAGCCTTTTTCATGAGCTTGCGTGAGAGAACTTCAAGTGAGTCTGAAACCATATTTCCCAGTGAGACTCAGGCTCCAGCAGAAGGCAGAAAATGACTCCACACTTGTTTCATGACGCTAGCACTGTGGCCCCACTTTTGCATGGAAATCTAATTGCTAGCGTACTAACTCAAAGAAACAGCACTGTAGAGGGACAGCTTTTTATATAGCATCGTTGTTCCATTGGGTGGAAACACTTTGAGTGTGTGTGCGTGAGAGCCTGGGGAACGATCCCATAAATTGCTGGGCAAGAGAAACGGCTTCAGGCAGAGGCACCTCTCAAATCAGCTCTATTTTCACCACGGTAGCACTCTTCCTGCATGTGTGCATGGAAGCCTAAGTTCTAGGCACCTCCCTCGAAGGAACAACACTGTAGAGACACACTTAGCTACCGCTGATTTCTCTGTGGGAGCAAGCAGTATACTGTGTACTGTGGGTGAGAGCCCGGGGAACGGGTTCCCTACGTAAACCCGAGCGAGAAAAACCCGGTGCAGAAGGCACCTCTGGACTCAGCTCTTGCTACCTGATGCTAACACTACTGCCTCATATTTGCTTGGAAATCTCAGTGCTTCACACTGGCTTGGAAGAAACTAGCCTGTAAAGACTCCCAGCTTCAGCTCACTTCTGCTCTTCAGAGATTGGCAGCATTTTCAACTGTGCTTGTGTGCAAACCTGGGGAATGGGTCCCAGCATAATTCCGAGGGAGAAAGAAGCATGGGCAGAAGGCACTTCTCGACTCAACTCGTCTCTCAGGAAGCTAGGTCTCTTGCCCCGTGTGTGCGTGTAGTCCTAAGAGCCATCCACCTATCGCAAAAGAACAATCCTGTAGAGAACCCGTGCCTCAGCAAACATCGCCCTTCCTCAGGGTTAATTTCATCTGTTGTCTGCTTTTTTTTCTTTAAATTTTTTATTGTTATATTAGTCACCATACATCCCATCATTAGTTTTTGATGTAGTGTTCCATGGTTCATTGTTTTTGCATAACACCCGTGTTCCATGCAAAATGTGCCCTCTTTAATACCCATCATCAGGCTAACCCATCCCCCGCCCTTCTCCCCTCTACAACCCTCAGTTTGTTTTTCAGAGTCCATCGTCTCTCATGGTTCGTCTCCCCCAGCAGTTTCCCCCCCTTCATGTTTCCCTTCCTGCTATGTTCTTCTTCTTTTTATTTTTAACTTATATTGTATTATTTGTGTCAGAGGTACAGATCTGTGATTCAACAGTCTTGCACAATTCACAGCACTCACCATAGCAGATTCCCTCCCCAATGTCTATCACCCAGCCACTCCATCCCTCCCACCCCACCTCCACTCCAGCAACCCTCAGTTTGTCTCCTGAGATTAAGAATTCCTCATATCAGTGAGGTCATACAATACATGTCTTTCTCTGATTGACTTATTTCACTCAGCATAACACCCTCCAGTTCCATCCACGTCATTGCAAATGGCAAGATCTCATTCTTTTTGATGGCTGCATAATATTCCATTGTGTGTCTGTATACACACACACACACACACACACACACACCACATCTTCTTTATCCATTCATCTGTCGATGGGCATCTTGGCTCTTTCCACAGTTTGGCTATTGTGGACATTGCTGCTATAAACATCGGGATGCAAGCACCGCTTTGGTTCCCTACATTTGTATCTTTGTGGTAAATACCCAGGAGCGCAATTGCTGGATCGTATGGTAGCTTTATTTTCAACTTTTTGAGGAACCTCCATACTGTTTTCCAGAGTGGCTCCACCAGCTTGCATTTCCACCAACATTGTACGAGGGTTCCCCTTTCTCCACATCCCCGCCAACATCTGTCGCTTCCTGACTTGTTAATTTTAGCCATTCTGACTGGTGTGAGGTGGTATCTCATTGAGGTTTTGATTTGGATTTCCCTGATGCCAAGTGACGTTGAACACTTTTTCATAGTCTGTTGACCATTTGGATGTCTTCTTTGGAAAAATATCTGTTCATGTCTTCTGCCCATTTCTTGATTGGATCATTTGTTCTTTGGGTGTTGAGTTTAAGAAGTTCTTTATAGATTTTGGATACTAGCCCTTTATCTGATATGTCATTTGCAAACATCTCTCATTTTGTCGGTGCGGCAGGCCCCTCTCCCAGAAGACAGGCTGGGAAAACAAGCAGCTAGCAACCCTGAGGTCCCTGGAAAACAGGTGCATCTTCCTTGGGTTGAGGTCAATAATTTGGACTCTATACATTCCCCCAACCACCCCTCAACAGAATGACTAGGAGGAGGAACCCCCAAAATAGGAAAGACTCAGAGATTATGACTTATGCCACAGATTTACAAATGGATTCAGATATAATCAAGATGTCGGAGATGGAATTCAGGCTAGCAATTGTGAAGACAATAGCTAGAATGGAGAAATCAATTAATGGCAACATAGAATCTCTAAAGGCAGAAATGAAAGCTGAATTGGCAGAACTTAAAAATGCTATCGGTGAGATCCAAGCTAATCTAGATAATCTAACAGCTACAGTAAGTGAGGCAAAAGAATGAATTAGTGATCTGGAAGACCAATTAATAGACAAGAAGGGAAAAGAGGAGGCCAGGGAAAAACAACTCAGAATCCATGAAGATAGAATCACAGAAATAAGTTTTAACACCAAGAAACGTTCCAATGTCAGAATTATTGATCTGGATCCTGGAAAGGGTGGAGAGAGAGAGAGAGAGGACTAGAGATATATTTGAGCAAATTGCAGCTGAGAACTTCCCTAATCTGGGGAATGAAACAAACATTCATGCCCGAGAGACAGAGAGGACCCTTCCCAAGATCAAGGAAAACAGGCCAACACCCTGGCATGTAATAGAAAAACTCGCAAATCTTAGAGCCAAGGAAACCATCTTAAGGGCAGTTAGGGGGAAGAGATTCCCTACGTACAGAGGGAAGAACATCAGAGTAACATCAGACCTACCCACAGAAACCTGGCAAGCTAGAAAGGGCTGACAAGACATATTCAGGGTACTAAATGAGAAGAACATGCAGCCAAGAATACTTTATCTGGCAAGACTGTCATTTAGAATGGATGGAGAGATGCAGAGCTTCCAAGACCAGCAGAAACTGAACGAATATGTGACCAGTAAGCCGGCCCTGCAAGAAATATTAAGGAGGGTCCTATAAAAGGAGAAAGGCCCCAAGAGTGATATAGAACAGAAACTTAGACAATCTATAAAAACAAGGTCTTCACAGGCAACATGATGACAATAAATTCATATCTTGCAATAATCACTCTCAACGTGAACGGCCTAAATGCTCCCATAAAATGGCACAGGGTTGCAGATTCGATAAAAAGACAGGACCCATCCATATGCTGTCTACAAGAGACTCATTTGGAACCTAAAGATACATCCAGACTGAAAGTGAAGGGATGGAGAGCCATCTTCCGTGCCAGCAGACCTCAAAAGAAAGCTGGGGTAGTAATTATTATATCAGACAAATTAGATTTTAAATTAAGACTGTAGTTAGAGACACAGAAGGACACTATATCGTTCTTAAAGGGTCTATCCAACAAGAAGATCTAACCATTGAAAATATCTATACCCCCAACATGGGAGAAGTCATCTACATAAGCCAATGGTTAACCAAAACAAAGAGTCATATTGATAATAATACGTTAATTGTAGGAGACCTTTAATACTCCACTCTCAACAATAGACAGATCACCTAAGCAGAAAATCATCAAAGAAACAAGAGCTTTGAATGACACACCGGACCAGATGGACCTCATAGATATAGACAGAACATTCCACCCTAAAACAACAGAACACTCATTCTTCTCGAGTGCACATGGAACTTTCTCCAGAATAAACCACATACTGGGTCACAAATCAGGTCTCAACTGATACCAAAAGATTGAGATTATTCCTTGCATATTCTCAGACCATAATGCTTTAAAACTGGAACTCAATCACAAGAAAAAATTTGGAAGAAATTCAAACACTTGGAAGCTAAAGACCACTCTGCTCAAGAATGTCTAGGTCAACCAGGAAATCAAAGAAGAACTTAAACAATTCATGGAAACCAATGAGAATGAAAACACATTGGTCCAAAACCTATGGGACACTGCAAAGGCAGTCCTAAGGGGGAAATACATAGCCATCCAATCCTCACTCACTCAAAAAAAAAAACAAAAAAAAAACCGCACAGAAAAATCCCGAATTCACCAACTAACTCTACACCTTAAAGAACAGGAGAAAAAACAACAAAGGATGGCTAAGTCACGCATTAGAAGAGAAATGATTAAGATTAGAGCAGAGATCAAGGAACTAGAAACCAGAAACACAGTAGATCAAATCAGTGAAACTAGAAGCTGGTTCTTT
Source organism: Eumetopias jubatus (assembly GCF_037043125.1). Classification (NCBI taxonomy): domain Eukaryota; kingdom Metazoa; phylum Chordata; class Mammalia; order Carnivora; family Otariidae; genus Eumetopias; species Eumetopias jubatus. Next base: position 41,410,311 of record NW_028274808.1, read on the forward strand.
AAAAGAATTCATAAGATCGATAAACCACTGGCCAGACTTATCGAAAAGAAAAGAGAAATGATTCAAATTAATAAATTTATGAATGAAAGGAGAGAGATCACGACTAACACCAAGGAAATAGAAACAATTATTGGAAGTTATTATCAACAACTATATGCCAATAAACTGAGCAATCTGGATGAAATGGATGCCTTCCTGGAAACCTATAAACTGCCAAGACTGAAACAAGAAGAAATTGACAACCTGAATAGGCCAATAACCGGTAATGAGATTGAAGCAGTGATCAAAAAACAAGAGTCCAGGGCCTGCCGGATTCCCTGGGGAATGCTAACCAAACACTCAAAGAAGAAAGAATACCTATTCTCCTGAAGCTGTTTCAAAAAATAGAAACAGAAGGAGAGCTTCCAGACTCATTCTATGAGGCCAGCATTACCTTAATCCCCAAACCAGGCAAAGACCCCATCAAAAAGAATTTCAGACCAATATCCCTGATGAATATGGGTTCCAAAACCCTCAACAAAATCCTAGCTAATAGGATCCAACAATACATTAAAAGCATCATCCACCACGACAAAGCGGGATTTATCCCCAGGGTGCAAGGGTGGTTCAACATTTGCAAATCAAACAATGTGATAGAACACATTAATAAGAGGGGAGAGAAGAACCATACGGTCCTCTCAATTGATGCAGAAAAAGCATTTGACAAATTACAGCATCCTTTCCTGATTAAAACTCTTCAGAGTATAGGGATGGAGGAAACATTCCTCAAGTTCATAAAATCCATCTATGAAAAACACACAGCAAATATCATCCTCAAGGGGGAAAAGTTGAGAGCATTTCCCTTAAGTTCAGGAACACAAGGATGCCCACTCTCACCACTATTGGTCAACATAGTACTAGAAGTCCTAGCAACAGCAATCAGACCACTAAAAGAAATAAAAGAAACTGGCAAAGAAGAAATCAGACTCTCTCTTTTCACTGATGACATGATACTTTATGTGGAAAACCCAATAGACTCCACCCCCAAATTACTAGAACTCATACAGCAATTCAGTAACGTGGCAGGATACAAAATCAATGCACAGAAATCAGTTGCTCTCTTACACACTAACAATGCAACTGTAGAAAGAGAAATTAGAGAAAGAATTCCATGTACAATAGCACCCCAAAAGCCATAAGATAACTCAGAATAAACCTAACCAAAGAGGTACAAGATCTATGCTCTAGGAACTACAGAACACTCATGAAAGAAATTGAAGAAGACACAAAAAGATGGAAAAATATTCCATGCTCATGGATCAGAAGAATAAACATTGTTAAAATGTCTATGCTACCCAAAGCAATCTATACCTTCAATGCCATCCCGATCCAAATTCCAATGACATTTTTCAAAGTGCTGGAACAAATAATCCTAAAATTTGTATGGAATCCCAAAAGACCCCGAATCGCCAAGGAAATATTGAAAAAGAAAAACAAAGTTGGGGGCATCACGTTGCCCGACTTCAAGCTTATTACAAAGCAGTGATCACCAAGATAGCATGGTATTGGCACTAAAACAAACACATAGACCAATGGAACAGAATAGAGAGCCCAGATATGGACCCTCAACTCTATGGTCAAATAATCTTTGACAAAGCAGGAAAAAATATGCAATGGAAAAAAGACAGTCTCTTCAATAAATGGTGCTGGGAAAATTGGACGGTCACATGCAGAAGAATGAAACTCGACCATTCTCTAACACTATACACAAAGATAAACTCAAAATGGATGAAGGAACTCAATGTGAGAAAAGAATCCATCAAAATCCTAGAGGAGAACATAGGCAATAACCTCTTTGACATTGCCCACAGCAACTTCTTTCAAGATACATCTCCAGAGGCAAGCGAAACAAAAGCAAAAAAAAAAAAAAAAAAAAAAAAACAGCAAAAGATCTTTTGGGACTTCATCAAGATAAAAAGCTTCTGCACAGCAAAGGAAACAGTCAGCAAAACAAAGAGGCAACCCACAGATTGGGAGAAGATATTTGCAAATGATACTACAGACAAAGGGCTGATAGCCAATATATATAAAGAACTTCTCAAACTCAACACCCAAAAAAACAAATAATCAAGCCAAAAAATGGGTAAAAGACATGAACAGACACTTCTCCAAAGAAATACAGATGGCTAACAGACACATGAAAAAATGTTCATCATCATTAGCCAGCAAGGAAATTTAAATCAAAACGACACTGAGATACCACCTTACACCAGTTAGAATGGCAAAAATGGACAGGGCAAGAAACAACAAATGTTGGAGAGGTTGTGGAGAAAGGGGATCCCTCTTACACTGTTGGTGGGAATGCAAGTTGGTACAGCCACTTTGGAAAAGAGTGTGGCAGTGCCTCAAAAAATTAAATATAGAGCTACCCTATGAATCAGCAATTGCACTCCTGGGTATTTGCCCCAAAGACACAGATGTAGGGAAAAGAAGGGCCATATGCACCCCAATGTTCATAGCAGCAATGTCCACAATAGCCACACTGTGGAAAGAGCTGGGATGCTCTTCAACAGATGAATGGATAAAGAAGTTGTGGTCCATATATACAATGGAATATTACTCAGCCACCAGAAAGGATAAATACCCTGCTTTTACATCAACATGGATGGGACTGTAAGAGATTATGCTAAGTGAAATAAGTCAAGCAGAGAAAGCCAATTATCATATGGTTTTGCTTCCTTATGTTATGGAACATAAGGAATAGCATGGAGGACATTAGGAGAAGGAAGGGAAAAATCAAGGGGGGAAATCGGAGGGAGAGATGAACCATGAGAGACTACGGACTCTGAGAAACAAACTGAGGGTTTTAGAGGCTCCGGAGGGGGGTGGAGGGATGAGTTAGCCCCTTGATGGCTATTAAGGAGGGCAGGTACTGCATGGAGCACTGGGTGTTATACGAAAACAATGAATCATGGATCCCCACATCAAAAAGTAATGATGTATTGTATGGTGACTAACATAACATAATAAAATAAAATTTAAAAGAGAGAGAGAGAGAGAGAGAGAGAAAGAGAAGGAAACAAAGGAAAGAGAGCCTGGAGGAGAAAAGAAAGTACTCAAGAAGTGTCTGAAATGAGGAAAAATTAGACACATAGACTGTGCTTCCTGTGTTGGTCCCTTCTCTGTTCTTATGTGAACACTCCAACTCTGGGGCCACAAGACCCTGAAATGTTCACCAGACAACTTACAGTCAAATCTCAGATGGCACTAGCACTGAAAACATATTCATACTCTGATTCTCTGTGGGAGAAAATGAGGATAATACATCAAGGTGTTTCAGTTTTACCATAATATTTTGCATCTGGGGGCGCCTGGGTGGCTCAGATGGTTAAGCATCTGCCTTCGGTTTGGGTCATGATCCCAGGGTCCTGGGATCGAGCCCCACATCGGGCTCCTGGCTCAGCAGGGAGCCTGCTTCTCCCTCTCCCTCTGCCTCTCTCCCTGCTCATTCTCTCTCTCTCTCTCTCTCTCTCTCTGTGTGTGTGTGTGTGTGTGTGTATCTCTGTGTCTCAGATGAATAAATAAAATCTTTTTTAAAAAATGATATTTTGCATCTGTATATGTCTATTGTCCTCCTACGTGTACACATACCTCCCCCAAAAAACAATAAGAAGAAAAATAAAACCATCACAAATTTTAAAGTAAGTCATCCACTATTCTCCTTTATTCACAAAAATCTACTGCCTCCTTTTCGATTAATTTGAGTTTTAGAGAAAAACCCACTCCTCTCAAGGACAGCCTGGATCCTTGACAAGATTATAAGCCTCATAAGGAAAATATAAGTTTACTAATCATAAACAAGTTCCAAAGCAACAGTAATTAATTTTTAAATTGAATTTAAAAATTTATTCTTTTTTGCTTTTTAAAGAAAAGTATTTTTTTAAGTAAGTGTTCTGCTAGCTAGGTTCTCATACCATTATTTAAAATTAGTAAAATTTTAAATTCCAAACATTTTGCTTTGATTTTTGTGTAGCTAACACTTTTTAAATTTTCTTCAAAAGGACCAGAAGGTAAAAATTTTCTAGAAAGAGATCAGAGGACATATTTATTCATATGGTGGTGATGTTCTTTTTATTCTAAAGATAATGATTTGCTGTTTAATAAACAGTTTTGTTGAAATGCAACTCTGAAAACTCTTATAGGGCTATCTTTGAATTTTCTGAGGTTTGTTACATATTCTAGAAGGAAGAGGAGGCCTATAAGACAAAATCAGGACTATGATCTGGGATCAGTATATGCATTGTAAGTTCTAGAAAGCCAATCTGTGTTGCATGTTATTATTTTCTCCAACTCTACCACTTAAACCACTTAAAGTGTCTCTATCTAGGGCCATGAAAATCTTTTTTTTTTCATATTACCTGCTTAATTGCTTGACTATGGAGACTAGCCAGGCAAAACTGAAGGAGTAGGCATTTGGTAGCAGACAGACATACCTACTTCCTTGCCAATTTCTCCTACCACTCTTACTGTCATGGGCCTGCTCCAGATACAGAGTCCTGTCTGGGTTCCATGCTTGATTATGCATTTGAGCATTTAAGCCATCAGTTCAATAATCCTGGAATGCAGTTTCCTCCGTTCTCATTATGATTATCATTCTATCGTTCAGATCTCAGCCTTAAATGTCTACTTAATCACCTATACTAGTGTAGCTAAAGATATCTGCATTCACTCACTAGTATCTGAACTTTTTCTTAGTTTTTAGCTTATTCATGTATTGGTTAATTGCTCATCTCCCCTCACTGAGTATAAGCTCCTTTTTAAAATTTAAATTCAACTAATTAACATATAATGTATTATTAGTTTCAGAGGTATAGGTCAGTGATTCGTCAGGCTTGTATAACACCCAGTACTCATTACATCACGTGCCCTCCTTAATGTCCATCCCCCATCCCCCACCTCCCTCCTTTCCAGCAATCCTCAGTTTGTTTCCTATGATTAAGAGTCTCTTATGGCTTGTTTCCCTCTCTGATTTCATCTTGTTTTATTTTTCCCTCTCTTCCTCTATGATCCTGTTTTGTTTCTTAAACTCCACATATGAGTGAGATAATATGATAATTGTTTTTCTCTGATTGACTTTTTTCACTTAGCAAAATACCCTTTAGTTCCATTCACGTCATTGCAAATGGCAAGAGTTCTTTTTTGATGACTGAGTAGTATTCCTGTGTGTGTGTGTGTGTGTGTGTGTGTGTGTGTGTGTGTGTGTATGTATATATGTGTATATATATATATATATATCTCACATCTTCTTTATCCATTCATGTGTTGAAGGACATCTCAACTCTTTCCATAGTTTGGCTACTGTGGACATCGCTGCTAAAAACATTGGGGTGCAGGTGCCCCTTTGAATCACTACATGTGTGTCTTTGGGGTAAATACCCAGTAGTGCAATTGCTGGGTCATAGGGTAGCTCTATTTTTAAACATCTTGAGGAACCTCCATACTGTTTTCCAGAGTGGCTGTACCAGTGTGCATTCCCACCAGCAGTGTAAGAGGGTTCCCCTTTCTCCACATCCTCGCCAACATTTGTTGATTCCTGTCTTATTAATTCTAGCCATCTTGATTGGTGTGAAGTGGTATCTCATTGTGGTTTTGATTTGGATTTCCCTGATGCCAAGTGATGGTGAGCATTTTTTCATGTGTCTGTTGGCCTTTTGTATGTCTTCTTTGGAAAAATATGTGTTCATGTCGTCTCCCCATTTCTTCACTGGGTTATTTGTTTTTTTGGTGTTGTTTGATAAGTTCTTTATAGATTTTGGATACCAGCCCTTTATCTGATAAGACATTTGCAAATATCTTCTCCCGTTCTGTCAGTTGCCTTTTGGTTTTGTCATCTGTTTCCGTTACTGTCTTGATGAAGTCCAAATCATTCATGTTTGCCTTTGTTTCCTTTGTCTTTGGAGATTTGTCTAGCAAGAAGTTGCTGTGGCCAAGGTCATGGAGGTTGCTGACTCTGTTCTCCTCTGGGATTTTGATGGATCCCTGTCTCACATTTAGGTTTTTTATCCCTTTTAGTCTATTTTTGTGTATGGCCCAAGGAAATGGACTAGTTTCATTCTTCTGTATATAGCTGTCCAATTTTCCCAGCACCATTTATTGAAGAGACTGCTTTTTTTTCCCATTGGATATTCTTTCCTGCTTTGTCAAAGATTAGTTGACCATAGAGTTGAGGGTCTGTTTCTGGGTTTTCTATTCTGTTCCATTGATCTATGTGCCTGTTTTTGTGCCAGTACCATACTGTATGATGATTACAGCTTTGTAATAGAGTTTGAAGTCCAGAAGTGAGATGCCACCAGCTTTGCTGTTGGTGTTGTTGTTGTTGTTGTTGTTTTCCAACATTCCTTTGGCTATTCAGGGTCTTTTCTGGTTCCATACAAATTTTAGGATTATTTGTTCCAGCCCTGTGAAAAAAGTTGATGGTATTTTGGTAGGGAGGGCATTGAATGTATAGATTGCTCTAGGTAGCATAGAAATTTTAACAATGTTTGTTATTCTAATCCATGAGCATGGAATGTTTTTCCATTTCTTTGTGTCTTCCTCAATTTCTTTCCTGACTGTTCTATAGTTTTCTGAGCACAGATCCTTTGCCTCTTTGCTTAGGTTTATTCCTAAATATCTTATGGTCTTAGGTGCAATATGGATGAGATCAACTCCTTACCTTCTCTTTCTTCTGTCTCATTGTTCGTGTATAGAAAGGCAACTGATTTCTGTGCATTGATTTTTATATATAAGCTCCCTCTGAATCATTCTGGCTGCCTACTTCCTGGTATATCCTTAGCACCTAAACTGCCTCACTCATAGAAGATGCTTGTTAAACATATGTTGAAAGAAAAATTCCTGTCAATTTTATTTTAACCCACACAATATATAATACTGGTATTACCAAGACAGATTTCTTGTTAAATATTTAATTTCGTTGAGCAAAAGAAATTTAAGAAAAAGAAATACTGAGTGGTGTGACAAACATGAGCTCTAGTAGATGTTAACGGTAGAAACCTTGGGCAGTTCCCCATCCCCATTTCCAGTTATTAAAGTTTTTAATCTCAGTTTTTAAAACCTCTCTCTGTTGACCCTATTCCTATGGAAAACAAATCCATGCTGTTTCCTTTTTCATGTCTCAAGAAATTATCAGAAGTGAGCAAAGTATCTGAAAATTGTATGAGTACAAATACTTTTTTTAATGGATGAGTGAATATAATGTTAAGGGAGTGATTTAGTAATCCCACTCAATGACTATGGAAGAAGCTGAATGATTCTATGGATGAGACAAACTTTTGGAAGCAGGTCAATTTTATGAGCAGATCCGAGTCAATGACAAGATTATTGTCTTGGGAAGTGTAAAGTTCTATTTCTTATCATGTAATGAAGCTAAATTTCCCTAATTTTCTCTATGGTGCAGGATGCCATTATATTTTCATATAATAATCCTCAAACCACTAGGTAAAAATTTTATCAAGTCCCTTTCTTTCCAGAAGCTCTTTGCTGTGTGCGAATTTTAAGGAATTGTTAGAGCTGTATGATAAAATTACAAATCTTAGAAATGGGCAGGGATTCAATGTTGCTACTTTTCCAGGGACTCTGGTTTCAAGCATGCTTATTTTCATATGCTTCTTTACAGATCAAGGAACTAAGACCTGAGAAACACAAAGTAAAGAGACTTAAGATTACTCATTTGTGAAGAGTGGAGACAGTGTGGTTGCCTATTCCATATTTCTCTGTTATTTGTCATTTTAATCCCAGTTCATTCATTTTCACCCTGAGTCTCATCATTTGCATATTTTATTCTAAAATCGAGACAAAAATAACTCCATCACTGACCAATACCAAGTTATTCAATATCAGAAAACAAAAACCAGTTTCAGTTTTTTTGTTTGTTCATTTGTTTGTTTCTATACTCACCAAAGGCTTGTAAACACTGTGGTGACTTTTATTTGTATAACCCTTTACTATTTCCACAGTACTCCATACATGTTATTTAATGCTGTTGTTACTGAATCCATGATAAAAAAGAGAATGCACAATTTGTTCAGAAAGATAACAAAAGGAAAGAACTATAGCAAAAGGAAAGAAAACTAATCCTAGCCTTAAACTTAACCCGTATAGAAAAACCAGGCAATGTTATTACCAATGGAAAGAAAATGGATAAGAATAAAACAAACAAACAAAAAACCAAAAAGCCCCACAATAAAATACAAAATGTTACACACACACACACACACACACACACAGACACACACACACACTCTACTAAGTGGAGGAAAGAGTGGGTAAGACAGAATGATGTGAATGGGTGCGAAGGAGGCAATATGAGAAAGCTGTCAGATAGTGGATGAATAGACAGGTTGACAGGTGAGAGGAGGGGAGATGAATGCCAACATTGGAGAGAAAGTGTGAGGAAGGAGGCAGGATTTAGAAGAAAAATCTCACACTGAGAAATAGAAAATAGTGCCACCTGCTGGTAAACATGTGACACTTTTTCAAAATACTCTTTTTTTTTTTTTAAATCATATTTAAGTTCAAGTTAGTTAACATATAGTGTATTATTAGTTTCAGAGGTAGAGGTCAGTGATTCATCAGTCTTATATAATACCCAGTGCTCATTACATCACATGCCCTTCTTAATGCCCATAACCCACTGACCCCACCCCCACCCACGACACCTCCAGCAACCCTCAGTTTGTTTTCTATAGTTAAGAGTCTCATGGTTTTCCTCCTTCTCTGTTTTTATCTTATTTTATTTTTCTTTCCCTTCCCCTATGTTCATGTTTTTTTTCTTAAATTCCACATATGAGTGAAATCATATGATATTTGTCTTTTTCTGACTGTTTTATTTCCCTTAGCATGATACACTTTAGGTCCATCCACTTTGTTGCAAATGGCAAGATTTCATTCTTTTGATCATTGAGTAATATTCCATTGTGTATATATGTGATATATATCTGTATCTATCTATCTATCTATCTATCTATCTATATCTATATCTATCTCACATCTTCTATATCCATTCATCTGTCAATGGACATCTGAGCTCTTTCCATATTTTGGCTATTGTGGACATTGCTGCTATAAACATTGGGGTGCATGTGGCCCTTTGAATCACTATTTTTGTACCTTTGGGTAAACACCTAGAAGTGAAATTGCTGGGTCAAATAGTTCTATTTTTAACTTTTTGAAGAATCTCCATACTGTTTTCCAGGCCAGGACTTTTGGTGTTGGAGATTTTTGATTACTGATTCAATTTATTTGCCGGTTGTGGATCTGTTCAAATTTTCTATCTCGTCTTACAACAGTTTTGGTAATTTGTAGGTTTCTCGGAATTTGTCCATTTCTTCTAGATTGCCCAGTTTGTTGGCATATAACTTTTCACAGTATTCTCTTGTAATTGTTTGTAATTCTGTCGTGTTGTTTATGACCTCTCTTCCTTCATTAATGATTTTTATCTATTTAGGTCCTTTCTCTTTTCTTTTTGGTAAATCTGGCTAGGGATTTATCAATTTTATTGATTCTTTTGTAGATCTAGCTCTTAGTTTTGTTAATTGGTTCTGTTATTTTTCTGTTTCTATGTCATTTATTTCTATTCTAATCTTTATTATTCCCCTCCTGCTGTATTTAGGTCTTATTTGCTGTTCGTTTTCTAACTTCAGTACATGCAAGGTTAAGTTGTGTATTTGAGACTTTTCTTGCTTCTTACAGGCCTATATATAATTGCTATATGCTTCCTTTGTAGGACCACCTTTGCTGACATCCCAAAGGTTTTGGACTGTTATGTTTTCATTTTCATTTGCTTCCATGTACTTTTTTATTTCTTCTTTAATATTCTGGTTGGCCCATTCATTCTTTAGTAGGATGATCTTTAAACTCCATGTATTAGTGTCTTTCCAAAATTTTCTTGTGGTTGACTTCAAATTTCATAACATTGTGGTCTGAAAATATACATGGTATGATCTCAGTCTTTTTGTACTTGTTGAGGGCTTATTCATGACCCAGTATGTGATCTATTCTGGAAAATATTCCATGTGCACTTGAAAAGAATGTGCATTCTGCTGCTTTGGGATGCAAAGCTCTGAATATATCTGTTAAGTCCATATGTTTCAGTCTGTCATTCAAAGTCATTGTTTCCTTGTTGAGCTTCTGCTTAGATGATCTATCCATTGCTGTAAGTAGGCATTAAAGTCCCCTATTATTATTGTATTATTATCAGTGAGTTTCTTTATGATGTTATTAATTGATTTATGTATTTGGGTGCTCCCAAGTTGGGGCATATTTACATTTGTTAGATCTCCTTGATGGATAAGCCTCTTAATTATGATATAATGCCTATCTTCATATCTTGTTATATTATTTGCTTAAAGGTCTAGTTTTTCTGAATATTTCCTTTCACTGCTTTCTGGCCTGCCAAGTTTCAGTGGAAAGAACTGCCGCCAACCTGATCTGTCTCCCCTTGTACGTTAAGGACTTTTTTTCCCTTGCTGCTTTCAGTATTATTTCCTTATCTTTGTATTTTGTGAGTTTGACTATGGTATGACTTGGAAATGGTCGACTTCTGTTGAATTTAATGGGAGTTCTCTGTGCTTCTTGGATTTTGAGGTCTGTGTCCTACCCCAGATTAGGGAAGGTTGAATAAATCTTCTGCCCCTTTATCTCTCTCTTCATCTTCTGTGACTCCTATGATATAGATGTTATTACATTTTTTTAAATTTTTTTATTGTTATGTTAATCACCATATATTACATCATTAGTTTTTGATGCAGTGTTCCATGATTCATTGTTTGTTCATAACACCCAGTGCTCCATGCAGAACGTGCCCTCCTCAATACCCATCACCAGGCTAACCCATCCCCCTACCCCCCTCCCCTCTAGAACCCTCAGTTTGTTTTTCAGAGTCCATCATCTCTCATGGTTCGTCTCCCCCTCTGACATACTCCCCTTTTCTTCCTCTCCTGTTATCTTCTTCTTTTTCTTTTTTCTTAAAATATGTTGCATTATTTGTTTCAGAAGTACAGACCTGTGATTCAACAGTCTTGCACAATTCACAGCGCTCACCGTAGCACATACCCTCCCCAATGTCTATCACCCAGCCACCCCATCCCTCCCACCCCCAACCACTCCAGTAACCCTCAGTTTGTTTCCTGAGATTAAGAATTCCTCATATCAGGGAGGTCATGTGATACATGTCTTTCTCTGATTGACTTATTTCACTCAGCATAACACCCTCCAGTTCCATCCACGTCGTTGCAAATGGCAAGATCTCATTCCTTTTGATGGCTGCATAATATTCCATTGTGTATATATACCACTTCTTCTTTATCCATTCATCTGTCGATGGGCATCTTGGCTCTTTCCACAGTTTGGCTATTGTGGACATTGCTGCTATAAACATTGGGGTACACGTACCCCGTCGGGTCCCTACATTTGTATATCTTTGTGGTAAATACCCAGTAGTGCAATTGCTGGATCGAACGGTAGCTCTAATTTCAACTGTTGGAGAACCTCCATACTGTTTTCCAGAGTGGTTGCACCAGCTTGCATTCCCACCAACAGTGTAGGAGGGTTCCCCTTTCTCCACATCCCCGCCCACATCTGTCGTTCCCTGACTTGTTAATTTTAGCCATTCTGACGGGTGTGAGGTGGTATCTCATTGAGGTTTTGATTTGGATTTCCCTGATGCCGAGCGATGTGGAGCACTTTTTCACGTGCCTGTTGGCCATTTGGATGTCTTCTTTGGAGAAATGTCTGTTCATGTCTTCTGCCCATTTCTTGATTGGATTATTTGTTCTCTGGGTGTTGAGTTTGATAAGTTCTTTATGGATTTTGGATACTAGCCCTTTATCTGATATGTCATTTGCAAATATTTTCTCCCATTCTGTCGGTTGTCTTTTGGTTTTGTGGACTGTTTCTTTTGCTGTGCAAAAGCTTTTTATCTTGATGAAATCCCAATAGTTCATTTTTGCCCTGGCTTCCCGTGCCTTTGGCGATGTTTCTAGGAAGCAGTTGCTGCGGCTAAGGTCGAAAAGGTTGCTACCTGTGTTCTCCTTTAGGATTTGGATGGACTCCTGTCTCACGTTGAGGTCTTTCAACCATTTGGAGTCTATTTTTGTGTGTGGTGTAAGGAAATGGTCCGGTTTCATTCTTCTGCACGTGGCTGTCCAATTTTCCCAACACCATTTGTTGAAGAGACTGTCTTTTTGCCATTGGACATTCTTTCCTGCTTTGTCAAAAATAAGTTGACCATAGAGTTGAGGGTCCATTTCTGGGCTCTCGATTCTGTTCCATTGATCGATGTGTCTGTTTTTGTGCCAGTACCATACTGTCTTGATGATGACAGCTTTGTAATAGAGCTGGAAGTCTGGAATTGTGATGCCGCCAGCTTTGCTTTTCTTTTTCAGTATTCCTCTGGCTATTCTGGGTCTCTTCTGGTTCCATACAAATTTTAGGATTATTTGTTCCATTTCTTTGAAAAAAGTGGATGGTATTTTGATGGGGATTGCATTGAATGTGTAGATTGCTCTAGGTAGCATTGACATCTTCACAATGTTGATTCTGCCAATCCATGAGCATGGAACGTTTTTCCATTTCTTTGTGTCTTCTTCAATTTCTTTCATGAGTATTTTATAGTTTTCTGAGTACAGATCCTTTGCCTCTTTGGTTAGATTTATTCCTAGGTATCTAATGGTTTTGGGTGCAATTGTAAATGGGATCGACTCCTTGATTTGTCTCTCTTCTGTCTTGTTGTTGGTGTATAGGAATGCCACTGATTTCTGTGCATTGATTTTATATCCTGCTACTTTACTGAATTCCTGTATGAGTTCTAGCAGTTTTGGGGTGGAGTCTTTTGGGTTTTCCACATACCGTATCATATCATCTGCAAAGAGTGAGAGTTTGACTTCCTCTTTGCCGATTTGGATGCCTTTGATGTCTTTTTGTTGTCTGATTGCTGTGGCTAGGACTTCTAATACTATGTTGAATAGCAGTGGTGAGAGTGGACATCCCTGCCGCGTTCCTGACCTTAGGGGAAAAGCTCTCAGCCTTTCCCCATTGAGAATGATATTCGCTGTAGGTTTTTCATAGATGGCTTTTATGATATTGAGGTATGTACCCTCTATCCCTATACTCTGAAGAGTTTTGATCAAGAAAGGATGTTGTACTTTGTCAAATGCTTCTTCTGCATCTATTGAGAGGATCATATGATTCTTGTTCTTTCTTTTGTTAATGTATCGTATCACGTTGATTGATTTGCGGATGTTGAACCAGCCTTGCAGCCCAGGAATAAATCCCACTTGGTCATGGTGAATAATCCTTTTAATGTACTGTTGGATCCTATTGGCTAGTATTTTGGTGAGAATTTTTGCATCCACGTTCATCAAGGATATTGGTCTGTAATTCTCTTTTTTGATGGGGTCTTTGTCTGGTTTTGGGATCAAGGTAATGCTGGCCTCATAAAATGAGTTTGGAAGTTTCCCTTCCATTTCTATTTTTTGGAACAGTTTCAGGAGAATAGGTATTAATTCTTCTTGAAATGTCTGATAGAATTCCCCTGGGAAGCCATCTGGCCCTGGGCTTTTGTTTCTTGGGAGATTTTTGATGACTGTTTCAATTTCCTTAGTGGTTATCGGTCTGTTCAGGTTTTCTATTTCTTCCTGGTTCAGTTTTGGTAGTTGATACATCTCTAGGAATGCACCCATTTCTTCCAGGTTATCTAATTTGCTGGCATAGAGTTGCTCATCATATGTTCTTATAATTGTTTGTATTTCTTTGGTGTTGGTTGTGATCTCTCCTCTTTCATTCATGATTTTGTTGATTTGGGTCATTTCTCTTTTCTTTTTGATCAGTCTGGCCAGGGGTTTATCAATCTTGTTAATTCTTTCAAAGAACCAGCTCCTAGTTTCGTTGACCTGTTCTACTGTTCTTTTGGTTTCTAGTTCATTGATTTCTGCTCTGATCTTAATGATTTCTCTTCTCCTGCTAGGTTTAGGCTTTATTTGCTGTTCTTTCTCCAGCTCCTTTAGGTGTAGGGTTAGGTTGTGTATTTGAGACCCTTCTTGTTTCTTGAGAAAGGCTTGTATTGCTATATACTTTCCTCTCAGGACTGCCTTTGCTGTATCCCAAAGATTTTGAACAGCTGTGTTTTCATTTTCATTGGTTTCCATGAATTTTTTTAATTCTTCTTTAATTTCTTGGTTGACCCATTCATTCTTTAGTAGGATGCTCTTTAGCCTCCATGGATTTGAGTTCTTTCCGACTTTCCTCTTGTGGTTGAGTTCTAGTTTCAAAGCATTGTGGTCTGAAAATATGCAGGGAATGATCCCAATCTTTTGGTACCGATTGAGACCTGATTTGTGACCTAGGATGTGATCAATTCTGGAGAATGTTCCATGGGCACTAGAGAAGAATGTGTATTCCGTTGCTTTGGGATGGAATGTTCTGAATATGTCTGTGAAGTCCATTTGGTCCAGTGTGTCATTTAAAGTCTTTATTTCCTTGTTGATCTTTTGCTTAGATGATCTGTCCATTTCAGTCAGGGGGGTGTTAAAGTCCCCCACTATTATTGTATTGTTGTCAACGTGTTTCTTTGCTTTTGTTATTAATCGCCTTATATAATTGCCTGCTCCCATGTTCGGGGCATAGATATTTACAATTGTTAGATCTTCTTGTTGGATAGACCCTTTAAGTAGGATATAGTGTCCTTCCTCATCTCTTATTACAGTCTTTGTTTTAAAATCTAGTTTGTCTGATATAAGGATTGCCACCCCAGCTTTCTTTTGGTGTCCATTAGCATGGTAAATGGTTTTCCACCCCCTCACTTTCAATCTGGGGGTGTCTTGGGGTCTAAAATGAGTCTCTTGCAGACAGCATATGGATGGGTCTTGTTTTTTAATCCAATCTGATAGCCTGTGTCTTTTGATTGGGGCATTTAGCCCATTTACATTCAGGGTAACTATGGAAAGGTGTGAATTTAGTGCCATTGTATTACCTGTAAGGTGACTGTTAACTGTCTGTTGTCTGTGTTCGTTTCTGCTCTTTGCTGCTTTTAGGTTCTCTCTTTGCTTAGAGGACCCCTCTCAATATTTCTTGGAGGGCTGGTTTCGTGTTTGCAAATTCCTTTAGTTTTTGTTTGTTCTGGAAGCTTTTTATCTCTCCTTCTATTTTCAATGATAGCCTAGCTGGATTTGGTATTCTTGGCTGCATATTTTTCTCGTTTAGTGCTCTGAAGATATCTTGCCAGTCCTTTCTGGCCTGCCAGGTCTCTGTGGATAGGTCTGTTGCCAATCTAATGTTTCTACCATTGTAGGTTACATATCTCTTCTCCCGAGCTGCTTTCAGGATTTTCTCTTTGTCTCTGAGACTCGTAAGTTTTACTATTAGATGTCGGGGTGTTGACCTATTATTATTGATTTTGAGAGGGGTTCTCTGTGCCTCCTGGATTTTAATGCCTGTTTCCTTCCTCACATTAGGGAAGTTCTCTGCTATAATTTGCTCCAATATACCTTCTGCCCCTCTCTCTCTCTCTTCTTCTTCTGGGATCCCAATTATTCTAATGTTGTTTCGTCTTATCGTATCACTTATCTCTCGAATTCTGCCCTCGTGATCCTGTAGTTGTTTCTCTCTCTTTTTCTCAGCCTCTTTATTTTCCATCATTTGATCTTCTATATCGCTGATTCTCTCTTCTGCCTCATTTATCCTAGCATTTAGTGCCCCCATTTTTTTTAAAGATTTTATTTATTTATTCGAGAGAGAGAGAATGAGAGATAGAGAGCATGAGAGGGGGGAGGGTCAGAGGGAGAAGCAGACTCCCTGCTGAGCAGGGAGCCCGATGTGGGACTCGATCCCGGGGCTCCAGGATCATGACCTGAGCCGAAGGCAGTCGCTTAACCAACTGAGCCACCCAGGCGCCCCTAGTGCCCCCATTTTTGATTGCACCTCATCAATAGCCTTTTTGATTTCGATTTGGTTAGATTTTAGTTCTTTTATTTCTCCAGAAAGGGTTTCTCTAATAACTTCCACGCTTTTTTCAAGCCCAGCTAGTATCTTTAAAGTCATGATTCTGAACTCTAGGTCCGACATTGTACTAATGTCCGTATTGAGTAGGTCCCTGGCTGACGGTACTACCTCTTGTTCTTTTTGCTGAGGTGATTTCTTTCGTCTTGTCATTTTGTCCAGAGGAGAATAGATGAATGAGAGAACAAAATGCTAACAGGTTTACAATGTCCCCAGCAAATATACTGTATACAAATCAGAAAAGACCTGAAACCAGGGGAAAAGAAAGGGAAAGAAAGAAAAAAGAAAGAGAGAAAAAAAAAGATAAAAACAAAAACAAAACAATACAAAAAAAGCAGAATATGATCCAATATGATCAGGCTAGTGCATAGATCAGTGCCACACACTAGATTTTGGGCGTATTTTGGTCTGTTAGAAAAAAGTGCCTCCTAAAATTTTAAAGGAAGAAAGACATATATGTACAAAATAAGGGTTGATACAATGAAGGGATGGAAGATGACTGTAAAGATGAAAATTATAAAAGATCTTATAAAAGGACTTGGTAAGATAAGTTGTTTGAAAAAGGAAAGAAGTTTTAAGAAAAAAAAAAAGAAAAAGGGAGAGAATGTGATCAGGCAGGAGACAAGAACAAAGCCATACACTAGTGATTTAGGGTATATTTTGATCTGTTAGAAGAAACTATACCTCAAAATTTTAAAGAGAGAACAACTTATATATATATGCCAAAAATAAGGGTAACTACTATGAAGGGATAAAATATGACTCTAAAAATGAAAAATAAAAAATGTTTTTTTTTTTTTAAAAGGGGATTGATAAGATGTTGGTTGAAAAAGGGAAAGAGAAAAATTAAAAAAAAGTCAAGAAAAATTAACTTTGATGAAATAATGAATCATGGTAAAAAAAAAAAAAAGCCATGAATCTATGTGCAGTATTCCCCTAGCGCTGGAGTTCTCCCATTCTCCTTGATCGATCAACTTGGTCTTGGCTTGCTGGCTGTTTGTGCTGAAATTCTGGGGGAGGGGCCTGTTGCTGTGGTTTCCAAATGTCTTTGCCGGAGGCAGAATGGCCCCGCCCTTGTCGGTCTGGGCTAAGGAAGCTGCTCCGGTTTGCTCTCAGGAGCTTTTGTTCCCTGCAAGCTCTTGGTACAGCTTTGGAGGACCAGGGCAGAAAGGGTGGCCTCCCAATCTCCACCCGGAGGAGCGGAGAACTCGGGGTCCCGCTCCCCAGTGTGCCCCCAGAGAAAAGCAGTCACTTCCGTGTCCCCGGTCTCCGGCCGCACTCTGTGCTCACCCGGCCTGTGATCGAGCGTTGCTATCTCTGGCACCCAACCCCGCGCGGAGTCTCCAAACCCAGCAGATCCCTGCAGTGCGCTCCCGCACCGCTCCTCCCCGGGAAGGAAGGGGAGTCTCCCCGGATCTGCTGCTTGTTGGGTCCCTGCTGGAGGAGCCGTGCCCCGACTGGGCCGCAGATCACAGTTTATGGCAACCCCGAGCTGAGAGCCCGCGACTCTGCTCCGTCTCTGCAGTCGGCTTCCCCGCTCTGATCCCTGGGAGCTCTGGCGCACTCAGGCACCCCCGGTCTCTCTGTGACCCCAAGGGTCCTGAGACCACACTGTCCCGGGAGGATTCCACCCCCCGCTTAGCCACTGCAGCGACGTCCCTCCGCCAAGCCAACTTCTAAAAGGTCCGATTTTGTGCTCCGCGGCTCTATCACTTGCCAGAAGCGGCTGGCGGAGGCCCCTCCCCCGCCGTCTATCCTCCTGAATATCGCCTCGGATTCACTTCTCCGCACGCCCTACCTTCCAGTAAATGGTCGCTTCTCTGTTCAGAGAGTTGTTGCTACTCTCCTGTTCGATCTCCTGTTGACTTCGTAGGTGTTCAGAATGGTTTTGATCCCTATTCAGCTGAATTCCTGAGACCAGACGAAATCTAGGTCTCCTACTCCTCTGCCATCTTGCCAATAAGTCTAAATGTTATTACATTTTAATAAAATGCTTAGTTTCCCAAATCTATCTTCATGGTCCATTAGCTTTCCTTCCCTCTTCTTTGCGGCTTCCTTATTTTCCATAATTTTACCTTCTATATCACTGATCACTCCTCTAATTCATCCATCCTCATTTTTATGGCCTCCACTTGGGACAGCATCTCAGTTATAGCATTTTCAATTTTGGCCTGACTAGATTTTAGTTCTTTTATCTGCAGTATGGGATTCTTTAGTGTCTTCTATGCATTTTTCAAGCACAGCTAATATCCTTATAATCACTTTTAAATTCTAGTTCAGACATCTTACTGTTATCTGTGTTGATTAAATACCTGTGAGTATGACCTCCTGTTCTTTCTTTTGGGGGTAACTTCTGTGTCTAGTCATTTTGTCCAGGAAAGAAAAGAAGAAAGAATAAGAAAACAACAACAACAACAAAACATTAGATCCTGAGTGTGTTTTGGTCTGCTTGTTAAACTGGATCCCGAAAGAAAGAAAGAAAGAAAGAAAGAAAGAAAGAAAGAAAGAAAGAAAATACAATGAAAGGACACACAAAAAATTAATATATATGTATATAAAGTATGCATATATAAATAATTTTTTTAAAAATTTAAAAAGGAATTGAAAAAATAATAAATGAAAAAAATTAATAATACTAAAGAATAAAATTACAAAGGAGGCTAGATACTATTTTCTCCTAGAGCTGAATCTTTGCAGCTCTCTCTGGTCAGCAAACTTTGTGCAAGCGATTTCTTTGTCCGGGTCTTCTGGGGGAGGGGCCTCTTACACTAATTCTCAGGTGGACTTTTCCTAGTAGAAATGTGCCTCCAGGTTGCAGGGAGGCAGGGACTGGTGTAAGTGGCTTCAGACACCACTAGGTGGCTCTGTTTTGCTTCCTGAAGTCTGAGCCCTGATGGGCAGGAGAATATGGCAATGTCCCGCTCTCTAGCCCCAGAGCTGAAAATTCCCATCACTAACTCCTCAATGAGCCCTCACAGAAGAGCAATCAATCACTCTTGTCTCCCCAGTTTCTGTCAGAACCCTGTGTTCAACCTGTGTGTGTCTGAGCTTTTTTATCTCAAGTATAGACTGACTTTCAAAACCAAATTTTAGGGAATCCCATGGCGTGGACCCAAGCTGTTCCTCCTGGGGAGAGTCTTACCAAGCTTCTGTCCTTTGCATGACCAGTCCCAGGAGAGCAGTCACACAGCCGCACACTGGTTGGCAGTTTATGGCAATACAGAGCGGATAGCTGGCACCTAGACTTGCTGTTCTCAGCTGGCGTCCAAACTCCTATGCCTGGGAACAGTATAGTATTTAGGTGTCACACATTCTTATGACCCAAGGGATCCCCAGGCCATGGTATAACACCCAGTATTCCATAGGGTAGTTCTATTTTTAACGTTATGAGGAACGTCTGTCCTATTTTCCAGAGTGACTGTCCTAGTTTGCATACCCACCAACGGTGCAAAAGGGTTCCTCCTTTCTCCAGATCCTTGCTAACATCTGTCATTTTCTGAGTTGTTAATTTTAGCTCTTCTGACAGGTGTGAGGTGGTATCTCATTGTGGTTCTGATTTGTATTTCCTAATGATGAGTTGATGTTGAGCATTTTTCATGGTTGCCATTTGTATATCTTCTTTGGAGTAGTGTCGGTTCATGTTTCTGCCCATTTCCTTAACTGGATTATTTATTCTAGGGCTATTGATTTTGATGAGTTCTTTATAGATTCTGGATACTAGACCTTTATGTGATATGTCATTTGTGAGTATCTTCTCCCATTCCATAGGCTGCCTTTTAGTTTTCAGCATTGTTACTTTCACTGTGCAGAAGCTTTTTATCTTGATGAAGCCCAATAGTTCATTTTTGCTTTGGTTTCCCTTGCCTCAGGTGACATGTCTAGTAAGAAGTTGCTATGGCCAAGGTGAAAGAGGTTGCTGTATGTGTTCCCCTCTAGGATTTTGATGGGTTTCTGTCACACATTTAGGCCTTTCATCCATTTTGAGTTTATCTTTGTGTATGGTGTAAGAGAATGGTCCAGTTTCATTCTTCTGCATGTGGTTGCCTAGTTTCCCCAGCATGATTTGTTGAAGAGATTCTCTTTTTTCCATTGGACATTCTTTCCTGCTTTGTTGAAGATTAGTTGACCATGGAGTCGAGGGTCTACTTCCGGGTTCTCTATTCTGTTCCACTGATCTATGTGTCTGTTTTTGTGCCACTACCATACTGTCTTGAGGGTTACAGCTTGCAATACAGCTTGAAGTCTGGCACTGTGGTGACACCAGCTTTGGTTTTCTTTTTCAACATTCCTTTCGCCATTCAGGGTCTTTTCTGGTTCTATACAAACTTTAGGATTATTTGTTCTAGCTCTGTGAAAAATGCTGGTGTTCAGTTAGAATGGCAAAACCTAACAAGACAGGAAACACCAAGTGTTGGTGAGGATGTAGAGAAAGGGGAACCCTCTTACACTATTGGCGGGAATGCAAACTGGTACAGCCACTATGGAAAACAGTATGGAGGTTCCTCAAGATGTTAAAAATAGAGGTACCTATGACCCAGCAATTGCACTAGTCGGTATTTACCCCAAAGATACAGATGTAGTGAAAAGAAGGGGCACCTGCACCCCAATGTTCATAGCAGCAATGTCCCTGATAGACAAACTGTGGAAGGAGCTGAGATGTCCTTGAACCGAGGAATGGATAAAGAAGATGTGGTATATATATACAATGGAATATTACTCAGCCATCAGAAAAGATGACTCCCTACCATTTGTATCGACATGGATGGGACTAGAGGGTATTATGCTAAGTGAAATAAGTCAAGCAGAGAAAGACAATTATCATATGGTTTCACTCATACGTGGAACAAAAGGAATAGTGCGGAGCACCACAGGGGAAGGGAGGGAAAAATGAATGGTAAGAAATCAGAGAGGGAGACAAACCATGAGAGAATCTTGACTCTGGGAAACAAACTGAGTGTTACAGAAGGGAGGGAGTGGAGGAAGGGGTAACTGGGTGATGATTAAAGGAGGGCATGTGATGTGAGGAACACTGGGTGTTAGACACAACTAATGACTCTTTGAACACTACATCAAAAACTAATGACGTACTATATGTTGGCTAACTGAACATAATAATAAAAAAAGAAAAATGCTGGTGTTAGTTTGATCGGGATTGCATTAAATATGTAGATTGCTTTGGGTAGCATAAACATTTTAACAATATTTGCTCTTGCAATCCATGAGCATGAAATACTTTTTTCATTTCTTTGTGTCTTCCTCAATTTCTTTCACAAGTGTTCTATAGTTTTCAGAGTACAGATGTGTTACCCTCTTTGGTTCGGTTTCTTCCTAGGTATCTTATGGTTTTGGGTGCAATTTTAAATAGGATTAATTACTTGATGTATTCTGCTGCTGCTTCATTATTGGTGTATAGAAATGCAACAGATTTCTGTGTGTTGATTTTATATCCTGCAACTTTGCTAAATTCCTGTATCGGTTCTAGCAATTTTTGGTGGAGTCTTTTATGTTTTCTATATACAGTATCATGTCATCTGCAAAGAGTGAAATTTTGACTTCTTCCTTGCCAATTTGGATGCTTTTTACTTCTTTTTTGTTGTCTGATTGCTGAAGCTATGACTTCCGATACTATGTTGAAAAACAATGGTGAGAGAGGACATACTGTTATGTTCCTGACCTTAGGGAAAAAACTCTCAGTTTTTCCCCGTTGAGGCTGGTATTAGCTGTGGGTCTTTCATATATGGCATTATGATGTTGTGGTATATTCCCTCTATACCTACTTTGTTGAGGGTTTTTAACAAGAAAGGAGGTTGCATTTTGTCAAATGCTTTTTCTGCATCTATTTAGAGGATCATATGTTTCTTATCCTTTCTTTTCTTAATGTGATGTATCACATTGATTGTTTTGTGGATGTTGAACCACCTCTGAAACCCAGGAATAATCCCACTTGAGCATGGTGAATAATCCACTTAATATACTGTTGGAATCAATCAGCTAGTATTTTGGTGAGAATTGTTGCATCCATGTTCATCAGGGATATTGGTTTGTAGTTCCTTTTGGTGGGATCTTCGTTTCGTTTGGGAATGAAGATAATGCCGGCCTTGTAGAATGAGTTTACTAGTGTTCCTTTCCATTTTTAATTTTTGGAGCAACTTCAGAAGAATAGATATTAATTGTTTTTAAATGTTTAGTAGAATTCCCCTGGGAAGCCATCTGGCCCTGGACTCGTTTGTTGAGAGATTTTTGATTACTGATTGTGGGAATTCATTGTTCCTGGCTAGAGAGGATTGAATAAACACATACCTTCCTGGATGAGACTAGTTGAGAAGCAAAGAAGGAGTATCTGGAAAACGGGGCCCCCTGTAAGGTTTCTGGGCTGAAAACAGCCAGATTCTCATTGCAGCTCAATGCACTCATCCAGGGAGTAAATGCTTGACTTAGGAGAAACATTTAGTTTTGGAGGTCACGCACTCCATGTACTCACTGTCTGCACACCCATCATGAACACAGCTTGTTCTATTCACACAATACTCCCTATGCCACTGCCTTGATTAATACAGCTTCACATTCCTTCTTGTTTTTCTTATTCCCTTGTTGTATTGATAACATTCACAATAAAGGTGGAGGCAGGGTCTGGCTTGGGCCCTTTCGCCACTACAGCAGCTGGTCCCCAGGCCCTCTCCTTTATCCTACTAAGGTGCCTGGAGTAATCTTTTCATTCACCGCCTCAGGGTTTGCTGGCCAAACCCAACAACTGATTAAATTTCTTTCCTGGTTATGCATCTGTTCAAATTTTCTATTTCTGCCTGTTTCAGTTTTGGTAGTTTATATGTTTCTAGGAATTTTTCCATTTTTTTCCAGATTGCCCAATTCGTTGGCATGTGATTGCTCAAAATATTCTCTTATAATTGTATTTCTGTGGTGTTGGTTGTGATCTCTCCTCTCTCATTAGTGCTTTTATTTATTTGAAATCCCTTCTCTTTTCTTTTTGATAAGTCTAAGGGTCTATCATTTTTTTATGTTCAATTAGCCAACATATAATACATCATTAGTTTTTTATGTAGTGTTCAACGATCCATTAGTTGCGTATGACGTCCAGTGCTCATCACAGCACATTTTTCCCATTCAGCACAATTTCCTGCCACTCTCTTCTGGACTGCCAGCTTTCAGTGGACAAGTCTGCTGCTAATCTTATGTGTCTACCCTTGTAGGTTAAGGACTTTTTGTCCCTAGCTGTTTTCAGAATTTTCTCTTTATCTTTGTATTTTTCAAGTTTCACTGTGATATGTTTTGGTGCTGACCTGTTTTTGTTGAACTTTGAGAACTTGAGGAGAGTTTTCTATGCCTCTTGGTCTTAAATGCCTTTTTTCTTCTCCAGATTAGGAAGCTCTAAGCCATCATTTGCTAAAAACAAACAAACAAACAAACAAACAAAACAAAAAACAAAAAACAAACCTTCCCCAATCTTATTTTCCTGGCACTCCTATGATATGGATATTATTGCAATTTGTGAAATCGCTGAGTTCTCTAGGTCTTCCTACATGATCTAAGAGTTTTCTTTCCCTCTTTTCAGCTTCACTATTTGCCATAATTTTATCTTGTGTATCACCTATCAATTCCTCTGCCTCTTCCATCATCTTTGTGATTTCATCTGGTCAGTTTTGTATCTCAGTTATAGCATTTTTTATTTGGAACTGACTAGTTTTGGGGACTTTTATCTCTGCAGCCAGGGTTTCTCTGGTGTTTCCTATGCTTGTTTCAAGCCCAGCTAGAATTCTTATGACTGTTATTCTAAATTCTTATTCAGATAAATTGCTTAAGTCTGTTTTGAGCAAGTCCCTGGCTGTGGTTTCTTCTGGATCTTTCTTTGGGTGAGAATTCCTCTGTCTTGTCATTTTGACTATGGTTCTGTCTTTTGCGTATTGTGAAAGCTTGTTGTTTCCTGCTCCTAATAGCAACACTATATTAAGCACTGTCTAGGGACTCAAGAAGTGTTCCTGTGCTGTGTGCTGTGTGCTGTGCGCACTATAATGTTGCGTTTCGGCTGTTCTTTCCCACAGGCTAGTCCTCTGCAGATTTTCTCTTTGCTTGCAGTGGGGAGTTTTTGGACCTTTAACTAGGTGTGCTTTGGTTTGTTTGTTAAGATAAACCTGCAATAAAAAAAAAAACAAAAAACAGAAAGAAAAAAGCCTGATCCGAGAAAAGAAACAAGAAAGGAAACAGATAAACAAAAATATATAAACTAATTGTGAAGAAAAAGAAAGAAGGGGAAAAAAAGAAAGGGAAAAAATTATTCCAAAAAAATGAGAAAAGGAAACAAACGAGCCAAAAAATGAACAAAAAACTATAACCTGATGCCAAACGGGGCGTGGCGGGGGGAAGCTTAAAAAAGAAGAAAACATAAAAAAGCCAGGTCCTCTTTCCACTGCAACTGAGTTTGATGCTTTGGAGCACTCTTTGATCAGTAGGCTCAATGTATGTGGAGGGCCTGTGTTGGTCTTCGGAGGGAGAGACCTGTATCACTGCCTCCCAGTCAGACCTGTCCTTGTAAAGATTCCCCTGCCAGGCCTGGGGTGTGCCTGGGAGGGGGGCAGCGTTTGGTGTAAGTGACTCCAGCCTCTGCTGAAGACACTGTGTTTCTTCTCACTGAAGTCCGAATGTGCTGGTGGGCAGGGGAATAGAAAATGGAGTCACCCACCCTCTCGTCCCTAGGGAAGGGAATTAGCAGCTGCTGATCAACAAGAGGACCTCACAGAAAAGTGAACAGTCTTCTCTCCTATGTACCAGGTTTTCATCAGATTACTTCCCTCAACCTGTCTGTGCCTGGCCATCAGCACACACAGTGACACAGTTCTCTTGTGTTTTATCTCTGGCTAACAGCTGGGATTCTTTTTTTTTTTTTTAATTCAATTGGCCAACATATATAATACATCATGAGTTTCAGAGGTAGTGTTCAATAATTCACCAGTTGCATATAACACACAGTACTCATCACGGCATGTGCCCTCCTTAATGCCCATTACACAGTTACCTGACCCCCCACCCACCACACCTGCCACAACCCTCAGTTTGTTTCCCAGAGTTAAGAGTCTCTCACAGTTTTGTCTCCCTCTGATTTCTTGCCATTCAGTTTTCCCTCCCCTACCTTTTGATCCTCTGCACTATTTCTTATATTCCACAAATGAGTGAAACCATATAATAATAGTCTTTCTCTCATTGACTTATTTCACTTAGCATAATACCCTCCGGTTCCATCCGTGTCAATGTAAATGGTAAGGATGCATCCTCTCTGATGGCTGAGTAATATTCCATTGTGTCTATGAACCACGTCTCCTTTATCCATTCATCTGTCAAAGGACATCTTGGCTCCTTCCATAGTTTGGCTATTGTGGACATTGCTGCTATGAACATTGGGGTGCATGTGCCCCTTCTTTTCATGACTTCTAGATATTTGGGTTAAATACCCAGTAGTGCTATTGCTGGGTTGTAAGGTAGCTCTATTTTTAACATCCTGAGGAACTTCCATACTGTTTTCCAGAGTGACAGTACCAGCTTGAATTCCCACCAACAGTGTAAGAGGGTTCCCCCTTCGCCACAACCTTGCCAACATTTGTTGTTCCATGTCTTGTTAATTTTAGCCATTCTGACTGGTGTAAATTGGTATCTCATTGTGGTTTTGATTTGTATTTCCTTGATGCCAAGTGATGTGGAGCATTTTTTTCATGTGTGCACTGACCAGTTTTATGTCTACTTTGGAGAAGTGTCTGTTCATGACTTTGGGCCATTCCTTTACTGAATTAATTGTGTTTTACAGGTTGAGTTTGAGAAGTTCTTCTTAGGTCGTGGATACCAGCCCTTCATCTATAATGTCATTTGGAAATATCTTCTCCCATTCCGTGGGTTGCCTTTTAGTTTTGTTGACTGTTTCCTTTCCTGTGCAGAGGATTTCTATATTGAGGAAGTACCCATAGTTCATTTTTGCTTTTGTTTTCCTGGCCTTTAGAGCTCTGTCTTGCAAGAAGTTGCTGAGGATGAGATTGAAGAGGCTGCTGCCTGTGTTCTCCTCTAGGATTTTGATGGATTCCTGTCTCACATTGCGGTCTTTCATCCATTATGAGTTTAACTTTGTGTATGGTGTAAGAGAATGGTCCAGTTTCATTCTTCTGCATGTGACTATCCAATCTTCCCAGCACCAGTTATTGAAGAGAGTGTTTTTTTTCTATTGGATATTCTTCCCTTCTTTCTTGAAGACCATAGAGTTGAGGGTACATTTCTGGAGACTCTGTTCGGTTTGGCTGATCTATGGTCTGATTTGTTTGTTTGTTTGTTTGTTTGTTTTGCCAGTACCCTGCTGTCTTGATGATCACAGCTTTGTCATATAGCTTGAAGTCAGGCACTGTGATGCCCCCAGCTTTGGTTCTCATTTTCAGCATTCCCCTCCGGATTCAGGGTTTTGTCTGATTCCATACAAATTTTAGGACTGTTTCTTCCAGCTCTGAAAACTTTCCCTGGTAGTTTGATAGGGATTGCATTGCATGTGTAGATTGCTCTGGGCAGCATAGT
This sequence comes from Eumetopias jubatus, assembly GCF_037043125.1. Lineage (NCBI taxonomy): Eukaryota > Metazoa > Chordata > Mammalia > Carnivora > Otariidae > Eumetopias > Eumetopias jubatus. The sequence continues at coordinate 41,436,903 of NW_028274808.1, forward strand.
CATTTTCACAATGTTTATTCTTCCAATCCGTGAGCATGGATTGTTTTTCCATCTCTTTGTGTCTTCCTCAATTTCTTTCATAAGTATTCTGTAAGTTTCTGTTATACAGATCCTTTACATCTTTGGTTAGGTTGATTCCTAGGTATCTTATGGTTTTGGGTGCAATTGTAAATGGGATCGATTCCTTAATTTCTCTTTCTTCAGTCACATTGTTCGTGTATAGAAATGCAACTGATTTCTGTGCATTGATTTTGTAGCCTGCCATGTTGCTGAATTGCTGTACGAGTTCTAGCAATTTGGGGGTGGAGTCTTTGGGGTTTTCCACATAAAGTATCATGTCATCTGCGAAGAGAGAGAGTTTGACTCCTTCTTTGCCAATTTGAATGCCTTTTATTTCTTTTTGTTGTCTGATTGCTGAGGCTAGGACTTCTAGTACTATGGTGAACAATAGTGGTGAGAGTGGGTATCCCTGTCGTGTGCCTCACCTTAAGGGAAAAGCTCTCAGTTCTTCCCCATTGAGAATGATATTCACTCTGGGCTTCTCACAGATGGCTTTTATGATATTGAGATATGTTCCCTCTATCCCTAACCTTTGAAGAGTTTTAATCAGGAAAAGATGCTATAATTTGTCAAATGCTTTCTCTGCATCCATTGAGAGGATCATATAGGTCCTTGTCTCCTCTTCTTATTAATGTGCTCTATCATGTTGATTGATCTGCAAATCTTGAGCCACCCTTTCATCCCAGGAATAATCCCACCTTGTCCTGGTGAATATTCCTTTTAATGTCCTGTTGGACACTACTGACTATTATCTCGTTGAGTATTTTGGCATCTATATTCATCAGGGATATTGGTCCGTAATTCTCCTTTTTGGTGGGGTCCTTGCCTGGTTTGGGGATTAAGGTAATGCCAAGGGAGAACAAAGCATGGGCCCAAGGCGCCTCTCGACTCAACTCTTGTTTCCCCGACGCTAGGCCGTCTGCCCCATGCGTGCGTTTGGTCCTGTGTGCCAGCCACCCAACTCAGAGGAATGAAAGTGTAGAGAAGCCATGCGTCAGCAAAGAGCGCCCTTCCTGAGCGCGAACTTCATCCGTTGTGTGCCTTTGCGAAAGCATGAGAAATGGGGCCGAAACCCAACGCTGACTGGGAAACAGGCCTGTAAGGAGGGCTGCTCTCGGCTCACCTCTTGTCTTCGGAGGTTAGCACTGCTGTACAACCGTGGGCCTGGGTGCCTCGGTACCGTACCAGGCCGTTAACACAAAGGAGCGGTGCTGTAGAGTTACTGGCCTTGGCTAACACTGCGGTTCCCGAAGCGGGAGGAACGGTTCAGTGTACGCCTGTGGGAGACTGGGGAGAGGGTCCAATACGCGCAACCGGGGGAGAAACAGGGTCGCGCAGGAGGCCGCTGTCAACTCACCTCTTGTTCCGTGAGGCTACTACAGTCGCCCCGTGTGTGCGTGCAGGCTTCCAAGCAGCCACCTAAAGGCGACGGAACAAGCTGTAGAGAGTCCGTGCCTCACCTGACAAACCCCTTTCCTGAGATTGGAAGCATTTTGTTGTGGGCGTGCGTGAGAGCACTTGCAAGGGCGTCGCAACCCTAAATCCGAGTGAGACTCGGGCTGGGGCAGAAGGCAGCACACGATTCCCCGCTTCTTCCATGAGGCCAGCTCTGCGGCGCCACGTTGGCGTGGAAGTCTAATCGGCTAGCACACATACTAACTCAAGGCAGCAACCGTGTAGGGAAACCGTGCTTTAGCTACCGTCGACCTCTCTGAGGGAGGAAGCAGTTGACGGCCTACCGTGGCTGAGAGCCTGGGGAACGGGTTCCACCCATAAAGGCGAAGGGAGGAGAAAGAGGCCGGTGCCGGAGGCCCCTCTCGCCTCTGCTCTTGCCACCCGAAGCTAACACCGCCGCTCCGTGTGTGCCTGGAACGCTCAGGGCTCGACACCGGCTGGGAAGGAAGAAGCCTGGAAGGAATCCCGGCTCCAACTCACAGCGCCACTTCAGAACGTGGCCGCATGTTCAAGCGCGCTTGGGTGCGCCCTGGCGGGTGGGTCCGAGCAGAATGCCGAGGGAGGAAAGAGGCGTGGGCAGAAGGCACCTCTCGACTCAACTCTGCTTTCGGGAAGCTAGGTGTTTTGCCCCGTGTGCGCGAGTAGACCTAGAGCCACCCACCTACGTAAAGGCACAACACTGTGGAGAACCCGTGACTCAGCAAGCGTCGCCCTGCCACAGCGTGAACTTCACCTGGTGTGGGTTTTGGTGAGAGCATGAGACATGGGACCTCAAGGCAACTCCGAGCGGGAAACGCGTCTCTGCCAGTGAGTGCAAAGGCGTATTCTGAGTGAGACTCCGGCCGCGGCGGACGGCAGAACACGACTCCCCACTTGGTTTACGAAGCTCCCACTACGGCCCCCCTTTCCGTGTGAGTTCGTTGCTAGCGTACTAAGTCGGAGCCACGGCAGTGTAGCGAAACCGTGCTTCAGCTACCGTCGACCTTTCTGAGGGAAGAAGCAGCTACCGTGTCCCGTGGGGGGAGAGCCTGGGGAACCGGCGAAGGAGAACAGGCCCGCGCAGAAGGCACCTACGAGGACTCCGCTCTTGCGACCCGAAGCTACCGCTACTGCTCCCTGGGTGTTTGGAACGCTCAGTGCTAACACGGACTTGGAAGAAACAAGCTGTGAAAGAAGCCCAGCTTGGCAACATTTCCATCTGTGCTTGTGTGCCAACCTGGGAAATGGGTCCCAGCCGAACTCCAAGGGAGAACAAAGCATGGGCCCAAGGCGCCTCTCGACTCAACTCTTGTTTCCCCGACGCTAGGCCGTCTGCCCCATGCGTGCGTTTGGTCCTGTGTGCCAGCCACCCAACTCAGAGGAATGAAAGTGTAGAGAAACCCTCTCTCAATGAACATCTTCTTTGATGAACAGAGAAACATTTTCCAATGAATGTATGGAAGCCTAAGGAAAGTGCTGTATATTTAATTCTAAGAAAGAATGCCATATAGAAACCATCTTTCAACTCACATCTTCCGTTATGAAGATGGAGGCACATGCAAGTGTTTGTGAAAGCGTAAGCAAAATGCTATATACTTAATTCCAAGAAACAAGTCTGTGTAGATAGAATGCAACTTCGAACTAATACCTTGACTTATGAAGATACAGGCGTTTTCAAATATGTGTGTTGAAAGTTAAACAAAGTGCCATAAACTTAACTCTAAGAAACAATACTGTAGAGAAACCATCCCTTACCTAACATGTTCTTTCCAGAAGATAGAAGTATTATCAAAAGTGTGTCTGAAACATAAGGAAAAGTGAAATGTACTTAACTCAGAGGACCAAGTCTGTAAAGAGTGCAAATTTGAACTAATATCTTGTTCCATGGAGATAACAGAGTTTTCAGATATATGTAGGGAAGCTTAAGGAAAGTGACATAAACGTAACTCTAAGGAACAACATGGGAGAGAAACCAAATTTCAACTAACATCTCTCCTGAAGATGGAAGCATGTTGAAAGGGTGTGTTAGAGTGTAAAGGTAGTGCCATATTATTAGTCTAAAAAACAAGTCTGTGTAGAATTCATCTTTCCACAAAATCTTGTTTCATGTAGATCAAAGTGATTTCAAATGTACGTGTGGAAGCCCAGGCAAAGTGCCAAATACTTAATTTTAAGAAAGAGTACTGTAGAAAAAACGGTGTTCAATGAATCCCTTCTCTACTGAAGACGGAAGCACATTCAAAAGTATGTGTGATAGCACAAGGAAAGTGCGATGGACGTAACTCTGAAGCAACACGGTAAAAGAAACCATGTTTAAACTAAATAATTTCAGGAAGACATGTATTTTCAAAACAGTGTGAAACAACCCTGGGCACGGATTCGATACAAAACTCAGAGGGAGAAACAACACCGTGCAGAGGTCACCTCCTGACTCACCTCTTCCTGAAGCTTGCACTAACGATCCATGTGTGCTTTGAATGCTAAGTGCTCGACACTTGGAAGAAACAAACCTGGGAGGAACACGAACATCAGCTCACACCGTCTCTCCACAGGGTGGCAGCATTTGGCAGTATGCTTGTGTGAAAACCTGGGGAATGGATCCCATCCACAATTCCGAGGGAGAACTGGGACCATGCCAGAGGCAATCTCGATTCAGCTCTTCTTTCGGGAAGCAATGCTGCTGCCCTGAATGGGCGTGTACTTCTAAGTGCCATCCACCTAATGCAAAGGAACAAAATTGTAGAGAACCCGTGCCTCAGCAAAGATAGCCCTTCTTGAACATGGAATTCATCTGTTGTGTGCTTCTGTGAGAGCACGGAAAAATGGGACCCAAAGGTAATTCCTGGTGAGAAAAAGGACTCTGAGGAAGGCTGCTCTTGACTCACCTGTTGTTTTAGGAAGTTACCACTGCTGTACCTCGTGTGCCTGGATGCATAGGCACCAGGCTACTAACACAAAGAATCAATACTGCAGAGTTACCAAGCTTCAGCTAACATCGCCATTCCTGAAGTTGGAAGAATTTTGCAGTGTCCGAGGTTGAGAGCCTGGGGAACGGGTCCCATGTGGGAAATCGAGTGAGAAAAAGGATCGTGCAGAAGGCAGCTCTCACTCACATCTTGTTTCATGAGGCTAGTACCATGGCCCTGTGTGTGCATGCAGGCCAAAAGCCAACCACCTAACTCAAAAAGACAACACTGTAGAGAATCCGTTCTTCAGCTTAAATAGCCTTTGCTGAGAGTGGAAGCATATTGCTGTGTGCGTGCGTGAGAGATCTGCAAGTGAGTCCGAAACCATATTCCGAGTGAGACTCAGGCTGGGGCAGAAGGCAGAAAACGACTCCCCACTTGTTTCGTGAAGACAGCACTGCGGCCCCACTTTGGCAAGGAAGTCTAATTGCTAGCGTACTAACTTGAAGAAACAACACAGTAGAGGGACCGTATTTTAGCTAGCATCGCTGTTCCAGAGGGTGGAAACATTTTTAGTGTGTGTGCATGAGCCCGGAAATGATCCATAAATCACTCCGCGAGAGAAACGACTTCGTGCAGAAGGCACCTCTCGAATCAGCTCTAGTTTCGTGAAGCTAGCACTCCACCTGCATGTGTGCGTGGAGGTCTAAGTTCCAGTACCTCGCTCGAAGGAATTACACTGTAGAGAAACCGTGCTTTAGCTACCGTCGACCTCTCTGTGGGCGAAAGCAGTTTACAAGGTACCATATGGAGAGCCTGGGGAACGAGTTCCATACGTAAAACCGAGGCAGAAGCAGACAGTGCGGAAGGAACCTCTTGACCCAGCTCTTGCTACCTGAAGCTAACACTACTGATCCATGTGTGCTTGGAACGCAAAGTGCTCAGCCCTGACTTGGAATAAAGAAGCCTGTGAAGAATCCTAGCTTCAGCTCACTTCACCTCTCCACAGGGTGGCAGCATTTTGAACTGTGCTTGTGTGCAAACCTGGGGAATGGGTCCCAGCGTAATTACGAGGGAAAATAAGCATTGGCCAAAGGCACCTATCGACTGAACTCATGTTTCAGGAATCTAGGTCTGTTGCCCCCTGTGGGCATGTAGTCCTAAGTGCCATCCACCTAACTCAAAGGAACAAAACACTAGAGAACCCGTGCCTTAGCAAAGATCACCCTTCCTGAGCGTGAACTTCGTCTGTTGTGTGATTTTGTGAAAGCATGAGAAATCGGACCTAAACGTAACACTGAGAAACAGACCTGTAAAGAAGGCTGCTCTTGACTCACCACTTGTTTTAGGAGGTTAGCACTGCTATACCCTGTGTGTCTGGATGCCTAGGTGCAGGCTACTAAGTCAAAGAATCAAAGCTGTACAGTTACCAAGCTTTAGCTAACATTGCCGTTCTTGAAGCTGGACAAATTTTACAGTGTTCGTGTATGAGAGACCGGGGAACGGGTCCCATACGAGAAATCGAGTGAGAAACAGGATCGTGCAGAAGGCAGCTCTCACTCACCTCTTGTTTCATGAGGCTAGTCGTGTGGCTCTGTGTGTGCGTGCAGGCGTAAAGCCAGCCACATCACTCGAAAAGAGAACACTGTAGAGAACCCATGCTTCAGCTTAAATAGCCTTGCCTGCGAGTGGAAGCATTTGGCTGTGAGAGTGCGTGAGAGCACTGCAAGGGAGTCTGAAACCATATTCCGAGTGAGACTCAGCTCCGGCAGAACGCAGAAAACAACTCCCCACACTTGTTTCATGAAGTCAGCACTGTGGCCCCACTTTGCACGGAAGTCTAATTGCTAGCGTACTAACTCAAAGAAACAGCACTTAGAGGGACTGTGTTTTAGATAGCGTTGCTGTTCCAGAGGGTGGAAACACTTTCAGTGTATGTGCGTGAGAGCCTGGGGAAAGATCCCATAAATCACTGGGCAAGAGAAATGGCTTTGTGCAGAGGCATCTCTCAAATCAGCCCTAGTTTCACGAAGCTAGCACTCCTGCATGTGTGCGTGGAGGCCTAAGTTCCAGGCACCTCCCTCGAAGGAACAACACTAGAGACACCGTGCTTTAGCTATCGCCGAACTCTCGGTGGAGGAAGTATACTGTGTACTGTGGCTGAGAGCCCAGGGAACGGGATCCCTACGTAAACCCGAGGGAGAAAAAGGCCAGTGCCGAAGACACCTCTCGACTCAGCTCTTGTTTCTGAGGCTAGGACCGTTGCCCCGAGTGTGCGTGCAGGCCGAAAACCAACCGCCTAATTTGAAGGAACAATACTGTAGAGAATCCATGCTTCAGCTAAAATAGCCGTTCCTGAGGGTGGAAGCATTTTGCTGTGTACATGCATGAGAGCACTGCAAGTGAGTCCAAAAACATTTGCTGAGTGACACTCAGGCCGCGGCAGAAGGCAGAACACGACTTCCCACTTCTTTCATGAAGCTAGCAATGCGGCCCCACTTTTGCATGCAAGTGTAATGGCTAGCGTGCTAACTCAAAGCAACAACAGCGTAGAGAAACCGTGCTTTAGCTACCGTCGACCTCTCTGAGAGAGGAAGCAGTTGACGGGGTACCGTGGGTGAGAGCCTGGGGAACGGGTTCCATACGTAAAAGCAAGGAAGAAACAGGCTGGTGCAGAAAGCACCTCTCGACTCAGCTCTTGCTATCTGAAGCTAACATTACTGCTCCATGTGTGCTTGGAACGCTCAGTGCTCGACACTGTCCTGGAAGAAACAAGCCTGTAAAGGATCACAGCTTCAACTCACTTCGCTTCTTCAGATGGTGGCAGCATTTTCAAGTGTGCTTGTGTGCAAACCTGGAGAATGGGTCCAAGCATAATTCCAAGGGAGAAAGAAGCATGGGCAAAAGGTACCTCTCGACTGAACTCTTCTTTCAGGAAGCTAAGTCTGTTGCCCCGTGTTGGGGAGTAGTCCTAACAGCCATCCACCTAACTCAAAGGAACAAAACTGCAGAGAACCCATGACTCAGCAAACATCGCCCTTCCTCAGCGTGAACTTCATCTGTTGTGTGCTTTGATGAAAGCATGAGAAATGGGACCTCCACGTAACTGTGAGCGAGAAACAGGCCTCTAAGGAGGCTGCTCTCGACCAACCTGCTGTTTTAGGATGTTAGCACGACTGTACCCTGTGTGTCTGGATGCCTAGGTGCCAGGCTACTAAGTCAAAGAATCAAAGCTGTAGAGTTACCGCACTTGAGCTAATATTGCCGTTCTTGAAGCTAGAGGTCTTTACAGTGTTCGTGTATGAGAGACCGGGGAACAGGTCCCATACGTGAAATCGACTGAGAAACAGGATCGTGCAGAAGGCCGCTCTGACTCATCTCTTGTTTCATGCGGCTAGTCGCGTGGCCCCGTGTGTGCATGCAGGTGTAAAGCCAGCCACCTCACTCGAAAAGACAACACTGTAGAGAACCCGTGCTTCAGCTTAAACAGCCTTTCCTTCGAGTGGAAGCATTTTGCCATGAGTGTGCGTGAGATCACTGCAAGTGAGTCTGAAACCATATTCCGAGTGAGACTCAGGCTGGGGCAGAAGGCAGAGAATGACTCCCCACTTGTTTCATGAAGCCAGCACTGCAGCCCCACTTTGCATGGAAGTCTAATTGCTAGCGTACTAACTCGAAGAAACAGCACCGTAGAGGAACCGTGTTATAGAAAGCATCAATGTTCCGGAGGGTGGAAACACTTTCAGTGTGTGTGCGTGAGAGCCTGGGAAACGATCCCATAAATTACTGGGCGACAGAAACGGCTTCGTGCAGAGGCACCTCTCGAATCAGCTTTAGTTTCACGAAGCTAGCACTCCTCCGGCATGTGTGCGTGGAGGCCTAAGTTCCAGGCACCTCCCTCGAAGGAACAACACTGTGGAGAAATCATGCTTGAGATACCACCAATCTGTCAGTGGGAGGAAGCAGTATACTGTGTACTGTGGTGACAGCCCAGGGAATGGCTTCGCTACGTAAACCCGAGGGAGAAAAAGGCCAGTGCCAAAGACACCTCTCTACTCAGCTCTTGTTTCTGAGGCTAGTACCGTTGCCCCGTGGGTCCGTGCAGGCCGAAAGCCAACCACCTAACACGAAGGAACGACACTGTAGAGAATCCGAGTTTCAGCTAAAATAGCCGTTCCTGAGGGTGGAAGCATTTTGCTGTGTGCATGCGTGAGAGCACTGCAAGTGAGTACAAAACCATTTTCTGAATGAGACTCAGGCCACGGCAGAAGGCATAACACGACCACCCACTTGTTTCATGAAACTAGCGCAACGGCCCCACTTTTGCATGGAACTCTAATCGCTAGCATACTAACTTGAAGCAACAACAGTGTAGAGAAAACATGCTTTAGCTACCGTCCACCTCTCTGAGGGAGGAAGCAGTTTACGGAGTACCATGGGTGAGAGCCTGGGGAACAGGTTCCATACGTAAAGGCGAAGGAGAAACAGGCCGGTGCAGAAGGCACCTCTCGACTCAGCTCTTGCTACATGAAGCTAACACTACTGCTCCATGTGTGCTCGGGATGCTCAGTGCTCAACACTGTCCTGGAAGAAACAAGCCTGTAAAGAATCACACCTTCAACTCACTTCGCCTCTCCACAAGCTGGCAACATTTTCAACAGTGCTTGTGTGCCAACCAGGGGAATGGGTCCCAGCAGAATTCCAAGGGGTATATAAGCATGGACCAAAAGCACCTCTCGAATCAACTCTTCTTTTGTGAAGCTAGGTCGTCTGCTCCATGTGTTTGTGTAGTCTTAAATGCCATCCACCTAGCGCATAGGAACAAAACCGGAGAGACCCCGTGCCTCAGCAAAGAACGCCCTTCCTGAGCGCAAACTTCATCTGTTGTGTGTTTTGGTGAAAGTGTGAGAAATGGGACCTAAACCTTACTCTGACTGAGAAACAGGCCTGTAAGGAAGGCTGCTCTCGACTCACCTCCTGTTTTAGGAGGTTCCCATTGCTGTACCCTGTGTGCCAGGATGCCTAGGTACCTGGCCACTAACACTAAGAATCAATGCTGTACATTTACTGGCTTTAGTTTACATTGTCATGCCTGAAGCAGGAGGAAATGTACAGTGTAAGTCCATGAGAGACCGGGGAAATGGTCCCATACGTGAAATCGAGGGAGAAAGAGGGACACGCAGGATGCAGCTCTCAACTCACCTCTTGTTTCATGAGGCTTATACCATTGCCCGGTGTGTGCGTGCAGGCCTAAAACCAGCCACCTGACTCAAAGAAACAAACTGTAGAGAATCTATGCTTCACCTTAAAAAGCGTTTCTTGAGATGGGAAGCATTTTGTTGTATGCGTGTGTTAGACCACTGTAAGTGGGTCCCAAACCTAAATCCGAGTGCTCAGGCCGCGGCAGAAGGCAGAACACAACTCCCTACTTGTTTCATGAAGCCAGCACTGCGGCCCCCCTTTTGCATGGAGGTCTAATTGCTAGCCTACTGATTCGAAGAAACAGTACTGTAGCGGGACTGTGTTTATATAGCGTCCCTGTTGCGGAGGGTGGAAACACATTCAATGTATGTGCGTGAGAGCACTGAAGGGGGGGGTCAAACCTATATCCGAGTGAGGATCAGGCCACGGTAGAAGGAAGAACATGACTCCCCTCTTGTTTCTTGAAGCTAGCACTGTGGCCCCACTTTTGCATGCAATCTAATCTCTAGCGCCCTAACACGAAGAAACAGTGTAGAGAGTCCATGTCTTAGCTACCGTTAAGCACTCTGATGGAGGAAGCAGTTGACAGTGTACCATGGGTGAGAGCCTGGGGAACGGGTTCCATATGTAAAGGCAAAGGAGTAACAGGCCGGTGCAGAAGGCACCTCTCGACTCAGCTCTTGTTACCTGAAGCTAACACTACTGCTCCATGTGTGCTTGGAACCCTCAGTGCTCGACACTGACTTGGAAGAAACAAGCTTGTAAAGAATCCCAGCTTCAGCTCATTTCGCCTCTTTAGAGGGTGGCAGCAATTTCAAGTGTGCTTATGTGCCAATCTGGGGAACAGGTCCCTGCATAATTCTGATGAAGAAAGAAGCATGCACAGAAGGCACCTCTCGACTCGACTCTTCTTTCGGGAGGTTAAGTCTGTTGCCCCGTGTGTGCGAGTAGACGTAAGAGCCATCCACCTAAAAGTAACAAAACTGTAGAGAACTCGTGACTCAGCAAACATCACTCTTCCTCACTGTGAACTTCTTCTGTTCTTTGCTTTTGTGAAAGGATGAGAAATGTGACCTCCACTTAACTCTGAACGATAAGGAGGCTGCTCTCGACTGACCCGCTGTTTTAGGATGTTAGCACAGGTGTACCCTGTGTTTCTGGATGCCTAGATGCCAGGCTACTAAGTCAAAGAATAAAAGCTGTAGATTTACCGAACTTGAGCTAACATTGCCGTTCCTGAAGCCAGAGGAATTTTACAGTGTTCGTGTATGCGAGACCGGGGAATGGGTCCCATACTTGAAATTGAGTGAGAAACAGGATCGGGCAAAAGGCATCTCTCATGCACCTCTTGTTTTATGAGTCTAATACTGTTGCCCCATGTGTCCGTACAGCCCTAAAACCAGCCACCTAACTCATAGAAACAAACTCTAGAGAATCTGTGCTTCACCTTAAAAACCCTTTCCTGAGATTGGAAGCCTTTTGTTGTGTGCATGCGTAAGAGCCCTGCAAGTGCATCCCAAACCTAAATCCGAGTGAGGCTCAGGCCGTGGCAGAAGGCAGAACAAGACTCCCCACTTGTTACATAAAGCTAGCACTGCGGCCCCACTTCTGAATGTGAGTTAATTGCTAGCGTACTAACTCGATGAAAAAACAGTGTAGACAAACTGTGCTTTAGCTACCGTCCACCACTCTGAAGTAGGAAGCAGTTGACAGTGTACCGTGAGCGAGAGCCTGGGGAAGGGATTCCATACCTAAAGCCAAAGGAGTAACAGGCCGATGCATAAGGCAGCTCTGGTTAGCCATTCCTACCTGAAGCTATCACTACTGCTCCATATGTGCTTGGAACGCTCAGTGCCTGACAATGAGTTGGAAGAAACAAGTCTCTAAAGAATCCCAGCTTCAACTCATTTCGCCTCTCTACAGGGTGGCAGCAATTCCAAGTGTGCTTGTGTGCCAACCTGGGGAATGGGTCCCAGCAGAATTCCATGGGAGAAGGAAGCATGAGCAGAAGGCACCTCTCGACTCAACTCTTCTTTCTGGAAGGTAGGTCTGTTGCCCCGTGAGTGCGAGTAGACCTAAGAGCCATCCATCTAACGGAAAGGAACAAAACTGTAGAGAACCCGTGACTCAGCAAACATCGCTCTTCTTCAGCGTGAACTTCAACTGTTGTGTGCTTTTGTGAAAGCATGAGAAATGGGACCTCCACGTAACTCTGAGCGAGAAACAGGCCTCTAAGGAGCCTGCTCTTGACCAACCTGCTGTTTTAGTATGTTAACACTGCTGTACCCTGTGTGTCTGGATGCCTAGATGCCAAGCTACTAAGTCAAAGAATCAAAGCTGTAGAGTTACCCAACTTGAGCTAACATTGCCATTCTTGAAGCCGGAGGAAGTTTACAGTGTTCGTGAATGAGAGACCGGGGAACAGGTCCCATATGTGAAATCGAGTGAGAATCAAGATCGTGCAGAAGGCAGCTCTCACTCACCTCTTCTTTCATGAGACTATTCCCGTTTCCCCATGTGTGCATGCAGGCATAAATCAGCCACCTCACTCGAAAAGACAACACTGTAGAGAACCCGTTCTTCAGCTTAAAATGCCTTTCCTGAGAGTGGAAGCATTTTGCGGTGAGCGTGCGTGAGAGCACTGCAAGGGAGTACAAAACCATATTCTGAGTGAGACTCAGGTTGGGGCAGGAGGCAGAATACGACTCCCCACTTGTTTCATGAAGCCAGCACTGCAGCCCTAATTTGAACGTAAGTCTAATTGCTAGCGTACTAACTCCAAGAAACAACAATGTAGAGAAACCGTGCTTTAGCTACCATCCATCACCCCGAGGGAGGAAGCAGTTGACGGTGTACCATGGGTGAGAGCCTGGGGAACGGGATCCATACGTAAATGCGAAAGGAGTAACAGGCCGGTGCAGAAGGCACCTCTGGACTGAGCTCTTGTTACCTGAAGCTAACACTACTGCTCCATGTGTGCTTGGAACGCTCAGTGCTCAACACTGACTTGGAAGAACCAAGCCTGTAAAGAATCCCAGCTGCAACTCACTTCACCTCTCCACAGGGTGGCAGCATTTCCAAGTGTGTTTGTCTGCCAGCCTGGGGAATGGGTCCCAGCAAAATGCCAATGGAGAAAGAAGCATGCGCAGAAGGCACCTCTCGACTCAACTCTTCTTTCAGGAAGATACGTCTGTTGCCCCATGTGTGGGAGTAGACCTAAGCCTGGGGAACGGGTTCCATACATAAAAGGGAGGGTGAAACATGCTGGTGCACAAGGCACCTCTTGACTCAGCTCATCCTACATGAAGCTAACAGTGCTCAACACTGACTTGGAAGAAACAAGCCTGTAAAGAATCCCAGCTGCAACTCACTTCACCTCTCCACAGGGCGGCAGCATTTCCAAGTGTGTTTGTCTGCCAACCTGGGGAATGGGTCCCAGCAAAATTCCAATGAAGAAAGAAGCATGCGCAGAAGGCACCTCTCGACTCAACTCTTCTTTCGTGAAGCTAGGTCATCTGCCCCATGTGTGCAGGTAGTCCTAAGTGCCATCCACCTAACTCAAAGGAACAAAACTGTAGAGAACCCATGCCTCAGCAAAGATCGCCCTTCCTGAGCTAGAACTTCATCTGTTGTGTGTTTTTGTGAAAGCATGAGAAATGGGACCTAATTGTAAGTCTGACTGAGAAACAGGCCCGTAAGGAAGGCTGCTCTCGACTCACCTCTTGTTTTAGGTTAACACTGCTGTACCCTGTGTGCCTGGATGCCTAGGTACCAGGCCATGAACACAAAGAATCGATGCCGTAGAGTTACCGGCTTTAGCTAACATTGCCGTTCTTGAAGCTGGAGGAATTTTATATTGTTCGTGTATGTTGACCGGGGAACGGGTCCCCTACTTGAAATCGACTGAGAAATCGACTGCAGAAGGCAACCTCTCACTCACTTCTTGTTTCATGAGGCCTGTGTTGTCTTGCAGGCTTAAACGCAGCCACCTAACTCGAAAGAACAATACTGTACAGAACCTGTTCTTCCGCTTAAATAGGCTTTCCTGAGAGTGGAAGCATTTTGCCGTGAGCTTGGGTGCGAGCACTTCAGTTGAATCTGAAACCATATTCTGAGTGAGACTCAGGCTTCGGCAGAAGGCAGGAAACGACTCTTCACTTGTTTCTTGAAGCCAGCACTGCGGGCCCACTTTGCATGGAAGTGTAATTGCCAGCATACTAACTCGAAGAACCATCACTGTAGAGGGACCGTGTTTTAGATAGCATCGCTGATCCGCAGGGTGGAAACACTTTTCAGTGTGTGTGCATGAGACCCTGGGAAACGATTCCACAAATCACTGGGCGACAGAAACGGCTTCGTGCAGAGGCACCTCTCGAATCAGCTCTAGTTTCACGAAGCTAGCACTCCTCCTGCATGTCTGCATGGAGGCCTAAGTTCCAGGCACCTCCCTTGAAGGAACAACACTGTACAGAAACCGTGCTTTAGCTACCGCCGATCTCTCAGTGGGAAGAAGCAATATACTGTGTACTGTGGGTGACAGCCCACGGAACAGCTTCCCTACGTAAACCCGAGGGAGAAAAAGGCCGATGCCGAAGACACCCCTCAACTAGGCTCTTGTTTATGAGGCTAGTACCGTTGCCCTGTGTGTCTGTGCACGCCAAAAGCCAACCACCTAACTCAAAGAAACAACACTGTAGAGGAGAGCCGTTCCTGAGGGTGGAAGCATTTTGCTGTGTGCATGCGTGAGAGCACTGCAAGCGAGTCCAAAACCATTTTCTGAGTGAGACTCAGGCCGCAGCAAAGGAAGAACACAACTCCCCACTTGTTCCATGAAGCTAGCACTGCGGCCCCACTTTTGTATGCAAGTCTATTTGCTAGCGTACTAACTCGAAACATCAACAGTGTAGAGAAACTGTGCTTTAGCTACCTTCGACCTCCCTGAGGGAGGAAGCAGTTAACGGGGTACTGTGGCTGAGAGCCTGGGGAACGGGTTCCATACGTAAAAGCGAGGGAGAAACAGGCCATTGCAGAAGGCACCTCCGGACTCAGCTCTTGCTACCTGAAGATCATACTACCGCTCAGTGTGTCCTTGGAACGCTCAGTGCTGGACACTGCCTTGGAAGAAAGAAGCCTGTAAGGAATCCCAGCTTTAACTCACTTCGCCTCTACGGCGGGTGGCAACATTTCCAAGTGTGCTTGTGTGGAAAACTGGGGAATGGGTCCCAGCGTAATTCCGTTGGAGAAGAAGCACTCGCAGAAGGCACCTCTCAACTCAACTCTTCTTTCAGGAAGATAGGTCTGTTGCCCCGTGTTTGCGACTAGTCCTAAGTGCCATCCACCTAACACAAAGGAACAAAACTGTAGAGAACCCGTGATTCAGCAAACATTGCTCTTCCTCAGTGTGAACTTCATCTGTTTTGTGGTTTTGTGAAAGCCTGAGATATGGGACCTAAACCTAACTCTGAGCGAGAAACAGGCCTCTAAAGAGGCTGCTGTCGTCCAACCTGGTGTTTTAGGATGTTAGCACTGCTCTACCCTGTGTGTCTGGATGCCTAGGTGCCAGGCTACTAATTCAAAGAATCAAAGCTGTAGCATTACTGAACTTTAGCTAATATTACCATTCTTGAAACTGGAGGAATTTTACAGTGTTCGTGTATGAGAGACCGGTGAAGGGTCCCATACGTGAAATCGAGTGAGAAACAGGATCATGCAGAAGGCAGTTCTCACTCATCTCTTGTTTCATGAGGCTAGTACCGTGGCCCCGTGTGTGCATGCAAGCGTAAAGCCAGCCACCTCCCTCGAAAAGACAACTCTGTAGAGAATCCGTTCTTCAGCTTAAATAGCCTTTCCTGAGATTGGAAGCCTTTTTCATGAGCTTGCGTGAGAGAACTTCAAGTGAGTCTGAAACCATATTTCCCAGTGAGACTCAGGCTCCAGCAGAAGGCAGAAAATGACTCCACACTTGTTTCATGACGCTAGCACTGTGGCCCCACTTTTGCATGGAAATCTAATTGCTAGCGTACTAACTCAAAGAAACAGCACTGTAGAGGGACAGCTTTTTATATAGCATCGTTGTTCCATTGGGTGGAAACACTTTGAGTGTGTGTGCGTGAGAGCCTGGGGAACGATCCCATAAATTGCTGGGCAAGAGAAACGGCTTCAGGCAGAGGCACCTCTCAAATCAGCTCTATTTTCACCACGGTAGCACTCTTCCTGCATGTGTGCATGGAAGCCTAAGTTCTAGGCACCTCCCTCGAAGGAACAACACTGTAGAGACACACTTAGCTACCGCTGATTTCTCTGTGGGAGCAAGCAGTATACTGTGTACTGTGGGTGAGAGCCCGGGGAACGGGTTCCCTACGTAAACCCGAGCGAGAAAAACCCGGTGCAGAAGGCACCTCTGGACTCAGCTCTTGCTACCTGATGCTAACACTACTGCCTCATATTTGCTTGGAAATCTCAGTGCTTCACACTGGCTTGGAAGAAACTAGCCTGTAAAGACTCCCAGCTTCAGCTCACTTCTGCTCTTCAGAGATTGGCAGCATTTTCAACTGTGCTTGTGTGCAAACCTGGGGAATGGGTCCCAGCATAATTCCGAGGGAGAAAGAAGCATGGGCAGAAGGCACTTCTCGACTCAACTCGTCTCTCAGGAAGCTAGGTCTCTTGCCCCGTGTGTGCGTGTAGTCCTAAGAGCCATCCACCTATCGCAAAAGAACAATCCTGTAGAGAACCCGTGCCTCAGCAAACATCGCCCTTCCTCAGGGTTAATTTCATCTGTTGTCTGCTTTTTTTTCTTTAAATTTTTTATTGTTATATTAGTCACCATACATCCCATCATTAGTTTTTGATGTAGTGTTCCATGGTTCATTGTTTTTGCATAACACCCGTGTTCCATGCAAAATGTGCCCTCTTTAATACCCATCATCAGGCTAACCCATCCCCCGCCCTTCTCCCCTCTACAACCCTCAGTTTGTTTTTCAGAGTCCATCGTCTCTCATGGTTCGTCTCCCCCAGCAGTTTCCCCCCCTTCATGTTTCCCTTCCTGCTATGTTCTTCTTCTTTTTATTTTTAACTTATATTGTATTATTTGTGTCAGAGGTACAGATCTGTGATTCAACAGTCTTGCACAATTCACAGCACTCACCATAGCAGATTCCCTCCCCAATGTCTATCACCCAGCCACTCCATCCCTCCCACCCCACCTCCACTCCAGCAACCCTCAGTTTGTCTCCTGAGATTAAGAATTCCTCATATCAGTGAGGTCATACAATACATGTCTTTCTCTGATTGACTTATTTCACTCAGCATAACACCCTCCAGTTCCATCCACGTCATTGCAAATGGCAAGATCTCATTCTTTTTGATGGCTGCATAATATTCCATTGTGTGTCTGTATACACACACACACACACACACACACACACACACACACACACACACCACATCTTCTTTATCCATTCATCTGTCGATGGGCATCTTGGCTCTTTCCACAGTTTGGGTATTGTGGACATTGCTGCTATAAACATCGGGATGCAAGCACCGCTTTGGTTCCCTACATTTGTATCTTTGTGGTAAATACCCAGGAGCGCAATTGCTGGATCGTATGGTAGCTTTATTTTCAACTTTTTGAGGAACCTCCATACTGTTTTCCAGAGTGGCTCCACCAGCTTGCATTTCCACCAACATTGTACGAGGGTTCCCCTTTCTCCACATCCCCGCCAACATCTGTCGCTTCCTGACTTGTTAATTTTAGCCATTCTGACTGGTGTGAGGTGGTATCTCATTGAGGTTTTGATTTGGATTTCCCTGATGCCAAGTGACGTTGAACACTTTTTCATAGTCTGTTGACCATTTGGATGTCTTCTTTGGAAAAATATCTGTTCATGTCTTCTGCCCATTTCTTGATTGGATCATTTGTTCTTTGGGTGTTGAGTTTAAGAAGTTCTTTATAGATTTTGGATACTAGCCCTTTATCTGATATGTCATTTGCAAACATCTCTCATTTTGTCGGTGCGGCAGGCCCCTCTCCCAGAAGACAGGCTGGGAAAACAAGCAGCTAGCAACCCTGAGGTCCCTGGAAAACAGGTGCATCTTCCTTGGGTTGAGGTCAATAATTTGGACTCTATACATTCCCCCAACCACCCCTCAACAGAATGACTAGGAGGAGGAACCCCCAAAATAGGAAAGACTCAGAGATTATGACTTATGCCACAGATTTACAAATGGATTCAGATATAATCAAGATGTCGGAGATGGAATTCAGGCTAGCAATTGTGAAGACAATAGCTAGAATGGAGAAATCAATTAATGGCAACATAGAATCTCTAAAGGCAGAAATGAAAGCTGAATTGGCAGAACTTAAAAATGCTATCGGTGAGATCCAAGCTAATCTAGATAATCTAACAGCTACAGTAAGTGAGGCAAAAGAATGAATTAGTGATCTGGAAGACCAATTAATAGACAAGAAGGGAAAAGAGGAGGCCAGGGAAAAACAACTCAGAATCCATGAAGATAGAATCACAGAAATAAGTTTTAACACCAAGAAACGTTCCAATGTCAGAATTATTGATCTGGATCCTGGAAAGGGTGGAGAGAGAGAGAGAGAGGACTAGAGATATATTTGAGCAAATTGCAGCTGAGAACTTCCCTAATCTGGGGAATGAAACAAACATTCATGCCCGAGAGACAGAGAGGACCCTTCCCAAGATCAAGGAAAACAGGCCAACACCCTGGCATGTAATAGAAAAACTCGCAAATCTTAGAGCCAAGGAAACCATCTTAAGGGCAGTTAGGGGGAAGAGATTCCCTACGTACAGAGGGAAGAACATCAGAGTAACATCAGACCTACCCACAGAAACCTGGCAAGCTAGAAAGGGCTGACAAGACATATTCAGGGTACTAAATGAGAAGAACATGCAGCCAAGAATACTTTATCTGGCAAGACTGTCATTTAGAATGGATGGAGAGATGCAGAGCTTCCAAGACCAGCAGAAACTGAACGAATATGTGACCAGTAAGCCGGCCCTGCAAGAAATATTAAGGAGGGTCCTATAAAAGGAGAAAGGCCCCAAGAGTGATATAGAACAGAAACTTAGACAATCTATAAAAACAAGGTCTTCACAGGCAACATGATGACAATAAATTCATATCTTGCAATAATCACTCTCAACGTGAACGGCCTAAATGCTCCCATAAAATGGCACAGGGTTGCAGATTCGATAAAAAGACAGGACCCATCCATATGCTGTCTACAAGAGACTCATTTGGAACCTAAAGATACATCCAGACTGAAAGTGAAGGGATGGAGAGCCATCTTCCGTGCCAGCAGACCTCAAAAGAAAGCTGGGGTAGTAATTATTATATCAGACAAATTAGATTTTAAATTAAGACTGTAGTTAGAGACACAGAAGGACACTATATCGTTCTTAAAGGGTCTATCCAACAAGAAGATCTAACCATTGAAAATATCTATACCCCCAACATGGGAGAAGTCATCTACATAAGCCAATGGTTAACCAAAACAAAGAGTCATATTGATAATAATACGTTAATTGTAGGAGACCTTTAATACTCCACTCTCAACAATAGACAGATCACCTAAGCAGAAAATCATCAAAGAAACAAGAGCTTTGAATGACACACCGGACCAGATGGACCTCATAGATATAGACAGAACATTCCACCCTAAAACAACAGAACACTCATTCTTCTCGAGTGCACATGGAACTTTCTCCAGAATAAACCACATACTGGGTCACAAATCAGGTCTCAACTGATACCAAAAGATTGAGATTATTCCTTGCATATTCTCAGACCATAATGCTTTAAAACTGGAACTCAATCACAAGAAAAAATTTGGAAGAAATTCAAACACTTGGAAGCTAAAGACCACTCTGCTCAAGAATGTCTAGGTCAACCAGGAAATCAAAGAAGAACTTAAACAATTCATGGAAACCAATGAGAATGAAAACACATTGGTCCAAAACCTATGGGACACTGCAAAGGCAGTCCTAAGGGGGAAATACATAGCCATCCAATCCTCACTCACTCAAAAAAAAAAAAAAAAAAAAAACCGCACAGAAAAATCCCGAATTCACCAACTAACTCTACACCTTAAAGAACAGGAGAAAAAACAACAAAGGATGGCTAAGTCACGCATTAGAAGAGAAATGATTAAGATTAGAGCAGAGATCAAGGAACTAGAAACCAGAAACACAGTAGATCAAATCAGTGAAACTAGAAGCTGGTTCTTTAAAAGAATTCATAAGATCGATAAACCACTGGCCAGACTTATCGAAAAGAAAAGAGAAATGACTCAAATTAATAAATTTATGAATGAAAGGAGAGAGATCACGACTAACACCAAGGAAATAGAAACAATTATTGGAAGTTATTATCAACAACTATATGCCAATAAACTGAGCAATCTGGATGAAATGGATGCCTTCCTGGAAACCTATAAACTGCCAAGACTGAAACAAGAAGAAATTGACAACCTGAATAGGCCAATAACCGGTAATGAGATTGAAGCAGTGATCAAAAAACAAGAGTCCAGGGCCTGCCGGATTCCCTGGGGAATGCTAACCAAACACTCAAAGAAGAAAGAATACCTATTCTCCTGAAGCTGTTTCAAAAAATAGAAACAGAAGGAGAGCTTCCAGACTCATTCTATGAGGCCAGCATTACCTTAATCCCCAAACCAGGCAAAGACCCCATCAAAAAGAATTTCAGACCAATATCCCTGATGAATATGGGTTCCAAAACCCTCAACAAAATCCTAGCTAATAGGATCCAACAATACATTAAAAGCATCATCCACCACGACAAAGCGGGATTTATCCCCAGGGTGCAAGGGTGGTTCAACATTTGCAAATCAAACAATGTGATAGAACACATTAATAAGAGGGGAGAGAAGAACCATACGGTCCTCTCAATTGATGCAGAAAAAGCATTTGACAAATTACAGCATCCTTTCCTGATTAAAACTCTTCAGAGTATAGGGATGGAGGAAACATTCCTCAAGTTCATAAAATCCATCTATGAAAAACACACAGCAAATATCATCCTCAAGGGGGAAAAGTTGAGAGCATTTCCCTTAAGTTCAGGAACACAAGGATGCCCACTCTCACCACTATTGGTCAACATAGTACTAGAAGTCCTAGCAACAGCAATCAGACCACTAAAAGAAATAAAAGAAACTGGCAAAGAAGAAATCAGACTCTCTCTTTTCACTGATGACATGATACTTTATGTGGAAAACCCAATAGACTCCACCCCCAAATTACTAGAACTCATACAGCAATTCAGTAACGTGGCAGGATACAAAATCAATGCACAGAAATCAGTTGCTCTCTTACACACTAACAATGCAACTGTAGAAAGAGAAATTAGAGAAAGAATTCCATGTACAATAGCACCCCAAAAGCCATAAGATAACTCAGAATAAACCTAACCAAAGAGGTACAAGATCTATGCTCTAGGAACTACAGAACACTCATGAAAGAAATTGAAGAAGACACAAAAAGATGGAAAAATATTCCATGCTCATGGATCAGAAGAATAAACATTGTTAAAATGTCTATGCTACCCAAAGCAATCTATACCTTCAATGCCATCCCGATCCAAATTCCAATGACATTTTTCAAAGTGCTGGAACAAATAATCCTAAAATTTGTATGGAATCCCAAAAGACCCCGAATCGCCAAGGAAATATTGAAAAAGAAAAACAAAGTTGGGGGCATCACGTTGCCCGACTTCAAGCTTATTACAAAGCAGTGATCACCAAGATAGCATGGTATTGGCACTAAAACAAACACATAGACCAATGGAACAGAATAGAGAGCCCAGATATGGACCCTCAACTCTATGGTCAAATAATCTTTGACAAAGCAGGAAAAAATATGCAATGGAAAAAAGACAGTCTCTTCAATAAATGGTGCTGGGAAAATTGGACGGTCACATGCAGAAGAATGAAACTCGACCATTCTCTAACACTATACACAAAGATAAACTCAAAATGGATGAAGGAACTCAATGTGAGAAAAGAATCCATCAAAATCCTAGAGGAGAACATAGGCAATAACCTCTTTGACATTGCCCACAGCAACTTCTTTCAAGATACATCTCCAGAGGCAAGCAAAACAAAAGCAAAAAAAAAAAAAAAAAAAAAAAACAGCAAAAGATCTTTTGGGACTTCATCAAGATAAAAAGCTTCTGCACAGCAAAGGAAACAGTCAGCAAAACAAAGAGGCAACCCACAGATTGGGAGAAGATATTTGCAAATGATACTACAGACAAAGGGCTGATAGCCAATATATATAAAGAACTTCTCAAACTCAACACCCAAAAAAACAAATAATCAAGCCAAAAAATGGGTAAAAGACATGAACAGACACTTCTCCAAAGAAATACAGATGGCTAACAGACACATGAAAAAATGTTCATCATCATTAGCCAGCAAGGAAATTTAAATCAAAACGACACTGAGATACCACCTTACACCAGTTAGAATGGCAAAAATGGACAGGGCAAGAAACAACAAATGTTGGAGAGGTTGTGGAGAAAGGGGATCCCTCTTACACTGTTGGTGGGAATGCAAGTTGGTACAGCCACTTTGGAAAAGAGTGTGGCAGTGCCTCAAAAAATTAAATATAGAGCTACCCTATGAATCAGCAATTGCACTCCTGGGTATTTGCCCCAAAGACACAGATGTAGGGAAAAGAAGGGCCATATGCACCCCAATGTTCATAGCAGCAATGTCCACAATAGCCACACTGTGGAAAGAGCTGGGATGCTCTTCAACAGATGAATGGATAAAGAAGTTGTGGTCCATATATACAATGGAATATTACTCAGCCACCAGAAAGGATAAATACCCTGCTTTTACATCAACATGGATGGGACTGTAAGAGATTATGCTAAGTGAAATAAGTCAAGCAGAGAAAGCCAATTATCATATGGTTTTGCTTCCTTATGTTATGGAACATAAGGAATAGCATGGAGGACATTAGGAGAAGGAAGGGAAAAATCAAGGGGGGAAATCGGAGGGAGAGATGAACCATGAGAGACTACGGACTCTGAGAAACAAACTGAGGGTTTTAGAGGCTCCGGAGGGGGGTGGAGGGATGAGTTAGCCCCTTGATGGCTATTAAGGAGGGCAGGTACTGCATGGAGCACTGGGTGTTATACGAAAACAATGAATCATGGATCCCCACATCAAAAAGTAATGATGTATTGTATGGTGACTAACATAACATAATAAAATAAAATTTAAAAGAGAGAGAGAGAGAGAGAGAGAGAGAGAAAGAGAAGGAAACAAAGGAAAGAGAGCCTGGAGGAGAAAAGAAAGTACTCAAGAAGTGTCTGAAATGAGGAAAAATTAGACACATAGACTGTGCTTCCTGTGTTGGTCCCTTCTCTGTTCTTATGTGAACACTCCAACTCTGGGGCCACAAGACCCTGAAATGTTCACCAGACAACTTACAGTCAAATCTCAGATGGCACTAGCACTGAAAACATATTCATACTCTGATTCTCTGTGGGAGAAAATGAGGATAATACATCAAGGTGTTTCAGTTTTACCATAATATTTTGCATCTGGGGGCGCCTGGGTGGCTCAGATGGTTAAGCATCTGCCTTCGGTTTGGGTCATGATCCCAGGGTCCTGGGATCGAGCCCCACATCGGGCTCCTGGCTCAGCAGGGAGCCTGCTTCTCCCTCTCCCTCTGCCTCTCTCCCTGCTCATTCTCTCTCTCTCTCTCTCTCTCTCTCTCTGTGTGTGTGTGTGTGTGTGTGTATCTCTGTGTCTCAGATGAATAAATAAAATCTTTTTTAAAAAATGATATTTTGCATCTGTATATGTCTATTGTCCTCCTACGTGTACACATACCTCCCCCAAAAAACAATAAGAAGAAAAATAAAACCATCACAAATTTTAAAGTAAGTCATCCACTATTCTCCTTTATTCACAAAAATCTACTGCCTCCTTTTCGATTAATTTGAGTTTTAGAGAAAAACCCACTCCTCTCAAGGACAGCCTGGATCCTTGACAAGATTATAAGCCTCATAAGGAAAATATAAGTTTACTAATCATAAACAAGTTCCAAAGCAACAGTAATTAATTTTTAAATTGAATTTAAAAATTTATTCTTTTTTGCTTTTTAAAGAAAAGTATTTTTTTAAGTAAGTGTTCTGCTAGCTAGGTTCTCATACCATTATTTAAAATTAGTAAAATTTTAAATTCCAAACATTTTGCTTTGATTTTTGTGTAGCTAACACTTTTTAAATTTTCTTCAAAAGGACCAGAAGGTAAAAATTTTCTAGAAAGAGATCAGAGGACATATTTATTCATATGGTGGTGATGTTCTTTTTATTCTAAAGATAATGATTTGCTGTTTAATAAACAGTTTTGTTGAAATGCAACTCTGAAAACTCTTATAGGGCTATCTTTGAATTTTCTGAGGTTTGTTACATATTCTAGAAGGAAGAGGAGGCCTATAAGACAAAATCAGGACTATGATCTGGGATCAGTATATGCATTGTAAGTTCTAGAAAGCCAATCTGTGTTGCATGTTATTATTTTCTCCAACTCTACCACTTAAACCACTTAAAGTGTCTCTATCTAGGGCCATGAAAATCTTTTTTTTTTCATATTACCTGCTTAATTGCTTGACTATGGAGACTAGCCAGGCAAAACTGAAGGAGTAGGCATTTGGTAGCAGACAGACATACCTACTTCCTTGCCAATTTCTCCTACCACTCTTACTGTCATGGGCCTGCTCCAGATACAGAGTCCTGTCTGGGTTCCATGCTTGATTATGCATTTGAGCATTTAAGCCATCAGTTCAATAATCCTGGAATGCAGTTTCCTCCGTTCTCGTTATGATTATCATTCTATCGTTCAGATCTCAGCCTTAAATGTCTACTTAATCACCTATACTAGTGTAGCTAAAGATATCTGCATTCACTCACTAGTATCTGAACTTTTTCTTAGTTTTTAGCTTATTCATGTATTGGTTAATTGCTCATCTCCCCTCACTGAGTATAAGCTCCTTTTTAAAATTTAAATTCAACTAATTAACATATAATGTATTATTAGTTTCAGAGGTATAGGTCAGTGATTCGTCAGGCTTGTATAACACCCAGTACTCATTACATCACGTGCCCTCCTTAATGTCCATCCCCCATCCCCCACCTCCCTCCTTTCCAGCAATCCTCAGTTTGTTTCCTATGATTAAGAGTCTCTTATGGCTTGTTTCCCTCTCTGATTTCATCTTGTTTTATTTTTCCCTCTCTTCCTCTATGATCCTGTTTTGTTTCTTAAACTCCACATATGAGTGAGATAATATGATAATTGTTTTTCTCTGATTGACTTTTTTCACTTAGCAAAATACCCTTTAGTTCCATTCACGTCATTGCAAATGGCAAGAGTTCTTTTTTGATGACTGAGTAGTATTCCTGTGTGTGTGTGTGTGTGTGTGTGTGTGTGTGTGTGTGTGTGTGTGTATGTATATATGTGTATATATATATATATATATATCTCACATCTTCTTTATCCATTCATGTGTTGAAGGACATCTCAACTCTTTCCATAGTTTGGCTACTGTGGACATCGCTGCTAAAAACATTGGGGTGCAGGTGCCCCTTTGAATCACTACATGTGTGTCTTTGGGGTAAATACCCAGTAGTGCAATTGCTGGGTCATAGGGTAGCTCTATTTTTAAACATCTTGAGGAACCTCCATACTGTTTTCCAGAGTGGCTGTACCAGTGTGCATTCCCACCAGCAGTGTAAGAGGGTTCCCCTTTCTCCACATCCTCGCCAACATTTGTTGATTCCTGTCTTATTAATTCTAGCCATCTTGATTGGTGTGAAGTGGTATCTCATTGTGGTTTTGATTTCGATTTCCCTGATGCCAAGTGATGGTGAGCATTTTTTCATGTGTCTGTTGGCCTTTTGTATGTCTTCTTTGGAAAAATATGTGTTCATGTCGTCTCCCCATTTCTTCACTGGGTTATTTGTTTTTTTGGTGTTGTTTGATAAGTTCTTTATAGATTTTGGATACCAGCCCTTTATCTGATAAGACATTTGCAAATATCTTCTCCCGTTCTGTCAGTTGCCTTTTGGTTTTGTCATCTGTTTCCGTTACTGTCTTGATGAAGTCCAAATCATTCATGTTTGCCTTTGTTTCCTTTGTCTTTGGAGATTTGTCTAGCAAGAAGTTGCTGTGGCCAAGGTCATGGAGGTTGCTGACTCTGTTCTCCTCTGGGATTTTGATGGATCCCTGTCTCACATTTAGGTTTTTTATCCCTTTTAGTCTATTTTTGTGTATGGCCCAAGGAAATGGACTAGTTTCATTCTTCTGTATATAGCTGTCCAATTTTCCCAGCACCATTTATTGAAGAGACTGCTTTTTTTTCCCATTGGATATTCTTTCCTGCTTTGTCAAAGATTAGTTGACCATAGAGTTGAGGGTCTGTTTCTGGGTTTTCTATTCTGTTCCATTGATCTATGTGCCTGTTTTTGTGCCAGTACCATACTGTATGATGATTACAGCTTTGTAATAGAGTTTGAAGTCCAGAAGTGAGATGCCACCAGCTTTGCTGTTGGTGTTGTTGTTGTTGTTGTTGTTTTCCAACATTCCTTTGGCTATTCAGGGTCTTTTCTGGTTCCATACAAATTTTAGGATTATTTGTTCCAGCCCTGTGAAAAAAGTTGATGGTATTTTGGTAGGGAGGGCATTGAATGTATAGATTGCTCTAGGTAGCATAGAAATTTTAACAATGTTTGTTATTCTAATCCATGAGCATGGAATGTTTTTCCATTTCTTTGTGTCTTCCTCAATTTCTTTCCTGACTGTTCTATAGTTTTCTGAGCACAGATCCTTTGCCTCTTTGCTTAGGTTTATTCCTAAATATCTTATGGTCTTAGGTGCAATATGGATGAGATCAACTCCTTACCTTCTCTTTCTTCTGTCTCATTGTTCGTGTATAGAAAGGCAACTGATTTCTGTGCATTGATTTTTATATATAAGCTCCCTCTGAATCATTCTGGCTGCCTACTTCCTGGTATATCCTTAGCACCTAAACTGCCTCACTCATAGAAGATGCTTGTTAAACATATGTTGAAAGAAAAATTCCTGTCAATTTTATTTTAACCCACACAATATATAATACTGGTATTACCAAGACAGATTTCTTGTTAAATATTTAATTTCGTTGAGCAAAAGAAATTTAAGAAAAAGAAATACTGAGTGGTGTGACAAACATGAGCTCTAGTAGATGTTAACGGTAGAAACCTTGGGCAGTTCCCCATCCCCATTTCCAGTTATTAAAGTTTTTAATCTCAGTTTTTAAAACCTCTCTCTGTTGACCCTATTCCTATGGAAAACAAATCCATGCTGTTTCCTTTTTCATGTCTCAAGAAATTATCAGAAGTGAGCAAAGTATCTGAAAATTGTATGAGTACAAATACTTTTTTTAATGGATGAGTGAATATAATGTTAAGGGAGTGATTTAGTAATCCCACTCAATGACTATGGAAGAAGCTGAATGATTCTATGGATGAGACAAACTTTTGGAAGCAGGTCAATTTTATGAGCAGATCCGAGTCAATGACAAGATTATTGTCTTGGGAAGTGTAAAGTTCTATTTCTTATCATGTAATGAAGCTAAATTTCCCTAATTTTCTCTATGGTGCAGGATGCCATTATATTTTCATATAATAATCCTCAAACCACTAGGTAAAAATTTTATCAAGTCCCTTTCTTTCCAGAAGCTCTTTGCTGTGTGCGAATTTTAAGGAATTGTTAGAGCTGTATGATAAAATTACAAATCTTAGAAATGGGCAGGGATTCAATGTTGCTACTTTTCCAGGGACTCTGGTTTCAAGCATGCTTATTTTCATATGCTTCTTTACAGATCAAGGAACTAAGACCTGAGAAACACAAAGTAAAGAGACTTAAGATTACTCATTTGTGAAGAGTGGAGACAGTGTGGTTGCCTATTCCATATTTCTCTGTTATTTGTCATTTTAATCCCAGTTCATTCATTTTCACCCTGAGTCTCATCATTTGCATATTTTATTCTAAAATCGAGACAAAAATAACTCCATCACTGACCAATACCAAGTTATTCAATATCAGAAAACAAAAACCAGTTTCAGTTTTTTTGTTTGTTCATTTGTTTGTTTCTATACTCACCAAAGGCTTGTAAACACTGTGGTGACTTTTATTTGTATAACCCTTTACTATTTCCACAGTACTCCATACATGTTATTTAATGCTGTTGTTACTGAATCCATGATAAAAAAGAGAATGCACAATTTGTTCAGAAAGATAACAAAAGGAAAGAACTATAGCAAAAGGAAAGAAAACTAATCCTAGCCTTAAACTTAACCCGTATAGAAAAACCAGGCAATGTTATTACCAATGGAAAGAAAATGGATAAGAATAAAACAAACAAACAAAAAACCAAAAAGCCCCACAATAAAATACAAAATGTTACACACACACACACACACACACACACAGACACACACACACACTCTACTAAGTGGAGGAAAGAGTGGGTAAGACAGAATGATGTGAATGGGTGCGAAGGAGGCAATATGAGAAAGCTGTCAGATAGTGGATGAATAGACAGGTTGACAGGTGAGAGGAGGGGAGATGAATGCCAACATTGGAGAGAAAGTGTGAGGAAGGAGGCAGGATTTAGAAGAAAAATCTCACACTGAGAAATAGAAAATAGTGCCACCTGCTGGTAAACATGTGACACTTTTTCAAAATACTCTTTTTTTTTTTTTAAATCATATTTAAGTTCAAGTTAGTTAACATATAGTGTATTATTAGTTTCAGAGGTAGAGGTCAGTGATTCATCAGTCTTATATAATACCCAGTGCTCATTACATCACATGCCCTTCTTAATGCCCATAACCCACTGACCCCACCCCCACCCACGACACCTCCAGCAACCCTCAGTTTGTTTTCTATAGTTAAGAGTCTCATGGTTTTCCTCCTTCTCTGTTTTTATCTTATTTTATTTTTCTTTCCCTTCCCCTATGTTCATGTTTTTTTTCTTAAATTCCACATATGAGTGAAATCATATGATATTTGTCTTTTTCTGACTGTTTTATTTCCCTTAGCATGATACACTTTAGGTCCATCCACTTTGTTGCAAATGGCAAGATTTCATTCTTTTGATCATTGAGTAATATTCCATTGTGTATATATGTGATATATATCTGTATCTATCTATCTATCTATCTATCTATCTATATCTATATCTATCTCACATCTTCTATATCCATTCATCTGTCAATGGACATCTGAGCTCTTTCCATATTTTGGCTATTGTGGACATTGCTGCTATAAACATTGGGGTGCATGTGGCCCTTTGAATCACTATTTTTGTACCTTTGGGTAAACACCTAGAAGTGAAATTGCTGGGTCAAATAGTTCTATTTTTAACTTTTTGAAGAATCTCCATACTGTTTTCCAGGCCAGGACTTTTGGTGTTGGAGATTTTTGATTACTGATTCAATTTATTTGCCGGTTGTGGATCTGTTCAAATTTTCTATCTCGTCTTACAACAGTTTTGGTAATTTGTAGGTTTCTCGGAATTTGTCCATTTCTTCTAGATTGCCCAGTTTGTTGGCATATAACTTTTCACAGTATTCTCTTGTAATTGTTTGTAATTCTGTCGTGTTGTTTATGACCTCTCTTCCTTCATTAATGATTTTTATCTATTTAGGTCCTTTCTCTTTTCTTTTTGGTAAATCTGGCTAGGGATTTATCAATTTTATTGATTCTTTTGTAGATCTAGCTCTTAGTTTTGTTAATTGGTTCTGTTATTTTTCTGTTTCTATGTCATTTATTTCTATTCTAATCTTTATTATTCCCCTCCTGCTGTATTTAGGTCTTATTTGCTGTTCGTTTTCTAACTTCAGTACATGCAAGGTTAAGTTGTGTATTTGAGACTTTTCTTGCTTCTTACAGGCCTATATATAATTGCTATATGCTTCCTTTGTAGGACCACCTTTGCTGACATCCCAAAGGTTTTGGACTGTTATGTTTTCATTTTCATTTGCTTCCATGTACTTTTTTATTTCTTCTTTAATATTCTGGTTGGCCCATTCATTCTTTAGTAGGATGATCTTTAAACTCCATGTATTAGTGTCTTTCCAAAATTTTCTTGTGGTTGACTTCAAATTTCATAACATTGTGGTCTGAAAATATACATGGTATGATCTCAGTCTTTTTGTACTTGTTGAGGGCTTATTCATGACCCAGTATGTGATCTATTCTGGAAAATATTCCATGTGCACTTGAAAAGAATGTGCATTCTGCTGCTTTGGGATGCAAAGCTCTGAATATATCTGTTAAGTCCATATGTTTCAGTCTGTCATTCAAAGTCATTGTTTCCTTGTTGAGCTTCTGCTTAGATGATCTATCCATTGCTGTAAGTAGGCATTAAAGTCCCCTATTATTATTGTATTATTATCAGTGAGTTTCTTTATGATGTTATTAATTGATTTATGTATTTGGGTGCTCCCAAGTTGGGGCATATTTACATTTGTTAGATCTCCTTGATGGATAAGCCTCTTAATTATGATATAATGCCTATCTTCATATCTTGTTATATTATTTGCTTAAAGGTCTAGTTTTTCTGAATATTTCCTTTCACTGCTTTCTGGCCTGCCAAGTTTCAGTGGAAAGAACTGCCGCCAACCTGATCTGTCTCCCCTTGTACGTTAAGGACTTTTTTTCCCTTGCTGCTTTCAGTATTATTTCCTTATCTTTGTATTTTGTGAGTTTGACTATGGTATGACTTGGAAATGGTCGACTTCTGTTGAATTTAATGGGAGTTCTCTGTGCTTCTTGGATTTTGAGGTCTGTGTCCTACCCCAGATTAGGGAAGGTTGAATAAATCTTCTGCCCCTTTATCTCTCTCTTCATCTTCTGTGACTCCTATGATATAGATGTTATTACATTTTTTTAAATTTTTTTATTGTTATGTTAATCACCATATATTACATCATTAGTTTTTGATGCAGTGTTCCATGATTCATTGTTTGTTCATAACACCCAGTGCTCCATGCAGAACGTGCCCTCCTCAATACCCATCACCAGGCTAACCCATCCCCCTACCCCCCTCCCCTCTAGAACCCTCAGTTTGTTTTTCAGAGTCCATCATCTCTCATGGTTCGTCTCCCCCTCTGACATACTCCCCTTTTCTTCCTCTCCTGTTATCTTCTTCTTTTTCTTTTTTCTTAAAATATGTTGCATTATTTGTTTCAGAAGTACAGACCTGTGATTCAACAGTCTTGCACAATTCACAGCGCTCACCGTAGCACATACCCTCCCCAATGTCTATCACCCAGCCACCCCATCCCTCCCACCCCCAACCACTCCAGTAACCCTCAGTTTGTTTCCTGAGATTAAGAATTCCTCATATCAGGGAGGTCATGTGATACATGTCTTTCTCTGATTGACTTATTTCACTCAGCATAACACCCTCCAGTTCCATCCACGTCGTTGCAAATGGCAAGATCTCATTCCTTTTGATGGCTGCATAATATTCCATTGTGTATATATACCACTTCTTCTTTATCCATTCATCTGTCGATGGGCATCTTGGCTCTTTCCACAGTTTGGCTATTGTGGACATTGCTGCTATAAACATTGGGGTACACGTACCCCGTCGGGTCCCTACATTTGTATATCTTTGTGGTAAATACCCAGTAGTGCAATTGCTGGATCGAACGGTAGCTCTAATTTCAACTGTTGGAGAACCTCCATACTGTTTTCCAGAGTGGTTGCACCAGCTTGCATTCCCACCAACAGTGTAGGAGGGTTCCCCTTTCTCCACATCCCCGCCCACATCTGTCGTTCCCTGACTTGTTAATTTTAGCCATTCTGACGGGTGTGAGGTGGTATCTCATTGAGGTTTTGATTTGGATTTCCCTGATGCCGAGCGATGTGGAGCACTTTTTCACGTGCCTGTTGGCCATTTGGATGTCTTCTTTGGAGAAATGTCTGTTCATGTCTTCTGCCCATTTCTTGATTGGATTATTTGTTCTCTGGGTGTTGAGTTTGATAAGTTCTTTATGGATTTTGGATACTAGCCCTTTATCTGATATGTCATTTGCAAATATTTTCTCCCATTCTGTCGGTTGTCTTTTGGTTTTGTGGACTGTTTCTTTTGCTGTGCAAAAGCTTTTTATCTTGATGAAATCCCAATAGTTCATTTTTGCCCTGGCTTCCCGTGCCTTTGGCGATGTTTCTAGGAAGCAGTTGCTGCGGCTAAGGTCGAAAAGGTTGCTACCTGTGTTCTCCTTTAGGATTTGGATGGACTCCTGTCTCACGTTGAGGTCTTTCAACCATTTGGAGTCTATTTTTGTGTGTGGTGTAAGGAAATGGTCCGGTTTCATTCTTCTGCACGTGGCTGTCCAATTTTCCCAACACCATTTGTTGAAGAGACTGTCTTTTTGCCATTGGACATTCTTTCCTGCTTTGTCAAAAATAAGTTGACCATAGAGTTGAGGGTCCATTTCTGGGCTCTCGATTCTGTTCCATTGATCGATGTGTCTGTTTTTGTGCCAGTACCATACTGTCTTGATGATGACAGCTTTGTAATAGAGCTGGAAGTCTGGAATTGTGATGCCGCCAGCTTTGCTTTTCTTTTTCAGTATTCCTCTGGCTATTCTGGGTCTCTTCTGGTTCCATACAAATTTTAGGATTATTTGTTCCATTTCTTTGAAAAAAGTGGATGGTATTTTGATGGGGATTGCATTGAATGTGTAGATTGCTCTAGGTAGCATTGACATCTTCACAATGTTGATTCTGCCAATCCATGAGCATGGAACGTTTTTCCATTTCTTTGTGTCTTCTTCAATTTCTTTCATGAGTATTTTATAGTTTTCTGAGTACAGATCCTTTGCCTCTTTGGTTAGATTTATTCCTAGGTATCTAATGGTTTTGGGTGCAATTGTAAATGGGATCGACTCCTTGATTTGTCTCTCTTCTGTCTTGTTGTTGGTGTATAGGAATGCCACTGATTTCTGTGCATTGATTTTATATCCTGCTACTTTACTGAATTCCTGTATGAGTTCTAGCAGTTTTGGGGTGGAGTCTTTTGGGTTTTCCACATACCGTATCATATCATCTGCAAAGAGTGAGAGTTTGACTTCCTCTTTGCCGATTTGGATGCCTTTGATGTCTTTTTGTTGTCTGATTGCTGTGGCTAGGACTTCTAATACTATGTTGAATAGCAGTGGTGAGAGTGGACATCCCTGCCGCGTTCCTGACCTTAGGGGAAAAGCTCTCAGCCTTTCCCCATTGAGAATGATATTCGCTGTAGGTTTTTCATAGATGGCTTTTATGATATTGAGGTATGTACCCTCTATCCCTATACTCTGAAGAGTTTTGATCAAGAAAGGATGTTGTACTTTGTCAAATGCTTCTTCTGCATCTATTGAGAGGATCATATGATTCTTGTTCTTTCTTTTGTTAATGTATCGTATCACGTTGATTGATTTGCGGATGTTGAACCAGCCTTGCAGCCCAGGAATAAATCCCACTTGGTCATGGTGAATAATCCTTTTAATGTACTGTTGGATCCTATTGGCTAGTATTTTGGTGAGAATTTTTGCATCCACGTTCATCAAGGATATTGGTCTGTAATTCTCTTTTTTGATGGGGTCTTTGTCTGGTTTTGGGATCAAGGTAATGCTGGCCTCATAAAATGAGTTTGGAAGTTTCCCTTCCATTTCTATTTTTTGGAACAGTTTCAGGAGAATAGGTATTAATTCTTCTTGAAATGTCTGATAGAATTCCCCTGGGAAGCCATCTGGCCCTGGGCTTTTGTTTCTTGGGAGATTTTTGATGACTGTTTCAATTTCCTTAGTGGTTATCGGTCTGTTCAGGTTTTCTATTTCTTCCTGGTTCAGTTTTGGTAGTTGATACATCTCTAGGAATGCACCCATTTCTTCCAGGTTATCTAATTTGCTGGCATAGAGTTGCTCATCATATGTTCTTATAATTGTTTGTATTTCTTTGGTGTTGGTTGTGATCTCTCCTCTTTCATTCATGATTTTGTTGATTTGGGTCATTTCTCTTTTCTTTTTGATCAGTCTGGCCAGGGGTTTATCAATCTTGTTAATTCTTTCAAAGAACCAGCTCCTAGTTTCGTTGACCTGTTCTACTGTTCTTTTGGTTTCTAGTTCATTGATTTCTGCTCTGATCTTAATGATTTCTCTTCTCCTGCTAGGTTTAGGCTTTATTTGCTGTTCTTTCTCCAGCTCCTTTAGGTGTAGGGTTAGGTTGTGTATTTGAGACCCTTCTTGTTTCTTGAGAAAGGCTTGTATTGCTATATACTTTCCTCTCAGGACTGCCTTTGCTGTATCCCAAAGATTTTGAACAGCTGTGTTTTCATTTTCATTGGTTTCCATGAATTTTTTTAATTCTTCTTTAATTTCTTGGTTGACCCATTCATTCTTTAGTAGGATGCTCTTTAGCCTCCATGGATTTGAGTTCTTTCCGACTTTCCTCTTGTGGTTGAGTTCTAGTTTCAAAGCATTGTGGTCTGAAAATATGCAGGGAATGATCCCAATCTTTTGGTACCGATTGAGACCTGATTTGTGACCTAGGATGTGATCAATTCTGGAGAATGTTCCATGGGCACTAGAGAAGAATGTGTATTCCGTTGCTTTGGGATGGAATGTTCTGAATATGTCTGTGAAGTCCATTTGGTCCAGTGTGTCATTTAAAGTCTTTATTTCCTTGTTGATCTTTTGCTTAGATGATCTGTCCATTTCAGTCGGGGGGTGTTAAAGTCCCCCACTATTATTGTATTGTTGTCAACGTGTTTCTTTGCTTTTGTTATTAATCGCCTTATATAATTGCCTGCTCCCATGTTCGGGGCATAGATATTTACAATTGTTAGATCTTCTTGTTGGATAGACCCTTTAAGTAGGATATAGTGTCCTTCCTCATCTCTTATTACAGTCTTTGTTTTAAAATCTAGTTTGTCTGATATAAGGATTGCCACCCCAGCTTTCTTTTGGTGTCCATTAGCATGGTAAATGGTTTTCCACCCCCTCACTTTCAATCTGGGGGTGTCTTGGGGTCTAAAATGAGTCTCTTGCAGACAGCATATGGATGGGTCTTGTTTTTTAATCCAATCTGATAGCCTGTGTCTTTTGATTGGGGCATTTAGCCCATTTACATTCAGGGTAACTATGGAAAGGTGTGAATTTAGTGCCATTGTATTACCTGTAAGGTGACTGTTAACTGTCTGTTGTCTGTGTTCGTTTCTGCTCTTTGCTGCTTTTAGGTTCTCTCTTTGCTTAGAGGACCCCTCTCAATATTTCTTGGAGGGCTGGTTTCGTGTTTGCAAATTCCTTTAGTTTTTGTTTGTTCTGGAAGCTTTTTATCTCTCCTTCTATTTTCAATGATAGCCTAGCTGGATTTGGTATTCTTGGCTGCATATTTTTCTCGTTTAGTGCTCTGAAGATATCTTGCCAGTCCTTTCTGGCCTGCCAGGTCTCTGTGGATAGGTCTGTTGCCAATCTAATGTTTCTACCATTGTAGGTTACATATCTCTTCTCCCGAGCTGCTTTCAGGATTTTCTCTTTGTCTCTGAGACTCGTAAGTTTTACTATTAGATGTCGGGGTGTTGACCTATTATTATTGATTTTGAGAGGGGTTCTCTGTGCCTCCTGGATTTTAATGCCTGTTTCCTTCCTCACATTAGGGAAGTTCTCTGCTATAATTTGCTCCAATATACCTTCTGCCCCTCTCTCTCTCTCTTCTTCTTCTGGGATCCCAATTATTCTAATGTTGTTTCGTCTTATCGTATCACTTATCTCTCGAATTCTGCCCTCGTGATCCTGTAGTTGTTTCTCTCTCTTTTTCTCAGCCTCTTTATTTTCCATCATTTGATCTTCTATATCGCTGATTCTCTCTTCTGCCTCATTTATCCTAGCATTTAGTGCCCCCATTTTTTTTAAAGATTTTATTTATTTATTCGAGAGAGAGAGAATGAGAGATAGAGAGCATGAGAGGGGGGAGGGTCAGAGGGAGAAGCAGACTCCCTGCTGAGCAGGGAGCCCGATGTGGGACTCGATCCCGGGGCTCCAGGATCATGACCTGAGCCGAAGGCAGTCGCTTAACCAACTGAGCCACCCAGGCGCCCCTAGTGCCCCCATTTTTGATTGCACCTCATCAATAGCCTTTTTGATTTCGATTTGGTTAGATTTTAGTTCTTTTATTTCTCCAGAAAGGGTTTCTCTAATAACTTCCACGCTTTTTTCAAGCCCAGCTAGTATCTTTAAAGTCATGATTCTGAACTCTAGGTCCGACATTGTACTAATGTCCGTATTGAGTAGGTCCCTGGCTGACGGTACTACCTCTTGTTCTTTTTGCTGAGGTGATTTCTTTCGTCTTGTCATTTTGTCCAGAGGAGAATAGATGAATGAGAGAACAAAATGCTAACAGGTTTACAATGTCCCCAGCAAATATACTGTATACAAATCAGAAAAGACCTGAAACCAGGGGAAAAGAAAGGGAAAGAAAGAAAAAAGAAAGAGAGAAAAAAAAAGATAAAAACAAAAACAAAACAATACAAAAAAAGCAGAATATGATCAAATATGATCAGGCTAGTGCATAGATCAGTGCCACACACTAGATTTTGGGCGTATTTTGGTCTGTTAGAAAAAAGTGCCTCCTAAAATTTTAAAGGAAGAAAGACATATATGTACAAAATAAGGGTTGATACAATGAAGGGATGGAAGATGACTGTAAAGATGAAAATTATAAAAGATCTTATAAAAGGACTTGGTAAGATAAGTTGTTTGAAAAAGGAAAGAAGTTTTAAGAAAAAAAAAAGAAAAAGGGAGAGAATGTGATCAGGCAGGAGACAAGAACAAAGCCATACACTAGTGATTTAGGGTATATTTTGATCTGTTAGAAGAAACTATACCTCAAAATTTTAAAGAGAGAACAACTTATATATATATGCCAAAAATAAGGGTAACTACTATGAAGGGATAAAATATGACTCTAAAAATGAAAAATAAAAAATGTTTTTTTTTTTTTAAAAGGGGATTGATAAGATGTTGGTTGAAAAAGGGAAAGAGAAAAATTAAAAAAAAGTCAAGAAAAATTAACTTTGATGAAATAATGAATCATGGTAAAAAAAAAAAAAAGCCATGAATCTATGTGCAGTATTCCCCTAGCGCTGGAGTTCTCCCATTCTCCTTGATCGATCAACTTGGTCTTGGCTTGCTGGCTGTTTGTGCTGAAATTCTGGGGGAGGGGCCTGTTGCTGTGGTTTCCAAATGTCTTTGCCGGAGGCAGAATGGCCCCGCCCTTGTCGGTCTGGGCTAAGGAAGCTGCTCCGGTTTGCTCTCAGGAGCTTTTGTTCCCTGCAAGCTCTTGGTACGGCTTTGGAGGACCAGGGCAGAAAGGGTGGCCTCCCAATCTCCACCCGGAGGAGCGGAGAACTCGGGGTCCCGCTCCCCAGTGTGCCCCCAGAGAAAAGCAGTCACTTCCGTGTCCCCGGTCTCCGGCCGCACTCTGTGCTCACCCGGCCTGTGATCGAGCGTTGCTATCTCTGGCACCCAACCCCGCGCGGAGTCTCCAAACCCAGCAGATCCCTGCAGTGCGCTCCCGCACCGCTCCTCCCCGGGAAGGAAGGGGAGTCTCCCCGGATCTGCTGCTTGTTGGGTCCCTGCTGGAGGAGCCGTGCCCCGACTGGGCCGCAGATCACAGTTTATGGCAACCCCGAGCTGAGAGCCCGCGACTCTGCTCCGTCTCTGCAGTCGGCTTCCCCGCTCTGATCCCTGGGAGCTCTGGCGCACTCAGGCACCCCCGGTCTCTCTGTGACCCCAAGGGTCCTGAGACCACACTGTCCCGGGAGGATTCCACCCCCCGCTTAGCCACTGCAGCGACGTCCCTCCGCCAAGCCAACTTCTAAAAGGTCCGATTTTGTGCTCCGCGGCTCTATCACTTGCCAGAAGCGGCTGGCGGAGGCCCCTCCCCCGCCGTCTATCCTCCTGAATATCGCCTCGGATTCACTTCTCCGCACGCCCTACCTTCCAGTAAATGGTCGCTTCTCTGTTCAGAGAGTTGTTGCTACTCTCCTGTTCGATCTCCTGTTGACTTCGTAGGTGTTCAGAATGGTTTTGATCCCTATTCAGCTGAATTCCTGAGACCAGACGAAATCTAGGTCTCCTACTCCTCTGCCATCTTGCCAATAAGTCTAAATGTTATTACATTTTAATAAAATGCTTAGTTTCCCAAATCTATCTTCATGGTCCATTAGCTTTCCTTCCCTCTTCTTTGCGGCTTCCTTATTTTCCATAATTTTACCTTCTATATCACTGATCACTCCTCTAATTCATCCATCCTCATTTTTATGGCCTCCACTTGGGACAGCATCTCAGTTATAGCATTTTCAATTTTGGCCTGACTAGATTTTAGTTCTTTTATCTGCAGTATGGGATTCTTTAGTGTCTTCTATGCATTTTTCAAGCACAGCTAATATCCTTATAATCACTTTTAAATTCTAGTTCAGACATCTTACTGTTATCTGTGTTGATTAAATACCTGTGAGTATGACCTCCTGTTCTTTCTTTTGGGGGTAACTTCTGTGTCTAGTCATTTTGTCCAGGAAAGAAAAGAAGAAAGAATAAGAAAACAACAACAACAACAAAACATTAGATCCTGAGTGTGTTTTGGTCTGCTTGTTAAACTGGATCCCGAAAGAAAGAAAGAAAGAAAGAAAGAAAGAAAGAAAGAAAGAAAATACAATGAAAGGACACACAAAAAATTAATATATATGTATATAAAGTATGCATATATAAATAATTTTTTTAAAAATTTAAAAAGGAATTGAAAAAATAATAAATGAAAAAAATTAATAATACTAAAGAATAAAATTACAAAGGAGGCTAGATACTATTTTCTCCTAGAGCTGAATCTTTGCAGCTCTCTCTGGTC
Organism: Eumetopias jubatus; assembly: GCF_037043125.1. Taxonomy (NCBI): domain Eukaryota; kingdom Metazoa; phylum Chordata; class Mammalia; order Carnivora; family Otariidae; genus Eumetopias; species Eumetopias jubatus. Next base: position 41,475,504 of record NW_028274808.1, read on the forward strand.
AGCAAACTTTGTGCAAGCGATTTCTTTGTCCGGGTCTTCTGGGGGAGGGGCCTCTTACACTAATTCTCAGGTGGACTTTTCCTAGTAGAAATGTGCCTCCAGGTTGCAGGGAGGCAGGGACTGGTGTAAGTGGCTTCAGACACCACTAGGTGGCTCTGTTTTGCTTCCTGAAGTCTGAGCCCTGATGGGCAGGAGAATATGGCAATGTCCCGCTCTCTAGCCCCAGAGCTGAAAATTCCCATCACTAACTCCTCAATGAGCCCTCACAGAAGAGCAATCAATCACTCTTGTCTCCCCAGTTTCTGTCAGAACCCTGTGTTCAACCTGTGTGTGTCTGAGCTTTTTTATCTCAAGTATAGACTGACTTTCAAAACCAAATTTTAGGGAATCCCATGGCGTGGACCCAAGCTGTTCCTCCTGGGGAGAGTCTTACCAAGCTTCTGTCCTTTGCATGACCAGTCCCAGGAGAGCAGTCACACAGCCGCACACTGGTTGGCAGTTTATGGCAATACAGAGCGGATAGCTGGCACCTAGACTTGCTGTTCTCAGCTGGCGTCCAAACTCCTATGCCTGGGAACAGTATAGTATTTAGGTGTCACACATTCTTATGACCCAAGGGATCCCCAGGCCATGGTATAACACCCAGTATTCCATAGGGTAGTTCTATTTTTAACGTTATGAGGAACGTCTGTCCTATTTTCCAGAGTGACTGTCCTAGTTTGCATACCCACCAACGGTGCAAAAGGGTTCCTCCTTTCTCCAGATCCTTGCTAACATCTGTCATTTTCTGAGTTGTTAATTTTAGCTCTTCTGACAGGTGTGAGGTGGTATCTCATTGTGGTTCTGATTTGTATTTCCTAATGATGAGTTGATGTTGAGCATTTTTCATGGTTGCCATTTGTATATCTTCTTTGGAGTAGTGTCGGTTCATGTTTCTGCCCATTTCCTTAACTGGATTATTTATTCTAGGGCTATTGATTTTGATGAGTTCTTTATAGATTCTGGATACTAGACCTTTATGTGATATGTCATTTGTGAGTATCTTCTCCCATTCCATAGGCTGCCTTTTAGTTTTCAGCATTGTTACTTTCACTGTGCAGAAGCTTTTTATCTTGATGAAGCCCAATAGTTCATTTTTGCTTTGGTTTCCCTTGCCTCAGGTGACATGTCTAGTAAGAAGTTGCTATGGCCAAGGTGAAAGAGGTTGCTGTATGTGTTCCCCTCTAGGATTTTGATGGGTTTCTGTCACACATTTAGGCCTTTCATCCATTTTGAGTTTATCTTTGTGTATGGTGTAAGAGAATGGTCCAGTTTCATTCTTCTGCATGTGGTTGCCTAGTTTCCCCAGCATGATTTGTTGAAGAGATTCTCTTTTTTCCATTGGACATTCTTTCCTGCTTTGTTGAAGATTAGTTGACCATGGAGTTGAGGGTCTACTTCCGGGTTCTCTATTCTGTTCCACTGATCTATGTGTCTGTTTTTGTGCCACTACCATACTGTCTTGAGGGTTACAGCTTGCAATACAGCTTGAAGTCTGGCACTGTGGTGACACCAGCTTTGGTTTTCTTTTTCAACATTCCTTTCGCCATTCAGGGTCTTTTCTGGTTCTATACAAACTTTAGGATTATTTGTTCTAGCTCTGTGAAAAATGCTGGTGTTCAGTTAGAATGGCAAAACCTAACAAGACAGGAAACACCAAGTGTTGGTGAGGATGTAGAGAAAGGGGAACCCTCTTACACTATTGGCGGGAATGCAAACTGGTACAGCCACTATGGAAAACAGTATGGAGGTTCCTCAAGATGTTAAAAATAGAGGTACCTATGACCCAGCAATTGCACTAGTCGGTATTTACCCCAAAGATACAGATGTAGTGAAAAGAAGGGGCACCTGCACCCCAATGTTCATAGCAGCAATGTCCCTGATAGACAAACTGTGGAAGGAGCTGAGATGTCCTTGAACCGAGGAATGGATAAAGAAGATGTGGTATATATATACAATGGAATATTACTCAGCCATCAGAAAAGATGACTCCCTACCATTTGTATCGACATGGATGGGACTAGAGGGTATTATGCTAAGTGAAATAAGTCAAGCAGAGAAAGACAATTATCATATGGTTTCACTCATACGTGGAACAAAAGGAATAGTGCGGAGCACCACAGGGGAAGGGAGGGAAAAATGAATGGTAAGAAATCAGAGAGGGAGACAAACCATGAGAGAATCTTGACTCTGGGAAACAAACTGAGTGTTACAGAAGGGAGGGAGTGGAGGAAGGGGTAACTGGGTGATGATTAAAGGAGGGCATGTGATGTGAGGAACACTGGGTGTTAGACACAACTAATGACTCTTTGAACACTACATCAAAAACTAATGACGTACTATATGTTGGCTAACTGAACATAATAATAAAAAAAGAAAAATGCTGGTGTTAGTTTGATCGGGATTGCATTAAATATGTAGATTGCTTTGGGTAGCATAAACATTTTAACAATATTTGCTCTTGCAATCCATGAGCATGAAATACTTTTTTCATTTCTTTGTGTCTTCCTCAATTTCTTTCACAAGTGTTCTATAGTTTTCAGAGTACAGATGTGTTACCCTCTTTGGTTCGGTTTCTTCCTAGGTATCTTATGGTTTTGGGTGCAATTTTAAATAGGATTAATTACTTGATGTATTCTGCTGCTGCTTCATTATTGGTGTATAGAAATGCAACAGATTTCTGTGTGTTGATTTTATATCCTGCAACTTTGCTAAATTCCTGTATCGGTTCTAGCAATTTTTGGTGGAGTCTTTTATGTTTTCTATATACAGTATCATGTCATCTGCAAAGAGTGAAATTTTGACTTCTTCCTTGCCAATTTGGATGCTTTTTACTTCTTTTTTGTTGTCTGATTGCTGAAGCTATGACTTCCGATACTATGTTGAAAAACAATGGTGAGAGAGGACATACTGTTATGTTCCTGACCTTAGGGAAAAAACTCTCAGTTTTTCCCCGTTGAGGCTGGTATTAGCTGTGGGTCTTTCATATATGGCATTATGATGTTGTGGTATATTCCCTCTATACCTACTTTGTTGAGGGTTTTTAACAAGAAAGGAGGTTGCATTTTGTCAAATGCTTTTTCTGCATCTATTTAGAGGATCATATGTTTCTTATCCTTTCTTTTCTTAATGTGATGTATCACATTGATTGTTTTGTGGATGTTGAACCACCTCTGAAACCCAGGAATAATCCCACTTGAGCATGGTGAATAATCCACTTAATATACTGTTGGAATCAATCAGCTAGTATTTTGGTGAGAATTGTTGCATCCATGTTCATCAGGGATATTGGTTTGTAGTTCCTTTTGGTGGGATCTTCGTTTCGTTTGGGAATGAAGATAATGCCGGCCTTGTAGAATGAGTTTACTAGTGTTCCTTTCCATTTTTAATTTTTGGAGCAACTTCAGAAGAATAGATATTAATTGTTTTTAAATGTTTAGTAGAATTCCCCTGGGAAGCCATCTGGCCCTGGACTCGTTTGTTGAGAGATTTTTGATTACTGATTGTGGGAATTCATTGTTCCTGGCTAGAGAGGATTGAATAAACACATACCTTCCTGGATGAGACTAGTTGAGAAGCAAAGAAGGAGTATCTGGAAAACGGGGCCCCCTGTAAGGTTTCTGGGCTGAAAACAGCCAGATTCTCATTGCAGCTCAATGCACTCATCCAGGGAGTAAATGCTTGACTTAGGAGAAACATTTAGTTTTGGAGGTCACGCACTCCATGTACTCACTGTCTGCACACCCATCATGAACACAGCTTGTTCTATTCACACAATACTCCCTATGCCACTGCCTTGATTAATACAGCTTCACATTCCTTCTTGTTTTTCTTATTCCCTTGTTGTATTGATAACATTCACAATAAAGGTGGAGGCAGGGTCTGGCTTGGGCCCTTTCGCCACTACAGCAGCTGGTCCCCAGGCCCTCTCCTTTATCCTACTAAGGTGCCTGGAGTAATCTTTTCATTCACCGCCTCAGGGTTTGCTGGCCAAACCCAACAACTGATTAAATTTCTTTCCTGGTTATGCATCTGTTCAAATTTTCTATTTCTGCCTGTTTCAGTTTTGGTAGTTTATATGTTTCTAGGAATTTTTCCATTTTTTTCCAGATTGCCCAATTCGTTGGCATGTGATTGCTCAAAATATTCTCTTATAATTGTATTTCTGTGGTGTTGGTTGTGATCTCTCCTCTCTCATTAGTGCTTTTATTTATTTGAAATCCCTTCTCTTTTCTTTTTGATAAGTCTAAGGGTCTATCATTTTTTTATGTTCAATTAGCCAACATATAATACATCATTAGTTTTTTATGTAGTGTTCAACGATCCATTAGTTGCGTATGACGTCCAGTGCTCATCACAGCACATTTTTCCCATTCAGCACAATTTCCTGCCACTCTCTTCTGGACTGCCAGCTTTCAGTGGACAAGTCTGCTGCTAATCTTATGTGTCTACCCTTGTAGGTTAAGGACTTTTTGTCCCTAGCTGTTTTCAGAATTTTCTCTTTATCTTTGTATTTTTCAAGTTTCACTGTGATATGTTTTGGTGCTGACCTGTTTTTGTTGAACTTTGAGAACTTGAGGAGAGTTTTCTATGCCTCTTGGTCTTAAATGCCTTTTTTCTTCTCCAGATTAGGAAGCTCTAAGCCATCATTTGCTAAAAACAAACAAACAAACAAACAAACAAAACAAAAAACAAAAAACAAACCTTCCCCAATCTTATTTTCCTGGCACTCCTATGATATGGATATTATTGCAATTTGTGAAATCGCTGAGTTCTCTAGGTCTTCCTACATGATCTAAGAGTTTTCTTTCCCTCTTTTCAGCTTCACTATTTGCCATAATTTTATCTTGTGTATCACCTATCAATTCCTCTGCCTCTTCCATCATCTTTGTGATTTCATCTGGTCAGTTTTGTATCTCAGTTATAGCATTTTTTATTTGGAACTGACTAGTTTTGGGGACTTTTATCTCTGCAGCCAGGGTTTCTCTGGTGTTTCCTATGCTTGTTTCAAGCCCAGCTAGAATTCTTATGACTGTTATTCTAAATTCTTATTCAGATAAATTGCTTAAGTCTGTTTTGAGCAAGTCCCTGGCTGTGGTTTCTTCTGGATCTTTCTTTGGGTGAGAATTCCTCTGTCTTGTCATTTTGACTATGGTTCTGTCTTTTGCGTATTGTGAAAGCTTGTTGTTTCCTGCTCCTAATAGCAACACTATATTAAGCACTGTCTAGGGACTCAAGAAGTGTTCCTGTGCTGTGTGCTGTGTGCTGTGCGCACTATAATGTTGCGTTTCGGCTGTTCTTTCCCACAGGCTAGTCCTCTGCAGATTTTCTCTTTGCTTGCAGTGGGGAGTTTTTGGACCTTTAACTAGGTGTGCTTTGGTTTGTTTGTTAAGATAAACCTGCAATAAAAACAAAAAACAGAAAGAAAAAAGCCTGATCCGAGAAAAGAAACAAGAAAGGAAACAGATAAACAAAAATATATAAACTAATTGCGAAGAAAAAGAAAGAAGGGGAAAAAAAGAAAGGGAAAAAATTATTCCAAAAAAATGAGAAAAGGAAACAAACGAGCCAAAAAATGAACAAAAAACTATAACCTGATGCCAAACGGGGCGTGGCGGGGGGAAGCTTAAAAAAGAAGAAAACATAAAAAAGCCAGGTCCTCTTTCCACTGCAACTGAGTTTGATGCTTTGGAGCACTCTTTGATCAGTAGGCTCAATGTATGTGGAGGGCCTGTGTTGGTCTTCGGAGGGAGAGACCTGTATCACTGCCTCCCAGTCAGACCTGTCCTTGTAAAGATTCCCCTGCCAGGCCTGGGGTGTGCCTGGGAGGGGGGCAGCGTTTGGTGTAAGTGACTCCAGCCTCTGCTGAAGACACTGTGTTTCTTCTCACTGAAGTCCGAATGTGCTGGTGGGCAGGGGAATAGAAAATGGAGTCACCCACCCTCTCGTCCCTAGGGAAGGGAATTAGCAGCTGCTGATCAACAAGAGGACCTCACAGAAAAGTGAACAGTCTTCTCTCCTATGTACCAGGTTTTCATCAGATTACTTCCCTCAACCTGTCTGTGCCTGGCCATCAGCACACACAGTGACACAGTTCTCTTGTGTTTTATCTCTGGCTAACAGCTGGGATTCTTTTTTTTTTTTTTAATTCAATTGGCCAACATATATAATACATCATGAGTTTCAGAGGTAGTGTTCAATAATTCACCAGTTGCATATAACACACAGTACTCATCACGGCATGTGCCCTCCTTAATGCCCATTACACAGTTACCTGACCCCCCACCCACCACACCTGCCACAACCCTCAGTTTGTTTCCCAGAGTTAAGAGTCTCTCACAGTTTTGTCTCCCTCTGATTTCTTGCCATTCAGTTTTCCCTCCCCTACCTTTTGATCCTCTGCACTATTTCTTATATTCCACAAATGAGTGAAACCATATAATAATAGTCTTTCTCTCATTGACTTATTTCACTTAGCATAATACCCTCCGGTTCCATCCGTGTCAATGTAAATGGTAAGGATGCATCCTCTCTGATGGCTGAGTAATATTCCATTGTGTCTATGAACCACGTCTCCTTTATCCATTCATCTGTCAAAGGACATCTTGGCTCCTTCCATAGTTTGGCTATTGTGGACATTGCTGCTATGAACATTGGGGTGCATGTGCCCCTTCTTTTCATGACTTCTAGATATTTGGGTTAAATACCCAGTAGTGCTATTGCTGGGTTGTAAGGTAGCTCTATTTTTAACATCCTGAGGAACTTCCATACTGTTTTCCAGAGTGACAGTACCAGCTTGAATTCCCACCAACAGTGTAAGAGGGTTCCCCCTTCGCCACAACCTTGCCAACATTTGTTGTTCCATGTCTTGTTAATTTTAGCCATTCTGACTGGTGTAAATTGGTATCTCATTGTGGTTTTGATTTGTATTTCCTTGATGCCAAGTGATGTGGAGCATTTTTTTCATGTGTGCACTGACCAGTTTTATGTCTACTTTGGAGAAGTGTCTGTTCATGACTTTGGGCCATTCCTTTACTGAATTAATTGTGTTTTACAGGTTGAGTTTGAGAAGTTCTTCTTAGGTCGTGGATACCAGCCCTTCATCTATAATGTCATTTGGAAATATCTTCTCCCATTCCGTGGGTTGCCTTTTAGTTTTGTTGACTGTTTCCTTTCCTGTGCAGAGGATTTCTATATTGAGGAAGTACCCATAGTTCATTTTTGCTTTTGTTTTCCTGGCCTTTAGAGCTCTGTCTTGCAAGAAGTTGCTGAGGATGAGATTGAAGAGGCTGCTGCCTGTGTTCTCCTCTAGGATTTTGATGGATTCCTGTCTCACATTGCGGTCTTTCATCCATTATGAGTTTAACTTTGTGTATGGTGTAAGAGAATGGTCCAGTTTCATTCTTCTGCATGTGACTATCCACTCTTCCCAGCACCAGTTATTGAAGAGAGTGTTTTTTTTCTATTGGATATTCTTCCCTTCTTTCTTGAAGACCATAGAGTTGAGGGTACATTTCTGGAGACTCTGTTCGGTTTGGCTGATCTATGGTCTGATTTGTTTGTTTGTTTGTTTGTTTGTTTTGCCAGTACCCTGCTGTCTTGATGATCACAGCTTTGTCATATAGCTTGAAGTCAGGCACTGTGATGCCCCCAGCTTTGGTTCTCATTTTCAGCATTCCCCTCCGGATTCAGGGTTTTGTCTGATTCCATACAAATTTTAGGACTGTTTCTTCCAGCTCTGAAAACTTTCCCTGGTAGTTTGATAGGGATTGCATTGCATGTGTAGATTGCTCTGGGCAGCATAGTCATTTTCACAATGTTTATTCTTCCAATCCGTGAGCATGGATTGTTTTTCCATCTCTTTGTGTCTTCCTCAATTTCTTTCATAAGTATTCTGTAAGTTTCTGTTATACAGATCCTTTACATCTTTGGTTAGGTTGATTCCTAGGTATCTTATGGTTTTGGGTGCAATTGTAAATGGGATCGATTCCTTAATTTCTCTTTCTTCAGTCACATTGTTCGTGTATAGAAATGCAACTGATTTCTGTGCATTGATTTTGTAGCCTGCCATGTTGCTGAATTGCTGTACGAGTTCTAGCAATTTGGGGGTGGAGTCTTTGGGGTTTTCCACATAAAGTATCATGTCATCTGCGAAGAGAGAGAGTTTGACTCCTTCTTTGCCAATTTGAATGCCTTTTATTTCTTTTTGTTGTCTGATTGCTGAGGCTAGGACTTCTAGTACTATGGTGAACAATAGTGGTGAGAGTGGGTATCCCTGTCGTGTGCCTCACCTTAAGGGAAAAGCTCTCAGTTCTTCCCCATTGAGAATGATATTCACTCTGGGCTTCTCACAGATGGCTTTTATGATATTGAGATATGTTCCCTCTATCCCTAACCTTTGAAGAGTTTTAATCAGGAAAAGATGCTATAATTTGTCAAATGCTTTCTCTGCATCCATTGAGAGGATCATATAGGTCCTTGTCTCCTCTTCTTATTAATGTGCTCTATCATGTTGATTGATCTGCAAATCTTGAGCCACCCTTTCATCCCAGGAATAATCCCACCTTGTCCTGGTGAATATTCCTTTTAATGTCCTGTTGGACACTACTGACTATTATCTCGTTGAGTATTTTGGCATCTATATTCATCAGGGATATTGGTCCGTAATTCTCCTTTTTGGTGGGGTCCTTGCCTGGTTTGGGGATTAAGGTAATGCCAAGGGAGAACAAAGCGGAAGAACAGGTTCTGTACAGTATTGTTCTTTCGAGTTAGGTGGCTGCGTTTAAGCCTGCAAGACAACACAGGCCTCATGAAACAAGAAGTGAGTGAGAGGTTGCCTTCTGCAGTCGATTTCAAGTAGGGGACCCGTTCCCCGGTCAACATACACGAACAATATAAAATTCCTCCAGCTTCAAGAACGGCAATGTTAGCTAAAGCCGGTAACTCTACGGCATCGATTCTTTGTGTTCATGGCCTGGTACCTAGGCATCCAGGCACACAGGGTACAGCAGTGTTAACCTAAAACAAGAGGTGAGTCGAGAGCAGCCTTCCTTACGGGCCTGTTTCTCAGTCAGACTTACAATTAGGTCCCATTTCTCATGCTTTCACAAAAACACACAACAGATGAAGTTCTAGCTCAGGAAGGGCGATCTTTGCTGAGGCATGGGTTCTCTACAGTTTTGTTCCTTTGAGTTAGGTGGATGGCACTTAGGACTACCTGCACACATGGGGCAGATGACCTAGCTTCACGAAAGAAGAGTTGAGTCGAGAGGTGCCTTCTGCGCATGCTTCTTTCTTCATTGGAATTTTGCTGGGACCCATTCCCCAGGTTGGCAGACAAACACACTTGGAAATGCTGCCGCCCTGTGGAGAGGTGAAGTGAGTTGCAGCTGGGATTCTTTACAGGCTTGTTTCTTCCAAGTCAGTGTTGAGCACTGTTAGCTTCATGTAGGATGAGCTGAGTCAAGAGGTGCCTTGTGCACCAGCATGTTTCACCCTCCCTTTTATGTATGGAACCCGTTCCCCAGGCTTAGGTCTACTCCCACACATGGGGCAACAGACGTATCTTCCTGAAAGAAGAGTTGAGTCGAGAGGTGCCTTCTGCGCATGCTTCTTTCTCCATTGGCATTTTGCTGGGACCCATTCCCCAGGCTGGCAGACAAACACACTTGGAAATGCTGCCACCCTGTGGAGAGGTGAAGTGAGTTGCAGCTGGGATTCTTTACAGGCTTGGTTCTTCCAAGTCAGTGTTGAGCACTGAGCGTTCCAAGCACACATGGAGCAGTAGTGTTAGCTTCAGGTAACAAGAGCTCAGTCCAGAGGTGCCTTCTGCACCGGCCTGTTACTCCTTTCGCATTTACGTATGGATCCCGTTCCCCAGGCTCTCACCCATGGTACACCGTCAACTGCTTCCTCCCTCGGGGTGATGGATGGTAGCTAAAGCACGGTTTCTCTACATTGTTGTTTCTTGGAGTTAGTACGCTAGCAATTAGACTTACGTTCAAATTAGGGCTGCAGTGCTGGCTTCATGAAACAAGTGGGGAGTCGTATTCTGCCTCCTGCCCCAACCTGAGTCTCACTCAGAATATGGTTTTGTACTCCCTTGCAGTGCTCTCACGCACGCTCACCGCAAAATGCTTCCACTCTCAGGAAAGGCATTTTAAGCTGAAGAACGGGTTCTCTACAGTGTTGTCTTTTCGAGTGAGGTGGCTGATTTATGCCTGCACGCACACATGGGGAAACGGGAATAGTCTCATGAAAGAAGAGGTGAGTGAGAGCTGCCTTCTGCACGATCTTGATTCTCACTCGATTTCACATATGGGACCTGTTCCCCGGTCTCTCATTCACGAACACTGTAAACTTCCTCCGGCTTCAAGAATGGCAATGTTAGCTCAAGTTGGGTAACTCTACAGCTTTGATTCTTTGACTTAGTAGCTTGGCATCTAGGCATCCAGACACACAGGGTACAGCAGTGTTAACATACTAAAACAGCAGGTTGGTCAAGAGCAGGCTCCTTAGAGGCCTGTTTCTCGCTCAGAGTTACGTGGAGGTCCCATTTCTCATGCTTTCACAAAAGCACACAACAGTTGAAGTTCACGCTGAAGAAGAGCGATGTTTGCTGAGTCACGGGTTCTCTACAGTTTTGTTCCTTTCCGTTAGATGGATGGCTCTTAGGTCTACTCGCACTCACGGGGCAACAGACCTACCTTCCAGAAAGAAGAGTTGAGTCGAGAGGTGCTTTCTGCTCATGCTTCCTTCTCCCTTGGAATTCTGCTGGGACCCATTCCCCAGGTTGGCACACAAGCACACTTGGAATTGCTGCCACCCTGTAGAGAGGCGAAATGAGTTGAAGCTGGGATTCTTTAGAGACTTGTTTCTTCCAACTCATTGTCAGGCACTGAGCGTTCCAAGCACATATGGAGCAGTAGTGATAGCTTCAGGTAGGAATGGCTAACCAGAGCTGCCTTATGCATCGGCCTGTTACTCCTTTGGCTTTAGGTATGGAATCCCTTCCCCAGGCTCTCGCTCACGGTACACTGTCAACTGCTTCCTACTTCAGAGTGGTGGACGGTAGCTAAAGCACAGTTTGTCTACACTGTTTTTTCATCGAGTTAGTACGCTAGCAATTAACTCACATTCAGAAGTGGGGCCGCAGTGCTAGCTTTATGTAACAAGTGGGGAGTCTTGTTCTGCCTTCTGCCACGGCCTGAGCCTCACTCGGATTTAGGTTTGGGATGCACTTGCAGGGCTCTTACGCATGCACACAAGAAAAGGCTTCCAATCTCAGGAAAGGGTTTTTAAGGTGAAGCACAGATTCTCTAGAGTTTGTTTCTATGAGTTAGGTGGCTGGTTTTAGGGCTGTACGGACACATGGGGCAACAGTATTAGACTCATAAAACAAGAGGTGCATGAGAGATGCCTTTTGCCCGATCCTGTTTCTCACTCAATTTCAAGTATGGGACCCATTCCCCGGTCTCTCATACACGAACACTGTAAAATTCCTCTGGCTTCAGGAACGGCAATGTTAGCTCAAGTTCGGTAAATCTACAGCTTTTATTCTTTGACTTAGTAGCCTGGCATCTAGGCATCCAGAAACACAGGGTACACCTGTGCTAACATCCTAAAACAGCGGGTCAGTCGAGAGCAGCCTCCTTATCGTTCAGAGTTAAGTGGAGGTCACATTTCTCATCCTTTCACAAAAGCAAAGAACAGAAGAAGTTCACAGTGAGGAAGAGTGATGTTTGCTGAGTCACGAGTTCTCTACAGTTTTGTTACTTTTAGGTGGATGGCTCTTACGTCTACTCGCACACACGGGGCAACAGACTTAACCTCCCGAAAGAAGAGTCGAGTCGAGAGGTGCCTTCTGTGCATGCTTCTTTCTTCATCAGAATTATGCAGGGACCTGTTCCCCAGATTGGCACATAAGCACACTTGAAATTGCTGCCACCCTCTAAAGAGGCGAAATGAGCTGAAGCTGGGATTCTTTACAAGCTTGTTTCTTCCAAGTCAGTGTCGAGCACTGAGGGTTCCAAGCACACATGGAGCAGTAGTGTTAGCTTCAGGTAACAAGAGCTGAGTCGAGAGGTGCCTTCTGCACCGGCCTGTTACTCCTTTGCCTTTACATATGGAACCCGTTCCCCAGGCTCTCACCCATGGTACACTGTCAACTGCTTCCTCCATCAGAGTGCTTAACGGTAGCTAAGACTTGGACTCTCTACACTGTTTCTTCGTGTTAGGGCGCTAGAGATTAGATTGCATGCAAAAGTGGGGCCACAGTGCTAGCTTCAAGAAACAAGAGGGGAGTCATGTTCTTCCTTCTACCGTGGCCTGATCCTCACTCGGATATAGGTTTGACCCCCCCCTTCAGTGCTCTCACGCACATACATTGAATGTGTTTCCACCCTCCGCAACAGGGACGCTATATAAACACAGTCCCGCTACAGTACTGTTTCTTCGAATCAGTAGGCTAGCAATTAGACCTCCATGCAAAAGGGGGGCCGCAGTGCTGGCTTCATGAAACAAGTAGGGAGTTGTGTTCTGCCTTCTGCCGCGGCCTGAGCACTCGGATTTAGGTTTGGGACCCACTTACAGTGGTCTAACGCACGCATACAACAAAATGCTTCCCATCTCAAGAAACGCTTTTTAAGGTGAAGCATAGATTCTCTACAGTTTGTTTCTTTGAGTCAGGTGGCTGGTTTTAGGCCTGCACGCACACACCGGGCAATGGTATAAGCCTCATGAAACAAGAGGTGAGTTGAGAGCTGCATCCTGCGTGTCCCTCTTTCTCCCTCGATTTCACGTATGGGACCATTTCCCCGGTCTCTCATGGACTTACACTGTACATTTCCTCCTGCTTCAGGCATGACAATGTAAACTAAAGCCAGTAAATGTACAGCATTGATTCTTAGTGTTAGTGGCCAGGTACCTAGGCATCCTGGCACACAGGGTACAGCAATGGGAACCTCCTAAAACAGGAGGTGAGTCGAGAGCAGCCTTCCTTACAGGCCTGTTTCTCAGTCAGAGTAAGGTTTAGGTCCCATTTCTCACACTTTCACCAAAACACACAACAGATGAAGTTTGCGCTCAGGAAGGGCGTTCTTTGCTGAGGCACGGGGTCTCTCCGGTTTTGTTCCTATGCGCTAGGTGGATGGCATTTAAGACTACACAAACACATGGAGCAGACGACCTAGCTTCACAAAAGAAGAGTTGATTCGAGAGGTGCTTTTGGTCCATGCTTATATACCCCTTGGAATTCTGCTGGGACCCATTCCCCTGGTTGGCACACAAGCACTGTTGAAAATGTTGCCAGCTTGTGGAGAGGCGAAGTGAGTTGAAGGTGTGATTCTTTACAGGCTTGTTTCTTCCAGGACAGTGTTGAGCACTGAGCATCCCGAGCACACATGGAGCAGTAGTGTTAGCTTCATGTAGCAAGAGCTGAGTCGAGAGGTGCCTTCTGCACCGGCCTGTTTCTCCTTCGCCTTTACGTATGGAACCTGTTCCCCAGGCTCTCACCCATGGTACTCCGTAAACTGCTTCCTCCCTCAGAGAGGTGGACGGTAGCTAAAGCATGTTTTCTCTACACTGTTGTTGCTTCAAGTTAGTATGCTAGCGATTAGAGTTCCATGCAAAAGTGGGGCCGTTGCGCTAGTTTCATGAAACAAGTGGGTGGTCGTGTTATGCCTTCTGCCGTGGCCTGAGTCTCATTCAGAAAATGGTTTTGTACTCACTTGCAGTGCTCTCACGCATGCACACAGCAAAATGCTTCCACCCTCAGGAACGGCTATTTTAGCTGAAACTCGGATTCTCTACAGTGTCGTTCCTTCGTGTTAGGTGGTTGGCTTTCGGCCTGCACGGACCCACGGGGCAACGGTACTAGCCTCAGAAACAAGAGCTGAGTAGAGAGGTGTCTTTGGCACTGGCCTTTTTCTCCCTCGGGTTTACGTAGCGAAGCCATTCCCTGGGCTGTCACCACAGTACACAGTATACTGCTTCCTCCCACTGACAGATTGGTGGTATCTCAAGCATGATTTCTCCACAGTGTTGTTCCTTCGAGGGAGGTGCCTGGAACTTAGGCCTCCACGCACACATGCCGGAGGAGTGCTAGCTTCGTGAAACTAAAGCTGATTCGAGAGGTGCCTCTGCACGAAGCCGTTTCTGTCGCCCAGTAATTTATGGGATCGTTTCCCAGGCTCTCACGCACACACACTGAAAGTGTTTCCACCCTCCGGAACATTGATGCTTTCTATAACACGGTTCCTCTACGGTGCTGTTTCTTCGAGTTAGTACGCTAGCAATTAGACTTCCATGCAAAGTGGGGCTGCAGTGCTGGCTTCATGAAACAAGTGGGGAGTCATTCTCTGCCTTCTGCCCCAGCCTGAGTCTCACTCGGAATATGGTTTCAGACTCACTTGCAGTGATCTCACGCACACTCATGGCAAAATGCTTCCACTCGAAGGAAAGGCTGTTTAAGCTGAAGCACGGGTTCTCTACAGTGTTGTCTTTTCGAGTGAGGTGGCTGGCTTTACACCTGCATGCACACACGGGGCCACGCGACTAGCCGCATGAAACAAGAGATGAGTCAGAGCGGCCTTCTGCACGATCCTGTTTCTCAGTCGATTTCACGTATGGGACCTGTTCCCCGGTCTCTCATACACGAACACTGTAAAGACCTCTAGCTTCAAGAACGGCAATATTAGCTCAAGTGCGGTAACTCTACAGCTTTGATTCTTTGACTTAGTAGCCTGGCACCTAGGCATCCAGACACACAGGGTACAGTCGTGCTAACATCCTAAAACAGCAGGTTGGTCGAGAGCAGCCTCCTTAGAGGCCTGTTTCTCGCTCACAGTTACGTGGAGGTCCCATTTCTCATGCTTTCATCAAAGCACACAACAGATGAAGTTCACGCTGAGGAAGGGCGATGTTTGCTGAGTCATGGGTTCTCTGCAGTTTTGTTCCTTTGAGTTAGGTGGATGGCTGTTAGGACTACTCCCCAACACGGGGCAACAGACTTAGCTTCCTGAAAGAAGAGTTCAGTCGAGAGGTACCTTTTGCCCATGCTTCTTTCTCCCTTGGAATTATGCTTGGACCCATTCTCCAGGTTTGCACACAAGCACACTTGAAAATGCTGCCACCATCTGAAGAAGCGAAGTGAGTTGAAGCTGTGATCCTTTACAGGCTTGTTTCTTCCAGGACAGTGTCGAGCACTGAGCGTTCCAAGCACACATGGAGCAGTAATGTTAGCTTCAGATAGCAAGAGCTGAGTCGAGAGGTGCTTTCTGCACCAGCCTGTTTCTTCCTTGCTTTTACGTATGGAACCCGTTCCCCAGGCTCTCACCCACGGTACCCCGTCAACTGCTTCCTCTCTCAGAGAGGTCGACGGTAGCTAAAGCACGGTTTCTCTACGCTGTTGTTGCTTTGAGTTAGCACGCTAGCCATTACACTTGCATGCAAAAGTGGGGCCGCATTGCTAGCTTCATGAAAGAAGTGGGAAGTCGTGTTCTGCCTTCTGCCGCGGCCTGAGTGTCACTCAGCAAATGTTTTTGGACTCACTTGCAGTGCTCTCATGCATGTACACAGCAAAATGCTTCCACCCTCAGGAACGGCTATTTTAGCTGAAGCATGGATTCTCTACAGTATTGTTCCTTCAAATTAGGCGGTTGGTTTTCGGCCTGCACGCACACTCGGGGCAACGGTCCTAGCCTCAGAAACAAGAGCTGAGTCGAGAGGTGTCTTCGGCACTGGCCTTTTTCTCCCTCGGGTTTACGTAGGGATCCCGTTCCCTGGGCTCTCAGCCACAGTACACAGTATACTTCCTCCACCGAGAGTTCGGCGATAGCTAAAGCACGGTGTCTCTAGTGTTGTTCCTTCGAGGGAGGTGCCTGGAACTTAGGCCTCCACGCACACATGCAGGAGTGCTAGCTTCGTGAAACTAGGGCTGATTTGAGAGATGCCTCTGCACAAAGCCATTTCTCTTGCCCAGTGATTTATGGGATCTTTCCCCAGGCTCTCACGCACATACACTGAAAGTGTTTCCACCCTCTGGAACAGCAACGCTATCTAAAACACAGTCCCTCTAAGTGCTGTTTCTTTGAGTTAGTACGCTAGCAATTAGACTTCCGTGCAAAGTGGGGCCACAGTGCTGACTTCATGAAACAAGTGTGGGGAGTTGTTTTCTGCGTTCTGCCGGAGCTGAGTCTCACTCGGAATATGGTTTCAGACTCCCTTGCAGTGCTCTCACGCACTCTCACAGCCAAATGCTTCCACTCGCAGGCAAGGCTATTTAAGCTGAAGCATGGGTTCTCTACAGTGTTCTCTTTTCGAGTGATGTGGCTGGCTTTACGCCTGCACGCACACACAGAGCCACACGACTAGCCTCATGAAACAAGAGGTGAGTGAGAGCTGCCTTCTGCACGATCCTGTTTCTCACTCGATTTCTCGTATGGGACCCGTTCCCCGGTCTCTCATACACGAACACTGTAAAATTTGTCCAGCTTCAAGAACGGCAATGTTAGCTAAAGCTTGGTAACTGTACAGCTTTGATTCTTTGACTTAGTAGCCTGCACCTAGGCATCCAGACACACAGGGTATAGCAGTGCTAACCTCCTAAAACAAGTGGTGAGTCAAGAGCAGCCTTCTTTACAGGTCTGTTTCTCAGTGTTACGTTTAGGTCCGATTTCTCATGCTTTCACAAAATCACACAACAGACGAAGTTCACGCTCAGGAAGGGTGATCTTTGCTAAGGCACGGGTTCTCTAGTGTTTTGTTCCTTTGAGTTAGGTGGATGGCACTTAGGACTACATGCCCACAGGGGGCAACAGACCTAGATTCCTGAAACATGAGTTCAGTCGATAGGTGCCTTTGGCCAATGCTTATTTTCCCTCGTAATTACGCTGGGACCCATTCCCCAGGTTTGCACACAAGCACAGTTCAAAATGCTGCCACCCTGTGGAGAGGTGAAGTGAGCTGAAGCTAGGATTCTTCACAGGCTTCTTTATTCCAAGTCAGGGCTGAGCACTTTGCGTTCCAAGCACACATGGATCAGTAGTGTTAGCTTCAGGTAGCAAGAGCTGGGTCAAGAGGTTCCTTCCGCACTGTCTGCTTCTGCCTCGGTTTTACGTATGGAACTCGTTCCCCAGGCTCTCCATATGGTACCTTGTAAACTGCTTTCGCCCACAGAGAGGTCGACGGTAGCTAAAGCACGGTTTCTCTACAGTGTAATTCCTTCGAGCGAGGTACTGGAACTTAGACCTCCACGCACACATGCAGGTGGAGTGCTAGCTTCACGAAACTAGAGCTGATTCGAGAGGTGCCTTCTGCACGAAGTCGTTTCTCTCGCGGAGTGATTTATGGATCATTTCCGGGCTCATGCACACACACTAAAAATGTTTCCACCCTCTGGAACAGCGATGCTAGCTAAAATACGGTCCCTCTACTGTGTTGTTTCTTCAAGTTAGTACGCTAGCAATTAGACTTCCTTGCCAAAGTGGGGCCGCAGTGCTGTCTTCACGAAACAAGTGGGGAGTCGTTTTCTGCCTTCTGCCCCAGCCTGAGTCTCACTCGGAATATGGTTTCGGACTCACTTGCAGATCTCTCACGCACGCACACAGCAATATGCTTCCACTCTCAGCAAAGGCTATTTAAGCTGAAGAACGGATTCTCTACAGTGTTGTCTTTTTGAGTTAGGTGGTTGGCTTTTGGCCTGCATGCACACACAGGGCCATGGTACTAGCCTCATGAAACAAGATGTGAGTGAGAGCTGCCTTCTGCACGATCCTTTTTCTCACTCGATTTCCCACATGGGACCCGTTCCCCAGGCTCTCAACCTCGGACACTGCAAAATTCTTCCAACTTCAGGAATGGCGATGTTAGCTGAAGCTTGGTAACTCTGCAGTATTGATTCTTTGTGTTAGTAGCCTGGTGCCTATGCATCCAGGCACACGAGGTACAGCAGTGGTAACTTCCTAAAACAACAGGTGAGTCAAGAGCAGCCTTCCTCAGAGTCCTTTTTCTCACCAGGAATTACCTTTGGGTCCCATTTTTCCGTGCTCTCACAGAAGCACACAACAGATGAATTCCATGTTCAAGAAGGGCTATCTTTGCTGAGGCACGGGTTCTCTACAATTTTGTTCCTTTGCATTAGGTGGATGGCACTTAGAAGTACACGCCCATTCAGGGCAGCAGCATTGCTTCCCGAAAGAAGAGCTGAATCGAGATTGCCTCTGGCATGGTCCCAGTTCTCCCTCGGAATTGTGGATGGGATCCATTCCCCAGGTTTTCACACAAGCATACTGCCAAATGCTGCCACCCTGTGGAGAGACGGTGTGAGCTGATGTTCGTGTTCCTCCCAGGTTTGTTTCTTCCAAGTGTCGAGCACTTAGCATTCAAAGCACACATGGATCGTTAGTGCAAGCTTCAGGAAGAGGTGAGTCAGGAGGTGACCTCTGCACGGTGTTGTTTCTCCCTCTGAGTTTTGTATCGAATCCGTGCCCAGGGTTGTTTCACACTGTTTTGAAAATACATGTCTTCCTGAAATTATTTAGTTTAAACATGGTTTCTTTTACCGTGTTGCTTCAGAGTTACGTCCATCGCACTTTCCTTGTGCTATCACACATACTTTTGAATGTGCTTCCGTCTTCAGTAGAGAAGGGATTCATTGAACACCGTTTTTTCTACAGTACTCTTTCTTAAAATTAAGTATTTGGCACTTTGCCTGGGCTTCCACACGTACATTTGAAATCACTTTGATCTACATGAAACAAGATTTTGTGGAAAGATGAATTCTACACAGACTTGTTTTTTAGACTAATAATATGGCACTACCTTTACACTCTAACACACCCTTTCAACATGCTTCCATCTTCAGGAGAGATGTTAGTTGAAATTTGGTTTCTCTCCCATGTTGTTCCTTAGAGTTACGTTTATGTCACTTTCCTTAAGCTTCCCTACATATATCTGAAAACTCTGTTATCTCCATGGAACAAGATATTAGTTCAAATTTGCACTCTTTACAGACTTGGTCCTCTGAGTTAAGTACATTTCACTTTTCCTTATGTTTCAGACACACTTTTGATAATACTTCTATCTTCTGGAAAGAACATGTTAGGTAAGGGATGGTTTCTCTACAGTATTGTTTCTTAGAGTTAAGTTTATGGCACTTTGTTTAACTTTCAACACACATATTTGAAAACGCCTGTATCTTCATAAGTCAAGGTATTAGTTCGAAGTTGCATTCTATCTACACAGACTTGTTTCTTGGAATTAAGTATATAGCATTTTGCTTACGCTTTCACAAACACTTGCATGTGCCTCCATCTTCATAACGGAAGATGTGAGTTGAAAGATGGTTTCTATATGGCATTCTTTCTTAGAATTAAATATACAGCACTTTCCTTAGGCTTCCATACATTCATTGGAAAATGTTTCTCTGTTCATCAAAGAAGATGTTCATTGAGAGAGGGTTTCTCTACACTTTCATTCCTCTGAGTTGGGTGGCTGGCACACAGGACCAAACGCACGCATGGGGCAGACGGCCTAGCGTCGGGGAAACAAGAGTTGAGTCGAGAGGCGCCTTGGGCCCATGCTTTGTTCTCCCTTGGAGTTCGGCTGGGACCCATTTCCCAGGTTGGCACACAAGCACAGATGGAAATGTTGCCAAGCTGGGCTTCTTTCACAGCTTGTTTCTTCCAAGTCCGTGTTAGCACTGAGCGTTCCAAACACCCAGGGAGCAGTAGCGGTAGCTTCGGGTCGCAAGAGCGGAGTCCTCGTAGGTGCCTTCTGCGCGGGCCTGTTCTCCTTCGCCGGTTCCCCAGGCTCTCCCCCCACGGGACACGGTAGCTGCTTCTTCCCTCAGAAAGGTCGACGGTAGCTGAAGCACGGTTTCGCTACACTGCCGTGGCTCCGACTTAGTACGCTAGCAACGAACTCACACGGAAAGGGGGGCCGTAGTGGGAGCTTCGTAAACCAAGTGGGGAGTCGTGTTCTGCCGTCCGCCGCGGCCGGAGTCTCACTCAGAATACGCCTTTGCACTCACTGGCAGAGACGCGTTTCCCGCTCGGAGTTGCCTTGAGGTCCCATGTCTCATGCTCTCACCAAAACCCACACCAGGTGAAGTTCACGCTGTGGCAGGGCGACGCTTGCTGAGTCACGGGTTCTCCACAGTGTTGTGCCTTTACGTAGGTGGGTGGCTCTAGGTCTACTCGCGCACACGGGGCAAAACACCTAGCTTCCCGAAAGCAGAGTTGAGTCGAGAGGTGCCTTCTGCCCACGCCTCTTTCCTCCCTCGGCATTCTGCTCGGACCCACCCGCCAGGGCGCACCCAAGCGCGCTTGAACATGCGGCCACGTTCTGAAGTGGCGCTGTGAGTTGGAGCCGGGATTCCTTCCAGGCTTCTTCCTTCCCAGCCGGTGTCGAGCCCTGAGCGTTCCAGGCACACACGGAGCGGCGGTGTTAGCTTCGGGTGGCAAGAGCAGAGGCGAGAGGGGCCTCCGGCACCGGCCTCTTTCTCCTCCCTTCGCCTTTATGGGTGGAACCCGTTCCCCAGGCTCTCAGCCACGGTAGGCCGTCAACTGCTTCCTCCCTCAGAGAGGTCGACGGTAGCTAAAGCACGGTTTCCCTACACGGTTGCTGCCTTGAGTTAGTATGTGTGCTAGCCGATTAGACTTCCACGCCAACGTGGCGCCGCAGAGCTGGCCTCATGGAAGAAGCGGGGAATCGTGTGCTGCCTTCTGCCCCAGCCCGAGTCTCACTCGGATTTAGGGTTGCGACGCCCTTGCAAGTGCTCTCACGCACGCCCACAACAAAATGCTTCCAATCTCAGGAAAGGGGTTTGTCAGGTGAGGCACGGACTCTCTACAGCTTGTTCCGTCGCCTTTAGGTGGCTGCTTGGAAGCCTGCACGCACACACGGGGCGACTGTAGTAGCCTCACGGAACAAGAGGTGAGTTGACAGCGGCCTCCTGCGCGACCCTGTTTCTCCCCCGGTTGCGCGTATTGGACCCTCTCCCCAGTCTCCCACAGGCGTACACTGAACCGTTCCTCCCGCTTCGGGAACCGCAGTGTTAGCCAAGGCCAGTAACTCTACAGCACCGCTCCTTTGTGTTAACGGCCTGGTACGGTACCGAGGCACCCAGGCCCACGGTTGTACAGCAGTGCTAACCTCCGAAGACAAGAGGTGAGCCGAGAGCAGCCCTCCTTACAGGCCTGTTTCCCAGTCAGCGTTGGGTTTCGGCCCCATTTCTCATGCTTTCGCAAAGGCACACAACGGATGAAGTTCGCGCTCAGGAAGGGCGCTCTTTGCTGACGCATGGCTTCTCTACACTTTCATTCCTCTGAGTTGGGTGGCTGGCACACAGGACCAAACGCACGCATGGGGCAGACGGCCTAGCGTCGGGGAAACAAGAGTTGAGTCGAGAGGCGCCTTGGGCCCATGCTTTGTTCTCCCTTGGCATTACCTTAATCCCCAAACCAGGCAAGGACCCCACCAAAAAGGAGAATTACGGACCAATATCCCTGATGAATATAGATGCCAAAATACTCAACGAGATAATAGTCAGTAGTGTCCAACAGGACATTAAAAGGAATATTCACCAGGACAAGGTGGGATTATTCCTGGGATGAAAGGGTGGCTCAAGATTTGCAGATCAATCAACATGATAGAGCACATTAATAAGAAGAGGAGACAAGGACCTATATGATCCTCTCAATGGATGCAGAGAAAGCATTTGACAAATTATAGCATCTTTTCCTGATTAAAACTCTTCAAAGGTTAGGGATAGAGGGAACATATCTCAATATCATAAAAGCCATCTGTGAGAAGCCCAGAGTGAATATCATTCTCAATGGGGAAGAACTGAGAGCTTTTCCCTTAAGGTGAGGCACACGACAGGGATACCCACTCTCACCACTATTGTTCACCATAGTACTAGAAGTCCTAGCCTCAGCAATCAGACAACAAAAAGAAATAAAAGGCATTCAAATTGGCAAAGAAGGAGTCAAACTCTCTCTCTTCGCAGATGACATGATACTTTATGTGGAAAACCCCAAAGACTCCACCCCCAAATTGCTAGAACTCGTACAGCAATTCAGCAACATGGCAGGCTACAAAATCAATGCACAGAAATCAGTTGCATTTCTATACACGAACAATGTGACTGAAGAAAGAGAAATTAAGGAATCGATCCCATTTACAATTGCACCCAAAACCATAAGATACCTAGGAATCAACCTAACCAAAGATGTAAAGGATCTGTATAACAGAAACTTACAGAATACTTATGAAAGAAATTGAGGAAGACACAAAGAGATGGAAAAACAATCCATGCTCACGGATTGGAAGAATAAACATTGTGAAAATGACTATGCTGCCCAGAGCAATCTACACATGCAATGCAATCCCTATCAAACTACCAGGGAAAGTTTTCAGAGCTGGAAGAAACAGTCCTAAAATTTGTATGGAATCAGACAAAACCCTGAATCCGGAGGGGAATGCTGAAAATGAGAACCAAAGCTGGGGGCATCACAGTGCCTGACTTCAAGCTATATGACAAAGCTGTGATCATCAAGACAGCAGGGTACTGGCAAAACAAACAAACAAACAAACAAACAAACAAATCAGACCATAGATCAGCCAAACCGAACAGAGTCTCCAGAAATGTACCCTCAACTCTATGGTCTTCAAGAAAGAAGGGAAGAATATCCAATAGAAAAAAAACACTCTCTTCAATAACTGGTGCTGGGAAGATTGGATAGTCACATGCAGAAGAATGAAACTGGACCATTCTCTTACACCATACACAAAGTTAAACTCATAATGGATGAAAGACCGCAATGTGAGACAGGAATCCATCAAAATCCTAGAGGAGAACACAGGCAGCAGCCTCTTCAATCTCATCCTCAGCAACTTCTTGCAAGACAGAGCTCTAAAGGCCAGGAAAACAAAAGCAAAAATGAACTATGGGTACTTCCTCAATATAGAAATCCTCTGCACAGGAAAGGAAACAGTCAACAAAACTAAAAGGCAACCCACGGAATGGGAGAAGATATTTCCAAATGACATTATAGATGAAGGGCTGGTATCCACGACCTAAGAAGAACTTCTCAAACTCAACCTGTAAAACACAATTAATTCAGTAAAGGAATGGCCCAAAGTCATGAACAGACACTTCTCCAAAGTAGACATAAAACTGGTCAGTGCACACATGAAAAAAATGCTCCACATCACTTGGCATCAAGGAAATACAAATCAAAACCACAATGAGATACCAATTTACACCAGTCAGAATGGCTAAAATTAACAAGACATGGAACAACAAATGTTGGCAAGGTTGTGGCGAAGGGGGAACCCTCTTACACTGTTGGTGGGAATTCAAGCTGGTACTGTCACTCTGGAAAACAGTATGGAAGTTCCTCAGGATGTTAAAAATAGAGCTACCTTACAACCCAGCAATAGCACTACTGGGTATTTAACCCAAATATCTAGAAGTCATGAAAAGAAGGGGCACATGCACCCCAATGTTCATAGCAGCAATGTCCACAATAGCCAAACTATGGAAGGAGCCAAGATGTCCTTTGACAGATGAATGGATAAAGGAGACGTGGTTCATAGACACAATGGAATATTACTCAGCCATCAGAGAGGATGCATCCTTACCATTTACATTGACACGGATGGAACCGGAGGGTATTATGCTAAGTGAAATAAGTCAATGAGAGAAAGACTATTATTATATGGTTTCACTCATTTGTGGAATATAAGAAATAGTGCAGAGGATCAAAAGGTAGGGGAGGGAAAACTGAATGGCAAGAAATCAGAGGGAGACAAAACTGTGAGAGACTCTTAACTCTGGGAAACAAACTGAGGGTTGTGGCAGGTGTGGTGGGTGGGGGGTCAGGTAACTGTGTAATGGGCATTAAGGAGGGCACATGCCGTGATGAGTACTGTGTGTTATATGCAACTGGTGAATTATTGAACACTACCTCTGAAACTCATGATGTATTATATATGTTGGCCAATTGAATTAAAAAAAAAAAAAAGAATCCCAGCTGTTAGCCAGAGATAAAACACAAGAGAACTGTGTCACTGTGTGTGCTGATGGCCAGGCACAGACAGGTTGAGGGAAGTAATCTGATGAAAACCTGGTACATAGGAGAGAAGACTGTTCACTTTTCTGTGAGGTCCTCTTGTTGATCAGCAGCTGCTAATTCCCTTCCCTAGGGACGAGAGGGTGGGTGACTCCATTTTCTATTCCCCTGCCCACCAGCACATTCGGACTTCAGTGAGAAGAAACACAGTGTCTTCAGCAGAGGCTGGAGTCACTTACACCAAACGCTGCCCCCCTCCCAGGCACACCCCAGGCCTGGCAGGGGAATCTTTACAAGGACAGGTCTGACTGGGAGGCAGTGATACAGGTCTCTCCCTCCGAAGACCAACACAGGCCCTCCACATACATTGAGCCTACTGATCAAAGAGTGCTCCAAAGCATCAAACTCAGTTGCAGTGGAAAGAGGACCTGGCTTTTTTATGTTTTCTTCTTTTTTAAGCTTCCCCCCGCCACGCCCCGTTTGGCATCAGGTTATAGTTTTTTGTTCATTTTTTGGCTCGTTTGTTTCCTTTTCTCATTTTTTTGGAATAATTTTTTCCCTTTCTTTTTTTCCCCTTCTTTCTTTTTCTTCGCAATTAGTTTATATATTTTTGTTTATCTGTTTCCTTTCTTGTTTCTTTTCTCGGATCAGGCTTTTTTCTTTCTGTTTTTTTTTTTTTTTTATTGCAGGTTTATCTTAACAAACAAACCAAAGCACACCTAGTTAAAGGTCCAAAAACTCCCCACTGCAAGCAAAGAGAAAATCTGCAGAGGACTAGCCTGTGGGAAAGTACAGCCGAAACGCAACATTATAGTGCACACAGCACAAAGCACAGGAACACTTCTTGAGTCCCTAGACAGTGCTTAATATAGTGTTGCTATTAGGAGCAGGAAACAACAAGCTTTCACAATACGCAAAAGATAGAACCATAGTCAGAATGACAAGACAGAGGAATTCTCACCCAAAGAAAGATCCAGAAGAAACCACAGCCAGGGACTTGCTCAAAACAGACTTAAGCAATTTATCTGAATAAGAATTTAGAATAACAGTCATAAGAATTCTAGCTGGGCTTGAAACAAGCATAGGAAACACCAGAGAAACCCTGGCTGCAGAGATAAAAGTCCCCAAAACTAGTCAGTTCCAAATAAAAAATGCTATAACTGAGATACAAAACTGACCAGATGAAATCACAAAGATGATGGAAGAGGCAGAGGAATTGATAGGTGATACACAAGATAAAATTATGGCAAATAGTGAAGCTGAAAAGAGGGAAAGAAAACTCTTAGATCATGTAGGAAGACCTAGAGAACTCAGCGATTTCACAAATTGCAATAATATCCATATCATAGGAGTGCCAGGAAAATAAGATTGGGGAAGGTTTGTTTTTTGTTTTTTGTTTTGTTTGTTTGTTTGTTTGTTTGTTTTTAGCAAATGATGGCTTAGAGCTTCCTAATCTGGAGAAGAAAAAAGGCATTTAAGACCAAGAGGCATAGAAAACTCTCCTCAAGTTCTCAAAGTTCAACAAAAACAGGTCAGCACCAAAACATATCACAGTGAAACTTGAAAAATACAAAGATAAAGAGAAAATTCTGAAAACAGCTAGGGACAAAAAGTCCTTAACCTACAAGGGTAGACACATAAGATTAGCAGCAGACTTGTCCACTGAAAGCTGGCAGTCCAGAAGAGAGTGGCAGGAAATTGTGCTGAATGGGAAAAATGTGCTGTGATGAGCACTGGACGTCATACGCAACTAATGGATCGTTGAACACTACATAAAAAACTAATGATGTATTATATGTTGGCTAATTGAACATAAAAAAATGATAGACCCTTAGACTTATCAAAAAGAAAAGAGAAGGGATTTCAAATAAATAAAAGCACTAATGAGAGAGGAGAGATCACAACCAACACCACAGAAATACAATTATAAGAGAATATTTTGAGCAATCACATGCCAACGAATTGGGCAATCTGGAAAAAAATGGAAAAATTCCTAGAAACATATAAACTACCAAAACTGAAACAGGCAGAAATAGAAAATTTGAACAGATGCATAACCAGGAAAGAAATTTAATCAGTTGTTGGGTTTGGCCAGCAAACCCTGAGGCGGTGAATGAAAAGATTACTCCAGGCACCTTAGTAGGATAAAGGAGAGGGCCTGGGGACCAGCTGCTGTAGTGGCGAAAGGGCCCAAGCCAGACCCTGCCTCCACCTTTATTGTGAATGTTATCAATACAACAAGGGAATAAGAAAAACAAGAAGGAATGTGAAGCTGTATTAATCAAGGCAGTGGCATAGGGAGTATTGTGTGAATAGAACAAGCTGTGTTCATGATGGGTGTGCAGACAGTGAGTACATGGAGTGCGTGACCTCCAAAACTAAATGTTTCTCCTAAGTCAAGCATTTACTCCCTGGATGAGTGCATTGAGCTGCAATGAGAATCTGGCTGTTTTCAGCCCAGAAACCTTACAGGGGGCCCCGTTTTCCAGATACTCCTTCTTTGCTTCTCAACTAGTCTCATCCAGGAAGGTATGTGTTTATTCAATCCTCTCTAGCCAGGAACAATGAATTCCCACAATCAGTAATCAAAAATCTCTCAACAAACGAGTCCAGGGCCAGATGGCTTCCCAGGGGAATTCTACTAAACATTTAAAAACAATTAATATCTATTCTTCTGAAGTTGCTCCAAAAATTAAAAATGGAAAGGAACACTAGTAAACTCATTCTACAAGGCCGGCATTATCTTCATTCCCAAACGAAACGAAGATCCCACCAAAAGGAACTACAAACCAATATCCCTGATGAACATGGATGCAACAATTCTCACCAAAATACTAGCTGATTGATTCCAACAGTATATTAAGTGGATTATTCACCATGCTCAAGTGGGATTATTCCTGGGTTTCAGAGGTGGTTCAACATCCACAAAACAATCAATGTGATACATCACATTAAGAAAAGAAAGGATAAGAAACATATGATCCTCTAAATAGATGCAGAAAAAGCATTTGACAAAATGCAACCTCCTTTCTTGTTAAAAACCCTCAACAAAGTAGGTATAGAGGGAATATACCACAACATCATAATGCCATATATGAAAGACCCACAGCTAATACCAGCCTCAACGGGGAAAAACTGAGAGTTTTTTCCCTAAGGTCAGGAACATAACAGTATGTCCTCTCTCACCATTGTTTTTCAACATAGTATCGGAAGTCATAGCTTCAGCAATCAGACAACAAAAAAGAAGTAAAAAGCATCCAAATTGGCAAGGAAGAAGTCAAAATTTCACTCTTTGCAGATGACATGATACTGTATATAGAAAACATAAAAGACTCCACCAAAAATTGCTAGAACCGATACAGGAATTTAGCAAAGTTGCAGGATATAAAATCAACACACAGAAATCTGTTGCATTTCTATACACCAATAATGAAGCAGCAGCAGAATACATCAAGTAATTAATCCTATTTAAAATTGCACCCAAAACCATAAGATACCTAGGAAGAAACCGAACCAAAGAGGGTAACACATCTGTACTCTGAAAACTATAGAACACTTGTGAAAGAAATTGAGGAAGACACAAAGAAATGAAAAAAGTATTTCATGCTCATGGATTGCAAGAGCAAATATTGTTAAAATGTTTATGCTACCCAAAGCAATCTACATATTTAATGCAATCCCGATCAAACTAACACCAGCATTTTTCTTTTTTTATTATTATGTTCAGTTAGCCAACATATAGTACGTCATTAGTTTTTGATGTAGTGTTCAAAGAGTCATTAGTTGTGTCTAACACCCAGTGTTCCTCACATCACATGCCCTCCTTTAATCATCACCCAGTTACCCCTTCCTCCACTCCCTCCCTTCTGTAACACTCAGTTTGTTTCCCAGAGTCAAGATTCTCTCATGGTTTGTCTCCCTCTCTGATTTCTTACCATTCATTTTTCCCTCCCTTCCCCTGTGGTGCTCCGCACTATTCCTTTTGTTCCACGTATGAGTGAAACCATATGATAATTGTCTTTCTCTGCTTGACTTATTTCACTTAGCATAATACCCTCTGGTCCCATCCATGTCGATACAAATGGTAGGGAGTCATCTTTTCTGATGGCTGAGTAATATTCCATTGTATATATATACCACATCTTCTTTATCCATTCCTCGGTTCAAGGACATCTCAGCTCCTTCCACAGTTTGTCTATCAGGGACATTGCTGCTATGAACATTGGGGTGCAGGTGCCCCTTCTTTTCACTACATCTGTATCTTTGGGGTAAATACCGACTAGTGCAATTGCTGGGTCATAGGTACCTCTATTTTTAACATCTTGAGGAATGTTTTCCATAGTGGCTGTA
The DNA here is from genome assembly GCF_037043125.1 of Eumetopias jubatus. Classification (NCBI taxonomy): domain Eukaryota; kingdom Metazoa; phylum Chordata; class Mammalia; order Carnivora; family Otariidae; genus Eumetopias; species Eumetopias jubatus. The sequence goes on from NW_028274808.1 coordinate 41,503,970, forward strand.
CCAGTTTGCATTCCCGCCAATAGTGTAAGAGGGTTCCCCTTTCTCTACATCCTCACCAACACTTGGTGTTTCCTGTCTTGTTAGGTTTTGCCATTCTAACTGAACACCAGCATTTTTCACAGAGCTAGAACAAATAATCCTAAAGTTTGTATAGAACCAGAAAAGACCCTGAATGGCGAAAGGAATGTTGAAAAAGAAAACCAAAGCTGGTGTCACCACAGTGCCAGACTTCAAGCTGTATTGCAAGCTGTAACCCTCAAGACAGTATGGTAGTGGCACAAAAACAGACACATAGATCAGTGGAACAGAATAGAGAACCCGGAAGTAGACCCTCAACTCCATGGTCAACTAATCTTCAACAAAGCAGGAAAGAATGTCCAATGGAAAAAAGAGAATCTCTTCAACAAATCATGCTGGGAAAACTAGGCAACCACATGCAGAAGAATGAAACTGGACCATTCTCTTACACCATACAGAAAGATAAACTCAAAATGGATGAAAGGCCTAAATGTGTGAGAGAAACCCATCAAAATCCTAGAGGGGAACACATACAGCAACCTCTTTCACCTTGGCCATAGCAACTTCTTACTAGACATGTCACCTGAGGCAAGGGAAACAAAAGCAAAAATGAACTATTGGGCTTCATCAAGATAAAAAGCTTCTGCACAGTGAAAGTAACAATCCTGAAAACTAAAAGGCAGCCTATGGAATGGGAGAAGATACTCACAAATGACATATCACATAAAGGTCTAGTATCCAGAATCTATAAAGAACTCATCAGAATCAATAGCCCTAGAATAAATAATCCAGTCAAGGAAATGGGCAGAAACATGAACCGACACTACTCCAAAGAAGATATACAAATGGCAACCATGAAAAATGCTCAACATCATCTCATCATTAGGAAATACAAATCAGAACCACAATGAGATACCACCTCACACCTGTCAGAAGAGCTAAAATTAACAACTCAGAAAATGACAGATGTTAGCAAGGATCTGGAGAAAGGAGGAACCCTTTTGCACCGTTGGTGGGTATGCAAACTAGGACAGTCACTCTGGAAAATAGGACAGACGTTCCTCATAACGTTAAAAATAGAACTACCCTATGGAATACTGGGTGTTATACCATGGCCTGGGGATCCCTTGGGTCATAAGAATGTGTGACACCTAAATACTATACTGTTCCCAGGCATAGGAGTTTGGACGCCAGCTGAGAACAGCAAGTCTAGGTGCCAGCTATCCGCTCTGTATTGCCATAAACTGCCAACCAGTGTGCGGCTGTGTGACTGCTCTCCTGGGACTGGTCATGCAAAGGACAGAAGCTTGGTAAGACTCTCCCCAGGAGGAACAGCTTGGGTCCACGCCATGGGATTCCCTAAAATTTGGTTTTGAAAGTCAGTCTATACTTGAGATAAAAAAGCTCAGACACACACAGGTTGAACACAGGGTTCTGACAGAAACTGGGGAGACAAGAGTGATTGATTGCTCTTCTGTGAGGGCTCATTGAGGAGTTAGTGATGGGAATTTTCAGCTCTGGGGCTAGAGAGCGGGACATTGCCATATTCTCCTGCCCATCAGGGCTCAGACTTCAGGAAGCAAAACAGAGCCACCTAGTGGTGTCTGAAGCCACTTACACCAATCCCTGCCTCCCTGCAACCTGGAGGCACATTTCTACTAGGAAAAGTCCACCTGAGAATTAGTGTAAGAGGCCCCTCCCCCAGAAGACCCAGACAAAGAAATCGCTTGCACAAAGTTTACTGACCAGAGAGAGCTGCAAAGATTCAGCTCTAGGAGAAAATAGTATCTAGCCTCCTTTGTAATTTTATTCTTTAGTATTATTAATTTTTTTCATTTATTATTTTTTCAATTCCTTTTTAAATTTTTTAAAAAATTATTTATATATGCATACTTTATATACATATATATTAATTTTTTGTGTGTCCTTTCATTGTATTTTCTTTCTTTCTTTCTTTCTTTCTTTCTTTCTTTCTTTCGGGATCCAGTTTAACAAGCAGACCAAAACACACTCAGGATCTAATGTTTTGTTGTTGTTGTTGTTTTCTTATTCTTTCTTCTTTTCTTTCCTGGACAAAATGACTAGACACAGAAGTTACCCCCAAAAGAAAGAACAGGAGGTCATACTCACAGGTATTTAATCAACACAGATAACAGTAAGATGTCTGAACTAGAATTTAAAAGTGATTATAAGGATATTAGCTGTGCTTGAAAAATGCATAGAAGACACTAAAGAATCCCATACTGCAGATAAAAGAACTAAAATCTAGTCAGGCCAAAATTGAAAATGCTATAACTGAGATGCTGTCCCAAGTGGAGGCCATAAAAATGAGGATGGATGAATTAGAGGAGTGATCAGTGATATAGAAGGTAAAATTATGGAAAATAAGGAAGCCGCAAAGAAGAGGGAAGGAAAGCTAATGGACCATGAAGATAGATTTGGGAAACTAAGCATTTTATTAAAATGTAATAACATTTAGACTTATTGGCAAGATGGCAGAGGAGTAGGAGACCTAGATTTCGTCTGGTCTCAGGAATTCAGCTGAATAGGGATCAAAACCATTCTGAACACCTACGAAGTCAACAGGAGATCGAACAGGAGAGTAGCAACAACTCTCTGAACAGAGAAGCGACCATTTACTGGAAGGTAGGGCGTGCGGAGAAGTGAATCCGAGGCGATATTCAGGAGGATAGACGGCGGGGGAGGGGCCTCCGCCAGCCGCTTCTGGCAAGTGATAGAGCCGCGGAGCACAAAATCGGACCTTTTAGAAGTTGGCTTGGCGGAGGGACGTCGCTGCAGTGGCTAAGCGGGGGGTGGAATCCTCCCGGGACAGTGTGGTCTCAGGACCCTTGGGGTCACAGAGAGACCAGGGGTGCCTGAGTGCGCCAGAGCTCCCAGGGATCAGAGCGGGGAAGCCGACTGCAGAGACGGAGCAGAATCGCGGGCTCTCAGCTCGGGGTTGCCATAAACTGTGATCTGCGGCCCAGTCGGGGCACAGCTCCTTCAGCAGGGACCCAACAAGCAGCAGATCCGGGGAGACTCCCCTTCCTTCCCGGGGAGGAGCGGTGCGGGAGCGCACTGCAGGGATCTGCTGGGTTTGGAGACTCCGCGCGGGGTCGGGTGCCAGAGATAGCAACGCTCGATCACAGGCCGGGTGAGCACAGAGTGCGGCCGGAGACCGGGGACACGGAAGTGACTGCTTTTCTCTGGGGGCACACTGGGGAGCGGGACCCCGAGTTCTCGGCTCCTCCGGGTGGAGATTGGGAGGCCACCCTTTCTGCCCTGGTCCTCCAAAGCTGTACCAAGAGCTTGCAGGGAACAAAAGCTCCTGAGAGCAAACCGGAGCAGCTTCCTTAGCCCAGACCGACAAGGGCGGGGCCATTCTGCCTCCGGCAAAGACATTTGGAAACCACAGCAACAGGCCCCTCCCCCAGAATTTCAGCACAAACAGCCAGCAAGCCAAGACCAAGTTGATCGATCAAGGAGAATGGGAGAACTCCAGCGCTAGGGGAATACTGCACATAGATTCATGGCTTTTTTTTTTTTTACCATGATTCATTATTTCATCAAAGTTAATTTTTGTTGACTTTTTTTTAATTTTTCTCTTTCCCTTTTTCAACCAACATCTTATCAATCCCCTTTAAAAAAAAAAAAAAAACATTTTTTATTTTTCATTTTTAGAGTCATATTTTATCCCTTCATAGTAGTTACCCTTATTTTTGGCATATATATATAAGTTGTTCTCTCTTTAAAATTTTGAGGTATAGTTTCTTCTAACAGATCAAAATATACCCTAAATCACTAGTGTATGGCTTTGTTCTTGTCTCCTGCCTGATCACATTCTCTCCCTTTTTCTTTTTTTTTTTCTTAAAACTTCTTTCCTTTTTCAAACAACTTATCTTACCAAGTCCTTTTATAAGATCTTTTATAATTTTCATCTTTACAGTCATCTTCCATCCCTTCATTGTATCAACCCTTATTTTGTACATATATGTCTTTCTTCCTTTAAAATTTTAGGAGGCACTTTTTTCTAACAGACCAAAATACGCCCAAAATCTAGTGTGTGGCACTGATCTATGCACTAGCCTGATCATATTGGATCATATTCTGCTTTTTTTGTATTGTTTTGTTTTTGTTTTTATCTTTTTTTTTTCTCTCTTTCTTTTTTCTTTCTTTCCCTTTCTTTTCCCCTGGTTTCAGGTCTTTTCTGATTTGTATACAGTATATTTGCTGGGGACATTGTAAACCTGTTAGCATTTTGTTCTCTCATTCATCTATTCTCCTCTGGACAAAATGACAAGACGAAAGAAATCACCTCAGCAAAAAGAACAAGAGGTAGTACCGTCAGCCAGGGACCTACTCAATACGGACATTAGTACAATGTCGGACCTAGAGTTCAGAATCATGACTTTAAAGATACTAGCTGGGCTTGAAAAAAGCGTGGAAGTTATTAGAGAAACCCTTTCTGGAGAAATAAAAGAACTAAAATCTAACCAAATCGAAATCAAAAAGGCTATTGATGAGGTGCAATCAAAAATGGGGGCACTAGGGGCGCCTGGGTGGCTCAGTTGGTTAAGCGACTGCCTTCGGCTCAGGTCATGATCCTGGAGCCCCGGGATCGAGTCCCACATCGGGCTCCCTGCTCAGCAGGGAGTCTGCTTCTCCCTCTGACCCTCCCCCCTCTCATGCTCTCTATCTCTCATTCTCTCTCTCTCGAATAAATAAATAAAATCTTTAAAAAAAAATGGGGGCACTAAATGCTAGGATAAATGAGGCAGAAGAGAGAATCAGCGATATAGAAGATCAAATGATGGAAAATAAAGAGGCTGAGGAAAAGAGAGAGAAACAACTACAGGATCACGAGGGCAGAATTCGAGAGATAAGTGATACGATAAGACGAAACAACATTAGAATAATTGGGATCCCAGAAGAAGAAGAGAGAGAGAGAGGGGCAGAAGGTATATTGGAGCAAATTATAGCAGAGAACTTCCCTAATGTGAGGAAGGAAACAGGCATTAAAATCCAGGAGGCACAGAGAACCCCTCTCAAAATCAATAATAATAGGTCAACACCCCGACATCTAATAGTAAAACTTACGAGTCTCAGAGACAAAGAGAAAATCCTGAAAGCAGCTCGGGAGAAGAGATATGTAACCTACAATGGTAGAAACATTAGATTGGCAACAGACCTATCCACAGAGACCTGGCAGGCCAGAAAGGACTGGCAAGATATCTTCAGAGCACTAAACGAGAAAAATATGCAGCCAAGAATACCAAATCCAGCTAGGCTATCATTGAAAATAGAAGGAGAGATAAAAAGCTTCCAGAACAAACAAAAACTAAAGGAATTTGCAAACACGAAACCAGCCCTCCAAGAAATATTGAGAGGGGTCCTCTAAGCAAAGAGAGAACCTAAAAGCAGCAAAGAGCAGAAACGAACACAGACAACAGACAGTTAACAGTCACCTTACAGGTAATACAATGGCACTAAATTCATACCTTTCAATAGTTACCCTGAATGTAAATGGGCTAAATGCCCCAATCAAAAGACACAGGCTATCAGATTGGATTAAAAAACAAGACCCATCCATATGCTGTCTGCAAGAGACTCATTTTAGACCCAAAGACACCCCCAGATTGAAAGTGAGGGGGTGGAAAACCATTTACCATGCTAATGGACACCAAAAGAAAGCTGGGGTGGCAATCCTTATATCAGACAAACTAGATTTTAAAACAAAGACTGTAATAAGAGATGAGGAAGGACACTATATCCTACTTAAAGGGTCTATCCAACAAGAAGATCTAACAATTGTAAATATCTATGCCCCGAACATGGGAGCAGGCAATTATATAAGGCGATTAATAACAAAAGCAAAGAAACACGTTGACAACAATACAATAATAGTGGGGGACTTTAACACCCCCCTGACTGAAATGGACAGATCATCTAAGCAAAAGATCAACAAGGAAATAAAGACTTTAAATGACACACTGGACCAAATGGACTTCACAGACATATTCAGAACATTCCATCCCAAAGCAACGGAATACACATTCTTCTCTAGTGCCCATGGAACATTCTCCAGAATTGATCACATCCTAGGTCACAAATCAGGTCTCAATCGGTACCAAAAGATTGGGATCATTCCCTGCATATTTTCAGACCACAATGCTTTGAACTAGAACTCAACCACAAGAGGAAAGTCGGAAAGAACTCAAATCCATGGAGGCTAAAGAGCATCCTACTAAAGAATGAATGGGTCAACCAAGAAATTAAAGAAGAATTTAAAAAATTCATGGAAACCAATGAAAATGAAAACACAGCTGTTCAAAATCTTTGGGATACAGCAAAGGCAGTCCTGAGAGGAAAGTATATAGCAATACAAGCCTTTCTCAAGAAACAAGAAGGGTCTCAAATACACAACCTAACCCTACACCTAAAGGAGCTGGAGAAAGAACAGCAAATAAAGCCTAAACCTAGCAGGAGAAGAGAAATCATTAAGATCAGAGCAGAAATCAATGAACTAGAAACCAAAAGAACAGTAGAACAGGTCAACGAAACTAGGAGCTGGTTCTTTGAAAGAATTAACAAGATTGATAAACCCCTGGCCAGACTGATCAAAAAGAAAAGAGAAATGACCCAAATCAACAAAATCATGAATGAAAGAGGAGAGATCACAACCAACACCAAAGAAATACAAACAATTATAAGAACATATGATGAGCAACTCTATGCCAGCAAATTAGATAACCTGGAAGAAATGGGTGCATTCCTAGAGATGTATCAACTACCAAAACTGAACCAGGAAGAAATAGAAAACCTGAACAGACTGATAACCACTAAGGAAATTGAAACAGTCATCAAAAATCTCCCAAGAAACAAAAGCCCAGGGCCAGATGGCTTCCCAGGGGAATTCTATCAGACATTTCAAGAAGAATTAATACCTATTCTCCTGAAACTGTTCCAAAAAATAGAAATGGAAGGGAAACTTCCAAACTCATTTTATGAGGCCAGCATTACCTTGATCCCAAAACCAGACAAAGACCCCATCAAAAAAGAGAATTACAGACCAATATCCTTGATGAACGTGGATGCAAAAATTCTCACCAAAATACTAGCCAATAGGATCCAACAGTACATTAAAAGGATTATTCACCATGACCAAGTGGGATTTATTCCTGGGCTGCAAGGCTGGTTCAACATCCGCAAATCAATCAACGTGATACGATACATTAACAAAAGAAAGAACAAGAATCATATGATCCTCTCAATAGATGCAGAAGAAGCATTTGACAAAGTACAACATCCTTTCTTGATCAAAACTCTTCAGAGTATAGGGATAGAGGGTACATACCTCAATATCATAAAAGCCATCTGTGAAAAACCTACAGCGAATATCATTCTCAATGGGGAAAGGCTGAGAGCTTTTCCCCTAAGGTCAGGAACGCGGCAGGGATGTCCACTCTCACCACTGCTATTCAACATAGTATTAGAAGTCCTAGCCACAGCAATCAGACAACAAAAAGACATCAAAGGCATCCAAATCGGCAAAGACGAAGTCAAACTCTCACTCTTTGCAGATGATATGATACGGTATGTGGAAAACCCAAAAGACTCCACCCCAAAACTGCTAGAACTCATACAGGAATTCAGTAAAGTAGCAGGATATAAAATCAATGCACAGAAATCAGTGGCATTCCTATACACCAACAACAAGACAGAAGAGAGACAAATCAAGGAGTCGATCCCATTTACAATTGCACCCAAAACCATTAGATACCTAGGAATAAATCTAACCAAAGAGGCAAAGGATCTGTACTCAGAAAACTATAAAATACTCATGAAAGAAATTGAAGAAGACACAAAGAAATGGAAAAACGTTCCATGCTCATGGATTGGCAGAATCAACATTGTGAAGATGTCAATGCTACCTAGAGCAATCTACACATTCAATGCAATCCCCATCAAAATACCATCCACTTTTTTCAAAGAAATGGAACAAATAATCCTAAAATTTGTATGGAACCAGAAGAGACCCAGAATAGCCAGAGGAATACTGAAAAAGAAAAGCAAAGCTGGCGGCATCACAATTCCAGACTTCCAGCTCTATTACAAAGCTGTCATCATCAAGACAGTATGGTACTGGCACAAAAACAGACACATCGATCAATGGAACAGAATCGAGAGCCCAGAAATGGACCCTCAACTCTATGGTCAACTTATTTTTGACAAAGCAGGAAAGAATGTCCAATGGCAAAAAGACAGTCTCTTCAACAAATGGTGTTGGGAAAATTGGACAGCCACGTGCAGAAGAATGAAACCGGACCATTTCCTTACACCACACACAAAAATAGACTCCAAATGGTTGAAAGACCTCAACGTGAGACAGGAGTCCATCCAAATCCTAAAGGAGAACACAGGTAGCAACCTTTTCGACCTTAGCCGCAGCAACTGCTTCCTAGAAACATCGCCAAAGGCACGGGAAGCCAGGGCAAAAATGAACTATTGGGATTTCATCAAGATAAAAAGCTTTTGCACAGCAAAAGAAACAGTCCACAAAACCAAAAGACAACCGACAGAATGGGAGAAAATATTTGCAAATGACATATCAGATAAAGGGCTAGTATCCAAAATCCATAAAGAACTTATCAAACTCAACACCCAAAGAACAAATAATCCAATCAAGAAATGGGCAGAAGACATGAACAGACATTTCTCCAAAGAAGACATCCAAATGGCCAACAGGCACGTGAAAAAGTGCTCCACATCGCTCGGCATCAGGGAAATCCAAATCAAAACCTCAATGAGATACCACCTCACACCCGTCAGAATGGCTAAAATTAACAAGTCAGGGAACGACAGATGTGGGCGGGGATGTGGAGAAAGGGGAACCCTCCTACACTGTTGGTGGGAATGCAAGCTGGTGCAACCACTCTGGAAAACAGTATGGAGGTTCTCCAACAGTTGAAATTAGAGCTACCGTTCGATCCAGCAATTGCACTACTGGGTATTTACCACAAAGATACAAATGTAGGGACCCGACGGGGTACGTGTACCCCAATGTTTATAGCAGCAATGTCCACAATAGCCAAACTGTGGAAAGAGCCAAGATGCCCATCGACAGATGAATGGATAAAGAAGAAGTGGTATATATACACAATGGAATATTATGCAGCCATCAAAAGGAATGAGATCTTGCCATTTGCAACGACGTGGATGGAACTGGAAGGTGTTATGCTGAGTGAAATAAGTCAATCAGAGAAAGACATGTATCACATGACCTCCCTGATATGAGGAATTCTTAATCTCAGGAAACAAACTGAGTGTTACTGGAGTGGTTGGGGGTGGGAGGGATGGGGTGGCTGGGTGATAGACATTGGGGAGGGTATGTGCTACGGTGAGCGCTGTGAATTGTGCAAGACTGTTGAATCACAGGTCTGTACTTCTGAAACAAATAATGCAACATATTTTAAGAAAAAAGAAAAAGAAGAAGATAACAGGAGAGGAAGAAAAGGGGAGTATGTCAGAGGGGGAGACGAACCATGAGAGATGATGGACTCTGAAAAACAAACTGAGGGTTCTAGAGGGGAGGGGGGTAGGGGATGGGGTAGCCTGGTGATGGGTATTGAGGAGGGCACGTTCTGCATGGAGCACTGGGTGTTATGAACAAACAATGAATCATGGAACACTGCATCAAAAACTAATGATGTAATATATGGTGATTAACATAACAATAAAAAAATTTAAAAAAATGTAATAACATCTATATCATAGGAGTCACAGAAGATGAAGAGAGAGATAAAGGGGCAGAAGATTTATTCAACCTTCCCTAATCTGGGGTAGGACACAGACCTCAAAATCCAAGAAGCACAGAGAACTCCCATTAAATTCAACAGAAGTCGACCATTTCCAAGTCATACCATAGTCAAACTCACAAAATACAAAGATAAGGAAATAATACTGAAAGCAGCAAGGGAAAAAAAGTCCTTAACGTACAAGGGGAGACAGATCAGGTTGGCGGCAGTTCTTTCCACTGAAACTTGGCAGGCCAGAAAGCAGTGAAAGGAAATATTCAGAAAAACTAGACCTTTAAGCAAATAATATAACAAGATATGAAGATAGGCATTATATCATAATTAAGAGGCTTATCCATCAAGGAGATCTAACAAATGTAAATATGCCCCAACTTGGGAGCACCCAAATACATAAATCAATTAATAACATCATAAAGAAACTCACTGATAATAATACAATAATAATAGGGGACTTTAATGCCTACTTACAGCAATGGATAGATCATCTAAGCAGAAGCTCAACAAGGAAACAATGACTTTGAATGACAGACTGAAACATATGGACTTAACAGATATATTCAGAGCTTTGCATCCCAAAGCAGCAGAATGCACATTCTTTTCAAGTGCACATGGAATATTTTCCAGAATAGATCACATACTGGGTCATGAATAAGCCCTCAACAAGTACAAAAAGACTGAGATCATACCATGTATATTTTCAGACCACAATGTTATGAAATTTGAAGTCAACCACAAGAAAATTTTGGAAAGACACTAATACATGGAGTTTAAAGATCATCCTACTAAAGAATGAATGGGCCAACCAGAATATTAAAGAAGAAATAAAAAAGTACATGGAAGCAAATGAAAATGAAAACATAACAGTCCAAAACCTTTGGGATGTCAGCAAAGGTGGTCCTACAAAGGAAGCATATAGCAATTATATATAGGCCTGTAAGAAGCAAGAAAAGTCTCAAATACACAACTTAACCTTGCATGTACTGAAGTTAGAAAACGAACAGCAAATAAGACCTAAATACAGCAGGAGGGGAATAATAAAGATTAGAATAGAAATAAATGACATAGAAACAGAAAAATAACAGAACCAATTAACAAAACTAAGAGCTAGATCTACAAAAGAATCAATAAAATTGATAAATCCCTAGCCAGATTTACCAAAAAGAAAAGAGAAAGGACCTAAATAGATAAAAATCATTAATGAAGGAAGAGAGGTCATAAACAACACGACAGAATTACAAACAATTACAAGAGAATACTGTGAAAAGTTATATGCCAACAAACTGGGCAATCTAGAAGAAATGGACAAATTCCGAGAAACCTACAAATTACCAAAACTGTTGTAAGACGAGATAGAAAATTTGAACAGATCCATAACCGGCAAATAAATTGAATCAGTAATCAAAAATCTCCAACACCAAAAGTCCTGGCCTGGAAAACAGTATGGAGATTCCTCAAAAAGTTAAAAATAGAACTATTTGACCCAGCAATTTCACTTCTAGGTGTTTACCCAAAGGTACAAAAATAGTGATTCAAAGGGCCACATGCACCCCAATGTTTATAGCAGCAATGTCCACAATAGCCAAAATATGGAAAGAGCTCAGATGTCCATTGACAGATGAATGGATATAGAAGATGTGAGATAGATATAGATATAGGTAGATAGATGGATAGATAGATACAGATATATATCACATATATACACAATGGAATATTACTCAATGATCAAAAGAATGAAATCTTGCCATTTGCAACAAAGTGGATGGACCTAAAGTGTATCATGCTAAGGGAAATAAAACAGTCAGAAAAAGACAAATATCATATGATTTCACTCATATGTGGAATTTAAGAAAAAAAACATGAACATAGGGGAAGGGAAAGAAAAATAAAATAAGATAAAAACAGAGAAGGAGGAAAACCATGAGACTCTTAACTATAGAAAACAAACTGAGGGTTGCTGGAGGTGTCGTGGGTGGGGGTGGGGTCAGTGGGTTATGGGCATTAAGAAGGGCATGTGATGTAATGAGCACTGGGTATTATATAAGACTGATGAATCACTGACCTCTACCTCTGAAACTAATAATACACTATATGTTAACTAACTTGAACTTAAATATGATTTAAAAAAAAAAAAAAGAGTATTTTAAAAAAAGTGTCACATGTTTACCAGCAGGTGGCACTATTTTCTATTTCTCAGTGTGAGATTTTTCTTCTAAATCCTGCCTCCTTCCTCACACTTTCTCTCCAATGTTGGCATTCATCTCCCCTCCTCTCACCTGTCAACCTGTCTATTCATCCACTATCTGACAGCTTTCTCATATTGCCTCCTTCGCACCCATTCACATCATTCTGTCTTACCCACTCTTTCCTCCACTTAGTAGAGTGTGTGTGTGTGTGTGTGTGTGTGTGTGTGTGTGTGTGTAACATTTTGTATTTTATTGTGGGGCTTTTTGGTTTTTTGTTTGTTTGTTTTATTCTTATCCATTTTCTTTCCATTGGTAATAACATTGCGTGGTTTTTCTATACGGGTTAAGTTTAAGGCTAGGATTAGTTTTCTTTCCTTTTGCTATAGTTCTTTCCTTCTGTTATCTTTCTGAACAAATTGTGCATTCTCTTTTTTATCATGGATTCAGTAACAACAGCATTAAATAACATGTATGGAGTACTGTGGAAATAGTAAAGGGTTATACAAATAAAAGTCACCACAGTGTTTACAAGCCTTTGGTGAGTATAGAAACAAACAAATGAACAAACAAAAAAACTGAAACTGGTTTTTGTTTTCTGATATTGAATAACTTGGTATTGGTCAGTGATGGAGTTATTTTTGTCTCGATTTTAGAATAAAATATGCAAATGATGAGACTCAGGGTGAAAATGAATGAACTGGGATTAAAATGACAAATAACAGAGAAATATGGAATAGGCAACCACACTGTCTCCACTCTTCACAAATGAGTAATCTTAAGTCTCTTTACTTTGTGTTTCTCAGGTCTTAGTTCCTTGATCTGTAAAGAAGCATATGAAAATAAGCATGCTTGAAACCAGAGTCCCTGGAAAAGTAGCAACATTGAATCCCTGCCCATTTCTAAGATTTGTAATTTTATCATACAGCTCTAACAATTCCTTAAAATTCGCACACAGCAAAGAGCTTCTGGAAAGAAAGGGACTTGATAAAATTTTTACCTAGTGGTTTGAGGATTATTATATGAAAATATAATGGCATCCTGCACCATAGAGAAAATTAGGGAAATTTAGCTTCATTACATGATAAGAAATAGAACTTTACACTTCCCAAGACAATAATCTTGTCATTGACTCGGATCTGCTCATAAAATTGACCTGCTTCCAAAAGTTTGTCTCATCCATAGAATCATTCAGCTTCTTCCATAGTCATTGAGTGGGATTACTAAATCACTCCCTTAACATTATATTCACTCATCCATTAAAAAAAGTATTTGTACTCATACAATTTTCAGATACTTTGCTCACTTCTGATAATTTCTTGAGACATGAAAAAGGAAACAGCATGGATTTGTTTTCCATAGGAATAGGGTCAACAGAGAGAGGTTTTAAAAACTGAGATTAAAAACTTTAATAACTGGAAATGGGGATGGGGAACTGCCCAAGGTTTCTACCGTTAACATCTACTAGAGCTCATGTTTGTCACACCACTCAGTATTTCTTTTTCTTAAATTTCTTTTGCTCAACGAAATTAAATATTTAACAAGAAATCTGTCTTGGTAATACCAGTATTATATATTGTGTGGGTTAAAATAAAATTGACAGGAATTTTTCTTTCAACATATGTTTAACAAGCATCTTCTATGAGTGAGGCAGTTTAGGTGCTAAGGATATACCAGGAAGTAGGCAGCCAGAATGATTCAGAGGGAGCTTATATATAAAAATCAATGCACAGAAATCAGTTGCCTTTCTATACACGAACAATGAGACAGAAGAAAGAGAAGGTAAGGAGTTGATCTCATCCATATTGCACCTAAGACCATAAGATATTTAGGAATAAACCTAAGCAAAGAGGCAAAGGATCTGTGCTCAGAAAACTATAGAACAGTCAGGAAAGAAATTGAGGAAGACACAAAGAAATGGAAAAACATTCCATGCTCATGGATTAGAATAACAAACATTGTTAAAATTTCTATGCTACCTAGAGCAATCTATACATTCAATGCCCTCCCTACCAAAATACCATCAACTTTTTTCACAGGGCTGGAACAAATAATCCTAAAATTTGTATGGAACCAGAAAAGACCCTGAATAGCCAAAGGAATGTTGGAAAACAACAACAACAACAACAACACCAACAGCAAAGCTGGTGGCATCTCACTTCTGGACTTCAAACTCTATTACAAAGCTGTAATCATCATACAGTATGGTACTGGCACAAAAACAGGCACATAGATCAATGGAACAGAATAGAAAACCCAGAAACAGACCCTCAACTCTATGGTCAACTAATCTTTGACAAAGCAGGAAAGAATATCCAATGGGAAAAAAAAGCAGTCTCTTCAATAAATGGTGCTGGGAAAATTGGACAGCTATATACAGAAGAATGAAACTAGTCCATTTCCTTGGGCCATACACAAAAATAGACTAAAAGGGATAAAAAACCTAAATGTGAGACAGGGATCCATCAAAATCCCAGAGGAGAACAGAGTCAGCAACCTCCATGACCTTGGCCACAGCAACTTCTTGCTAGACAAATCTCCAAAGACAAAGGAAACAAAGGCAAACATGAATGATTTGGACTTCATCAAGACAGTAACGGAAACAGATGACAAAACCAAAAGGCAACTGACAGAACGGGAGAAGATATTTGCAAATGTCTTATCAGATAAAGGGCTGGTATCCAAAATCTATAAAGAACTTATCAAACAACACCAAAAAAACAAATAACCCAGTGAAGAAATGGGGAGACGACATGAACACATATTTTTCCAAAGAAGACATACAAAAGGCCAACAGACACATGAAAAAATGCTCACCATCACTTGGCATCAGGGAAATCCAAATCAAAACCACAATGAGATACCACTTCACACCAATCAAGATGGCTAGAATTAATAAGACAGGAATCAACAAATGTTGGCGAGGATGTGGAGAAAGGGGAACCCTCTTACACTGCTGGTGGGAATGCACACTGGTACAGCCACTCTGGAAAACAGTATGGAGGTTCCTCAAGATGTTTAAAAATAGAGCTACCCTATGACCCAGCAATTGCACTACTGGGTATTTACCCCAAAGACACACATGTAGTGATTCAAAGGGGCACCTGCACCCCAATGTTTTTAGCAGCGATGTCCACAGTAGCCAAACTATGGAAAGAGTTGAGATGTCCTTCAACACATGAATGGATAAAGAAGATGTGAGATATAGATATATATATATATATATACACATATATACATACACACACACACACACACACACACACACACACACACACACAGGAATACTACTCAGTCATCAAAAAAGAACTCTTGCCATTTGCAATGACGTGAATGGAACTAAAGGGTATTTTGCTAAGTGAAAAAAGTCAATCAGAGAAAAACAATTATCATATTATCTCACTCATATGTGGAGTTTAAGAAACAAAACAGGATCATAGAGGAAGAGAGGGAAAAATAAAACAAGATGAAATCAGAGAGGGAAACAAGCCATAAGAGACTCTTAATCATAGGAAACAAACTGAGGATTGCTGGAAAGGAGGGAGGTGGGGGATGGGGGATGGACATTAAGGAGGGCACGTGATGTAATGAGTACTGGGTGTTATACAAGCCTGACAAATCACTGACCTATACCTCTGAAACTAATAATACATTATATGTTAATTAGTTGAATTTAAATTTTAAAAAGGAGCTTATACTCAGTGAGGGGAGATGAGCAATTAACCAATACATGAATAAGCTAAAAACTAAGAAAAAGTTCAGATACTAGTGAGTGAATGCAGATATCTTTAGCTACACTAGTATAGGTGATTAAGTAGACATTTAAGGCTGAGATCTGAACGATAGAATGATAATCATAACGAGAACGGAGGAAACTGCATTCCAGGATTATTGAACTGATGGCATAAATGCTCAAATGCATAATCAAGCATGGAACCCAGACAGGACTCTGTATCTGGAGCAGGCCCATGACAGTAAGAGTGGTAGGAGAAATTGGCAAGGAAGTAGGTATGTCTGTCTGCTACCAAATGCCTACTCCTTCAGTTTTGCCTGGCTAGTCTCCATAATCAAGCAATTAAGCAGGTAATATGAAAAAAAAAAAGATTTTCATGGCCCTAGATAGAGACACTTTAAGTGGTTTAAGTGGTAGAGTTGGAGAAAATAATAACATGCAACACAGATTGGCTTTCTAGAACTTACAATGCATATACTGATCCCAGATCATAGTCCTGATTTTGTCTTATAGGCCTCCTCTTCCTTCTAGAATATGTAACAAACCTCAGAAAATTCAAAGATAGCCCTATAAGAGTTTTCAGAGTTGCATTTCAACAAAACTGTTTATTAAACAGCAAATCATTATCTTTAGAATAAAAAGAACATCACCACCATATGAATAAATATGTCCTCTGATCTCTTTCTAGAAAATTTTTACCTTCTGGTCCTTTTGAAGAAAATTTAAAAAGTGTTAGCTACACAAAAATCAAAGCAAAATGTTTGGAATTTAAAATTTTACTAATTTTAAATAATGGTATGAGAACCTAGCTAGCAGAACACTTACTTAAAAAAATACTTTTCTTTAAAAAGCAAAAAAGAATAAATTTTTAAATTCAATTTAAAAATTAATTACTGTTGCTTTGGAACTTGTTTATGATTAGTAAACTTATATTTTCCTTATGAGGCTTATAATCTTGTCAAGGATCCAGGCTGTCCTTGAGAGGAGTGGGTTTTTCTCTAAAACTCAAATTAATCGAAAAGGAGGCAGTAGATTTTTGTGAATAAAGGAGAATAGTGGATGACTTACTTTAAAATTTGTGATGGTTTTATTTTTCTTCTTATTGTTTTTTGGGGGAGGTATGTGTACACGTAGGAGGACAATAGACATATACAGATGCAAAATATCATTTTTTAAAAAAGATTTTATTTATTCATCTGAGACACAGAGATACACACACACACACACACACACACAGAGAGAGAGAGAGAGAGAGAGAGAGAGAATGAGCAGGGAGAGAGGCAGAGGGAGAGGGAGAAGCAGGCTCCCCGCTGAGCCAGGAGCCCGATGTGGGGCTCGATCCCAGGACCCTGGGATCATGACCCAAACCGAAGGCAGATGCTTAACCATCTGAGCCACCCAGGCGCCCCCAGATGCAAAATATTATGGTAAAACTGAAACACCTTGATGTATTATCCTCATTTTCTCCCACAGAGAATCAGAGTATGAATATGTTTTCAGTGCTAGTGCCATCTGAGATTTGACTGTAAGTTGTCTGGTGAACATTTCAGGGTCTTGTGGCCCCAGAGTTGGAGTGTTCACATAAGAACAGAGAAGGGACCAACACAGGAAGCACAGTCTATGTGTCTAATTTTTCCTCATTTCAGACACTTCTTGAGTACTTTCTTTTCTCCTCCAGGCTCTCTTTCCTTTGTTTCCTTCTCTTTCTCTCTCTCTCTCTCTCTCTTTTAAATTTTATTTTATTATGTTATGTTAGTCACCATACAATACATCATTACTTTTTGATGTGGGGATCCATGATTCATTGTTTTCGTATAACACCCAGTGCTCCACGCAGTACCTGCCCTCCTTAATAGCCATCAAGGGGCTAACTCATCCCTCCACCCCCCTCCGGAGCCTCTAAAACCCTCAGTTTGTTTCTCAGAGTCCGTAGTCTCTCATGGTTCATCTCTCCCTCCGATTTCCCCCCTTGATTTTTCCCTTCCTTCTCCTAATGTCCTCCATGCTATTCCTTATGTTCCATAACATAAGGAAGCAAAACCATATGATAATTGGCTTTCTCTGCTTGACTTATTTCACTTAGCATAATCTCTTACAGTCCCATCCATGTTGATGTAAAAGCAGGGTATTTATCCTTTCTGGTGGCTGAGTAATATTCCATTGTATATATGGACCACAGCTTCTTTATCCATTCATCTGTTGAAGAGCATCCCAGCTCTTTCCACAGTGTGGCTATTGTGGACATTGCTGCTATGAACATTGGGGTGCATATGGCCCTTCTTTTCCCTACATCTGTGTCTTTGGGGCAAATACCCAGGAGTGCAATTGCTGATTCATAGGGTAGCTCTATATTTAATTTTTTGAGGCACTGCCACACTCTTTTCCAAAGTGGCTGTACCAACTTGCATTCCCACCAACAGTGTAAGAGGGATCCCCTTTCTCCACAACCTCTCCAACATTTGTTGTTTCTTGCCCTGTCCATTTTTGCCATTCTAACTGGTGTAAGGTGGTATCTCAGTGTCGTTTTGATTTAAATTTCCTTGCTGGCTAATGATGATGAACATTTTTTCATGTGTCTGTTAGCCATCTGTATTTCTTTGGAGAAGTGTCTGTTCATGTCTTTTACCCATTTTTTGGCTTGATTATTTGTTTTTTTGGGTGTTGAGTTTGAGAAGTTCTTTATAAATATTGGCTATCAGCCCTTTGTCTGTAGTATCATTTGCAAATATCTTCTCCCAATCTGTGGGTTGCCTCTTTGTTTTGCTGACTGTTTCCTTTGCTGTGCAGAAGCTTTTTATCTTGATGAAGTCCCAAAAGATCTTTTGCTGTTTTTTGTTTTTTTTTTTTGCTTTTGTTTCGCTTGCCTCTGGAGATGTATCTTGAAAGAAGTTGCTGTGGCCAATGTCAAAGAGGTTATTGCCTATGTTCTCCTCTAGGATTTTGATGGATTCTTTTCTCACATTGAGTTCCTTCATCCATTTTGAGTTTATCTTTGTGTATAGTGTTAGAGAATGGTCGAGTTTCATTCTTCTGCATGTGACCGTCCAATTTTCCCAGCACCATTTATTGAAGAGACTGTCTTTTTTCCATTGCATATTTTTTCCTGCTTTGTCAAAGATTATTTGACCATAGAGTTGAGGGTCCATATCTGGGCTCTCTATTCTGTTCCATTGTTCTATGTGTTTGTTTTAGTGCCAATACCATGCTATCTTGGTGATCACTGCTTTGTAATAAGATTGAAGTCGGGCAACGTGATGCCCCCAACTTTGTTTTTCTTTTTCAATATTTCCTTGGCGATTCGGGGTCTTTTGGGATTCCATGCAAATTTTAGGATTATTTGTTCCAGCACTTTGAAAAATGTCATTGGAATTTGGATCGGGATGGCATTGAAGGTATAGATTGCTTTGGGTAGCATAGACATTTTAACAATGTTTATTCTTCTGATCCATGAGCATGGAATATTTTTCCATCTTTTTGTGTCTTCTTCAATTTCTTTCATGAGTGTTCTGTAGTTCCTAGAGTATAGATCTTGTACCTCTTTGGTTAGGTTTATCCTGAGTTATCTTATGGCTTTTGGGGTGCTATTGTACATGGAATTCTTTCTCTAATTTCTCTTTCTACAGTTGCATTGTTAGTGTGTAAGAGAGCAACTGATTTCTGTGCATTGATTTTGTATCCTGCCACGTTACTGAATTGCTGTATGAGTTCTAGTAATTTGGGGGTTATTGGGTTTTCCACATAAAGTATCATGTCATCAGTGAAAAGAGAGAGTTTGATTTCTTCTTTGCCAGTTTCTTTTATTTCTTTTAGTGGTCTGATTGCTGTTGCTAGGACTTCTAGTACTATGTTGACCAATAGTGGTGAGAGTGGGCATCCTTGTGTTCCTGAACTTAAGGGAAATGCTCTCAACTTTTCCCCCTTGAGGATGATATTTGCTGTGTGTTTTTCATAGATGGATTTTATGAACTTGAGGAATGTTTCCTCCATCCCTATACTCTGAAGAGTTTTAATCAGGAAAGGATGCTGTAATTTGTCAAATGCTTTTTCTGCATCAATTGAGAGGACCGTATGGTTCTTCTCTCTCCTCTTATTAATGTGTTCTATCACATTGTTTGATTTGCAAATGTTGAACCACCCTTGCACCCTGGGGATAAATCCCGCTTTGTCGTGGTGGATGATGCTTTTAATGTATTGTTGGATCCTATTAGCTAGGATTTTGTTGAGGGTTTTGGAACCCATATTCATCAGGGATATTGGTCTGAAATTCTTTTTGATGGGGTCTTTGCCTGGTTTGGGGATTAAGGTAATGCTGGCCTCATAGAATGAGTCTGGAAGCTCTCCTTCTGTTTCTATTTTTTGAAACAGCTTCAGGAGAATAGGTATTCTTTCTTCTTTGAGTGTTTGGTTAGCATTCCCCAGGGAATCCGGCAGGCCCTGGACTCTTGTTTTTTGATCACTGCTTCAATCTCATTACCGGTTATTGGCCTATTCAGGTTGTCAATTTCTTCTTGTTTCAGTCTTGGCAGTTTATAGGTTTCCAGGAAGGCATCCATTTCATCCAGATTGCTCAGTTTATTGGCATATAGTTGTTGATAATAACTTCCAATAATTGTTTCTATTTCCTTGGTGTTAGTCGTGATCTCTCTCCTTTCATTCATAAATTTATTAATTTGAGTCATTTCTCTTTTCTTTTCGATAAGTCTGGCCAGTGGTTTATCGATCTTATGAATTCTTTTAAAGAACCAGCTTCTAGTTTCACTGATTTGATCTACTGTGTTTCTGGTTTCTAGTTCCTTGATCTCTGCTCTAATCTTAATCATTTCTCTTCTAATGCGTGACTTAGCCATCCTTTGTTGTTTTTTCTCCTGTTCTTTAAGGTGTAGAGTTAGTTGGTGAATTCGGGATTTTTCTGTGTGGTTTTTTGTTTTTTGTTTTTTTTTTTGAGTGAGGATTGGATGGCTATGTATTTCCCCCTTAGGACTGCCTTTGCAGTGTCCCATAGGTTTTGGACCAATGTGTTTTCATTCTCATTGGTTTCCATGAATTGTTTAAGTTCTTCTTTGATTTCCTGGTTGACCTAGACATTCTTGAGCAGAGTGGTCTTTAGCTTCCAAGTGTTTGAATTTCTTCCAAATTTTTTCTTGTGATTGAGTTCCAGTTTTAAAGCATTATGGTCTGAGAATATGCAAGGAATAATCTCAATCTTTTGGTATCAGTTGAGACCTGATTTGTGACCCAGTATGTGGTTTATTCTGGAGAAAGTTCCATGTGCACTCGAGAAGAATGAGTGTTCTGTTGTTTTAGGGTGGAATGTTCTGTCTATATCTATGAGGTCCATCTGGTCCGGTGTGTCATTCAAAGCTCTTGTTTCTTTGATGATTTTCTGCTTAGGTGATCTGTCTATTGTTGAGAGTGGAGTATTAAAGGTCTCCTACAATTAACGTATTATTATCAATATGACTCTTTGTTTTGGTTAACCATTGGCTTATGTAGATGACTTCTCCCATGTTGGGGGTATAGATATTTTCAATGGTTAGATCTTCTTGTTGGATAGACCCTTTAAGAACGATATAGTGTCCTTCTGTGTCTCTAACTACAGTCTTAATTTAAAATCTAATTTGTCTGATATAATAATTACTACCCCAGCTTTCTTTTGAGGTCTGCTGGCACGGAAGATGGCTCTCCATCCCTTCACTTTCAGTCTGGATGTATCTTTAGGTTCCAAATGAGTCTCTTGTAGACAGCATATGGATGGGTCCTGTCTTTTTATCGAATCTGCAACCCTGTGCCATTTTATGGGAGCATTTAGGCCGTTCACGTTGAGAGTGATTATTGCAAGATATGAATTTATTGTCATCATGTTGCCTGTGAAGACCTTGTTTTTATAGATTGTCTAAGTTTCTGTTCTATATCACTCTTGGGGCCTTTCTCCTTTTATAGGACCCTCCTTAATATTTCTTGCAGGGCCGGCTTACTGGTCACATATTCGTTCAGTTTCTGCTGGTCTTGGAAGCTCTGCATCTCTCCATCCGTTCTAAATGACAGTCTTGCCAGATAAAGTATTCTTGGCTGCATGTTCTTCTCATTTAGTACCCTGAATATGTCTTGTCAGCCCTTTCTAGCTTGCCAGGTTTCTGTGGGTAGGTCTGATGTTACTCTGATGTTCTTCCCTCTGTACGTAGGGAATCTCTTCCCCCTAACTGCCCTTAAGATGGTTTCCTTGGCTCTAAGATTTGCGAGTTTTTCTATTACATGCCAGGGTGTTGGCCTGTTTTCCTTGATCTTGGGAAGGGTCCTCTCTGTCTCTCGGGCATGAATGTTTGTTTCATTCCCCAGATTAGGGAAGTTCTCAGCTGCAATTTGCTCAAATATATCTCTAGTCCTCTCTCTCTCTCTCTCCACCCTTTCCAGGATCCAGATCAATAATTCTGACATTGGAACGTTTCTTGGTGTTAAAACTTATTTCTGTGATTCTATCTTCATGGATTCTGAGTTGTTTTTCCCTGGCCTCCTCTTTTCCCTTCTTGTCTATTAATTGGTCTTCCAGATCACTAATTCATTCTTTTGCCTCACTTACTGTAGCTGTTAGATTATCTAGATTAGCTTGGATCTCACCGATAGCATTTTTAAGTTCTGCCAATTCAGCTTTCATTTCTGCCTTTAGAGATTCTATGTTGCCATTAATTGATTTCTCCATTCTAGCTATTGTCTTCACAATTGCTAGCCTGAATTCCATCTCCGACATCTTGATTATATCTGAATCCATTTGTAAATCTGTGGCATAAGTCATAATCTCTGAGTCTTTCCTATTTTGGGGGTTCCTCCTCCTAGTCATTCTGTTGAGGGGTGGTTGGGGGAATGTATAGAGTCCAAATTATTGACCTCAACCCAAGGAAGATGCACCTGTTTTCCAGGGACCTCAGGGTTGCTAGCTGCTTGTTTTCCCAGCCTGTCTTCTGGGAGAGGGGCCTGCCGCACCGACAAAATGAGAGATGTTTGCAAATGACATATCAGATAAAGGGCTAGTATCCAAAATCTATAAAGAACTTCTTAAACTCAACACCCAAAGAACAAATGATCCAATCAAGAAATGGGCAGAAGACATGAACAGATATTTTTCCAAAGAAGACATCCAAATGGTCAACAGACTATGAAAAAGTGTTCAACGTCACTTGGCATCAGGGAAATCCAAATCAAAACCTCAATGAGATACCACCTCACACCAGTCAGAATGGCTAAAATTAACAAGTCAGGAAGTGACAGATGTTGGCGGGGATGTGGAGAAAGGGGAACCCTCGTACAATGTTGGTGGAAATGCAAGCTGGTGGAGCCACTCTGGAAAACAGTATGGAGGTTCCTCAAAAAGTTGAAAATAAAGCTACCATACGATCCAGCAATTGCGCTCCTGGGTATTTACCACAAAGATACAAATGTAGGGAACCAAAGCGGTGCTTGCATCCCGATGTTTATAGCAGCAATGTCCACAATACCCAAACTGTGGAAAGCCAAGATGCCCATCGACAGATGAATGGATAAAGAAGATGTGGTGTGTGTGTGTGTGTGTGTGTGTGTGTGTGTGTGTGTGTATACAGACACACAATGGAATATTATGCAGCCATCAAAAAGAATGAGATCTTGCCATTTGCAATGACGTGGATGGAACTGGAGGGTGTTATGCTGAGTGAAATAAGTCAATCAGAGAAAGACATGTATTGTATGACCTCACTGATATGAGGAATTCTTAATCTCAGGAGACAAACTGAGGGTTGCTGGAGTGGAGGTGGGGTGGGAGGGATGGAGTGGCTGGGTGATAGACATTGGGGAGGGAATCTGCTATGGTGAGTGCTGTGAATTGTGCAAGACTGTTGAATCACAGATCTGTACCTCTGACACAAATAATACAATATAAGTTAAAAATAAAAAGAAGAAGAACATAGCAGGAAGGGAAACATGAAGAGGGGGAAACTGCTGGGGGAGACGTACCATGAGAGACGATGGACTCTGAAAAACAAACTGAGGGTTGTAGAGGGGAGAAGGGCGGGGGATGGGTTAGCCTGATGATGGGTATTAAAGAGGGCACATTTTGCATGGAACACGGGTGTTATGCAAAAACAATGAACCATGGAACACTACATCAAAAACTAATGATGGGATGTATGGTGACTAATATAACAATAAAAAATTTAAAGAAAAAAAAGCAGACAACAGATGAAATTAACCCTGAGGAAGGGCGATGTTTGCTGAGGCACGGGTTCTCTACAGGATTGTTCTTTTGCGATAGGTGGATGGCTCTTAGGACTACACGCACACACGGGGCAAGAGACCTAGCTTCCTGAGAGACGAGTTGAGTCGAGAAGTGCCTTCTGCCCATGCTTCTTTCTCCCTCGGAATTATGCTGGGACCCATTCCCCAGGTTTGCACACAAGCACAGTTGAAAATGCTGCCAATCTCTGAAGAGCAGAAGTGAGCTGAAGCTGGGAGTCTTTACAGGCTAGTTTCTTCCAAGCCAGTGTGAAGCACTGAGATTTCCAAGCAAATATGAGGCAGTAGTGTTAGCATCAGGTAGCAAGAGCTGAGTCCAGAGGTGCCTTCTGCACCGGGTTTTTCTCGCTCGGGTTTACGTAGGGAACCCGTTCCCCGGGCTCTCACCCACAGTACACAGTATACTGCTTGCTCCCACAGAGAAATCAGCGGTAGCTAAGTGTGTCTCTACAGTGTTGTTCCTTCGAGGGAGGTGCCTAGAACTTAGGCTTCCATGCACACATGCAGGAAGAGTGCTACCGTGGTGAAAATAGAGCTGATTTGAGAGGTGCCTCTGCCTGAAGCCGTTTC
This sequence comes from Eumetopias jubatus, assembly GCF_037043125.1. Lineage (NCBI taxonomy): Eukaryota > Metazoa > Chordata > Mammalia > Carnivora > Otariidae > Eumetopias > Eumetopias jubatus. The sequence goes on from NW_028274808.1 coordinate 41,528,548, forward strand.
TCTTGCCCAGCAATTTATGGGATCGTTCCCCAGGCTCTCACGCACACACACTCAAAGTGTTTCCACCCAATGGAACAACGATGCTATATAAAAAGCTGTCCCTCTACAGTGCTGTTTCTTTGAGTTAGTACGCTAGCAATTAGATTTCCATGCAAAAGTGGGGCCACAGTGCTAGCGTCATGAAACAAGTGTGGAGTCATTTTCTGCCTTCTGCTGGAGCCTGAGTCTCACTGGGAAATATGGTTTCAGACTCACTTGAAGTTCTCTCACGCAAGCTCATGAAAAAGGCTTCCAATCTCAGGAAAGGCTATTTAAGCTGAAGAACGGATTCTCTACAGAGTTGTCTTTTCGAGGGAGGTGGCTGGCTTTACGCTTGCATGCACACACGGGGCCACGGTACTAGCCTCATGAAACAAGAGATGAGTGAGAACTGCCTTCTGCATGATCCTGTTTCTCACTCGATTTCACGTATGGGACCCTTCACCGGTCTCTCATACACGAACACTGTAAAATTCCTCCAGTTTCAAGAATGGTAATATTAGCTAAAGTTCAGTAATGCTACAGCTTTGATTCTTTGAATTAGTAGCCTGGCACCTAGGCATCCAGACACACAGGGTAGAGCAGTGCTAACATCCTAAAACACCAGGTTGGACGACAGCAGCCTCTTTAGAGGCCTGTTTCTCGCTCAGAGTTAGGTTTAGGTCCCATATCTCAGGCTTTCACAAAACCACAAAACAGATGAAGTTCACACTGAGGAAGAGCAATGTTTGCTGAATCACGGGTTCTCTACAGTTTTGTTCCTTTGTGTTAGGTGGATGGCACTTAGGACTAGTCGCAAACACGGGGCAACAGACCTATCTTCCTGAAAGAAGAGTTGAGTTGAGAGGTGCCTTCTGCGAGTGCTTCTTCTCCAACGGAATTACGCTGGGACCCATTCCCCAGTTTTCCACACAAGCACACTTGGAAATGTTGCCACCCGCCGTAGAGGCGAAGTGAGTTAAAGCTGGGATTCCTTACAGGCTTCTTTCTTCCAAGGCAGTGTCCAGCACTGAGCGTTCCAAGGACACACTGAGCGGTAGTATGATCTTCAGGTAGCAAGAGCTGAGTCCGGAGGTGCCTTCTGCAATGGCCTGTTTCTCCCTCGCTTTTACGTATGGAACCCGTTCCCCAGGCTCTCAGCCACAGTACCCCGTTAACTGCTTCCTCCCTCAGGGAGGTCGAAGGTAGCTAAAGCACAGTTTCTCTACACTGTTGATGTTTCGAGTTAGTACGCTAGCAAACAGACTTGCATACAAAAGTGGGGCCGCAGTGCTAGCTTCATGGAACAAGTGGGGAGTTGTGTTCTTCCTTTGCTGCGGCTTGAGTCTCACTCAGAAAATGGTTTTGGACTCGCTTGCAGTGCTCTCACGCATGCACACAGCAAAATGCTTCCACCCTCAGGAACGGCTCTCCTCTACAGTGTTGTTTCTTTGAGTTAGGTGGTTGGCTTTTGGCGTGCACAGACACACAGGGCAACGGTACTAGCCTCATAAACAAGAGCCTAGTTGAGGGGTGTCTTCGGCATCGGCCTTTTTCTCCCTCGGGTTTACGTAGGGAAGCTGTTCCGTGGGCTGTCACCCACAGTACACAGTATATTGCTTCTTCCCACTGAGAGATCGGCGGTAGCTAAAGCACGGTTTCTGTACAGTGTTGTTCCTTCAAGGGAGGTGCCTGGAACTTAGGCCTCCATGCAGACATGCAGGAGGAGTGCTAGCTTCGTGAAACTAGAGCTGATTCGAGAGGTGCCTCTGCACGAAGCCGTTTCTGTCGCCCAGTGATTTGTGGAATCGTTTCCCAGGGTCTCACGCACACACACTGAAAAGTGTTTCCACCCTGCGGATCAGCGATGCTATCTAAAACACGGTCCCTCTACAGTGATGGTTCTTCGAGTTAGTATGCTGGCAATTACACTTCCATGCAAAGTGGGCCCGCAGTGCTGGCTTCAAGAAACAAGTGAAGAGTCGTTTCCTGCCTTCTGCCGAAGCCTGAGTCTCACTCAGAATATGGTTTCAGATTCAACTGAAGTGCTCGCACCCAAGCTCACGGCAAAATGCTTCCACTCTCAGGAAAGCCTATTTAAGCGGAAGAACAGGTTCTGTACAGTATTGTTCTTTCGAGTTAGGTGGCTGCGTTTAAGCCTGCAAGACAACACAGGCCTCATGAAACAAGAAGTGAGTGAGAGGTTGCCTTCTGCAGTGGATTTCTCAGTCGATTTCAAGTAGGGGACCCGTTCCCCGGTCAACATACACGAACAATATAAAATTCCTCCAGCTTCAAGAACGGCAATGTTAGCTAAAGCCGGTAACTCTACGGCATCGATTCTTTGTGTTCATGGCCTGGTACCTAGGCATCCAGGCACACAAGGTACAGCAGTGTTAACCTAAAACAAGAGGTGAGTCGAGAGCAGCCTTCCTTACGGGCCTGTTTCTCAGTCAGACTTACAATTAGGTCCCATTTCTCATGCTTTCACAAAAACACACAACAGATGAAGTTCTAGCTCAGGAAGGGCGATCTTTGCTGAGGCATGGGTTCTCTACAGTTTTGTTCCTTTGAGTTAGGTGGATGGCACTTAGGACTACCTGCACACATGGGGCAGATGACCTAGCTTCACGAAAGAAGAGTTGAGTCGAGAGGTGCCTTCTGCGCATGCTTCTTTCTTCATTGGAATTTTGCTGGGACCCATTCCCCAGGTTGGCAGACAAACACACTTGGAAATGCTGCCGCCCTGTGGAGAGGTGAAGTGAGTTGCAGCTGGGATTCTTTACAGGCTTGGTTCTTCCAAGTCAGTGTTGAGCACTGAGCGTTCCAAGCACACATGGAGCAGTAGTGTTAGCTTCAGGTAACAAGAGCTCAGTCCAGAGGTGCCTTCTGCACCGGCCTGTTACTCCTTTCGCATTTACGTATGGATCCCGTTCCCCAGGCTCTCACCCATGGTACACCGTCAACTGCTTCCTCCCTCGGGGTGATGGATGGTAGCTAAAGCACGGTTTCTCTACATTGTTGTTTCTTGGAGTTAGTACGCTAGCAATTAGACTTACATTCAAATTAGGGCTGCAGTGCTGGCTTCATGAAACAAGTGGGGAGTCGTATTCTGCCTCCTGCCCCAACCTGAGTCTCACTCAGAATATGGTTTTGTACTCCCTTGCAGTGCTCTCACGCACGCTCACCGCAAAATGCTTCCACTCTCAGGAAAGGCATTTTAAGCTGAAGAACGGGTTCTCTACAGTGTTGTCTTTTCGAGTGAGGTGGCTGATTTATGCCTGCATGCACACATGGGGAAACGGGAATAGTCTCATGAAAGAAGAGGTGAGTGAGAGCTGCCTTCTGCACGATCTTGATTCTCACTCGATTTCACATATGGGACCTGTTCCCCGGTCTCTCATTCACGAACACTGTAAACTTCCTCCAGCTTCAAGAATGGCAATGTTAGCTCAAGTTGGGTAACTCTACAGCTTTGATTCTTTGACTTAGTAGCTTGGCATCTAGGCATCCAGACACACAGGGTACAGCAGTGTTAACATACTAAAACAGCAGGTTGGTCAAGAGCAGGCTCCTTAGAGGCCTGTTTCTCGCTCAGAGTTACGTGGAGGTCCCATTTCTCATGCTTTCACAAAAGCACACAACAGTTGAAGTTCACGCTGAAGAAGAGCGATGTTTGCTGAGTCACGGGTTCTCTACAGTTTTGTTCCTTTCCGTTAGATGGATGGCTCTTAGGTCTACTCGCACTCACGGGGCAACAGACCTACCTTCCAGAAAGAAGAGTTGAGTCGAGAGGTGCCTTCTGCTCATGCTTCCTTCTCCCTTGGAATTCTGCTGGGACCCATTCCCCAGGTTGGCACACAAGCACACTTGGAATTGCTGCCACCCTGTAGAGAGGCGAAATGAGTTGAAGCTGGGATTCTTTAGAGACTTGTTTCTTCCAACTCATTGTCAGGCACTGAGCGTTCCAAGCACATATGGAGCAGTAGTGATAGCTTCAGGTAGGAATGGCTAACCAGAGCTGCCTTATGCATCGGCCTGTTACTCCTTTGGCTTTAGGTATGGAATCCCTTCCCCAGGCTCTCGCTCACGGTACACTGTCAACTGCTTCCTACTTCAGAGTGGTGGACGGTAGCTAAAGCACAGTTTGTCTACACTGTTTTTTCATCGAGTTAGTACGCTAGCAATTAACTCACATTCAGAAGTGGGGCCGCAGTGCTAGCTTTATGTAACAAGTGGGGAGTCTTGTTCTGCCTTCTGCCACGGCCTGAGCCTCACTCGGATTTAGGTTTGGGATGCACTTGCAGGGCTCTTACGCATGCACACAACAAAAGGCTTCCAATCTCAGGAAAGGGTTTTTAAGGTGAAGCACAGATTCTCTAGAGTTTGTTTCTATGAGTTAGGTGGCTGGTTTTAGGGCTGTACGGACACATGGGGCAACAGTATTAGACTCATAAAACAAGAGGTGCATGAGAGATGCCTTTTGCCCGATCCTGTTTCTCACTCAATTTCAAGTATGGGACCCATTCCCCGGTCTCGCATACACGAACACTGTAAAATTCCTCTGGCTTCAGGAACGGCAATGTTAGCTCAAGTTCGGTAAATCTACAGCTTTTATTCTTTGACTTAGTAGCCTGGCATCTAGGCATCCAGAAACACAGGGTACACCTGTGCTAACATCCTAAAACAGCGGGTCAGTCGAGAGCAGCCTCCTTATCGTTCAGAGTTAAGTGGAGGTCACATTTCTCATCCTTTCACAAAAGCAAAGAACAGAAGAAGTTCACAGTGAGGAAGAGTGATGTTTGCTGAGTCACGAGTTCTCTACAGTTTTGTTACTTTTAGGTGGATGGCTCTTACGTCTACTCGCACACACGGGGCAACAGACTTAACCTCCCGAAAGAAGAGTCGAGTCGAGAGGTGCCTTCTGTGCATGCTTCTTTCTTCATCAGAATTATGCAGGGACCTGTTCCCCAGATTGGCACATAAGCACACTTGAAATTGCTGCCACCCTCTAAAGAGGCGAAATGAGCTGAAGCTGGGATTCTTTACAAGCTTGTTTCTTCCAAGTCAGTGTCGAGCACTGAGGGTTCCAAGCACACATGGAGCAGTAGTGTTAGCTTCAGGTAACAAGAGCTGAGTCGAGAGGTGCCTTCTGCACCGGCCTGTTACTCCTTTGCCTTTACATATGGAACCCGTTCCCCAGGCTCTCACCCATGGTATACTGTCAACTGCTTCCTCCATCAGAGTGCTTAACGGTAGCTAAGACATGGACTCTCTACACTGTTTCTTCGTGTTAGGGCGCTAGAGATTAGATTGCATGCAAAAGTGGGGCCACAGTGCTAGCTTCAAGAAACAAGAGGGGAGTCATGTTCTTCCTTCTACCGTGGCCTGATCCTCACTCGGATATAGGTTTGACCCCCCCCCTTCAGTGCTCTCACGCACATACATTGAATGTGTTTCCACCCTCCGCAACAGGGACGCTATATAAACACAGTCCCGCTACAGTACTGTTTCTTCGAATCAGTAGGCTAGCAATTAGACCTCCATGCAAAAGGGGGGCCGCAGTGCTGGCTTCATGAAACAAGTAGGGAGTTGTGTTCTGCCTTCTGCCGCGGCCTGAGCACTCGGATTTAGGTTTGGGACCCACTTACAGTGGTCTAACGCACGCATACAACAAAATGCTTCCCATCTCAAGAAACGCTTTTTAAGGTGAAGCATAGATTCTCTACAGTTTGTTTCTTTGAGTCAGGTGGCTGGTTTTAGGCCTGCACGCACACACCGGGCAATGGTATAAGCCTCATGAAACAAGAGGTGAGTTGAGAGCTGCATCCTGCGTGTCCCTCTTTCTCCCTCGATTTCACGTATGGGACCATTTCCCCGGTCTCTCATGGACTTACACTGTACATTTCCTCCTGCTTCAGGCATGACAATGTAAACTAAAGCCAGTAAATGTACAGCATTGATTCTTAGTGTTAGTGGCCAGGTACCTAGGCATCCTGGCACACAGGGTACAGCAATGGGAACCTCCTAAAACAGGAGGTGAGTCGAGAGCAGCCTTCCTTACAGGCCTGTTTCTCAGTCAGAGTAAGGTTTAGGTCCCATTTCTCACACTTTCACCAAAACACACAACAGATGAAGTTTGCGCTCAGGAAGGGCGTTCTTTGCTGAGGCACGGGGTCTCTCCGGTTTTGTTCCTATGCGCTAGGTGGATGGCATTTAAGACTACACAAACACATGGAGCAGACGACCTAGCTTCACAAAAGAAGAGTTGATTCGAGAGGTGCTTTTGGTCCATGCTTATATACCCCTTGGAATTCTGCTGGGACCCATTCCCCTGGTTGGCACACAAGCACTGTTGAAAATGTTGCCAGCTTGTGGAGAGGCGAAGTGAGTTGAAGGTGTGATTCTTTACAGGCTTGTTTCTTCCAGGACAGTGTTGAGCACTGAGCATCCCGAGCACACATGGAGCAGTAGTGTTAGCTTCATGTAGCAAGAGCTGAGTCGAGAGGTGCCTTCTGCACCGGCCTGTTTCTCCTTCGCCTTTACGTATGGAACCCGTTCCCCAGGCTCTCACCCATGGTACTCCGTAAACTGCTTCCTCCCTCAGAGAGGTGGACGGTAGCTAAAGCATGTTTTCTCTACACTGTTGTTGCTTCAAGTTAGTATGCTAGCGATTAGAGTTCCATGCAAAAGTGGGGCCGTTGCGCTAGTTTCATGAAACAAGTGGGTGGTCGTGTTATGCCTTCTGCCGTGGCCTGAGTCTCATTCAGAAAATGGTTTTGTACTCACTTGCAGTGCTCTCACGCATGCACACAGCAAAATGCTTCCACCCTCAGGAACGGCTATTTTAGCTGAAACTCGGATTCTCTACAGTGTCGTTCCTTCGTGTTAGGTGGTTGGCTTTCGGCCTGCACGGACCCACGGGGCAACGGTACTAGCCTCAGAAACAAGAGCTGAGTAGAGAGGTGTCTTTGGCACTGGCCTTTTTCTCCCTCGGGTTTACGTAGCGAAGCCATTCCCTGGGCTGTCACCACAGTACACAGTATACTGCTTCCTCCCACTGACAGATTGGTGGTATCTCAAGCATGATTTCTCCACAGTGTTGTTCCTTCGAGGGAGGTGCCTGGAACTTAGGCCTCCACGCACACATGCCGGAGGAGTGCTAGCTTCGTGAAACTAAAGCTGATTCGAGAGGTGCCTCTGCACGAAGCCGTTTCTGTCGCCCAGTAATTTATGGGATCGTTTCCCAGGCTCTCACGCACACACACTGAAAGTGTTTCCACCCTCCGGAACATTGATGCTTTCTATAACACGGTTCCTCTACGGTGCTGTTTCTTCGAGTTAGTACGCTAGCAATTAGACTTCCATGCAAAGTGGGGCTGCAGTGCTGGCTTCATGAAACAAGTGGGGAGTCATTCTCTGCCTTCTGCCCCAGCCTGAGTCTCACTCGGAATATGGTTTCAGACTCACTTGCAGTGATCTCACGCACACTCATGGCAAAATGCTTCCACTCGAAGGAAAGGCTGTTTAAGCTGAAGCACGGGTTCTCTACAGTGTTGTCTTTTCGAGTGAGGTGGCTGGCTTTACACCTGCATGCACACACGGGGCCACGCGACTAGCCGCATGAAACAAGAGATGAGTCAGAGCGGCCTTCTGCACGATCCTGTTTCTCAGTCGATTTCACGTATGGGACCTGTTCCCCGGTCTCTCATACACGAACACTGTAAAGACCTCTAGCTTCAAGAACGGCAATATTAGCTCAAGTGCGGTAACTCTACAGCTTTGATTCTTTGACTTAGTAGCCTGGCACCTAGGCATCCAGACACACAGGGTACAGTCGTGCTAACATCCTAAAACAGCAGGTTGGTCGAGAGCAGCCTCCTTAGAGGCCTGTTTCTCGCTCACAGTTACGTGGAGGTCCCATTTCTCATGCTTTCATCAAAGCACACAACAGATGAAGTTCACGCTGAGGAAGGGCGATGTTTGCTGAGTCATGGGTTCTCTGCAGTTTTGTTCCTTTGAGTTAGGTGGATGGCTGTTAGGACTACTCCCCAACACGGGGCAACAGACTTAGCTTCCTGAAAGAAGAGTTCAGTCGAGAGGTACCTTTTGCCCATGCTTCTTTCTCCCTTGGAATTATGCTTGGACCCATTCTCCAGGTTTGCACACAAGCACACTTGAAAATGCTGCCACCATCTGAAGAAGCGAAGTGAGTTGAAGCTGTGATCCTTTACAGGCTTGTTTCTTCCAGGACAGTGTCGAGCACTGAGCGTTCCAAGCACACATGGAGCAGTAATGTTAGCTTCAGATAGCAAGAGCTGAGTCGAGAGGTGCTTTCTGCACCAGCCTGTTTCTTCCTTGCTTTTACGTATGGAACCCGTTCCCCAGGCTCTCACCCACGGTACCCCGTCAACTGCTTCCTCTCTCAGAGAGGTCGACGGTAGCTAAAGCACGGTTTCTCTACGCTGTTGTTGCTTTGAGTTAGCACGCTAGCCATTACACTTGCATGCAAAAGTGGGGCCGCATTGCTAGCTTCATGAAAGAAGTGGGAAGTCGTGTTCTGCCTTCTGCCGCGGCCTGAGTGTCACTCAGCAAATGTTTTTGGACTCACTTGCAGTGCTCTCATGCATGTACACAGCAAAATGCTTCCACCCTCAGGAACGGCTATTTTAGCTGAAGCATGGATTCTCTACAGTATTGTTCCTTCAAATTAGGCGGTTGGTTTTCGGCCTGCACGCACACTCGGGGCAACGGTCCTAGCCTCAGAAACAAGAGCTGAGTCGAGAGGTGTCTTCGGCACTGGCCTTTTTCTCCCTCGGGTTTACGTAGGGATCCCGTTCCCTGGGCTCTCAGCCACAGTACACAGTATACTTCCTCCACCGAGAGTTCGGCGATAGCTAAAGCACGGTGTCTCTAGTGTTGTTCCTTCGAGGGAGGTGCCTGGAACTTAGGCCTCCACGCACACATGCAGGAGTGCTAGCTTCGTGAAACTAGGGCTGATTTGAGAGATGCCTCTGCACAAAGCCATTTCTCTTGCCCAGTGATTTATGGGATCTTTCCCCAGGCTCTCACGCACATACACTGAAAGTGTTTCCACCCTCTGGAACAGCAACGCTATCTAAAACACAGTCCCTCTAAGTGCTGTTTCTTTGAGTTAGTACGCTAGCAATTAGACTTCCGTGCAAAGTGGGGCCACAGTGCTGACTTCATGAAACAAGTGTGGGGAGTTGTTTTCTGCGTTCTGCCGGAGCTGAGTCTCACTCGGAATATGGTTTCAGACTCCCTTGCAGTGCTCTCACGCACTCTCACAGCCAAATGCTTCCACTCGCAGGCAAGGCTATTTAAGCTGAAGCATGGGTTCTCTACAGTGTTCTCTTTTCGAGTGATGTGGCTGGCTTTACGCCTGCACGCACACACAGAGCCACACGACTAGCCTCATGAAACAAGAGGTGAGTGAGAGCTGCCTTCTGCACGATCCTGTTTCTCACTCGATTTCTCGTATGGGACCCGTTCCCCGGTCTCTCATACACGAACACTGTAAAATTTGTCCAGCTTCAAGAACGGCAATGTTAGCTAAAGCTTGGTAACTGTACAGCTTTGATTCTTTGACTTAGTAGCCTGCACCTAGGCATCCAGACACACAGGGTATAGCAGTGCTAACCTCCTAAAAACAAGTGGTGAGTCAAGAGCAGCCTTCTTTACAGGTCTGTTTCTCAGTGTTACGTTTAGGTCCGATTTCTCATGCTTTCACAAAATCACACAACAGACGAAGTTCACGCTCAGGAAGGGTGATCTTTGCTAAGGCACGGGTTCTCTAGTGTTTTGTTCCTTTGAGTTAGGTGGATGGCACTTAGGACTACATGCCCACAGGGGGCAACAGACCTAGATTCCTGAAACATGAGTTCAGTCGATAGGTGCCTTTGGCCAATGCTTATTTTCCCTCGTAATTACGCTGGGACCCATTCCCCAGGTTTGCACACAAGCACAGTTCAAAATGCTGCCACCCTGTGGAGAGGTGAAGTGAGCTGAAGCTAGGATTCTTCACAGGCTTCTTTATTCCAAGTCAGGGCTGAGCACTTTGCGTTCCAAGCACACATGGATCAGTAGTGTTAGCTTCAGGTAGCAAGAGCTGGGTCAAGAGGTTCCTTCCGCACTGTCTGCTTCTGCCTCGGTTTTACGTATGGAACTCGTTCCCCAGGCTCTCCATATGGTACCTTGTAAACTGCTTTCGCCCACAGAGAGGTCGACAGTAGCTAAAGCACGGTTTCTCTACAGTGTAATTCCTTCGAGCGAGGTACTGGAACTTAGACCTCCACGCACACATGCAGGTGGAGTGCTAGCTTCACGAAACTAGAGCTGATTCGAGAGGTGCCTTCTGCACGAAGTCGTTTCTCTCGCGGAGTGATTTATGGATCATTTCCGGGCTCATGCACACACACTAAAAATGTTTCCACCCTCTGGAACAGCGATGCTAGCTAAAATACGGTCCCTCTACTGTGTTGTTTCTTCAAGTTAGTACGCTAGCAATTAGACTTCCTTGCCAAAGTGGGGCCGCAGTGCTGTCTTCACGAAACAAGTGGGGAGTCGTTTTCTGCCTTCTGCCCCAGCCTGAGTCTCACTCGGAATATGGTTTCGGACTCACTTGCAGATCTCTCACGCACGCACACAGCAATATGCTTCCACTCTCAGCAAAGGCTATTTAAGCTGAAGAATGGATTCTCTACAGTGTTGTCTTTTTGAGTTAGGTGGTTGGCTTTTGGCCTGCATGCACACACAGGGCCATGGTACTAGCCTCATGAAACAAGATGTGAGTGAGAGCTGCCTTCTGCACGATCCTTTTTCTCACTCGATTTCCCACATGGGACCCGTTCCCCAGGCTCTCAACCTCGGACACTGCAAAATTCTTCCAACTTCAGGAATGGCGATGTTAGCTGAAGCTTGGTAACTCTGCAGTATTGATTCTTTGTGTTAGTAGCCTGGTGCCTATGCATCCAGGCACACGAGGTACAGCAGTGGTAACTTCCTAAAACAACAGGTGAGTCAAGAGCAGCCTTCCTCAGAGTCCTTTTTCTCACCAGGAATTACCTTTGGGTCCCATTTTTCCGTGCTCTCACAGAAGCACACAACAGATGAATTCCATGTTCAAGAAGGGCTATCTTTGCTGAGGCACGGGTTCTCTACAATTTTGTTCCTTTGCATTAGGTGGATGGCACTTAGGAGTACACGCCCATTCAGGGCAGCAGCATTGCTTCCCGAAAGAAGAGCTGAATCGAGATTGCCTCTGGCATGGTCCCAGTTCTCCCTCGGAATTGTGGATGGGATCCATTCCCCAGGTTTTCACACAAGCATACTGCCAAATGCTGCCACCCTGTGGAGAGACGGTGTGAGCTGATGTTCGTGTTCCTCCCAGGTTTGTTTCTTCCAAGTGTCGAGCACTTAGCGTTCAAAGCACACATGGATCGTTAGTGCAAGCTTCAGGAAGAGGTGAGTCAGGAGGTGACCTCTGCACGGTGTTGTTTCTCCCTCTGAGTTTTGTATCGAATCCGTGCCCAGGGTTGTTTCACACTGTTTTGAAAATACATGTCTTCCTGAAATTATTTAGTTTAAACATGGTTTCTTTTACCGTGTTGCTTCAGAGTTACGTCCATCGCACTTTCCTTGTGCTATCACACATACTTTTGAATGTGCTTCCGTCTTCAGTAGAGAAGGGATTCATTGAACACCGTTTTTTCTACAGTACTCTTTCTTAAAATTAAGTATTTGGCACTTTGCCTGGGCTTCCACACGTACATTTGAAATCACTTTGATCTACATGAAACAAGATTTTGTGGAAAGATGAATTCTACACAGACTTGTTTTTTAGACTAATAATATGGCACTACCTTTACACTCTAACACACCCTTTCAACATGCTTCCATCTTCAGGAGAGATGTTAGTTGAAATTTGGTTTCTCTCCCATGTTGTTCCTTAGAGTTACGTTTATGTCACTTTCCTTAAGCTTCCCTACATATATCTGAAAACTCTGTTATCTCCATGGAACAAGATATTAGTTCAAATTTGCACTCTTTACAGACTTGGTCCTCTGAGTTAAGTACATTTCACTTTTCCTTATGTTTCAGACACACTTTTGATAATACTTCTATCTTCTGGAAAGAACATGTTAGGTAAGGGATGGTTTCTCTACAGTATTGTTTCTTAGAGTTAAGTTTATGGCACTTTGTTTAACTTTCAACACACATATTTGAAAACGCCTGTATCTTCATAAGTCAAGGTATTAGTTCGAAGTTGCATTCTATCTACACAGACTTGTTTCTTGGAATTAAGTATACAGCATTTTGCTTACGCTTTCACAAACACTTGCATGTGCCTCCATCTTCATAACGGAAGATGTGAGTTGAAAGATGGTTTCTATATGGCATTCTTTCTTAGAATTAAATATACAGCACTTTCCTTAGGCTTCCATACATTCATTGGAAAATGCTTCTATGTTCATCAAAGAAGATGTTCATTGAGAGAGGGTTTCTATACATTGTTCTTTGGTAAAGTATATGGCACTTTCCTTATGTTTCCACACATACACTGGAAATCGTTCTATCTTCATAAAATAATGTTATTTGAAAGATGGTTTCTGACTTGTATTCCCAAAATTAAGTATATGGCACTTTTCTTAGGCTTTCGCACGTACAGATGAAAATGCTTCTATATTCATGAAAAATAATGTTATTCAAAGGAGGTTTCTCATATAGTGTACTCTTTTAGAATAAATTATATGGCACTTTCCCTGTGCTTTTACACATACATTTGAAAACGCTTCTATCTCCGTGAAAGATGTTAAAGAGTTAAGTATATGCCATGTTCCTTATGCTTCCACACATACATTGCAAAAGGTTTCAATTTTCATGAATGAAGATGTAGTTGAAAGAAGGTCTCTCTACAGTTTTCTTTCTTAGAGTTATGTATATGGTGCTTTCCTTATGCTTTCACACATACATTTGTAAATGCTTCTATCTTCATGAAAGATGTTAGTTGAAAGACAGTTTCTAGACTGTGTCCTTTCTTAGAGTTAACTATGTGGTCTTTTCCTTATGCTTCCACAGATGCTCTTAATGTTCCTGAGGTTTAGGGTCTTCATTAGAATCATGGTCTCCAGCAGTATAGCTGGGGGTTGCAACTCCCATGGTTTCCTCCTTTGTTCTTACCTGATTAGCCTGGTGTTGCCCAAGTGTCCAAAATCCTTTGTAGCCTCAGAACTGGTGTTTGATTCTGGTCGAGGCCACTTCCAGGGCTAGTGTTTGAGTTATAGTAAAAAAGAGGTTAGGGGCCAAATCGATGGCAGTGCAGAGTCCTATCCTGAGGGCTGAGTAGAGAGCTTAGCCTTACGGTGAGGCTCAGTCTTCGAGATTGGCTTCAGGGGGATGTTGATTGTGTTGGTGAAGGTTTCGATTTTCGTTAGCATCCTGCTTTCCCACTCCATTCGGGGTTTGCATGAGACCCAGTTTCCTTTTGTATTCCTGCCTGAGTAGCCTGGCGTCAACCTGGTGTCCCAATCCATTATGCCCTCAGATATAGTGTTCATTTGGTTCAGTGCCACAGCCAGGACTATGGTTAGGGTTCCAGTCCAGGAGAGAATTGGGGCTGATTCAATGGCAGTGCCGAGATTTGCCCTAGGAACTGAGTTGAGGACTTGCTTTAGGGTGAGTCTCTGGTTTCTTTTGGTCTCAGGGGATGCGGATGATATTGGTGAGGGTTCAATTTTTGATAGATTCCAGGAGTTGTATGTGGCCTGGTTTTCTTCCGTGTTCCTACCTGAGTAGCCTGGCATCTGCCCGGTGTCCCCAGTCCAGTGTAATATAAGACCTAGGTTTCAGGTCCTATCAGGGCCACAGCCAGGTCTAGGGTTAGTGTTCTCCTCCAGGAGGCTGTAGGGACCTATCCATTGGCAGTGCAGTGATGTGCCCTGAAGGCTGAGTTGAGGGTGAGCCTTAGGGTGACACTCAGCATTATGGTTTGGTGTCAATGACTAGGCACGTGGGGGGCTGAGGATCTGGTTATCCTTAGAATCATGCTCTCCACTTCCTTCCTGGAGGTTGCACAAAGCTTGATTTCCATCTGTACCCTTTTTTAAAAAAGATTTTATCTATCTATCTATCATCTATCTATCTATCTATCTATCTATCTATCTATCTATCTATCTATCTATATCTATCTATCTATCTGACACAGAGAGACACAGCGACAGAGGGAACACAGCAGGGAGAGTGGGGGAGGAAGAAGCAGACTTCCCGCTGTGCAGGGAGCCCAATGGGGGGCTAGATCTCAGGTCCCTGGGATCGTGACCTGAGCCAAAGGCAGATGCTTAACGACTAAGCCACCCAGGCACCCCACATCTGTACTTTTGCCTTATTCTTCCTGCACCAGTTTTATATTCCAAATCTCATCTTTCTCTGTCTTATCCCATTCCGGCCCAGGTAGTTCCAAGAGCCATGTTTAGGATTAGGTTGAGGGTCTGGGAGATGGTAGAAACCTATGAGATGGCAGTGAGGAGTCTGGCCCGGAGGGTGTAGTTGAGACCTTGAATTAGGTAGGGTGAGTCTCAGGTTTCTCCTTTGGCCTCAAGGAGTTGCTGATAATGTTGGAAGGGGTTAGGTTTTTCACTAGACTCATGCTTTCCCACTCCATTCTGGGGGTGGCATGTGGCACAGTTTCCTTCTGTGTTCCTAACTGAGGAGGCTGGCTTCAGCCAGGGGTGCCAAATCCATTGTGCACTCAGACCTATGTTTTCCACCCTGTCAGCTGCACAGGACTTGCTAGGGGTAAGAGGAATGCCTGGGAGATGGTAGAGCCAATCCAATGGCAGTGTGGAGTCTTATCCCGAGGACTTAGTGGGGGGCTTGCATCAGTGTGAGGCTCGGGCCTCGCATTTGGCCTCAGTGGGATTCCCATTGTGTTGCTTAGTTTCAGGTTTTTGGCTTCAATCCTGTTGTCCAGCAACACCCAGGGGTTACAAGTGGCACGGTTTCCTTCTGTGTTTCTGACTGGTTAGTCTGGCAGCAGTCTTTGAGCCAAATCCATTGCGTGCTTAGAACTAGGGTTTGGGCGCATTCAGTTCCACAGCCAGGGTAGAGTTAGGGTTACAGTCCAGGAGATGGTAAGAGTATATCTGAAGGCAGTATGGAGACTTTCCCCAAGGCCTGAGTTTTCCACGAGCTTTAGGGTGAAGCTCAGGTTTAGGGTTTGGACTCAAAGGCTAGTAACCTTGTGGGGTGTGGGGTCAGTATTTTTGCCAGAAACATGCTATTTGCTCCACCCTAGTGGTGGCCCATGACATGGCATGCTTTTGCATTCTTGGAGGATTTGTCCTGCACCAGTCTTGTGTCTTATACCCCGACCTACACTAGACTTCCCATTCGGACGTGGGCAGAGCCAGGCCATACCTAGGGTAGGGTGAGAACCCAGGAGATGTTAGGCACCTATCCGATTGTGGTGAGACAAGTGCCCCAGTGGCTTGAGCTGAGGACCAGCATTCATGAGAGCAGCTGGTTTCCCATTTGGCCTCAGGGAATTTCTATAGTGTTCCTGAGGTTTAGGATCTTCACTAAAATCATGGCCTCCAGGAACATCTCTGGAGGTTTCAGGTCACATGGTTTCCTTCTTTGTTCTTGCCTATTTAGCCTGCCATGACATTGCCCAGGTGTTCAAAATCCATTGTGACCTCACAACTAGGGTTCAGTGTGCTCAGGTCCCCATCCAGGGTCAGGGTTTTGGTAATAGTCTTGAAGAGGTTGGGGCCAATTTGATGGCAGTACAGAGTCTTATCCTGAGGGCTAAATTGACAGCTAGCATTAGCATGAGGCTCAACCTTCAGTTTTGGTCTCAGGGGAATGCTCAGAGTGTTGCTGAGTTTCAGGGTTTGGCTCAAATCCTGTTCTCCAGCAACACTTGGGGGTTGCAAAGTGGCATGTTTTCCTTCTGGGTTCCTGACTCCTTAGTCTGGCATTGGTCAGGTGAACCAAATCCATTGCCCCCTGAGAGCTAGGGTTTGGGACATTCAGTTCAACAGCCAGGGCTAGGGTTAGGGTTATGGTCCAGAAGATTGGAGGAGTCTATCTGAAGGCAGTGTGGAGACCTGCCCTGAGGCCTGAGTTGAGGGCAAGCTTTTGAGTGAAGCTTGGTGTTAGTTTTTGTCTCAGGAGCTGAGCCCATTGTGGGGTTGAGGTTCAGGTTTTCACCAGAATCATGCTACTAGCTCCACTATGGTGGTGACCCGTGTCAGGGCTTGCTTCTGCATTTTGGGGGATTTGTCCTGCATCAGTCTTGTGTCCCTAATCCTGACGTTCCTCAGACTTAGCATTTGGGCCCAGGTGGGGCCAGAGCCATGGGTAGGGTTAGGATGAGAACCCGGAAGATGTTAAGCACCTATCCTGTGGTGGTAAGGAGAAGGGCCCTCAAGGCAGAGTTGAGGGCTAACATTAGGGGCAGCATCTGGCTTCCCATTTGACCTCAGCAAAATGCTCCATTTTTTCCTTAGGTTTAGGGTCTTTACTAGAATCATGGTCTCTAGCAACAACCCTGGGGGTGTCAAGTAGCATGGTTTACTACTCTGTTCTTCCTGATAAACCTGGCATTGCCCAGGAGTGCAAAATCCACTGTAGCCTCATAACTGTGGTTTGGGTCTGGTCAAGGCCACATCCAGGACTAGGGTTTGGGATATAGTTTTGAAGAGTTTAGGGGCCAATTTGATGGCAGTGCAGAGTCTTATCCTCTATGCTGAATGGAGGACTAGCATGAACGTGAGTCTCAAACTTTGGGTTTGGCCTCAGGGGGATGCCTGGAGTGTTGCTGAATTTAAGGATTTTGACTCAAATCCTGTTGTCCAGCAACACTTGTCAGTGCAAGTAGCATTGTTAACTTCTGTGTTCCTGCCTGATTAATCTGGCATCAGTCAGGTAAGCCAAAGCCATTTCACCCTCAGATCTAGGGTTCAGGCTCAGCCAGTTCCACAGTCAGGGCTAGGGTTAGGGTTACAGTCCGAGAGATGGTAGGAGTCAATCTGATGACAGTGTGGACACCTGCCCTGAGGCCTGAGTTTTCTGCAAGCTTTAGGGTAAAGCTCAGGTTTAGGGTTTGGTCTCAGGGGCTAGGACGATTATGGGCTTGAGGGCCAGGTATTCACCAGAATCATGCAACTAGCTCCACCCTGGTGGTGGCCTGTGGCATGGCTTCCTTCTGCATTCTTGGAGGATCTGTGGTGAGCAATCTTGTGTCCCCAATCCCATTGTTTCTGAGACAGCATTCAGTCCTAGGTAGGGCCTGAGCCATTCAGGGTTAACATTCTAACACTCTAGGGTTAGAATGAGAATCTGGAAGATGGTAGACACCTACTCAATTGGGGTGGGGAGAATTGTCCCTAAGACTGAGTTGAGGGCCAGCATTAGGGGGAGCATCTTCTTCCCGTTTAGCCTCAGGGAGATCTTGCATGTATTTCTGAGGTTTAGGGTCTTTACCCTAATCATGGTCTCCATTAACATCCCTGGGGGTGACAAGTCACACGGTGTCCTACTTTGTTCTTCCTGATTAGCCTGGCATTGCCCAGGTGTCCAAAATCCAGTGTAGCATCACAACTAGGGTTCAGGTCTGGTCAGGGCCACATCCAGGGCTAGGGTTTGGGTTATAGTCCTAAAGCATTTAGGGTCCATTTTGATGGCAATGCAGAGTCTTATCCTGAAAGCTGAGTGGAGGACTAGCACAAATGTGAGGCTCAAGCTCAGGTTTGGCCTCAGGGGGATGCTCACAGTGTTGCTGAGTTTCAGGTTTTTGGCTTGAATTCTGTTGTCCAGCATACCTGGGGGTTGCAAGTAGCACAGTTTTCTTTTGTGTTCCTGACTGATGAGTTTGGCATTGGTCAATTGAACCAAATCCATTGTTCCCACAGAACTAGGGTTCAGGCACAGTCATTTCCATAGCCAAGGCTAGGGTTAGGGTTACTGTTCAGGAGATGGTTAGGTGTCTATCCAATGGCAGTGTGGAGACCTGCCCTGAGGCTTGAGTTGAGGGTGAGCTTTAGGGGGAAGCTCAGGATTAGGGTTTGGTTTCAGGGTCTTGGCCCATTTGGGGGGTCCAGTGTCAGGTTTTCACCAGAATCTTGCTACTAGCTCTTCCCTGGTATTTGCCTATGTTATGTATTTCTTCCATTTTCTTGGAGGATTTGTCCTACACCAGTCTTCTGTCCCAACGGTAGTTCCTCAGACATATCATCTGTGCCCATGTAAGGACATTGCTATTCGTTGGGTTAGGGTGAGAATCTGGGAGATGGTAGGCACCTATCCCATGACAGTGGGAAGATCTGTCCTGAGGGTTCATTTGATGGCTTGCATCATGGTCAGTATCTGGCTTCCGACTTGCCTGAGTGATACGCTCCATGTGTTCCTGATATTTATGATTTTCACTAGATCATGGTCTCCAAGGTTCACTTGGTGTTCCTGCCTGATTCGTCTGGTATTGGGCAGGTGTCCAAAATCTATTTTACCCTCACAACTACATTTTGGACCTGGCCAGGGCCACATCCAAAGCTAGGGTTCTTGTTATTGTCCTGAAGATCTTTGGGACCAATTTGATGGCAGGGTGGAATCCTGCCCTATGGGCTGAATTGAGGACTAGCATGAGGGTGAGACTCAGGCTGCTGGTTTGTCTTCAAGGGGATGCTAATTTTTTGCCCAGTATCAGGTTTTTCGCTAGAATCATGTGCCCCAGCAACATCCAGGGATTGCAAATGCATGGTTTCTTTCTGTATTTCTGCCTGATTAGTCTGGCATAGGCCAGGGGTTGCAAATCCATTGTAACTTCAGGCCTAAGATTTGGGTCCTTCAGCCCCAGAGGCCTGGCTACGGTTAGGATGAGAGTCTGGGAGGCAGTTTGGGCCTATCTAATAGCAGTGTGGAGACCTGCCCTGACGGCTAAGTTGAGGGCTAGCATGAGGGTGAGGCTCCAGCTTCCAGTTTGGCTTCATGGGGATGCTGATGGTGTTGGTGAAGGTTTGATTTTTGATAAAACCCTACCCTCCCACTCCTTACCAGGAGGTGCATGTGGCCCAGTTTTCTTCTGTGTTCCTACCTGAGTAGTCTGACATCTGCCAGGTATCCTGAATCCATTGTGCCCTCAGACCTAGGTTTCAGGTCCTATCAGGGCCATAGCCAGGGCTAAGGTTAGTGTTTTGCTCGGGGAGGCTATAGGGGCCTATCTGTTGTCAGTGAAGAGACCTGACCTGAAGGCTCAGTTGAGGATGAGCTTTAGGGTGACTCTCAGGATTAGGGTTCAGTGCCAGGGACTAGGCACATGATGGGGTTGAGGGTCAGGTTTTTGCTAGAATCATGCTCTCCACCTCTTTCTTGGTGGTTGCACGAAGCTCAGTTTCCATCTGTATCTTGACTGATTTTTCCTACACCAGTCTTTTATCCCACATCCCATCTTCCTCAGACTTAGCATTTGGGCCCAGGTATTGCCAGAGCCATGCCTAAGGTTAGGTTGAGGGTCCAGGAGATGGTAGGAACTTATGCGATTGCAGTGTGGAGACTGGCCCTGAGTTTCTGACCTCCCCTTTGGCCTCCCGGACATGATGATATTGTTGGAGATGGTTAGGATTTTTGCTAGAACCATTTTTTTTCCTGCTCTTTTCTGGAGGTTGCACGTGGCAAGCTTTCTTTCTGTGTTCCTGAGTAGTCTGGCATTGGCCAGGGTCCCAAAATCCACTGTGCACTCACAGCTATGTTTCCCAACCTTTTAGCTCCACAGACCTTGCCAGGCATAGGAAGAGTGCCTGGGAGAGAGTAGGGGCCAATCTGATGGCACTGCAGGGACTTGCCCTAATATATGCATTTATCATTAGCAATAAGGTGATGCTCCGGCTTCTGGTTTGGCCTCAGGGGGATGCTGATGGTGTGCTGAGGGTTAAGATTTCACTCGAATCTTTTCTCTCCCACTCCATTATGGAGGTTGCCTGTGGCAAGGTTTCCTTCTGTATTACTGCTTGAGTAGTCTGGCATTGGCCAGGTGTACCAAATTCATTGTGCCCTCAGACTTAGAGTTCTGGCTGGGTCAGTGCCACAGCCAGGGTTAAGATTAGGATTTCAGTCCACTACATGGTGGGGGTAGATCTGATGGTATTTGGGGAGACTTGCCCTGAGTATTGAGTTGAGGACTAGTTTTAGGGTGAGGCCCCATCCTCTTTTATGGCCTCAAGGGGATGATTATGCTGTGCTGAGGTTTTGGGTTTTTGCTAGAATCACGCTTTCCTGATAAAACCTGGTGACTGCTCATGACTGAGTTATCTTCTGAATTCTTGCCTGGGTAGTCTGGCATTGGCATGGTGTTGCAAATCCATTGTACCCTCAGACCTGGGATTCAGACACATTTAGCCCCAGAGGCCTGACTAGGGTTAGGATGAGTGCCCAGGAGGCAGTTGGGGCTTATGTGATGGCAGTGCAGAGACCTGCCCTGAGGGCTGAGTTGAATACTAGCATTAGGTTGAGGCTCCACCTTCTGCTTTGGCTTCAGGGAGATGCTGATGGTGTTGGTGAGCATGTGATTTTCTCTAGAATCACGGTGTCCTCTTCCATTCTGCAGTTACTGGTGGCACGGTTTCCTTCTGTCTTCCTGCCTGAGTAGTCTGGCGTTGGCTAGGTGTCCAAAATCCATTGTTCCCTCAGAACTAAGTTTCAGGTCCTACCAGGGCCACAGACAGAGCTAGATCTTGGGTTCTGGTTCAGGAGATGGTAGTGGCCTATCCAACGGTAGTCCAGAGACCTGATGTGAGGGCTGAGTTTTTGGTGAGCATTATGGTGAATGTTCAGGTTTAGTATTTGGTTTCAGGGACTAGGTACACCAGGAGCTGGGGATCGGGTTTTTGCTAGAATCATGCTCTCCATCTCCATCCTGCAGGTTGCTCATGGCACAGTTTCCATGTTTCAACTAATGTCTCCTTTCATGAAGATAGAAGCATTTTCAAATGTATGTGTGGAAACATAAGGAAAATGCAATATACTTAACACTATGAAATAACACTGTATGGAAAACATCTTTCAACTATCTTCTTTCATGAGAAAAGAAGGGTTTTCAGTGTATGTGTGGAAGCATGAGGAAAGTGCCGTATACCTAACTCTAAGAAAGAACACTGTATAGAAACCATCTTTGAACTATCATCTTCTTTCATGAAGATGTGTGTTTTGAAATGCATGTTTGAAAACATAAGAAAAGTGCCATATGCTTGACTCAGTGAATCAAGTCTTGTTTGAAACCATTAGTTGAATATCTTCTTTCATGGAGATAGGAGTATTTAAAAATCTATATGTGGAAGCATAAGGAAAGTGGCAAACTCTTAACTCCAAAAAACTAGTCTGTGCAGAAACCATCTCACAACTATCATCTTCTTTAATGAGGATAGAAACATTTTCATATGTATGTGTGGAATGTCCCAGACTTATCTGCTTCTCTTGCACAAAGGAAACTAGGTTATGGTGTGCCCACTCCTGCTGAGTTCCTGCCTTATTGGGCCAGAAATGATATCTTGAGATTGGCCCCTATATCTTGCAAGGTTTGGCCTGAGGTCTCATGAGATAAGGCATGAGATCTTTGAGATTTGGCATGAGAGTTTGCAAGAATTGCCTCAAAATTTCATGAGATCTGGAAAGGGAAGTGCTGGCTATGATAAGGTGTCCCCACTCCTGTGGAGTTCCCAGAGGTTTGGGACAGAGATCTCAGAACAGACTGAGATCTCACAAGATTTGTCTACAAGACTATGTGTGATCTGGCAAATGGAAAAGTGGGCTTGTATCTTGGAGGGTGCGAGATACACACAGACTGTCCTAAAGTGTCTGAATACTAGGAGAACACCAACGGAGACTGCCTGTGTGTTCAGATGAGCCAGGTCCCATAAATGTTGTTTCTTCCTGCACCTACTGCCCTACTGTTCTATCATCTCTACTTTGGTGTGAGTAATGGGCCACAAGGACCGTTCATCACTATTTCAGTGCCCTGTTGTTATCCTGCACCACCCAGGATATGGAAAGAGGCCAGACATAGGAGCGAGACACCTTGGGACTGTCTGCTGGTGGCATTTGGAACCTTTGTGAAGCAGCAAATACTTCTAGCAGATCCCAAACAGAAATGTTGCAGCTCTGACCACTGGACACTGTTGGATTTGGCCAAGCTCTGCATTTCCTTCAAATCAGGGTGCCCATGATATTTGGCTAGAAATTTCATGAGATTTGTCCATAGATCTCATGAGATTTGACCTGAGACCTCCTGAACCATGGGCTGAGATATTGCAAGGTTTGAGCTGAGATCTCACAAGATTTGAATCTAGATTTGAATCCAGACACAAAAGACTGTCCTAAAGTGTCAAAAGTTTGGGAAGGCACCCAAGGAAATAGCCTGTGTGTTCAGATGAGCCAGCTCCCATGCACATTACACCTTCCTGCACCTAGTGCCCTTCTATTCTATCATGTTCACTTTTGTGCGAGAGAGGGACCACAAGCCCCATTTACCCCTATTTCAGTGCTCTCTTGTTAGCCTCACATCACCCAGGATATGGTAAGAGGTGAGACATATGACTGAGACACCCTGTGTCTTTATGCTGGGGGCATCTGAGGCTGTTGGTTGAATGACAGATGTTCCCAGGTGTCCCAAACCCAGGCATATCCCAGCCCAACCTACTTAAACTATGCAAGGGAGGGTAGGCTCTGGGATGCCTACTCCTGCTGAGTTCCTTTGATATTTGCCTTGAGGTGACATGAGAACTGGTCATAGATTTAATGGGATTGGGCCCAAGTACTCATGAGAGTTGTGGCTGAAATCTTGTGACATTTGTGGTGAGATCCTGAAAGATTGGCAAAAAGATTTTGTTAGATCTGGCAATGGAAACAAGCGCCTTGTTTTGGGTTGGAGCTAGTCACAAACAGACTTTCTTGAAGTGTCCCACAGTAGGGAAAGCACCAAGGAAGCTTGCTTGTATGTTCAGATGAGCCAGCTCCCACGCTTGTTGCCTCTTCCTGCACCTACTGCCCTCCTGTGTCTATCACCTCTAACATAGTGTCAATAGGGACCTGGAGGCCCATTCATCCCTCTCTCATGGGTCCATTTTGACCCCCACATCACAATGGCATCTGGGGGCATTTGTAGAATGCCAGGTGTTCCCAGGTATCTCCAATCCAGGAATGTCCCAGCACTACCTATTGTGCTGTGCAGGAGTCAAGGTTAGGGAGTTCCCTCCCCTGCTGGGTCCCTGTGAGATTTCTCCCCAGGTCTCAGGAGATTTGGTCTGACCTCTTAGGAGGTTTTGGCAGAGTTCCAAGTAGTGGCCTTTGCTCCCAAGAGATTTGTCCAGAGATATCATGAGATGTGGTCTGAGCTTTTGGGAGAGGTAGACTGAAATTCACAAGATTTGCCCCAAGATTACATGGAATCTGGATAAGGTAAGAGGGGGCTTATCTTTTTTTTTGTGGGGGTGAGAGACACACACAGACAGCCTAAATGTGTTGAAAGCTGGGGAAAGCCCCCAAGAAGGCTGCCTGTGTGCTCAGTTGGACAGCTCCAGGACACATTGCTTCTTTCCTTCTCCTCCTGCCCCCCATGTAATCTTGGGGCAAATCTTGTGAATTTCAGGCTACCTCTCATGAAACCGTGGATGAAGTCTCACAAGATCTCTGGACAAATCTCATGAGATAAAAGGCCATTCTTTGGAAATCTACCAAAATCCCCAGAGTTGAGGCCAAATCTTTTGAGATGTATGGCCAAATCATGTAAGACCTGGGAAGAAATCTCTATGGAACTTGGCAAGTGTGGGAACTCCCTGGCTTCAACTCCTGTGCAGCATATTAGGTAGCTCTGGGAAATTCCTGGATTTGGGATACCTGGGAACACCTGGCATTCTTCAAATGGCTCCAGGTGTCATGTGATGTGGGAGTAAAAACAGAGCCCTGAAAGAGGAATGAATGGACCTCCATGTGTCTTATTGGCACTAGGTTAGAGGTGATAGACACAGGTGGGACTTACATGCAGGAAGAGGCAACAAGTATGGGAGCAGGTTTATCTGAACACACAAGGAAGTCTCCTGGGGTGCTTTCAGAGGCTTTTGACAATCCAAGACAGTCTGCTTAAGACTTGCCCCATGCAGAAACAAGCCACCTCTTCCTTCGCCACATCTCTCATGATCTTGGGGCAAATCTCTCATGATCTCAGTCCAAATCTTGGGAGATCTCACCCAAATCTCATGAGATCTCAGGCTCAGTCAGTGAGATCTAGGGCCAAAACTTGTGAGATCTCTGGCCAAAGCTCCTGGGCCCTCAGGAAGACTTGGCACTCCTTAGCAGTCTCCTTTGTGCTGTTTAACTTGATAGAGATGGGACATTCCAGGATTGGGCACAACTGCCAATATTTGCAGTTTTACAAATGTTCCCAGATGTGACCTGCATGAAGACACAAGAGGTCTCACTCCTATATCCCTGGTGTTTCAGCATCCTGTGCAAAGTGGGGGTAACAAGGTAACACTGTTTTCAGGATGAATAGGCCCTGTGGTCTCTTCTTCACACTAAATTGGTGGTGATAGAAAGCCTGGGAGGGCGCCTGGGTGGCTCAGTTGGTTAAGCAACTGCCTTCGGCTCAGGTCATGATCCTGGAGTCCCGGGATCGAGTCCCGCATCGGGCTCCCTGCTCAGCGAGGGGCCTGCTTCTCCCTCTAACCCTCCCCGCTCTCATGTACTCTCTCTGTCTCATTCTCACTCTCTCAAAAAAATAAATAAATCTTTAAAAAAAAGAAAGCCTGGGAAAGCCCTCAGGGATGCTCCCTGTGTGCTCAGATATCTAGCTCTGGGGCTCATTGTTTCTTCCTTTTCCTCCTTCCCTCCTGTTTCTATCATCTCCAGTTTAGTGTGAATAAGAGGCCACAGAGGCCATTCATCCTGAAAAGAGTGTTAAGTTGTTACCCCCACTTTACCCAGGATGCTGAAACACCAGGGATATAGGACTGAGACCTCTAGTGTCTTCATGCAGGTTGCTTCTGGGAACATTTGTGAAACTTCAAATATTGGCAGTTGTGCCCAATTCTGGAATGTACCAAGAGATTTTGGCAGAATCTCTCAAGAGATTTTGGCATATTTTGAAAAAGTCGCCTTTAATCTCATGAGATTTTTCCAGAAATTTCACGATATTTGGTCCTAGGTTTCACAAACAGTCTGAGATTTGGCAAGATTTGCACCAAAATCACATGAGATCTAGCTAAGGTAAGAGGTGGCTTATCTTTTTTCGGTGGTTTGGGGGCATGGGGGTGGGGGGGTGGACAAACACAGACAGCCTTAACGTGTTGAAAGCCTGGGAAAGCCCCCAGGAAACCTGCCTGTGTGCTCAGTTGCCCTGTTCTGGGACACGTTGTTTCTTCCTTCTCCTCCTGCCCTCCTTTTTCTATCACCTCCAACTAGTGTGAAGAAGAGACCACATGGCCCATTCATCTTGAAAACAGTGCTACCTTGTTACTCTCACTTCACACAGGATGCTGAAACACCAGGGATATAGGAGTGAGACCCCTTGTGTCTTCATGCAGGTCACTTCCAGGAGCATTTTTGAAACTGCAAATATTAGCAGCAGTGCCCAATCCTGGAATGTGCCATCCCTACCCACTTAACCAGCACAGCTGAGGCTCAGCTGGGGAATGCCAGGTCCTTCTGAGGGCCCTGGAGGTTATAGTCAAAAACCTGGGAAACACCCACGGAGCCTTCCTGTGTGTTCAGATGAGCTAGTTCCCATCCTGTTGCCTCTTCCTGACCCTACTGCCCTCCTGTGTCAATCACCTCTTAAGGTAGTATCAATAAGGGACCTGGAGGACTGTTCATCCCTTTTTCAGTGCTCTGTTTTGATCCCCACATCACTCAGAATGCTAAAGGTGGCAGATGTACAATGGAGACAACTTGTGTCTTTGTGCTGCTGGCATTTGGGGGCTTTTGTGACATTCCAAGTGTTCCCAGGGGTCCTCAATCCAGGCATGTTCCAGTGCTACACATCATGCTTCACAGGAGTCAAGGCCAGGGAGTTCCCACCCATGCCAAGTTCCTGTGAGATATTCCCCAGGTCTCAAAATGGCCAGAGATGTCTCAAGATTTGGCCTGACCTCTCAGTAGATTTTGGCTGAGTTCCAAGGAGTGGATTTTGATCTCACAAGTTTTGTCCAGAGATCTCTTGAGATAAGGTTCAAAGTTTTGCAGGAGGTTGCCTGAGAATTCATGAGATTTGCCCCAAGATTACATGAGATCAGGCTATATAAAGAGGTGGCTTATTTTTTTTCAGGGGCATGTTGTGTGGAGACACACACAGTCAGCCTTAACCTGTTGAAATCCTGGGAAAGCCTCCAGGAGCCTGCCTGTGTGTTCAGATGTCCAGCTTTGGCCACCTTGCTTCTTTTTTCTCCTCCTGTCCCCAATTTCTACCACATCTACAACAACAATTTAGTGTGCTGTTGAAAGATGGATCATAAGCAGACTTGTTTCACTAAGTATATTTCACTTTCATTATTCTTCCACACATATATTTGAAAAAGATACTATCTCTATTAAAGAAGATGTTTGTTGAAATACGGTTTCTCCAAAGACTGTTTTACTGAGTTGACCATTTGACACTTTCCTTATTCTTCCACACATACACTTAAAAGTGCTTCTTTTTTTTTTTTTAGGATTTTATTCATTTATTTGACAGAGAGAGACACAGTGAGAGAGGGAACACAAGCAGTGGGAGTGGGAGAGGGAGAAGCAGGCTTCCTGCCGAGCAGGGAGCCCGATGTGGGGCTCGATCCCAGGACCTGGAATCATGACCTGAGCCAAAGGCAGATGCTTAATGACTGAGCCACCCAGGTACCCCAAAAGTGCTTCTCACTGGTTGAAATTTGATGTAGGTTGAAAGATTCTTTCTATACACCATTGTTTCATTTAGTAAAGTATATGGAACTTTCCTTCTGCTTCACACAACCTTCTGAAAAATCTTCTATCTCCATAAAGGTAGATGTCAGTTGAACGATGGATTCTACACAGATTTGTTTCATTGAGTTAAGTGTATGGCACTTTCCTTATGCATCCACACATACATTTGAAAGTGCTTCTGGGTTCTTGAAAGACAATGTTAGGTGAAAGTTGGTTTCTACACAGTTTTCTTTCATAGAGTTAAGTATATAGCACATTCCTTATGCTTCCACATGTTCATTTGAAAATACTCTATCTCCATGAAATAAGATGTTCATTCAAAGATGGTTTCTACACAGACTTGTTTCACTGAGTTAATTATGTCACTTTCCTTATTCTTCCACATAAACATTTGAAAACACTTCTATCTCCACGAAAGAAGATGGTAATTGAAAGACGGTTTCTAGAGAGACTTGTTCCAATGAGGTAAGTTTAGCTCTTTTCTTTGTTTCCACACAAACATTTGAAAATGGTTTTGTCTTCATGTAAGAAGATGTTAGTTGAAAGTTGTTTTCTACACAGACTAGTTACATTGAGTTAAGTATAGGGCCCTTTACTTATGCTTCCAAAAAAACATTTGAAAATGCTTCAATCTCCATGAAAGATCTTTGTTGAAAGATGGATTCTAGACAAACTCACTTCACTCAGTTAAGTATTGGCACTTTCCTTATGCTTCCACAAAAACATTTGAAAGTGTTTTATCTTCATGAAAGAAGAGGTTAGTTGAAAGATTGTTTCTCCACAGACTTGTTTTACTGAGCTAACTATATATCACTTTCCTTATATTTCCACACATACATTCAAAAATGTTTCTATCTCCTAGAAAAAGAGGTTATTTGACTTATTTCATGGAATGAAGTACATTACAATTTCCTTATGCTTCCACACTTGCATTTTAAAATGCTTCTCTCTCAATGAAAGAAGAGTTTAGTTGAGAGATGGTTTCTACAGTGTCTTGTTTCAGTGAGTGAATTATATGGCACTTTCTTTATGCTTCTGCATATAACTTCAAACTAATTTCTATCTCCATAAAAGAATATGGCATTTTAGAGATGGTTTCTAGACACACTAGTTTCACAGATTTAAGTATATGGCACTTTCCTCATGCTTACACACGTACATTTGAAAACTCTTCTTTCTCCATGAAGGAGATAAAATAGAAAAATGGCTTCTACACATTCTTGTTTCACTGAGTTAACTATATGGCACATTCCTCATGTTTCCACACATACATGTGAAAAAGCTTCTGTCTCCATGGAAGGACATGTAAGTTGAAGATGGTTTTTTCATAGACTTGTGTCACTGAAGTAAGGACATGACTCTTTCCTTATGTCTTCATATATAAATTTGTAAATGTTTCTATCTCCACGAAAAAAGGTATTACCTGAAAAATGGTTTCTCCACAGACTTTTTCCACTGATTTAAATATATAGCACTTTCCTTATGTTTTCACACATATGTTTGAAAATGTTTCTATCTCCATGAAAAAAGATGTTAGTTGAGAGATGCTTTATCCACAGACTGGTTTTACTAAGTATATAGCACTTTCCTTAAGCTTATATGCATATATTTGAAAACACTTTTATCTCCATGAAAGATGTTAGTTGAAGGATAGTTTCTACACAGACTTGTTTCAGTGACTTAAGTGTTGGCTCTTCCCTTATGATTCCACTCATACATTTGAAAATTCTTCTGCCTAATGGATAGATGATGAGAGTTATAGTTTCTACACAGGCTTGTTTCACTGAGTTAAGTATATGGCATTTTCCTTATGTTTCCACATGTACATTAGGAAACACTTCTATCTCCATGAAAGGGGATATTAGTTAAAAGATGGTTTCTCTACAAAGTTGCTTCATGATATTAATTATATGGTACTTTTCTTAAGCTTCCATAGATAGATTTGAAAACACTATCTTCATGAAAGAAGATTTTAGTTGAAAGATGCATTCTATACTATGTTGTTTCATTGAGTTTATATGGCCCTTTCCTTATACTTCCACAGATACATTTCAAAGTGCTTCTAACTTCTTGAAAGTCAATGCCAATTAAAGAAGGTTTCAAAACATTTTTGCTTCCTTTATATATGGCACTTTCCTTCTGCTTCCACACAAATATTGGAAATCACTTCTATCTTCATGAAAGAAGTTGTTAGTTTAAAGATGGTTTCAGAGAGGGAGACAAACCATGAGCGACTCTTAACGCTAGGAAGCAAATTGAGGGTTGCTGGATGGAGAATAAGGTGGGGGTTGGGGTAACTGGATGATGGGCATTAAGGAGGGCACATGATGTGATGAGCACTGGGTGTTATACGCAACTGATGAATAACTGAATTCTACATCTTAAACGAGTGATGTACTATATGTTGGCTAATTGAATTTAAATAAAAAATAAAAGATTAAGGAGCTAGAAAAGAATAAAATGTTTCTATCTTCATGAAAAAGGAAGAAAAAAGAAAGATGGTTTCTACATGGAGTTGCTTCATTGAGTTAACTGTATGGCACTTTCCTTATACTTCCAGACCTACATTTGGAAATGCTTCTAACATATTGCAAGTTCATGTTAGTCGGAAGCTGGTTTCTCTATAGAGTTGTTTCATTGACTTAAGTATTTTGCACTTTGAGCATACTTTCACACAAATATTTCAAATGCTTCTATGTTCATAAAAGAAAATATTTGTAGAAAGATGGTTTCTACACAGAGTTGTTTCTTTGAGTTAAATATATGCACAATCCTTATACCTCCAATGATACCATTGAAAACACCCATACAATTGTGAAAATAATGTTAGTTGAAAGATGGTTTCTGCCATGTGTTTGATTGAGTTATGTATACGGTGCTTTCCTTATGCTACCATAATTTTATTTGAAAAACTTCTACATGAAGGAGGATGTTAGTTGAAAGATTGCTTCTACACAGACTTTAAGATAAGAATAGTGCACTTTCTTCATGGTTCTGCAGTTAGATTTGAAAAGCTTCTAGGGGCACCTGGGTCGCTCAGTTGGTTAAGCATCTGCCTTCAGCTTGGGTCATGATCTCAGGGTCCTGGGATTGAGCCCCATGTCAGGGTCCCTGCTCAGCAGGAAGTCTGCTTCTCTCTCTGCCTCCCCCTCTCCCCTCCCCCCACTCATCCTCACTCGCACTCTCTCTCAAATAAAATAAATAAAATCTTCGAAAAAAAGAGAAAAGCTTCTAGCTTCATGAAAGAAGATCTTAGTTGAGAGATGTTTCCTACACCGATTTGTTTAATTAAATTAAGTTTCATTAAGTATACGGCACTTTCCTTATGTGTTCGGACTACATATGAAAATACTTTTAAATTTTTTCTTGTGATTGAGTTCCATTTTCAAAGCATTGTGGTCTGAAAATATGCAGGGAATAATCTCAATCTTTTGGTATCAGTTGAGACCTGATTTGTGACCCAGTATGTGATCTATTCTGGAGTAAGTCCCATGTGCATTCGAAAAGAATGAGTATTCTGTTGTTTTAGGATGGAATGTTCTGTATATATCTGTGAAGTCCATCTGGTCCACAGTGTCACTCCTTAAAGCTCTTCTTTCTTTGTTGATCTTCTACTTAGATGATCTGTCTGTTGCTGTGAGTGGAGTGTTGAAGTCTCTTACTCTTAATGTATAATTATCAATATGTGTCTTTACTTTGGTTATTAATTGGTTTATATAATTTGCTGCTCCCACATTGGGAGCATAGATATTTACAATTCTTGGGTCTTCTTGTTGGATAGACCCTTTAAGTATGATATAGTGTCCCTCTACATCTCTTACTACAGTCTTTGGTTTGAAATCTAATTTGTCTGATATGAGGATTGCTACCCCAGCTTTCTATTGAGGTCCATTAGCATGATAAATTGTTCTCCATCCCTTAACTTTCAATCTGGACGTGTCTTTAGGTTCAAAATGAGTCTCTTGTAGACAGCATATGGATGGGTCTTGCTTTTTTATCTAATCTGATACCATTTGTCTTTTGATTGGAGCATTAACCCATTTACATTCAGAATAACTATTGGAAGATATGAATTTAGTGCCATTGTATTGCCTGTAAGGTCCCTGTTTCTGTAGATTTTCTCTGTTTCTTTCTGGTCTATGATGCGCTTGGGCTCTCTCTTCCCTTCCAGGATCACCCTTAATATTTCTTGCAGGGCTGGCTTGGTGGTCATATATTCTTTCAGTTTCTGTCTGTCCTGGAAACTATTTCTCCATCAGTTCCGAATGATAGCTTTGCAAAGATAAAATATCTTTGGCTACATTTTCTTCTCGTTTAGTACCCTAAATATGTCTTTCCAGCCCTTTCTGGCTTGCTAGATTTCTGTGGATAGGTCTGATGTTATTCTGATGTTCCTCCCTCCATATGTAAGGAAATTCCCTTCCCTAGCTGCTCTCAGGATCGTTTCTTTGGATATAAGATTTGCAAGCTTCATTATTATATGTCAGGGTGTTGATCTATTTTTATTGATTTTGGGAGGGGTCTTCTCTGCCTCTTGGATGTGAATGCTTGTTTCCTTCCCCAGATTAGGGAAGTTCTCTGCTTGTAGAGATCCAGATATATATTCTTACATCTCAGGCTGATTTTTGGGTGTTCAAAATGTTTTGATATATATCCACCTAAATTCAGGGAACCAGTTGAAGCAGGGTCCCCTACCTCTCTGCCATCTTGCCTCTCTCTGTTCAAATAAAATGAAATCTTGCCATGGAACGACATGGATGGAACTAGAGGGTATTATGCTAAGCAAAATAAGTGAGTCAGCAAAAGACAAATATCATATGATTTCACTCATATGTGGAATTTAAGAAACAAAACAGATGAACATAGGGGAAGGGAAGAAAAAATAAGATGAAAACTGAGAGGGAAACAAACCATAAGAGATCCTTAACTATGGGAAACAAACTGAGGGTTGCTGGAGGTGACATGGGTGCAGGGATGGGGTAACTGCATGATTGGCATTAAAGAGGGCACTTGATGGAATGTGCATTGGGTTATATATGCAATCGATGAAACTACTAAATTCTACCTCTGAAATATAATACACTATATGTTAAATTAAATTATTTTTTAAAAAACTAAGAAAGAAAGAAAGAAAGAAAGAAAGAAAGCAAGCAACATTGATGGGAATGGCAAAAATGGTGTCCTTGACAAAGTTTTGGAGTGTTCTTTGGAAGCTGTTATGAGACTTCAGGATGAGTGTTGTATATCCAATTCATGATTCAAAAGTCTCTCTTATGCTTATTGCCTGTGAAAAACCAAGTAAGAGGAAGTGAAAGTCCTACCAGATTCTTTTAAGTGCAGGGCATGGCTTCAGATGCTCTGCTTTTCTCCCATTTATGGGAAGTAATTATTCCTATTTCCTTATATAGATATTCAAGAGAACATTCCATCTTCCTACCTATATAATATGGATGTTGTCATACTTTGCTGAATTGAAAAATAACAAAAACCTTTAAAACTGTAAAATCTTTGCTGAAAAGAATGTAATGTTATTTTATGAACCCAGCCCATCTAAGGCTTGCTTACCTTTAAGTCACACATGTTGCCTAATGATTGTTTTACTTCCACAGTATTTGTAAGTTCCAAGAAATATGTTGAAAAAAATGTTTTGATTTAAAACAAACAAACAAAAAAACTTGGATTAAAAACTTAAACATAAGGGGCGCCTGGGTGGCCCAGTTGGTTAAGCGACTGCCTTTGGCTCAGGTCATGATCCTGGAGTTCCAGGATCAAGTCCCGCATCGGGCTCCCTGCTCAGCAGGGAGTCTGCTTCTCCCTCTAACCCTCCCTCCTCTCATGTGCTCTCTCTCTCTCTCTCATTCTCTCTCTCAAATAAATAAATAAAATCTTAAAAAAAAAAACCTTAAACATAAGACCTGAGACTCTAAAACTCCTAGAAAAATTAACAGGGAAAATTTCACTAACATTGGTCTTGGCAACTATTCTTTGGATATGACACAAAAGCACAAGCAGCAAAAGCAAAAATTCATAAGTAGGACCACATCAAACAAAAAAGTTTCTACACAGCAAGAAACAACAAAGAAAATGAAAAGGTAATCTATGAAATGAGACAAAACATTGGCAAACCATATATTGGACAAGCCGTGAATACCCAAAATATATAAACAACTCATACAACTTAATAACTGTCAGACAATATGACTGAAAATGTGGACAAAATAACCGAATAGACATTTTCCAAAGAACATCTAAAAGGCCCACAAGTACATGAAGATGCTTAACAATTAATCATCAGGAAAATGCAAATCAAAACCATAATGAAGTATCACCTCACACTTGTTAGAATGACTATCAATAAGACAAAAGTAAAAAGTGTTTGTGAGGATGCAGAGAAAAGGGAATGTTTGTGTACCCCTGGTGGGAATAATAAATGGGTCAGCCACTATGGAAAGCAGTACAAATGTTTTTCAATAAACTCAAAATAGAACTACCATTTGATCTAGCAATTCCACTTCTGGGTATATATTCAAAGGAAAGGAAAACAGGATATGAAGTAGACATCTCATATTTATTGTAGCATTATTCACCATAGTCGAGATATGGACAAAACCTAAGCATCAATCAAAAGATTCATGGATAAAGAAGATGTGATTGGGTATATGCTATTCAGCCATGAAAAAGGACATTTTGTCACTTGCAACAACATAGATGGACCTTGAAGGCATTATTTTAAGTGAGATAAGTCATACAGAGATAGTAAAATACTGTATAATATCACTTATGTATGAAATCTAAAAAAAAAAAAAAAAACAGAGAGTAGAATGGTGGTTACTAGGGACTGGGTGTGTTGTAATTTGGAGATGTTTGTCAAACAGTACATACTTGAAGTTAGAAAATGAATAAATTCTGGAAATCTAATGCACGACATTGTGCAGTCATTGTATATAATATATTGTATATAATACAGTCAATAATACTGGTATTATATACTTCAGAAGTCTTATATACTTCAGAACTGCTAAAAGATAAGATCTTTAATGTTCTGATCACATAAAAAAAGATAATAATGTAATGTGATGAAAGTGTAAGCTTAACTGTGATAGTAATAATATTGCAATATATAAATGTATCAAGTCAACACATTGTATTCCTTAAACTTACATATTGCTCTATGCCAGTTATATATCAATTCTTTTTTAAAATATGGGTTAGTGTAATAATATAGCACAGCACAGTGCAATGGTGACCTGCAGACTCCAGAAATAGACTGCCTTGGTTCAAATTCAACTCTTCCCCTTAATTTCTTACAAGTTACTCACTCTCTGATTTTCCTTCTGCTTGAGTAGGAACAAGTAATAGCATATCATGAGAATGATATGTGACTAAAATGAGTCAATATATGTTAAGTTCTTCAAACACCAATTAAGAACATAGCAAGTACTTAATAAATTCTAGTTGTTGTTAGAGAACACCATCTAACACATAGCATGTACCTTTTAATGCTGTGACTCCATTTACTTATTAAAATTTTGCTAACATAACTAATCACAAAGAAATTTTTCTCTAAGGGGGGAATTAAGAAAAAGGTAGACAGATGTGGCTCAACAACTGGAAATCTCATCACTGTGTTAAGCTGACATAGTGTGATGGCTTAGGCTTGAAGGCATTGGTTGGCTAGTGGAGTAAAACGGAATAAGAACTCATAATACAAGACCTAAAGGGAGTTTTAAAATTCAGTATGGCCTTCTCTGAAACTGGCTCTCCTCAATAAGCCAAAAGGACTGTGGTCTTTTTCTAGTAGGTGAACTGAAAAAAGAGACTGCTGGGAACTTAGAAAAATGTTCTAAAGAAAAATAACATTCAGGAATTTTAGGCATATCTTGCCTCTAAAGAAAACCTCTTTTATATATAAAAAAATTGTCTTTTTCCAAAGCATCATTTCCATTGAAATAACATGCACATTAAAGGGAACATAATCTTCTGGGTAAAAATACTCCTTTTCCCCACATTTTTCTTTTTTGGAAGTGAGTGGGAAGTTATGTTCTGAAATAAAAACTAAAAAAGAGAACATATTTATTTCCCCTCTCAAACACATAAACTTACCAAAACAGGCACAATTACAATATACCTTATTTTACTACATTCTCATAATTTGGTGGAAATGTTAATAAGTATTAGACCAAAAAAAGAAAGAAAGAAAACTACATCCTATTACATAAAAAATTTGGCATGGTGATGTCAGCTATGATAAAATTTATAAGTGAAGGAATCAATGGATTAATTTAATGTTCCCCTTTTAAGTTATTGTGTCCCCCCAGTAATGTGTTTCACTAAACATATTTCCAATCATGATGGGAGTATGTGTGTGTGTGTGTGCATCTGTGTTTATCATTTATTTTGTCTGAATCTACCTATTCTGTTGAGAATTACAGCCTAGAATGGCAAGGAGCAAATTCTGCTCTCAATAATTTACAACAATGTGATGATAAGGTATAACTTTCTGTAATTTGGCTACTGTAAACATGCAGCTATAAACATAGCAGTGCATGTATCCCTTTGAATTAACGTTTTTGTATTTTGGGGGCAAATACCCTGTAATGTGATTACTGGATCATAGGATAGTTCTATTTTTAACTTTTTGAGAAACCTCCATACTGTTTTCCAAAGTGGCTGCACCAGTTTGCACTCCCACGAACAGTGCACGAAGGTTTGTTTTTCTCCACAGATTCACCAACACTTGTTTCTTCTGTTGTTGATTTAAGCCATTCTGACAGGTGTGAAGTGATATCTCATTGTAGTTTTAATTTTCATTTCCTTGATGATGAGTGATATTGAACATCTTTTCATGTGTCTTCTTGGCCATCTGTATGTTTTCTTTGGAGAAATATTTGTTCATTTCTTCTGCCCATTTTAAACATTTTATTATTTGTTTTTTTAGGTGTTGAATTGTATAAGTTCTTCATATAATTTGGATACTAACCCTTTATTACATATGTCACTTGATAATATCTTCTTCCATTCCATAGGTTGCCTTTTATATTTGTTGTTTCCTTACTGTGCAGAAGCTTCTTATTTTGATGTAGTACAAATAGTTTATTTTTGCTTTTATTTTCCCTGCCTCAGGAGACATACCTAGAAAATGTTGCTATGGCTAATGTCAGAGAAATTACTGCCTATGTGATCTTCTAGGATTTTTATGGCTTTAGGTCTTACATTTATGTCTTTAATCAATTTTGAATTTGTTATTAGTTATGGTGTAAGAAAGTGGTCAAGTTTCACTCTTTTGAGTGTCACTGTACAGTTTTCCCAACACCATTTGTTGAAGAGACTGTCTTTTACCCATTGGATATTCTTTCCTGTTTTGTTGAAGATTAATAACCATATAATTGTGGGGTTTTTTTCTGGGTTTCCTATTCTATTGATCTATGTGTCTATTTTTGCACCAGTTCCACACTATTTTGAGAACTACAATTTGTACTATAACTTGGAGTCTGGAATTGTGTTTTGTTGTTTTTTGTTTTGTTTTCAAGATTTCTTTGGCTATTTGGGGTCTTTCATGGTTCCATACAAATTTTAAAATTGTTTATTCGAGTTCTGTGAAAAATGCTGTTGAGAAGGATTGCATTAAATGCATAGATTGCTTTGGATAGTATGACATTTTAAACAATATTTTGTTATTCAAATCCATGAACATGGAATGTCTTTCAATTTCTTTCTGTTGTATTCAATTTCTCTGTTTTTATCCTATTTTTCCTTCCCTTCCCCTATGTTCATCAGTTTTGTTTCTTTTTTTTTTAAAGATTGTATTTATTTACTTGAGAGAGAGAATGAGAGAGAGAGAGAGCATGAGAAGGGGGAGGGTCAGAGGGAGAAGCAGACTCCCCGCTGAGCAGGGAGTCCAATGTGGGACTCGATCCCGGGACTCCAGGATCATGACCTGAGCCGAAGGCAGTCGCTTAACTAACTGAGCCACCCAGGCGCCTGTCAGTTTTGTTTCTTAAATTCCATGTATGGGTGAAATCATTTAGTATTTGTCTTTCTCTGTCTTACTTATTTCGCTTAGCATAATGCACCCTAGTTCTATCCATGTTGTTGCAAATGTCAATATTTCATTCTTTTTGATGTCTGAGTAATATTCCATTGTATAAATATGTCACATTTTTTTTTTATCCATTCAGCTACTGTGGATAGTGTTATAAACATTGGGGTGCATGTGCCCCTTTGATTCACTTTTTTTGTATCCTTTGGATAAATATCTAGTAGTGCAATTGCTGAGTCATATAAGAGACTCTTAACGATAGAGAACAAACTGAGGGTTGCTGGGGGGGGAGTGGAGGGATGGAGAAATTGGATGATGGGCATTAAGGAGGGCACATTATGTAATGAGCACTGGGTGTTACATGCAATTGATGAATCACTAAATTTTACCTGGGAATTAACTTTATGTTAATTAGCTTGAATTTGAATAAAACAAAAAATTTAAAAAAATAGTGTATAGAAATGCAACACATTTTTTTTTAATTCAGTTGGCCAACATATAGTACATCATTAGTTTCTGGTGTAGTGTTTAATGATTCATTAGTTGCGTATGACATCCAGTGCTCATCGTATCCCATGCCCTCCTTAATGCCCATCACCCTGTTACCCCTCCCCCCCACCTCCCTTCTGCAACCCTTAATTTGTTTCCTGGAGTCCAGAGTCTCTCATGGTTTGTCTCCCTCTCTGAATCTTTCCCATTCAGTTTTCCTTCCCTTTCCCTGTGGTCCTCTGTGCTATTCCTTATATTCCACATATATAAGTGCAAATCAAAACTACAACAAGATACCACCTTACACTAGTTAGAATTGTTAAAATTAGCAACACAGGGAAAAACAAATGGCAAGGATATGGAGAAAGGGGCACCCTCTTACACTCTTGGTGGGAATGCAAGCTGGTACAGCCACTCTGGAAAACAGTATGGAGGTTCCCCAAGACGTTAAAAATAGAGCTACCCTACGACCCAGCAATTGCACTACTGGGTATTTACCCCAAAGATACAGATATAGTGAAAAAAGGGACACATGCACCCCAGTGTTCATACCAGCAATGTCCACAGTAGCCAAACTGTGGAAAGAGCCGAGATGCCCTTCAACAGATGAATGGATAAAGAAGATGTGGTCCATATATACAATGGAATATTACTCAGCCATCAGAAAGGATGAATACCTACCATTTGCATCGACATGGATGGAACTGGAGGGTATTATGCTAAGTGAAATAAGTCAGTGAGAGAAACACAATTATCATATGGTTTCACTAAAATGCAACACATTTCTGTACATTGATATTTATATCTTATGAATTTACTGAATTCATTGATCAGGTCTGGCAGTGGGTTTTTAGGCTTTTCTATATATAGTATCATTTCATTTGCAAATAGTGAAAATTTTACTTCTTCCTTACCAATTTGGGTACTTTTATTTCTTTTTGTTTGATTGCTGTGGCTAGGACTTCCAGTACTATGTTGAATAGAGGTAGTGAGGGTGGATATCGTTGTCTTCTTCCTGAACTTAGGGGAGAAATTCTCAGTTTTTCTCCATTAAGTATGACGTTCACTGTGGGTTTTTCATTAAAGGCTTTTACTATGTTGAAGTGTACTCCCTCTAAACCTTCTTCATTGAGGATTTTTATCATGAGTGTCAAATGCTTTTTC
This sequence comes from Eumetopias jubatus, assembly GCF_037043125.1. Lineage (NCBI taxonomy): Eukaryota > Metazoa > Chordata > Mammalia > Carnivora > Otariidae > Eumetopias > Eumetopias jubatus. The sequence goes on from NW_028274808.1 coordinate 41,567,213, forward strand.
TGCATCTAAAGAAATGATCATATGGTTTTTATTCTTTCTTTTATTGACGTGATGTAACACATTTATTAATTTGCAGATATTGAATCACACTTACATCCCAAGAATAAATCCCACTTGATCTTGGTGGATGATTTTTTTAATGTATCGTGGGATCTGAGTTGCTAGTATTTTGTTGAGGATTTTTGCATCTATGTTAAAAGATACTGCATTTTAGTTCTCTTTTTCTTGTGGTGTCTTTCTATGGTTTTGGTATAAGGGTAATACTGGCCTTGAGAAGAAAATGCATCTACACTGTTTTCAATGTTTGGTAGAATTCACCTGTGAAACTATCTCATCCAGGACTTTGGTTTGTTAGTTTTTGGGTTTTTTTTTTTTAATCCTGATTTCATTCCATTGCTAGTAGTAGGTCTGTTCAAATTTTCTGTTTCTTCCTGCTTCAGTTTTTGTAGATTATATGTTTCTAGGAATTTATCCATTTTTTTCTAGGTTGTCTAATTTGTTGGCATATAATTTTTCATAATATTCTCCTATTTTTTTTTTGTATTTCTGTGGTGTTTGTTGTCATTTCTCCTCTTTCATCTATTTTTATTGATTTTGGGAGGGGTCCTCTCTGCCTCTTGGATGTGAATGCTGGTTTCCTTCCCCAGATTAGGGAAGCTCTCAGCCATGATTTGCTCAAATATATCTTCTACCCTCTCTCTCGCCACCCCCTCTTTGATCCCAATGATCCTGATATTCTTTCTTTTTAATGGATCACTGAATTCTCTAAGCCCCTCTTCATGTGCTATGAGTTGTCTTTCCCTCTTTTTTTCAATTTCTTCCTTTCCATCAGCCTGGCCTCTAGATCACTTATTCTCTCTTCTGCCTCATTGACTCTAGCTGTTAGAGTATCCAGTTTAGACTGCATCTCATTCATAGCATTTTTAAGTTCAGCCTGATTGGATCTCATTTCTGCCCTTGGAGATTCTATATTGTCACTTATGCTTTTTTCAAGCCTGGCTATTAACTTTATGATTGCTCTTTTGAATTATACCTCTGACATCTTATTTATATCTTGCCTCTGTTTTTTTTTTTTTTTCTTTTTTTGTGAGCTCTTCCTTCTAGACATTTTAGTCAGAGAACACTGTGTGGGCAAATGAACAGAGTCTGAAATATAAACCATGACCCAAGCGAGATGCACTTTAGAAAAATCTGGAGTGGTCAGAAGCCCTAACTTTCTTGACATCCATTTACATGATCAATGTTTCTCCTTCTCCTCACTTTCAAGCTGCAGGTTTTTTTAGGTCTGAAATAAGATTCTTGTAGGCAGCATAGAGAAAGGTCCTGGTTGGGGGAGGAGCAAGATGGCAGAGGGGTAGGAGACCTAAATTTTATCTGGTCCCAAAAATTCAGCTAGATAGTTATCAAACCATTCTGAACACCTACAAACTCAACAGGAGATCAAGGAAAAGAATAACAGCAATTCTATGAAGAGAAAAGCAACCACCTTCTGGAAGGTAGGATGTGTGGAGAAGTGAATCCGAGGTAATATTTGGGAAGATAGACTGCAGGGAGAGGAAGACTCCATCAGCTGGCTACCAGCAAGTGATGGAGCAGTGGAGCAAAAAATCAGAACTTTTAGAAGTCTGCTCCAGTGAGGGACATTGCTCCAGTGGCTAAGCGGGGGGTGGAACTCTCGCTGGGACAATGTGGTCTCAGGACCTTTGGGGTCACAGAAAGATGAGAGGTACTGGAGTGTGGCTGGGCCCCCAGGTATCAGAGCAGGCAAGATGGCTGCAAAGACAGAGCTGAGGAGTGGGCTCTCAGCTTAGGGTTGCCATAAACCATGATCCATGGCACAGTCAGGGCACTACTCTTCAAGCAGGGACCCAACAAGTGGCAGATCTGGGAAGACTCCCCTTCCTCCCCCAGGAGGAGGGGCACAGGAGCACACCACAGGAATCTGTTGGGTTTGGACACTCCAAACGGGGTCATGTGCCAGAGACAGAAATCCTCGGTCACAGGCCGGGTGAGCACAGAGTGCTGCCGGAGACCAGGGAAACAGGAATGATTGACTACTTTTCCCTGAGGGCTCACTGAGGAGTGGGGCACTGAGTTCTTGGCTCCTCTAGGGCCAAAGATTGGGAGGCAGCAATTTCAGTCTCGTCCTCTAAAGCTGTATGGAAAGCATTCAGGGAGCAAAAGCTACTGAGAGAAAACCCGAAAAGATTACTTAGCCTGGCCCCCGGCAAGGACGGGGCAATTCCGCCTTAAGCAAAGACATTTGAAAACCACAGCAACAGGCCCCTCCCCCAGAAGATCAGCAAGAACATCCAGCCAAGACCAAGTTTACCAATCAATGAGAACTGCAAAATTCCAGCACTAGGGGAATACAGCACATAGAATTCATGGCTTTTTTCACATGATTCTTTAGTCTTTCAATTTCTTTAATTTTCTTTATTTCTTTTTCAATTTTTGTTGAATTTTTCTTCTTTCCTTTTTCAGCCAACATCTTATCTTCTCAATTCCTTTTTTAAAAACTTTTTTAATTTTCATTTTTACAGTCATATTCTATCCCTTCATTGTATTTAACCTTATTTTGTGTGTGTATATATATGTTTTTCTTTACTTAAAATTTTGGGAAACAGTTTCTTCTAACAGACCAAAATATACCCTAAATCCAGTGTATGGCTTTGTTCTAGTCTCCCACCTGATCATATTCTCTACTTTTTTAAAAAATTTTTCTTCTTTCTTTTTTTCACCAACTTCTTATCTTATCAATTCCTTTTTAAAAATCTTTTTTAATTTACATCTTTACAGTCATATTCCATCCCTTCATCCTACTTACCCTTATTTTTGTATAAATATAAGTATTCCTTTCTTTAAAATCTTAGGAGGCAGTTTCTTCCAACAGACCAAAATACACCCAAAATCTAGTGTGTGGTTCTGTTCTATTGACCAGCCTGATCATATTCATTTTTTCCCTGGTTTTTACTTTTTTTTCTTTCTTTTCCCTGGTTTCTGGTCTCTTCTGATTTGTTTAGTGTATATTTTTCTGGGGTCATTGTTACCCTTTTAACATTTTGTCTTCTCAGTCATCTATTCTTCTCTGGACAAAATGACAAAATGGAAAAACTCACCTCAAAAAAAAAAAAACCAAAAAAACAAAAGGACAAGAGGCAGTACCAACTGCCAGGGACCTAATCAATAGGAACATTAGTAAGATGTCAGAACTAGAGTTCAGAATGAGGATTATAAAGATACTAGATGGGCTTGAAAAAAGCATAGAAGATACTAGAGAATCCCTTTCTGGAGAAATAAAAGAACTAAAATCTAACCAAGTCGAAATAAAAAAAGACTATTAATGAGGTGCAATAAAATATGGAAGCTCTAACTGCTAGAATAAATGAGGAAGAAGAGAGAATTAGTGAGTTAGAAGACCAAATGATGGAGAATAAAGAAGCTGAGAAAAAGGGAGCTAAATAAATACTGGATCACAAGGGGAGAATTAAAGAGATAAGTGATACCATAAGGTGAAACACTATTAGATTAGTTGGGATCCCAGAAGAAGAAGAAAGAGAGAGAGAGGCAGAAGGTATATTGGAGCAAATAATAGCAGAGAAATTACCTACTTTGGGGAAGGAAACAGGCATCAAAATCCAGGAGGCACAGAGAATCCCCCTCAAAATCAATAAAAATAGGTCAACACCTCAACATCTAATAGTAAAATTTACAAGTCTTGGAGACAAAGAGAAAATCCTGAAAGCAGCTCAGGACAAGAGGTCTGTAACCTGCAATGGTAGAAACATTAGTTGGCAACAGACCTATCCACAGAGATCTGGCAGACCAGAAAGGACTGGCATGATATATTCAGGGCACTAAACGAGAAAAATATGCAGCTAAAAATACTATATCCAGCTAGGTTGTCACTGAAAATAGAAAGAGAGAGAAAAAGCTTCCAGGACGTACAAAAATTCAAAGATTTTGTGAACACCAAACCAGCCCTACAAGAAATATTGAAAAGGGTCCTCTAGGCAAAGAGATAGCTTAAAAGTAACATAGACCAGAAGGAACACAGACAATATACAGTAACAGTCACCTTACAGGCAATACAATGGCACTAAATTCATATCTTTCAATAGTTACCGAGAATTTAAATGGGCTAAATGCCCCAATCAAAAGACACAGGCTATCAGATTGGATAAAAAACAAGACCCATTGATATGTGGTCTGCCAGAGACTCATTTTAGACCCAAAGACACCTCCAGATTGAAAGTGAGTGGGTGGAAAACCATTTGCCATGCTAATGGACATCAAAAGAAAGCTGGGGTGGCAATCCTTATATCAGACAAACTAAATTTTAAACCAAAGACTATAATAAGAGATGAGGAAGGACACTATATCATATTTAAAGGGTCTATCCAACAAAAAGATGTAACAAATGTAAATATCTATGCCCCTAACATGGGAGCAGCTAATTATATAAGCCAACTAATAACAAAATAAAAGAAACACATTGACAATAATACAATAATAGTAGGAGACTTTAACACCCCTCTGACTGAAATGGACAAATCATCTCAGCAAAAGATCAACGAGGAAATAAAGACTTTAAATGACACATTGGACCAAATGGACTTCACAGATATATTCAGAACATTCCATCCCAAAGCAACAGAATACACATTCTTCTCTAGTGCCCATGGAACATTCTCCAGAATAGACCACATCCTGGGTCACAAATCAGTTCTCAAGTGGTACCAAAAGATTGGGATCAATCCCTGCATATTTTCAGACCTCAATGCTTTGAAACTAGAATTCAATCACAAGAGGAAACTTGGAAAGAAATCAAATACAAGGAGGCTACCGAGCGTCCTACTAAAGAATGAATGGGTCAACCAGGAAATTAAAGAAGAAATAAAAAAATTCATGGAAACAAATGAAAATGAAAACACAACTGTTCAAAATCTTTGGGATACAGCAAAGGCGGTCCTAAGAGGAAAGTATATAGCAATACAAGCCTTTCTCAAGAAACAAGAAAGGTCTCATATACACAACCCAACACTACACCTAAAGGAGCTGGAGAAAGAACAGCAAATAAAGCCTAAACCCAGCAGGAGAAGAGAAATAATAAGGATCAGAGCAGAAATCAGTGAAATAGACATCAAAAGAACAGTTGAACAGATCAACAAAAATAGGAGCTAGTTCTTTGAAAGAATTAATAATGTTGATAAACCCCTGGACATATCAAAAAGAAAAGAGAAAGGACCCAAATTAATAAAATCATGAGTGAAAGGGGAGAGATCACAACCAACACCAAAGAAATACAAACAATTATAAGAATATATTATGACCGACTATATGCCAGCAAATTAGATAATCTGGAAGAAATGGATGAATTCCTAGAGACGTATAAACTACCAAAACTGAACCAGGAAGAAATAGAAAACCTGAACAGACACATAACCAGTAAGGAAATTGAAGCAGTAATCAAAAATCTCCCAATAAACAAGAGCCCAGGGCCAGATGGCTTCTCAGTGGAATTCTATCAAACATTTAAAGAATTAATACCTATTCTTCTGAAACAGGTCCAAAAAATAGAAATGGAAGGAAAATTTCCAAACTCATTTTATGAGGTCACCATTACCTTGATCCCCAAACCAGACAAAGACCCCATCAAAAAGGAGAATTACAGACCAATATCCTTGATGAACATGGATGCAAAAATTCTCACCAAAATACTAGCCAATAGGATCCAACAGTACCTTAAATGGATTATTCACCACAACCAAGTGGGATTATCCCTGGCTGCAAGGTTGGTTAAACATTTGCAAATCAATCAGTGTGATACAATACATTAATAAAGGCAGAATGAGAACCATATGATACTCTTCAATAGATGCAGAAAAAGCATTTGACAAAGTACAGCATCCTTTCTTGATTAAAACTCTTCACAGTGTAGGGATAGAGAGTACATACCTCAATATCATAAAAGCCATCTATGAAAAACCCACAGCGAATATCATTCTCAATGGGGAAAAACTGAGAGCTTTTCCCCTAAGGCCAGGAACATGGCAGGGATGTCCACTATCACCACTGCTATTCGACATAGTACTAGAAGTCCCAGCCTCAGCAATCAGACAACAAAAAGAAATCAAAAGCATCCGAATTGGCAAAGAAGTCAAACTCTCACTCTTTGCAGATGACATGATACTTTTTGTGGAAAACCCAAAAGACTCCACCCCAAAACTGCTAGAACTCATACAGGAATTCAGTAAAGTGGCAGGATATAAAATCAATGCACAAAAATCAGAGGCATTTCTACACACCAAAAACAAGACGGAAGAAGGAGAAATTAAGGATTCGATCCCATTTACAAAACATAAGATACCTAGGAATAAATCTAAACAAAGAGGCAAAGAATCTGTACTCAGAAAACCATAGAATACTCATGAAAGAAATCGAGGAAGACACAAAGAATAGAAACACGTTCCATGCTCATGCACTGGAAGAACGAATATTGTGAAAATGTCTATGCTACCTAGAGCAATGTACACATTTAATGCAATCCCTATCAAAATACTATCAACTGTTTTCAAAAAAATGGAACAAGTAGTCCTAAAATTTCTATGGAACCAGAAAAGACCCCAAAAAGTCAGAGGAATGTTGAAAAAGCGAAACAAAGCTGGTGGCATCACAATTCCAGACTTCACGCTGTATTACACAGCTGTAATCAAGACAGTATGGTACTGGCACAAAAACTGACACATAAATCAAAGGAACAGAATAGAGAGCCCAGAAATGGACCCTCAACTCCAAGGTCAACTAATCTTCGACAAAGCAGGAAAGAATGTCCAATGGCAAAAGACAGTCCCTTCAACAAATGGTATTGGGAAAATTGGACAGTCATATGCAGAAAAATGAAACTGGACCATTTCCTTACACCACACACAAAAATAGACTCAAAATGAATGAAAGACCTAAATGTGAGACAGGAGTCCATCAAAATCCTAAAGGAGAACATAGGCAGCAACCTCTTCAACCTCAGTCACAGCAACTTCTTCCTAGAAACGTCACCAAAGGCAAGGGAAACAAGGGCAAAAATGAACTATTAGGACTTTATCAAGATAAAAGGGTTTTGCACAGCAAAGGTAACAGTCAACAAAACCAATAGACAACCGACAGAATGGGAGAAGATATTTGCAAATGACCTATCAGATAAAGGGCTAGTATCCAAAATCTATAAAGAACTTATCGATCTCAAGACCCAAAGAACAAATAATCCAATCAAGAAATGGGCGGAAGACCTAAAAGATATTTCTGCAAAGGAGACATCCAAATGGCCAACAGACACATGAAAAGTGCTCAACATCACTTGGCATCAAGGAAATCCAAATCAAAACCTCAATGAGATACCACCTCACACCAGTCAGAATGGCTAAAATTAACAAGTCAGGAAATGACAGATGTTGGTGGGGATGCGGAGAAAGGGGAACCCTCCTACACAGTTGGTGGGAATGCAAGCTGGTGCAGTCACTCTGGAAAGCGGTATGGAGGTTCCTCAAAAAGTTGAAAATAGAGCTACCCTATGACCCACAAATTGCACTAGTGGGTATTTACCCCAGAGATCCAAATGTAGTGATCCGAAGGGGCACCTGCACCCCAATATTTATAGAGGCAATGTACACAATAGCCAAACTATGGAAAGAGCCCAGATGTCCATCAACAGATGAATGGATAAAGAAGGTGTGGTGTATATATATATATATATATATACACATATATACAATGGAACATTATGCAGCCATCAAAAAATGAGATCTTGCCATTTGCAACAACGTGGATGGAACCAGAGGGTATTATGCTAAGTGAAATAAGTCAACCAGAGAAAGACAAATATCATATGATCTCACTGATAGGAGGAATTTGAGAAACAGGACAGAGGATCATAGGGAAAGAGAGGGAAAAATGAAACAAGATGAAACCAGAGGGAGACGAACCATAAGAGACTCTTAATCTCAGGAAACAAACTGAGGGTTGCTGGAGTGGAGGGGGGTGGCGGGATGGGGTGGCTGGGTAATAGACTTTGGGGAGGGTATGTGCTATGATGAGAGCTGTGAATTGTGTAAGACTGATGAATCACAGATCTGTACCCCTGAAACAAATAATACATTATGTGTTAATAAAAAAATAAAAATAAAAATAAACAGACACAAAAAAGAAAAGTCCTGGTTGTTGTCCACTCTGTCATGATATGTCTTTTCATTGGAGTGTTTAGCCCATTTACATTCATAGTAATTATTGATAGATATGTATCAATTGCCATTTTGTTACTTGGTTTTTCATTGTTTTTGTAGGTTTTTCTCTGATCCTTTCTATTTTATTTATTTTGTTATTATTTTATTAAGTTTAATTAACCAACATATGTAGTGTTCAATGTTTCTTTAGTTGCGTATAACATGCAGTGCCCATCAGAATTTTATTTGTTTATTATTTATTTATTTATGTTCAGTTAGCCACCATATAGTACATCATTAGTTTTTGATGTAGTGTTCAATGATTCATTAGTTGCGTATAACACGCAGTGCTCATCACAACATGTGCCCTCCTTAATACCCATCATTTGACTACCCTATCCCCCCACCCCCTCCCCTCTGAAACTCTCAGTTTGTTTCCCAGAGTCAATAGTCTCTCATGGTTTGTCTCCCTCTCTGACATCACTAGACATCAGGGAAATTCAAATCAAAACTACAATGAGATACCACCTTACACCAGTTAGAATAGCTGAAATTAACAAGGCAGGAAACAACAAATGTTGGCGAGGATGTGTATAAAGGGGGGCACCCTCTTACACTGTTGGTGGGAATCCAAACTGGTACAGCCACTCTGGAAAACAGTATGGAGGTTCCTCAAAAACTTAAAAATAAAGCTACCCTATGAGCCAACAATTGCACTGTTAGGTATTTATCTCTAATCCTTTCTTCTTTTGTACTCTTTCATGGTTTGCTGGTTTTCTTTAGTAATATACTTGGATTACTTTCTCTTTGTTTCTTTCACATCTATTACTGGTTTTTGATTTGTTGCTATTAGGTTTGTATATAATATCTTCTGCATATAACAGTCTATATTAAGTTGATCATTGTTTAAGTTTGAACACATTCTTTAATCTTCTCCCCTCCCACCCCATCATGTTTTAGGTATATGATGTCATATTTTACATACTTTTATTTTTTGAACCCCTTGACTGATTTTTACAGACATACTTATTTTCCTACTTTCATTTGGTCTCCACTCAAAAAGTCCTCTTTAATATTTCTTGTAGGGTTGGTTTAGTGGTCATGAATTCCTTAATTTTTTGTTTAAGAAACTCTTGACTCTCCTTCTATTCTGAATGATAAGCTTGTGGATAGAGTGTTCTTGGGTGCAGATTTTTCCCTTTCAGCCATTTGAATATATCATGCTACTTAGTTCTGTCCTGTAAAGTTTCTGCTGAAAAATTTGCTGTTAGCCTTAAGGGCATTTCTTTGTATATAACTATCTTATTTTCTCTTGTTGCTTTAAAATTTTTTTATCACTACATTTTGCCATTTTTATTACCATATGTCTTGGTGTGGACCTCCTTAGCTTGATTTTGTTGGGGGAATCTCTGTGACTCCTGGCTATGGATACCTCTTTCCTTCTCCAGATTAGGGAAGTTTTCAGCTATTATTTCTTCAAGTAAATTTATTGTTCTTTTTTTCTCCTCTCTTCTTCTTTTGGTATCCCTGTAATGTGAATGTTATTACACTTGAAGGAGTCACTGAATTCCCTAAATCTATTCTCATTTTGTGTGATTCTTTTTTCTCTCATTTTTCAGCTTGATTAATTTCCATTAGTCTGTATTCCAAGTCATTAATTCATTCCTTGGCTTCCTTTAGCCTATTTTTTGGGGGCTGGAGGCATCATGGGGCTGGGTATTAGGCCAGGAGTCAGGATGTTGAGTGCAAATTTGATGGAGGGGCAGGTAGAGGGCTCACCTGTGGTGCTCAGCCAGCATAAGGGTCATGGGGTCTAAGTTGTTTTGCTCATGATATTCACTCCAGATCTATAGACTTGCTAGATTTGGCTTTGGGCTGCACCCTCCCCTTTCACCTCATCCTGGGCTGGGAGAAAAGGGCAGGATGTGGAAAGCTGGTGTCTGTGTGCATCTTGTGCCAGGGTCACATGACCAGGAGGAAGAGGAGCCCACTCACACCCTGGGAAGAGGGAGGGGGAACCCAAATGTTAATAAGCCTCCTTCATTCCATCAAGTGTATTTTTATCTTCATTTATTGTGTTCTTCATCTCTGATTGGTTATTTATTACATTTTCCATCTCTTTGTTAAGGGTCTCACTGATGTCCTCCAGTTTTTCCTCAAGTCCTTGAGTATATTTATGATCATTACTTTAAATTCTCTATCAGGCATATTATGTCCATTTTGCTTAGGTCTCTTGCTGTTTTGTACTATTCTTTCATTTGTGACATGTTCCTCTGTCTCCGCATTTTGTATAACTCTCCATGTCTGTTTCTCTGTGTTAGGAAAGACAGGTATGTCTCCTATACTGGAAAGTAGTGGCCTTATGGAGAAGAGGTCCTATAGTGCCCCCTGTGTAGTGTCCCCTGCTTACCAGAACCTAGTGCTTCAGGTGTGTATCCTATTTGCCACGCTTGTGGCTTGCTGTTTTGATTTTCAAGGCAAAATGTTGTGGGGATTTGCCTTCCCTTTGCCGGCTCCCCAGTGTAGTGGTCTGTTTCTCTCCTTTTGCTGTGTGCCTGGCATTCCTCACCTCTGGAACAGTTTTGGGAGCCCATTTAGCTCTGACCAAGTCTCTGCCCTTCCTACCCTTTCCAATGTGGTCTCTTCTCTACATTTAGTTGTGGAGTTTATTCTGCCAGTCTTTGGATCCTTTTCTGAGTTACTTACACTGCTGTGAGTGTCCTCTAGTTGTATCCATGGGAGGAGGTGGGTCAAGGGTTCTCCTACTCTGCCATCATCCCTAGAAGTGTGCCTTTTATTTTTACTAATCTACTGAAATTGTTTATGTCAAAGATGGACAAATCTTTGTCTTTAAACCTGGAAAAGTCTGTTTAATGGTTTGCCTCCTTATCTTTTTTTCCTTTCCCCTAAGTTCATCCGTTTTGTTTCTTAATTCCACAGACTAATGAAATATGGTACTTGTCTTTCTCTGAAGGACATATTTCACTTAGTATAATACTCTCTAGCTTTATTCCTGTTGTTACAAATGGCAAGATTTCATTCTTTTTATGGCTGAGTAATATTCCACTGTGTATATATTCACCATTTCTTTTTTATCCATTCATCAGTCAATGGACACTAGGGCTCTTTCCATACTTTGGCTATTGTTGATAATGCTGCTATAAACATCAGGGTGAGTGTATCCCTTTGAATCAGGATTTTTGAATCTTTGGGTTAATATGTAGTAGTACAATTGCTGGATTGTAGGATAGTTCTATTTTTAATTTACTGAGGAACTTCCATACTGTTTTCCAGAGTGACTGCACCAGTATGCAGTCCAACCAACAGTGCAAGAGGGTTCCCCTTTCTCCACATCCTCACCAATACTTGTTGTTTCCTGAGTTGTTAATTTTAACCATTTTGACTCATGTGAGATGATGCCTCATTGTAATTTTGTAATAAATACAATTATTTCCCTGATGATGAGTGATGTTGAACATTTTTTCATGTGTCTGTTAGCCATCTGTATGTCTTCTTTGGAAAAATGTCTGTTCATGACTTCTGCCCATTTCTTAGCTGGATTATTTGTTTTGGGGGTGTTGAGTTTGATAAGTTCTTTATAGATTTTGGATACTAACTCTTTATCAGATATGTCATTTGCAAACATCATCTCCCATTCCCTAGGTTCCCATTCTGTTTTGTTGATTGTTTCCTTCACTATGCAGCAATTTTTTATCTTCATGAAGTCCCAATAATTCATTTTTGCTTTTGTTTCCCTTGCCGCAGGAGACATATCTAGTAAGAAGTATGGCCAATACCAGAGAGGTTATTGCCTGTGATATCCTCTAGGATTTTGATGCTTTCCTGTTTCACATTAGATCTTTATCCATTTTGAATTTATTTTTGTGTATGGTGTAAAAAAGTGGTCTAGTTTCATTCTTTTGCATGTTGACATCCACTTTTCCCAACAACATTTGTTGAAGAGACTATCTTTTTTCCATTGGATATTCTTTCCTGCTTTTTCAAAGATAAATTGACTACATAGTTGTGGGTTCATTTCTGGGTTTTCAATTCTAGTTCATTAATCCATGTATCTGTTTTTTGGCATTACCATTACTGTCTTGATCACTACAGCTTTATAATATAACTTGGAATCAGGAATTGTGATGCCTCCAGCTTTGCTATGCTTTTTCAAGATTACTTTGGCTATTTGGGGTCTTTTCCATACAAATTTTAGATTTGTTTGTTCTAGCTCTATGAAAAATGCTGGTGGTATTATTATAGGGCTATGTAGATGGTTTTGGGTACTACAGGCATTTTAACAATACTTGTTCTTCCAATCTATGAGCATGGAATGTTTTTTCCATCTTTTTTGTGTAATGTTCAGTTTCTTTCATCAGTGTTTTATAGTTTTCACAACAGATTTTTTACCTCTTTGGTTAGGTTTATTCCTAGGTATCTTGTGGGTTTGGTGAAATTTTAAGTGTGATTGATCCCTGGATTTCTCCTTGTGCTGGTTATTATTGGTGTATAATGCAACAGATTTCTGTACATTCATTTTGTATACTGTAACTTTGCTGAATTCCTGTATCAACTCTAGCAATTTTTTTCGTGGTGTCTTTAGGGTTTTCTATATAGAGTATCATGTCATCTGCAAATAGTGAAAGATTGACTTCTTCCTCGCCAATTTGGATGATTTTATTTCTTTTTCAGGTCTTATTGCTGTGGCTAGAACTTCCAATACCAGTGGTGAGAGTGGATATCGCTATCTTGCTCCTGACTATAGAGGAAGATCTCTCAGTATTTCTCCATTAAGGATGATGCTAGACGTGGGTTTTTCATATATGGCCATTATTATGTTGAGGTATCTTCCCTCTATCTATCCCTACTTTGTCGGGGGTTTTTATCATGAATGGATGCTGTACATTGTCAAATGTTTTTCTGCATCTATTGACATGATCATATAGTTCTTATCCTTTCTTTTATTAATACAGTATATCACATTGATTGATTTACAAATATTAAACAATCCTTGCAGCCCCGGAAAAATGCCATCTGCTCATGGCAAATGATTTTAATGTACTGTTGGAATCAATTTGTTACTATTTTGTTGAGAATTTTTGCATCCTTGTTCATCAGGGATATTTGCTTATAGTTCTCTTTTTAGTGCAGTCTGTGTGGTTTTGGTATCAGGGTAATGTTGACATTGAATGAGTTTGGAAGTTTTCCTTCCATTTTGATATTTTGCAACAGTTTGAGAATAGGTATTAACTCTTCTTTAAATGTTTGGTAGAGAATCAGCTTTCAGATTAGAGGGTTTAACTCCTATTTAAAATGAAGACTTTGAATCTTCACTGAGCTCTCGGGAGGACTTGGCTGCTTTGGGTCGGAGGTGGGAGCTAACGGGCATCATGGACCAATCTAAAGAAAACTGCATTGCAGGGCCTCTTAAGACTATGATTGCATGCAGTGATGGTCCAAAACGTGTTCCAGTGACTCAGCAAATTCCTTCTCAGAATCCTTTATCTGCAAATAGTGGCCAAGCCCAGCAGGTCTTTTGTCCTTCAAATTTCTCCCAGTGAATTCCTCCACAAGCACACTAGCTCATCTCCAGCCATAAACCAGTTCAGAACCTGAAGCAGAAGCAATTGCAGGCAACCAGTGTTCCCCATCCTGTCTCTAGGCCACTGAATAATACCTAAAAGAATGAGCAGCTGTCATCATCAGCCCCTGGAAATAATTCTGAAAAGGAACTGGCAACAAAACAGAAAAATGAAGAATCAAAAAAAAAAAAAAAAAGGCAATAGGCTTTGGAAGATTTGTTTGGTAATGTTTACTTGGCAAGAGAAAAGCAAAGCAAGTTTATCCTGACTCTTAAAGTATTATTTTAAAGGTCAACTGGAGAAAGCAGGAGTCGAGCATCAGCTGAGAAGAGAAATAGAAATACAATCCCACCTTAGGTATCCAAATATTCTCAGACTGTATGGTTATTTCCATGATGCCACCAGAGTTTACCTAATTCTAGAATATACACCTCTCAGAGCTGTCTACAGAGAACTTCAGAAACTGTCAAAATTTGATGAGAAGAGAACTGCTACTTATATCACAGAGTTGGCAGATGCCCTGTCCTAATGTCACTCAAAGAAGAGAGTCATTCATTGAGACATTAAGCCAGAGAACCCACTCCTTGGATCAGCTGGAGAGCTTAAGATTGCAGATTTTGGGTGGTCAGTACATGCCCCATCCTCCAGGAAAACCACCCTCTGTGGCACCCTGGATTACTTGCGCCTAGAGATGATTGAAGGCCGAATGCATGAAGAAAAGGTGGATCTCTGGAGCCTTGGGGTTCTTTGCTATGAATTTCTAGTTGGAAACCTCCTTTTGAGGCAAGCACATACCAAGAGACCTACAAAAGAATATCGCGGGTTGAGTTCACATGCCCTGACTTCATGCTGGAGGGAGCCAGGGACCTCATTTCAAGACTGTTGAAACATCATCCCAGCCAAAGGCCGACTCTCAGAGAAGTACTTGAACACCCCTGGATCACAACAAATTCATCAAAACCATCAAGTAGCCAAAAAAGCAAAGAATCAACTAGCAAAAACTCTTAAGAATGGTGCAGGGTGAGGAATCTGAGAGGCAGGGCTGCTGTATGGTGTCAGGAACAGGCCTGCCCGTGCCCAAGGGCACTGGCTCAGCCTCCCCACCCAAGAGTCCCCTTCAGTGAACACTGTGCTCTGGAGTGAAGGTATCCACAGCAAGTGTGGCAATGTCACTAGCTTCACGCGTTCCGGAGGCGAGGTCCACCTGGAGCCTCCCCACAGCCTGGGAGTGAGGCCCCCTGGTGGAGGGAGGACAGGCTCGGGGTCTGACTGCGGGGAGAGTGGCCACATCACTGTGACTTCATCAGTGACAGAGGCGTGCAATAACCTTCCAAGTACCTTTGTGTGTGTGTAACTTATTGGGTGGCCAAGCCTGGGAAAGCTGTCAGGATGAACATGTGATTCTTTTAAATGTTAAAATAAGGATTTTTGTATAGAAAAAAAAATGTTTGGTAGAATTTCCCTGGGAAACCATCTGGCCTTAGATTTTGTTGGGAAATTTTTGATTAGTGATTCAATTTCTTTGTTGCTTATGGGTCTGTTCAAATTTTCTATTTCTTCTTGTTTCAGTTTTGGTAGTTTATCTGTTTCTAGGATTTATCCATTTCTTCCAGATTATCAAATATTTTGGCATATAATTTTCACGATATTTTTTTATACTTGTTTGCATATATGTGATTTGGTTGTTATTTCTCCTCTTTCATTTCTGATTTTACTTACTTGGGTCCTATTTGATAAGTCTGGCTAGAGGGTTATCAATTTCTCAAAGAACCAGCTCCTGGATTCATTCATCTGTTCTTTTTTAAAAAAATTTTTTTAATTTAAATTCAATTAACAAAAGTACATAATTAGTTTTTGATGTAATGTTCAATGATTCATTAGTTGAATATAACACCCAGTGCTCATCATACTACCTTCCCTCTTTAATTTCCATCACCCAGGACCCCATCCCCTCTCCCACCTCCCTTTCCACAACCCTCATTTTTTTTCCTGGAATCACATGTTTCTCTCCCTCTCTGATTTCTTCCCATTCCGTTTTCTATCCCTTCCCCTATTGTCCTCTGCACTATTACTTATGCTCCACATATGAGTGAAACCATATGATAATTGTGGTTCTCTCATTGACTTATTTCACTTATCATAATACCCTACATTACATCCATGTTAATGAAAATGGTAGATATTCATTCTTTTCTGATGGCTGAGTAATATTCCATTGTATATATGAATCACATCTTCTTTATCCATTTTGCTGTTGAAGGACGTTTCAGCTCTTTCCACAGTTTGACTATTGTGGACATTGCTGCTATGAACATTGGGGTGCATGTGCCCCTTCTTTTCATTACATCTGTAATGAAATACCCAGTAGTGCAATTGCTGGGTCATAGGGTAGCTCTATTTTTAATGTCTCGAGGAACATCTATACTGTTTTCCAGAGTAGCTGTACCAGCTTGCATTCCCACAAGCAGTGTAAGAGAGTGCCTCTTTCTCCACATCTTCACCAACATTTGTTGTTCCCTGTTTGTTAATTTTAGCCATTCTAACTGGGGTAAGGTGGTATCTCATTGTGGTTTTGATTTGAATTTCCCTGATGACAAGTGATGTGGAGCATTTTTTCATGTGTCTGTTGGCCATGTGTATGTCTTCTTTGGAGAAGTGTCTGTTCATGTCGTCTGCCCATTTGTTGACTGGATTATTTTTTGGGAGGGGTGTTGGGTTTGAGGAGTTCTTTATAGATCTTGGATATCAGCCCTTTATCTGTTATGTCATTTGCAAATATCTTCTCCCATTCCATAGGTTGCCTTTTAGTTTTGTTGATTGTTTCCTTTGTTGTGCAGAAGATTTTTTATCTTTATAAAGCCGATAGTTCTCTTTTGCTTTTGTTTCCCTTGCCTTTAGAGATGTATCTTTTTTTTAAGATTTTATTTGACAGAGAGAGACACAGTGAGAGAGGGAACACAAGTAGGGGGAGTGGGAGAGGGAGAAGCAGACTCCCGGCTGAGCAGGGAGCCCAATGTGGGGCTCAATCCCAGGACCCTAGGATCATGACCTGAGCCAAAGGCAGACACTTAACAACTGAGCCACCCAGATGCCCCTTTAGATCTTGCAATATCTTGCAAGAAATTGTTTTGTCCAAGATTGAAGAGGTTGCTGCCTGTGTTCTCCTCTAGGATTTTAATGAATTCCTATCTCACATTCAGATCTTTCATCCATTTTGAATTTATCTTTGTGTATGGTGTAAGGAAATGGTCCAGTTTCAATCTTCTGCATGTGGCTGTCCAATTTTCCCAGCACCATTTATTGAAGAGACTGTCTTTTTTCCATTGGATATTCTTTCCTGCTTTGTCGAAGATAAGTTGACCAGAGAGTTGAGGGTCCATTTCTGGACTCTCCATTCTGTTCCTTTGATTTACGTGTCTGTTTTTGTGCCAATGCCATGCTGTCTTGATGATCACAGCTTTGTAATATAGCTTAAAGTCAGGCATTGTTATGCCCCAGGCTTTGATTTTCATTTTCAGGTCTTTTCTGGTTCCATACAAATTTTAGGATTATTTGTTCCAGCTTTGTGAAAAATGTCAGTGGTACTTTGATAGGGATTGCATTGCATGTGTAGATTGCTTTGAGAAGCATAGACATTTTCACAATGTTTATCCTTCCAATTCATGAGCATGGAATGTTTTTCCATCTTTTTGATGGATTCCTATCTCACATTCAGATCATTCATCCATTTCCATTTCTTTGTCAATTTCTTTCATAAGTGTTCTGTAGTTTCTAGTACAGATCCTTTACCTCTTTGGTAGGTTTATTCCTAGGTATTTTATGGTTTTTGGTGCAGTTGTAAATGGGATCGATTCCTTAATTTCTCTTTCTTCAGTCACATTGTTAGCATATAGAAATGCAACTGATTTCTGTGCATTGATTTTGTATCCTGCCATGTTGCTGAATTGCTGTATGAGTTCTAGCTATTTGGGGGTGGAGTTTTTTGGGTTCTCTACATAAATACCCAGTAGTGCAATTGCTGGGTCATAGCATAGCTGTATTTATAACTTCCTGAGGAACATCCATACTGTTTCCCAGAGTGACTGTACCAGCTTGCATTCCCACTTATAATGTAAGAAGGTGTCCGTTTCTCCACATCCTTGCCAACATCTGTTGTTCCCTGCCTTGTTAATTTCAGCTATTCTAACTGGTGTAAGGTCGTATCTCATTGTGGTTTTGATTTGTTTCCCTGATGACAAGTGATGTTGATCATTTTTTCATGTGTCTGTAGGTCATTGGTATGTCTTCTTTGGAGAAATGTCTGTTCATGTCTTCTGCCCATTTATTGACTGGATTATTACCTTTTTGTTTTGTTAACTGTTTCCCTCACTGTGCCAAAGGTTTTTACTTTGGTGCGGTCCCAATAATTTAATATTGCTTTGTTTCCCTTGCTTCAGGGGACATATGTAAAAAAAATGTTTATATGACCAATGTCAAGAAATTACTGCCTATATTTTTTTCTAAGAATTGTATTGTTTTAGGTTTTACTTTTAGGTCTTTAATCCATTTTGAATTTATTTTTGAATATAGTGTAAGAGAAGGTCTAGTTTCCTTCTTTTCAATGCACCATTTGTTGAAGAGACTTTTTCCCATTGTATATTCTTGCCTCCTTTGTCACAGAATAATTGATCATAAAAGCATTGGTTTATTTCTGTTCTCTCTCTTCTCTTTCATTGATCTATGTGTCTATTTTTGTGCCAGTACCATATTGTTTTAATCAGTATAGTTTTGTAGTATAACCTGAAATCCATCTTTGTTCTTCACAATTGCTTTGGCTGTTTGGAGGTTTGTTTTGTTGTTGTTTTTTGTGGTTGAGTACATATTTTAGGATTATTTGTTCTAGTTCTGTGAAAAATGTTGGTATTTTGATAGGGATTGTATTAAATCCATATGTTGCTTTGGGTAGTATAGACATTTTCCAATATTTTTTCTTCCAGTCATGAGCATAGAATGTCTTTCCATTTCTTCTTTCCTTTCTTCCTTTCTTTCTTTCTTCTTTCTTTTTCTTTCTTTCTTTCTCTTTTTTCTTCCTTTCTTTCTTTCTTTTTCAGTTCAAAACCAGCTATTTTTTATTTTTTTATGTTCAATTAGCCAACATATAGTACATCATTAGTTTTTGATATAGTGTTTGACAAATCCTTAGTTGCATATAACACCCAGTGCTAGTCACATCACATGCCCTCCTTAATACCCAACACCTGGTTACCCCCTCCCCCTCCCCTCTGTAACCCTCAGTTTGTTTCTCAGAGTCCAGAGTCTCTCATGGTTTGTCTCTCTCTCTGATTTCTTTCCATTCAGTTTTCTATCCCTTCCCCTGTGGTCCTCTGCGTTATTCCTTATATTCCACATATGAATGAAACCATATGATAATTTTTCTTTCTTTAAAATTTTGGGAGGCACTTTCTTCTAACAGACAAAAATACACCCAAAATCTACTGTGTGGCACTGGTCTATGCACCAACCTGATCATATTTCATCACATTCTGTTTTTTTTGTTTTGTTCTGTTTTTGTTTGTTATTGTCTTTTTCCTTTTTTTTTCTTTTTCATTTTTCTTTCTTTCCTTTTCTTTCCCCCCAGTTTCAGGTCTTTTCTGATTTGTTTAGAGTATATTTTCTGGGGACATAGTTACCCTGTTAGCATTTTGTTCTCTCATTCATCTATTCTCTTCTGAACAAAATGACAAGACGGAAAAAATCACAACAAAAAGAATAAGAAGTAGTAACGACTGCCAGGGACGTACTCAATATGGACATTAGTATAATGTCAGAACTAGAGTTCAGAAACATGATTTTAAAGATACTAGCTGGGCTTGAAAAAAGCATGAAAGTTATTAGAGAAACCCTTTCTGGAGAAATTAAAGAATTGAAATCTAACCAAGTCAAAATCAAAAAGGCTATTAATGAGGTGCAATAAAAAAATGAGGGCACTAACTGCTAGGACAAATGAGGCAGAACAGAGAATTAGCAATATAGAAGACCAAATGATGGAAAATAAAGAAGCTGAGAAAAAGAGATAAACAACTAATGGATCACGAGGGCAAATTCTAGAGATAAGCAACACCATAAGACAAAACAACATTAGAATAATTGGGATCCCGCAAAAAGAAAGAGAGAGGGGGGCAGAAGGTATATTGGAGCAAATCATAGCAGAGAACTTCCCTAATTTGGGGAAGGAAACAGGCATCAAAATCCAAGAGGCTCAGAAAAACCCTCTCAAAATCAATAAAAATAGGTCAACACCCCAACATCTAAGAGTAAAACTTACGAGTCTCAGAGACAAAGAGAAAATCCTGAAAGCAGCTCGGGAGAAGAGATCTGTTACCTACAATGGTAGAAACATTAGACTGGCAACAGACCTATCCACAGAGACCTGGCAGACCAGAAAGGACTGGCATGATATATTCAGAGCATTAAAAGAGAAAAATATGCAGCCAAGAATACTATATCCAGCTAGGCTGTCATTGAAAATAGAAGGAGAGATAAAAAGCTTCCAGGACAAACAAAAAGTAAAGGAATATGCAAACATGAAACCAGCCCTACAAGAAATATTGAAAAGGGTCCTCTAAGCAAAGAGAGAGCCTAAAAGCAACATAGACCAGAAAGGAACACAGACAATATACAGTAATAGTCGCCTTACAGGCAATACAATGGCACTAAATTCATATCTTTCAATAGTTACCCTGAATATAAATGGGCTAAATGACCCAATCAAAAGACACAGGCTATCAGATTGGATAAAAAACAAGACCCATCGATATGCTGTCTACAAGAGACTCATTTTAGACCCAAAGACACCCCCAGATTGAAGGTGAGGGGGTGGAAAACCATTTACCATGCTAATGGACATCAAAAGAAAGCTGGGGCGGCAATCCTTATATCAGACAAACTAGATTTTAAACCAGACTGTAATAAGAGATGAGGAAGGACACTACTATATCTTACTTAAAGGGTCTATCCAACAAGAAGATAAAACAATTGTAAATATCATTGCCCCTAACATGGTAGAAGCCAATTATATAAGGCAATTAATAACAAAAGCAAGGAAACACATTGACAACAATACAATAATATTGGAGGACTTTAACACACCCCTCACTGAAATGGACAGATCATCTAAGCAAAAGATCAACAAGGAAATAAAGACTTTAAATGACACATTGGACCAAATGGACTTCACAGACATATTCAGAACATTCCACCCCAAAGCAACGGAATACACATTCTTCTCTACTGCCCATGGAACATACTCCAGAATAGATCACATCCTAGGTCACAAATTAGGTCTCAACTGCTACCAAAAGACTGAGATCATTCCCTGCATATTTTCAGACCACAATGTTTTGAAACTAGAACTCAATCACAAGAGGAAAGTCGGAAAGAACTCAAATACATGGAAGCTAAAGAGGATCCTACTAAAGAATGAATGGGTCAACCAGGAAATTAAAGAAGAATTAAAAAAATTCATGGAAACCAATGAAAATGAAAACATAACTGTTCAAAATCTTTGGGATGCAACAAAGGCAGTCCTAAGAGGAAAGAATATAGCAATACAAGCCTTTCTCAAGAAACAAGAAAGGTCACAAATACACAACCTAACCCTACACCTAAAGGAGCTGGAGAAAGAACAGCAAATAAAGCCTAAATCCAGCAGGAGAAGAGAAATAATAAGGATCAGAGCAGAAATCAATGAAATAGAAACCAAAAGAACAGTACCACAGAACAACGAAACTAGGAGCTCGTTCTTTGAAAGAATTAACAAGATTGATAAAGCCCTGGCCAGACTGATCAAAAAGAAAAGAGAAAGGACCCAAATCAACAAAATCATGAATGAAAGAACAGAGATCACAACCAACCAAAGAAATAGAAACAATTATAAGAACATATTATGAGCAACTATATGCCAGCAAATTAGACAATCTGGAAGAAATGGTTGCATTCCTAGAGATGTATCAACTACCAAAACTGAACCCAGAAGAAATAGAAAACCTGAACAGACCTATAACCACTAAGGAAATAGAAGAAGTCATCAAAAATCTCCCAACAAACAAAAGCCTGGGGCCAGATGGCTTCCCAGGGGAATTCTACCAAACATTTAAAGAAGAATTAATATCTATTCTTCTGAAACTGTTCCAAAAAAATAGAAATGGAAGGAAAACTTCCAAACTTGTTTTATGAGGCCACCATTACCTAGATCCCAAAACCAGACAAAGACCCCATCAAAAAGGAGAATTACAGACCAATATCCTTGATGAACATGGATGCAAAAATTCTCACCAAAATACTAGCCAATAGGATCCAACAGTACATTAAAAGGATTATTCACCACGACCAAGTGGGATTTACCTCTGGGCTGCAAGTTTGGCTCAACATCTGCAAATCAATCAACGTGGTACAATACATTAACAAAAGAAAGAACAAGAATCATATGATCCTCTAAATAGATGCAGAAAAAGCAATTCACAAAGTACAGCATCCCTTCTTGATCAAAACTCTTCAGATTATAGTGATAGAGGGTACATACCTCAATATCATAAAAGCCATCTATGAAAAACCTACAGCGAATATCATTCTCAATGGGGAAAAACTGAGAGCTTTCCCCCTATGGTCAGGAACATGGCAGGGATGTCCACTATCACCACTGCTATACAACATAGTATTAGAAGTCCCAGCCACAGCAATCGGACAACAAAAAGAAATCAAAGTCATCCAAATCGGCAAAGAAGAAGTCAAACTCTCTCTGTTTGCAGATGATATACTTTATGTGGAAAACCCAAAAGACTCCACCCAAAAACTGCTAGAACTCATACAGGAATTCAGTAATGTGGCAGGATATAAAGTCAATGCACAGAAATCAGTGGCATTCCTATACACCAACAACAAAACAGAAGAAAGAGAAATTAAGGAATTGATCCCATTTACAATTGCGCCCAAAACTATAAGATACCTAGGAATACATCTAACCAAAGAGGCAAAGAATCTGTACTCAGAAAACTATAAAATACTCATGAAAGAAATTGAAGAAGACACAAAGAAATGGAAAAACGTTCCATGCTCATGGATTGGAAGAACAAATATTGTGAAGATGCCAATGCTACCTAGAGCAATCTACATATTTAATGCAATCCCCATCAAAATACCATCCACTACTTTCAAAGAAATGGAACAAATAATCCTAAAATTTGTATGGAACCAGAAAAGACCCCGAATAGCCAGAGGAATGTTGAAAAAGAAAAGCAAAGCTGGCAGCATCACAATTCTGGACTTCCAGCTCTATTACAAAACTGTCATCATCAAGACAGTATGGTACTGGCACAAAAACAGACACATCGATCAATGGAACTGAATAGAGAGCCCAGAAATGGACCCTCAAGTCTATGGTCAACTCATCTTTGACAAAGGAGGAAAGAATGTCCAATGGAAAAAAGACAGTCTCTTCAACAAATGGTGTTGGGAAAATTGGACAGTCACATGCAGAAGAATGAAACTGGACCATTTCCTTGCACCACACACAAAAATAGACTCAAAATGGTTGAAAGACCTAAACGTGAGACAGGAGTCCATCAAAATCCTAAAGGAGAACACAGGCAGCAACCTCTTCGACCTCAGCCACAGCAACTTCTTCCTAGAAACATCGCCAAAGGCAAGGGAAGCAAGGGCAAAAATGAACTATTGGGACTTCATCAAGATAAAAAGCTTTTGCACAGCAGAAGAAACAGTCCACAAAACCAAAAGACAACCGACAGAATGGAAGAAGATATTTGCAAATGACATATCAGATAAAGGGCTAGTATCCAAAATCTATAAAGAAGTTACCAAACTCAACACCCAAAGAACAAATAATCCAATCAAGAAATGGGCAGAAGACATGAACAGACATTTCTGCAAAGAAGACCTCCAAATGGACAATGGACACATGAAAAAGTGCTCAACATCGCTCAGCATCAGGGAAATCCAAATCAAAATCTCAATGAGATACCACCTCACACCAGTCAGAATGGCTAAAATTAACAAGTCAGGAAACGACAGATGTTGGCAGGGATGTGGAGAAGGGGGAACCCTCCTACACTGTTGGTGGGAATGCAAGCTGGTGCAGCCACTCTGGAAAATAGTATGAAGGTTCCTCAAAAAGTTGAAAATTAAGCTACCATATGATCCAACAATTGCACTACTGGGTATTTACTCCAAAGATACAAATGTAGAGATCCGAAGGGGTACATGCATCCTGATGTTTACAACAGCAATGTCCACAATAGCCAAACTGTGGAAAGAGCCAAGATGTCCTTCCACAGATGAATGGATAAAGAAGAAGTGGTATATATACACAATGGAATATTATGCAGCCATCAAAAGGAATGAGATCTTGCCATTTGCAATGATGTGGATGGAACTGGAGGGTGTTATGCTGAGTGAAATAAGTCAATCAGAGAAAGACATGTATCATATGACCTTACTGATATGAGGAATTCTTTATCTCAGGAAACTGAGTGTTGCTGTAGAGTGGGTGTGGTGGGAGGGATGGGGTGGCTGGGTGATAGACATTGGGGAGGGTATGTGCTATGGTGAGCACTGTGAATTGTGCAAGACTGTTGAATCACACAGATCTGTACCTCTGAAACAAATAATGCAATATATGCTAAGAAAAAAAAAGAAAAAGGAAGAAGATAGCATGAGGGGAAGAATGAAGAGGGGGAAATTGGAGGGGGAGATGAACCATGAGAGACCATGGACTCTGAAAAACAATCTGAGGGTTCTAGAAAGGAGGGGGGTGGGAGGATGGGTTAGCCTGGTGATGGGTATTAAAGAGGGCACATTCTGCATGGAGCACTGGGTGTTATGCACAAACAATGAATCATGGAACACTACATCAAAAACTAATGATGTAATGTGTGGTGATTAACATAACAATAAAAAATTAAACAAAATGAAAACACTAAGCTATCACCCTAGTCATATAAGTTCAGCAGACATTTGGATATTGCTAACATAAAGTGTCAATCAAGATATGAAGAAGATGGGAATTTTCCTACCCAGGAGGACAATAATGATCAGTGAAATTAAGTATAAGTATGTCCTGTCCCCAGACCACTCCGTTCCTAATGTATATCCAAGGAAAGTTCTCATGTCTATCTACAGGGCACATTAGAAGGTACTCATCACAGTGGTGTTTGTAGTAACCAGGAATTAGAGGCAACTCAATTGTCCTTCACAAGTGGGACTGACAAGCTAAATGGTCTTAGGTTGGTTTCCTCTAAAACCAGATCCTGAAATAAGGATTTGCATTCAAGTAGCTTATTTGGGAGATGATTTAAGGAAGCACCAGTGTGGGAGGGGGAAAGTGAGGCAGAGGCAGTGTAAGAATAAATAAAGGGTACATTATGGCAGGTTACTTCTGTGGACAAAGAGAGCTTAATCCCACTGGAAAACCCTGGAAGGCAGTGTTATCTATGCCCCTGAGTAATCTTACCCAAGTGGGTAGAACACAGGGGTATTTATCCTCCAGTTCCCATCAGGCTGGCTGAGTGGTGGTGCCAGGTACATTAAATTACACCCATCTCTGTCCATCTAGCCTGCACAGCACAGGCTAAGAGAAAACGTCCAGGTAGAGTCCCAAGTTCGTGCAGCAGGACACCAGAGGCATGAATTAGTACCAAAGGGAGAGCACAAGGCAACAATTGTGTCATGCAGACAGATTTTAAGAGATAGGGTAGAGGGAAATGCATAAGAAACAGAATTATAGACCAATATCATTAATGTAAATTTAAAACACAAGCAGAAACAAAGCCACATTACATACATCACATTCATACCACATATGTGGACACATTTCAGAAACACTACACAGTGCCTTGAGGTGCAGTGATGAATGGGACTGAAAGATGGGGGATGAAAAAAAGAAATATAGAAACTGAGGGGCCTCACAGAACTTGATGAAGAAAGGGTGTCATAAACTGAGGAGAGTGATTTTAAACATCTATTTTCTGCCTCCTCTAGGTTAATAGATCTGCTTTTTCTGGACCCCATCAAAACTCTCACCTCCCACATTACACATAGGACATCTGGCTTTGGGCTCCATAAAGAGCAGGAACTGTGTCAAACACATCGTACCCCTCACAGCCTGTGACCAGGGCTCATCAGATAATACAGCTCTCTGCTCTTTTTCAATAAATAGACTTGAAGAAGAGGCATACAAGCACAATGTAAGAACCCAAAACTACATTTCCCAGAGATCTCTGGGTGATTTTAACTCAACTCTAGGGGGTGGAGCAGTTTGGAAAGACAGGAAGGGCACTTCTTGTACTGGTGCTGGAAGTGGGAGGACGGCTATCAGCTTGGTTCCTGGTTGTGAGGCCTAGTGGACCTCGGTAAGTGACTTGTTTATGCTTTGAAATTGGGGCTTAATCCTATCTTAAATGTGTATCCAGAGGATTAGATACTGAGCTCTCTTGAATTTCAGGTCCTATGGT
Source organism: Eumetopias jubatus (assembly GCF_037043125.1). Taxonomy (NCBI): domain Eukaryota; kingdom Metazoa; phylum Chordata; class Mammalia; order Carnivora; family Otariidae; genus Eumetopias; species Eumetopias jubatus. The sequence continues at coordinate 41,593,514 of NW_028274808.1, forward strand.
GGTTCAGAAAGTTTGATTAACACATACTTTGAATCCTGATGCTGTAACTACTATACAGATATAAGAAACGGGCCCTTGATTCAAACTGCCTGGGTTATAGGGGTTATAGTCACAGCCACATCGAATCCTAGCTGTGAGGACTTGGGCAGGTCACTCTGCATCTCTAAAAGTCAGTTTGTCCATCAGTAAAATGGATGTAATAAGAGAGTTTACTTAAAAGGGTTGTTGTGTGGATTAAAGAAGTGTATAAAAGCTAATGTGTATAATGAATGTTTCAGGGATTTCCCTTTTGGATAATTGAAACAGTGATGTCCACCTCCTCTGTCCCCAACATGCTGTGTCCCAAAGGGCTCAGTTAGCCCTATAGGCAGCAAGTTCATATTTCCTGCTCCTCCAGCATTAACTGGTCAGAAATTCTCTAATAATCCCAAACGTCCAGGGAAGCTAAGTTGCACTGTCTGCAGTGTTTAAGGGAATTCCTGAAGGAAGTTCCATCGTGTTGGAAAGAGGCTTAGTGGGGAGGGTCCCAGGAGCGATAATGACAAGAGTCAACTCCTTCACTGTTGGCACCGAGCAGCGAGGTACAAAATTCCACAGGAGAGAGGAAGCTGCTGAAGCAGACAGCCCCAGGAGCAAGGGGCCTGATGGGCTCTCCACTCTGGACATTGCCTCCAGGCTTTGGCATGATTCCCACAACATGCCTGGTGGCTCTTTTTAAATAAACTGCTCTGTCCCTTCCCCAGGGCCCTCATTTTAGTTTCTCAATCACAAAACAGCTGACCCCACCTCTCTCTCACTCCAAAGGAAATTAAACTGTCGACTATTTAGCTGCATCCTGTCCAGAGACTTATTTTGTTTGCCCTTTATGGGTTTAAAAAGTTCAGATCCAACTTTAAAAATAGGCAGATTTTACCTTCAAGTCTGAATTTCTCCTGAGAAGGGCAAAAGCAAAACAAAACAAAACTCTCAGAACTTCCTGCTTCCTGGGGCTCATTCCAACTGTCTTTAACTGTACCAACTGTTTTTCCTGGATGGGGCTTTTCAGTGACAGTTCAAGGATGGTATGTGGGCATGGCTTGCCTGGCAACTTCTCCTTTTCCATCTGGAACATTACTGTGCTGACCACATGCCCCTGAGAGTGGGCTGGGCTGTAGTGTCCTTGTGGTGGGCCTCAGAGCCAAAGCTGAATGGATAGGATGGGAAAGGAAAGGAAGGGAGAGGAAAAGAAAGAAAAGCACATAGGAAGAAAAGTCATTCAAGAGCACTCCTTAAAATTCTTCTATTCAACTCAGCAATTCTATTCCTAGGTACATATCCCCCAAAATTGAAAGCAGATACTGAAAAATGTACTTGAACACAAGTACATAGCTGCACTATTCACAATAGCTAAAGGTGGAAACAACACAAATGCTCATCAAGGAATGAAGAGACAAACAAAAACAGTATATTCATGCTATGGAATATTACTAATTCATAAAAAGGAATGAAGTGTTTTGTTTAAGCAACAAACTTATTTCTTACAGTTCTGGAGTCTGGGATGTCCACTTCCAAGGTGTACAGTTTACGTGTCTGTTGATGTCCCAGTTCCTTTTGTGCAGAGGGCTGATTTCTTCTTCTGTCTTCCAAGGTAGAGATGAGGGAGAAAGAAAAGTCTCTTGTGTCTCTTATTCTATTTTTTGTGTGTGTGTGTCTCTTCTTCTAAAGGCACTAATCCCATTCATGAGGCTTTCAGTTTCCAAATCTAATTATCTTCCATGACCCCCCTACTTCCTAAGGCCATCATATTGGAGGTAAGGATATCAATACATGAATTTTGGAGGGGTACAAACATTCAGCCCACAACAAAACTATTATAGTTCTTTTCTGTATATTAAACTATTTTTAGTCCTGCCTACAACTCAGTAAAGTAATATTAAACTATCATCCTCATCATTCTAATTTACAGGGGAATAATCTGAGGCACAGAGTGGCCAGAGTTTTTGTCTGAGATTATGTAACTAATAGGGGAAAGAGTGAGAATTCTGTCTCTGGACAGTAATTTTCAACTTTGATTGTACTTTGAATTTACCTGGAGACTTTTTATTTAATTTTTATTATTTTCTTTTTTACTAAAGTAAAATGACATACAATTTTATATTAGTTTCAGGTGTACAACATAGTGATTCAGTATTTATATATACATTGTGAAATGATCACCAAGATAAATCTAGCTGCCATATGTCACCATACAAAATTGTTACATATTATTAACTATATTGCCTGTACTGTACATTGTATTCCCATGTCCTATTTATTTTGAAACTGAAAGTTGGTACCTTTTAATCCCCTTCTATTTAGCCCATTGCCCCATGCCCCTCCTCTCTGACAATCATCAGATTATCTTTGTATCTATGAGTCTATTTCTGTTTTGTTTGTTTTGTTTTTTATATACACATTTAAGTGAAATTATACAGAATTTTCTTTCCTTGTCTGGCTTATTTCACTTAGGGTAATACTCTCTAGGTCCATCCATGTTGTCACAAATGGCAAGATTTTATTTTTTTTCTTTTGGCTTAGTGCTATTCCATTGTAAATATTTACATTTACTTGATCCTTTCTTCTATTAATGGACAGTTAGATTGCTTCTATATCTTGCAGAATAAATAATTCTGCAATTAACTTCAATAATTTTTGAATTAGTGTTTTCATTTTCTTCATATAAATACCCAGAAATGGAATTGCTGAATTGCATGGCAGTTTTATTATTAATTTTTTGAGTAACTACCATACTACCTTCCATAATGGATGTGCCAATTACATTCCCACCAACAGTGATCAAGGGTCTCTATGCTCCACATCCTAACCTATAGTTGCTTTCTTTTTTTTTAAGTAAGCTCTATGCCCAATGGGGCTTGAATTCATGACCCCAAGATCAAGAGTCACATGTTCTACTGACTGAGCTAGCCATGTGCCCCAGCACTTACTATTTCTTGTCTTTTTTGATACTAGGCATTCTGACAGGTGTGAGGTGATATTTCGTTGTGGTTTTGATTTGTATTTCCTTGATGATTAGTGATGTTAAGCATCTTTTCATGTGTCTGTTGGCTATCTTTATGTCTTCTTTGGAAACATGTCTATTCCAGTCCTCTGCCTATTTTTTAACGGGATTGATTTTTCATTTGTTTTTGATGATGAGTTTGTGAGTTCTTTGTATATTTTGTATACTAACCCCTATCAGTAACTGATGTCCAAGAGCTGACTGAATTGCCATAGATTTATGTATATTAATTTTGTATCCTACAACCTTACTGAATTCATTTATTAGTTCTGATAGGGTTTTTTTGGTAGAGTTGGTACAGTTTTCTTTTTTTTTTTATTATGTTAGTCACCATACAGTACATCATTAGTTTTTGATGTAGTGTTCTATGATTCATTGTTTGCATATAACACCCATTGCTCCATGCAGTAAGTGCCCTCCTTAATACCCATCACCGGGCTAACTCATCCCCCTCCCCGCCTCCCCTCTAAAACCCTCAGTTTGTTTCCTGGAGTCCGTAGTCTCTCATGGTTCATCTTCCCCTCTGATTCCCCACCCCCTTCATTTTTCCCTTCCTTCTCCTACTGTCCTCCATGCTATTCCTTATGTTCCACAAATAAGTGAAACCTTATGGTAATTGACTTTCTCTGCTTGACTTATTTCACTTAGCATAATCTCCCCCAGTTCCATCCATGTTGCTGCAAAAGTTGGGTATTCATCCTTTCTGATGGTTGAGTAATATTCCATTGTATATATGGACCACATCTTCTTTATCCATTTGTCTGTTGAAGGGCATCTCAGCTCCTTCCACAGTTTGGCTATTGCGGACATTGCTGCTATGAACATTGGGGTGCATATGGCCCTTCTTTTCACTACATCTGTATCTTTGGGGTAAATACCCAGTAGTGCAATTGCTGGGTCATAGGGTAGCTCTATTTTTAACTTTTTAGAAACCTCCATACTTTTTTCCAAAGTGGCTGTACCAGCTTGCATTCCCACCAACAGTGTAAGAGGGTTCCCCTTTCTCCACAACCTCTCCAACATTTGTTGTTTCTTGCTTTGTCAATCTTTGCCATTCTAACTGGTGTAAGGTGGTATCTCAATGTGGTTTTGATTTGAATTTCCCTGATGGCTAATGAAGAACATTTTTTCATGTGTCTGTTAGCTATATAAATATGTTTTCTGCAAATAGTGACAGTTTTACTTGTTATTTCCACTTAGATTTTTTAAAATTTATTTTTCTTCCCTGGTGCTATGGCTACAACTTCCAATACTATGTTGAATAAAAGTGGCAATAGTGGGCATCCTTGTCTTGTTCCTGATCTTAGAGGAAAAGCTTTCATCTTTTCCCTGTTTAGTCTGATGTTAACTGTTGCTTTGTCATATATGTCTTTTAATATGTTGAGCTACGTTCCTTCTATACCCACATTGTTGAGAGTTTTTATCATAAATAATAGATGAATTTTATCAAATGCTTTTTTCTGCATCTATTCAGATGAAAATATGGTTTTTATCCTTTTTGGTTAGTATGGTGTATTACTGTGATTCATTTGTGAATGCTGAGCAATCCTTGCATCTCTGGAATAAATCCCACTTGATCATGGTGATGATCCTTTTAATGTATCATTGAATTTCATTTGCTAATAGTTTTTGAGGATTTTTGCGTTTGTGTTCATCAGGAATACTGGCCTATAATTTTCCTTTTTTGTGGCGTCTTCCCCTGGTTTTGGGATCAGGGTAATATTGATCTCCTTTAATGGTTTTGGAAGCATTCCTCTTCATTTTTTTGGAATATTTTCACCAGGATAGGTATTAACTCTTTATTGTTTGTTATTTTTTTGTAAGCATTGTCTATAACTGTGGGGAACAGAATCAATAAACAAAGATATTATTAATTTCTCTTGACTAAAATAAAACAGACAAAAAACATTAATCATAATTTAAAAGATCTCATTGTATTTCATAAAAAGAAAGAAAATTAGTAAAAATAAGCTTTCCTAGATAAAACCAACTAAAGATTAATAAAATTATCTTCAAGAGAAATAGTTTTGTGTACATGTTTACTCACAGGAAATTTAGAGTCTCACCTCCAGTCCTACATCAAAACGAATTTCTTTTTTTTTAGCATTAATTTTTTTGTTAAGTTCAATTAGCCAACATACAGTTCATCATAATTTTTTGATGTAATGTTCAGTGCTTCATTAGTTGCACATAACACTCAGTGCTCATCATATCATGTGCCCTCTTTAATAGCCATCACCTGGTTACCCCATCCACCCACCACCCTCCCTTCTGCAACCCTCTTCTTTAAATATTTGGTAGAATTTATCTTTGAAGCCATCTGGTCCTGGGCTTTTGTCTGTTTGGAGGTTGTTTTTTTTTATTGATTCAATTTCATCGATAGTAATCTGTCTATTCAGGTTGCCCATTTAATCCTGACTCAGTCCTGGAAGAGAGTATATTTCTAGGAATTTATCCATTTCTTCTAGCTTGTCCCATTGGTTGGCAAGAAATTGTTCAAAATAGTCTTTTATTATCTTTTGTATTTCTGTATGATCAGTTGTAACTTCTCTCCCATTTCTGATTTTACTTATTTGGGCACTCTTTTTTTTCTTGATAAGTCTGGCAAAAGGTTTGTCAATTTTGTTTATCTTTTCAACAAACCAACTCTTAGTTTCACTGATTTTTTTTATTGGTTTTTTAGTCTCTATTTTATTTATTTTCACTCTAATCTTTATTTCCTTCTTTCTATTAACTTTGAGCTTTGTTTGTTCTTTTTCTTGTTCCTTCAGATATAAGATTGAATGTTTATTTGAGATTTTTTTTTCAATCTTGAGATAGGCCTGTATTGCTGTAAACTTACCTATTAGAACTGTTTTTGCTGCATCTCAGAGGTTTTGAAACATTTTGTTTCCATTTTCATTTGTCTTGAGTTTTAATATGATTTCCTCTGATTTTTTTTTGTTGACCCACATTGTTTAGCCTCACATGTTTGTGCTTTTTCCAGTTTTCTTCTTGTAATTGATTTCAGGTTTCAAACTGTTGTGTTCAGAAAAGATGGTTGATATGATTTCAGTCTTCTTAAATTTACTGAGTTATTTGCAGCCTAAAATGTGATCTATCTTTGTGAATGTTCCATGTACATTTGAAAAATACATATTCTGCTGTTTTTGGTGGAATATTCTATCTATATAAGTCCTCTGGCTAATATGTAATTTAAGGCCAACATTTCCTTATTGATTTTCTCTCTGGATGATTGATTCATTGATGTAAGTGGAGTGTTAAAAATCTCCTATTATTATTGTATTACTGTCAGTTCCTCACTTTACATGTGTCAGTATTGCTTTATGTATTTAAGTGCTCCTATGTCCAGTGCATAGATATTCGTGTTATATCCTCTCATTGTATTGATCTCTTTATCATTATGTAATGCCCTTTTTTGGTCTCAATACAATCTTTGTTTTAAGATCTGTTTTGTCTGATATAAGTATTGCTAGCCCATTTTTTTGTTTCCATTTACATGTAATATCTTTTCATGTCTCATTATTATAGACTTTGTGTTTTTTAAAAGATTTATTTATTCACTTTAGAGAGAGAGAGGAGAGCAGGGGGGAGGGACAAAGGGAGAGGGAGGAAAAGTCTTAAGCAGATTCCATGCTGAGCGAGGAGCCAGATGTGGGGCTCAATCTCACCGCCCAGAGATCATGACATAAACTGAAACCAAGTCAGATGCTTAACCAACTGTGCCACCAAGGTGCCCCACAGTCTGTGTGTGTGTGTGTGTGTTTTCTTTCTAAGAATTTATTCCTTTTTTTATTATATTCAGTTAGCCAACATGTAGTACATCATTAGTTTTTGATGTAGTGTTCAATGATTTATTAGTTGTATATAACACCCAGTGTTCATCACAACATGTACCCTCCTTAATACCCATCACCTGGCTACCCCATCCCCCACCCTCCTCCCCTCTGAAACCCTCAATTGGTTTCCTGGAGTCCATAGTCTCTCATGGTTTGCCTCCCTCTCTGATTTCTTCCCATTCAGTTTTCCCTCCCTTCCCCTATGGTCCTCTGCCTTATTCCTTGTATTCCACATATGAGTGAAACCATATAATTATCTTTCTCTGATTGACTTATTTCACTTAGCATAATCCCCTCCAGTTCCATCCATGTTGATGCAAATGGTGGGTATTCATCCTTTTTGATGGCTGAGTAATATTCCATTGTATATATGTACCAACTCTTCTTTAAGCATTCATCTGTTGAAGGGCATTTCAGTTCCTTCCAATTTGGCTATGGTGGACATTGCTGCTATGAACATTGGGGCGCATGTGCCCCTTCTTTTTACTACATCTGTATCTTTGGGGTAAATACCTAGTAGTGCAATTGCTGGGTCGTAGGGTAGCTCTATTTTTAACCTCTTGAGGAAACTCCATACTGTTTTCCAGAGTGGTTCTCCAGCTTGCATTCCCACCAACAGTGTAAGAGGGTGCCCCTTTCTCCACATCCTCACCAACATTTGTTGTTTCCTGCCTTGTTAGTTTTTTGCCATTCTAACTGGTGTAAGGTAGTATCTCAATGTGGTTTTGATTTGAATTTCCCTGATGGCTAGTGATGTTGACCATTTTTTCATGTGTGTGTTAGCCATTTGTATGTCTTCTTTGGAGAAATGTCTGTTCATGTCTTCTGCCTATTTCTTGATTGGATTATTTGTTTTTGGGGTGTTGCATTTGAGAAGTTCTTTATAGATCTTGGATACCAGCCCTTTATCTGTTATGTCATTTGCATATCTTCTCCTATTCCATAGGTTACCTTTTAGTTTTGTTGATTGTTTCTTTTGCTGTGCAGAAGCTTTTTATCTAGATGAAATCCCAATAGTTCATGTTTCCTTTTGTTTCCCTTGCCTTTGGAGACCTGTCTAGCAAGAAGTTGCTGTGGCAAAGGTCAAAGAGGTTGCTCCCTGTGTTCTCCTCTAAGTTTTGATGGTTTTCTGTCTCACATTTAGGTCTTTTATCCATTTTGAGTTTATTTTTGTACATGGTATAAGAAAGTGGTCCAGTTTTATTTTGTGCATGTGGCGTTCCAATTTTCCCAACACCATTTGTTGAAGAGACTGCGTTTTTTTCCATTGGATATTTTTTCTTACTTTGTCGAAGATTAGATGCCCATAGAGTTGAAGGTCCATTTCTGGGTTCTCTGTTCTGTCCCATTGATCTATGTGTCTGCTTTTGTGCCAGTACCATACTGTCTTGATGATTACAGCTTTGTAATATAGCTTGAAGTCCAGCATTGTGATTTCAGCAGCTTTGGTTTTCTTTTTCAACATTCCTTTGGCTATTTAGGGTCTTTGCTGCTTCCATAAATATTTTAGGATTGTTTGTCCCACCTCTATGAAAAATGTTGTTAGTATTTTGATAGGGATGACATTGAATGTGTAGATTGCTTTGGGTAGCATAGATATTTTAACTATATTTGTTCCTCTAATCCATGAGCATGGAATATTTTTCCATTTCTTTCTGTCTTCCTTAATTTCCTTCGTAAGTGTCACATAGTTTTTAGAATACAGATATTTTTACCTCTTTGGCTAGGTATATTCTCAGATATCTTACGGTTTTTGGAGCAATTGTAAATAGGTTCAATTCCTTGAATTCTCTTTCTTCTACCTCATTTGTAGTGAACAGAAATACTACTGACTTGTGTGCATTGATTTTATATCCTCTAACTTTGCTGAATTCCTTTATCAGTTCTAGCAATTTTTTGGTGCTTTTTTAGGGGGGCGGTTTCTACATATGTACAAATGTAACAAGAGTAAAAGTTTGACTTCTTCTTTGCCAATTTGGATTCCTTTTATTTCTTTTTGTTTGATTGCTGAGGCTAGGACTTCTAGTACTATCTTGAACAATGGTGGTGACCTGGACATGTTCCTGACGTTAGGGGAAACCTGTCAGTTTTTTTCTGATGAGGATAATATTCACTGTGGGTTTTTGTATATGGCTTTTATGTTATTGAGGTCTGTTCCTGCTATCCCTACATGGTGGAGAGTTTTTTTGTTGTTCTTTTTTTTTAATTTTTTTATTGTTATGTTAATCACCATACATTACATCATTAGTTTTTGATGTAGTGTTCCATGATTCATTGTTTGTGCATAACACCCAGTGTTCCACGCAGAATGTGCCCTCTTTAATACCCATCACCAGGTTAACCCATCCCCCACCCCCTCCCCTCTAGAATACCTCAGTTTGTTATTCAGAGTCCATCATCGCTCATGGTTCATCTCCCCCTCCGATTTCCCCCCCTTCATTCTTCCCCTCCTGCTATCTTCTTCTTCTTTTTCTTTTCTCTTAACATATGTTGCATGATTTGTTTCAGAAGTACAGATCTGTGATTCAACAGTCTTTCACAATTCACAGCGCTCATGGTGGAGAGTTTTAATCAAAATTACTTCTGTCAGGTACTTTTTCTGCATCTATTGAGAGGACCGTATAGTTCTTGTCCTTTCTTTTACTAATGTGGTGTATCACACTGATTGATTTGCAGATGTTGAACCACCCTTGCCCCATGACCAAGTGGGATTTATTTTTGGTTGTGGTGAATAATCATTTTAATGTACTGTTGGATCCTATTAGCTAGTATCCAGGTGAGAATTTTTGCATTTGTATTCGTCCGGGATATTGGTCAATAATTTTCCTTTTTAGTGGGGTCTTTGTCTGGTATTGAGATCAAGGTAGTGCTGGCCATATTGAGTTTGGAAGTGTTCCTTCCTTACTGCTTTTTGAAACAGTTTCAGAAGAGTAAGTATTAATTCTTCTTTAAATGTTTGGGAGAATTCCCCTGGGAAGCCATCTGGTGCTGGACTCTTGTTTGTTGGGAGATTTTTGATTACTGCTTCAATTTCTTCGCAGGTTATGGGTCTTTCAGCATTTCTATTTCCTCTGGTTTCAGTTTTGGTAGTTTATGGATTTCTAGGAAGGCATCCAGTTCTTTCAATTGTCTTAATTTGCTGGCATATATTTGCTCATAATATACTTATAATGGTTTGTATTTCTGTGGTGTTGGTTCTGATAGCTTCTCTTTCATTCATGATTTTATTTATTTGGGTCCTTTCTCTTTTCTTTTGATAAGTCTGTGTAGGGGTTTATTGATTTTATTAACTGTTTCAAAGAATCAGCTTCTACTTTTGTTGATCTAGGTTACTGTTTTTTTTATTTCTATATCATTAATTTCTGCTCTAATCTTTATTATTTCTCTTCTCCTGCTGGGTTTAGGCTTTATTTGCTGTTCTTTTTACAGATCCTTTAAGGAGCCTATGGTTAGGCTGTATATTTGAGAATTTTCTTATTTCTTGAGAAAGGCTTGTATTGCTATATACTTCCCTCTTAGGGTCGCCTTTGTTGAAACCCAAAGGTTCTGAGCTGTTGTGTTTTCATTTTCATTTGCTTCCATGAATTTTTAAAATTCTTCTTTAATTTCCTGGTTAACCCATTCATTCTTTAGTAGGATGCTCTTTAACCTCCATGTATTTGTGGCCCTTCCAATTTTTTTCTTGTGGTTGACCTTAAGTTTCATAGAGTTGTGGTCTAAAAATATGCATGGTGTGATCTCCATCTTTTTGTATTTGTTGAGGTCTGATTTGTGACCCAGTATGTGATCTATTCTGGAGAATGTTCCATGTGCACTTCAAAAGAATGTATATTCAGCTTCTTGAGGATCAAATGTTCTGAATATATCAGTTAAGTCCATCTGGTCCAGTGTGTCATTCAAAACTTTTGTTTCCTTGTTGATTTTCTGCTTAGATGATCTGTCCATTGCTGTGAGTGTGGTGTTAAAGCCCCCTACTATTAATGCATTATTATCAATGTGTTTCTTTAATTTTGTTATTAATTGATTTATATGTTTGGGTGCTCCCATGTTAGGGGAATAAATATTTACAATTTTATCTTCTTGTTGGATTGGCCCTTTTATTATGATGTCCTTCTTCATCTCTTATTACAGTCTTTGGTTTAAAATCTAGTTTGTCTGATATAAGGATTGCTACTCTCCCTTTCTTTTATGTCCATTACCATGATAGATGGCTCTCCAACCCCTCAATTTCAATCTGGAGGTGTGTTTGGGTCTAAAATGAGTGTCTTATAGACAACATATCAATGGGTCTTGTTTTTTATTCAATCTGATACCCTCTGTCTTTTGATTGGAGCATTTAGTCCATTTACATTCAGAGTAGTTATTGAAAAATGTGAATTGAGTGCCATTGTATTACCTGTAAAGTTGCTGTTCCTGTAGATTGCATTTGTTCCTTTCTGGTTTTGTAACTTTTGGGCTCTCTCTTCACTCGAAGGATCCCCTCTAATATTTCCTGCAGGGCTGTTTTAATGTTCACAAATTCCTCTATTTTTTGTTTGTCCTGGAAACTATCCCCTCTTCTCTTCTGAATGACAGCCTTGCTGGGTAAAGTGTTCCTGGCTCCATATTTTTCCCATTTAGCACATTGAATATATCATGCCAGTCCTTTCTGGCCTGCCAGTTCTCTGTGGACAGATGTGCTGCCAGCCTTATGTTTAATAATGCCCTTGTAGTTTAAGGACCTCTTGTCCCAAACTGCTTTCAGGAGTTTTTCTTTATCTTTGTAATTTGCACCCTTCATTCACTATTATATTTCGAGGTTTGAGATATTTTTGTTGATTTTGTAGAGAGTTCTCTGTGCCTCCTGGATTTTTTTTTAATTTAAATTAAATTAGCCAATGTATCATTAGTTTTTGATATAATGTTCAATGATTCATTACTTCCATATAATACCCATTGCTAGTCACATCACTTGGTAATGGGCAATAAGGGAGGGCTCACGATGACTCCTGGATTTATATGCCTGTTTCCTTCCCCAGTTTATGGAAGTTCTCAGCTATAATTTGTTCAAATAAACCTTCTATTCCTCTCTTCCTCTCATCATCTTCTGAGACCCTTATTACTTGAACATTATTTTGCTTTATGGAATCACTGAGTTCTATAAGTTTCCCTTAGTTATTCAGTATTTGTCTTTCTCACTTATCAGCTTCCTTATCTTCCATTATTTATCTTCTGACTGACTGACTCTTCTGTCTTGTTTATCCTTGTTTTAGAGCCTCCATTTGGAACCTCATTGTGGTAATAGCATTTTTAAATTTTGCCTAAATAGATTTTAGTTCTTTTGTTTTTACAATAAGGGATGCTCTAGTGTCTTCTATGCTTTTTTCAAACCCAACTATTATCTTTATAAACATTGTTTTAATTTCTAGTACAGACATCTTACTTATATCTGTATTGATTAAATCCCTGTCAGTGAGTACTACCACTTGGTCTTTCTTTGGAATGAATTTCTCCATCTCTTCATTTTGTCCAGAAAATAGTAGAGGAGAAAAAGAAAAAACAAGAATAACCACAATAATAACAAAAATAAAAACAAACCAGAAAAGAAATGAAAAAACAAACAAGAAAATAACAAAAAAGAAACAAAACAAAACAGAAAACTAGAATCTGTGTCTTTTCGTCTGCTTGTTTAAAGAAATTGAATCCCAAAATAAGAAAGGAAAACTTAAATATATATAACAATTAAAAAAATAAAATGAGGGAGGGGTGGAGCAAGATGGCGGAGGAGTAGGAGACCTGGATTTTGTCTGGTCTCAGGAATTCAGCTGGATAGGGATCAAACCATTCTGAACACCTACAAATTCAACAGGAGATCAAAGAGAAGAATAGCAACAACTCTCTGAACAGAAAAGTGACCACTTACTGGAAGGTAGGACGTGCGGAGAAATGAATCCGAGGCGATATTTGGGAGGATAGATGGCAGGGGAGGGGGCCTCCGTGGGCTGCTTCTGGCAAGTGATAGAGCCATGGAGCACAAAACCAGAACTTTTAGAAGTCGGCTTCACTGAGGGACGTCGCACCAGTGGCTAAGCTTGGGGTGGAACCCTTGCGGGACAGTGTGGTCTCAGGACCCTCGGGGTCACAGGAAGACCGGGGGTGCCTGAGTGCAGCAGAGCACCCAGGTATCGGAGTGGGGAAGCCTGCTGCAGAGAAGGAGCCAAGGTGCGGGCTCTCAGCTTGGGGTGGCCATAAACTGTGATCCGCGGACCAGTCAGGCCACTGCTCCTCCAGCAGGGACCCAACAAGCAGCAGAGCTGGGGAGACTCCCCTTCCTCCCCTGAGAGGAGTGGCGCGGGAGCGCACCGCAGGGATCTGCTGGGTTTGGAGACTCCACACAGGGTCGGGTGCCAGAGATAGAAACACTCGGTCACAGGCTGGATGAACACTGAGTGTGGCCGGAGACCGGGGAGACGGGAGTGACTGCTTTTCTCTGGGGGCGCACTGAGGAGCGGGGCCTCGAGTTCTCAGCTCCTCCAGGTGGGGAATGGGAGGCCACCATTTTCACTCTGGTCCTCCAAAGCTGTACCGAGAGCTTGCAGGGAACAAAAGCTCCTGAGAGCAAACCTGAGCAGATTGCTTAGCCCCGGCGGACAAGGGCGAGGCAATTCCGCCCCCGGCAAAGACATGTAGGAACCATGGCAACAGGCCCCTCCCCCAGAAAATCAGCATGAACAGCCAGCAAGCCAAGACCAAGTTTACCAATCAAGGAGAACGGGAGAACTCCAGCGGTAGGGGAATACTGCACATAGAATTCATGGCTTTTTTACCATGATTCATTAGTTTTTCAAAGTTAATCTTTTTTAACTGTTTTTTTTTGAATTTTTCTTTTTCCTTTTTTCAACCAACACCTTATCCCTTTGTTAAAAACTTTTTTTTATTTTTCATTTTTAGAGTCATATTTTATCCCTTCATAGTAGTTACCCTTATTTCTGGCATATACATATATATGTTGTTCTCTCTTTAAAATTCTGAGATACAGTTTCTTCTAACAGATCAAAATATACCCTAAATCACTAGTGTATGGCTTTGTTCTAGTCTCTTACCTGATCACATTCTCTCCCTTTTTTTTTAATCTTCTTCTTTCTTTTTTCAAACAACCTCTTATCTTATCAATTCCTTTTATAAAATCTTTTATAATTTTCATCTTTATAGTCATCTTCCATCCCTTCATTGTATCAACCCTTATTTTATACATATATAAGTCTTTTTTACTTTAAAATTTTAGGAGGCACTTTCTTCTAACAGACCAAAATACGCCCAAAACGTAGTGTGTGGTGCTGATCTATGCACTAGCCTGATCATATTTGATCATATTCTGTTTTTTTGTTTTGTTTCGTTTTGTTCTGTTTTTATCTTTACCTTTTTCCTTTGTTCTCTTTCTTTCCCTTCCTTTTCCCCTGGATTCAGGTCTTTTCTGATTTGTATAGAGTATATTTGCTGGGGATGTTGTTAACCTGTTAGCATTTTGTTCTCTCATTCATCTGTTCTCCTCTGGACAAAATGACGAGACGAAAAAAAATCACCTCAGCAAAAAGAACAAGAGGTAGTACCATCTGCCAGGGACCTATTCAATACGGACATTAGTACAATGTCAGACCTAGAGTTCAGAATCATGACTTTAAAGATACTAGCTTGGCTTGAAAAAAGCGTGGAAGTTATTAGAGAAACCCTTTCTGGAGAAATAAAAGAACTATAATCTAACCAGGTCGAAATCAAAGGGGCTCTTAATGAGGTGCAATAAAAAATGGGGGCACTAACTGCTAGGATAAATGAGGCAGAAGAGAGAATCAGCGATATAGAAGACCAAATGATGGAAAATAAAGAGGCTGAGAAAAAGAGAGATAAACTACTACAGGATCCTGAGGGCAGAATTCGAGAGATAAGTGATACGATAAGATGAAACAACATTAGAATAATTGGGATCCCAAAAGAAGAAGAAAGAGAGAGAGGGGCAGAAGGTATATTGGAGCAAATAATAGCAGAGGACTTCCCTAATGTGAGGAAGGAAACAGACATCCAAATCCAGGAGGCACAGAGAACCCCTCTCAAAATCAATAAAAATAGGTCAACACCCCGACATCTAATAGTAAAACTTATGAGTCTCAGAGACAAAGAGAAAATCCTGAAAGCAGCTCGGGAGAAGAGATATGTAACCTATAACGGTAGAAACATTAGATTGGCAAAAGACCTATCCACAGAGACCTGGAAGGCCAGAAAGGACTGGCATGATATCTTCAGAGCACTAAATGAGAAAAATATGCAGCCAAGAATACTATATCCAGCTAGGCTGTCGCTGAAAATAGAAGGAGAGATAAAAAGCTTCCAGGACAAACAAAAACTAAAGGAATTTGTAAACACGAAACCAGCCCTACAAGAAATATTAAAAGGGGTCCTCTAAGCAAAGAGAGAGCCTAAAAGCAGCATAGATCAGAAAGGAACACAGACAATATACAATAACAGTCACCTTACAGGCAATACAGTGGCACTAAATTCATATCTTACAATAGTTACCCTGAATGTAAATGGGCTAAATCCCCCAATCAAAAGACACAGGCTATCAGATTGGGTTAAAAAACAAGACCGATCAATATGCTCTCTGCACAAAACTCATTTTAGACCCAAAGACACCCCCACATTGAAAGTGAGAGGGTGGAAAACCATTTACCACGCTAATGGACACCAAAAGAAAGCTGGGGTGGCAATCCTTATATCAGACAAATTAGATTTTAAAACAAAGACTGTAATACGAGATGAAGAAGGACACTATATCCTACTTAAAGGGTCTATCCAACAAGAAGATCTAACAATTGTAAATATCTTTGCCCCTAATATGGGAGCAACTAATTATATAAGGCAATTAATAACAAAAGCAAAGAAACACATCGACAACAATACAATAATAGTGGGGGACTTTAACACCCCCCTGACTAAAATGGATAGATCATCTAAGCAAAAGATCAACAAGGAAATAAAGAGTTTAAATGAAACACTGGACCAAATGGACTTCACAGACATATTCAGAACATTCCATCCCAAAGCAACAGAATACACATTCTTCTCTAGTGCCCATGGAACATTCTCCAGAATTGATCACATCCTAGGTCACAAATCAGGTCTCAACCGGTACCAAAAGATTGGGATTATTCCCTGCACATTTTCAGACCACAATGCTTTGAAACTAGAACTCAATCACCAGAGGAAAGTCAGAAAGAACTCAAATACATGGAGGCTAAAGAGCATCCTACTAAAGAATGAATGGATCGACCAGGAAATTAAAGAAGAATTAAAAAAATTCATGGAAACCAATGAAAATGAAAACATAGCTGTTCAAAATCTTTGGGATACAGCAAAGGCAGTCCTGAGAGGAAAGTATATAGCAATACAAGCCTTTCTCAAGAAACAAGAAGGGTCTCAAATACACAACCTAACCCTACACCTAAAGGAGCTGGAGAAAAAACAGCAAATAAAGCCTAAACCCGGCAGGAGAAGAGAAATAATAAAGATCAGAGCAGAAATCAATGAACTAGAAACCAAAAGAACAGTAGAACAGATCAACGAAACTAGGCGCTGGTTCTTTGAAAGAATTAACAAGATTGATAAACCCCTGGCCAGACTGATCAAAAAGAAAAGAGACATGACCCAAATCAACAGAATCATGAATGAAAGAGGAGAGATCACAACCAACACCAAAGAAATACAAAAAATTACAAGAACATATTATGAGCAACTCTATGCCAGCAAATTAGATAACCTGGAAGAAATGGGTGCATTCCTAGAGATGTATCAACTACCAAAACTGAACCAGGAAGAAATAGAAAGCCTGAAGAGACCTATAACCACTAAGGAAATTGAAGTAGTCATCAAAAATCTCCCAATAAACAAAAGCTCAGGGCCAGATGGCTTCCCAGGGGATTTGTACCAAACATTTAAAGAAGAATTAATACCTATTCTCCTGAAACTGTTCCAAAAAATAGAAATGGAAGGAAAACTTCCAAACTCATTTTATGAGGCCACCATTACCTAGATACCAAACCAGACAAAGACTCCATCAAAAAGGAGAATTACAGACCAATATCCTTGATGAACATGGATACAAAAAATTCTTTCTTGATCAAAACTCTTCAGAGTATAGGGATAGAGGGTACATACCTCAATATCATAAAAGCCATCTATGAAAAACCTACAGCGAATATCATTCTCAATGGGGAAAAGCTCGGCTTTTCCCCTACGGTCAGGAATGCGGCAGGGATGTCCACTCTCACCACTGCTATTCAACATAGTATTAGAAGTCCCAGCCACAGCAATCAGACAACAAAAAGAAATCAAAGGCATCCAAATCGGCAAAGAGGAAGTCAAACTCTCACTCTTTGCAAATGATATGATACTGTATGTGGAAAACCCAAAAGACTCCACCCCAAAACTGCTAGAACTCATACAGGAATTCAGTAAAGTAGCAGGATATAAAATCAATGCACAGAAATCAGTGGCATTCCTATACACCAACAACAAGACAGAAGAGAGACAAATCAAGGAGTCGATCCCATTTACAATTGCACCCAAAACCATAAGATACCTAGGAATACATTTAACCAAAGAGGCAAAGGATCTGTACTCAGAAAACTATAAAATACTCATGAAAGAAATTGAAGAAGACACAGAAAATGGAAAAACATTCCATGCTCATGGATTGGAAGAACAAATATTGTGAAGATGCCAATGCTACCTAGAGCAATCTACATATTCAATGCAATCCCCATCAAAATACCATCCACTTTTTTCAAAGAAATGAAACAAGTAATCCTAAAATTTGTATGGAACCAGAAAAGACCCCGAATAGCCAGAGGAATTTTGAAAAAGAAAAGCAAAGCTGGCAGCATCACAATTCTGGACTTCCAGCTCTATTACAAAACTGTCATCATCAAGACAGTATGGTACTGGCACAAAAACAGACACATCGATCAATGGAACTGAATAGAGAGCCCAGAAATGGACCCTCAAGTCTATGGTCAACTCATCTTTGACAAAGCAGGAAAGAATGTCCAATGGCAAAAAGACAGTCTCTTCAACAAATGGTGTTGGGAAAATTGGACAGTCACATGCAGAAGAATGAAACTGGACCATTTCCTTGCACCACACACAAAAATAGACTCAAAATGGTTGAAAGACCTCAATGTGAGACAGGAGTCCATCAAAATCCTAAAGGAGAACACAGGCAGCAACCTCTTCGACCTCAGCCACAGCAACTTCTTCCTAGAAACATTGCCAAAGGCAAGGGAAGCAAGGGCAAAAATGAACTATTGGGATTTCACCAAGATAAAAAGCTTTTGCACAGCAAAAGAAACAGTCCACAAAACCAAAAGACAACTAACATTACCAGTGGGACAAAGTATTTGCAAATGACATATCAGATAAAGGGCTAGTATCCAAAATCTGTAAAGAACTTATCAAACTCAACACCCAAAGAACAAATAATCCAATCAGGAAATGGGCAGAAGACATGAACAGACATTTTTCCAAAGAAGACATCCAAATGTCCAACGGACACATGAAAAAGTGCTCAACATCGCTCGGCATCAGGGAAATCCAAATCAAAACCTCAATGAGATACCACCTCACACCAGTCAGAATGGCTAAAACTAACAAGTCAGGAAACGATAGATGTTGGCGGGGATGTGGAGAAAGGGGAACACTCCCACCCTGTTGGTGGGAATGCAAGCTGGTGCAACCACTCTGGAAAACAGTATGGAGGTTCCTCAAACAGTTGAAAATAGAGCTACCATATGATCCAGCAATCGCACTACTGAGTATTTACCCCAAAGATACAAATGTAGAGATCCGAAGGGGTACGTGTATCCCAATGTTTATAGCAGCAATGTCCACAATAGCCAAACTGGAAAGAGCCAAGATGTCCATCAACAGATGAATAGATAAAGAAGATTTGGTATATATACACAATAGAATATTATGCAGCCATCAAAAGGAATGAGATCTTGCCGTTTGCAATGACGTGGATGGAACTGGAGGGTGTTATGCTGAGTGAAATAAGTCAATGAGATAAAGACATGTATCATATGACCTCACTGATATGAGGAATTCTTAATCTCAGGAAACAAACTGAGGGTTGCTGGAGTGGCGGTGGGGTGGGAGGGATGTGGTGGCTGGGTGATAGACTTTGGGGAGGGTATGTGCTATGGTGAGCACTGTGAATTGTGTAAGACTGTTGAATCACAGATCTGTACCTCTGAAACAAATAATGCAATATATGCTAAGAAAAAAAAAAGAAGGAGAAGATAGCAGGAGGGGAAGAATGAAGGGGAGTAAATCGGAGGGGGAGACGAACCATGAGAGACGATGAACTCTGAAAAACAAACTGAGGGTTCTAGTGGAGAGGGGGGTGGGGGGATGGGTTAGCCTGGTGATGGGTATTAAAGAGGGCACATTCTGCGTGGAGCACTGGGTGTTATGCACAAACATGAATCATGGAACACGACATCAAAAACTAATGATGTAATGTACGGTGATTAACATAACAATAAAAAAATTTTTTAAAAACTACATTGGACGATACTGAGGGATAAGCTTAGCAAACTTTAAAAAACTATAATCAAATATTACCAAAATTGAATAGGCTATTTATAAGTGTATTTCTTATTTAAGAAAAATATAAAGAATATTTTACTTTTGCAAAGAAATACATTCTAGATCTGACTCTGTGGTTAATATTCAGTGAGACATTATGAAAGCCCTTTATTCCTGTTTTCAATATCATTAAAATATGGATAACATAAAAAAATGAAATACAATGAAAGGAAACAAAAAAATAAAAAATGTATATAATGTATATATAAAATTTTTAAAAAGAATTGAAAAATAAGAAAATAACTGAAAAAATAATACTAAAAGGATTAAGAATATTAAAAAAAAAAAAAAACTTCAGATGCTATATACTGTTTTCCCTAAGAGCTGAAGCTTTTAGCTCTCTATGAGCAGTAAATTTGGTGTGAGCCAGATGTTCTTGCTGGTCTTCTGGGGGAGAGGCCTGTTGCAGTGATTGTCAGGTGCCCTTGCCCTTATGGAAATGCACCTCCCTTACCAGGGAGCTGGGATCAATGTAAGCAGCTCTGGTTCCACTACGTAGTGCTGTTTGGCTCCCTGAAAGCTTTCAGCACCAATTGGCAGGATTAAAATGGCGGCGCCCCAATCTCTAGCCCTGGAGCTGAAAGTTCATGCCCCCTACTTTTCAGTGAGCTGTCATAGAAAAGCAGTCAGTCTTATCTCTCTGGTTTCTTTCTGTTCACCCGGCCTATGACCAAGCATTTTTATCTTGGACATGCAATTGAGTTTTAAAACTCCAAATTTTAGACTCCTGTGGTGTAGACCCATGCTGTTCCTACTTGGGGGGGGGCGGTGGTGCCGTAGGTCTTGTGAGGCTTCTACCTTTTCCTGGATCCCTGTCAGGAAAGTGGTTGTATGACCATGCAGTGGTTTGCAATTGATGGCAACACAGAGCAGAATCTGGTGCCTATACTGCCTGTTCTCAGCTGGCTTCCTTGCTTCTATACCTGGGATCTCTGCCACACTTTAGGCACTCCATTCTTCCTGTGACCCCAGAGATCCTGAGACAATACCGTGCCACCTGGGATTCTGCCCTACTTTGCCACCTGAGCACCCTTAGGCCAGGCACATCCTCCACTGTTGGAGACTTCTAAAAGTTCTAATCTTGTACTCCGCTGCTTATAATACTTTGTGGTAGCCTCTGTAAGCAGGCTCCCTCCCTTCCCCAGCATCCTCTGATATATCACCCCATTTTCAAGTCTCTGCACCTCCTACCTTCCAAAAAGTGGTCACTTTTCTATTTGTAGAATTGTAGCATTTCTTTTCTCAGACCTTTGATTGATTTCACACATGTTCAGAAAGATTTGATAACTATCTAGCTTTATTTGGACCAGAGAAACTTAGGGCCCCATCTTAACTCTGCCATCTTAACTGATTTGGATATGAGATTTTATTTCACGACAATAAGATATTTTGGAACTAGATTGAGGTGGTAGTTTCATAAAATTGTGAATGTACTAAATGACACTGTATTGTTCACTTTAAAATAGTTAATTTTGTTATGTGAATTTTATATCACTTTTTAAAAAATCTATTTAGTAATGCCAGAAATCCTGGCAGTAGAAGTTGGAGATTCCACCTGAGCCCAAAAGTATACTCGTGCTGCCTGTAGCCTTGAATGTGATGGCAGCATATGTCCTTCCCCAGGGCCAGCCCTCATTTTAGCTCATTTTAGCCACTCTTTCCCTCAAAAGAAAATTTTAACTGTCAATTTCCTAGCTACATCTGCCCTGGAGACTTATATTGTTTGGCCTTTGCCATCTTTAGCTGAGCAGATGTTTCATTTTAGATTGGCTTTCTGGTCCTGCTCTATGGATGCCATGATACCTGCCTGATCTCTATAGGTATTAACTTAGAGCTTAGGCTGAGATGTAGGCTTTCAGTACACTAAGGCTTATTGACCAATGGCTTGTGAGATAGCTAGCCTAGCAACATATTTTTTCATCCAGAAAGTCAAGTAGCTGTAATTTGCCTTTGGGAGGGAGGGCTGGATTGTAGTGTCAATCCAGTGGGATGCCATAGCCTTCACTAGGACAGAGGGGGAAAAAAGAGAATGAAGGGGATTGGGGGGGGTGCAGCATACACAGAAAGAAAAATCATCCACTACCACTCTTTTAAATTCAGTTCAATAGTGCCAGAAATCTAGGCATTAGGTATAGAAGATTCTATCTCAGTCAAATAATTTATTTATGCTGCTTATAGTCTTGAAGTGGGAGGGCAGAACCCCATGTGGTCTATCTCCAGATCAATCTATTCAAAAATTTTTAAGGCTCTTGCTTATAACTTCATTTGGGGAGAGAATAAGGGTTTCTGTAGCCAAAAAAAAAGAAAGAAAGAAAGAAAGAAAATGAAAATCATTGATGCGTATGAAAGATACAAGATTCTAGAGATTGGAAACTAAACAATAAGTTCTGTATACCAACTTATTCTCCAGGGGTATGTTCAAAAAGGTAATTTTTTTTAAATTTAATTTAATTTGTTAGTCACCATACAATACATTATTAGTTTTTAATGTGGTGATCCACGATTCATTGGTTTTGTATAACACCAAAGTGCTCCGTGCAGTACATGCCCTCCTTAATACCCATCACTGGGCTAACCCATCCCCCCACCCCCTCCCCTCTAAAACCCTGTTTGTTTCCCAGAGTCCATAGTCTCTCATGGTTCATCTCTCCCTCTGATTTCCCCCCTTTCATTCTTCCCTTCCTTCTCCTAATGTCCTCCATGCTATTCCTTATGTTCCACAAATAAGTGAAACCATATGATAATTGATTTTCTCTGCTTCAGGTATTTCACTTAGTATTATCTCCTCCAGTCCCATCCATGTGGATGTAAAAGTTGGGTATTCATCCTTTCTGATGGCTGAGTAATATTCCATTGTATATATGGATCACATCTTCTTTATCCATTCATCTGGTGAAGGGCATCTTGGCTCTTTCCACAGTTTGACTCTTGCAGACATTGGTGCTATGAACATTGGGGTGCATATGGCCCTTCTTTTCACTACATCTGTGTCTTTGGGGTAAATACCCAATAGTGCAATTGCTGGGTCACAGGGTAGCTCTATTTTTAATTTTTTGAGGCACCTCCACACTGTTTTCCAAAGTGGCTGTACCAGCTTGCATTCCCACCAACAGTGTAAGAGGGTTCCCCTTTCTCCACAACCTCTCCAACATTTGTTGTTTCTTGCCTTGTCAAATTTGCCATTCTAACTGGTATAAGGTGGTTATTTCAATGTGGTTTTGATTTGAATTTTCCTGATGGCTAATGATGATGAACGTTTTTTCATGTGTCTGTCTTCTTTGGAGAAGTGTCTGTTCATGTCTTCTGCCCATTTTTTGACTTGATTATTTGTTTTTTTGGTGTTGAGTTGGTTAAGTTCTTTATAGATCTTGGATACCAGCCCTTTATCTGTAGTGTCATTTGCAAAATCTTCTCCCATTCTGTGGGTTGCCTCTTTGTTTTGTTGACTCTTTCCTTTGCTGTGCAGAAGCTTTTTATCTTGATGAAGTCCCAAAAGTTCATTTTTGCTTTTGTTTCACTAGCCTTTGGAGATGTATTCTGAAAGAAGTTCCTGTGGCCAATGTCAAAGAGGTTACTGCCTATGTTCTCCTCTAGGATTTTGATAGATTCCTGTCTCACACTGAGGCCTTTCATCCATTTTGAGTTTATCTTTGTGTATGGTGTTAGAGAATGGTCGAGTTTCATTCTTCTGTGTATAGCTGTCCAATTTTCCCAGCACCATTTACTGAAGAGACTGTCTTTTCCATTGCATATTTTTTCCTGCTTTGTCGAAGATTATTTGACCACAGAGTTGAAGGTCCGTATATGGGCTCTCTATTCTGTTCCATTGGTCTGTATGTCTGTTTTTGTGCCAGGACCATGCTTTCTTGATGATCACTGCTTTGCAATATAGCTTGAAATTGGGCAACGTGATGCCCTCAGCTTTGTTTTTCTTTTTCAACATTTCCTTGACGATTTGGGGTCTTTTCTGATTACACACAAATTTTAGGACTGTTTGTTCCAGCACTTTGCAAAATGTCATTGGAATTTTGATCAGGATGGCAGTGAAGTTTTAGATTGCTCTGGGTAGCATAGATATTTTAACAGAGTTTATTCTTCCTATCCATGAGCATGGAATGTTTTTCCATCTTTTTGTGTCTTCTTCAATTTCTTGCATGAGTGTTCTGTAGTTTCTAGAGTATAGATCCTTTACCTCTTTGGTTAGGTTTATTCTGAGGTATCTTATTGTTTTGGTGCTATTATAAATGGAATCTTTTCTCTAATTTCTTTTTCTACAGTTGCACTGTTAGTGTATAAGAAAGCAGCTGATTCTGTGCACTGATTTTGTATCCTGCCACATTATGAATTGCTGTATGAGTTCTAGTAATTTGGGGGTGGAGTCTTTTGGGTTTTCCACATAAAGTATCATGTCATCTGTGAAAAGAGAGAGTTTGACTTCTTCTTTGCCAATTTGAATACCTTTTATTTCTTGTTGTTGTCTGATTGCTGTTGCTACGACTTCTAGCACTATGTTGAACAATAGTGGTGAGAATGGGCATCCAGGACATGTTCCTGATCTCAAGGGAAAGGCTCTCAGCTTTCCCTTAGGAAAGGGATGATATTGAGGATGACATTCACTGTGGGTTTTTCATAGATGGATTTTATGAACTTGAGGAACGTTCCCTCTATCCCTATACTCTGAAGAGTTTTAATCAGGAAAGGATGCTGTATTTTGTCAAATGCTTTTTCTGCGTCAATTGGGAGGACCATATGGTTCTTCTCTCTCCTGTTATTAATGTGTTCTGTCACGTTGATTGATTTGTGAATGTTGAACCACTCTTGCATCCCAGGGATAAATCCTACTTGGTTGTGATGAATGATCCTTTTAATGTATTGTTGGATCCTAATAGCTAGGATTTTGTTGAGCATTTTGGAATCCATATTCATCAGGCATATTGGTCTGAAATTCTGCTTTTTGATGTAGTCTTTGCCTGGTTTGGGGATTAAGGTAATGCTAGCCTCATAGAATGAGTCTGGAAGCTTTCCTTCTGTTTCTATTTTTTGAAACAACTTCAGGAGAATAGGTATTATTTTTTCTTTGAATGTTTGGTAGAATTCCCCAGGGAATCCATCAGGCCCTGGACTCTTGTTTTTGGGGAGATACTTGATCACTGCTTCAATCTCGTTACTGGTTATTGGCCTATTCAGGTTGTCAATTTCTTCCTGTTTAAGCTTGGAAGTTTATAGGTTTCCAGGAAGGCATCCATCTCATCCAGGTTGCTAAGTTTATTCGCATAGAGTTGTTGATAATAATTTCTAATAATTGTTCCTATTTCCTTGGTGTTAGTCGTGATCTCTCCCCTTTCATTCATAATTTTATTAATTTGGGTCCTTTTTCTTTTCTTTTGGATAAGTCTAGCCAGTGGTTTATCGATCTTAATTCTTTCAAAGGACCAGCTTCTAGTTTCATTGATCTGATCTACTGTGTTTCTGGTTTCTAATTTATTGATCTCTGCTCTAATCTTAATTATTTCTCTTCTAATGCATGGTTTAGGCATCGTTTGTTGCTTTTTCTCTAGTTCTTTAAGGTGTAGAGTTAGCTGGAGAATTTGGGATTTTTCTGTCTTTTTGAGTGAGGCTTGAATGGCTGTGTATTTCCCCCTTAGGACTACCTTTGCAGTATCCCATAGGTTTTGGACTGATGTTTTCGTTCTCATTGGTTTCCAGGAATTTTTTGAGTTCTTCTTTGATTTCCTTGTTGACCCAAACATTCTTGAACAGAGTGGTCTTTAGCCTTCAAGTGTTTGAATTTCTGCCAAATTTTTTCTTGTGATTGAGTTCCAGTTTTAAAGCATTGTGGTCTGAGAATATGCAGGGAATATCTCAAACTTTTAGTGTCAGTTGAGACCTGATTTTTGACCCAGTATGTGGTCTATTCTGGAGAACGTTCCATGTGTGCTCGAGAAGAATGAGTATTCTGTTGTTTCAGGGTGGAATGTTCTGTATGTATCTATGAGGCCCATCTGGTCTAGTGTGTCATTCAAAGCTCTTGTTTCTTTGTTGATTTTCTGCTTCAGTGATCTGTCTATTGCTGAGAGTGGAGTATTGAGGTCTCCTACAATTAATGTATTGTTATCAATATGACTATTTTGGTAAACAGTTGGCTTATGTAGATGGCTGCTCCCATGTTGGGGGTGTAGATATTTACAATTGCTGGGTCTTCTTGTTGGATAGAGCCTTTAAGAATGATACAGTGTCCTTCTGTGTCTCTAACTATAGTCTTTAGCTTAAAATCTAATTTGTCTGATATAAGAATTGCTACCCCAGCTTTCTTTTGAGGTCCGTTGGCATGGAAGATGGATCTCCATCTCTTCACTTTCAGTCTGGATGTATCTTTAGGTTCAAAATGAGTCTCTTTTAGACAGCATATAGATGGGTCCTGTCTTTTTATGCAATCTGCAACCCTGTGCCATTTTATGGGAGCATTTAGGCCATTCACTTTGTGAGTGATTATTGAAAGATATGAATTTATTGTCATCATATTGCCTGTGAAGAACTCGTTTTTATAGATCGTTTCTGTAAATTTCTGTTCTATATCACTTTTGGGGTCTTTCTCCTTTTACAGAACCCCCCTTAATATATCCTGCAGGTCGGCTTAGTGGTCACATATTCTTTCAGTTTCTGCTGGTCTTGGAAGCTCTGCATCTCTCCATCCATTCTAAATGACAGCCTTGCCGGATAAAGTATTCTTGGCTGCATGTTCTTCTCGTTTAGTACCCTGAATATGTCTTGCCAGCCTTTTCTGGCTTTCCAGGTCTCTGTGAATAGGTCTGACATTATTCTGATGTTCCTCCCTCTGTATGTAAGGAATCTCTTCCTCCTAACTGCCGTTAAGCTGGTTTCCTTGGTTCTAAGATTTGTGAGTTTTACTATTACATGCCAGGCATTGGCCTGTTTTTCTTGATCTTGGGAGGGGTCCTCTCTGCCTCTAGGATACGACTGTTTGTTTCATTCCCCAGATTAGGGAAGTTCTCAGCTACGATTTGCTCAAATATATCTTCTAGTCCTCTCTCTCTCCACTCCCTCAGGGATTCCAATAATTCTGACATTGGAACATTTCATGGTGTCACTTATTTCTGATTCTATTTTCATGGATTCTGAGTTGTTTTTCCCTGGCCTCCTCTTTTCCCTTCTTGTCTATTAATTGGTCTTCTAGATCACTAATTAGTTCTTCTTCTTCACTTACCCTAGGTGTTAGATGATCTAAATTAGATTGGATCTCCTTGATAGCATTTTTAAGTTCTGCCAATTCAGCTTTCATTTCTGCCCTTAGAGACTCTATGTTGCCATTAATTGATTTCTCCATTCTAGCTATTGTCTTCACAATTGCTACCCTGAATTGCATCTCCGACATCTTGGTTATATCTGCATCCATTTATAAATCTGTGGCATAAATCATAGTCTCTGAGTCTTTCTTATTTTGGGGGTTCCTCCTCCTAGTCATTCTGTTGATGGGTGGTTGAGGGAATGTATAGAGTCCAAATTATTGACCACAATCCAAGCAAGGTGCACATGTTTTCTAGGGACCTTAGGGTTGCTGGCCTCTTGTTCTCCCAGCCTGTCTTCTGTGGGGAAGGACCTGCTTCACTGTTACTCAGGCAACCCTGTTTGGACAGAGTTGCCCTGCCCCCTGTGGCGGGGGACGGGCTTAGTGAAAACCATTTTTGGGGGGCTTCTGTTCTCTGGCGGCTTTCCCTGGTCGCTTTCCACATCTCTTCTGAGAGTCAGAGCAGAAGAGATCGTCTCCAACCCTCTCCCTCAGGGCATAGAAATCACAGTCTGTTCTTCAGTGAGCTCTCCAGGCCACACTGTCCATTTCTGTCTGTGCTGCTATAAACTCAGCATCCTGGGTTGTGCACCCCCTCAGCAGTGCTCCCAGTCCTCGCCCCCAGGTCAGGGCACATCTCTGCCCTTTGTGCTTCTAAAACCGCCAGCCTCCCCCAGTTCACACGCGTGGCTCCACCGCTTTGGGTTTCCATCTGGGGGGCTGCCCTAAAGTCCTTTCCCCATCGCTACCGGTCTGCGAGTCTGTGCTCCCTCCCCAGCACGGGAGTCTATCACTCACCGGCAGTGTAGGATCCAATGGCTCGGCTCCCTCCCCCTTCCATTTATCCTCCGATATCTGCCCGCAGACTCACGGCTCCCCACTTCATACCTCAAAACTAACTGCCTGCGATATTCTGTTTGTAGAGATCCATATCTATCTTCTTACATCTCAGGCTGATTTCTTGGGTGTTCAGAGTGGTCTGGTAGATACCCAGCTCAATTTTGGGGATGGTTGGAATAGGGACCCCTACTCCTCCACCATCTTTTCCCCTCCTCAAAAAGGTAATTTGTAATTGAAGTAACGTGTCACTTAAGGATAAGTCACTTAAGGATAAATTGAAGTAATATGTCACTTAAGGATAAATTGAAGTAACACGTCACTTAAGGATAAGTCCATTCAACTATTGAGTATCAACCATTCAAGAAAACAAACATCCGTTTGATCTACAGAAAAAAAACAAGTCTCTTATTTGATATTCAAGGCCCTCTGGAATTTGCCTCATCCCATGTATCTTACCTTTCCTTCACACAGCTTGCCGAAACAACCATCAGTGTGACCTAAATCAGGTTCCCAGAATGAGAGAGAGAAAAAGATACATGTGCAAGTGACATTAAGTAAGTATTCCTGGGAGAATACAAATTTCAGCCTGGATGCAAACTGTAAATTTGTCCAGACACAATGCAAAGTGCTGGGCTTTCAAAACATCCCACCAGTAAGTCATTGACCCAGAGCAGCCCTGGCCAGATGTGAATTCCCTGGCACTTGCAGCTTTCTGGATAGGAAGGCAAAGCAGCCCCTTGGGGCAAAGAAGCCCTCAAGGAGTTCTCCAAAGAGAGTCTAGGGTGCAGGTCCTTAAGTGCAAGAACATAAAAGCTAGACCAGGGCACAGCAAAATGGTGAAAGAGATCTGAAGTGGTATGAGTGGCTTACAGACCGATTTCCCCCACACTGGCCTTAGTTCTGAATCCTCATCAATCCCGTGTGCCCTGTCTAGGTACACTAAACATGCTTGCTCTCTTCTTTACCCCCGCTTTACCTGTGCTGGAGTAATAGGTTTCATTTGAGTCACATTTTTTTAGATGTTTTTAAATACTTCGGCTATAATTCTCATAATTTTTCTACTCTTTGTTCTATAATAAAAGGAGTCAATTCTGCCCAGCACTCCTTTATTGTGGTTTCTCTTATTTTTTTTTTTTTCATTTTGATTTACATCTTCACTAACCAAAGGAAAGGTAACATTTTGTCAGGGTAGCTCATCATTGTTGCATTTGTCAAGTTTTTTCATGCTTCAGATTGTCTTTATATTCATTTTGCCTTCAATGAAACACTAACAGAATCATATTTGAGGGTCACACTTTCATTCAAAACTTTGTAAGCATAATTCCATTATTGAAGTAAGGTGAACCTTTGGATATTTTTGTGCAGTATTCTGATGCCAGTGTAATGTTTTCTGCCTTATAAATTGTTTGTTTTCTCTGTCTGATGCTTGACTAGTTAAATTTTTAATATTCAATAATTTAATCAGAATATATTCCAGTGTTAGTATGTAAAATCAGACTTCCCCAAAATCTTGTTTCTCTTGTGTTGTAAATTCAAACTTTTTGCTTTATTTCAGGAAAATGTTCTCTCTCTATATTTTTTCCATTATGCTTTTTGAATTTTCTTCAGAATCACCAATTTTCTTCATATTGAATTGTCCTTGACTGCTTTCTCTATTAGCTTTTCTCTGTTTAATGGCTTTGTCTTTTTATTAACTGTTATTGTGAGTATAAAATTGTTCCTCTACATAAGTAATTTGTATCATGCTGTATCTATGTTGTCTTTTTCTGTTTATAATTATTTATTAGCTTTGGTTTTGTTCTTAGTTAGTTTCCTAGGGCCTGAAATCTTCCGTTCCATAATGCTGCATTATTTTAGCAGCTCATTTTTTGGCTTTTTGTCATGTATTTTAAATGTCCTGTCATTCCAAGTACGTGTGAAAAATTTCTTTCCATTGTTAGTTTATATTTTTCTTGAGTTGGCTGCCTTTTTTGGGCTTATTTTACATATTATGTCCTTTTCTTTTAAGCCCAACCTCATACTAAATTTGCATTCTGTTTTTTCATTATATTCATGCATGTGTAGCTCTGTGTCCCCCTTGTTTCTTAAATCTAATGTGACTAGTTGGGGTGGGGTTTGACTCCTCAATCTTTTCAGTGGAAATGAAGGGCAATGAATAGGACAGAAGATAGTTTGATGGCCAGTCTTCCTTTCTGGTGGCACCATACATAAACAACATTATCTTATTTTTGTGTGCCAATATTCCCAATTCTATTTTACACCAAAAGGAAGACCAGATATTACCATTACATACTGGTATTTGCTGTGTTTGGTAAATCTTGTAGCAATGAGGGGCATAAAACATGGTTCAACCCTCCTTGCTGATCTCATAGCAACAATCATCTGGTTGGTTGTTTCTGAGCCTCCTTCTCTGGCTTCCACAATTTCCATGCCTAGAGCTCCATCCATGCTGCTCATCTCATGTGGTTAAACTTTCTGCAGTTTCTCCTATATATTTCAGATGTTCACTTTACTCTTCAGTCCTTTCTCTTCTGTTTTGTGATTTTAGGGATTTTAAAAAGAATTCGTGGTCCACCAAACTACCTTTTTGTTTTCAAGGGAAATCACATTATACGTTTTACTATCTTTTCCATTATTTCTAGAGTTAGGGCCAGGAATAAGACATTTCTAAGTATTCTGAATTAAAATTAAAAATCAACCTCCTTCTTATTTACTTAGTAAGATATTAAGTACTTTTCTGAGAGTTCTCGGTAAGCACTCTAAGTATGTTCATTCTGTCTTCTTTGAATCTTTTGTATTTATCTTTGAACTGGAGGGGTATATCACTTTACAGAGATGCTACAAATCAATATACAAAGCTATTAGTGTTTTCAATGAACTATTTCCCTTCCAACTACTTTCTAAATGCTTTCAGCATTTCACCTTGAATCACAACTTTAGTAATACACAATTTCTTATGTTTAGACACACAATACTCAAGTATTTTTTGGTTACAATATGCTGCTTACATCAAAACTCCTAACAGAAACTGTTTTTTTTTTTTCATGGACATGCAGTTACTAAATTCTAATTTAAAATTATATCTTTAAAAAAGGGAAGAATAGAGAGAAAAGGGAAAAGGAAAACACTTGAAAACAAATTATGACAATTCGTAATAAATATAAAATAATATTCGAGTAGGAGGAATAATAGTTTAACCAAGAATCAAATGGTCCAGCTATAAACCACTTGATTCCTTTTCAATTAACCTTCATCTTTTTTCTTTACATACACATTTATAGATTCTGGGTTAGTGCCAGAGAGGATATGGGGGGATCTGGCTAAATACCAGTTGTTCTTTCTGTGACTAAATAGTAGAGTATTATAGCTTCTCTAAATATTGGGAAAGCTGTTGGTGAGATGAGAGGAAGTGTAATGAATCTAATAAATTGAAAGGAAACAATAGTTCAGATACTGTGAACAGAGAAAGTTGGAAGCAATGGCAGTATGAGAGTGATAGCTGGATCAAAAAAGAGAAATAAAATTATATAAGGAGAAAGAAATTATGTAAGGAGAAAGAAGAGAAATACTTATGACTATTAAACTTAGAGCCAGGGCCTTTTATACCATGCCATCTCAGGCTGTGCCACATTGTGGAAGGGTTAGCCTTGATGTGTAAATTGGTTCCAATTTGAGTCTCAGTAGATTAAGATTATTGACTAAAGGGGAGGAGTTAATATGGCAGAGGAGTAGGGGGACCCCAAGTTTGTCTTGTCCATCAAATACAACTAGATAGTTATCAAATCATTCTGAGCATCCAAGAAATAAATCAGAGATCTGAGAAAACAAATGCTGCAAGTCTACAAGTAGAAAAGTGACCACCGTTTGGAAGGTAGGAGATAAGGGGACTTGAATCCAGTGTGATATAGCAGAGGATATGGCAGAGGGGAAGGAGCTGTTTAAGGAGGCTGCCACAAAGCATTATAAGGAGTGGAACGCAAAATCGGAACTTTTAGAAGTCTGCTACAGTGGGGGATATGCCTGGCTTAAAGGTGCTCAGGTGGTGAAATGGGACTGAATCCCAGGTGTGACAGCATGGTCTGAGAGTCTGCAGGGTTGCAAGAAGAACAGGTGGTCCCTCAGTGTGGCAGAGTTCCCAGGCATTGGAGTGGGGAAGCTGGCTGAGTACAAGGAGTCTAGATGATGGCTTTTTCTGCTGTGTTGCCATAAACTGTGAACCACTGCACAGTCATGCAATTGCTTTCCAGGGACAGGTCCTGCAAAAAGCAGCTTGGCAGGACCCCACCTACAATGGGCGGGACTCCCCTTCCCCAGGAGAAGCAGTGTGGGTCTGTGCCATGAGAGTCCCTGAAATTTGGAGTTTTGAAACTCACCGTCTTGTTTCATTTCTCCCTCTCTTTCCCTATGATCCTCTGTCCTGTTTCTCAAATTCCTCATATCAGTGAGATCATATGCTTGTCTTTCTCTGGTTGACTTATTTCACTTAGCATAATACCCTCTGGTTCCATCCACGTTCTGGCAAATGACAAGATCTCGTTTTTTGATGGCTGCATAATGTTCCGTGTGTATATAGATACCACATCTTCTTTATCCATTCATTTGTTGATGGACATCTGGACTCTTTTCATAGTTTGGCTATTGTGTACATTGCCGCTATAAACATTGGGGTGCAGGTGCCCCTTCGGATCACTACATTTAGATCTCTGGGGTAAATACCCACTAGTGCAATTGGTGGGTCGTAGGGTAGCTCTATTTTCAACTTTTTGAGGAACCTCCATACCATTTTCCGGAGTGGCTACACCAGCTTGCATTCCCACCAACAGTGTAAGACGGTTCCCCTTTCTCCACATCCCCGCCAACATCTGTCATTTCCTGACTTGTTAATTTTAGCCATTCTGACTGGTGTGAGGTGGTATCTCTTTGAGGTTTTGATTTGGACTTCCCTGATGCCAAGTGATGTTGCGCACTTTTCATGTGTCTATTGGCCATTTCGATGTCTTCTTTGCAGAAATGTCTGTTCATGTCTTCTGCCCATTTCTTGATTGGATTATTTGTTCTTTGGGTGTTGAGTTTGATAAGTTCTTTATGGATTTTGGATACTAGCCCTTTATCTGATAGGTCATTTGCAAATATCTTCTCCCATTCTGTCGGTTGTCTTTTGGTTTTGTTGACTGTTTCCTTTGCTGTGTAAAACCTTTTTATCTTGACGAAGTCCCAATAGTTCACTTTTGCCCTTGCTTCCTTTGCCTTTGGCGACGTTTCTAGGAAGAAGTTGCTGTGGCTGAGGTTGAAGAGGTTGCTGCCTGTGTTCTGCTTTAGGATTTTGATGGATTCCGGTCTCACATTTAGGTCTTTCGTCCATTTTGAGTCTATTTTTGTGTGTGGTGTAAGGAAATGGTCCAGTTTCATTCTTCTGCATGTGACTGTCCAATTTTCCCAATACCATTTCTTGAAGGGACTTTTTCTATTGGATATTCTTTCCCGCTTTGTCAACGATTAGTTGACCTTAGAGTTGAGGGTCCATTTCTGGGCTCTCTATTCTGTTCCTTTGATTTATGTGTCTGTTTTTGTGCCAGTACCATACTGTCTTCATTACAGTTTTGTAATAGAGCTTGAAGTCCGGAATTGTGATGCCACCAGCTTTGCTTTTCTTTTTCAACATTCCTCTGGCTATTCGGGGTCTTTTCTGCTTCCATACAAATTTGAGGATTAATTGTTCCATTTCTTTGAAAAAAGTGGATGGTATTTTGATAGGGATTGTATTAAATGTGTAGATTGCTCTAGGTAGCATTGACATCTTCACAATATTGGTTTTCCAATCCATGAGCATGGAACGTTTTTCCACTTCTTTGTATCTTCCTCAATTTCTTTCATGAGTATTTTATAGTTTTCTGAGTACAGATTCTTTGCCTCTTTGGTTAGATGTATTCCTAGGTATCTTATGGTTTTGGGTACAATTGTAAATGGGATCAACTCCTTAATTTCTCTTTCGTCTGTCTTGTTGTTGGTGTATAGAAATGCAACTGATTTCTGTGCATTGATTTTATATCCTGCCACTTTACTGAATTCCTGTATGAGTTCTAGCAGTTTTGGGGTGGAGTCTTTTGGGTTTTCCACATAAAGTATCATGTCATCTGCAAAGAGTGAGAGTTTGAGTCCTTCTTTGCCAATTTGGATGCCTTTTTGTTGTCTTATTGCTGTGACTAGGACTTCTAATACTATGTTGAATAGCAGTGGTGATAGTGGACATCCTTGCCATGTTCCTGACCTTAGGGGAAAAGCTCTCAGTTTTTCCCCGTTGAGAATTATATTTGCTGTGGCTTTTTCATAGATGGCTTTTATGATATTGAGGTATGTACCCTCTAACCCTACACTGTGAAGAGTTTTAATCAAGAAAGGATGCTGTACTTTGTCAAATGCTTTTTCTGCATCTATTGAGAGTATCATACGATTCTTGTTTTTTATTAATGTATTGTATCACATTGATTGATTTGCAAATGTTGAACCGACCTTGCATCCCAGGACTACATCCCACTTGGTTGTGGTGATTAATTCTTTTAAGGTACTGTTGGATCCTATTGGCTAGTATTTTGGTGAGAATTTTTGCATCCATGTTCATCAGGGATATTGGTCTGTAATTCCCCTTTTTGATGGGGTCTTTGGTTTTGGGATCAAGGTAATGGTGGCCTCATAAAATGAGTTTGGAAGTTTTCCTTCCATTTCTATTTTTTGGAACAATTTCAGAAGAATATGTATTAGTTCTTCTTTAAATGTTTGGTAGAATTCCCCTGGGAAGCCATCTGGCCCTGGGCTCTTGTTTGTTGGGAGATTTTTGATTACTGCTTCAATTTCCTTACTGATTATGTGTCTGTTCAGGTTTTCTATTTCTTCCTGGTTCAGTTTTGGTAGTTTATCCGTCTCTAGGAATGCATCCATTTCTGGGAGAAATGTAAATGGACTAAATGCTCCAAAAAATAAAAATAGAAAAAATAAAAAAGATATAGGGTATCAGATGGATTTTTTAAAAAAGGAACCATTGATATGTTACTTACAAAAGATTCATTTTAGACCCAAATACACCTCCAGATTGAAAGTGAAGGAGTGGAGAACCATATATCCTGCTAATTTACATCAAAAGAAAGCTGGAGTAGCCATCCTTATATCAGACGAACTAGATTTTAAACCAAAGACTGTAGTAATAGATGAACAGGACACTACATCATAATAGAGGGGTATATCCAACAAGAAGATCTAACAACTGTTAGTGTTTATTCCCCTTATGGGAACAGCCAAATATATAAATAAAGGCAATCTACTCATTTAAAACAATCCTTATCAAAATACCACCAGCATTTTCAGAGCTGGAACAAACAACGCTAAAATTTGTATGGAACCAGGAAAGACCCTGAATAGCTAAAGGAATGTTGAAAAAGAAAACCAGGGGTGCCTGGGTGGCTTAGTTCATTAAGCATCTGCCTTTGGCTCAGGTTATGTTCCCAGGGCCTTGGGATCAAGCCCACATCATGCTCCCTGTTCAACGGGGAGCCTGCTTCTCCCCCTCCCTCTGCTGCTCCCCCTGCTCATACTCTCTTTCTGTCAAATAAATAAGCAAAATCTTGAAAGAAAGAGAGAGAGAGAGAGAGAGAAAGAAAAAGGAAGGAAGGAAGAAAGAAAATGAAAACCAAAGCTGGTGGCATCACAATTCTGGACTTCAAGCTGAATTACAAAGCTGTAACCATCAAGACAGTATGCCATAAAAACAGTCACATAGATCAATGGGACAGAATAGAGAATCCAGAAATGGACCCTCAACTCTGGGCAACTAATCTTCAACAAAGCAGGAAAGAATAGCTAGTGGGGGGAAAAAAACAGTCTCTTCAACAAATGCTGTTGGGAAAACTGGACAGCCACATGTAGAAGAATGAAACTGAGCCATTTTCTTACACCATACACAAAAATATATTCAAAATGGATGAAATACCTAAATGTGAGACAGTAAACCATCAAAATCCTAGTGGAGAACACAAGCATCAACCTCTTCGACCTCATTGCCAGTAAATTCTTGCTAGATACGTCTTCAAAGGCAAGGGAAACAAAAGCAAAAATGAACTATCGGGACTTCATCAGAATACAAAGCTTTTGCACAGCAAAGGAAACAGTCAACAAAACTAAAAGGCAACCCGCAGAATGGGAGAAGATATTTGTTAATGACATATCAGATAAAGGGCTAGTATCCAAAATCTATAAAGAATTTATAGCTTGCTCAACACCGAAAAAAACAAATAATCTAGTCAAGAAATGGACAGAAGACATGAACAGACATTTCCCCACAGAAGACATGCAAAGGGCCAACAGACACATGAAAAAATGCTCAATGTCACTCAGTATCAAGGAAATACAAATCAAAACAATGAGATACCACCTCACATGAGTCAGAATAGCTAAAATTAACAAGTCAGGAAACAACAGATGTCGACAAAGATGCGGAGGAAGGGGAACCCTCCTACACTGTTGTTTGGAATGCAAACTGGTGTAGCCACTCTGGAAAACAATATGGAGGTTCTTCGAAAAGTTAGAAATAAACCTACCCTATGACCCAGGAATTGCACCACTAGGTATTTAACCAAAGGATACAAACGTAGTGATTCTGAGAGACACGTGCATTTCAATGTTTATAGCAGCAATGTCCATAATAGCCAAATATGGAAAGAACCCAGATGTCTATGGATGATGAATTGATAAAGATGTGATTATATATATATATAATGGAATGTTACTCAGCCATCAAAAAGAAGGAAATCTTGCCACTTACAATGACGTGGTTGTAACCAGATATTATGCTAAGCAAAATAAGTCAGTCAGAAAAGACAAATACCATATGATTTTACTCATAGGAATTTAAGAAACAAAACAGATGAACATAGGGGAAGGGAAGGAAAAACAAAGTAAGATAAAAACAGAGAGGGAGGCAAACCATAAAAGTCTTAGCTATAGGAAAGAAACCGAGGGTTGCTGGAAGGGAGGTGGCGGGGTGGGATATTTGGGTAATGGGCATTAAGGTGGACAGTTAATGTCATGAGCACTGGGTGTTATATGTAAGTAATGAATCACTAAATTCTACCCCTGAAACTAATAATACACTATATGTTAACTTAATTGAAAAGGGAAAAGACTGTTGACTAAATTTTTTTTTAAAGGTCAAGCATGTCTAAGCCATATTTCTTTTGTTCCATATCACCAGTCCTCCTTACTTATTCAACAGTGCTTCTGGATATAGAATAAGAGAGGGTTTTGGATGGCCTGGCTCAATTACAATTGTTTCTCCGTGTCTGAGTGGTAGTTTTAGAGTTGTGTACATGTTGGTAAAGGATATCAATGCAAATAAGACGAGAAGAGATGAAATAAACTTAATAGATTTAGAGAAAATAATGTTGCAGAAGTTAAAAATAGAGAAAGTTAAAACCCTAGCAAAATGAGAAGAGCTGATCAAGAAAGAAAAATAGAATACAAAAGAAATGAGAATAAGGACAATAGAAACACATAGCTTATCACCACTGGCCTAGGGGACAGGGCCTTTTGTATCATGTCACCTCAGGCCATGTCATATTAACAAAGGTAATGCACTACTGTTACAATTAGCATCTACATGGGATTAGGACTTTTCACCAGCAAGGGACAGAAACCTTTTCTACATGGGATTTAGCAAAATAAGGATTTTTTTTTTTTGCTACCTCACTTTAACAGAAGGTCAAGAGATAATTTAAGATTTGATTCAGGTCTTTTCTCATCTTCTTTTCTCCTGCTTTTCACTCCTCAACCCCATAAATTTTTGTTGATATTATTTTTCAGCAAGTTCTCCCAGTAGCTTTGAGAAAATACCCTACCAATTCTTAGCCCTGCAGCAGAACATATCTGCTTAGGTTTCTGAAATATTCCTTCAATAGAGTCTCATTGACTTGACTTGGATAACATACCATTCATGAGCAAAGTACTGGTCCTAGAACCTACATATTTTTAATGGGTCCACATGGGTCACATGTCTATTTATTTAGCTGAATACATACAGCTTATTCTTCATATAATAGCCAGAAATATCAAATTGATTATGGTACACTTTGCCTAAACTGCAACGTTCCCCCACTGATTTTTAAGCCTATGTTAATTGTTTGATCTCATCTCAGTTCACATTCCCTTCCACTCACTCTGCTTCAATCGCCCTGGCCTCCTACATGTTCTTTGAGAATTCTAAGCAGGTTCTACTTTGAGACTTTTTTTGCTTTGTTTCTTCTGCCTGAATGGTATTCCCCATGCATGTGGACATGGCTCATTCTTTCACATCTTTAAGGTCACAATGGTGATTTCTTTGATCACTTTATTCAAAATTAGTTTTCTCAGTGCATAACGTGTTCTTTCTTTGCTTTAGTTTTCCACAGGGCACTTATCAGAATCTAAGAAATTGAATGTTTTATTGGTTTATCCAATTTATTATCTATGTCATCCAACTCCCACTAAAATGTAAGATTTCTGAGGGCAAGCAAGCAGCAGATCAGGAGCAAATACATAGTAGGTATTCAGAAAATATATTGAATATATTGAATGAATTAATAAATCAATACAAAAATGAATATAATCTTTGAGTGGGAAACTTTGACCAAATAATTTTATCTAAAGGGGAAACTGAGTGGATCAGGTACCATGAAATCTATAGACTCTTTATAGACTTTATATAGACTCTTTCTCCTGTTTGTATTAGGAACTATTTTTAAACCCTATTTTGATACCAATTTGAACCTTGTTTTGTTCGTCATGAGGAAAACCACATGTAAACTGTTTTTATAATTTCACTCCTCACTTTTGATGGATTTCCAATTTCTCATGGTTAAAACATGAAAGAAGGGATAATAGTTTTCCTACGGGGTTACTAAGTCTACTAAGTGAGTTTATATGTACAGAAGTAATTTATACAATAAAAGCACTAAAAAAAAGACTTATGATTATGGATATTTATAACCACTGATTGCATTTACATTTTTAAAATACGTTAGTTATAATTAAGCTAATCAAAGAAATCCAGTGCAAAAGTAATGTATTTATTTCTGTTTTGTTGTACTTCCCTTAGGGGATCATGGACATCGAAGCATATTTTGAAAGAATCGGTTATAAGAACTCTAGGAAGAAATTGGACTTGGAAACATTAACTGATATTCTTCAGCACCAAATCCGAACCATTCCCTTTGAGAACCTTGACATCCATTGTGGGGAAGCCATGGAATTGGGCTTGGAGCCCATTTTTGATCAAGTTGTAAGGAAGAACCGTGGTGGGTGGTGTCTCCAGGTCAATCATCTTCTGTACTGGGCTCTGACCACAATCGGTTTTGAGACCACAATGTTAGGAGGGTATGTTTACAGTACTCCAGCCAGCAAATATAGCAAGGCTATGATTCACCTTCTGCTGAAAGTGACTACTGATGGCAGGAATTACATAGTAGATGCTGGGTTTGGACGCTCTTACCAGATGTGGCAGCCTCTGGAGTTAATTTCTGGGAAGGATCAGCCTCAGGTGCCTTGCATCTTCCACTTGACAGAAGACAAAGGAATCTGGTACTTGGACCAAATCAGAAGAGACCAGTACATTCCAAACCAAGAGTTTCTTAATTCTGATCTCCTAGAAAAGAATAAATACCGAAAAATATACTCCTTTACTCTTGAACCTCGAACAATTGAAGATTTTGAGTCTGTGAATACATACCTTCAGATGTCTCCAACATCTGTGTTTACAAACAAGTCATTCTGTTCCTTGCAGACCTCTGAAGGGGTTCACTGTTTAGTGGGCTGCACCCTTACCTATAGGAAATTCAATTTTAAGGACAATATGGATTTGATAGAGTTTAAAATACTGAATGAGGAAGAAGTAGAAAAAGAGCTGAAAAATATATTTAATATTTCCTTGGAGAGAAAGCTTGTGCCCAAACATGGTGATCAATTTTTTACCATTTAGTATAAGGAGCAAAAATGGTCCTCAGTATTACTTCATGTACTGAAACTTTTTATTATAAAAAATTTTAATCATAGAGATAATAAAATAGTAAATGTCTGTATCACCCAATTTATCAATTATCAGCTACCATATTTCCCCAATACTCACACATTATACTGAGGAAAATTTTACCCTTAAAAATGTCAGCATTTAACATTACAAAGCTGTAGTCATCAAGACAGTATGGTACTGGCAAAAAAAAAAACCAGACACATAGATCAATGGAACAGAATAGAGAACCCAGAAATGGATCCACGACTATATAGTCAACTAATCT
The DNA here is from genome assembly GCF_037043125.1 of Eumetopias jubatus. Taxonomy (NCBI): domain Eukaryota; kingdom Metazoa; phylum Chordata; class Mammalia; order Carnivora; family Otariidae; genus Eumetopias; species Eumetopias jubatus. Next base: position 41,633,528 of record NW_028274808.1, read on the forward strand.
TCAAGAGAGCAGGAAAGAACATCCAATGGAAAAAAAGACAGTCCCCTCAACAAATGGTGTTGGGAAAACTGGACAGCCACATGCACAAAATGAAACTGGACCACTTTCGTAGACCATACACAAAAAATAAATTCAAAAGACCTAAATGTGAGACAGGAAACCATCCAAATCCTAGAGGAAAACACAGACAGAAACCTCTTTGACCTCAGCTGCAGCAAGTTCTTACTAGACACGTTACCAGAGGCAAGGGAAACAAAAGCAAAAATAAACAATTGGGACTTCATCAAAATAAAAAGCTTCTGCACAGTGAAGGAGACAATAAAACTAAAAGGCAGCCCATGGAATGGGAGAAGATATTTGCAAACGACATATCAGATAAGGGTTAATACCAAAGTCTATAAAGAATTTATCAAACTTAACACCCCCCAAAACAAATAATCTGGTTAAGAAATATGTGGAAGACATGAATAGACACTTCTCCAAAGAAGACATACAAATGGCTAACAGACACATGAAAAAATGCTCAACATCACTCATCATCAGGGAAATAAAAATCAAAACTACAGTGTGTTATCACCTCACTTATCAGAATGGCTAAAATTAACAACAAAGAAAAAACGGGTGTTGGTGAGGCTATGGAGAAAGGGGAACCCTCTTGCACTGTTGGTGGGAATGAAAACTGGTGTAGCCACGCTGGGGAACAGTTTGGAGGTTCCTCAAAAAGTTAAAAATAGAACTCCCTACAATTCAGCAATCGCACTCTTAGGTATTTACCAAAAAGATACAAAAATACAGATTCTAAGGTGGTACATGCACCCCAATGTTTATAGCAACATTATCAACAATAGCCAAACTATGGAGAGAGCCCACATGTCCAACAACTGATGAATGGATATAGAAGAGGTGATATATATATATATATATATATATATATATATATATATGGACTACTAGCCATCAGAAAGAATGAACTCTTGCCATTTGCAGTGATGTAGATGGACTAGAGTGTATTATGCCACATGAAATAAGTCAGAGAAAGAAAAATACCATATGGTCTCACTCATATGTGGAATTTAAGAAAGAAAACAGATGAACATATGGGATATGGGAAAAGAATACAAGGGGAGAGGGAAACAAGCTATAAGTGACTCTTAACAATAGAGAACAAACTGAGGGTTGATGGAGGGAGGTGGGTGGTGGATGGGCCAGATGGATGATGGGTAATAAAGAAGGCACTTGTTGAGGGCAGCTCAGTCAGTTAAGTGTCTGCCTTCAACTCAGGTCATGAATCCATGGTCCTGGGATCAAACCCCACAATGAGCTCCCTGCTCAGTGGGGAGTCTCCTTCTCTCCCTCTGCCCCTGCACCTGCTCTACCTCACACTCTATCTTTAAAAAGAAAAACATTTTTAAAAAATCTTTAAAAATCTTTTAAAAATCTGTAAAAAGAAAACACTTGTGATGAGCACTGGGGATTGTATGTAAGTGATGAATTACTGAATTCTATTCCAGAAATCAATAATGCACTATATGTTAACTAACTAAATTAAAAAAGAAACAGAATAAAATCAGAATGTAGAAAAAATAATCATGGAAGAGACGCAATTTGGTGGAAGAGTAGGGGACCTATTTCATCTGGTCCTCTGAATTTAGCTAGATAACTATGAAATCACTCTGAACACCTATGAATTCAACCTGAGATACAACAAAAGAATTGCTGGAATTCTATAAATAGAAAAGTGACCACCTTTTGCAGGGTAGGAGTGTGGAGAAGTGAAATGAAGGGGACATATCGGAGGATATGGGGAGGGGAGGGAGCCTCTGTAAGCCGGCTACCAGAAAGTGATATAGCCCCAGAGCACAAAATCTGAACCTTTAAAAATCCGCTCCAGTGAGAGACATCCCTGCCAGAAAGATGCTCTTTGGTGAAGTAGGACAGAATCCTAGGTGGAACAGTGTAGTCTCAAGATCCCTGGGGTCACAGAGAGCATGCGGGGTCCCTGAGCCAGCAGAGTTCCCCAGCATTGGAGCGGGGAACCTGGTTACTGTCTGTGAGCCCAGGAAGAAGCTCTCAGCTTGGTTTACCATAAACCGTGAACCCTGCAGGCTCTGGTGACACCTCTCAGTGGAGTGGGGAGGAGCCTTGCAAAGGTCAGTTAAAGCCATGGCCCTCTGCCTTCCCCCGGGACGGGCAATGGGGGCACTGGCACTACTAGGTGAATGCTGTCCTTGCAGGGTCCCTGCAAAGACAGAGGCTCATGACCCCCTACCTTTCTCCAGTAGGGGTGGTACAGGTACACGCATGACCAGGTGACCCTTCTACTGGGGGGAGGGTGTTCTGGAAATGACAGAAATGCATGAACCTCCACCTTCCCCCAGGAGTCTGCAGTGTGGCACACACAGTGAAAACTGCTTATCCCTGAGGGTTTACTGAAGAAAGGGGACCAGTCTTTCAGCTTGGGGGCTGGAGATTGGGGCACAGCCATTTTTACTCTCATCTTCTAAAGAGGCCTAGAAAGCCTTCAGGGAACAAAAGAGACATAGAAAAACCTTATATTGAGCCCGCCCCCTGGCAAGGGTTGGTGCAACTCAGCCAAGACAAAGACACCTGAGACTCAGTGCAGCAGGCCCCTGCTCCAGGACTAGCTGAAAGAACAAGGAACACCAAGCTTAGAGAACACACAGCACTGCAAACGTGCAGCTCTAAGGGAAAATAGTACATAGAATTCGAGGTTGTTTCTCATGATTCTTTTATATTTCAGTTTAAAATTTTCCCTTTTCAACGAGTTTTTTATTTTATCAACTCTTTATTTTTAAGTCTTTTTTTAACTTTCGTTTTTTACATTTACATTTCCTAGACATATTCTTCATTTTTGGTTTCCTCTCACTGTATTCAATTTTATTTTTGTATATGTATAGTTTTGCCTTCTTTACAATTTTGGGATTTAGTGTCTTCTAACACAGACCAAAATACACCTGGGACCAAGTGGATCACCTTGTTTTGTCCACCTGGGAGATTTTATTCTCTCTTCCCCCCAACCCCTGCTTTTTTTTTTTTTTTTTGGTTTCTGATACTTCAGAATTAGCTAGTGTGTATTTCCCTTGAGTTGGGGTTGATATTTGTATTTTTTTTTCATCTGTTCATCCATATGTCTTTAGGCAAAATGACTAGAAGAAAGAATTCAAAACAAAAGAAAGATCCAGAGATAATACTCTCTACCACAGATCTAATTGATGTGGATATAAGTAAAATGTCAGAGATGGAATTCAGGACAACAATTATAAAGTTAATAGCTGGGCTTGAAAAAAGCATAAAAGATATTAGAGAATCTCTTATTGCAGAAATGAGATCTAATCAGGCCTAAATTAAAAATGCTCTGAGATGAAGTCTAAATTGGATGCTTTAACAACTAAGGTAACTGAGGCAGAAGAGACGGTAAGTGACATAGAAGGCAAGTTGGAAAGGAAGGAAGCTGAGGAAAAGAGAGAAAAACAACTAATAGACTAATAGACCAGGAAGGAAGGCTTTGAGAAATCAGTAATGCCATAAAATGAAACATCAGAATTATTAGAGTGCCTTAGGGAGAGGAAAGAGAGAAAGGGTCAGAAGGTATATTTGAGTAAATTATAGCTGAGAACTTCCTTAATCTGGGGAAGGAAACAGCCATTCATATCCAAGACAGAGAGGACCCTTCCCAAAATCAATAAAAATAAATCAACACTCTGACATATACTAAGGAAGCTTGACAATTTCAGAGAAAGGAAAAAATCTTGAAAGCAGCTGGAGACAAGAGGTTCTTAACCTATAGGGGTAGGAACATTAGACTGACATCAGACTTAATCCACAGAGACCTGACAGGCCAGAAAGATCTGGCATGATATACTCAGAGTATAAATGAGAAGAACATGGAGCCAAGAATACTTTATCCAGCAAGGCTGTCATTAAGAATGGAAAGAGCGATAAAGAACTTCCAGGACAGACAGAAATTGAAAGAATATGTGACCACCAAGACAGCACCACAGGAAACATTAATGTAATGTAAGCAATTAATTGAATTGAATTGCTATATATATATATTTAATTGCTATATATTAATGTAATGTAAGTTTAATTAAATATTAAGGTAATGTAAGCAAAGAGAGACCAAAAGTAACATAAGAGTAACATAAACCAGAAGAAAACAAAATCTACAGAAACAGGAACTTATAGGTGTTACAATGGCAATAAATTCATATCTTTCAATAGTTACTCTGAATGTAAATGGGCTAAATGTTCCAATCAAAAGACACAGGGTATCAGATTGGATAAAAAGGCAAGAACCATTCATATGCTGTCTACAAGAGCCTCACTTTAGACCCAAAGACACGTCCAGATTGAAAGTGAGGGGATGAAGAACCATTTATCATGCTAATGGACATAAAAGAAAGCTGGGTAGCAATCCTTATATCAGACAAATTACATTTTAAACCAAAGACTAGTAAGAGATGAAGAGGGACACTATATCATACTTAAAGGGTCTATCCAAAAAGAAAATCTAACAATGGCAAAGATTTATGCCCCTAACTTGGGAGCAACCAATTATATCAACCAAGTAATAACACAGTTAAAGAAACACATTGATAATAATACAATAATAGTAGGGGACATCAACACCCCACTCACAGCAATGGCTAGATCATCTAAGCAGAAGATCAACAAGGAAACAAGGGCTTTGAATGACACACTGACCCAGATGGATGTAACAGATATACACAGAGCATTCCATCCTAAAGCAACAGAATACACATTCTTCCCCTAGTGTATATGGAACTATCTCCAGAATAAATCACACACAGGGTCACAAATCAAGTCTCCACCAGTACCAAAAGATTGAGACCATTCCCTGCATATTTTCAGACCACAAGGTTTTGAAACTTGAACTCAATCACAAGAGGAAATTTGGAAGGAACTCAAACACTTGGAGGTTAAAGAGCATCCTGCTGAAGAATGAATGGATCAACCAGGAAAATAAAGATTTTAAAAATTCATGGAAAGAAATGAAAATGAAAACACAGCTGTACAAAACCTTTGGGATACAGCAAAGGTGGTCCTAAGAGGGAAGTACTTTGCAATATAAAACTCTCTCTAAAAACTAGAAAAATCTCGAATACACAAGCTAACCTTACATCTAAAGGAACTGGAGAAAGTATAGCAAATAAAGCCTAAACCAAGCAGGAGAAGAGAAATAACAAAGATTAGAGCAGAAATCAATGAAATAGAAACCAGAAGAACAGTAGAGCAGATCAATGAAACTAGAAGCTAGTTCTTAGAAAGAATAAGATAAATCTTTGGAAGAATTATCAAAAAGAAAAAAGACCCAAAATTAATAAAATCATGAATGAAAAGGGAGAGATCATGACCAACACCAAGAAAATACAAATAATTATTAGACATTTTTTGAGCAACTATATGCCAACAAATTAGGCAATCTGGAAGAAATGGATGCATTCCTGGAAACTTATAAACTACCAAGACTGAAACAGGAAGAAGTAGAAAATCTGAACAGACCAATAACCAGTAAGGAAATTGAAGCAGTAATCAAAAACCTCCCAAAAAACAAGAGTCCAGGGCTGTATGGCTACCCAGAGGAATTCTACCCAACATTTAAAGAAGAAATAAGACCTATTCTACTGAAGCTGTTTCAAAAAATAAAAATGGAAGGAAAACTTCCAAACTCGTTCCATGAGGCCAGCATTACCTTGATCTCAAAACCAGACAAGTCCCCATCAAAAAGGAGAATTACAGACCAATATCCCTGATGAACATGGATGCCAAAATACTCACCAAGATCCCAGGAAATAGGATCCAACAGTACATTAAAAGGATTATTCATCATGACCAGGTGGGATTTATTCCTGGGATGCAAGGGTTGTTCAACATTCGGGAATCAATCAATGTGATAGAACACATTAACAAAAGAAAAGACAAGAATCACATGATGCTCTTCATTGATGCAGAAAAAGAATTTGACAAAATACAGAATACTTTCTTTACAAAAACTCTCCTGAGTGTAGGGATAGAAGGAACATACCTTAAGACCTTAAAAACCATCTATGAAAAGCCCATAGTGAATATCATTCTCAATGGGGAAAAACAGAGCTTTTCCCTTAAGGTCAAGAAAACTACAGGGAGGCCCACTCTCACCATTTTTGTTCACCATAGTACTAGAAGCCCTAGCCTCAGTAATCAGACAACAAAAACAAGTAGAAGACATTCAAATTAGCAAAGAAGAAGTCAAACTCTCTCTCTTCGCAGATGACATGATACTTTATGTGGAAAACCCAAAAGACTCCACACCCAAGTTACTAGAACTCACAGCAGTTCAGCAACTGAATACAAAATCAATGCACAGAAATCAGTTGCATTTTGCAGGTAATTTTGTAGGTTTGGTGGCTGGAATTTGAGCCCACCCAATCTTCTGAATGTGTCTCCTCTCCTGACAGTCATTTCCTCATGATCTAACCTTTGCAACCTATGTTCTGTTACATAAACAGCATGATACCTCTATAACTGGACTCTTGGCTTTTTTCTTCTTCCAAACCACTCCTTTCCATGTTGTGAAAGGAATCTTTTTAAAATGTCAAGCTGATCATGTTATGCAATGAGTTGTAATTGTTTACCTGCCTGGCTTTTTTCTAGATGAGGAGACTATGAAAAGAAGTATTGTGTTGTTAATTACTCTGTTCTCTTTTTTATGTAATGAATGTTCAAAAAATTTTAGTTGGATGAATAAATGGCTTGTGACTTTATCTTTAAAAAAAAATCAGTTGCATTTTTATACATGAACAATGTGACTGAAGAAAGAGAATTTAAGGAACCGATCCCATTTACAATTGCACCAAAAACCATAAGATCCCTAGGAATAAACCTAACCCAAGAGGTAAAGGATCTATATACTAGAAACTACAGAACACTTATGAAAGATATTGAAGAAGACCGAAAGAGATGGAAAAATATTTGATGCGCATGGATTGGAAGAAAAAATATTGTGAAAATGTGCTTCCCAAAGCAATCACATAGTCAATGCACTCATTATCAAAATACCATTGACATTTTTCACTGGGATAGAACAAATAATCCTAAAATGTGTGTGGAGCAAAAAAGAGAGGCGCCTTGGGCCCATGCTTTGTTCTCCCTTGGAGTTCGGCTGGGACCCATTTCTCAGGTTGGCACACAAGCACAGATGGAAATGTTTCCAAGCTGGGCTTCTTTAAAAGCTTGTTTCTTCCAAGTCCGTGTTAGCACTGAGCGTTCCAAACACCCAGGGAGCAGTAGCGGTAGCTTCGGGTCGCAAGAGCGGAGTCCTCGTAGGTGCCTTCTGCGTGGGCCTGCTCTCCTTCGCCTCTATGCAGAGAACCGGTTCCCCAAGCTCTCCCCCCACGGGACACGGTAGCTGCTTCTTCCCTCAGAAAGGTCGACGGTAGATGAAGCACGGTTTCGCTACACTGCCGTGGCTCCGACTTAGTACGCTAGCAACGAACTCACACGGAAAGGGGGGCCGTAGTGGGAGCTTCGTGAACCAAGTGGGGAGTCGTGTTCTGCCATCTGCCACGGCCGGAGTCTCACTCAGAATACGCCTTTGCACTCACTGGCAGAGACGTGTTTCCCGCTCGGAGTTGCCTTGAGGTCCCATGTCTCATGCTCTCACCAAAACCCACACCAGGTGAAGTTCACGCTGTGGCAGGGCAACGCTTGCTGAGTCACGGGTTCTCCACAGTGTTGTGCCTTTACGTAGGTGGGTGGCTCTAGGTCTACTCGCGCACACGGGGCAAAACACCTAGCTTCCTGAAAGCAGAGTTGAGTCGAGAGGTGCCTTCTGCCCACGCCTCTTTCCTCCCTTGGCATTCTGCTCGGACCCACCCGCCAGGGCGCACCCAAGCGCGCTTGAACATGCGGCCACGTTCTGAAGTGGCGCTGTGAGTTGGAGCCGGGATTCCTTCCAGGCTTCTTCCTTCCCAGCCGGTGTCGAGCCCTGAGCGTTCCAGGCACACACGGAGCGGCGGTGTTAGCTTCGGGTGGCAAGAGCTGAGGCGAGAGAGGCCTCTGGCACCGGCCTCTTTCTCCTCCCTTTGCCTTTACGGGTGGAACCCGTTCCCCAGGCTCTCAGCCACGGTACGCCGTCAACTGCTTCCTCCCTCAGAGAGGTCGAGGGTAGCTAAAGCATGGTTTCCCTACACGGTTGCTGCCTTGAGTTAGTATGTGTGCTAGCCGATTAGACTTCCATGCCAACGTGGCGCCGCAGAGCTGGCCTCATGGAAGAAGTGGGGAATCGTGTGCTGCCTTCTGCCCCGGCCCGAGTCTCACTCGGCTTTAGGGTTGCGATGCCCTTGCAAGTGCTCTCACGCACGCCCACAACAAAATGCTTCCAATCTCAGGAAAGGGGTTTGTCAGGTGAAGCATGGACTCTCTACAGCTTGTTCCGTCACCTTTAGGTGGCTGCTTGGAAGCCTGCATGCACACACGGGGCGACTGTAGTAGCCTCACGGAACAAGAGGTGAGTTGACAGCGGCCTCCTGCGCGACCCTGTTTCTCCCCCGGTTGCGCGTATTGGACCCTCTCCCCAGTCTCCCACAGGCGTACATTGAACCGTTCCTCCCGCTTCGGGAACCGCAGTGTTAGCCAAGGCCAGTAACTCTACAGCACCGCTCCTTTGTGTTAACGGCCTGGTACGGTACCGAGGCACCCAGGCCCACGGTTGTACAGCAGTGCTAACCTCCGAAGACAAGAGGTGAGCTGAGAGCAGCCCTCCTTACAGGCCTGTTTCCCAGTCAGCGTTGGGTTTCGGCCCCATTTCTCATGCTTTCGCAAAAGCACACAACGGATGACGTTCGCGCTCAGGATGGGCCCTCTTTGCCTAGGCACTGGATCTGTCCAATTTTGCTTGTTTCCCCTATGTGAATGTTTCATAGGACTACAGAAATCACGGCGTAGAGGACCTAGCTTCACAAAAGAACAGCTGACTGGAGATTGCCTTGGGCCCATGCTTATATCTCCACTGCAATTCTGTTTGGACCCATCTCCCAGACTGGCACAGAAGCATAGTTGAAAATTTTTCCATGTTGATTTGAGGCGAAGGTAGTTGAAGCTGGGATTCTTTACAGGCTTTTTCTTCCAAGTCAGTGTCGAGCACAAGCTTTGCAAGCACACATGGAGTAATAGCGTTAGCTTCAGGCAGCAAAAGCTGAGTCGTGTGGTTCCTTCTGCACCCCCCTTTTACTCCTTTACCTTTACATATGTAACCCGTTTCCCAGGGACTGTAGCTACAGCACTGTTTGTCTACACTGTTGTTGCTTCGAGTTAGTATGCTAGCAATGAAACTTGCATGTAAATGTGGGTCCGCAGTGCTACCTTCATGAAACAACTGGCGAGTCGTGTTATGCCTTCTGCTGTGGCCTGAGTCCCACTCAGAAAATGGTTTTGGCCTCACTCATGCACACAGCAAAGTGCTTCCACCGTTTTGACTGGCTCTTTTAGCTGAAGCACGGATTCTCTACAGTGTTGTTTTTTTGAGTTGGGCTGTTGGCTTTTGGCCTACACGCACATACGGGTCAATGGTACTAGCCTCATAAACAAGACCTGAGTCAAGAGGTTTCTTTGGCACCGGCTTTTTTCTCCCTCGAGTTTATGTAGGAAGCCGTTCCCCGGGCTCTCACCCACAGTACACAGTATGCTCCTTCCTCCCACTGAGAGCTTGGCGGTAGCTAAAGCATGGTTTCTCTACAGTGTTGTTCCTTTGAGGGAGGTGCCTGGAACTTAGGCCTCCACGCACACATGCAGGATGAGTGCTAGCCTCGTGAAACAAGAACTGTTTTGAGAGGTACCTCTGCACAAAGCCGTTTCTGTTGCCCAGTGAATTATGGGATCATTTCCCAGGCTCTCACGCACACACACTGAAAGTTTTTCTACCCTCCAGAACAGTGATGCTATCTAAAACATGGTCCCTCTAAGTGCTGTTTCCTAGAGTTAGTATGCTAGCAATTAGACTTCCATGCAAAGTGGGACCGCAGTGCTGGCTTCATGAAATAAGTGGGGAGAGTCGTTTTCTGCCCTCTGCCCCAGCCTGAGTCTCACTCGGACTATGGTTTTGGACTCACTTGCCGTGCTCTCACGCACGCTCACTGCAAAATGCTTCCACTCTCAGGAAAGGCTATTTAAGTTGAAGCACAGGTTCTCTACAGTGTAGTCTTTTTGAGTGAGGTGGCTAGTTTTATGCCTGCATGCACATACGGGGCCATGGTACTAGTTTCATGAAACAAGAGATGAGTGAGAGCTGCCTTTGGCACGATGCTGTTTCTCGGTTGATTTCACGTATGGGACCTGTTCCCTGGTCTCTCATACACAAACACTGTAAAATACCTCCAGCTTCAAGAATGGTAATGTTAGCTAACGTTCGGTAACTCTACAGTTTTCATTCTTTGACTTAGTAGCCTGCACCTAGGCATCCAGACACACAGGGTACAGCAGTGCTAATATCCTAAAACAGCAGGTTGTTCGAGAGCAGCCTCCTTAGAGATCTGTTTCTGGCTCAGAGTTACATGGAGGTCCCATTTCTCATGTTTTCACAAAACCCCACAACAGATGAAGTTCACGCTGAGGAAGGGCGATGTTTGCTGAGTCACGGGTTCTCTACAGTTTTGTTCCTTTGAGTTAGGTTGATGGCTCTTAGGTCTACTCGCACACACAGGGCAACAGACCTAGCTTCCCGAAAGAAGACTTGAGATGAGAGGTGCCTTCTGCCCATGCTTCTTTCTCCCTCAGAATTACACTCGGACCCATTCCCCAGGTTGGCACACAAACACACTTGAAAATGCTGCCACCATCTGAAGAGGTGAAGTGAGCTGAAGCTGGGACTTTTACAGATTTTTTCTTCCAAGTCAGTGTTGAGTTCTGAGCATTCCAAGCACACATGGAGCAGTAGTGTTAGCTTCAGGTAGCAAGAGCTGAGTCGACAGTTGCCTTCTTCACCAGCCTGTTTCTCCCTCGCCTTTATGTTTAGAACCCGTTCCCCGGGCTCTCACCCACGGTACCCCGTAAACTGCTTCCTCCCTCAGAGTGGTGGATGGCAGCTAAAGCACGGTTTCTCTAAACTGTTGTTTCTTCGAGTTAGTACACCAGCGATTAGACTTGCATGCAAAAGTGGGGCCGTAGTGTTAGCTTCATGAAACAAGTGGGGATTCGTGTTCTGCCTTCTGCCAAGGCCCGAGTCTCACTCAGAAAATGGTTTTGGCCTCACTTGCAGTGCTATCACGCATGCACACAGCAAAATGCTTTCACCCTCGGGAATGTCTATTTTAACTGAAGCTCAGATTCTCTACAGTGTGGTTCCTTCGAGTTAGGTGGTTGGCTATCGACCTGCACGTGCACACAGGGCAACAGTACTAGCCTCATAAACAAGAGCTGAGTCAAGAAGGGTCTTTGGCAGCATCCTTTTTCTCCCTCGGGTTTTTGTGGGGAAACATTTTATAGTGTACCGTGTGTGAGAGCCTGGGGAACAGGTTCCCTATGTGAAATTGAGGGAGAAACAAGATCTTGCAGAAGGCACCTCACCTTTTGTTTCATGAAGCTAGCACTGCTGCTCCATGTGTGCATTGAACCTTAAGTGCTCGAAACCTACCTGGAAGAAACACACTGTAAGGAACCCGCGCTTTAGCTAACATTGCCATTCTTGAAGGTGGAAACATTTTACAGTGTGCGTGCCTGAGAGGAAGAAACAGGATCGTGCAGAAGTCACCTCTTGACTCAACTCTTGTTTCATGAAGCTAGCCCTGCTGCTCCACGTGTGCCTGGAGGAATAAGTGGGAGCCACATAACTCAAATGAACACACTGTACACAACTGTGCTTCCACTAACATCGCCGGTCCTGAAGGTGGTAGTATTTTGCAGTGTGCGTGTGTAAGATCCCAGGGAATGGGTCCATTCATCACTCCTAGGGAGAAACGGGCTCGTACAAAAGGCACCTCTCTCCCTTCTCTTGTTTCATGATGCTAGCACTGCTGCTCAAAATGTGCATGGAGTCCTAAGTGCCAGGCAAGTAACTCAAAGAAACACTGTAGAGTAACAGTGCTTCAGCTAACATGGGTGTTCCTGAAGGTGGAGCCTTCTGAGGTATGCCTGTGTGAGGGTCCAGGAAAGGGATGCCATACATAAGTCTGAGGGGAAAACAGGCCCATAGAGAAGGCACCTCTCGACTCACCTCTTGTTTAATGTAGTTAACACTGCTGCTCCGTCTGTGCATGGAAACCTAAGTGCCAGCCTACTAACTTGAGGAATCAGCAGTGTAGAGGAACCGTGCTTCAGCTAACATCATTGTTCCTTAGGGTGCAAGACTTGTGCAGGGTGTGTGTTTGAGAACCTGGGGAATGGAACCCATACATAACTCTGAGGGAGAAATAGGCCCATTGAGAAGGCAGCTCTCTACTCACCTACTGTATCATGAAGCTAGCACTCCTGCTGCATGTGTGCATTCAGGCCTATGTACCCAGCCACTTAACTAAAAAGAGTAACACTGTTGAGAAACCATGCTTCAGCTAATATTGCCGTTCCTGAGGGTGGAAGCATATTCCAGTGTGCGTGTGTGAGAGATGGAGGAATGGATCCCATAAGTAACTCGACAACCTGGAAGAACAAGAGGACAACAACCCCAGGGTCCCCACTGTAAAATCCCAACAGGGGAAAATTAGTATATTAAGCTCCTGGTGTTGCCTCACGGTCTATGTATTTCTTAGATACAAGTTTCTCTCTCTCTTTTTTAATTCTCTCTCATGCTTTTTCTGTTTTTTTTAACCTACTAATCATTTCAACCAGATGTTTAATACAACATATTCCATAGTAACTTTTCAACTTGAACTTTTTCACACATACACTTTTTTCTTATATATATATATATATATATATATATATATATATATATATATATATATAGCTATAAGCTTCGATGTAGTCTTTCTTCCCTATTCAGTACTACCTTTATATATATATATATATATATATATATATACCAGTTTTAATTTCCCTGTATCTCTGGGAAATACTGTTCTCTAACAAAGAGAAAAAAATATACCTAGGATAAGCTGAAACACTACCTCACCCACATAGAGGGATTATAGCCACCTTCCTTGCACCCCCTTTTTTTGTTGATTTTGGGAGGGGTTGTGGGTTTTATTTGTTTGTTTTTGAACTTTCCCAGGGTGGACCTTACCTGGATTGTGGTTGATATTTTCAACTGTACATCCTCTCAACCACGACTCAACAGAATGACCAGGAGGAGGAGCTCCCAACAAAGAAAAGACCCAGAGACAATGGCCTCTCCTGCAGACCTAATGGATATCGATATAAGCAACACATCAGAAATAGACTTCAGGTTAACAGTTATGAAGACAATAGCTAGGGTGGAGAAAAACATTAATGGCAACATAGATTCTTTAAGGGCAGAAATGAGAGCTAATCAGGCCAAAATTAAAAATGCTATAAATGAGATGCAGTGTAAAATAGATTCTCTAACAGCTAGGGTAAACGAGGCAGAAGAACGAATTAGTGATCTAGAAGACAAACTGATAGAAAAGAAGGAAAAGGGGGAAGTCTGGAACAAACAGCTTAAAATCCATGAAAACAGAATTAGAGAAATAAGTGACGCCATGAAACATTCCAATGTCCGAATTATTGGATCCCTGAGAGGGTGGAGAGAGGACTAGAAGATATATTTGAGCAAATCATAGCTGGGAACTTCCCTAATCTGGGGAATGAAACAAAGATTCATGTCCTAGAGGCACAGAGGACCCCTCCCAAGATCAAGGAAAACAGGCCAATGCCCCGGCATGTAATAGTAAAACTCACGAATCTTAGAACCAAAGAAACCATCCTAAGGGCAGTTAGGGGGAAGAGATTCTTTACATACAGAGGGAGGAACATCAGAATAACATCAGACCTATTTTCAGAGACCTGACAAGCCAGAAAGGGCTGGCAAGACATATTCAGGGTACTAAACGAGAAAAACATGAAGCCAAGAATACTTTATCCAGCAAGGCTGTCGTTTAGAATGGATGGAGAGATGCAGAGCTTCCAGGACCGGCAGAAACTAAAAGAATATGTGGCCACCAAGCCGGCCCTGCCAGAAATATTAAGGGTGTTCTATAAAGGGAGACAGACCCCAAGAGTGATATAGAACAGAAACTTACAGAGACAATCTATAGAAACAAGGACATCACAGGAAACATGATGACAATAAAAATCATGTCTTTCAATAATCACTCTCAACATCAATGGCCTAAGTGCTCCCATAAAATGACACAGGGTTGCAGATTGGATAAAAAGACAGGACCCATCCATATGCTGTCTACAAGAAATTCATTTTGAACCTAAAGATACATCCAGACTGAAAGTGAAGGGATGGAGATCCATCTTCCATGCCAATGGACCTCAAAAGAAAGCTGGGGTAGCAATTCTTTTATCAAACAAATTAGATTTTAAACTAAAGACTGTAGTTAGAGACACAGAAGGACACTATATCATTCTTAAAGGGTCTATCCAACAAGAAGATCTAACAATTGTAAATATCTATGGCCACAACATAAGCAATCTGTTAACCAATATAAAGAGTCATATTGATAACAAGACGTTAATTGTAGGAGACCTCAATACTCCACTCTCAGCAATAGACTGATCATCTAAGCAGAAAATCAACAAAGAAACAAGAGCTTTGAATGACACACTGGACCAGATGGACTTCATAGATATAGACAGAACATTCCACCTTAAAACAACAGAATACTCATTCTTCTCGAGCGCACTTGGAACTTTCTCCAGAATAAACCACATACTGAGTCACAAATCAGGTCTCAACTGATACCGAAAGATTGAGATAATTCCCTTCATATTCTCAGACCATAATGCTTTAAAACTGGAACTCAATCACAAGAAAAAATTTGGAAGAAATTCAAACACTTGGAAGCTAAAGACCACTCTGCTTAAGAATGTTTGGGTCAACCAGGAAATCAAGGAAGAACTTAAACAATTCATGGAAACCAATGAGAACGAAAATACATCAGTCCAAAACCTATGGGATACTGCAAAAGTGGTCCTAAGGGGGAAATACATAGCCATCCAAGCCTCACTCAAAAAAATAGAAAAATCCCGAATTCACCAACTAACTCTAAACCTTAAAGAACTGGAGAAAAAACTAAAAAGGATAGCTAGGCTATGCATTAGAAGAGAAATAATTAAGATTAGAGCAGAGATCAAGGAACTAGAAACCAAAAACACTAGATCAGATCAACAAAACTAGAAGCTGGTTCTTTGAAAGAATTCATAAGATCGAGAAACCACTGGCCAGACTTATCCAAAAGAAAAGAGAAATGACCCAAATTAATAAAATTATGAATGAAAAGGAGAGATCACGACTAACACCAAGGAAATAGCAACAATTATTAGAAATTATTATCAACAACTATATGCCAATAAACTGAGCAATCTGGATGAAATGGATGCCTTCCTGGAAACCTATAAACTGCCAAGACTGAAACAGGAGGAAATTGACAACCTGAATAGGTCAATAACCAGTAATGATATTGAAGCAGTGATCCCAAAAACCTCCCAAAAAACAAGAGTCTAAGGCCTGCTGGATTCCCTGGGGGTAATTCTGCCAAACGTTCAAAGAAGAAATAATACCTATTCTCCTGAAGCTGTTTCAGAAAATAGAAACAGAAGGAAACCTTCCAGACTCATTCTATGAGGCCAGCATTACCTTAATCCCCAAACCAGGCAAAGACCGCATCAAAAAGAATTTCAGACTGATATTCCTGATGAATATGGATTCCAAAATTCTCAAAAAATCCTACCTAATAGGATCTAAAAGTACACTAAACGGATCATCCACCATGACCAAGTGGGATTTATCCCTGGAATGCAAGGGTGATTCAACATTAGCAAATCAATCAATGTGATAGAATACATTAATAAGAGGAGAGGGAAGAACAATATGGTCCTCTCAATTGATGCAGAAACAGCATTTGTTAAAATACAGCATCCTTTCGTGATTGCAACTCTTCAGAGTATAGGGATAGAGGGAACATTCCTCAATTTCATAAAAGCCATCTATGAAAAACCTACAGTGAATATCACTCTCAAATGGTAAAAGCGACAGCCTTTCCCTTAAGATCAGGAACCTGACAAGGATGCCTACTCTAGCCACTATTGTTCATCATTGTACTAGAAGTCCTAGCAAAAGCAATCAGACCACAAAAATAAATAAAAGGTGTTCAAATTGGCAAAGAAGAATTCAAACTCTCTCTCTTCACAAATGACATGATACTTTATGTGGAAAACCCAAAAGACTCAACCCCCAAATTACTAGAAGTCATACAGCAATTCAGTAATGACAGGATAAAAAATCAATGCAGAGAAATCAGTTGCTTTCTTATACACTAACAATGTTACTGCAGAAAGAGAAATTACAGAATCAATTCCATTTACAAGAGCATCAAAAACCATAAGGTACCTTGGAATAAACCTAACTGCAGAGGTAAAGGATCTATAGTCTAGGAACTACGGAACACTTATGAAGAAATAGAAGACACAAAAAGATGGAAAAATATTCCATGCTCATGGATCGGAAAAATAAACATTGTTAAAATGTCTATGCTGCCCAGAGCAATCTATACCTTCAAGGCCATCCTGATCAAAATACCAATGGCATTTTTCAAAGTTCTGGAACAAACAATCCTAAAATTTATATGGAATCAGAAAAGACCCTGAATCATCAAGGCAATGTTGGGAAAAAAATGCTGGGGGCATCAGGTTGCCTGATTTCAAGCTATATGAGAAAGCAGTGATCACCAAGACAGCATGATACTGGCACAAAAACAGACACATAGACCAATGGAACAGAATAGAGAGCCCAGATATGGACCCTCAACTCTATGGTCAAATAATCTTCGTCAAAGCAGGAAAAAATATGCAATGGATAAAAGACAGTCTCTTCAATAAATGGTGCTGGGAAAATTGGACAGCCACAAGCAAAAGAATGATACTCGAGGATTCTCTTACACCATATGCCAAGTTAAACTCAAACGGATGAAAGACTTCAATGTGAGACAAGAATCCATCAAAATCCTAGAGGAGAACATAGGCAGTAACCTCTTCAACATCAGCCACAGCAACTTCTATCAAGACACATCTCGAAAGGCAAGGGAAACAAAAGCAAAAATGAACTTTTGGGATTTAATCAAGGTAAAAAGCTTCTGCACAGCAAAGGAAACAGCCAACAAAAAAAGAGCCAACCCAAGGAAAAGGAGAAGATTTTTGGAAATGACACTACAGTCAAAGGGCAGATATCCAAGATCTATAAAGAACTTCTCAAACTCAACACCCAAAAAACAAATAATCAAGTCAAAAAATGGGCAGAAGACACGAACAGACGCTTCCCCAAAGAAGACATACAAATGGCTAACAGACATATGAAAAAATGTTCATCATCATTAGCCATCAGGGAAATTCAAATCAAAACCACATTGAGATACCACCTTACACCAGTTAGAATGGCAAAAATTGACAGAGCAAGAAACAATAAATTTTGGAGAGGTTGTGGAGAAAGGGGCACCCTCTTACACTGTTGGTGGGAATGCAAGTTGGTACAGTGAATTTGGAAAACAATGTCCACAATAGCCAAACTGGAAAGAGCCAAGATGCCCTTCAACAGACAAATGGATAAAGAAGACGTGGTTCATATATACAATGGAATATTACTCAGCCATCAGAGAGGATGAATCCCTACCATTTACATTGACTTGGTTGGAACTGGAGGGGATTATGCTAAGTGAAATATGTCAAACAGAGAAAGACAATTATATGTTTCATTCATATGTGGAACATAAGGAATAAATGCAGACGACAAAAGGGGAAAGGAGGGAAAACTGAATGGGAAGAAATCAGAGAGGGAGACAAACTATGAAAGACTCTTGACTCCGAGAAACAAACAGATGGTTGCAGATAGAGAGATGGATGGCAGATGGAGTAACTTGGTACTGGGCATTAAAGAGGGCATGCGGAGGGGGCTGAACAAGATGGCGGAGGAGTAGGAGACCTGGATTTCATCTGGTCTCAGGAATTCAGCTGGATAGGGATCAAACCATTCTGAACACCTACAAACTCAACAGGAGATCGAAGAAAAGAATAGCAACAACTCTCTGAACAGAAAAGCGACCACTTTCTGGAAGGTAGGACATGCGGAGAAATGAATCCAAGGCGATATTCAGGAGGTTAGACAGCGGGGGGGGCGGGCTCCGTCAGCCACTTCTGGCAAGTGATAAAGCACCGGAGCACAAAATCGGAAATTTTAGAAGTCTACTCCGCTGAGGGGTTGCTCCAGTGGCTAAGCGGGGGGTGGAATCCTCACAGGACAGTGTGGTCTCAGGACCCTCGGGGTCACAGAAAGACTGGGGTTGCCTGAGTGCAGCACAGCTCCCAGGTATCAGAGCAGGGAAGCCGGCTGCAGAGACAGAGCCGAGGAGTGGGCTCTCAGCTCGGGGTCGCCATAAACCGTGATCCGTGGCACAGTCGGGACACTGATCCTCCAGCAGGGACCCAACAAGCAGCAGATCCGGGGAGACTCACCTATCTCCCCCGGGAGGAGTGGCACAGGAGTGCACCACAGGGATCTGCTGGGTTTGGAGACTCCACACGCAGTTGGGTGCCAGAGGTAGAAACGCTTGGTCACAGGCCAGGTGAGCACAGAGTGTGGCCAGAGACCGGGGAGACGGGAGTGATTGACTGCTTTTCTCTGGGGGCCCGCTGAGGAGTGGGGCCCCAAGATCTTGGCTCCTCTGGGATGGAGATTGGGAGGCCGCCATTTTCACTCTCATCCTCCAAAGCTGTACCGAAAGCTTGCAGGGAACAAAAGCACCCAAGAGCAAACCCGAGCAGATTACTTAGCCCGGACAAGGCAAGGGCGTGGCAATTCTGCTTCCAACGAAGACATTTGGGAACCACGGCAACAGGCCCCTCCCCCAGAAGGTCAGCACGAACAGCCAGCAAGCCAAGACCAAGTTTACCGATCAATGAGAACAGCAGAACTCCAGAGATAGGGGAATACTGCACAAAGAATCCATGGCTTTTTTACCATGATTCTTTAGTCTTTCAAAGTTAATTTTTTTAACTGTCTTTTTTTTTTTTGAATTTCTCTTTTTCCCTTTTTCAACCATATCCTATCTATGCCTTCTTTAAGAAACATTTTTATTTTTCATTTTTAAAGTCGTATTCTATCACTTCATAGTAGTTACCCTTATTTTTGGCATATATATATATATAAGTTGTTCTCTCTTTAAAATTTTGATTTACAATTTCTTCTAACAGATCAAAATATACCCTAAATCTCTAGTGTATGGCTTTGTTCTAGTCTCCTGCCTGATCACATTCTCTGCCCTTTTTTTTCTTTCTTTTTTTTATCCTCTTCTTTCTTTTTTCAACAAATTTCTTATCTTATCAATTCCTTTTATGCAATTTTTTATAATTTTCATCTTTACAGTCATATTCCATCCCTTCATTGTATCAACCCTTATTTTTGTTCGTATATGTTTTTCTTTATTTAAAATTTCGGGAGGCACTTTCTTCTTTTTTTTTTTCCACGCAGAAAGTGCCCTCTTTAATACCCATCACCAGGCTAACCCATCCCCCCACCCCCTCCCCTCTAGAACCCTCAGTTTGTTTTTCAGAGTCCATCGTCTGTCATGGTTTCTCCCCCCTCCGACTTACTCCCCTTCATTCTTCCCCTCCTACTATCTTCTTTTTTTTTTCTTAACATATATTGCATTATTTGTTTCAGAAGTACAGATCTGTGATTCAACAGTCTTGCACAATTCACAGCACTCACCATAGCACATACCCTCCCCAATGTCTATCACCCAGCCACCCCATCCCTCCCACCCCCACCACTCCAGCAACCCTCAGTTTGTTTCCTGAGATTAAGAATTCCTCATATCAGTGAGGTCATATGATACATGTCTTTCTCTGATTGACTTATTTCATTCAGCAAAACACCCTCCAGTTCCATCCACGTCATTGCAAATGGCAAGATCTCATTCCTTTTGATGGCTCCATAATATTCAAATCTTCTTTATCCATTTATCTGTCGATGGACCTCTTGGCTCTTTCCAAAGTTTGGCTATTGTGGACATTGCTGCCATAAACATTGGGGTGCACGTACCCTTTCGGATCCCTACATTTGTATCTTTGTGGTAAATACCCAGTGGTGCAATTGCTGGATCGTAGGGTAGCTCTATTTTCAACTGTTTGAGGAACATCCATACTGTTTTCCAGAGTGGCTGCACCAGCTTGCATTCCCACCAACAGTGTAGGAGGGTTCCCCTTTCTCCGCATCCCTGCCAACATCTGTCATTTCCTGACATTTTAATTTTAGCCATTCTGACTGGTGTGAGGTGGTATCTCATTGAGGTTTTGATTTGGATTTCCCTGATGCCGAGCGATGTTGAGCACTTTTTCATGTGTCTGTGGGACATTTGGATGTCTTCTTTGGAAAAATGTCTGTTCATGTCTCGTGCCCATTTCTTGATTGGATTATTTGTTCTTTGGGTGTTGAGTTTGATAAGTTCTTTATAGATTTTGGATACTAGCCCTTTATCTGATATGTCATTTGCAAATATTTTCTCCCATTCTGTCGGTTGTCTTTTGGCTTTTTGGACTGTTTCTTTTGCTGTGCAAAAGCTTTTTATCTTGATGAAATCCCAATAGTTCATTTTTGCCCTGGCTTCCCTTGCCTTTGGCGATGTTTCTAGGAAGAAGTTGCAGCGCCTGAGGTCGAAGAGGGTGCTACCTGTGTTCTCCTTTATGATTTTGAAGTACTCCTGTCTCACATCGAGGTCTTCCAACCATTTGGAGTCTATTTTTGTGTGTGGTGTGAGGAAATGGTCCAGTATCATTCTTCTGCATGTGGCTGTCCAATTTTCCCAACACCACTTGTTGAAGAGACAGTCTTTTTTCCATTGGACATTCTTTCCTGCTTTCTCAAAGATGAGTTGACCATAGAGTTGAGGGTCCATTTCTGGGCTCTCGATTCTGTTCCATTGATCTATGTGTCTGTTTTTGTGCCAGTACCATACTGTCTTGATGATGACAGCTTTGTAATAGAGCTGGAAGTCCAGAATTGTGATGCCGCCAGCTTTGTTTTTCTTTTTCAAGATTCCTCTGGCTATTCGGGGTCTCTTCTGGTTCCATACAAATTTTAGGATTATTTGTTCCATTTCTTTGAAAAAAGTGGATGGTATTTTGATGGGGATTGCATTGAATGTGTAGATTGCCCTAGGTAGCATTGACATCTTCACAATGTTTGTTCTTCCAACCCATGAGCATGGAACGTTTTTCCATTTCTTTGTGTCCTCTTCAATTTCCTTCATGAGGATTTTATAGTTTTCTGAGTGCAGATCCTTTGCCTCTTTGGTTAAATTTATTCCTAGGTATCTTATGGTTTTGGGTGCAATTGTAAATGGGATCGACTCCTTAATTTCTCTCTCTTCTGTCTTGTTGTTGGTGTATAGGAATGCCACTGATTTCTGTGCATTGATTTTATATCCTGCTACTTGACTGAATTCCTGTATGAGTTCTAGCAGTTTTGAGGTGGAGTCTTTTGGGTTTTCCACATACAGTATCATATAATCTGCAAAGAGTGAGAGTTTGACTTCCTCTTTGCCGATTTGGATGCCTTTGATTTCTTTTTGTTGTCTGATTGCTGTGGCTAGGACTTCTAATACTATGTTGAATAGCAGTGGTGAGAGTGGTCATCCCTGCCGCGTTCCTGACCTTAGGGGAAAAGCTCTCAGCCTTTCCCCATTGAGAATCATATTCGCTGTAGGTTTTTCATAGATGGCTTTTATGATATTGAGTTATGTACCCTCTATCCCTATACTCTGAAGAGTTTTGATCAAGAAAGGATGCTCTACTTTGTCAAATGCTTTTTCTGCATCTACTGAGAGGATCATATGATTCTTGTTCTTTCTTTTGTTAATATATTGTATCACGTTGATTGATTTGTGGATGTTGAACCAGCCTTGCAGCCCAGGGATAAATCCCACTTGGTCATGGTGTATAATCCTTTTAATGTACTGTTGGATCCTATTGGCTAGTATTTTGGTGAGAATTTTTGCATCCATGTTCATCAAGGATATTGGTCTGTAATTCCCCTTTTGCATGGGGTCTTTTTCTGGTTTTGGGAACAAGGTAATAGTGGCCTCATAAAACGAGTTTGGAAGTATTCCTTCCATTTCTATTTTTTGGAAGAGTTTCACGAGAATAGGTACTAATTCTTCTTTAAATGTTTGGTAGAATTCCCCTGGAAAGTCATCTGGCCCTGGGCTTTTGTTTTTTGGGAGATTTTTGATGACTGCTTCAATTTCCTTAGTGGTTGTACGTCTGTACAGGTTTTCTATTTCTTCCTGGTTCAATTTTGGTAGTTGATACATCTGGAGGAATGCATCCATTTCTTCCAGGTTATCTAATTGGCTGGCATAGAGTTGTTGATAATATGTTCTTATAATTGTTTGTATTTCTTTGGTGTTGGTTGTGATCTCTCCTCTTTCATTCATGATTTTGTTGATTCAGGTCGTTTCTCTTTTCTTTTGGATAAGTCTGGCCAGGGGTTTATCAATCTTCTTAATTCTTTCAAAGAACCAGCTCCTAGTTTCATTGATCTGTTCTACTATTCTTTTGGTTTCTATTTCATTGATTTTTGCTCTGATCTTTATTATTTCTCTTCTCCTGCTGGGTTTAGGCTTTATTTGCTGTTTTTTCTCTAGCTCCTTTAAGTGTAGGATTAGGTTGTGTATTTGAGACCTTTCTTGTTTCATGAAAAAGGCTTGTATTGCTATATACTTTCCTCTTAGAACTGCCTTTGCTGCATCCCAAAGATTTTGAACAGTTGTGTTTTCATTTTCATTGGTTTCTATGAATGTTTTTAATTCTTCTTTAATTTCCTGGTTGACCTATTCATTCTTTAGTAGGATGCTCTTTAGCTTCCATGTATTTGAGTTCTTTCTGACTTTCCTCTTGTGATTGAGTTCTAGTTTCAAAGCATTGTGGTCTGAAAATATGCAGGGAATAATCCTAATCTTTTGGTACCTGTTGAGACCTGCTTTGTGACCTAGGATGTGATCAATTCTGGAGAATGTTCCATGGGCATTAGAGAAGAATGTGTATTCCGTTGCTTTGGGATGGAATGATCTGAATATGTCTGTGAAGTCCATTTGGTCCAGTGTGTCATTTAAAGGCTTTATTTCCTTTGTGATCTTTTGCTTAGATGATCTGTCTATTTCTGTCAGGGGGGTGTTAAAGTCCCCCACTATTATTGTATTGTTGTCAATGTGTTTCTTCACTTTTGTTATTAATGGCCTTATATAACTGGCTGCTCCCATGTTAGGGGCATAGATATTTACAATTGTTGGATCTTCTTGTTGGATAGACCCTTTAAGTAGGATATAGTGTCCTTCTTCATCTCTTATTACAGTCTTTGTTTTAAAATCTAATTTGTCTGATATAAGGATTGCCACCCCAGCCTCCTTTTGGTGTCCATTAGCATGGTAAATTATTTTCCACCACCTCACTGTCAATCTGGGGGTATCTTTGGGTCTAAAATGAGTCTCTTGCAGACAGGATATTGATGGGTCTTGTTTTTTAATCCAATCTGATAGCCTGTGTCTTTTGATTGGGGCATTTAGCCCATTTACATTCAGGGTAACTATTGAAAGGTATGAATTTAGTGCCATTGTATTGCCTGTAAGGTGACTGTTACTGTATATTGTCTGTGTTCCTTTCTGATCTATGCTGCTTTTAGGCTCTCTCTTTGCTTAGAGGACCCCTTTCAATATTTCTTGTAGGGCTGGTTTCGTGATTGCAAATTCCTTTAGTTTTTGTTTGTCCTGGAAGCTTTTTATCTCTCCTTCTATTTTCAATGACAGCCTCGCTGGATATAATATTCTTGACTGCATATTTTTCTCGTTTCCTGCTCTGAAGATATCATGCCAGTCCTTTCTGGCCTGCCAGGTCTCTGTGGATAGGTCTGTTGCCAATCTAATGTTTCTGCCATTGTAGGTTACATATCTCTTCTCCCGAGCTGCTTTCAGGATTTTCTCTTTGTCTCTGAGACTCGTAAGTTTTACTATTAGATGTCGGGGTGTTGACCTGTTTTTATTGATTTTGAGAGGGGTTCTCTGTGCCACCTGGATTTTGATGCCTGTTTCCTTCCTCACATTAACGAAGTTCTCTGCTATAATTTGCTCCAGTATACCTTCTGTCCCCTCTCTCTTTCTTCTTCTTCTGGGATCCCCATTATTCTAATGTTGTTTCATCTTATCGTATCGCTTATCTCTCGAATTCTGCCCTTGTGATCCTGTAGTTGTTTATCTCTCTTTTTCTCAGCCTCTTTATTTGCCATCATTTGGTCTTCTATATCACTGATTCTCTCTTCTGCTTCATTTATCCTAGCAGTTGTTGCTCCCATTTTTCATTGCACCTCATTAATAGCCTTTTTGATTTCGACTTGGTTAGATTTTAGTTCTTTTATTTCTCCAGAAATGGTTTCTCTAATAACTTCCAAGCTTTTTTCAAGCCCAGCTAGTATCTTTAAAGTCATGATTCCGAACTCTAGGTCTGACATCTTACTAATGTCCGTATTGAGTAGGTCCCTGGCAGACGGTACTTCCTCTTGTTCTTTTTGCTGAGGTGATTTTTTTCGTCTTTTCATTTTGTCCAGAAGAGAATAGATGAATGAGGAACAAAATACTTACTGGTTAACCACGTCCCCAGCAAATATACTCTATACAAATCAGAAAAGACCTGAAGCCAGGGGAAAAGAAAGGGAAAGAAAGAAAAAAGAGAGAAAAAAAGAAACAGAAAAAGATAAAAACAAACCAAAACAGAACAAAACAAAACAAAAAAAACAGAATATGATCAAATATGATCAGACTAGTGCAAAGATCAGTGCCATACATAGATTTTGGACGTATTTTGGTCTGTTAGAAGAAAGTGCCTCCTAAAATTTTAAAGGAAGAAAGACTTATAAATGTACAAAATAAGGGTTGATAGAATGAAGGGATGGAAGATAACTGTAAAGATGAAAATTATAAAACGTTTTATAAAATAAATTGATAAGTAGTTTGAAAAAAGAAAGAAGAAGATTTAAAAAAAATAAAAAAAATAAAAGGGAGAGAGTGTGACCAGGCAGGAGACTAGAACAAAACCCATACACTAGTGATTTAGGGTATATTTTGATCTGTTAGAAGAAACTGTATCTCAAAATTTTAAAGAGAGGACAACTTATATATATATGTCAAAAATAAGAGTAACTACTATGAAGGGATAAAATATGACTCTAAAATGAAAAATAAAAAATGTTTTTTTAAAAAAGGGATTGATAAGATGTTGGTTGAAAAAAGGAAAAAGAAAAATTAAAAAAAACAGTTAAAAAATTAACTTTGAAAAACTAATGAATCATGGTAAAAAAGCCATGAATTCTATGTGCAGTATTCCCCTAGCGCTGGAGTTCTCCTGTTCTCCTTGATCGGTAAACTTGGTCTTGCCTTGTTGGCTGTTCGTGCTGATCTTCTGGGGGAGGGGCCCCTTGCCATGGTTCCCAAATGTCTTTGCCCGAGGCGCAATTGCCCCACCCTTGTCTGCCCGGGCTAAGCAATCTGCTCGGGTTTGCTCTCACGAGCTTTTGTTCCCTGCAAGCTCCCAGCACAGGTTTGGAGGACCAGAGTGAAAATGGTGGCCTCCCAATCTTTGCCTGGAAGAGCCGAGACCTCGGGGTACTGCTCCTCAGTGCGCCCCCAGAGAAAAGCCGTCACTCCCGTCTCCCCAGTCTCTGGCCGCACTCCGTGCTCACCTGGCCTGTGACCAAGTATTTCTATCTCTGGCTCCCGACCCCGTGTGGAGTCTCCAAACCCAGCAGATCCCTGCGGTGCGCTCCGGCGCTGCTCCTCCCAGGGGAGGAAGGGGCGTCTCTGCAGCTGTGCTGCTTGTTGGGTCCCTGCTGGAGGAGCAGTGGCCCGACTGGCCCGCGGATCACACTTTATGGCAACCCCGAGCTGAGAGCCCGCGCCTCGGCTCCGTCTCTGCAGCCGGCTTCCCTGCTCCAATACCTGGGAGCTCTGCCGCACTCAGGCAACCCCAGTCTTTCTGTGACGCCGAGGGTCGTGAGACCACACTGTCCCGTGAGGGTTCCACCCCAGCTCAGCCACTGGAGCGACGTCCCTCAGCGGAGACGACTTCTAAAAGTTCTGATTTTGGGCTCCGTGGCTCTAGCACTTGCCAGAAGCAGCCGACGGAGGCCCCTCCCCCGCCGTGTATCCTCCAGACTGTCGCCTCGGATTCGCTTCTCTGCACGTCCTACCTTCCAGTAAGTGGTTGCTTCTCTGTTCAGAGAGTTGTTGCTACTCTCTTCTTGGATCTCCTGTTGAGTTCGTAGGTGTTCAGAATGGTTTGACCCCTATTCAGCTGAATTCCTGAGACCAGGCGAAATCCAGGTCTCCTACTCTTCCGCCATCTTGCTCTGCCTCCCCAGATCTATCTTCTTACATCTCAGGCTGATTTTGTGGGTGTTCAGCTGGTAGATATCCAGCTCAATTCGGGGACCAGTTGGAATAGAGTCCCCTACACTTCTGCCATTTTCCCCCCCAAGGGTCTTCTGTTTCCTTCTCTTTTGTATTAACTCTGCGGCTTTTCTTCCTGATATCTACTCTTGCCAGTGTGCTTAAGCTGCCTCTATCTTCCCAAATAAGCCTGTTTTAAATGTACTTGCCGAGATAATAAAGACTTACACATTAAATTTCTCAGGAGTTGCAATGGACTCAATATTCGTGTCCCCACCTAGTTTATATGTTGAAATCATAACCCCCTATATATGGTAATATTAGAAAGTAGAGCCTTTGGGAGTTAATTACCTCATGGGGGTATTGTATTAATGTCTTAATACAAGTAACTCCAAAGAGATCTCTCACCCTCTTTCTGTTATATAAGCACACAATGAGAAGGTAGCCATCTATATACAAGGAAGTGGGCCTTCATTAGATACCAAATCTGCCAGCACCTTGGTCTTGAACTTCCCTGCCTCCAGAAATGTGAGAAATAAATGTTTTTTGTTTAAGCTACCCAATCTATGGTATCTTGTTACAGCAGCCTGAAGTGACTAAGATAGAGAAGTTTGGTGGGAAAGAAGCCTACAAAAAGAGAACCACTCATAATGAGAAAGAGTGGACTGCCAATGAGAATTAGGCATGAATGGAAGTTAGAAAGAGCTTTTATCAGATTCAAGGGAGCCCATTTTTTAATGGTTATAATCTTTTGACATGAGCTGGAAGAAAATGTGGGGCAGGATCTTCCAGTATCTTTCATTTTGATCACTTGATCATTTCCCACTGGACTTTACCCATGCAGCAAGATGTCTTTTACTCCGATCTCTTGTCCCCTTTCTACTGGGTTACTTTTTCCCCCTCTGCTGACTACACTTCATAATTTTATTCTACAAGTAAACATTTCATGTCTCACCTCCCTCTTCAAGTTCAGCATCCTCTTTCAATGTTTTCCAAACATATCTCTCATAAGGAATAACATGACTTTAAAAGTCATGGACGTTAGGAGAAGGAAGGGAAAAATGAAGGGGGGTAAATCAGAAGGGAGACAAACCATGAGAGACTATGGACTCTGAAAAACAAACTGAGGGTTTTAGAGGGGAGGGGGTGGGGGGATGGTTTAGCCTGGTAATGGGTATTAAGGAGGGCACGTATTGTATGGGGCACTGGGTGTTATATGCAAACAATGAATCATGGAACACTACATCAAAAACTAATGATGTGTATGGTGACATACGAACTAATGAACTGTATGGTGACATAACATAATAAAATAAAAGAAACTCACAAAGCAGTACATTCCTAAACTTATACTATGCAAATAAAGGAGTATTTATAGAGGGACAGTGCTATGTTAAAAAGATAATAATTAGTGTGTTGGTTTTGTAACCCAAGATGTTAGAAAAGCAATAATGCATCTATGTAGAAAAAGGAAATAAAATGCAGAACACTTACAAATAGAAAATATATGAGCAATAGAGAAGGCCAACAAAATCCAAAGTAGGTTTTATGAAGACTAATGAAATATATACATTTCTAGCAAGATAGATCAAGAAAGAGAGGAGAGAGAGATGAAAGGAATAAACTTTATTTTTTAAGAAGTAATGAGATTTGAGGGTTTATTATCTTTGTTTATAATATAAGTAATTTGAGTAGATGCAGGCAAGATGGCAGAGGAGCAGGAGACCTGGGTTTCGTCTGGTCTCAGGAATTCAGCTGAATAGGGGTCAAACCATTCTGAACACCTATGAACTCAAAAGGAGATCGAAGAAGAGAGTAGCAACAACTGTCTGAACAGAAAAGTGACCACTTACTGGAAGGTAGGACGTGCGGAGAAGTGAATCCGAGGCGATAGTCGGGAGGATACACGGCGGGGGAGGGGCCTCAGTCGGCCGCTTCTGGTGAGTGATAGAGCCGCGGAGCACAAAATCGGAACTTTTAGAAGTCGGCTCCGCTGAGAGACGTCGCTCCAGTGGCTGAGCTGGGGGTGGAACCCTCGCAGGATAGTGTGCTCTCAGGACCCTCGGGGTCACAGAAAGACCGGGTTTGCCTGAGTGCGGCAGAGCTCCCAGGTATTGGAGCGGGGAAGCCGGCTGCAGAGACGGAGCCGAGGCGTGGGCTCTCAGCTCGGGGTTGCCATAAACTGTGATCCGCGGGCCAGTCGGGCCACTGCTCCTCTAGCAGGGTCCCAACAAGCGGCAGATCCGGGGAGACTCCCCTTCGTCCCTGGGGTGGAGCGGCGCCGGAGTGCACTGCAGGGATCTGCTGGGTTTGGAGACTCCACACGGTGTCGGGTGCCAGAGATAGAAACGCTCGGTCACAGGCCAGGTGAGCACGGAGTGCGGCCGGAGACCAGGGAGATGGGAGTGACTGCTTTTCTCTGGGGGCGCACTGAGGAGCGGGGCCCCGAGTTCTCAGATCCTCCAGGTGGAGATTCGGAGGCCACCATTTTCACCCTGGTCCTCCAAACCTGTACCAAGAGCTTGCAGGGAACAAAAGCTACTGAGAGCAAAGCAGAGCAGCTTGCTTAGCCCAGACCGACAAGAGCGCGGCAATTCCGCCTCCGACAAAGACATTTGGGAACCACGGCAACAGGCCCCTTCCCCAGAAGATCAGCAGAACAGCCAGCAAGGCAAGACTAAGTTTACTGATCAACGAGAATGGGAGAACTCCAGCGCTAGGGGAATACTGCACATAGAATTCATGGCTTTTTTTACCGTGATTCATTAGTTTTTCAAAGTTAATTTTTTTTACTATTTTTTTAATTTTTCTTTTTCTCTTTTTCAACCAACATCTTATCAATCCCTTTTTTAAAAAAACATTTTTTATTTTTCATTTTTAGAATCATATTTTATCCCTTCATAGTAGTTACCCTTATTTTTGGCATATATATATAAGTTGTTCTCTCTTTAAAATTTTGAGATACAGTTTTTCTAACAGATCAAAATATACCCTAAATCACTAGTGTATGGGTTTTGTTCTAGTCTCCTGCCTGATCACATTCTCTCCCTTTATTTAAAAATCTTCTTTCTTTTTTCAAACAACTTCTTATCAATTCCTTTTATAAAATCTTTTATAATTTTCATCTTTCAGTCGTCTTCCATCCCTTCATTCTATCAACCCTTATTTTGTACATTTATAAGTCTTTCTTCCTTTAAAATTTTAGGAGGCACTTTTCCCTAACAGACCAAAATACGCCCAAAATCTAGTGTGTGGCACTGATCTATGCACTAGCCTGATCATATTTCATCATATTCTGCTTTTTTTTGTATTGTTCTGTTTTTGTTTTTATCTTTTTCTTTTTTTTCTTTCGTTTTTCTTTCTTTCTTTCCCTTTCTTTTCCCCTGGTTTCAGGTCTTTTCTGATTTGTATAAAGTATATTTGCTGGTGACATTGTTAAACTGTTAGCATTTTGTTCTCTCGTTCATCTATTCTCCTCTGGACAAAATGACAAGATGAAAAAAAAACACCTCAGCAAAAAGAACAAGAGGTAGTACCATCAGCCAGGGACCTACTCAATACGGACATTAGTACAATGTCAGACCTAGAGTTCAGAATCATCACTTTAAAGATACTAGCTGGGCTTGAAAAAAGCTTGGAAGTTATTGGAGAAACTCTTTCTGGAGAAATAAAAGAACTAAAATCTAACCAAGTCGAAATCAAAAAGGCTATTAATGAGGTGCAATGAAAAATGGGGGCAAGAACTGCTAGGATAAATAAGGCAGAAGAGAGAATCAGTGATATAGAAGACCAAATGATGGCAAATAAAGGGGCTGAGAAAAAGAGAGATAAACAACTACAGGATCACAAGGGCAGAATTCGAGAGATAAGCGATACGATAAGATGAAACAACATTAGAATAATGGGGATCCCAGAAGAAGAAGAAAGAGAGAGGGGGGCAGAAGGTATACTGGAGGAAATTATAGCAGAGAACTTCGTTAATGTGAGGAAGGAAACAGGCATCAAAATCCAGGTGGCACAGAGAACCCCTCTCAAAATCAATAAAAACAGGTCAACACCCCGACATCTAATAGTAAAACTTACAAGTCTCAGAGACAAAGAGAAAATCCTGAAAGCAGCTCGGGAGAAGAGATATGTAACCTACAATGGCAGAAACATTAGATTGGCAACAGACCTATCCACAGAGACCTGGCAGGCCAGAAAGGACTGGCATGATATCTTCAGAGCAGGAAACGAGAAAAATATGCAGCCAAGAATATTATATCCAGCGAGGCTGTCATTGAAAATAGAAGGAGAGATAAAAAGCTTCCAGGACAAACAAAAACTAAAGGAATTTGCAATCACGAAACCAGCCCTACAAGAAATATTGAAAGGGGTCCTCTAAGCAAAGAGAGAGCCTAAAAGCAGCATAGATCAGAAAGGAACACAGACAATATACAGTAACAGTCACCTTACAGGCAATACAATGGCACTAAATTCATACCTTTCAATAGTTACCCTGAATGTAAATGGGCTAAATGCCCCAATCAAAAGACACAGGCTATCAGATTGGATTAAAAAACAAGACCCATCAATATCCTGTCTGCAAGAGACTCATTTTAGACCCAAAGATACCCCCAGATTGACAGTGAGGTGGTGGAAAATAATTTACCATGCTAATGGACACCAAAAGGAGGCTGGGGTGGCAATCCTTATATCAGACAAATTAGATTTTAAAACAAAGACTGTAATAAGAGATGAAGAAGGACACTATATCCTACTTAAAGGGTCTATCCAACAAGAAGATCCAACAATTGTAAATATCTATGCCCCTAACATGGGAGCAGCCAGTTATATAAGGCCATTAATAACAAAAGTGAAGAAACACATTGACAACAATACAATAATAGTGGGGGACTTTAACACCCCCCTGACAGAAATAGACAGATCATCTAAGCAAAAGATCACAAAGGAAATAAAGCCTTTAAATGACACACTGGACCAAATGGACTTCACAGACATATTCAGAACATTCCATCCCAAAGCAACGGAATACACATTCTTCTCTAGTGCCCATGGAACATTCTCCAGAATTGATCACATCCTAGGTCACAAATCAGGTCTCAGCTGGTACCAAAAGTTTGGGATCATTCCCTGTCTATTTTCAGACCACAATGCTTTGAAACTAGAACTCAATCACAAGAGGAAAGTCGGAAAGAACTCAAATACATGGAGGCTAAAGAGCATCCTATTAAAGAATGAATGGGTCAACCAGGAAATTAAAGAAGAATTAAAAAAACTCATGGAAACCAATGAAAATGAAAACACAACTGTTCAAAGTCTTTGGGATACAGCAAAGGCAGTCCTGAGAGGAAAGTATATAGCAATACAAGTCTTTCTCAAGAAACAAGAAAGGTCTCAAATACACAACGAGCCCTACACCGAAAGGAGCTGGAGAAAGAACAACAAATAAAGCCTAAACCCAGCAGGAGAAGAGAAATAATAACGATTGAGGAGAAATCAATGAAATGGAGACCAAAAAACAGTAGAACAGATCAATGAAACTAGGAGCTGGTTCTTTGAAAGAATTAACAAGATTGATAAACCCCTGGCCAGACTTATCTAAAAGAAAAGAGAAATGACCCAGATCAACAAAATCATGAATGAAAGAGGAGAGATCACAACCAACACCAAAGAAATAGAAACAATTATAAGAACATATTATGAGCAACTCTATGCCAGCAAATGAGATAACATGGAAGAAATGGGTGCATTCCTAGAGATGTATCAACTACCAAAATTGAACCAGGAAGAAATAGAAAACCTGAACAGACGTATAACCACGAAGGAAATTTAAGCAGTCATCAAAAATCTCCCAAAAAACAAAAGCCCAGGGCCAGATGGCTTTCCAGGGGAATTCTATTAGACATTTAAAGAAGAATTAATATCTCTCCTTCTGAAACTGTTCCAAAAAATAGAAATGGAAGGAAAACTTCCAAACTCATTATATGAGGCCAGCATTACCTTGATCCCCAAACCAGACAAAGACCCCATCAAAAAGGAGAATTACAGGCCAATATCCTTGATGAACATGGATGGAAAAATTCTCAGCAAAATACTAGCCAATAGGATCCAACAGTACATTAAAAGGATTATTCACCATGACCAAGTGGGACTTATCCCTGGGCTCCATGTTTGGTTCAACATCTGCAAATCAATCAACGTGATACAATACATTAACAAAAGAAAGAACAAGAATCATAGGATCCTCTCAATAGATTCAGAAAAAGCCTTTGACCAAGTACAGCATCCTTTCTTGATCAAAACTCTTCAGAGTATAGGGATAGAGGGTTCATACCTCAATATCATAAAAGCCATCTATGAAAAACCTACAGCGAATATCATTCTCAATGGGGAAAAGCTGAGAGCTTTTCCCCTAAGGTCAGGAACGCGGCAGGGATGTCCACTCTCACCACTGCTATTCAACATAGTATTAGAAGTCCTAGCCACAGCAATCAGACAACAAAAATAAATCAAAGGCATCCAAATCGGCAAGGAGGAAGTCAAACTCTCACTCTTTGCAGATAATATGATACTGCATGGGGAAAACCCAAAAGACTCCACCTCAAAACTGCTAGAACTCATACAGGAATTCAGTCAAGTATCAGGATATAAAATCAATGCACAGAAATCAGTGGCATTCCTATACACCAACAACAAGACAGAAGAGAGACAAATCAAGGAGTCGATCCCATTTACAATTGCACCCAAAACCATAAGATACCTAGGAATAAATTTAACCAAAGAGGCAAAGGATCTGTCCTCAGAAAACTATAAAATACTCATGAAGGAAATTGAGGAAGACACAAAGAAATGGAAAAACGTTCCATGCTCTTGGGTTGAAAGAACAAACATTGTGAAGATGTCAATGCTACCTAGGGCAATCTACACATTCAATGTAATCCCCATCAAAATACCATCCACTTTTTTCAAAGAAATGGAACAAATAATCCTAAAATTTGTATGGAACCAGAAGAGACCCCGAATAGCCAGAGGAATCTTGAAAAAGAAAAGCAAAGCTGGCGGCATCACAATTCCGGACTTCCAGCTCTATTACAAAGCTGTCATCATCAAGTCAGTATGGTACTGGCACAAAAACAGACACATAGATCAATGGAACAGAATCGAGAGCCCAGAAATGGATCCTCAACTCTATGGTCAACTCATCTTCGACAAAGCAGGAAAGAATGTCCAATGGAAAAAAGACTGTCTCTTCAACAGATGGTGTTGGGAAAATTGGACAGCCACATGCAGAAGAATGAAACTGGACCATTTCCTCACACCACACACAAAAATAGACTCCAAATGGTTGGAAGACCTAAACGTGAGACAGGAGTCCAGCAAAATCCTAAAGGAGAACACAGGTAGCACCCTCTTCGACCTCAGGCGCCGCAACTTCTTCCTAGAAACATTGCCAAAGGCAAGGGAAGCCAGGGCAAAAATGAACTATTGGGATTTCATCAAGATAAAAAGCTTTTGCACAGCGAAATAAACAGTCCAGAAAACCAAAAGACAACTGACAGAATGGGAGAAAATATTTGCAAATGACATACCAGATAAAGGGCTAGTATCCAAAATCTATAAAGAACTTATCAAACTCAACACCCAAAGAACATATAATCCAATCAAGAAATGGGCACGAGACATGAACAGACATTTTTCCAAAGAAGACATCCAAATGGTTCCATGCACAGCGGGGACTCTTCTTACCCTGTGCCCCTCCCCCCACTTGTGCACACACACACACTCTCTCTCTCTCCCTCTCTCTTTCAAATAAATAAATAAACCTTTAAAAATTTTAAAATAAAATAAAATAAAATAAAATAAAATAAAATAAAATAAAATAAAATAAAATAAAATAAAATAAAATAATATATACTTGGGCATTGAGTTTGTGAACTTGTGAGTATAGTTCCTGGCAGTCTGAAGGAATAAGTCTCATGTGGGCCACATGATGGAACGTGTCCAGCAAATTCAGGGAAGCCATTTGTGTGTGTGTGTGTGGTATAGTTTTTACCATTTGCATCAGTGACTTCAGAGCTTCCTCCTAGTGCTACACCAAGAATGGTGCCACTTTGCAAAATTCTGGACTATGTCTTTTACCAGCAACAATGGGCCAAATATTCCTCCTGTGATAAAGGAAAGATCAGTAACAAATGAGCTCAAAGGAAAATGGTCCTAGTTCTTTAAGGACTCATTATGGAGAGAAGTTGGTATTGTGTGCTCAGGTCATTGTGATCTATGAGTAGAAGTTATGGAAAGGCAAAAAAAAAATTAAGTAATTATTACTCTCCATTAATGCAATAAACTGCCTCAAGAAATCCTGAGTTTCTATTAATGGAAGCATTTTAATTGAGGCTTGATGATCAATTATCAGGATACTATAGAAAATGCTTCTACATTACATAGGAGATTGTGGTTTTACAAAGTCTAACATAGTTTTACTTACTATACTGTTATAATTTTAGGGTTACAATTCAATGCTCAACGTTTTCACCATCATCATTCTCCTCCTCCTCATTTTCATAATTTTCACTAACATTTCTCTCATGCTTATAATAAATCAGGCATTGTGCCAAATATGTACATGTGTGTGTATTTAATTTTTTTAACAATCTCAAGAAATAGGTAATAATAGGTAATATAATTAATATTTCCATTGATAAATGAGAAAACCAAGCTTACAAAGATTGAGAATACTGCTTTTAAACTACCAGGATTAAGAAGAAATCAGTTGTTGTCAAGGGACTAGCAGTAGGGACAAGATCTTATTACAGAAGGGTACAAAAGATTTTAGGGGTGATGGAATTGTTTTGTTTCATGATGGTGGTTACATGGTTGAATGCATTTATCAAGACTCATAGAACTATACACTAAAAAGGGTAAATTGTACAATGTAAATTATTTCCTAATAAACCTGATTTTTAAAATTTTGCCTTTGATCATACAGCTAGTTTATACTCTTCTGCGAGCTGAGATATTTATAAGTTTGGATTCTAAGGTTATTTGGTCCTTGCCTGAGACCCATATTTTGAGTCAGGTGCCATATTTACAACTGTGTTGCCTTGCTTAGGTCTGAAGTCTTTGTGGATACCCTTACAGGGATGCCTAAATCATAATATCTACCACATTGTACTATATCTGTCACTGTATTCATCTTTGTAATTCACTTTTTTATTCATGGTTCCCAGACTTGCTACACTCTGATTAACTTTAAAAATGAGTTATTTTCTTTATCTCTATAATTGTAATTATTTCTATAATTCTAGTTTCTTTCACAATACCTGATTCAGGCAAAACGAGTCTTTTCCTCAATAAATAGCATTAGGAAAATTGAGATTTTTCAGCATAAGGAAATATTTCAGATAGTAACTCCTGCTCAGAAATGGACCAGGTGCCCATTAGAACAAGGATGGCTCATATCAGAGAACAAAGTATTTCTAATCAACTTTTACTAAATTTATCAAAGTTCCCAAATTAAAAAAAAGCTCAATGATTTCACCAAAGGTATGAAGAAACTTGTTTAAATAGATTTATAAATACAGAACATTATGAGAGATAAGAGAGTTTTGTTTTGCTTCTACTTCCATTCAGCTTTTCTTCTGTGCCTACTTTCATGAACGTAGAGATTCCTACTGAGAGCAACTAAAGGGAAAGATTTAGAGGAAACTGTTGAATTAAGTCATTAAGAATAATCAATTTTATTAAAAAATTATATTTTATAATCAGCGTGTCTAAAGATATTTTTCAGATCATTTGTTGTATTGCAACTGAAAATTTTTACAAGTCAAATAATCTAAAGTGATGAATGCTATTTTATTAGCAATGATAAGAAAAAGATGGGTGAGAGGTTAAATAAACTGAAGTTGTGAACTTTTTAGAAAAGCAAATAATGTAATTTCTGTTTTTTTCACACATATTTCAGATACCCAGGTCAGATCTGCACACACTACACTAATTTTCAGACCTTTTATAGATGACAATAAAGTAAACATGACTGTGAATGCAAGATGCTGAAATCCTCACAGCACCCAATCCACAAAGACAGAACGTGATTAAATGTGTACTCAAGGAATTGAGGCTGTCAGCTCTCTGCAGCAAGAGTGGTTCAGATCACTTCAAGGTAGGTAGCATAACATAGGGAAAGTCATACAGAAGCTCCAGAGCTCTCCTTTTACCTAACTGCATAAACAAGTCACTACATGTTGGGTTTTTTTTTTTTTTTCTCACCTGCAACACAAAAAGTACACAATTACTTGAATAGATTTCAGGACAAATCTGATATAATATCAATAGGTAATGTATTAAAAATTTCAAATGCAATTATGATCTGACATTAGGAGTGCCTGGAAAATTCCTAGTTTTTAATATTTGCATAAATTTTGAAATGTCAAGCCATTGTGAAAATGTCTTTTGCAGTTTTCCAATGTCTGGCCAATGACAACCAACAGCAATCCATGTGAATTGAGCAAGATACAGACATCTTAAAATAGAGAAAATCTTGCCCCATAGAACTTGTGTCACTATGAAAACAGAGAAATATCAAAGAACGATTTCTTATAGTTGCTCAATAGTGTTAGAAAGGTTAAATAAAAGGGGAAATTGCCTAATATGTACTTCTCCTCCAAAACATAAAATTAGCAGTCACATGAATGACTCTATAAAACCAGGAAGTCCTAAAATAGAAAATTGGAATAATTTTCCACTGGAATAAAGTGTCACAAAACATGAAAATATGCAAATTAAATTCTATAGGAGACAAGAAAATCAGAAAATTGCTTGCCCAGTGTGTAACAAGATTTGATAGTACATATTTAATTCACACTCTGAAAGGTGACAGCATAAGATCATAAAAATAAGTTTACTTAAACAATAGCATTATTAACAATATGTTTTTTGGTATAATGTTTTACAATTTAAGAAGTGTTCACACACATTATCTTATTTGAGACTCAGCAGAACTCTGAGATAAGTAGAGTATTGTTATCCCATTTAGACACCTGTCCCTCCCTTCCTCCCTAGGTGAAAATGGGAATGACCTACATTAATCAATAAGCAAATCCTAAAGGTCATGTAAACTTGTGTGCATTGTGAAGCCAGCTGATGACCACCTTTCCCATTTCCATTCCTGGACCTGAAAGAAGTGACATACAATCTCCAAATTAAAAGCTGTGTCACAGGATACCTGACTGGCTTAGTTGGTGGGGCATGCAATTCTTGATCTTGGGGTTGTGAGTTCAAGCCCCATGTTGGGTGTAGAGGTTATTTAAAAATAAAATATTTTTAAAAAGCTGTGTCACTTGCAGATGGCTAGAGGTAAATTGAAAAACTGGGTCTCTATTATCAGAAAGCTGCACTTCTAAGCATGAGACAGCAAATCCTGACTGTTTAGAGGCTGTTTGCACTTATGTGAAATATTGACAATGATAAAATCACCACCAGGGGTGTAGTGAGAACTGCATCTATTTATTTAATCAACACTTAAGGCCAGAGTGACATCATCAATATAGCAGCATAGGAGCCTCCTGCCTCTGCCTCCTCACAAAGATCAACAATTAATTACACAGTTATCCATGAACAAAAACCTCTGGGAGAGCTCTGGAGTCCATTTAAGAAACTTTGGCAACACAGTGCAATAAAAAAACCTGAATATAAGTACAAAGATGAGAAGGAAGACAGCTTTATTTTCCTTACTTCATCCCATCCGCAAACTGGCATTGCTCATTGCCAAGAGGGAACTCCCCAGCTAGAATGAGATCCTGTTTTCCTCAGCAAAAAAAGAGAATTGAGTGACCCACAAGCTTCCCAAGCTTTTCAGAGTACTGCATGAAGGTTCTGCTTTTATTTTATTCCACCCAGACCAGCAAAACTGAGATGTGTAGAGATGCCTAGGAGCAATGAAGAGTAGCAGGGGATACTGATAGCATCCATACATGTAAGTGATTGAGGTTCACAGTAACCTGCTCTGTACACAAACCCAACAGGTTTTGATAATGAGGAAAAAATCAACAGCCTGTACGGCCGCTGCAAACACCCTATAGATTTTCCCAGCTTTCCCAAGTATTTACATTCATGGACTCCGGCCACCAGAGTCCCCACCTCTACCTTCTGCTCCCAGTCCAGGAATCACAACAGCAACCAGCCATACTTCTACAGCTATGTAAGTGCAAGACACTAGTCTAGGTCCTGTGAATAACTCCCACAGCTGTGTGTGTGCTTCAGTCTAGCCCTGCTAGTTGTGTGCCTGCACACTGCCAGCTTGACACTCACCACCAGCTTTCACTGTGTATGTACACCCAGGAAAGATTGCAGCCACAGGAGAGAACCTCTGGCAGCCATGGCCACCACTGATGCTTCTGGGCTGAGATAAGACCCTATTTTTGGTCACTGGCTGCACCACTGTGATCACCTGCAAAGCTAGCCTCTACAGCTGAGCACTTGAATTCTGTCATCCCAACCCCCTCACCCTACTGCACTGCCATGTGCAGGGAACAAGTCCCAGCAGCCAGGGTAGTAGGCACCAATAGCCAGGATCTCTGAAATTGTAGTGTGACAGCCACTGCCTATCTTGGGCTGAATAACTACATGTGTCTGCACCTGGCAACTGCCACTAAGTAGGCACCTGCTGCTGGCCCCCACAGCCAAATGTGTGCACACCACCAGCTCTGGATAGCATCCCTGCCTGCAGTGGTCCCTACCTACTGGATCTGGAAACACAGCTGAGAAACCCAATAGCCCTTGCAGCCACTATGGACACGTGGTAGCATTCACCAAGAACCACACATTTGCAAGGCTGTGGACCCAGTGGCCTGAGTTGAAGAGACATGCCCCTGTGCCACCACACATCTCCCATTTGATGCCTACCACTAGGCCCAGGGACACAACACACTCCAGTGTGACTCCCACTTGCAAGTGGAAGTCTTTTTTTACCAAAGTCATTCTATAAAGCTTAGAAGAGGTGATTGCTTCTTCAAATGCACAAACACCTCCACAAACCCATAAGGATCAGGGAGAGGGAAACATGATTCCACCGAAGGAATACTG
The DNA here is from genome assembly GCF_037043125.1 of Eumetopias jubatus. Classification (NCBI taxonomy): domain Eukaryota; kingdom Metazoa; phylum Chordata; class Mammalia; order Carnivora; family Otariidae; genus Eumetopias; species Eumetopias jubatus. The sequence goes on from NW_028274808.1 coordinate 41,673,235, forward strand.
TGAACCTCCAGTAACGGAAACCAAATAAAAGGAGATAAAAGAATTACCTAACAAATAATTCAAAATAATTGTTCTCAAGATGCTCAGAAAGCTCTAAGAGAATAGAGATAAATAATTAACAATATCGGGAAAGAAAAAAAAAACAAGAAAAAAAAAAACAAAGCAAAACCAATACCAGGAAAACAATACAAGAACAAAAAGAAGTCCAATAAGGAGATATAAAACATAATAAGGAACCAGAAATATTAGCACTGAGGAATACAATGACTGAACTAAAGAATTCAGTAGACAGCTTCCAAATCAGTTTTGAACAAACAGAAGAAAAAAAATCAGCGAGCACAAAGACAGACCAGTTGAAATTTTCCAACTAGAGGAAAAAATAAAAGAATGAAAAATAGTAAAGAACAAATGACCTATGGTATACCAAGAAAAGAACCAATTTGCAAATTATCAGAATTTCAGGATAAGAGAAAGAAGGGGCCAGAAGTCTTATTTAAAGAAATAATGATGAGCTGGGAGTTAAGATGGCAGGCAGAGCAGTGGGGGGACCATATGCTTGCCTCATCCCTCAAGCACAGCTAGATAAATATCCAATCATTCCAAACACCCAAGAAATTGATCTGAATGCTGAGAAAACAAACTGCAGAATGAGAGGGAGAAAAGAAGCCACATCATGTAAGACAGTAGCTGCAGAGGTGTGATTCCAGGGAGAAAAAAATCTCAGGTGCTGTGGAGGGGAGGGAGCCTTGATCTCAGAGAGAGGAGAGAGAGATAGAGAAACAGTGCACATGTGTTTGCACAAGAGAAACACTTCCCCAAAACCATTGCCTCAGCAAACTAGAGGGGCTGATTATCCCAAGTTATTACAAAAAGCAGAGATCAAAGTCTGAAGTTGTGGAAGTCCGTGCCACTGCTGGGTGGAGCCTGGTGGGCATAGAGGTTCTCCTATGGGGAGGGAACCAGAGGCCCAAGAGCAGACAGTGTAGACTGAGGATCCCCTGAGACACACTGCGAGAGATAGGTCCCCTTCTTGGAGTGCATTTGGGAGAGGTGGTATGGCCTCTAACGGAACAAAAGAGTTGGAGGGGGCCAAAATCCTGTCCTGTTCATTAGCATAGGAACAGAGACACCTGATAAGGGCAGCAAACCTTGGTGCCAGCTTCTTTCTACACTTTATCATAGACTCTGATACTCTGTAATTCCTGCAACTGCTTTTCTAGAACAAACAGGTACCTGCCACAGCATGGAAAGATCCTCCCACTGAGCATCAGCATGAGTCCATGCTGCCCTGGGTTCTGAAAATTTGGAGTTTTGAAACCTAGCCACATGCCTGAGACAAAACACAGAAATATTGTGGAAAGATCTATTGCTAGCTGATTTGTCTTCCCTTGTAGATTAAGGATTTCTTTTCTCTTGCTTTCAGGATTCCTTCCTTATCTTTATATTTTGCAAATTTTACTATGATATGTCTTGGTGTTGGCTGCCTTTTGTTGATATTGATGAGAGTCTTCTGTGCCTCCTGGATTTGGAACTATTTCCTTTCCCAGATTAGGGAAGTTTTCAGCTATAATTCACTCAAATAAGCCTTCTGCCCCTTTTCCCCTCTGTTCTTCTTCTGGGATTCCTATGATATTGTTACAGAATTGCAGGGTGCTTGTCTCGTGGAGCCAAAGAATGAATCTCCCTGACACAAAAGGGTGAAGTGAAGTGAAAGTTTATTAAGTGAAGGCAAGAACAAAAAGGAAAGAAAAAAGCTCTTAGGGTGTGAGGGGTCCCAAATGGATTGCCACTGAGGGTTTTTTAATGGCAGGCTTTTACTGAGAACTGACTGGGAAGCTTGTCACTTTGAGATTCTTGTGCTGTCTTGGTTTATTCCCTTATCTCTTTTTCTGCTCTGTCTCAGTATCTCCATCTGCCAGGAATAGGTTTCAGAGCCCTGTCAGAGGAGTCAGGGGCCTCCTATCTCTCCTGCCTATACTAGGGTACCTAACTCATGGGACAGGACCTGTGGGCAGAAAGAGCTATATTGGGATTGTAAGGAGTGACTGATTACATACTTTTTAATTAGTGGGGGTTAGGGATAGCACAAGTCTCCAAGGAATCTGGAAACAAGGCTTTCAGGACCTGAGGGGCCAGCTGCTGCCAAGATAAGATTACTTTTAAACATTAAGGCACTAAGGAAGCCATGAATTCCTTGAGGAAGGTCATGCTCTACATGTTTCAGGGGGTTGCAAGCTGTAAGGAGATTTTAATTTAAGCTACATTTCTTTTGCCTTTGTTTCCCACATCAATATGAATGTTATTACACTTTATGGAGTCACTGAGTTCCCTAAGTCTACATTCATGATCCAATAGTTTTCTTTCCCTCTTCTTTTCAGCCTTCATGATTTTCCATAATTTTATCTTCTATATCACTGATTTATTCCTCTGCTTCTTCCATCCTCATTGACATTACATCCAGTCAGTTTTGGATCTCAGTTATAGCATGTTTTCTTTTGGTCTTATTAATTTTTAGTTCTTTTATCTCTGAAGAAAGGAACTCACTATTGTCTTCTATGCTTTTCTCAAGCTCACCTAGTATCCTTATGATTGGTGTTTTAAATTCTAGTTCAGACATATTACTTATATTTGTTCTGATTAGATCCCTGGTTGTGACCTCTTCCAGTTCTTTATTTTGGTATGAATTCTTCCAACTTGGTATTTTGCCAAGACCTCTGTCTACTGTGCTTTAGGGAAACCTGTTACATTTCCTGCTGCTGAAAGTAATGGCTATATTAAGAAGAGGCCTATACTGTCCAGGGCCTGGTACTTCAGGAAGTAGTTCACAGTGGGCACTCTGTTGTTGTATTTTGGCTGCTCTTTCCCCCAGATCAGTCCTCTGCAGCGTTTCTCCTTGCCTGCAAAGTGGAGTGTTTGGACCTGGTCTGGTGTGTGGTAAGTTTTAACTAGGTGTATTGGTCTACTTGTTACAAAAGCCTTGATCGTATTTCCCTCAGAGCTGAAACTTTGCAGCATTCTATGATCCGTAGAGTTGGTGCATGCAGGGGGTTTGTGCTGGTCTTCTGGGGGATGGGACTGCTGAGATGGTTTGGCTTACCCTTGTAAAGATAAAGATATACCTGCAGGGTGCAGTGGGGTGGGGCTTGGTGTAAGCCACACTAGCTTCCACTGGGGGCACTGTGCTGCTCACTGAAGTCTGTCCATGCTGATGGGCAGGGGAAAATGGTGTCACCTCACTCTGTCATCCCTGGAGAGGGAAGTTCATGCCTGCCACTGTTCAGGAAGCCCTCATGGAGGAGTGAACAATCTCCCCTCTTGTGCCCTGGACTTCTGTGAGCAGCACAGTGCCCCCAGTGGAAGCTAGTGTGGCTTACACTAAGCCCCACCCCACTGCACCCTGTTTTCATAACCCTGTCTTCACACTGTCTGTGTCTAAGCCATCTCTTTGCCTGGTGGCACAGTACTCCTGTGGTCTGCAGATGGGTTTCAAAGCTCCAAATTTTATGGACCTGGCACACTGAAGACCCATGCTGATTCTCTGGGGGAGGGTCTCACCACACTGTGGCTGATGCCAGTTTGTCCCAGAAAATTAGTTGCATGACTGCACAGGGCTAGGAATTTATGGTAAAGTGTAGCCAAAAGCTGGCTTCCAGGTTAGCTGCCTTCAGTGGTGCCTCTGTTCTGTTAATTAATGGGGCTGCTGAATGGCACCCACCTTCTCTTTTGTCCCCTGAGAGGCAGAGTTACAAGAAGGGGAACTTTTTCTCCCCGTGCAACCCAGGGGACCTTCAAACCACATTGTCTTCTCCCAGGCCTCTGCTCTCCTTCCCAACATGAGGAAGCCCACCAAGCACAACACTGGTGATGGTGCAGACTTCTAAAACTTCAGACTTTGAGATCCATTGCTTATAAGAACTTGCAATAGTCAGCCCCTCTCCTTTTCCCAGTCAGTGGTTTTGGGGAGAAGTTTTTCTTGTGCAATCTTCTGCATGTTGCTCTCTTGCTCTCTCTCTTTCTCCTTTGTGATCAGGGATCCCTTCCCTCCACAGCACCTGTAATTCTTTTCTCTGCCAAATCAACAGTGTGCAGCTCCTACCTTCTACAATGTGTCCATTTTTCTCCCTCTAGATGTGCAGTTTGTTCTCTCAGTCCTCAGATCAATTTCTTGGGCATTCAGAATGATTTGATATTTATTGTGCTGTGTTCGAGGGACGAGGCAAGCATAGGGACCCCCTACTACTCTTCTTTTTTAAAATTCACTTAGTTTTTGATATAATGTTCAATGATTCATTAGTTGAATATAACACCTAGTGTTCATCATATATTACTCTTAACTCCTGTTTTCCTTTTTCAAGATTGCTTTGGCTTTTCTAGGTCTTTGTATTTCCACACAAGTTTTAGGATAGTTTGTTCCAGTTCTATGAAAAATACTGTTGGCAGAGACAGAGGTGGAGGCTCAGGGGCAATGAGTCTGCAGTGGTGGTAGTGGGATGATGTCAGGTGAGGACAAGCAGCAGGAGCAAACTATCGCTGAGGACCTGGTCAAGACCAAGTATAAGATAGGGGGTGACATCGCCAACCAGGTACTTCGGTCTTTGGTGGAAGCATCCTGCTCAGGTGTGTTGGTACTGAGTCTGTGTGAGAAAGGTGATGCCATGATTATGGAAGAGACAGGGAAATTTTTCAAGAAAGAAAAAGAAATGAAGAAAGTTATTGCCTTTCCCACCAGCATTTCAGTAAATAATTGTGTATGTCACTTCTCCCCTTTGAAGAGCAACCGGGACTATATTCTCAAGGAAGGTGACTTGGTACAAATTGACCTTGGTGTCCATGTGGATGGCTTCATCGCTAATGTGGCTCACACTTTTGTGGTTGATGTAGCTCAGGGGACCCAAGTAACAGGGCAGAAAGCAGATGTCATTAAGGCAGCTCACCTTTGTGCTGAAGCTGCCCTATGCCTGGTCAAACCTGGAAACCAGAACACACAAGTGACAGAAGCCTGGAACAAAGTTGCCCACTCGTTTAATTGCACACCAATAGAATGTATGTTGTCACATCAATTGAAGCAGCATGTCATCGATGGAGAGAAAACCATTATCCAGAATCCCACAGACCAGCAGAAGAAGGACCATGAAAAAGCTGAATTTGAGGTACATGAAGTATATGCTGTGCATGTTCTTATCAGCTGAGGAGAGGACAAGGTCAAGAATGCAGGAGAGAGAACTACCATTTACAAATGACACTCTTCTAAACAGTATGGCCTGAAAATGAAAATTTCGCATGCCTTCTTCAGTGAGGTTGAAAGGTGTTTTGATTCCATGCCATTTATTTTAAAAGCATTTGAAGATGAGAAGAAGGCCCAGATGGGTGTGGTGGAGTGCACCAAACATGAACTGCAGCAGCCATTTAATGTTCTCTATGAGAAGAAGAGTGAATTTGTTGCCCAGTTTAAATTTACAGTCCTGCTCATGCCCAATGGCCCCATGCGGATAACCAGTGGTCCCTTTGAACCTGACCTCTACAAGTCTGAGATGGAGGTCCAGGTTGCAGAGCTGAGGGCCCTCCTCCAGAGTTCTGCAAGTCTGAAAACCCAGAAAAAGAAAAAAAAAAGAAGGCCTCCAAGACTGCAGAGAATGCCATCAGTAGGGAAACATTAGAAGAGAATGAAGCTGGGGACTGAGGTAGGTCCCATCTCCCTAGCTTGCTGCTCCTGCCTCATGCCCCTCCCACCACACCCCAGGCTCTGTGAAGTGCAGTTCGTCTTCTCCACCCAAGACTGCCAACAGAGCAGGGTCTTCCTGCCCCCATCCCTGTCCCCACCCAACCCCTTCCAACAAGAACCAGCTCCAACTGACTCTGGTCTTGGGAGGCCAGGCTTCCTAGCCACTGAAGGCTACTTTAAATAGAAAAGAGAAATTGATATAATTTTATAAATAATCAGGAGTAAAAAAAAAAAAGAAAGACAAAAGGAAAAGAAGAAAAGAAGAAATACTGTTGGCATTTTGATAGGGATTGCATTAAATGTGTAGATTTCTTTGGGTAGTACAGACATTTTAAGAATATTCATTCTTCCACCCCTGAGTATGAAATGTTTTTCCATTTCTTTTCATCATCTTGAATTTCTTCCAATGGTTTTTATAGCTTTCAGACTACAGGTCTTTCACCTCCTTGGTAAGTTTTTTCCTAGATAGTTTACTGGTCTTAGTGCAATTGTAAATATGATTGTTTTCTTTTTTTTTTTTTTTTTTTTAAAGATTTTATTTATTTATTCGAGAGAGAGAGAATGAGAGATAGAGAGCATGAGAGGGGGGAGGGTCAGAGGGAGAAGCAGACTCCCCGCTGAGCAGGGAGCCCGATGTGGGACTCGATCCCGGGACTCCAGGATCATGACCTGAGCCGAAGGCAGTCGCCCAACCAACTGAGCCACCCAGGCGCCCTATGATTGTTTTCTTAATTTCACTTTCTGCTACTTATTATTAGTGTGTAGTAATGCAACAGATTTTTGCACATTGATTTTTTATCCTGCAACTTTACTAAATTCATTTATCAGAACACTATATAATAATAAAGGGGACAGATAAGAAAATATAATGATTGTAAATATTAATTCACCAAACACTGGAGCACCCAAATATATTTAAAAAGTTAATAATAAACATAAAGAAAATAATAAATTGTAATACAATAATAGTAGGAGACTTTAACACCTCACTTATTTGTATGGTCATATCATTCAAACAGAAAATCAACAAGGAAACATGGCTTTGAATGACACAGTGGACCAGATGGATTTTACAGACATATTCTGAACATTCCATCCTAAAACACCATTCCATCCTAAAACACCAGAATACACATTCTTTTCAAGCGCACATGAAACATTCTGCAGATTAGATCCCATCTTAGTCCACAAAAAATGTCTCAACAAATTAAAAAAAAATGAAGCATGCAACCTTCCAGCCACAACACTACGGACTTAGAAATCAACCACACTAAAAATCTGGAAACACCACAAATACATGGAGGTTAAATAACATGCTACTAAACAATGAACGGGTCAACCCAGAAATCATAGAAGAAATAAAAATTACATGGAAACAAATAAAAATGAAAACACAAGAGTCAAAATCTGTGGGATGCAGCAAAAGTGGATCCAAGAAGAAAGTTTATAGCAATATAGATATATAGCAATATAGATATATCCCAAGGAGCGAGAAAGATCTCACATAAACAACCTTACCTTAAACCTAATGGAGTTAGAAAAAGAAGAACAAACAAAATCCAAGCCCAGCAAAATGAAGGAAATAATAAAATTTAGAGTAGAAATAAATGATATAGAAACTAAAAATACAATAGAACAGATTAACAATAATACCAGGAGCTGTTTCTTTGAAAAGATCAACAAAATTGATATCTTTTGGCCAAACTCATCAAAATTTTTTAAAAAATGGAGAGACCCAAAATAAACAAAATCCCAAATGAAAGGGGTGAAATAACAACCAACATCACAGAAGTACAAACGGTTGTAACAGAATATTATGAAAACCTAAATGCCAACAAACTGGACAACTTAGAAGACATGGATAAATTCTTAGAAACATATAAACTCTCAAAACTTAAGTAGGAAGAAATAGAAAATTTAAGCAGACCAATTACCAGCAAATAAATTGAATCAGTAATAAGAAAACTTCCAACAAACAAAATTTCAGGGCCAGACGGCTTCACAGGTGAATTCTATCAAATATTTGAAGAAGAATTAATACCTATTCTTCTCAAACTATTCCTTTTAAAAAAATTAAAAAGGAAGGAAAACTTCCAAATTCCTTCTATGAAGCTAATATTACACTGATGCTAAAACCAGATAAGACACATGAAAAAAAGAACTAGAGGCCATTATCTCTGATAAACATAGGTGCAAAAATCCTCAACAAAATACTAGCAAACTGAATATGATAATACATTAAGAAAAATCATTCACCACAATTAAGTGGGATGCAGTCCCAAAAATGCAAGGTTGTTCAATATTTGCAAAACAGTCAACGTTTTTGCATCAATGAGAAAAGATAAAAACTGTATGATCCTTTTAATAAATGCAGAAAATTAACAAGACAGGAAACAACAAATATTGGTGAAGATGTGGAGAAAGGGGAACCCTCTTACACTGTTGGTGGGAATGCAACCTGGTTTCCAGGCACTCTGGAAAACAGTATGGAGGTTCCTCAAGACATTAAAAATAGAGCTACCCTATGACCCAGCAATTGCATTATTGGGTATTTAGCCAAAAGATACAAATGTAGTGATCCAAAGGGCACCCGGACCCCCAAGTTCATAGCAGCAATGTCCACAATAGCCAAACTGTGGAAGTAGCTAAGATGTCCTTCAACGGATGAATGGATAAAGAAGATGTGGTTCATATATACAATGGAATATTACTCAGCCATCAGAAAGATGAATATATACTGTTTACATTGACTTGGATGGAACTGGAGGGGATTATGCTAAGTAAAATAAGTCAAGCAGAGAAAGACAATTATCATATGGTTTCACTTAAGGAATATTGCAGAGGACAACAGGCTAGGGAGGGGAAACTGAATGGGAAGAAATCAAAGAGAGAGACAAACCATATGAGACTCTTGACTCTGGGAAACAAACTTAAGGTTGTGGAAAGGGAGGCGGGTTGGGGGATAGGGTAACTGGGTGAAGGGCACTAAAGAGGGCATGTGATATGATGAGCAATGTTTGATATACTCAACTAATGAATCACTGAACATTGTATCAAAAACTAATGATGTACTATACCTTGGCTAGTTGAATTTTTAAAAAAAGTATAAAACTATTACAGTTAAAAAAAGAAAAATTGTTCCAGAAGAAAAAGCTCTAGATATAATAGAAGATATCTTTTGAAGTAATTTATCCAAATCCATCAAATTTCATCATAGCCACTAAAATACTCTCAATAGCTGTACTTGTGTTTTCACCAACAAAAAAATCCTCTCAAAATCATCAATTAAAATTATTTGTGATCTTACATTTGTCAAATTGACAAACATTACTTTGCTGTTATGACTTAAAAAATAGAGTTGTCCAACAGATGAAAGGATAAAGAAGATGTGCTTAATATATATAGTGGAATATTACTCAGCCATCAGAAAGGATGAATACCTACAATTTATGGGCGCCTGGGTGGCTCAGTTGGTTAAGCGACTGCCTTCAGCTCAGGTCATGATCCTGGAGTCCCAGGATCAAGTCCCACATCGGGCTCCCTGCTCAGCAGGGAGCCTGCTTCTCCCTCTGACCTTTCTCTCTCTCTCATTCTCCCTCTCAAATAAATAAATAAAATCTTTAAAAAAAAAAAGAATACCTACAATTTTTATCAACATGGATGGAACTGGAGGGGATTATGCTAAGTGAAATAAGTCAATCAGAGAAAGATAATTATTGTATGGTTTCACTCATATGTGGAATATAAGAAATAGTGCAGAGGATCATAGGGGAAGGGAAGGAAAACTGAATGGGAAGAAATCAGATATGACAAACCATATGAGACTCTTGATTCTGAGAAAGAAACTGACGGTTGTAAAAGGGGAGGTGGTGGGGGGGATAAGGTAACAGGGTGATGGGCATTAAGGAGGGCACGTGTGATGTGATGAGCACTGTTATGTGAACCGATAAATCATTGAACACTACATCAGAAACTAATGATGTAGTATATGTTGGCTAATTGAAAATAAATTTAAAAAATAAAAATAATATTGTTAAAAGTAAAAAAAAAAGAAAAAAGCATTTGACAAAGTACAACATTGATTCATGATAAAAATACTCTGCAAAGTAGGTCTGGGGGACATACTTCAAATAATAAAGGTCTTATATGAAAAAATCCATAGCCTACATCATATTCAGTGGTGAAAAACTGAGATCTTTTCTCCTAAGGTCTGGAATAAGGAAAAGATCCACTCCCATCACTTTTTTCTCTCTTGTCGCTTTTAAGATTCTCTGTTTACCTATAAACTTTGACATGTTAAATATTATGTACCATGGTGTGGACCTCCTTAAGTTTATCTTGTTTGGAACTCTGTGCTTCTTTTACTTGGATGTTTATTTCCTTCCCTATGATATGAAAGGTTTCAGTTATTATTTCTTCATATGAGTTTTTTCTGCTTTTCCCTCTTCTCCTGGGCCACTATAATGCAAATGTTTGTTCACTTGATGTTGAACAAGAGGTCGCTTAATCATCCTCATTTTTATAAAATTTAAATTCAATTAGCCAACATATAGTACCTCATTGTTTCAGATGTAGTGTTCATCAGTTGCATATAACACCCAGTGTTCAACACATCATGAGCCCTCCTTAATGCCCATCACCTGTTGCCCATTCCCCAATCCACCTCCCCTGCAAACCCCAGTTTGTTTCCCAGAATCAAGAGTCTCATATGGTTTGTCTCCATATCTGATTCTTTCACATTCAGTGATCCCTCCCTTCCCCTATGATCCCCTGCACTATTCCTTATGTTTCACATATGAGTGAAACCATACAATAATTGTCTTTCTCTGCTTGACTTATTTCACTTAGTATAGTGCCCTCCAGTTCCATCCATGTCGATGCAAATGATAGGTATTCATCCTTTCTGATGGCTGAGTAATATTCCATTGTATATATGAACCACATCTTCTTTATCCATTCATCTGTTGAAGGGCATCTAGGCTCCTTCCACAGTTTGGCTATTGTGGACATTGCTGCTATGAACTTTGGGGTGCATGTGCCCCTTCTTTTCACTACATCTGTATCTCTAGGTAAATACCTAGTAGTGCAATTGCTGGGTTGTAGAGTAGCTCTATTTTTAACATCTTGAGGAACCTCTATATTGTTTTCCAGAGTGGCTATACCAGCTTGCATTCCCACCAACAGTGTAAGAGCATTCTTTCTCCACATCCTTGCCAACATTTGTTGTTTCCTATCTTGTTAATTCTAGCCATTCTTACTGGTGTAAGGTGGTATCTCATCGTGGTTTTAATTTGGATTTCCCTGATGACAAGTGATACAGAGCATTTTTTCATGTGCTTGTTGGCCATCTGTAAGTCTTCTTTGGAGAAGTGTCTGTTCATGTCTTCTGTCCATTTGTTGACTGGATTATTTGTTTTTTGGGTGTTGAGTTTGATAAGTTCTTTACAGATCTTGGGTATCAGCCTTTTATCTGACGTCTTTTGCAAACATTTTCTTCCATTCCATAGGTTACCTTTTGGCTTTGTTGACTATTTTCTTTGTTGTGCAGAAGCTGTTTATCTTAATGAAGTCCCAATAGTTCATTTTTGCATTTGTCTCCCTTGCATTTAGAGAACTATCTTTCAAGAAGCTGTTGCGGCCAAGGTCAAAGAGGTTGCTGTGTGTGTTCTCCTCTAGGATTTTGATGGCTTCCTATCTCCCATTTAGGTCTTTCATCCGTTTTGAGTGTATTTTTGTGTGTGGTGTAAGAAAATGGTCCAGTTTCATTCTTTCCCATGTGGCTATCCAATTTTCCCAGCACCATTTATTTAAGAGACTCTTTTTCCATTGGATATTTTTTCCTGATTTGTCGAAGATTAGTTGACCATAGAGTTGAGGGCCCATTTCTGGAGACTCTGTTCTGTTCCATTGATCTACGTGTCTGTTTTTGTGCCAGTAGCATACTGTCTTGATGATCACAGCTTTGTAATATAGCTTGACATCAGGCACTGTGATGCCCCCAGCTTTGGTTTTCTTTTTCAACATTCCCCTGGTGATTCAGGGTCTTTCCTGGTTCCAAAAAATTTTTAGTATTATTTTTTCCAGCTCTATGAAAAATGTGGATGTTAATTTGATAGGGATTGCATTAAAAGTGTAGATTGCTCCGGGTACTATAGATTTTTAAACAATATTTATTTTTCCAGTCCATGAGCATGGAAAGTTTTCCCTTCTTTTTGTGTCTTCCTCAATTTCTTTCATAAATGGTCTGTAGTTTCTAGAGTATTGATCCTTTGCCTCTTTGGTTAAGTTTATTCCTAAGTATCTTATGTTTTTTGGTGCAATTGTAAATGGGATCAATTCCTTAATTTCTCTTTCTTCAGTCACATTGTTCGTGTATGAAATGCAACTTGTTTCTCTGCATTGATTTTGTAGCCTGACACTTTGGCAAATTGCTATATGAGTTCTAGAAATTTTGTGGTGGAGTCTTTTGGGTTTTCCACATAAAGTATCACATTATCTGCAAAGAGTGAGAGTTTGACTACTTCTTTGGAAATTTGAATGCCTTTTATTTCTTTTTGTTGTCTGATGGCTGAGGCTAGGACTTCTAGTACTATGCAGAACAATAGTGGTGAGATTGGGCATCCCTGTGGTGCTCATGACTTTAGGGGAAAAGCTCTCAGGTTTTCCCTCTTGAGAATGATATATGTGGGCTTTTTGTAGATGGCTTTTATGATTTTGAGGTATGTTCACTCTATCCCATACTCTGAAGAGTTTTAATCAAGAAAGGATGCTGTATAATAACGCAACATATTTTAAGAAAAAAGAACAAGAAGAAGATAACAGGAGAGGAAGAAAAGGGGAGTATGTCAGAGGGGGAGACGAACCACGAGAGATGATGGACTCTGAAAAACAAACTGAGGGTTCTAGAGGGGAGGGGAGGGGGGTAGGTGGATGGGTTAGCCTGGTGATGGGTATTGAGGAGGGCACGTTCTGCATGGAGCACTGGGTGTTATGCACAAACAATGAATCATGGAACACTGCACCAAAAACTAATGATGTAATATATGGTGATTAACATAACAATAAAAAAATTAAAAAAAAAAAAGGATGCTGTATTTTGTCAAATGCTTTTTCTGCATCAATTGAGAGAATCGTATGGTTCTTGTCTTTTCTTTTATTTATTTATTTATTTATTTGGTTGGATTTTATTTATTTGACAGAGACAGCACAAGTAGAGGGAGAGAGAGGGAGAAGCAAGCTCCCTGCTGAGCAAGGAGCCCAATGTGGGACTCGATCCCAGGGCCCTGGGATCATGACCCGGGCCAAAGGCAGCCGCTTAACCACTGAGCCACCCAGGCATCCCTATCCTTTCTTTTATTACTGTGCTCTATCACAGCAATTGATTTGCGAACATTGAACCATTCTTGTATCCCAGGAATAAATCCCAGTTGGTCGTAGTGAATAATCCTTTTAAGGTACTGTTGGATCCTACTGGCTAGTGTCTTGGTGAGTATTTTGGCATCCATGTTCATCAGGGATATTGGCCCGAAATTCTTCTTTCTGATGGAGTCTTTGTCTGGTTTTGGGATCAGGGTAATTCTGGCCTCATAGAACGAGTTTGGAAGTTTTCCTTCCATTTCTATTTTTTGAAACAGCTTCAGTAGAATAGGTATTATTTCTTCTTTAAATGTTTGGTAGAATTCCCCTGGGATGCCATTTGGCCCTGAACCCTTGTTCTTTGGGAGGGTTTTGATTATTGCTTCAATTTCCTTGCTGGTATGGTTCTCTTCAGGTTGTCTATTTCTTCCTGTTTCAGGTATGGTAGTTTATAAGTTTCCATGAATGCATCCATTTCTTCCAGATTGCCTAATTTTTTGGCATATAGCTGCTGATAATAAGTTCTAACAATTGTCTCTATTTCCTTTGTATTAGTTGTGATCTCTCCCTTATCATTCATGATTTTATGAGTTTGGGTCCTTTCTCTTCTTTTGGATAAGTTTGGCCAAAAGTTTTTCGATCTTATTAATTCTTTCAAAGAACCATCTTCTAATTTCATTGATCTGTTCTACTGTTCTTCTGATTTTTATTTCATCAATTTCTGCTCTAATCTTCATTATTTCTCTTCTCCTGCTTGGTTTAGTCTTTATTTGCTGTTCTTTCTCCACCTCCTTTAGGTGTAAAGTTATCTTGTGTATTTGAGATTTTTTAATTTTTTTGAGAGAGTCTTGTATTGAAATGTACTTCCCTCTTAGGACCACCTTTGCTGAATCCCAAAGGCTTTAAACTGTTGTGTTTTCATTCTCATTAGTTTCCATGAATTTTAAAAATTCTTCTTTCATGTCCTGTTTGACCTATTCATTCTTTAGTAGGATGTTCTTTAACCTCCAAGTGTTTGAGTAACTTCCAAATTTCCTCTTGTGACTGAATTCAAGTTTCGAAGTGTTATGGTATAAAAATATACAGAGAATAATCCCAATCTTTTGGTATTAGTTTAGACCTGATTTGTGGCCTAGTATGTGATCTATTTTGGAGAAAGTTCCATGTGCACTTGAGAAGAAGAGTATTCTGTTGTTTTAGGATGGAATGTTCTGTATATAGGTACAAAGTCCATCTGGTCCAGTGTGTCATTTAAAGCCCTGTTTCCTTATTAATCTTCTGATAGATGATCTGTCCATTGCTGTGAATGGGGTATTGAAGTCCCCTATTATTATTGCATTATTATCAATGTATTTCATTACTTTGGTTATTAACTGGTTGATATCTAATTGGATGTTCCCCAATTAGAAGCATAAATATTTATAATTATTAGATTTTCTTGTTTGGTAGAACCTTGAAGTATGATATAATGTCCTTCTTCATCTCTCTATAGTCTTTGGTTTAAAATCTAATTTGTCTGGTATGAGGATTGCTACCCCAGCTTTATACTGAGGTCCATTAACGTGGTAAATTGTTCTCCACCCCCTTAGTTTCAGTCTGGAGGTGTATTTGGGTCTAAAATGAGTCTCTGTAGACAGCATATGGATGGGTCTTGCTTTTTTATTCAATCTGATACCAGTGTCTTTTGACTGGAGCATTTAGCCCATTTACGTTGAGAGTAACTATTGGAAGATATGAATTTAGTGCCATTGTACTGCCTGTGAAGTCCCTCTTTCTGTAGAATGTCTCTGTTTCTTTCTGGTCTATGTTACTCTTGGGGTCTCTTTTTCCTTGCAGGATCCCCCTTAATATATCTCCCCACAGATTCATGTCTCCGCACCTTCTACCTTGCAAAAAACAGTTGCTTTTCTACTTGTAGAGTTCCAGACATATTTTCTTACACCTCAGGTTGAATTCATGGGTGTTCAGAATGGTTTGATAGATATCCAGCTAAATTCAAGGGACCAGATGAAATAGATCCCCTACTGTTCCACCATCTTCCCTCTCTCTAAAATCAGTAATTTCCCCTTGTAAAACTTTTCTAGGGTTTTCCATGGGTTAAAAATGGAAAGGCAATAATGCAACCTTTAAGACATAGGATGGCATGGCATAGTACTTCAGTCCATTCACCAGGCACCCATCAGAGCCTAGGATGCGATGGAGAAGGGGAGAGATGCCACATCTCTCCTATGGGACTGGAATGTCATATTTGAGAGAGACATGCATAGATATGACCAGACAGTTTTAAAGAATTGAGGTTGGCTTTATGAAACATGGAGCCATAAAGCCCTTTGGAAATGTTGGCCTGATACCTAGCTTAGAGAGTTCCCAACAGCCTCACCAGGTGAATAAAGAATGCCACTTCCTGGCAGGTGCAGGAATCTCAGGATATATTGGGGACTTCACAAAAGGAATCTGCCTGCATCTACAGGTATCACAGGCATGTCTGATGGCAAGTACTTGGCTTGGCTTCTGGCCTGGAGAGGCTACTAAAAGTTCAACCTAGAGATTCCTTATAAAAGTTCCAGCAAAGCATATTCTAAAAAAAGATCTGTAATTAATCACTATTCTTGCTGAGCTTATGTAAATAATTAGGCCAAGTTTGTTAAAATTGGACTTACAAATTAGTCTTGATTTGGCTATCTTTGGAAATAAGGGCGATTTTAGAGAGAAAAAATAGGTTTTAATAACACATCTTTGTGGGTGCTCTGATTGTCTTTAAATATTTGTTGTTTGCCTAAGCTAGACAACTTGAGGTAAACTTCAGAAAAATTACCACAGTAGCTCATGTATGGACAATCTCTTTGCTTGTTATTCTGTGGGGATAATAACAGCACCCCATGGGCATATAATTATTTGAACAACTGGAAAATGGGACAGATTCCCCAACAATTGTATAACTCAGCTATCACCTTGACCAATTCTATGTGGCTAGGATGACAAAGCTGCTCCTTAAAAGCCAGAGCATACCCCACTCTACAGGGTTAACTGTGGACTTGTGGAGATAATGAGTGACCCCACTTTCTTTATGATTAGATTTGATGATGGACTTGGGGATGCCCTTATCTCTTCAGACAAGTCTTCTCCCACTCACCAGTGATTGCTTGTAATTAGGATATTGTTAACCCTGGACCTCAAACGAAGAGGTCTTCTTGATGGTATTATCCCTTAGCCATATTTATCCTAAAAGCCACCTCTATTGATGTACAATTGCAAACAAAGGCTTAAGCCAAGCATACAACAGCCCTCCTGGTAGGAGCCTCAAAGCTCACTATGGGACAGTCCTTGACTGGAATAACTTCACATCAGGTCCAGAATGTCTTACAGACCAAAGGCCACCAATGAATGATGGGGACCAACTTATTAAATACCAAGTTATGCTTATAGATATGCCTGAAATAATACTTGAAACCAGTCAAACTTTAAACCCAGCTACCCTTATGCCTGGAACTGACCATTGTACATCTATAGAGCATAAACTGTTCAGAGGTTGTTGATCTTGTTTATGCTAGTCAACCAGATTTAAAAGATTCCCCACTTGAAAATACAGATAACAGCTGGTTTACTGATGGCAATAGTTTCATGGAAAAGAGAAATAAGAAAAGCTGGGTATGCTATAGTGCTCACTCATGCTTTGCAATTGCCAAAGCCTTAAAAATTAATATTTATACTGACTCCAACAATGTTGGACACATTCTGTGTCTCATTGGTATGACCAATTAACATCCATCTTTTTTCCCTCTTTGGGTCTGGAGGGTGTTGTTGGCACATGGACGGTCTTAATAAGTATATGGTCAAAGCCCTAAGTGATCCTCAGAATAACATTTCTCTACTAAATACTGAAGTAACACAAATGCATAAAGCAGTTTTAAAATAGAATGGCATTAGATGTTTTAACTGCTACACAAGGTGAAATGTTCTATCATAAAAACAAAATGCTATGTATACATTCCAGATTACCACAAAATATTTCTGGTTTTCTGACACGAAAATTCAAATTAATGCTTTAAATGAGCCCTCTCTTTCCTTTAATGATTGCTTAAGCTTCTGAACTGGAAGATGATTTTTGTCGACTATCAAGGGACTCTCATTTGGGCTTCTTTTTCTTTTTGTTACACTAACCATGTTTTGCTGTTTTCTCCCATGTCTCTCCACTTGGTGCTCGGACTCCTTCACTGCCATAACTTCAAGCCAACAGATGATCCTTTCCACTCAGGAAGATCCACACATGCAGTCTCCCTTGGATTCAGCTTCCTCTGCCTTTTGTAACTCTTATATTCATATAAGCCCCAACTGACCAATGTTGACCCATACGTAGGGACATCTCTACACCCCTATTCAGTGGGAAGAAATTACAGAACATGAGACCTTCCACCCTCAGCAACCTTAAAGATTTAAGGGTCAAAATCGTTCAGGGGGAATGATGTGGGAAACAAAGGCCGAAGAGAAATTATTATATTTCCTTACTACCTACAGCCCTTTGACAAGTCCTTAAAGTAGGCAAAATATGACATTCCTCTAGAATCTCAACTGCCTCAATGTTGACACTTTGTTATAAGCAAAAGGCAATCCTAAAATTAAAAAAAAAGGCAATCCAAGCTCGAACCCCCTCTGATACTGTAAGTCTACTTTAACATATAAAAATTCCTTTAGAAATTTCCTTTATCTCTAAAATAAGTAAATAAGATCTTTAAAAAGGCAGGGAGGGCACCTGGGTGGCTCAGTCCACTAAATGTCTGCCTTTGGCTCAGGTCATGATCCCAGGGTCCTGGGATCGAGCCCCACACTGGGCTCCCTGCTCAGCGAGGAGCCTGCTTCTCCCTCTTCCTCTGCTGATCCCTCCCTGCTTATGCTCTCTCACTCTCTCATAAATAAATAAATAAATAAATAAATAAATAAATAAATAAATAAATAAAATGTAAAAAAAAAAAGAGACTTCCTTTATCTCTAAATCCCCCAAGATATGTATTTTCAACCACCCTCCAAGCATATGGCCCACCAAAATACATCTGAAGAGTCTAATGACTCAGGTTCTTAGACAGTAATAAATGACCTTCTGCCAACAATAGCTAGCCCCCTCAAGGTCCTGAAAACCTTGCTTAGGTTCCTTAGAGACTTATGCTATCCGAAACCCCTTCCCAACCTGAAAGTATGTAATGGGCCACTCCTCATGACCCCAGTGCATCTCTTCCTGACCAAGGGTCCTGTTCCTGTGCTTTAATAAAACCAACTTTTTGCACCCAAAGACGTCTCAAGAATTCTTTCTTGGCTGTCAGGTTCTAACCTTAATGTCTTTCCTACATCCTATTGTACATCTACCTCATGAATGAACATTTAATTAGATTTTAAATAACATGTGATATATTTCCCTTTCAAAGTGTATTTCCTGGCTTCTGGTCAGCATATGCTAGCTTTCTTGTCTAGTAAGAATTTGCTCACTGTCACTTGATTATGATTTGCACTAAATTTCCAAGGAACTCAACCTCAGAAATTATACCATATTTCTATTTCAAAACTGAGCAGAGAGAAGGGAAAAAACATTTACTTCCTACTGAAAAAAAATAATACTTACATAACTAAGATTACACTTATCTGCCTTTTTTGTCATTAGTTATATGTAAATATTGTGAATATACTTATAAATAAATAGGACAATGAGATATGTAATAATAGATAATAGATATCTAATTATCCCATTTTTTATTTTTTAAAGTTTTTACTTAAATTCTAGTTAGCTAACATATATGGTAAAATTGTTTTCAGTTGTAGAATATAGTGATTCATCACTTCTTACAACTCCCAGGGCTCACCACAGCAAATGCCCTCCTTAATACCCATCACCCATTTAGCCTATCACCAACCCACCTCCCTTCCACTAATGCTCTGTTTCTTCTCTGAAGTTAAGAATCTCTTATGCTTTGCTAACCTTTCTTTTCCTCCCCCTTCCTCTATGTTCTCTGTTTTGTTTCTGAAGTTCCACACATGAGTGAATTCATATGGTATTTGTCTTTCTCTGAGAATATTGAAATACTGACATATTTCACTTAGCATAATACACTCTAGCTCCAACCATATCATTGCAAATGGCAGGATTTCATTTTTTTTGGTGGCTACACAATATTCTATTGTATATATACATATATATATACCACATCTTCTTGATCCATTCACCAGTCGATGGACATCTGGACTCTTTCCATAGTTTGGTTATTGTTGATAATGCTGCTATCAACATTGGGGTGCATGTGCCCCTCAGAAAATGTATTTTTTATCCTAAATGCATATTTTGTATCTGAAATGCATATTTTGTATTCTAAATACTTAGTAGTGCAATTGCTGGATCATAGGGTATTTCCATTTTGAACTTTCTGAGAAAATTCCATACTGTTTTTCAGAGTGGCTGCACAAGTTTGCATTCCCAAAACAATATAAGAGGGTTCCCTTTTTTCCACATCCTTGCCGACATCTGTTGTTTCCTGTGTTGTTAATTTCAGCCATTCTGACAAGTATGGGGTGGTATCTCATTGTGGTTTTGATTTGGATTTCCCTGAGGATATTGAGAAAATTTTCATGTGTCTGTTATCCATCTAGATGTCTTTGGGAAAGTGTCTATTAATGTCTTCTGCCCATTTTTTGCCTGAATTATTTGTTTTTTGGTTGTTGAATTTAGTAAGTTCTTTATAGGTTTTGGATAGTAACCCTTTAGCAGATATGTCATTTGCAAAAATCTTCTCCCATACTGTAGGCTGCTTTTTAGTCTTGTTGTATGTTTCCTTCTCTGTGCAGAAACTTTTTATCTTTATGAAGCCCCAATAGTGTATTTTTGTTTTTGTCTCACTTGCCTCCAGAGATGTGTTGAGTAAGAAGTTGCTGCAGCCAAGGTCAAAGAGGATATTACCTGTGTTCTATTCTAGGATTTTGATGGTTTATTGTCTCACCTTTAGGTTTCACCCATTTTGAATTTATTTTTGTGTATCGTGCAGGAAAGTGATCCAGTTTCATTCTTACACGTTGCTTTACAGTTTTCCCTACACCATTTGTTGAAAAGACTGTCTTTTTTCCATTGGATGTTCTTTCCTGCTGTGTCCAAGATTAGGTGATCATAGAGTTATGGGTCCACTTATGGGTTTCTATTCTGTTCCATTGGTCTACATGTCCGTTTCTGTGCCAATATCATACTGTCTTGATGACTATAGCTGTAATATAGCTCGAAGTCCAGAATCGTGATGCCTCCAGTTTGCTTTTCTTTTTCAGGATTGCTTTGGCTATTCAGGATCTTTTCTGGTTACATACAAATTTTAGGATTATTTGTTCTAGCTATGTGAAAAATGCTGGTGGCATTTTGATGGGGATTGCACTAAATGTGTAGATTGCTTTGGGTAGTATAGACATTTTAACAATGTTTGTTCTTCCAATCCATGATCATGGAATGTTTTTCTGTTTCCTTGTGTCTTCCCCAATTTCTTTTATAAGTGTTCTATAGTTTTCAGAGTACAGTCTTTTATCTTTTTGGTTAGGTTATTCTTAGGTATCTTATGGTTTCTGGTGCAATTGCAAATGGGATTGATTCTTTGGTTTCTCTTTCTACTGCTTCATGACTAGGGTATAAAAATGCAACATATTTCTGTACATTCATTTTATATACTGTGACTTTGCTGAATTCATGTATTAGTCCTAGCAATTTTTTGTTGGAGTTTTTTGTGTTTTCTACATAGAGTATCATGCTTTCTGCAAACAATGAAAATTTGGCTTCTTTCTTGCCAGTTTGGATGCTTTTTATTTCTTTTTGTTGTCTGATTGCTGAGGCTAGGACTTCCAGTACTGTATTAAACAATGGTGAGAGTGGACATTCCTGTTTTGTTCCTGAGCATAAAGGAAAAGCCCTCTGTTTTTCACCATTAAGGATTAAATTAGTTGTAGTACTTTTGTAATGGTCTTTACGATATTGAACAACATTGTTCTATGCCTACTTTGTTGAAGTTTTTTTCATCATGAATTCATGCTGTATTTTGTTAAATGCTTTTTCTGCATCTATTGAGAGGCCCATATGATTCTTAGGTGTATCATGTTGGTTGATTTGTGAATACCAAACCACCATTGCAACCCAGGAATAAATCCAACTTGATTGTGGTGAATACCTCTTTTAGTGTACTGTTGGATTCAATTTGCTAGTATTTTGTTGAGAATTTTTGCATCCATGTTCATCAGGAATATTGGCTTGTAATTCCCCTTTTTTGTGGGGTCTTTGTCTAGTTTTGGAATCAAGGTAATGCTGGCCTCATAGAGTGAGTTTGGAAGTTTTCCTTCTCTTTCTATTTTTTTGAAACAGTTTGATGAGAACAGAGATTAACTCTTCTTTAAATGTGTGGTAGAATTGCCTTGGGAAGACATTTGTCCCTGGACTTTTGTTTGTTGAGAGATTTTTTATTACTGATTCAATTTCTTTGCTGGCTATGGGTCTGTTCAAATTTTCTATTTCTTCCGTTTTTTGGTAGTATGTATGTTTCTAGGCATCCACTTCTTCCAGATTGCCCAGTTTGTTGACATATATTTTTTCATAATATTCTATTATAATTGTTTGTATTCCTGTGGTGTTGGTTGTGATTTCTCCTCTTTCATTTGTGATTTTATTTATTTGGTTCCTTTCTCTTTTCTTTTTGATAAGTCTGGCTAGGTGTTTGTCAATTTTATTAATTCTTTCAAAGAACCAGTTTAGTTTACCTGTTTAGTTGATCTTAGTTTAGTTGATCTGTTCTCCTGGTTTTTTGTTTGTTTGTAATTGTTTATTTCTCCTCTAAACTTTATTATTTCCACCTTCTGGTGGCTTTAAGTTTTATTTGCTGTTCCTTTTCTAGCTCCTTTAGATATAAGTTTAGGTTGTTTATTATTTCCTGAAGTAGGCCTATATTGCTGTGTTCTTCCTTATTTTGATCACCTTTGCTGCATCCCAAAGATTTTGGACTGTAGTGTTTTCATTTTCATTTGCTTCTATGTATTTTTTAAAAATTTCTTCTTTAATTTACAGGTTAACCCATTCATTCTTTTGTAGGATGATTTTATCCTCCGTGTATTTCTGTTCTTTCCTTTTTTTTTTTCTTGTGGTTGCCTTCACATAGCACTGAGGTCTGAAAAAATGCATGGTACAATCTCAATCTTTCTGTACTGGTTGAGGCCTGATTTGTGACCCATTATGTGATCTATTCTGGAGATTGCTCCATGTACACTCAAAAAGAATGTGTATTCTGTTGCTTTAGGATGAATTGTTCTGAATATATTTGTTAAGTCCATCTGTTCCAGTGTTTTATTCAAAGCCATTGTTTCCTTGTTGATCTTCTGCTTACATGACTCCTCCACTGCTCTATGTGCAATGTTAAATTCCCCTACTATTGTATTATTGTGAATTTTTTTGTTTGTTTTTTATTAATTAATTTATATATTGGGTGCTCCCGACTTGGGGGATAAATATTTTAATTGTTAGATCTTGTTAGGTAGACCACTTTATTATGATATAGTGCCCCTCTTCATCTCTTGTTACAATCTTTGTTTTAAAATCTAGTTTGTCTGATTTTATGAGTATGGCTACTCTGGCTTTCTTTTGAAATCCATTAGCATGATAGATGGTTATCCATCCCCTCAATTTCAATCTGCAGGTGTCTTTAAGTCTGAAATGAGTCTCTTGTAAGAAGCATATAGATGGGTCTTATTTTTTTAATACATTCTAATACCCTGTGCCTTTTGATTGGAGCATTTATTCCATTTACATTCAAGTAATTATTGAAAGATATGAATTTAATGTCATTGTGTTACCTGTAAAGTTGCTGTTTCTGGAGATTTTCTCTGTTCCTTTTTCTCTGTGAAACTCTTTATCTTATCTTCTATTCTGAATGACAGCCTTGTTAGATAAAGAGTTCTTGGCTACATTTTTTTCCCTTTCATCATGTTGAATATATCATGTCACTGTCTTCTGGCCTGCCAGATTTCTTGGATAGATCTGGTATGAACCTGATATGTCTTCCCTTGTAGGTTAGGGATTTCTTCCTTATTGTTTTTGTATTAACTGTTTAAGGATTGATGAAGGAAAACTCTCTAAAGGACTGATATGCAAAGGAAGATATTTGAGATTTCTTTCTAGTCAACATGACTGTATATAGTCTTTGTTCAAACCAGAAGCCTAATCTAATGCCTACAACACATGCATTGCACATCTGTGAATGAGTTGCCTAAAGGAAAACCATGTCATCCTTGAGACATCAATCAATGCTCCTGGTCCCTGCATTCCTTCATGATAAAAATCCCTAATTCTTGGGGTGCCTGAGGGGCTTAGTCAGTTAAGTGTCTGACTCTTGATTTTGGCTCAGGTCATGATCTCAGTGTTGTGAGATGGAGCCCTACATTGGATGCGAAGCTGGGTGTGGAGCCTGCTTAAGATTCTCTCTCTCCCTCTCCTTTTGTTCCTCTTCTCCCACTCATATGCTCCCTCTCTATCAAAAAGCAAAACAAAACAAAAACCCAAAAAACTGTGATTCCTGCTTATATGCAAATCTATAATTTCTGAGAATTTACCAGATGTAAAAAAGTATATAGCTCTGTGGAAAATGTTTATTCTCCAAGCACTTTCTTCCCTGTGAAAAGTGTGTTTCTTGGGCAGTTGTCCTAACTTGGGCTTGAATAAAATTATTTTTCTTACTTTTAGAGATTCTAAAAGGTTGTTCAATTTGCATTGAAAAGTGAGAGGAGTTAATGTAAAAATATGGAAGCTTAGGGGAAATGACCAGCGAGCCCTCCATACCAACATTGCTATAATAATTTATTTTTGGATATTTAAAGTAGTGTCAGTTCTGACAAGACTTACTAAAGAAATAAATATATGTTCCTTTATTACTCAGATTCCTTTTTATTTTAGCCATTTCTTCATTAACTACATATTTATTTAAAATGTGTGAGTCACCAGGATCTAGAGGCAAGATGGCAGAAGTGTGGGGGACCTCGTTTCATTTGGTCCCTTGAATTTAGCTAGATAACTATCAAATAATTCTGAACTCCCATGAATTCAACCTGAGATATAAGGAAAGAATATCTGAAACTCAGCCTGGTTTACCATAAAATGCAAGCCAGGGCCCAATTGGGTTACTGCTCTGCATGGGGACCCTGCAAAGGACAGGAAGGTGGGAAGGGGAGGTGGGTGGGGAGATAGGGTAACTGGGTGATGGGCATTAAGGAAGGCATGTCATGTGATCAGCACTGGGTGTTATATGCAACTGATGAATTATTGAACACTACATCTGAAACTAATGATGTACTCTATGTTGGCTAATTGAATTTAAATAAAAAAATTAAAAACATTCAAAGATTAAAAAAAACAAGGGGAAATTACCCGACTTTATAATTTAAGTAGTTAGTAGAGGACATTGATGGAAAACAGTAAAAATAGAAATGCATTATGGTCTAAGCAACATTCCAACACATGTAGTCTTTGCAGCCAACTTCTCTAGGAAAAGGTCCCTGGCTGGGTTTAAATTCAATCAGGTACTGGTTTTGGCTGGCTCCCAGTGGAGTTCTCATGACCAGAAGTGACTAGACCAAGGATGTGAAGGGGATCACATTAGATCAATCAGGAGGAAACCTCACATGGGAGTCTTAAAATTGGTAGCTGTCCTTGTGACTTAAGTGGCTGTCCTGTGCCCAAGACAGAAAACTTTGTAAAGGGCAGTAATAAAGAGAGGGCATCAAGTTTCTGGGTCTTATTACCATTACAGCCAGGGTACTAACTTCTGGCCAAAAGGCAGGCTTTTTCCTCCCCATAGAGTAACAACAAGATAGAGGATTGCAGCCTGGGCAATTGACATAAGTGTTCCAGCATGATTATACTCCTTGAGGAGCCCCTGAAGTGACAGTAAAGGAAGAGGAAGGGAAGTACTCATGAAGTTTGCACCACAGCTCAGAGTCCAGCTGAGAATCTGGGCTCCAAGCCCCACGTTTGGATGCTGTATGATATAGGAAAGACAGTTTGAAGCTTATGTGCAAGAAAGAATTCTTGAGAAAGAATTCTTTGGTACAAAAAGGCGGTTTTATTAAAGCATGGGAACAGGACCTGTGGGCAGAAAAAGATGCACTGGGGTCATGTGGAGTAGCTCATTATATACTTTCAAGTTGGGAAGGGGTTTGGGATAGCATAAGTCTCTAAGGAATTTTGGAAACAAGGTTTCCAGAACCTTGAGGGGGCTAGCTATTGTTGGGAGAAGGCCATTTATTACTGTATAAGAAAGTGTGAGTCATGAGATCCTTCAGATATATATTGGTGGGCCATATGCTTGGGGGATTACTGCCAACACATATCTTGGGGGGTATAGAGATAAAGGAAATTTCTAAAGGAATTTTTCTATGTTAAAGTAGACTTACAGGGTCAGAGGGGGGTGAGGTTGGGCTAGGATTGCCTTTTGCCCTTAGCAAAGTGTCAACATCGAGGGAGTTCAGTCCCTAGAGGAATGTCACTCTGCCTGTTTCAAGGACTTGTCAATAGGCAAGGATATTTAATAATTTCTCTTCTGCCTTTGTTTCCTACATCACAATATATAGGATTGTAAATCAGAATTGTCCTCAGAAAGAATATGACCTGACTTAGGTCACATAATAAACAGAAATGAAACAACATAAAACACTACGTAGCTAACCTTAATATCATATAACATAGTTTATAGTGATTGAAGAGTTCTGATGAGGGCTGGAAGTGTGAAGGGAGTTTTCATGAAGAAGGTAATATTTATCTAGGTAAATCAATAGTCCATTTGAAACTGTGAATTGATGTTTGGTACTTTGAATATAACAAAAGGGAATTGTCACACTAGAGGCTTAGTCAGTGCCTTGAGGGGTATCTGGGACTCACAGATAGTGTTATCAATAGCTACCAGTTATTGAGTACTTTGCCTTGGGGCATGAAATCCTTGGAGACAGTAAGAAGCGAACAATTCAAAACACTGGTATCTAGTATTGAAAAAATAAGTGACTGCTCTGGGAACAATATTTTTCTATTTCTGTTTTCTAAAAACAAAACAAAATAAACAAAACTGGGAGAATCTAGTCTATTTGTAAATAAATGCTTCTAAAAAATCATGTTTAATGGTAGATCAGTATGTGATTTTTCTTTGTAACTACAAAAGAATTATAAAAACAGAATGACATTGGTTTTACAAATTTTTCTGCATTTATACCTATTTAAATCCAAAAGGATTCTTAATGCTTAAACACATAAAAATAAAAATAAAATTGTGAAAATTATAGTATAAAAATATTTTTAAAAAGAATAAAATTGGACAGACTTCTGGGGAAGATGGCAAAATAAGAGGACCCTAAACTCACCTCATCCCATGGATACAACTAAATAACACTCACAACAGTGTAAATAACCCAGAAAATGCCCAAACTGGTAGAACAAACTCTACATACAACTACATGTAGCGAAGAGACCACGTTGAATAAGATAGGAAGGGAGGAGACACAATGAAGAGCTAAATTTCATGGGTCTGACCCCAGAAGGAGGGGAACCACTGGTGTAGAGAGGAGTAAGAAACAGACTATTACACCAGGGAGCCTGCACAGGGAGGACAAACCCCCATGGTATTCAGCTTGAAAATTGGAGAGGCCAAATTTCAAGATTTCTTACAACAAATGGACTGGAACTTTAAAAATCAGTGGGCTTGGCTCTGGGAAAGCCCAGAGGGTGATAGGAAGCTGAGTCCCTGCTTTTAAAGAGACAGCATACAACACAGCCCTCAGATATAGCATATAAGCAGCAGTTTGAAAAATGCCTGAGGCATTGTTCCACATAGTACTAGAAGTCCTAGCCTCAGCAATCAGAAAACAAAAAGAAATAAAAGGCATTTAAATTTCCAAAGAAGTAGTCAAACTCTCACTCTTTGCAGATAACATGATACTTTATGTGGAAAACCCAAGACTCCACCACAAAATTTCTAGAACTCATATAGGAATTTGCCAAAGTGGCAGGCTGCAAAGTCAATGCAGAGAAATCAGTTGCATTTCTATATGCAAACAATGTGACTGAAGAAGGAGAAATTAAGGAATCAGTCCCAATAATAATTGCACCAGAAACCATAAGATATTCAGAATAAATTTAACCAAAGAGGTAAAGGATCTGTACTCTAAAAACCATGGAAAAATTATGAAAGAAATTGAGGAAGACATAAGGAGATGGAAAAACATTCTATAAATATTGTTAAAATGTCTGTTCTACCCAAATAATCTACACATTCAATGCAATCCCTATAAAAACATCAGGGACATTTTTCACAGAGCTGGAACAAACAATCCTAAAATTTGTATGGAACCAAAAAAGACCCCGAATTGTCAGGGGAATATTGAAAAAGAAAACCAAAACTGGTGACATGACAATGCCAGACTTCAAGCTCTATTACAAAGCTGTAATCATCAAGGCAGTATGGTACTGGCACAAAAACAGATACATAGATCAGTGGAACAGAATAGAGAATGCAGAAATGGACCCTCAACTCTATAGTCAACTAATTGTTGACAAAGCAGGAAAGATTTTCCAATGGACAAAAGACAGTCTCTTCAATAAATGGTGTTGGGAAAACTGGACACATGCTGAAGAATGAAACTGTACCATTCTCTTTCATCATACAAAAAGATAAAATCAGAATGGATGAAAGACTTAAACGTGAGACAGGAATCCATCAAAATCCTAGAGAAAAACTCAGGCAGCAATCTCTTTGACCTGTGCCACAACTTCTTGTTGGACACATCTCCAAAGGCAAGGGAAACAAATGCAAAAATGAACTATTGGGAATTCATTAAGATAATAAGCTTCTGCACAGCAAATGAAACATTCAATAAAACTAAAAGCCAACCTAGGGAATGGGAGAGGATATTTGCAAATGACATATCAGATAAAGGGCTAGTATCCATGATCTATAAAGAATTTATTAAACTCAACACCCAAAAAACCCAATAATCCAGTCAAGAAATGGGCAGAAGACATGAACAGACACTTCTCCAAAGAAGACATACAAATGGCCAGCAGGCCCATGAAAAAATGCTCCATATCACTTGTCATCAGGGAAATCCAAATCAAAACCACAATGAGATACCACCTTACACCAGTCACAATGGTTAAAATTAACAATACAGGAAACAACAACTGTTGGCAAGGATGTGGAGAAAGGAGAATCCTCTTACACTGTTGGTGGGAATGCAAACTGGTACAGTCACTCTGGAAAATGGTTTGGAGGTTCCTCAAGAAGTTTAAAATAGAGGTATCTTATGAGCCAGCAATTGTACTACTAGGTATTTACTCCAAAGATATAAATGTAGTGATCTGAAGGGGCACCTGCACCCCAATGATCATAGCAGCAATGTCCACAATAGCCAAATTGTGGAAAGAGCTGAGATGTCCATTGACAGATGAATGGATAAAGAAATTGCTTGTTCATATATACAATGGAATATTACTCAGTCATCAGAAAGGATGAATACTTACTATTTACATCAACATGAATGGAACTGGATGGTATTAAGCTGAATGTAATAAATCAAAGAATGAAAGACAATTATCATATAGTTTCACTCATGTGTGGAATATAAGAAACAGCTCAAAGATCATAGGGAAAGGGAGGAAAAGCTGAAGGGGAAGTCACCAGAGAGGGAGAAAAACCATGAGAGACTCAGCTATAGGAAACAAGCTGAGGGTTGCTGAGGTTGGTGGGGGGATGGGATAATTGGGTGGATGGGGTAATTAAGTGATAAGCATTGAGTAAGGCATATGATGTGGTGAACTTTGGGTGTTATATGCAACTGATAAATTATTGAACACTACATCTGAAACTAATGATGTATTATATGTTGGTTAATTGAATTTAAATAAAAAGTTAAAAAAGAAAAAGACAGTATAGTCCTAGCAAAGTGTAGACAAATGAAGTTAAAAAAACCCACAAAAGTGTATGTAGAAACCATACATATCAGGTCAGTTGATTTTCAAAAAAGGTGTCAAAAGGAGATAGAATAGTCTTTTTAAATAAATGATGCAACAATTTAATAAATGATTATATAATGATATATATGCATATGAATAATAATAAAATTGAATCCTTTCTTCATAAAAATTAAGGATCATAGACATTAATAAAAAAAATGAAAACTATAAAACTTCCAGAAGACTACACAGTTCAATATCTTTCTAAACTTCCACTTGGCAAAGAGTTCCTCAGGAAAGGAAACTAAGTAAGGGGAAAAAAGATAAATTGCACTCCATTAAAGTTAAAACCTTCTTCTCTTCAAAAAGACTGTTATAAATATAAAAAGTCACACCACATACTGAGAGAAAATATTTGTAGTAAGTATATCTGACAAAAACACATTCAGGATATATGGATTTAATTCAGTAATAAAAAATGATCAACACAATTTAAAAAAAATTCTATTTAAATTCAATTTAATTAGCATATACTGCATTCTTAGTTTCAGAGGTAGAATTCAGTATATCATCAGTTGCATACAACACCCAGTGCTCATTACTTCAAGTACCCTCCTTAATGCCCAACACCCAGTTACCTCATCCCCACACCCACCTCCCCTCCAGCAACTCTCAGTTTGTTCCATATAGTTAAAAGTCTTTTATGGTTTGCCTCCTCTGTTTTCCTCTTATTTTATTTTTCCTTCCCTTCCCCTATGTTCACCTGTTTTGTTTTTTAAACTCCACATATGATTTAAATAATATATTTGTCTTTTTATGACTGACTCATTTCACTTAACATAATACCCTCTAGGTCCATTTGCATTGTTGCAATTGGCAAGATATTCTTTTTGATGGCTTAGTAATAATATTCCATTCTACATATATACCTCTTTTTCTTTATGTATTCATCTCTGAAGGACATCTAGGCTCTGTACATAGTTTGGCTATTGTGGATATTGCTGCTATAAAATTGGGGCGCATGTGCCACTTTGAATCACTATGTTTCTATCCTTTGGATAAATATCTCGTAGTGCAATTGCTGGGTCATAAAGTAGCTTTATTTTTAGCTTTTTGAGGAACCCCCATACTGTCTTCCAGAGTGACTGCACCAGTTTGTATTCCCACCAACAGTGTAAGAGTGTTCGCATTTTTGATCATCCTCAGCAACATCTGTTGTTTCCTGAGTTGTTACTTTTAGCCATTCTGACCAGTGTTAGGTGGTTTCTCATCATAGTTTTGACTTGTATTTCCCCGATGATGAATGATTTTGAGCATTTTTTCATATGCCTGTTGGCCATTTGTATGTTTTCTTTGGGGAAATATTTGTTCATGTCTTCTGCCCATTTCTTGACTGGATTTTTTTTGGGGGGTACTGAATTTGATCTTGGATACTAGGTCTTTATCTGATAAGACATTTGGGAATATCTTCTTCCATTCCCTAGGTTGTCCTTTGGGTCTGCTGACTGTTTCCTTTGCTGTGCAAAAGTATTTTATCTTGATAAAGTCCCAATAGTTCATTTTTGCTTTTGTTTTGCTCAACTTTGATTTGTCTAGCAAGAATTTGCTGTGGCTGAGGTCAAAGAGGTTGTTACCTGTATTCTTCTCTAGGATTGTGATGGATTCTTGTTTCACATTTAGGTTTTCATCAATTTTGAGTTTACCTTTGGGTATGGTGTAAGAAAATGGTCTAGTTTCATTCTGCTACATGTGGCTGTCCAGTTTTTCCAACACCATTTATTGAAGAGACTGTCTTTTTTCCATTGGAAAATCTTTCCTGCTATGTTGAAGATTAGTTGGCCATAGAGATAAGGATCCATTTCTGGGTTCTCTATTCTGTTTCATTGATCAGTTTGTCTGTTTTTGTGCCAGTACCATACTGTCTTGTAGATTACAGCTTTGTAGTATAG
Organism: Eumetopias jubatus; assembly: GCF_037043125.1. Lineage (NCBI taxonomy): Eukaryota > Metazoa > Chordata > Mammalia > Carnivora > Otariidae > Eumetopias > Eumetopias jubatus. The sequence continues at coordinate 41,704,244 of NW_028274808.1, forward strand.
CTTGTAGTCCACCATTGTGATGCCACCAACTTTGAATTTGTTCTTCAACATTCCTCTATTTAGGGTTTTTTCTGGTTCCATACAAATTTTAGTATTGTTTGTTTCAGCACTCTGAATAAATGTCCATGGTATTTTGGTAGGGATTGCTTTGAATATGTAGATTGCTTGGGGTAGCATAGAACTTTAAATAGTATTTGTTTTTCCAATCCATGAGGATGGAATGTTTTTCCATCTCTTTTTGTCTTCCTCAACTTCTTTCATAAGTGTTCTGTGGTTTTTAGAGTACATATCTTTTAACTCTTTTTTTTTTAAGTTCAATTAGCAGTCATGTAGTACGTCATTAGTTTTTGATGTAGTGTTCAATGATTCATTAGTTGCATAACACCCAGTCCTTTACCTTTTTGGTTAGGTTTACTCCTAGGTATCTCGTTGTTTTAGGTGCAATTATAATTTGGACTGATTACTTAATTTCTCTTTCTTCAGTCACATTGTTCATGTGTAGAAATGCAACTGATTTCTCTGCATTGACTCTATATCCTGCCACGTTGCTGAATTGCTGTATGAGTTCTACCAATTTTGGGGTAGAGTCTTTTGGGTTTTCCACATTATCATGTCATCTGTGAAGAAAGAGTTTGACTTCTTTGTTGGTTTGAAATCATTTTATTTCTTTTTGATGTCTTATTCCTGAGGCTAGGACGTCCAGTACTATGTTGAACAACAGTGGTGAGTTTGGGTTTCCCTGTTGTGTTCCTGACCTTAGGGAAAAGCTCTGTTTTTCCCCATTGTGAATGTTATTTGCTGTATGCTTTTCATAAATGGCTTTTAGGATATTGAGATGTGTTCTTTCTATCCCTACACTTTGAAGAGTTTTAATCAAGAAAGGATTCTGTATTTTGTCAAATCCTTTTTCTGCATCAATTAAGAGGATCATATGGTTCTTGTCCTTTCTTTTATTAATGTGATATATCACGTTGATTGATTTGAGCATGTTGAGTCACCTTTCTAGCCCAGGAATAAATCCCACTTGGTTGTGGTGAATAATCCTGTTAATGTCCTGTTGGATCCTATTAACTAGTATCTTTGTGAGAATTTTGGCATCCATGTTCATCAGGGAAATTGGTCTGTAATTCTCCTTTTGGTGGGTTCTTTGGTTTTGGGATCAAGTTAATACTGGCCTCATAGCACGAATTTGGAAGTTTTCCTTCCATTTCTATTTTTTGAAACAGCTTCAGTAAAATAGGTATTATTTCTTCTTTGAATGTTTGGTAGAATTCCCCTGGGAAGCCATCTGGCCATGGACTATTGTTTGTTGGGAGATTTTCGATTACTGCTTCAATTTCCTTCCTGGTTATGGGTCTGTTCCTGTTTTCTATTTCTTCCTGTTTCAGTTTTGGTAGTTTATATGTTTCTAGGAATGCATCCATTTCTTCCAGATTGCCTAATTTGTCGGCATATAGATGCTCATAATATGTTCTTAAAATTGTCTGTATTTCCTTGGTGTTTGTCATGATCTCTCCTCTTTCATTCATGATTTTATTTACCTGGGTCCTTTCTCTTGTCTTTTTGGTAATTCTGGCTAGTGGTTTATTGATCTTAATAATTCAAAGAACCAGTTTCTTGTTTCATTGTTCTATTTTACTGTTTTTTATTTTTTATTTCTATATCATTGATTTCTGCTCTAATGTTTATTATTTCTTTTCTCCTGCTGGATTTATGTTTTATTTGCTGTTCTTTTTCAGTTTCTTTAAGTGTAAGGTAAGGTTGTGTATTTGAGACTTTTGTTTTTTGAGAAAGTCCTTATTGCCATATACTTCCCTCTTAGGACCACCTTTGCTGCATCTCAAAGGACCTGAACTGTTGTGTTCATTTTCATTTGCTTCGATGTATTTTTAAAATTCTTCTTTAATTTCCTTATTGACCTATTCATCCCTTAGTAGTATGTTCTTTAACCTCTGGGTATTGATGGTTCTTCCTTTTTTTGTTTGTTTGACTCTCAAGTTTTAAAGCTTTGTGGTCTGAAAACATGCATGTATTAATCTCAATCTTTTTGTACCAGTTGTGACCTGTTTTGTGATCCAGTATGTGATCTATTCTGGAGAATGTTCCATGTGTACTTGAGAAGAATGTGTATTCTATTGCTTTAAGATGAAATGTTGTTAATATATCCATTAAGTCCATCTGGTCCAGTGTGTCATTCAAAGACCTTGCTTTTTTGTTGATCTTCTGCTTACATCATCTCTCTATTGCTGTGAATGGAGTGTTAACGTCCCCTACTATTACTGTATTATCATCAATGTGTCTTTAATTTTGTTATTAATTAGCTTATATATTTAGCTTCTCCCATGTTGGGGGCATAAATATTTACAATTGTTCTATATATCCTTGTTGGATAGACCCTTTTATTATGATATGGTGTAGATCTTCATCTCTTATTAGAGTCTTTGGCTTAAAATCTAGTTTTTCTGATACAAAGACAGTCACTTTATCTTTCTTTTGATGTCCATTGGCATTATAAATCGTTTTCCACCCCCTCACTTTTAATCTGGTGGTGTCTTTGTGTCTAAAATGGGTCTCCTCTACACAGCATATTCATGGGTCTTGGTTTTTTTTTTTTCTTTTCCCCATTCTGATAGTCTATGTCTTTGATTGGAGTCCATTTACATTCAGAGTAATTACTGAAAGATATGAAGTTAGTGCCATTGTATTACCTGTAAAGTCATTATTCCTTTGACTGTCCTTTCTGGTCTTTGTTACTTTTGGGCTCTCTCTTTGCTCAAAGGATTTCCTTTAATATTTCTTACTTTAGTTTTTGTTTCTCCTGGAAACTCTATCTCACCTTCTGACAGACTTGATGGATAAAATACTCTTGGCTGTATGTTTTCCCATTGAGCATGTTGAATATATCATGCCAGTCCTTTGTCTCTGTGTACAGGCTCCTGCCAGTCCAGTGTTTCTACACTTGTAGGTTAAACACTTCTTGTTCTGAGCTGCTTTCAGTATTTTCTCTTTATCTTTGAAATTTGCAATTTTCCCTATTATATGTTTAGATGTTGACCTATTTTTATTGATTTTGAGGGGGGTTCTCTGTGTCTCCTGAACTTGAATAACTGTTTTCTTCCCCAGATTAGGAAAGTTCTCAGCTATAATTTGTTCAAATAAATAATCTGCCCCCCTCTCTCTCTTCATTTTCTGGGACTCCTACTATCTGGATATTATTTTGCTTTATGTAGTCACTGATTTCTCAAAGTCCCCCTTTGTGATCCAGTAGTTGTCTTCCTCTTTTCTTTTCAGTTTCCTTGTTCTCCATCATTTGGTCTTCTATGTCACACTGACTCACTCTTCTGTCTCATTTATCCTCGCTGTTAAAGCCTCCATTTGTGACTGCATATCAGTAATAGCATTTTTAATTTCAGCCTGATTAGATTTTAGTTCTTTTATTTTGACAGGAAGAGATTCTCTGGTGTCTTCTATGCTTCAGGCCTAGTATCTTTATAATTGTTTTTTAAAAATCTAGTTCAGATATTTTACTTATATCCTTATTGATTAAATACCTGGTGGTGAGTATTACTTCCTATTCTTTCTTTTGGGGTAATTTTTTTCCATCTAGTCATTGTGTTCAGAAAAGAAAGGAGGAAAGAAAAAATAAAAGAAAGATAAACATCAAAAACAACAATAGTAGCAACAACAACAAAAGCTTCAGGAAGTGTTTCTGGTGCATGGTGTGTACACTCTTCTGCTGTGTTTTGGCTCATCTTTCCCACTGGTCCTTCTTCTACAGAGTTCCTCCTTGCTTGTATTGAGGAATGTTTGGACCTTTAAGTAGGTGTTCTTTGATTTGTTTGTCAGGATAAGCCTTTAAAGGAAATAAGAAAAGAAAAGAAGACAATAATGAAATGAAAATGAATGAAAAACAATAATCGAAAACAAAAGCCTGATCCAAGATAAGAGAAGAGGAAATGGAACAAAGATAGAAAAAGACAAACAATAAACTATAAGCCTTATTCTAAAAAAAAATAAGAAAGAAGAAGGAAACAAAGTAGGGAAAGAAGAAAAGTAAAAAAAAAAAAAAGATGAAGCTGATCCAAAAAAATAGGAGAAGGAAACAAATGAACCAATAAATGAACCAAAGATTATGAATCTGATAAAAAAAAAGTGTGTGGGAGAAAGATTAAAGAAACAAAAAGAAAAAATATATAATAAAGGCTAAAGATTAAAAAATAAGAACTAGAAAAATAAAATATTTTATTTATTTATTTTTTAAATTAAGAAAAGAAAAGAAAAATAAGAAGGAAAAAAAAAGAAGCAAGCCTGGTCCTGATGTTTTGGAGCTTTCTTTAATCAGTAGACTTGGTAGATATGGAAGCCTGTGTTGGTCTTCTGTGGGAGAGGCCTGCTGGGCTGACTCACAAGCTGACTTGCCCTTGTAAAGATGTATCTACCAGACAGAATTTAGTGGAGGGGATTCCAACTTCCAGTGGAGGTGTTGTGTTTCTCTCTGAAGTAGGACTATGCTGGTGGGTGGGAAGAGGGAGGGGTGGTAGAGGATGTAGAATATGGTGTCACCCTGCCCTCTTGTCCCTGGGGAGTGGAACTCCCAACCACCACTGTTCAGGAGGCCCTCTTAGGAAAGCAATCTCCTGTGTCCCAAGTTTTCATCAGCTCTCTGCCCTTAACCTGTCTGCACCCGGGCTGTTGGAATGCCCAGAGTCACAGATCTTCTGTATTTTATCTCTGCCCAGTGGCTGGGATTCAAAACTCCAAGTCTTAAAGGGCCTGGTAAGGTGTGGGCCCACTCCTATCCCCTGGAGGAGAGGCTCAGGGCATGCTCAGCACCATCCTCCCCAGAAAAGCCATCACACAGTGTGTGCCCAGGGACTAGAGTTTATTGCAATGTTCTGTGAAAAGCTGGAATCATGTTATCAGCCATCTGTACTCTACTCAGTCCCCTACTCCCTTCTGTCCCAGAAAAGCAGTCACACAGAGGCTCAAATTTATTGTGGCAGACAGTGAAAAGTGGTGGCCAGGTTGCCTGCAATCTTCTCCAGTCTCTCTGCTTAGTTCAGCTGATGAAAAGCAGCCACTCAGCATGCACAGAGATTTAAACCTATTGTGGCTCACAGTGAAAAGTTTTTTTTTTTCCCTAAGATTTTATTTATCTGATAGACACAGAAAGAACAAGCAGGGAGAGGGAGAAGCAGGCTCTCCACTAAGCAGAAAGCCTGATGTGGGGCTTGATCCCAAGACCCTGGGATCATGACCTGAGCCGTAGGCAGATGCTTAATCAACTGAGCCCTTAGGCACTCCCACAGTGAAAAGTTGTTAAGTGGTTTTGTGCCCTCTGCATGAATCTCTGACCCTGCTGTTGAGCACTGCTCAATAGCTCTCTGGCTGGTCTTTTGTCCTTGGAGAGGCAAAATGCACTCTTCCAAATGCCCTCTGGGAGGGGGGTGATCTCTCCCTGTGCTACCCAGGGGATTACCTAAACTTGGCTTATTGTGTGGTCCCTACCCACCAAGCTCTCTCCCACTTTCTCCCTCTTCCTGACTTTGCTCTGGAAAAGGGTTCCTTCCCCTTTGCAGCCATACAACTTTTCCCTTTCCCAATTCATGGCCCCAAACCTCACATCTGCCATGTTGTCTTGCTCCAACTGTGCAGATTATTTCTTTAATCCTCAGATCTTCTTAATTGTTAAAAATAGTTGAATGTTGATCTAGGTGTATTTGAAGGACAAGGCAAGTTAGGGGTCCCCTAACTACTCCATCATCTTAACTCCTCCCCTTTTGCAACACAATTTTAAATTAGGCAAAATACATGAACAAAACATCACCAATTGTCAATAAGCACATGAAAAACATGTTCAAAATCAGTAATTGCCAGAGAATGTAAAATACAACTATGTGATAGCACAATGTACACTTGAATGTCTAAAACTTAAAAGACTGAATATATAAAGTGTAGATAAGGATATGGAGGAATTGGAATTGTCATAACTAGATGTTGGGAGTGCAAAATGTTACAACTATGTTGGAAAATAGCTTGACAGTTTCTTATAAACATAAAACTTCCCTATGATCTAGCTATTTTACTAGGTATATACCCAAAAGGAATTATATATATATATGACTGAATATATGAATATTCTTAAAAGCTTTATGTGTAATAGCAAAAAAAAAAAAGAAATAATCCAAATGTCTACCAACAGGTGATTAGATAAACATGGATTCATGTTCATACAGTGAAATATTACCCAGCAATATCAAGGAACAAACTACTGATATACAAAACAATATGCATGAATCTCAAAAATATTAGGTTGGCTGAAAGAGACAGACATGATAGAGTGTGTACTGTTTGTTTCCCTTTATATAAAATTTCTACAACAAGTAGAATGAGAACTTTCTGGCATGATGAAAATATTTTACATCTTGATTATGGTGTTCAAAACTTATTGGAGAGGAGTGACATCAGCAAAATGGCACATTAGGAAGCTTTGAGTCCCTGTTCTTCCATGGAGACATCAAGATATAATCAAAACCTTGCTAAAACAAACTAATAGGAAGCTCTGAAAAATAGTACCAAGTCTATAGCAACTAAGTGAACCCCTAATCAAGAAAAAGACATATTTAGGGCGCCTGCGTGGCTCAGATGGTTAAACGTCTGCCTTCGGCTAAGGTCATGATTCCAGGGTCCTGGGATCGAGTCTCGCATCAGGCTCCCTGCTCCTTGGGAGCCTGCTTCTCCCTCTGCTTCTCTCTCTCTCTCCCTCCCTCTCTCTATCTCTCATGGATAAATAAATAAAATCTAAAAAAAAAAAAAGAAAAAGACATATTTAAATCAGTAGGAAATTTTGTGATGTTTTTACTTGCCTATCCCCTATTCTTTCTTCCACATGTCCCATGTGGACAGACTTGGTCTAGAGGAGGAAGCAGCCCAATTCCCAATTTCCTCCCTTGAACCAAAAGGAGTACAGCAGACCTTATTTGCAAGATTCTAACCTATTTGGGGGCAGCCTGAAGAAATGGTCTCTTTTTCTTCATTCCTATCCAGGCAGAGGGCTCAAAAAGCTAGAGGGAGACTAAAGCCCACAGATGCCTAGGGCAAGAAATTACAGGTGAAGATATGTGGTAGACCATTGAATGCAGCAGCCCAGTTCCCAATCTCTCTTTTGAACCAAATGAAGCAGAAAAGATCTTATTTGTTATGTTCTAACCTATCTGAGGGTTTCATGAAGGACTGGTTTCAGTTTCTTCTAATTCAGATCTCAGGTAGAGACAAAGATGAGATGGTGCTTAGCGAAGTTTTAGGGAGACTAAGTCTCACAGACACCTGGGGGAAGAGATTATGGGTGAATACACAACAATAGAACATCCAGGAAGAGAATCTGGAGTAAGGCTTGACATATATTACAATGGCTATGAAAAACTAAACTAACCCTGAAACAGAAAATACCAAGATTTGGTGAAGATGTGGAGAAATTTGTACCCTGTGCATTGCTATTGGAACTGTAAAATGATCCAGCTTTTGAGGAAAACAGCATGACAGTTCTTCAAAAAATATAGAACAACTGTATTTAGCAATTCTATTTGTTACTATTTAAAAAGAATTGAAAGCAGGGACTCGATAGATATTTATATACCAGTGTTATTACTCATAATAGCCAACATGTGGAAAGAACCCAAATGTTCATGGATGAAAATATGCATGAACAAAATGTAGTATATGCATACAATGGAATATTATTCAGTCTTAAAAAGGACAGAAATTTTGACACATGCTATAGAATGGATGAATCTTGAAGACATTGTGCTAAATGAAATAAGCCATAAAAAAGATAAATATTATATGATTTCACCTATACGAAGTACCTAGAATAGTCAAAATCATAGAGAAATAAATTATAGTAGTGGTTATCAGGGGAAGGAGAATAAATGGAGAGTTATAGTTTAATGAATATAGAGTTTTGATTTAGGCTGATGAAAAAGCTCTGGGGATTTATAGTGGTGAGAATTGCACAACAATGTGAATGTACTTAACACCACTTGGATTGTACTCTTTAAAATGCTTACAACTGTAAATTTCATGTTATATGTATTTCACCACAATTTAAAAAACCTCATTGAGTAATTTTGGTGAGCTTTGAGCTATAAGGGTGGTCTCTCTTGCCTAGTAAGTGGCCTGGGAATGATTAAGACAGAGGAGTATTACCTCCTGAGATGACAAGCTAGAGGAAATACAGCTCTAGATTGGTTAGTTTGCATTATCAAAGGCATGTGCCCAGCTAGGTCTTTCACTATTTTTTAGACTTGACCATCCCAGTGAGAGGCAGTGTCTCCCCAGCCAGAAATTAAGATGTCCAAACATCATAATATACAGAAAATTAAAAACACATATGACACAAACATCAACTGAACATTTTACCCAACAGTAGCAGAATATTCATTGTCCTTAAGTGCACATGGAGTATTCTACAGAATAGAACATATGCTATTTCATAAAACAAGCCTCAGTAAATTTAAACTTAAATTATACAAAGAGTGTTCTATGACCACAATGGGATGAAATTAGAAATCAATAACACATAGAAATTAAAAAAAAATCAGAATAACCAAACCAATGTTAAAAGACAGAATAAAGTTAAAGGTTTCACATTTCCTGCTTTCAAACTTACTAAAAAATCATAACAATCAAGATAGTATGGTACAGACTAAAAGATAGAGATATAATCAAAGAAACAGAATCAAGAGTCCAGAAGTAAATCAATCTTCACATTTGTGGTCAATTGATTTTTTTTTATAAGTTTGGGGAAAGAATAGTCTTTTCAAAAATGTTGCTGGAAAACTGGATATCTGTGGTCAGAAGAATAAACTCGGATCCCTATATCACAGCATTCATAAAAATTAACTCAAAATGGATTACAGATCTAAATATAACAGCTAAAACCATAAAGCTTTTCAAAGAAAACAGGGATAAATCTCTGTGACCTTGGAGTAGGCAATGGTTTCTCAGATATGATAACTAAAACACACTATAGAAGAAAAAAATACATAAATTGGACTTCATCAAAATTAGAAAAACAACAACAACAACAGCAAAGCATATGTGCTTCAAGGAACACCATCAAGAATGTGAGGAGACAATCCACAGACCCGGAAAAAAAAATCACAAATTATATACCTGATAAGCGACTTGTATATAGAATACATGGAAAACTCTACACCTCAATAATAAAAGATAAATAATCCAACTGAAAAAAATGCGCAATAGATCTGAATCCACATTTCTTCAGAGAAGATATACAGATGGCTAGTACACACACAAAAAGATCCTTAATATCATTAGCTATTAGGTAAATGTAAATCAAAACCACAATGAGATAACCCTTCACACTAACTAAGATGTCTATAATCAAGAAGACAGATGATAACAAGTGTTCGTGAGGATTTAGAGAAATTAGAACCCTTATACACTGCTGGTAGGAGTGTAAAATGGTGCAGTGACTTTGGAAAGCAATATGGCAATTCCTCAATGATTAAACACAGGGTTACCATTTGACTTGGCAATTCTGCTCCTTGGTGAAAACATATGTCCACATAAAAACTTGTATCTGTGAATGTTTATAGCAGCATTATTCAAAATAGCCAAAAAGTTGGAAGAATTCAAAGGCCCATTAACTGATAAATGGATAAATAAAATGTGGTATATCCATACAATGGAATATTATCTGTCATATAAAGAAATGAAGTACTGATACATGATTCAACATGCTGACAAAACCACATGTTATATAATTCCATTCATATGAAATATTGAGAATAGTCAAATCTATAGAAAGTATAATAGTGGTTGCCTAGGGCTGGGGAACTTGAGGGAAATTGGGATTGACTGGTTATAGGTTTGAAGTTTGTTTTTGAGGTGATGAAAATGTTCTAAAATTGTGGTAATGGTTGTGGAACTCTGTGAATATACTAAAAGACATTTAATTGTATACTTTAAATAGGTAAATTTTATGGTATGTGAATTATATCTTGATAAAGCTATCTCTCTCTTTTTAACAGTGGTAGGGGTGGTTACAGGTAGCAGAATGTCACTGGGATAGGTATAAAAAGGCAATGAGATACAAGTAACTGGGAGGTGGGCAGGGCTCCAATACAAGTAGATATGAATAATACAGAAGAGGCAACAAAATTTCAGGTGTGAAGCACCTGTAAGTTTAAGTTTTAATACATGGGCACTAGCCATGATTGTAAGGTGGCTCCATGACCATTTAAATGAGGAAGGAGAGAATAATTATAGGGATATCAATATCCTAGTCAGTTCTACCACTGGGAATCTATGTGAGTCTTAATGAACACGACATATTAGGAAGCTCTATTTTTCTCAAGGTTTACACCAAGGTTTCTCAGTGTCAACATTATTGACATTTGGGGCTGGATAATTCTTTATTATGTGGAGTTGTATTAAGATGTTTAGCAGTGAAAGGAGGGTTAAGATGGCAGAAGAGTAGGGTGACCTTAAGCTTGCCTTCTCCCTCAAACCCACAGCTAGGTAAATGTTAAATCATTCTGGGCACTGAAGAAATCAATCTGAGGACTCAGAGAACAAAGCTGCACATCTATAAGCAGAAAAAATGACCACCTCATGGCAGGTAGTTGCTGCGGAAAGTTGATTTGGGGCAGAAAAGAGCTTTGAGCACTGTGGAGGGGAGGGAGCTCTGACTGTAGAGAGAAAAGCTAGAGAGAAAGAGTGAAAACACATGGAGGGAATTGCACAAGACAAACTCTTCCCCCTAACCACTGACTGGAAAAAGGAGAGGGTTTAAATATTCCAAGTTTTTTAATAAACAGTGGAGCACAGAGTCTGAAGTTTCAGAGGTCTGTTGCATCGCCAGTGTTGCACCTGGAGTTCTTGGTGGTGCTCCAGTGGGGTAGGAGGTGGAGACCCAGGAGCGGGCAGTGTGGTCTGAGGATTCCCTTGATCATATGCAGAGAAAAAATTCCCCTGTTTGGAGTGCAGTTGGTAGAGGTGATACAGTCTCTCAGGGGCAAAAGACCTGCAGACACCATTGAGCTGCCTTGTTCACCAGCATAGGAACTAAGATGCTGCCTGAGGAGAGCAAACCTTGGCTCTGGCTTTGTGCTGTGCTCTCCATAAACTTTGAACTGCTGCACAGTCATGCCACCATTTTCTGAGACAAGCTAGCACCAGCCACAGTGTAGGAAGACCCCTTCCCAAAGGATCAGCATTGGTCCATGCCCCAGCGGTCTCTGAAGTTTGGAGATTTGAAGTCCAGCCATGCCTGAGATAAAACACCAGAGTGTTGTGCAGCCTGGCAGGCACACAGCTCAGACACAGACAAGGTGAAGGCGAGGATCAGACAGAAGCCAGGGACACAGGAGGGGTGATTGTTTGCTCATCTTTGAGGGCTTCCTAAAGAGTGGTGCGTGAAGCTTCCTGCTTTAGAGATGAGAGAGCAGGGTAAAGCCATTTTCACCCCCAACCCATCAGCACTGACCTACCTCAGTGAAAAAAACAGCACCACCAAGTGGAGGCTGGAGCCGCTTAAACCAAGCCCTGCCTACTTGTGCCATGCAGGTGCATCTCCACCAGAGCAAGTCCACCAGAGAATCTGAGGAGCAGGCCTCTCCCCAGAAGACCAGCACAAACCTCCTGCATGCACCAAGTCTACTAACAGTACTGCAAAGCTTCAGCACTGGGGAAACAGAGCTAGCTTCCTTTTTTTGTTTTGTTTTGTTTTCTTTTTGGTTATAGAAAACATTTTTTAAAAAAAATTATTTTATTTTTTATTCTTTATTTTTATATTTTATTTTATTTTATTTTATTTTATTTTATTTTATTTTATTTTATTTTTTGGATCAAGTTTCTCTTAACAAGCAGACCAAGACACACCTCGAATATTTTATTTGTATTTTTTTAGACTTCAAAAATGTCAAGAGGGAGGAATTTATCCCAAAAGAAAGAACAGGAAGAAGTTACAGCCAGGAATTTAATCAATACAGATGTAAGTAACATGTCTGAACTAGAATTAAAAAAAACAAAAACAATTATAAGGATACTAGCTGGGCTTGAAAAAAGCATAGAAGACACTAGAGAATCCCTTACTGCAGAGATAAAAGAACTAAAATCTAGTCAGGCCAAAATTAAAAATGCTATAACTGATATGCAAACCCAAATTAATGCCATGACAATGAAGATGGACGAAGTACAGGAATGAATCAGTGATATAGAACATAAAATTGTGGGAAATAATGAAGCTGAAAGAAGAGGGAAAGAATGGTATTGGATCATGAATGTAGAATTAGGAAGATCAGTGATTCCTTAAAGCGCAGTAACAGTCATATTATAGGAGTCCCAGAAGACGAAGAAAGAGAAATGGGGCAGAACATTTATTTGCACAAATTATACCTGAAAACTTCCCTAATCTGGGGAAGAACACAGACATCAAAATCCAAGAAGCCCAGAGAACTTCCACTAAATTAAACAAAAGCCAGCCATCAACAAGACATATGGTAGTCAAATTCACAAATGCACAAGGAAAAAATCCTGAAAGCGGCAAGGGAAAAAGAAGTCCTTAACCTATGAGAGGAGACAGATCAAGTCACAGCAGATCTGTCCACAGAAATTAGGCAGGCTAGAAGAGCATGATATATTCAACATGCTAAATGGGAAAATTAGGCAGCCAAGAATACTTTGTCCAGCAAAGCTGTCATTCAGAATAGAAGGAGAGATAGAGTTTCCAGGGCAAGCAAAAATTAAAGGAGTTCATGACCACTAAACAAGCCCTGCAAGAGATATTAAAGGGGCTCTTTCTGTGGGGGCGAGGGGGAGACCAAAAGCAACAAAGACAAGAAAGGAAGAGAACATCACCAGAAACACCAACTTTATAGGACACACAATGACACTAAATTCATATCTTTCAATAATCACTCTGAATGTAAATGGATTAAATACTCCAATCAAAAGACATAGGGTATCAGAATGTGTAAAAAAACAAGACCCATCTATATGCTGCCTACAAGAGAGTAATTTTAAACCTAAAGATACTGGCAGACTGAAAATGAGGGGTTGGAGAACTGTCTATCTTGCTAATGAACATGAAAAGAAAGGTGGAGTAGCCATACTTATGTCATACAACCTAGATTTTAAACCAAAGACTGCAACAAGAGATGAAGAAGGGCATTATACCATAATTAAGGGGTCTATCCATCAAGAAGATCTAACAATTACAAATATTTATGCCCCTGACTTGTGAGAGCCAAATATATAAATCAATTAATAACAAACATAAAGAAACCCATTGATAATAATACAATAATAGCAGGGGACATTAATACCCACTAACAGCAATGAACAAATCATCTAAGGAAACAATGACTTTGAATGACAGACCACACCCAATGGACTTAACAGATATATTCAGAACACTTCATCCTAAAGCAGCAGAATACACATTCTTTTTGAGTGCACATGGAACATTCTTCAGAATAGATCACACACTGTGTCACAAATCAGGCCTCTCTTCAAGTACAAAAAGGGATTGAGATCAAACCATATATATTTAAAAGTCACAACGCTATGAAACTTGAAGTCAATCACAAGAAAAAATTTGGAAAGATCTCAAATCCATGGAGGTTAAAGAATATACTACAAAAGAATGAATGGGTTAACCAGGAAATTAAAGAGGAAATTTTTAAAAAGTACATGGAAGCAAATGAAAATGAAAACATGACAGTCCAAAACCTCTGGGATGCAGCAAAAGCAGTGCTAAGAAAGAAATATATTGTAATACAGGCCTACCTCAAGAAGCAAACAAGTCTCAAATACACAACTTAACCTTACACCTAAAGGAGCTAGAAAAGGAAGAGAAAATTAAGCCTATATCCAGCATAAGAAGGAAATTATAAAGATTAGAGCAGAAATAAATGACAGAACAGATCAAAATGATAAACAAAACAAAAACAAAATAAACAAAAATGATAGAACAGATCAATAAAACTAAGAAAGAGTTTGTTCTTTGAAAGAATTCATAAAATTGAAAAACCCCTTACCAGGCATCAAAAAACAAAAGAGAAAGGACCCAAATAAGTAAAATCATGAATGAAAGAGGAGAGATCACAAACGATACTACAGAAATACAAACAATTATAAGAGAATATTATGAAGAATAATATGACAACAAACTGGGCAGTCTGGAAGCAATGACAAATTCCTAGAAATGTACATACTACCAAAACTGAAATAGGAAGAAATAGAAAATTTGAACAGACCCATAACCAGTAAAGAAATTGAATCAGTAATAAAAAAATCTCCCAAACAAAAAAAAGTTCAGAACCAGATGGCTTCCCTGAGGAATTCTACCAGACTTTTTATTTATTTATTTATTTATTTATTTATTTATTTATTTATTTATTTAAGATTTTATTTATTCATTTGACACAGAAAGAGAGAGAGAGAGAGTGCACAGTAGGGGGAGTGGCAGGCAGAGGGAGAGGGAGAAGCAGGCTTTCCACTGAATGGGGAGTCTGATGTGGGGCTTGATCCTAGGACCCTGGGATCATGACCCAAGCCAAAGGCAGATGCCTAACTGACTGAGCCACCCAATGTCTACCAGACATTTAAAGAAGAGTTAGTACCTATTTTTCTCAAACTGTTCCAAAAAATACAATGGAAGGGAAACTTCCAAACTCTTTCTATAAGACCAGCATTACCTTGATTCCAAAACCAGATCCCTAATGAACATGGATGCAAAACTTCTCAATAAAATACTAGCAAATTGAATTCAACAGTACATTAAAATAAATTGTTCACCATGATCAAGTGGGATTTATTCCTGGTCTGCAGAGGTAGTTTGATATTTGCAAATCAATGAATGTGATACACCACATTAATAAAAGAAAGGATTAGAACCATATGATCTTCCCAAAATATGTAGAAAAAGCACTTGACAAAATACAGCATCCATTATTGATAAAAACCCTCAACAAAGTAGGGATAGATGGAACATACCTCAACATCACAAAGAGCATAAAGACCCACAGCTAATATCATCCTCAATGGTAAAAAACTGAGAGTTTTTCACCGATGGTCAGGAATAAGACAGGGATGCCCACTCTCACCATTACTATTTAACATAGTACTGGAATTTTTAGCCTCAGCAATCAGATAACAAAAAGAAATAAAAGGCATCCAAATCAGCAAGGAAGAAGTTAAACTTTCACTATTTGCAGATGACATGATTCTCTATATGTAGGAAACACAAAACACCACCCCCAAATTGCTAGAATTCATACATGAATTTAGCAAAGTTGCAGGATATAAAATCAACTTACAGAAATCTGTTGCATTTCTATACACCAATAATGAAGCTACAGAAAAAGAAATCAAGGAATCGATCCCATTTGCAATTGTACCAAAAACAATAAGATACCTAGGAATAAACCTAATCAAAGATGTACGGTATCTGTACTCTGAAAACTACAGAATATTTATGAAAGAAATTGAAGAGGACACAAAGAAATGGAAAAACATTCCATTCTCATGGATTTGAAGAGCAACATTGTTAAAATGTTTATACTACCAAAAGCAATTTACACATTTAATATAATCCCTATCAAAATACCACCAGCACTTTCCCCAGAGCTAGAACAAATAATCCTAAAATTTGTATGGAACCACAGAAGATCCCAAATAGCCAAAGCAATCCTGAAAAACAAAAGCAAAGCTGGAGGTATTACAATTCTAGACTTCAAACTATATTACAAAGCTATAGTCATCAAGGCAGTATGGTACTGGCACAAAAACAGACACACAGATCAATGGAACAGATTACAAAACCCAGAAAAGGTGACTCCTGGGTGGCTCAGTCAGTTAAGTGTCCAACTCGTGATTTTGGCTCAGGTTGTGATCTCATGGGTTGTGGGATGGAGCCCCACGTTGGGATCTGTGCTCAGTGGGAGTCTGCTTGAGTTTCTCTCCCCCTGCTCCTCCTCCCCTCTCTCTCAAATAAATAAATAAATAAATATTTAAATATTTAACATTTAATAAAAAATATATATTTTTTAAAGGAAAGAAAACCCAGAAATGGTACCACAACTATATCATCAACTAATCTTCGACAAAGTGGGAAAGAATATCCAGTGGAAAAAAGACAAGTCTCTTCAACAAATGGTGTTGCGGAAACTGGACAGCAACACACAGACCCCACCTTCTTATACCCTCTTATACCATACACAAAACATTAAAAATGGATGAAAAATCTAAGTATGAGACAGGAATCCTTCAAAATCTTAGAGTAGCACACAGGCAGCAACCTTTTCACCTTGGCAATAGAAACTTCTTACTAGACACGTCACTGGTGACAAGGGAAACAAGCAAAAATGAACTATTGGGACTTCATCAAGATAAAATCTTCTGCACAGTGATGGACACAATCCACAAAATTAAAAGGCGGCCTACAGAATGGGATAAGATATTTGTAAACAACATATTGAATAAAGTGTTAGTATCTAAAATCTACAAAGAACTTAACAAACTCAACACCCAAAAAACAAATAATCCAGTCAAGAAATGGACACAAGACATGAATACACACTTTTACAAAGAAGACATCCAGGTGGCTAACAGACACATGAAAAAACACTGAACATCACTCATCATCAAGGAAATACAAATCAAACCCACGATGAGATACCACATCACACCTGTCAGAATGGCCAAAATTAGCAAAACAAGAAACAACAGGCATTGGTGAGGATGTGGAGAAAGGTGAACCCTCTTACACTGTTGGTGGGAATGCAAACTGGTGCTGCCACTCTGGAGAACACTTTGGAGGTTCCTCAAAAAGTTAAAAATAGAATTACCCTATGATGTAGCAATTGCGGTACTAGAAATTTATCCAAAAGATACAAAAATACAGATTTGAAAGAACACATGCATCCTGATGTTTATAGCAGCATTATCAACAACAGCCAAACTATGGAAAGAGCCCCATTGTCCATCAACTGATGATTGAACAAAGAAGATGTGGTATATATATATGCATATATGTATATATATATATATATATATAATGGAATATTACTCAGCCATCAAAAAGAATAAATTCTTACCACTTTCAACAATGTGGGTGGAGCTTGAGTGTATTATGCTAAGTGAAATAAGTCAGTTAGTGTAAGACAAATATCATATGATTTCACTCATATGCAGAATTTAAGAAACAAAACAGATGAAAAAGAGAGAAAAACAAACCATAAGAGACTCTTAAGGATAGAAAACAAACTGAGGGTTGATTGAAGGAGGTGGGTGAGGGATGGACTAGATGGGTGATGGGTATTTATGAGGGCACTTGTGATGAGCACTGGATGTTGTATCTAAGTGATGAATGATTGAATTCTACTCCTGAAACCAATATTTCTTTTTAATTTATTTATTTGAGAGACAGAGAGCTCATACATGAGTTGGGGGATGGAAAGGGCAGAGGGAGAGGGGAAGCTGACTCCCCGCTGAGGAGGGATCAGGACACTGGGGTCAATCCAAGACCCCGGGATCATGACTTGAGATAAAGGCAGATGCTTAACCGACTGAGCCACCCAGACGCCCCTCCACTAGAATTAAAAATAAATAAATAAAAATAAATAAAAAAAGATGTTTAGCAGGATTTCTGGCTTCTACCCACTAGATGGCAGTAACACCTCCCCACCCTTACCTTTCATGACAACCAAAAATGTCTCCATACATTGCCAAATGTCACTTGTGGGCCCAAATCACCCCTGGTTGAGAACCTATGTTTTATATGTACACTTTATAGGGTAGGAATAAGTGCTATACTGGTAAATATTTAGCCTACTCACTCTCTAGTGGAAAACACACACACACACACACACACACACACACACTCAGTTTGTACTATTTGCTAATTTCCATACTCCCTTAATGACTTGTTTCTAGCTCAAATGCCATCAACCTGCTTGCATAATTCCTAAAAGTTTAGCAGTCATCTTTAGCAAGCTTTTTAAAGCCTGCTTCAGCAAATTACAGATAAGGATTAACAGTGTTTGAGTGAATAGAGCATTCCAGCTGAAACTTGATGTTAAAGTGATTCCTGGACCAGGGTGCTAGCAACCAGGAATAGGTCCAGAGCTCCAACTTTTGTGGTCTACTTTCCTTTCACTGTGGGCTTTAACACCTATTTTCAGTGTTCACTATCAAGATCTAATGATTTACTTTCCTTGGAAGTTTTCAGTGAAGCTGCTGCAGCCGAAGTCCAAGATGGAAAAGTCTTTGGCATTCAGGCAGGACTGTGATGACAGGACTCCTTATTTTCTCATGGCCAGTCAAGTAGACAAATTGGGTTCAAGGCCTGTAGAGAAAGCCCTTAATAATGTGGGCTCAAGGTCCTGGCAGATTTATGCCCTTCTTTCATTTCTCTTAGGTAATAAGTCAACTGGGTTGACCTGTAGCTTGAAATAGTCCAAAGAGTGCATCTAGGGTAGGATATGTGTAGTAGGCTTGGGATGGCTGTGTAGAATTTTGAACAAGGGTCAATCAAATCTCTGTGTAGTGAGAAGACATATGGTAATTGATGTATGAAGTCAGAGAATAAACTTTTTAGAAATAATTCTAAAGATCAATTTGTGTGCTGATTCTCCCAGGTGATTGTCCAAATCCAGACAAATTCTCAATTCTGAGTATGATGCCTTAGCCTTTATAATGGTGAAGACTGTTCACATGTGGCACAATGTATTATTATTAGACTGTTTACATATTTTGAATGAAAGGTATTGGAATTAGTACTGGACAACATATACATATTTTTTTAAATTCTTTTTTCTTAATATTTTATTTATTTATTCATGAGAGACAGAGGGAGAGAGAGAGGGAGAGAAGCAGAGGGAGAAGCAGGCTCCCAAGGAGCAGGGAGCCCGATGCGGGACTCAATCCCAGGACCCTGGGATCATGACCTGAGCCGAAGGCAGACGCTCAACCATCTGAGCCACCCAGGCGCCCTACATATTTTTGGATAAAACAGTACTCTAACTCTATTCTTTAAAGATTTTATTTATTTATTTGAGAGAGAGAATGAGAGAGAGAGAGAGCATATGAGAGGGGGAAGGGTCAGAGGGAGAAGCAGACCCCTGCCGAGCAGGGAGCCTGATATGGGACTCAATCCAGGGACTCCAGGATCATGACCTGAGCCGAAGGCAGTTGCTTAACCGACTGAGCCACCCAGGCGCCCCTACTCTAACTCTATTAATGATGACAAAAAAAATCAATAAAATGGCAAGGTTAGTTTTATACTAAAATAGCAGTATAAGTAGGAAAAAATATCACTTATAAAATTATACTGGTTGCAATAACATTTCTAAATCATGCAATAAAATTAAAAAGCATCACCATATAATCACAAATATTTATAACAATGCAAGCTCAGATCTGGATCCTTTTGATTTGGTTCTGATTTGCATTTACCTTTCTTCATTTGTGAATGACATTACATTGCCATTTTTAGTCATATGTAAGCTTCTTTAAGACTTCAAAGTTTTCAATTTATCCTTTTAATTCTGGCTTTTTACTTAACTATTTTGCCAAGGAAACTAGAAATAAATTTTAAGATAAATGTAAATACCTTGTATTATATACTGATTTTTACCTTTTAAACTTTTCCTTCCTTTCTTCCCCTATTCAATCATTTGTTCATATAAATGTTTGAGTACCTATAGTGGTGCCGAAATCTATGTTTGGTGCTAGGGAAACAGATGCTATGACTCAGGAGGTCACAACAAACTCTTGGAAGGAAATCTGGGAAACTCTATGAAGAGGTACTTAATATGGCAGTCCTTCAAAGACTTAGAAATAGAGTTACTTGGGGCGCCTGGGTGGCTCAGTTGTTAAGCGTCTGCCTTCGGCTCGGGTCATGATCCCAGGGTCCTGGGATTGAGCCCCGCATTGGGTTCCCTGCTCGGCGGGAAGCCTGCTTCTCCCTCTCCCTCTCCCCCTACTTGTGTTCCCTCTCTCGCTGTGTCTTTCTGTCAAATAAATAAAAATTTAAAAATCTTAAAAAAAAAAGAAATAGAGTTACTTGTCATATGACCCAGCAATTCTACTCCTTCATATATACCCAAGAGAATTAAAAACATACTGTTCACACAAAAACTTGGACATGAATATTTATTAGCAGCATTATTCATGGTGGCCAAAAGGTAGGAACAACCCATATTCATTAACTGATAAATGGATAAATAAAATATGTTATATGCATACAATGAAATATTATTTGGCAATTAAAAGGAATGAAGTACTCACTCATGTTTCAAGATGAATGAACCTTAAAAATATTATACTAAATGAAAAAAGCCAGTCATGAAAACCACATATTATATGATTTCATTTTTATAAAATATTTATAAAATATCTAGAATAGATAAAACTATAGAGACCAAAATAGCCTAGGGTTGGGGCTGGCAGGGGCGGGGATGTGACAGCTAATGGGTACAGACCTACTTTGGGCATGATCAAATTTTCTTATTTGGTCATGTTCACACAGCTCTGTGAACATATTAAAAACAATTTAATCATATACCTTAAATGGATGTATTGTATGATATAGTACTTACATCTCAATATTATATATTATACATATATAATATTATATGTTATATGTTATACATATATTATATATTATACATATATATTATATATTATATATTATTTTTATCTGAATAAAGGTATTTTGTATCATATATGTAAAACTCTTAGAAAGACTCCTGGCACATATAGCAAGTGCTGTATGAGAGCTAGCTGTTATTATTTAAAATAAAAATTAAAACAAAATCATTTTTCACTCTTCAGGTTGGTAGAGATTAAATAGTTCAGTAATATACAGTAATGGCAGAATATCCACAATCACTCAACTCTCCTACACTGTAGGTAGGAATATAAATTTGTGCAGTTTCATTAGAGGAGTTTCATTGCATATTAAGATGATAAATATTCATACTTTTTGACTCAATAATTTTAAAGAATTTGTCTTTGTTCATTATAGCCTAGTTTATATTATCAAAAGATCTAAATAACTATTAATGTTGTCTGGTTTAATAAATGATGGTACATCCATATAAGGGAAACTCACATGGCCATTACAATTTTAAAAAGGGAGGTCTTCTTCATAAGCTCATGTCTAAGTCACATATTAAGTGGAAAAATAAACTGCAGAACAGTTCTTATAGTTTGCTAACATTACTGTAAAAAGTAAGTTGTGAATTTGTAGATGAATATGAACATACATAAGCACACATTTACAAACACAGTTATGCTTGTAAATGCACAGACTTTCTACAAAGGTACACGAGAAAGGGAACTGGTTGCTTCTGGAGAAAGACTAGAGGATTGAAAGTATGAGGTCAGAAAAAGACTTTTGTTTGGTTGCACACACATTTGTGCTGCTTGAAATTTTTTGCCTTTTGTGGTTTTATTTTGGTCAAGAATATATTACTTTTTTAACTAAAGAGTTAATTAAGAGGAAGAAGAGAAATACGAGGCCAGCAGAAAGCTCCAGTCAGATAGAGTCCTCCATTTCCATAACCAAGATAGATTTGGCCTAGATTATGACAAGTTTCATAATTTCAAAATTCAGCAAAAATTAAAAATAAAATATATCTTGCTTTTCCCCCCATTTAACACTGGATCATCTTTTACTCAGTGTTATTAATGCCCCCAATAACTATTGACCAAGAACCTCTTAACTTCCCAGCACAGTTTGATGCTATGGGAAGTACCCAGAGGTGATAAGAACAATACCTTCCTTCACATTACATATAATTTAACAAGATAAACAAGAAAATTTCAAGTAATAAAAGAGCTTAATGATTATTCAAGTTAATTCTGTCTGAAGTCTCTAAAAAATAGCTTTTTTGAGATGTTACAGTGTCACCAGAAGTCAGCAGGGGGCACTTCAAACATATCTGTGCCGAACTCAGGTTAGCTCATTTTCAGCCTAGATCTTTGATGTTTTGTCTGAAGTTACCTCGGAATGTGAAGTCCTCAGCAAAAAACACTGGTGGTCTTACATAGTCAAGTCAAGTCAGGTCCCAAAGAAACTCTCCTTTTATTTCCTACATGGATTTCAGTTTTTAAGTTTTTTTTTTTTTTAATAAAACTACTTAAAAATTAACATGGGTTATAAATCCAGTAGGCTATCTGTGGGACATTCATTTTGGTTTTTATGAGCTGTCTTCTAGAAAAGGCCTACACCTTTCTCCCCCTCAGCAGTCACAGTATTTGTCTCTCTGGTATGTTCTGATGTGTCTCCCTCACCATAAGGCCTTGTTCCAGGACATGCCATTGCAATGCATTGGCTTTTTAAATTATTATTCACTCTCTTTTTAAAAATTATCTTTTATTTCTCTTCTAAACTTTATTTAGGCAAATCTTTTAATGCTGATATTAAAATATGATTTCTTTCTTTCTTTCTTTCTTTCTTTCTTTCTTTCTTTCTCTCTTTCTTTTTTTTCTTCCTTCCTTCCTTCTTTCTTTCTTTCTTTCTTTCTTTCTTTCTTTCTTTTTCTTTCTTCTTTCTTTCTTCTTTTTTGTTGTTTGCTTTCTTTTGTTGTTTGCTTTCTTTTGTTCTTGGAAGAAGGGAGGGGATTGATATCCCCAATGCAAAAAACTAAAATCCTTAAAATGTGTCTGGATTATTTAACACCATACTTTTATCATTGAAGCAATTCTTTCCATACTCCACAGTTCCTTCACCCCCAGAGCAAAGAAAGTATCACTGGTTCCTTTATTCAAACCTGGAGGAGGAAGGAGATAGTAGCAAATTGGCTAAGTATAATATTTATTTATACTTTATCTTTTTCAAAATAGAACACCCAACTTTACCAATGGAGAATTATACTCTGAATTTAACCTTCTTTTGAACTGCCACTTGGAATTTCTTCAACATAGCTTTGCTAGGTAATGAATAAAAGAAGTCTGCAAGGTCAGCATCTCCACTTATCAACTGTCCAGTAGGACAGCTCTAGCCTCAGGGACCAGATCCCAGAGCTATGATCTCAACCTCATCCTCACCCTCACTGTCACATCACCATCTCTGACAGATGCAGCCTGTGCATATGTGCATATGGTAGGTGGCACTGGAAAAATTTTTGACAGCAATTTTTGGTTAGCATTTTGATTTTGTTTTTTCTTATTAAAAGTCAATAGATTTTTAAGTACTTATTATATTTAAGAGTTTATATTTGTAAATTTTATTTTCATTAGCCATGCTTTTTTCTACATTAAATATAATTTTTGTGGTAAAGACCAGATCTACTTCAGTACTGATGTTGTTTTAGAGCCCACTTAAACATTCCATCATATTTTAATTTAGGAAAAAAAGCCACAAAAAATATATGCCCTAAATTATGCATGTGCAACAAACATCTGCTTCTCAGCTTTTTCCAATTTGTAATTACAGCAAGATTAAAATATAACCATCAAATATTTTTCCCCCTTGGGATCGCCAAAGGAAAAAACTTTGTGATTTGTGGTTACTGTTATTTATTCTTGGTTTCATCTTCCCTCAACTGTACAATGGGAATATTATTAAGTCCAGGGTGTTTTTTGTTTTTGTTTTTGTAATGATTAAATGCAGAAACGGATGAAAAGTGCTCAGTGTATGCAAATAGCAGTCCCTCAGTCTAAATAATAGATAGATTTAACAAGATAAACAAGAAAAGATAGAACTTCACTACAGTTCTGGAGTTTCTGGTCCTTTCTGTAGGCAAATCATTTAACTTTTAATTTACATCGTTTTAAACATATACCAGGAGCAAGTGTCCTGCTGTAAGAATGCTGGGTTGTTAAACTTTTATAAAACAGTTTAGCTTCTTCTAATCTGAAGATTTTTAAGCCTGTTACAAAGGAAATGCCAACTACGAAAAAAGTCAAGCATCATGTCATTGGTAATCAAATAACTTTGCTGAAGTTTGGACGAGGCACTTCACTGAGGCACTTCGCTAACGCACAGGCAGTCCAGACCTGGAGATCAACAGCCTCCGCAGTACAACGCAGGCATCTTTGAGACAGCCAATCAGGAGAGCGCATTGCCACCACACCCACCTGTTCATTGCTTGTCCTGGCTATCGGAGCCAAATTGTCTCCTTTTTTTACCAGGCTGAGTTGCTAGGAGTTAATTCTTCCTGGAAATCTCTGCCACTCCGATGGACATGCAGCATAACAGCACAGGCCATTCCAAAGCTGGTTTCGTGTTAAAAAAAAAAAAAAAAAAATTAACCCTTTATTTCTTTGGTTTTGTTATCTGTTAACCTGGGAAATCATTTTAAACATACATTATAAGACTCAGACTTCCCTTTAGCAATTACATAAAATCTTGTGGTTCTCTGAAAGACACAGAAGTGCAGATTGGGTTGTTTATCTTAGCAAACAATATTTATGTGGGAAAATAGACCTCACGAGTATTCTATATAAGATAATAGGCATTTTTGCACTTTTGTTTATATGTCATTTATATCTTGAGCACATACCATGCAACTGTATTCATTTTGTGTCATTTTTTTTAAATTAGAATTTCCTATATAGTTTTTGGAGGGCTACCACATCATAGTTATTCATCTTCTGCACAGTCTATTCTAAGGTTCCTCTGAGGGGTTTAATTCTTTGCAGGTTTCAGAATTCCTCTATATGCTTTGTCATATAGAATGAATGTGCACAATATATTGTTGAAAAATTGCAAGACAATATGTTGTGTTGTGGCATTTAATGCATCAAATTAACAATAGAATTTTATTTTACAGAATAGCAAATTTAGAATTACTGGGGTATTATCAGATGTATTTCATTTATAAGAAAAACTTAACATGTGAGCCCAGTTTAAATTCTGTGGCCTTTCATCTTTCTCACACACAAATGTGGATGGGGGTAGAATGAATAGAAGGAAGCATTCAGGATATTCAGAGAAATAATTCAATATAGACAGTGAATTGGAGGTTTTGATTTATGAATCTGTTTCTCAGATGTAAAGTGTGGAGTATAAAGATAATTGTTTTTCTTGGCTAATGCAAATTATTTACATTTAGAAAGATATTTGAAAGTATTCTGAACATTTTGACAAAAAATACAATATCCAATGAGACTTCATTATTATTTTACTTGCATACCTCAAGACATTTTTAATAGATTATTAAGATATAATTTACATAACACAAATTTCACCCATTTAAAGTGTACAAGTCAACGTTTTGCCACAATGTAATTTTAAAACATTTTTTATCACCATTCCCCCAAAACTTCTCCATTGTTCCCCAGCCCCTATTCCCCAGCACCAGGCAACCACTAATCTACTTTCTGTCTCAAAATGTGCCTGTTTGTGGATTTTTATATAAATAGAATCATACAATATGTATTTTTTGTGACTGGCTTCTTTCACTTAGCATAACAAATCTAGTTTTATATTATTTGACCTCAACAATCTGTTTCTGATGATAAAATATTATCCTTGGATTCCTGTATGAGTTTGACGAGTGGGTATAATTTTCGTGAGAGAAAACTTAGAAACTAGTTAGAGCAGGAGGGCTTTTCTCCACCACATAGGCTAATCCATTTTGCCAATATTAATATACCAGATTGTGCAAGCATAAGATGCAGAACAATGTGTGTCCACGGATCCCTAAATTGACATTGTACAGAATTTTGGGAAAAACAGAAAGATAAACAACAACAAACATTGCAAGTTACAAACAGAAGCCATCAAAAGAGAAGTATAGTTTAAGTATTGATCAAATGTAGTTTAACAGCTTAACTTCCCCTCCTTGGAAAACTGGTGATTGAAAGTATTTAACATAAATGCATATAAATTTGTGTTTGGTGCTTGTACAGGGGGCCCTTGCAATACAGAGTCCTTAGGAAAAGCAAAGAGGAACCTTACGGAGAAAGCAAATTTTCCCTTCTGCCCTTTTCCCCTCTTCTCACGGACAAGATTTATCCTCTTTACAGTTTGCTCAAATACTTGGAAGTGAATTTAGGGCCCTCCCCCCAACTTATGATTTTATAGCCAATAGGTGATGAGGTTTATTTGCATATTTCCAGTCACATAAGCAGCTGTGGAGTGGAAACAGTGTCAGACTCGATTCTTCCTCCTCCTCTTCGGAGGGAACCTGCCACTTCTAGCTGCCCTGCCCTCCCTTTTAAAGGGCAACTTGCCCCACGCCGGACCTCAGCTCCAGCCTGCTCCCGCCTCGGGCTCAGCTGGTCCATCACCCTGTCCGCGCTTCTGCCAGTGCCCTGTAGCTTCTACAGAGAGACGCGCCCCGAGATGGAGAGCAAAGCACTGTTCCTGGTGGCCCTTGGCATGTGGCTCCAGAGTCTGACCGCCACCCGCGGAGGGGTGGCCGCCGCCGATAGTAAGTTTTGCCCGAAGATTCCTCTCCACCTGCAGACACCTTTCCCATCCACACGTTATGAGGATGGGAAAGAGGGAGTCGAAAGGGGTTGCAGATGTGTACCGGAGACTCTCCTAGACTGAGCGCCGGTTCCGAGAAGAGTCTACGGGCTGGGATCCGGGAGGGGTAGGGAGGGAATTCTCCCTCAGATTTTCCTGGAGTCGTTCCCGCGTTGTCCCTTCCAATCTGGCTGAGGCAGTGTTTCCGGGTCCGTAGACTTAGAGGAAGAGTAGGGGGGTAGCTCGAGGGGCGGGACGAGAGAGGTCGGAGGAAGGGCTTAAATGGCGGTGATCGGCAGTAATTGCCTCTCACGAGGACCCTGGAATGAAAGGCACGCAGGTCAAGGTGACCCTGGCGCGGCCGCCACCGTGGCTCGGCCCCCGCCTATGGGAGCGCCAGGAGAGAGTGGCCCCTTCTCTTCGAGAAGCCGACCCGAGGGGGTGGGGACGGGGGAGGAGGCGTTGTCCGTATCTCAGAAGCACTGGACACTCGCTTTCGGCGTCGACACGGTGGTGGGGGACTGGACGCGTGGCGCCGAGTCCCGCGGACGCAGCGTCCTGCACGCGTTCGGGAGCCCGGGAAGCTCTCCAGCTTCCATTCTTGCACGCGCCGCTTTTCTTAGCACCCAGAAAACCTAGCGAAGGGCTGCCCTCCTGAAAACATGGCGCAGCGACCTGCAGTCTGTGGCCGCTGGCTTGGGTGTTACGAGGTTTGCATTCGGCTACCCTTAAAGTCCTCGGAGCCGAGTCCAGCTCTGACGCCCAGCCTCGCGAAGCGTCCACAGGCACGTGGGGCTTCCGGGAGGCGCAACCTGAACCCCAGTCACCGCCCGGGCGCCACCGGATCCTCAGGGTTAAGGTATTACAGGAGAGATGCGAATTTCTTTATTGCAGGGAAGGCAAAAGACCAGCCTGAGACCTGCCCACTATAGAGGCAGACCTAGTACCTTGAACCCTGCTTGGTTCACCGAACATACTAACAGCAACCAAAAGGCAACTGAAGCAACTCGTAAGCGCAGGCAACATTTTCTTACCCCTTCGTGGTGAAATTGCAGTTAGGGCAGTGTGGCTTGGATGTGCTTACAGGCAGCATGGTTCAAGTTACAGTCGAGTTTGTCCATGACTTTGATTGCAGCTGAAAGTTTATTTCAGCAGTGGGTTGTAAAAGAACATTTTTGTTAGATTTATTTAAAAAATGTAGATTTCATCAAATCTGATTGGATTAAAAAAAAACAGTATCTGGAGGTGCAATTAAAAAGTCTTAAATATCTTATATAGTGGCATGTTCCCCTCCATAGTGTTTAACCCCGTCCGAGAAGATGGTAGGAACAAATTCCATATTCTTATTGCAGAAAATACACCATGGTGTGAAGTTACTTTTACCATAAAAACCACACAAATATTTGTTTTCCACAGTTTGTTTTTGCTGGCTTTTTATTTATTTTGAGAGACGGGGAGAGCGCGAGGTGAGGAGCGGGGAGAAGCAAAGGGAGAGGGAGAAGCAGACTCCCCGCTGAGCAGGGGAGCCCTACCTGGGACTGGATCCCAGGACCTTGGGATCTTGACCTGAGCGAAGGCAGAGGCTTAACCGATGGAGCCACCCAGGAGCCTCTGTTTTTGCTGGCTTCTTAGAAGTTCACGACCCTAAATTCCTGGTCTAGTTGGTGTCACCTCTCTGGGTTTGAATTCCTCAACTGAAAAATGAGGAGTTCAGGCCACACTCAAAATCATCTTAGTCTTCTCTAATTCACACTCTTTGATTTAAATGGACACTGTGATTGATGAATTAAATTGGATTTTAAGCAACGTGTGCTTTAGCTAGCTGTAAATCTGTCAAGGGAGGAATCTTTTTTTTTTTTAATAATTTTGAAATTTTTGTTTTTTAAGAGAGAAAGAGCACCTGAGCACGAGGGGCGAGGGGCGGGGGCGGGGGGAGAGAATCCTAAGCAGGCTCCACACCCAGCGCTTAGTAGATGCTGGGCTCCGTCTCCAGAGCCTGAGACCTTGACCTGAGCTGAAATCAAAAGTCAGATGCATAAGGGACTTAGCCACCCAGGTGCCCCAAGGGAGGAATCATTTTTAAGTAGACATGAAATTAATCCCTCCTATCCTTCCCTCCTACTCTCACTCCACCACTCCCTCCCTTTCTATTATGCTTCTCCCATCACAGCAAATTTATACCCCTTTTCTCCTCCAGATGAATTCATCTAGGAATGTAACGATTTCAGAGGCAAAAGATATGAGTGTGAGAGAATGGTAAACAGCACCTCTCTGGGCTCTGACTTATTCTGGATTTTTTTTTTTTTTCTAAGAAGAATGTGAGGATATGAGGTGCTAACTGCCCTCAGGCTCTTTGTTGAAGCCACCTCAGTCCCTGCAGGGCCTCATTAGGAAACTTGAAGAGCTAGACAAGGAGCATATGGATCAGTACTCAGGAGCTGCAATTCTATTTGACCTGCCATAGTGAATTTCCAGGCTATCATCTAAGTTAAATGTGATGGGTGATAACAGCAAAATAGCTGATACCATTTGCAAATGGAGCAGAGCTCAGCACTGGAGTGATTGATTAATAGTAGTATTGAAAATTGTGTGTCAGACACAGGGGTAGAGTTACAATGGAACATTTTCACTTTCTTTCAGGTAGTGTAGTGTATTTTTAGCTTAACCTTTCTTCTTTGCATTGTTCAGGAGGAGAAATTGAGCTATATAGTTTACTGCTTCTATTTTATGAACATTTTTTTTCTATAAAAATGAAAAGCAAATCTATTGGTTAAATAAATCAAGAGCATGTCTACATCGGAATATCTGAAAAGACTAATCACTTTAGTCAGATTTTTTTTCCCCTGATCAAACTTTTTTTTGTTCTCACCCAGTCAGTTTGGTTTTTGGCATTCTGTAGAAGCTGCCTGAGTCAGTAAGGATGACCCTCAGTTTCAGAGAGAAGGTAAATTATTGCTGAAGTCCTTTAAGTATGTGTGTGGTGGGGTAGAAACTTCTAAGAGAATTGCATTATAATTGAGCTCTTGTACCTCATGTCTTCATATGCACACTAATCCTATTCATCTGATAATTGTGAGCTGACTTTAGAATATCTTTCCTGGGATGCTCAATGTTCCTTCTTTTCTAGGAACAATAATGTAATTCCCAATAAATTTACCTTTGAAGTCCTTTGATCTCTAGTTTCATCTCTGTGAGTTATTATCCACATTAAGTAAATTCCTTGTCTTTTTTTATACGCTTAGAATTTTAGCTATTTAATAATTTAGAAATAAAGATTATATAGGCAAGAAATGCATTAACTTGTATCTTACCCCAAATCTTGTCTTAGTGCTGAATAAGGACATATCTGATGGGAACCAGTTGGTGTGGTGATGCTGATATGATAAGTTGAATTCAGGATGGAAGCTCTTATGAAGGAATACAACTTAGGCAGCCTCCCTTCCACTAATTTAAAGTAGCTTTAATTTCTAAGGGGACCTGATAAAAAAGATCCTTATCCCCTTAAGAAAGATAAGTGCAGAGTCTTTAATACCATTTTCATGTATGGAAAACAATAATTCTCTTAGTAACAATGGAATCAAATCAGTTCATCTGCCAGCCAAGAGCAATCCCAGTGTATACGGGGACAGCTAAACATGTTGACTGACACACATCAGTTGTGTGAGAAAGTGAAGCTTGGGAAGTACATTCATCTTTAGGATCCTGAGACATTCTTACACCAGTAGTGTGAAAATTTCTCTCAGAATACCAAAGAGAAGGAAAGACTGACTGTAATCACTAATAACATTTATGATTTCATATATAGAATTGACATAGAATTGAAAACATCTTGTAGCATATAGAGTGGTGCTGTCTTCCTGTCAAATGCTTCATTATGCTTTCTGTAACTTAAAATGAAAAAGAATTTCCCTGAGAAGTGAAATAAAAGTCTCCAAATACAAATTTGTTTGAGAATGTATGAATTTCCTATTTTTTTATTTAGAAGCTATACCCAATAGGAAATGTTAGTTGTGGAAAATTGGACCTCTCAAATGGGCTATGCAGATAATCTGTACAGGAGCTATGATTTTTCTTTTCTTTTCTTTTTTTTTTTTTGAGAGGGAGCCTGCAAGGCCCAAGAGGGGAGGGGTAGAGAAAGGGAGAGAATCTTAAGCAGGTTCCACCCCCAGTGCAGAGCCATCTCGGAGCTCGATCTCACCATCCTGAGATCATGACCTGAGCTGAAATCAAGAGTTGGATGCTCAACTGACTGAGCTATCCAGGCACCCCAGAATCTATGAACTTAATAGACATTTTTTTTTTTTGTGGAAATATACAAAGCTAGCCTTAATAATGTCAGAGAATATTCTTAGTCATTTCAAAACCACCAACAACACCAGGGCTATGAATCTATGAATTAAATAGACTTTTTTTTTCATGGAAATATACAAAGCTAGCTTTAATAATGTCAGAGAATATTCTTAGTCATTTCAAAACCACCAGCAACACAAGGGCTACTGTATTGCATAATTCTAGGGAAAAATAGACCGAAGTGAGTGGCATCTTCTGGAGTCATGCAAGGCAATAGTCTTAAATATCAGTTTAACAAATAGGTGGTGGGTGAGATCTGTCTGCCAGGTCATTTGGATGATTTCTACTTCATAAAAATTCATAATCAAACATGTTAAAATATGATTATTGAGGAGGGATGAGTTATTTGATGTGGAGAGATATGGGATAGATGAAACTAATTTAGTTTTAAATTTTCTAAAGTACTTTGTAACAATAAAAAAACTTCTTGGGCATTGAGAGCAGAATCAGATTAAAAATTTACAATATTTTTTTCTACTATCAGGTAAATAATAAGGCCACCAAAGTACTTACTGGCTAGAAAGCAAAAGGAAGACCTACATCCTCAAATAAGATGGAAGGCAGAGTGTATTTTTAATAAGTCAATGGCTTTCAAGTGCACTTTTACTATATGAAAATGAAAAAAAACTTAAATATCAATAGTCTATCACAGGCTATCATTTGAATAAATTATTTTAGAATGTTCAGGTGCTAGAAATTGTGTGTGTGTGTGTGTGTGTGTGTGTGTGTGTGTGTGTGTGATCAACTTGTCACCTATAATGAATTACTTAGCAAGTAGCCACAATATTGCTTAAGGAGTTTTAGAAAATAATTAAAAAGGAAAACGTTGGCCAGTACTCAGCTAAGTACATGATAAGCCTGATTTGAATCCCTGTACATTCACTATACTGTATCATTCTTATTTTCACTTTTTGCCTGGCTTTTGCAATGTTACTTGAAATTACAGATTTTTAGCATTTGAATTATGAAAAGTGTTAGTTTAAATTAAGAAATTAGAAGGACCAATTATTTATCTTCTGAGTTTTAAATAGAGAAACCTAAAAGTTACAAATTATTACCTTATAGTAAATAGTTTTTAATATTTTTTACTTGCGTTAAGAAATTAATTTCCCCTAATATAACTTCCCTTTGACGTGCTCACTTTAAGAATTTGACTTTATTTGAAATACAATTTACTTCAAGCATTCACTGTAGTATTAAATGAAGACATCAAAATTTAGATTTATTATCAAGAGAGTCAAAAGGTTGGCTGAAGTTTTATTTCTCTCCTTATTCACTTCAGGATTGACTATGAAGTCAAAGTGGATTTTTTCCCAAACCTGCTTTGCTGTAGTTTTTTAAGCTTTGACTTTGTGTGAAATACTGCAAAGACAAGTAATATTGGAAAAGAAATATTTGGGGAAAGAACTAACCAATTCAGGGGCACCTGGATGGCTCAGTTGGTTAAGTGTCTGCCTTTGGCTCAGGTCATGATCCCAGGGTCCTGGGATCAAGCCCGGTGTCTGGCTCCCTGCTCAGGGGGAAGCCTGCTTCTCCCTCTCTCTCTGCTGCTCCCCCTGCTTGTGCTCTCTCACTCTTTCTATCAAATAAATAAATAAAAAATTAAAAAAAAAGAATTAACCAGTTCACACATAGCACAGGCATTTCTGAATGATTTTTTAAAACATTTTTAACTGATGTACCTTGCTATGGGGATGGGAACAATTTTATACAAAAATTTACTTAGGCTTCCAACTTTCTTATTGCTAACATTTAAAAAAATTATGCTAGTGAAAAGGAAACAACCTTTCCTCAGGCCTATTATATCATATTTTGGGAAAACATTCCTTTGATGTAACCAGAGAGTGAAAGAGGGTGAAATAATATATGAAATAAGTGGAACTTTACAATGCAAGAGCCATGAGCCAGTATTCTTTGGGAGAATGAGTTTTGAATTATAACCAAGAGACCTGGATTCTGGTCTCTGTCAACTTTGATCACCAATGGAGGATTAGTCATTCTCTTGTAATCTACCTATATTTAAAAAAATAGAAACAAAAATAGCACTGGTGGTAGCTGCTTATAAACCTAAAACATACCATTCCAGCAAATAAAACAACCCTCCAATTAGCCACCTATCCAATTTTTCCTTTTCAGGAATTACGGGAGGAAGAGATTATATAGATATTGAAAGTAAATTTGCTCTAAGGACCCCTGAAGACACAGCTGAGGATACTTGCCACCTCATTCCTGGAGTGACAGAATCTGTGGCTAACTGCCACTTCAACCACAGCAGCAAAACCTTTGTGGTGATCCATGGCTGGACGGTAAGATAGTCTCTTTGGGAAGGAACAAATTGGGATAGACCAGGCATCCTGCCTGACTGGCTTGCTCCCATTGTTGGGAACCCCATGATGAGTCTCCCTATCTTGTACGTCTGCTTGTTTTCCAATGGTTTTACTTTAAACTTGAGTACAGGCAATTCTGGTTTGGGGTGGGGATTGTGGAATCTAAACTCACATGTTCATGAGTACTTCCCCCAGGTAATGCCATCTTTCATTTTATCATGGTATTTAATTGATACCCTCAAACCAGCCATTCTTGTGAGGTGGGAAAATAAGACTTTGCTCAACTACAGAGCAGAATGTAGGTTATCATTCTAGGAAACCAGCGGAGACCTGTCATGATCCTGATTCATGCAGCACATCACCAAATGTCCTTTCCTAAGGGAGAAGCTATCAGAGAGAGGAGAGGGTTGGAATAGAGTGAGGAGATATTGATTCTGGTTCTGGCTTTGCCATTCTCCAGCTCTGTGATGTGATTGATGCTACTTCTCATCTCCAGGCCTCAGTTGACTGATGTGTAAGACAAAGAGGTTAGACTCTACGTCCCAAATTCTCCAGTTGTAAACTTTAGGGAACTTTTCTAGAGATGAAAGAGGGCTAGCCAGGGAAGTGTCATGCAAAATGATTAGAAAAGGTGAAAACTGTGGTTACATTTACTTTTACTTTTAAAGAATACAAATAGGTGATGAGGATTAAGGAGTACACTTGTGATAAGCACCAGATGTTGTATGGAAGTGTTGAATCACTCAATTTTACATGTGAAACTGTGTGTTAACTAACCGAAAGTTAAATAAAAACATTTAAAAAAGAAACAAAATACAAAAATAAAGAATACTATTAAAGTAGTGGCTTCTAAATGTGCCAGTCACTTTCCATGGTGCAGTTCTTAGCTACTTCAGTTGGTTGTTAATATTTTCAAATCCTAGTGAGCAGATTTCATTTTCTTATGTAAAAAGGACTTCCATAAAATGGGAGGTTAGAGAGAAATAGTCCTGCCATTATGTCAGAGCTTGTGAATAAAGTAATAGATACTAAATAAATTCTAACAAGATGAATTAGAGAATGATTGATAGACTTCTAGTCTCAATTTCTTTTCCTGTGTAACTTAAGTGCCTTTCTTATTAACAATCCTGGACAATTGCTATAACTTTTACAGAGGTGAAGGCAACTACTAACAGAATTTACGTGGATGTTTATTTAAAAAAAATCTATTTACTAGAATTAACATAATAAATTACATATCTCATGACAAAAATATACATTCAAATTCTTAGCAGATGTTTTTACATTTTAAGAGATTTAAATAAGAAGAAGCAATCCTTGGTAGTTTTAGAGACATTTTGGTTGTATATAGAACTTTAAATACTTTTCAAAAAAGTATAGTAAGCTTAATAAACATTTTTTATGACAGAATAAATTGAATATCTCAAACATCTCAATCTTATCCCTAAGAGAACTTGATACTTTAGGAATTTTGCAAAAGCATAGTTCCTTCTCATGCAAAGATGACATACGAACCCAGTATCAGCAGATAGTGCCAATTTCTATCATTGGTCTTCCTGCCCACTAAGGCCACCATATTCTCCACACTGTGTGTCCTGACATTTTGAGAGCCCAAGCCTCAGAGGCTAGGCCACTGGCTGTAGAACTGAGTTTCATCATAAAGAGCTGGTTGGTCTATGCAGTAACTAATCCAGCCATACTGGGTAACTGATCTCAGCTTATCTCAGTGGAATGCCTGGCTGGTTCAGTTGGACCACCTGGAATGAGTGGCCAGAAGGGCTTCAGTTCAGCTGTGTGTCTGAGAATCAAAGATTTTAAAAATTTGTGCTGATTTTAGGAACCTCAGAAAAAAAACCCGGTAAATAATACCTTTTTAGAGTTAAAGAAGGTGAGTACTCGGATTTTCCACCCCTTTATTGTTTAGGGCTACTTATAGCCATATTTTAAGTTGAATTAAAAAAGAAAGGATTGGAATAGTTTTTAGGCAGTTAGTAAAAGTATCAGTCACTGTAGGAGTAAGTTGGGTTACTTACTCTTTGACAGATTGCCTAACTTGGAAACACTGATAATGCAGAAAAACTTGTAATAGGGGTTTAGAGCAAACAAGATTTTTTGCCTTATCTGAGATAAACTGTTTAGCAACTCAAGGTCATAGGACAAAGAGAAATGTAGAAGTTCTGCAGCTTTGCCATGGAAAATTCAAAAGAATGCTTAGCGTGTAGTATGCATAGAGCACATTCCAGAAGGCAGTTGAGACACAGCTGTCCTGGAGCTTTGCCACCTGCTTAGGTTTCATAGACCAAAGTGTTAAGTACAGAGTTCTCATTGTAGTAGGAGGTCCTCATGCCTGGCTAAAAGGAGTGGGTAACATTGCATTCTGAAGAATTGACATCATCCTCTCTTGAAAGGCAGTTGCAAAGTGTGGCAAACCCCAACATCTAAGAGAGGAGAAGGGGAGACAGGACCAATTCATCGGGGTTTTGGGCTAGGTAGGTGTTCTGACTTGTTCCCTCAGTGACCCAGGCTGCACTTAGACTTTTTAAAGCAGCCTCTTGCTGAGACAGGTTCAAAGAAGGTTTAAATAAGTTTCTGATGGACTAACATCACCTTTACACCTTTTCTTTTTTCTCTTCGTACTTGAAATGGCAATAGCTTTAGAGCTGGTATTAAATTACTGCAAATAGATTGGGAGTCAGAATGGTTACAAGAAGACATTTATGAGGTGGCAGGTAACTTCAAGATCATCTGAACCCACACCCTTTGTATTATAGGTGGCCTAAAAGGTTAAAACAGTGCCTACATTCATAGAAGTAATTATTGGAAGAGCTGGGACTGAAACCAAAATCTCCCGAGTTTCAGGCTTCCTTTTTCTTACCACAGAGCACAGCAATGAGATGAAAAATTGTACAGTTGTTAGTGTCAGGAGTGAAATGAGATCTCATGTTTTGATAGTTTTAGCCTAGAAAATAAACTAAATAAAATGGAAGCATAAATCTGAAAGAATCCACTATATAAGACCTAAGTTCCAAATGAAGTCCCTTGGTTTGAGAATTCATGACTCTTATTTTTGTTGCCGGAATTAATCTAAGAAGAACATAGGCTTTATAGGTCTCCCCTGAAAAGCTACTTTAAACATGTATTTCAGAACCTTCTTCGTTGAGTACATATTTAAGTAACCTTTACTGTGGCTACAACATGATTTTCTCTCAGGTCATGATAGGGGTGGGGAGATTTGGGAATCTGAATCAGGTTACTGTTCTGTTCAAGTTCATGGCAAGATGGTGCACAGTTTTACAGTGTGCAGTTTTTAAGTGTGTTTCCATTATTTTAAAGTATGCATCTTTGCAAAGGTGTCCAATGTCCTCTCTGAAAATTTAAATTAAAATTTTACATAGAGTTAACCCGAAAACTCTTACAGTTCTTTTGACTTTGAATTTGGGAGCCTTTTTAAAATAAGAAGCAAAGACTTACATTTGGAAGTCTCCTTATCTCCAAACAGGGCCAATCTAATAATTGGTAATTGTGACTATTAAGCCTCATTAATTCCACTCTGATAATTAAGAATTTGAGAGAATTATAAAAAAATCTAAGCTGAAGCTGATCATTTGCTTATGTATTAACAAAGAGATTGCTAAATGAATTTACCTTCTGTTAGGATTAGTATGTTTGAAACTATTTTTTTTCATTAGCACTTCAAATGTTTTATATAAATGACTCTCTATAAGAAGAAAAAAGTGCGTTCACATCCTCCAAAATAATATGGTTGGGAAAAATTTATTAGCCTAATTAGAAGTAATGAAATTTATTTTGAAATAGTATATAATTCTGCTGCAGAATTTTAACTTATCCAGATTGATCTTTTATATAAATTATTGGTTTTACAAAATTTATAAAACAAGTTTTTAAAAATTGGTGGTTTAAACCTAATCTGCCCTTCCTCAGCTTAACACATTCCTTCTTTGGCATACTCAAATTTTCCTCAGGAGAAGCAGGCACAAGTCTCTGAATATTCTTTTGCATGGTTTGATTTTTTTTCTGAGCCAATGGGCTTCCTTTCAGGTTTGTTTTCTTTCCATTTAGTGTAGGTGTATTAGGCTGACATATCGATAACAAGTTGCAGGTGGGTATTTTAGGAAAGCTTGTATCATCCTCTTCAGGTGACAGGAATGTATGAGAGTTGGGTGCCAAAACTTGTGGCTGCCCTGTACAAGAGGGAACCTGACTCCAATGTCATTGTGGTGGACTGGCTGTCACGGGCCCAGCAACATTATCCAGTGTCTGCCGGGTACACCAAGCTGGTGGGAAAAGATGTGGCCAAGTTCATCAACTGGATGGCGGTAAGACTGGGGGAAGAAGGGTTATCTGTCCAAAACTGATCCCTTCACTAGTGCTGAACAGAAGGCTGGTCTTTATTCCTTTTCACATAAATATAAATATTTTCTGGGGCAATTCAAATCTTCAGAATAAGCACAGGCATTTTTTTTAGCCAGAAAGCAGCATTATGATAAGAATGATAAAACTGTAAAGTCAAGGCATAATCCTGCCCTACCCTATCCTTTGATATTCTCATAGTGAATAGATCTGGTGAGACCAAGGACTAAGTAGGCCGAGCAGACAAAAGCTTGTTATTTCAGGGCAGAGGGAAGATGTCAGGTTTAGCCAAATTCTTCTCTACCACTTGGCTGGCACATGGAAATGTTATCCTGTCTTTGACCCATTAGAATACCAATCTTTTTCATGAAAAGATTAATAATACCCATTCCTTAGTGTAGATTAAAGATCCAGATTTTTATTGAGGGTTAGGGGACTGATAGATTTGAGCTAGGAAGAAAATGGCAGGCAAGGTCTATGAGGTGGCTACGGGTCAGGAGTTCTGATTTAGCTTCCACTTTTATCTACTTTATTCTCTGATGTCATCCTCTGAAAATTACCTTTGAAAAGTATCTTGGGGTTGGCTGAAAGAAAGTTAATACTCTGACAGGGCCAAATTATTTAAGCCAGATACTTGGAGGTAGAAAAATAATCTCTGTTTATTGGACTGACCATTAAAAGATTAAAGTTCTTTTCTTGACAATTTTGCTCATCAGGAAAGTGAACCTGGGCAAATCAGATCGCCTGCCTGGGCGTCAGGCTTCTCATCTGTTGAATAAAAAGACTGGACCATATGTGTATGTGGTTCATTCTCCCTGTAATATTTTCTGGTTTTAAGTCATTTTTCTGGCTAACCTTAAAGAATAAAGTGATGTAGGGTATTTAGAGTAGGGAATAATGGGTTAAGGTTAAATATATATTTAATATATGTGTGTGTATTTACATATAGTTTATCCACATATAGATGCACACATATATACATATATCTACATTTAAATATATAACGACACATGTACATGTACATGCATACATATGTTTTCAGATATATGGAAATTCAGATTTCCATACACTTCAGTTTCAGATGGATGGGAAAACTTTCTAATTAAATATGTTTTTAAAGAAAGAGAAAAATCTCAACACTAGAGTGATTGATCTAGAGCACAAAATTAAAATAAGTAGAGTTAATTTTCAGCATTGCCTGTATTTCAAAAACAATACTTATATTCATTTTTTTTCCTTTTAGCTTTGATCCTTTGTATAGAACTGTAAGAAGCCCTTTTTCTTTTTCTCTTCCAAAGGAGGAATTTCACTATCCTCTGGACAATGTCCATCTCTTGGGATACAGTCTTGGAGCCCATGCTGCTGGCATTGCAGGAAGTCTGACCAATAAGAAGGTCAATAGAATTACTGGTAAGAAAGCAGTGCCAGGAGTCTTATCACAGAAGTGTTGAGATGCCTGTCATTCTGAAAGAGAATCAGAATGTTTGTTAAATACCCATATGTATGTGGTGTTCCTCTGTGTTCGCCCAGCCATTTGATTATGTCATGGGAGGGCTTTTTTTTTCCTGAAGTAGGATAGAATATGGGCCCTTGCTCTCTTGGGCTTACCACCTACCGTCAGAAGAGAAATAGAACAGAGTTAAGCATGGAGAGCCAAATGGAGTCTCTGGGAAGCTCATTTCCCTCCTCTCTCTGCTCTGTGCTTTGGTGGTATATTGCATGTATGTCACCTCTCACATCAGTGCTGGGAAAAATGAAAAAGGACTGACACCAGAGGCTAGTTGTAAAAAGGAAGACAGTCAACCAGGGCAAAGGCAATGGATGATTTGGCAGGCCTAGAGGAAAAAGAAAGAACCCACCATTGTTTAAAGGCCTTCTCCCCAGGGTCAAAAATAATTTACAAAAGGAGATCTACTTGTCCTGAATGAAAATTGCTATTTAATGGCTAGTTCAAGAGACTCAGATTCCTTTCAGAGGAGCTAGGCCTACTTTTAATACTCTCAGTCATTTCAGAATTCAATCACTACTGGAACTAGTTGGTATTATGCTAAGCAAAATAAGTCCATTGGAGAAAGACAATTATCATATGATCTCACTGCTACGTGGAATTTGAGAAACAAGGCAGAGGATGATAGGGGAAGGGAGGGAAAAATGAAGCAAGATGAAACCAGATAGGGAGACAAAACATAAAAGACTCCCAATCTCAGGAGACGCTGGAGTTTGCTAGAGTGGTGGGGGGTGGGAGGGATGGGGTGGCTGGGTGATAGACATTGGGGAGGGTATGTGCTATAGTGAGCACTGTGAATTGTGCAAGACTGATGAATCACAGACCTGTACCCCTGAAACAAGTAATACATTATATGTTAATCAAAAAAAAAAAAAGAATCCAATCACTACAGAATAAGGAGCTAATAAAAACCTATGTGGCTGCCAGTTACATTCAAATGATGAAAAATTGAATGCTAAGGTGACACTAATGGAGGCTAAAATGAATGGGAATTTAAAAATCTGTGAGGCCTGTATTTTTTTTTTTTTTTGCATTAAGGCCTAGATCCAGCTGGACCTAACTTTGAATATGCAGAAGCTCCAAGTCGCCTTTCTCCCGATGATGCAGATTTTGTAGACGTCTTACACACATTCACCAGAGGGTCGCCTGGCCGAAGTATTGGAATCCAGAAACCAGTAGGACATGTTGACATTTATCCTAATGGAGGCACTTTTCAACCAGGATGTAACATTGGGGAAGCTATCCGTGTGATTGCAGAGAGAGGCCTTGGAGGTAAATATAATTTAGAAGTTAATTAAATGTAATTTTCACACTTAATTCTTATTGATCCAGGCTCCTACCCATTCCCCACAAGTATGTAGTTTGTATTTATTTATTTATTTATTTAATTTTTAAAGATTTTATTTATTTATTTGACAGAGAGAGAGAGACAGCGAGAGAGGGAACACAAGTAGGGGGAGAGGGAGAGGGAGAAGCAGGCTTCCTGCCGAGCACGGACCCCGATATGGGGCTCGATCCCAGGACCCTGGGATCATGACCTGAGCCGAAGGCAGACACTTAATGACTGAGCCACCTAGGCGCCCCAAGCATGTAGTTTTAATATACACATTTAGCCAAGAAATGTTTCTGAAGGAGCTATCATATTCAGCACAATCACCATTACAGCCTTAGTACTTCCTTTGGTCACAGACAGACATTTTTTCTTTTATGTATTATATTGTAGACTACACTGAGTACTGAACTTCCATAAATAAAAGAAGAGAAAGGTGAGACCTACACAAGAAAACTCCACTGCTTTGGATAATAACAGCATAAAGTGATATCGGGCCACATGTTGTTATACTTTGAATATGGTTGTGAAACCATAAGAGTTATTGTTAATTAGTCCAAATTTCTCTTGTCAGCCTTTTATAGAGATGTACAAATTAGGAACAAATCAGGGGCAGCTGGGGGGCTCAGTCTGTTAAGCTTCTGACTCTTGGTTTCGGCTCAGGTCGTGACCTCATGGGTCATGAGATCCGGCCCTGAGTGGTACTCCACCCTCAGTGGGGAGTCTGCTAGAAGATTCTTTCACTCTGCCCCTCCCCTCACTCATGCACATGCATTCTCTCTCTTCTTCTCTCTCTAAAATAAATAAATAAATCTTAAAAGAAAAAATAAATCACCATTCTCTAACAATGAATATTCCAAAATTTAAAGAAGAAATATAATTTAATATTATCTTAATGTTTACTTCAGTAATCATGTTTGTGTTAAATTTATAATTTGTTTTAAGGGATGTTTTCATCCTTTGTGAGCAATGGAACCTACTTGTAGTCAATATGCTCAGGTCTTTTGTACACATGTTATAGAAATTATAGCTTAATGTTACTATTTTCAATAGTTATAAAATCTTATGGTAAGAGATACACTTTCATTACATTGCTAATTATTTCTGTGATTGAGGTAAAAATTATTAGTAGTGAGACAACCTCCAATTATACATAGTATCTATGATAAAATACTATTCACTTAACAATTCTGCCTTTTATCTTGTTGTTTCTAGTAACATGTAGATATGTTTTATGTTTTCAGTATATAGGAAGGATGTGATAAACTGGGGGGAATCAACTTCTACCTTGAATGACTCTTACTATATCTTCATAAACATACAAATATAAGACAGCAGAAAAGGCAAAAGTTCTCTGAAAATTTGCAGTTTTGAAACTCAGAAAGAGATGAAAAACTGCCACCAAAAATACCTCCTTAAATAGGGCTTACACCCAGTCAGTCACAGGACTAGAACCTTAGGTAATTTTGTTCTGACACCACACCTAAACTAGTTTAGACATACACGATGAAACACTCATCGTGGACACACATGGAGTTGAATTTTCTTTGTGCCTCTTTTTCCCCAGATGTGGACCAGCTAGTAAAGTGTTCCCATGAGCGTTCCATTCATCTCTTTATTGACTCTCTGCTGAATGAAGAAAATCCAAGTAAGGCCTACCGGTGCAACTCAAAGGAAGCCTTTGAAAAAGGGCTCTGCCTGAGTTGCAGAAAGAACCGTTGCAACAACTTGGGCTATGAAATCAATAAGGTCAGAGCCAAAAGAAGCAGCAAAATGTACCTGAAGACACGCTCTCAGATGCCATACAAAGGTAGGCTGGAGAATGTTGTGAATAAGGAAATCAATTTGATGTTTATCATGCTCATTGCATCACATGTACTGAGTCTGTCCATCACCAACAGAGGTAGCGAAATGATGTTACTAAACCCTGAACCCTCACTTCCCATTGCCAGTAAGGCCCAGTGCACAACCTGTGCTGCCGTATGCAGCAGCCTTGCTTGCCATCCTCCTCTGTAATTGTGACCCCTAGCATGGGCCAGCCCATTAGTATCAGGCTCTGAGCTAATTTGAATCCATCCATCTATCCAGGGTCAGCAAGCAAACTATGGCCCATGGGCCAAATCCAGCCCACCACCTGCTTTTGTAAAGAAAGTTTTATTAGAATACAGCCACACATGTTCATTTTTGTATTGACTAAGGGTGCTTTTATGCTACTGCAGCAGAGTTAAGTAGTTGGGACAGAGACTGTATGGCCCAGTAAAGTTTATTTGCTATCTTGCCCTTCATAGAAAAAAGTTTGCCAACTCCTGAAGTTTGCTTTAAGTGAAAGCAAAAATTACCTGTATTTTAAAATTCAACTATTCCTGGGAGGGAAGAATATACCAAACCTCAAGATATTTCCATTTTGTCATGAATTTGTACGCAGTTGAATTTCAAACTTGTTTAGAGCAAAATTTATAAGGACTGAAGGGAAAGAAGAGAGGAGATGCCAAGGAAATCTGACAAGAGGAACTAAGACCAGAAAAGCTAACTTATGTGGAGTCCAGATGGAAGTCTGAGGGAAGGGATGATATTGAAGTATAGTTTTCCAAGGTAAAATGTATCTGATGGAGGCAACTATTTGTAAGGTGGTTTGTTAGAACCTCTATAGTGGTGTGTTTGGTGGCCCAAAGGTTTGGAGCAACAATAATTCAAGGAAACCTTTTAAAGCAATGAGGAAACCCTTAGTTTCCCTGACTCTTCAGAATGAGAAAGTGGGTGTGAGGTATAGAGGAGACTGGAATCTTCTGAAGACTCATCCCCAGGCGTCCTGCTCAGTGCTATGCAGTGCTCCATCACTATTCTTGGGGGTACTTCGGCAGTCTCAACTTCCCCTGCTCTGTCTGTGGTGATGCCTGCAAGGGCTCCATTCAACCCCAAACTCTGTTTCTCTTCACCTTTAGTAGCTGTGTGTTAAGCCTGCTGCCTTTCCTATCTCTTTAACCTCCCCCATCCCATCTACTCAGGGTTTTTAGTAGAGATGGGGAGAGCAGGGAGGAAATGTAGAAGTTCAAGTATCTGCTTCCAGAGGTTCTCCCTAATACAGAACACATTAGGAACTAGCAGTCTTTATGGCCTCACTGATGATTCAATGAATAAGTTTGGTTGTGAGCCTGCTATAATACCTGCTCTGTGCTAGATGGTGGGGGGATAAAGAGGGTAAACGTGATCTTCTGACCTGAGGGAATTTACACATAGGTAGGGAGTCAGACGTACCCATAAAACATGAAGAAACAGTCACATACAGTGTCCCATTAACAAATGCCAAATATGTTCCATACAGATATTCGGGGACAAAATGGCCAAGAAAGGGTAGAGTTCTTGGAGAAAGAATCATGGGTATTTTGGCTTCTTGATTTGATCTCCCTTGTGCCCCATCAAAGATGACTACTTTCCAGGACTGCTTAACAATTCATACACACCTGGATTCCTCCTATCCACTTACAACCACTTTCCTGAAAGGGAGTGGAATTCAAGGTCTCAATTTTCTAGTAACAAACACTGTGCAGATATGCGGAAATCCTTCACACTGATAGTCATGTGTGAAC
The DNA here is from genome assembly GCF_037043125.1 of Eumetopias jubatus. NCBI lineage: Eukaryota > Metazoa > Chordata > Mammalia > Carnivora > Otariidae > Eumetopias > Eumetopias jubatus. The sequence continues at coordinate 41,748,171 of NW_028274808.1, forward strand.
ACTTCCTATTTAATGGTTCAGAATTCTGTGGTTATGATTTGCGTTTATTTGGGGGCAGTGGTGTTTCCATAAAAACTGATCAGCATTTGTTCCAATTTTCTCCTTACAGTCTTCCATTACCAAGTGAAGATACATTTTTCTGGGACTGAGAGTGATACACAGACCAACCAGGCCTTCGAGATCTCTCTGTATGGCACTGTGGCCGAGAGTGAGAACATCCCTTTTACCCTGTGAGTAGCCACATGACATTTCCTCCAGCATGTGGAGGAAGAAGAGTAGGACATTTGGAAAAGAAGTGGTCAACATATTTTTTTAAAAAAAGCTTTATGACAAAAGATACTCATTACATTAGTACATATAATAACATGGATTAGAAACAAAATAAGTACCCAACATTGAGGCAATGGTTAAATGAATTGTGGTTGTGGTTTAAAGTCAATACAATCAATCTAGTTTCTAAAAACTATAATTATAGAAAACCAGGTAAAACATGGCAAAAAGTGGAAAGTAAAATATGAAGTAAACAAAGAAAGAATAGAGAATTTTATGTATCCTATGACTTTAACAAAGTAAACATGTTCACATAGCAATATAGATTGAAAGGGGGTATATGAAGATGAATATAAATGTCTCTGAATGATTGATTTATGGATTTTTTTCTTAAGATTTGTATTAAATAGTTCATACTGTTTGTGTAAAGTTAGAATAGATTAAAAGGGTGTAGATATCTTTTAAAATACCCTAAATGCCATTGATCTTCATCTTGCGTATTTTGCTGGACATTTTTTGCATTTTTAAAATATTCCCAAACAATAAAGCTATTTATGTCTTGGGAGGAAGAAGAATGAAAAAAACAAAAGACCAAAAAACAAAAAACTTGTTTCCACAACTAACCAAATATGCTGATTTTTTTCTTTAGGCCTGAAGTTTCTGCGAATAAAACCTACTCCTTTCTAATTTACACGGAGGTGGATATTGGGGAACTGCTAATGTTGAAACTCAAATGGAAGAGTGATTCATACTTCAGCTGGTCAGACTGGTGGAGCAGCCCTGGCTTTGCTATTGAGAAGATCAGAGTAAAAGCAGGAGAGACCCAAAAAAAGTAATTAAATGTATTTTTCTCCATTCATGTTAGACTCACTGTGTCCTTACCTAGGGATAATGGAGCCTTCAACATTCAGGTGGAACTTTAGTAAGCTTTTTCTTTAAAACTATATCAACTAGATAATTACACCTATAATTTTGGGGAGGAGTATTCTTTTATTATCGTACCAGAGAAGTAATAGTATTTCTGAATTTCATGGAAAGAAAATATAAGCCCTGAACTGATCACAATTATTGAGTGAGAGCTGAGATTTTAAGTTGAGGATCTCAGCTTCTCATTTAGCACTGTTTCTGCAAGCACAAAACAGTTATGGAAAGAATCTCAGAGATGTTACTTTGACATTCAAAGATTAAAATCAACCTCTTCAAGAAGAATGAGATTCCAAGGTAATCTCATCCTGTCTCCCCACCCCCACCTCATGTATATCTATAAATTAATTGCATAGAGAGCCCCATAGGATTTAAAACTTTTTTACTAAATGTATAGGGATTTTGCAAACTATAGTGTGCCATTATTGTTAATAAAAATGACTCTTTAAATTAGGACTGATAAATTTTTTCTCTCTGGTCATTTTCTTTTATAACAAACAAAACAAACAAACAGCAACAACAAAAAACAAACAAAAAACAGGTTGTGGGTGGAGAGGCTATGCAGAGCATTTGTTTCTCTAACAGGACAGTTGAAGAATGGTTTGTGAATTCCCTAATGCAGATAAAAGGAAGTGGTAAAGTTGATCTTGTATCACCTCGTCGTGGTAAAAGCTTTGTGATTTTGAGGCTTCTCCAAGCTGTCTATATCCTGTCTAGACTGATTAACTCTACTGTTGAACAGTGGGTTAGGCCCTCAAATAACTCTCTGGTTCAGATGTGTTGCTGACCAGAATGGCCTGACTTTAAACAGTTATTGGAAATACCAGAATAATTAATCATATTGATCAGGTAGGATTTAACCAGCCCTGACCAAACCATATATTTTCGGTTGTTTCTCTTTTCCCATATGACATGTTCACATTCATTTTCTTCTACAGAGTAATCTTCTGTTCCAGGGAGAAAGTGTCTCATCTGCAGAAAGGAAAGGCATCTGTGGTATTTGTGAAATGCCATGACAAGTCTCTGAATAAAAAGTCTGGCTGGTGAGCATCATGGGCTAAAGATCCTCGGGTATCCTGAGCTTGCACTCAGGGACACTGCTTCATACATTGCTCTTCGTCCCATAACTAAAGACTTGCACTGGTTCTTGTGGCTAGAATCTTCAGGTGGTCTTTCTTAGCCCTTCCATGTACACATTGGCCTGGCCCATTTGTTTTTGTCAGTACTTCCTCCTTTTTCTTTCTCTTTCTGTTCTTTTATTTTCCTTTTGCACTACCACAAAAACTTTACTGCTGCTTTTTTCTGTACTGCATCCCTACTACCTTTACAGAGCCTGTGTGCAGAGCATACAACACAATAGTCATCATTGTGACTGTGGGTCTAGCCCCTCCAGGGGAGCAAAACATCAGCTGCAGCACATAGGACTTCTTGGTGCTCCAAGTGGCAGCAGACTCCAGGACAGAGAGCCAAAAAGGGGCAGCCACCAAACATCCATCTCAAAATCCCCAACGATGGGGAGCTAATGGAGTTAGAATTTAGGAGATGGTTTTCTTTTCCATCTGAAAACAATCCCCTGGCTCTTTCCTACTGACCCTTAAGACTAATCCATATGGCAGCTGTCAGCTAAATCTTTCCAGAGTGTCAATACTAAGTGGAGATTAAGCATGTGACTTTCTCCATGCCCTCCCGGATTCTCACATTATCTCACTTTCATTTGTCTACTCATTCCCCTGCCAGATACCAAGTACTAATGGGTTACAAATATAAGGGGGGAAAAGCTTAGATCACGTCATACAAGCGAGGGAAACAAGAAACAATGGGAAAGGCTGGTCACAACATCATCCAGAAATAGAAAAAACAATTGCTTCTGGTTTGTCTTCTCTCAGTTACATTGATAAACAAAAGTACAGAATAAGAATTGCCTAATCAGAGAAGTATATTAAAGACCCCATGTGGAATTTCTATTATTATTTTAAATTTCTATTTTGTGTTGTAATTTATCCATGGATAATTATGGATTATGGATAAATCAAGAAAAATAGGCAAAAACAAAATCACTGTGACTCTATTCCCCCGGAATAACTCCCAATTAACATTTAAATTTATATTCTTTCAGACCTTGTCAATGCATATATAATTTTTATATTTTTTCATTTTTTACAAAAATGGAATTATGACATACACTCTGAACAATAAGATGAAGCCACTTGATTAAAAACATTAATGTAAGAGTACTCAAGATAAACTTAAAATGGAAAATAGTTGATGGTACTGAGCCAGGCAGAATAACTGAATTTTTATCTAAGTGGACTAGTCTACTCAGAGGTTAATTGCTTTGTTTTCCCTCATCACAAATCTGAGACAATTTCACATTTGCTTTAACTTTTAAAAGCGACTCCTCTGTGAAGTTTTATACATTCATTTATGTCACATACAAACACACACAAACACTTGTATATATACATTCTCCCCAAATCATCCATAACTTTGACTATATGTGAATGTAAAAACAAAATCTGAAAAATCAGGAAATATCTCCAGCTGTTTTAAAAGTATTTCTGGTCATATTATTTACATAAGTCACAATCATTTATCTAAGAAAGTCTATTGATACATTCCTTGTCTGATTACAGGATTATTGAGACCACAGATATTTAGGTGGTTTTTCTGTATACATCTGAACTTTATCTAGGAATGATTCAGACTAATAACTACTTCTGCAGTTTCTCTATTCTGTCACTAAATTAATGAAAAGTTCTCTGTCTCTTATCTTCTGATATAACTCTTTAGAAGACTCATATCACAAGAAAAGAAAGAATCAGGCATTTCATTTGACAAGTTTTAGAATTAAGAAATCTTAAATCAGGAGCACCTGAGTGGCTCAGTTGGTTAAGTGTCTGCCTTCGGCTCAGGTCATGATCCCAGGGTACTGGGATCGAGCCCCGTGTCAGGCTCCCTGCTCAGCGGAGAGTCTGCTTCTCCCTCTCTCTCTGCCCTGCCACTCCCTCTGCTTGTGAGCACTCTCTCTCTCTGTCAAATAAATAAATAAAATTAAGAAAAAAAAAGAAATCTTCTTAAATCATATCGTCTTTGAAATCATTTGATTCAGTCCTCTGAAAATGATAGTCCTTATTGGGACATGGCTTAGTAGATCTTAGAGTGTCTTTCATTCCCACAAGCCTGCCGTTATCTACATCTGATCCATTATCCTCATGTCCTCTGGGTATATACTCATAACCTTTGTTCTGAACTTCCAGTTGGATAACTTTTTCATCATGAAGGTGGGAGGGGGTGGATTGTAAAACACTAAGCAAATAATAAATTGCCCTTCCTCTGCTTTTTCTCAGAACCTGGGCAAATCTACAGAAGGAAGAACAGCACATGAATTTTATGAAGAATGAAATCACTTTTACAAAAGATGCCCAGTGCTTGGGTGTTTCAAAGAGAATTTTCCTGAGTATTAATCCCTAATTAATAATTAATTAGTTATTTTAGGATACAGTCTTAAATACCCAAAAAAGTGGCTAATTCAATTTGAGGAATATAGTGGCCAAATAGCACATCATTAAAAGAGTACAGATTTAAAAATCACTGTTTTGTCCTTTGAAAAAGAAATAAGAACCATTTTGGCTCACGGTAACATAATACACCTTCTTTATCTAGTAAGTTTAACCATAGCTTAAAATTAAGTAGAATCTCACTTTTTAATCAGAAGCTTGCATTTTCTGGACTGATACCTTCTCAATGTTTTCTCCAAATCTGAATATAGAAAATGATTTTTTTTTTTTTTTTTTGGTGGCATGAGTTGGACCCATTTTCTTACTAGTCAAAGCACCTGACTTTTTTGGAATGGTTTTTCTCTTGCCATCAGGTTCTGTGTTGCCCAGGAGTTAACCAGGGACTAGTGACTTGGAGAGAGGAATAGAAAATGAAATTGATAAATCACTGAAACTTTAAACCCTCCCTGCAGCTGGTTGCATCATTGCTAAGTTACAAATTAAAAGAGATATAAAATTTAGACCAATTCAGTCTTAATAGGCTTATAGTTTGTCGCTTAATCTCTACCTGCCATTTGTCTCAAGATTATATTTTAACAGTGCTTTCTAGGTTGGTGTTTTACATGAGCCTGTTATTGTCAACTGACACATAATTTTAACTATGGGGAAAGAAAATGATACCACAATTTCATTAATCAGATTTCTGAAGTTATATTCATCAATTTGAGGTCATTTAATATCTGATAGGCACTGTTCAATTTTAGGTTTATCTCAGTCATGCTTCAATCATACTTTGAGCATGTCTCTTCCCTGGTTTTAGTAAGAAAATATGTACTCAAGGTCAAATTTTACATCACGCAAACTTCTATAAATTTTAGACAAGGGTCATTGTTACTAAGTTAGGAGGTGAAAAATTATATATCCATAAACAGTGCTTAAAACCACTGTGAGCAATTAAAAGAATCCTCAATTGCCATAGCCACATGAAATGCCATGAGAGGTGTTATTTTTAACAACTAGTCCAGAGTGAGTGAACAGTTATTTATAAACTAGATATCATATTTTCAGAATGATCTTCTATATATTAATATAAATTGATAAACAAGTAAAATGTCTCAAAGACTATTGCTGGGAATCCAAACTATGAACATGTGTGGGTATCTGAACATAAGACTCACATACGAAGCCCCACATGTACATTTATTATTCAGCATGGCTTGGAAAGTAAACAAGAGATACAGTATTAGGATGTATTGAAGTAGAAATTATTCCAGAGGTACTAGAACTTAAGCCCTTCATTTGAGAAATATGGTTATACCTATACAAAGTAGGATGAATGCTGTGATAGATATCAGCCAACTTGGAATGAATTTTTTCTAAAAATAAAATATTGTGAGATTTGTTGTTGTCATCCCCCTTTATTGCTAATTCATTAATTTTCTGGATTTGGGTTTTGAACAAGGGTGCATAAACTTCAGAAAATATGGATCCAATCAGTGTATGGCCCTAGGAACTCTGGCTTCTACAGACTTCACTATATATATTTAAACAATGCTTTGGCTTTAAATGTTATTTATTAACTGTAAATATATGTGTGTATGAGTAAAGGGAAATTGTATATCAGAAAGGTTTTGGCTAAGGGCATTTATAGACATGTGGTGCTAACTTTGTACATGTCTTTGTCAGTGACGGTCTCACTGAGCCAACTTACTCTGATGAAATAATACCATAAAGTGACTTTTTTTTAAAGGAAACTTAATTATGTTAAGAAATGGAATCTGGTTTTAATAAAATTGACAAAATTTTATTACAACACTAAGTCATTATTTTGTATTGTTTTAGCTCCCTAAAAAGATATTTATTCTTAGGGCAGATTCATTCAGCACATTTTTACTGAGTAAAATTTACTGAGTAAAATGACTATACTTGGTAAAAAATTTAACTTCTAAAAATTATAATACTCATTATATTTTATTTTTATATTTACATTTGTACAAAACCTTAGAAATCCTTTAAACTATAGAGGAAAATAATACAGATTTTTTTCTTAAATAAAATGCACAGAATTTTCCTTGCCTGCCCCTACTTTTTCACTAGTAAAATGTTAAATTAATATAAAAAATTTTGACCGCTTTCTAGAATACATTATCTTTATTTCTGAGGTTTAATTGTTACCTACGAAGTGAGTTTGTGCAATAAAATTAACTATTTGGTGTGGGAAGGTGCATTTTTTAGAACTTTCCTTTGTGAAAAGAACAACATAGCCATATATGCAACTAAGAAGAGATTGCTTCTTAGTGCAGTCAGAAAGAATTTCATACAGAAAACAATTGTTTCAGTGGCCACTGATCCAAAACATCATTGTTAGTTAGATATAGGGTCTTCTGGACTGGGGTCCCCTTGACAGGAAGAGACTTCCCCAATTTAAACTTTCCTTACTGTCCATCAATGCCTGTTGATATAATCAAAAAGACAAATAATAACAGGAGTTGGCAAGGCTGTAGAGAAATGTGAACCTGCATATATTGCTAATGGGAATGTAAAATGGTGTGGCCACTCTGGAAAACAGTTTGGCAGTGTTTTTAAAAATTAGTTACAGAGTTTAACCCATTTGACTCAGTGATTCCACTACTAGGTATATACCCAAGAGGCCTGAAACGTATGTCCACAAAGATTTGACAAAATGTTCATAGCAGCATTATTCCTAAGAGCACCAAATTGGAAGCAACCCAAATGTCTGTCAACTGGTGAAGACATAAAAGAAAACGTGGTATGTTCATACAAAGGAATATTATTAAAAATTAAAAGAATGAACTCCTGGTATCTGCTACAACATGGATGTACCTTAAACTCTTGTTATATGAAAGGACCAGATGCAAAAGACTACATATTGTATGATTCCATTTGTATGAAATTTTCAGAAAAGGCAAATTTATAGAGAAAAAAGTAGATTTAGTTGTTGCCTGGGGATGAGAGTTGGAAGAAAAATTAACTACAAATGAATATAAGGGATATTTTGGGGGATTGTGGTGATGGTTGCACAACTCTGTACTTTACTTAAAAAATTATATTGTACACTTAATAATATGGGTGACTTTTATGGCACGACTCAATAAAGGTCTTAAAAATGTATATGCATAGACCTGTGGGTATAGACACAATCACATTACATATATAACCTATGAAAACTATAATTTGGAGACACTCCCATCTTGCCCCTATAGGAGAAATCTGCAGTGTTTATCTACTATCCTCTAACACCAGCCTTGTCTATCCCAGGGCCCAACACATGGCACTTATGAGTGAATGCTGCCATAACCTTGTTCTATTAAAAATGTTTTATTTTAGGGTGCCTGGGTGGCTCAGTCGTTAAGTGTCTGCCTTCAGCTCAGGTCATGATCCCAAGGTCCTGGGATCAAGCCCCACATCGGACTCCCTGCTCAGTGCGGAGCCTGCTTCTCCCTCTCCCACTCCCCTGCTTGTGTTCCCTCTCTCGCTGTATCTCTCCCTATAAAATAAATATATAAAATCTTTAAAAAATGTTTTATTTTATATATGCAACTGATAAATCACTAAATTCTACCTCTGAAACTAATAAACAAATTTAAAGAATGTCTTATTTTAGCCTGATTCAGTTAGACTGCAGGCCAATTTTTGATGCACTTATCATACTGTAGAAATGTTATTATAGAGATGAACCATGAGAGATGATGGACTCGGAAAACAAACTGATGGTTCTAGAGGGGAGGTGGGTGGGGGGATGGGTTAGCCTGGTGATAGGTATTAAAGAGGGCACGTTCTGCATGGAGCACTGGGTGTTATGCACAAACAATGAATCATGGAACACTACATCAAAAACTAATGATGTAATGTATGGCGATTAACATAACATAATAATAAAAAATAAAAGACAAAAATGTTATTATAAAGATAATTATCCTCTAAATGAGTCTTATTGGGGATTTTAAATATTTAAAATATCAAAAAACCATTTTTAGAAGTAGCAGATTTTTAGAAATCACTTAATACAGCACTGTCATTTTTTAGTTGATATAATAAGCTCAGAGAGGTTAAATAACTTGCCTAATATACTACTAATTAGTAACACATGAAACTAGGACTGATTCTTACTGATTAATAACTTAGTATATCCTCCTACATTTACATTATTCTGCCTCCCAAATATATTAAAAATATGTGCTTAAGTATAAATTAATTTCATATACAAACAGCACAATGCATTTACCATTAGAAGATACATGCTGGGACTTCTAATAGTGGAAAAGGGATTTGTATTAATCCCATCACACTCTTTGTGACTATTGACACAGCATGCATGTAGTGATGAAGTTTCCCACTAAGTACACTACCTTCCATGGCTCCTGACTGGTTCATTACATCTCAATTCTTCATTTTGTTATCATAGTATTGTACACAGAGAACTATGTATCTGCAGCTCAAACATATATGTAGAACAACTGGAATAGTGTAGCAATCAGCCATTAAGTTGGCCCCAAAGATTCTCACCTCTTGTTATTCACATCCTTGGATAGCCACCTCCCACATTGACTTTTGTGACTAGTAGATATGGAAAAGGTGATGATACATCATTTCCAAAATTAGATTTTAAAAGTACCACCTTCTATTTTGGTTGTTCTCTCATCTGTCTCTCCTCTTGGGTTATTCACTCTGGAGGAAACCATGTTGTGAATGTCCATATGGAGAGGCCTATGTAGTGAAGGACTAACATCTCTCAACAGCCACAAGGATGAGCTTGGAAGTGGATCCATCAAACTCAGTCAAGCCTCTGAGCCAGCAGCCCTGGCCAATAGTGTGAATGCAAATTCATGAGAGATTCAGCAATATATTCCAAATCCTTGACCCACAGAAACTGTGAAATAATGTTTATTGTTCCAAGCCGCTAAATTTTGAGATAATTTGTTATGCAGTAATAGATAACTAAGAAATATACTTTACCTACAGACAAGACTTTAATAGTTTTCTGTTTGTTTTGTTTTATTTATAAATTAAACATTTATAAAACCATATTTCAAAAGAACCAAGGAAGGTTACATTTTGAAGGAAACTTCTTTCTCCCTTCACTTTAGTAAGGCAAAGGATAATAGATAATCAGCTATTTGGTTTCTATTCTTAGTGTTTCATTTTTGTTTTTTAAAAATAATATACTTCTTCCATATAAAAAGATTATGTATAGAGTCATACTTATATCTAATGAAATTTGCAGCTAAGAATGATCAGATAACTTTCAAACTAAATTCCTTCCTTCCCATAGCACTGCCATCCAGAAAACTAATTTCATACAGAAATATCTCATGAGATTTCTGTCATTTAGAAATTCTTTATACTTGAGTTAGCTATCTTACCCTGGCCACATCAGTCTTTACCCATTAGCACTATTACAAGTTAGTAGCTTGTCTCCCTTCTATTATTATGGGTTTATAGACAGTTGTGTCACTATCCCCTTCAATTCAGGGGCTGGGAGCTTCCTGATGAGACATGCCAAGTCCTTCTTGAGGTTTCTACAAGTTAATCAACTGAGGGACAAAAAACTCCGTCAGCATTTGCCTCAGAGTTGCTGACCATGCTTGTTGAATGAATGTCTTCTGTGTTCCATGTTTACATGTAGCCTGGAATTTCCAAATTCATGGAAACTAATGAGAATGAAAACACATCAGTTCAAAACCTTTGGGATATAGCAAAGGCAGTCCTTAGAGAGAAGTACATTGCAATACAAGCCTCTCTCAAAAAATTACAAAAATCTGAAATATAAAAACTAACCTTACACCTAAAGGAGCTGGAGAAAGAACAGCAAATAAAGCCTAAACCAAGCAGAAGAGAAATAATAAAGATTAGAGTAGAAATCAATGAAATAGAAACCAGAAGAACAGTAGAACAGATCAATGAAACTAGAAACTGTTTCTTTGAAAGAATTAATAAGATCGATAAACCTCTAGCCAGGACTTATCCAAAAGAAAAGAGAAAGGACCCAAATTAATAAAATCATCAATGAAAGGGGAGAGATCACGATCAACACCAGGGAAATACAAACAATTTCAAGAACATATTATGAGTAACTATATGCCAACAAATTAGGCAATCTGGAAGAAATGGATACATTTGTGGAAACTTATAAACTACCAAAACTGAGACGGGAAGAAATAGACAATCTGAACAGAACCATAACCAGCAAGGAAATTGAAGCCATAATCAAAATCCTCCCAAAAAACAAGAGTCCAGGGCGAGATGGCTTCCCATGGAAATTCTATCAAACATTTAAAGAAGAAATACTACTTATTCTACTGATGCTGTTTCAAAAAATAGAAATGGAGGAAAACTCCCAATCTCATTCTATGAAGCCAGCATTACCCCCAAACCAGAGAGAAACTCCCATCTAAATGGAAAATTACAGACCAACATCCCTGATGAATAAGGTTGCCAAAATACTCACCAAGATTCTAGCCAATAGGATCCAACAGTACATTAAAAGCATTATTTACCAACACCAAGTGGGATTTATTCTTGGGATGCAAGGGTGGTTCAGCATTTGCAAATCAATCAACATGAGAGATCACATTAATAAAAGAAAAGACAAGAACCATATGATCCTCTCAATAGTTGCAGAAAAAGCATTTGACAAAATACAGCATTCTCTCTTGATTAAAACTCTTCAAATATAGGGATAGAGGGAACATACCTCCATATCATAAAAGCCATCTATGAAAAGCCAACGGCAAATATCATTCTCAATGGGGAGAAACCTAGAGCTTTTCCCTTAAGGTCAGGAACATGACAGGGTTGCCTACTCTTACCATTATTGTTCAACATAGTACTAGAAGTCCTAGCCTCAGCAATCAGACAACAAAAAGAAATAAAAGGCATTCAAATTGGCAAAGAAGTAGTCAAACTCTCACTTTTTGCAGATGACATGATACTTAATGTGGAAAACCCAAAAGACTAGACCCCCAAATTGCTAGAACTCATACTGCAATTCAGCAACATGACAGGATACAAAATCAATGCACATAAATCAGTGGGATTTCTATACACGAACAATGTGACTGAAGAAAGAGAAATTAAGGAATTGATCCCATTTACAATTGCACCAAAAACCATAAGATATTAGGAATGAACCTAACCAAACAGGTAAAGGATCTGTACTCTAGAAACTACAGAATACTTATGAAAGAAATTGAGGAAGACAATGTTAGAAGAAATGTTAACTATTCCTTAAAGTGGAAAGAAAATAGTTCCAGGTGAAAATATGAATCCACAAAACATAATGAAGATCACAGGAAATTATAATTAAATCTATATATAAATTTTTCTTATTATTTTAATATGTTTAAACAATCACCTGTTCAAAGCAAAAGTAATGACAAAGAATTGTGGGGCTTATAACTTATGTAGAAGGAAAAATAGAAAAATGAACCAGAGGCTGGAAAGGAAGAAATGAAAGTATACTATTGTAAGGTTCTTATGCTGTAAGTGAAGTTGTATTATATAATAGCATTAGAATAAAGACTGTGATAAATTAAAGGTTTACATCATAAATGGTTAAACTGTGAATGAAATAACAAAACAGTTTGAGCTAATAAACCAAGGAAAGAGATACAATGATGTAATAAAATTATTTAATCCAAAATAATACAGAAAAACAGAAAAAAAAGAAAAGAGAAACAAAGAACAGGATGGAGAAATAGAAAACAATTAGAAAATAATATCCTTAATTCTAACCATATCAATAATAACGTTAATTATAAATGTTATACACACTCCCAAATAAAAGGGGATTTTAGGGGGCCTGAGTGGCTCAGTTGGTTAGGCATCTGACTCGATTTCAGCTCAGATCTTGATCTTAGGGTTGTGAGTTTAAGCCCCATGTTGGGGCTACTTAAGTAGTCCCTTTAAGCCTACTTAAAGAAAAAGAGACTTTATATATATCATATATATATACATATATATATATCTGAAGAGATCACAGAGAATAATAATGAGAAACTAAAACTCTCATACATGACTAGTGGGAGTATTAACATATATTCATTTTGGAGAACAGTTTGGCAAATTCTTAAAAAGCTAAACAAACACCTACCATATAATTCAGACTATCTACTCTTAGGAACTTACCAAAGAGAAGTGAGAGTCCTATACAGACTTGTATAGGAATGTTTATAGCAGATACATTTGTAATAGTTATAAACTGGAAACAACCCACATAACTATCAACATGTGAATGTCTGAAAAAATTGTGGATTATTGATACACTCAACAACGTGAATTAATCTCAAAATAATTATGGCTGTGTGAAGAAGCCAGACAAAAGAAGAGTACAGACTGTATTATTTCATTTATCTAAAATTCTACTAATTTCAAATTAATCTATAATGACAGAATGCTGATTAGTGATTGCCTGAAGACTGAAGAGAAGCAACACAGAAGAGAAGGGCTGTAAGGCAACATGAGCAAGTATTTGGGGTTGTGGATATGTTCATTATCTTGACTGTGGTGATGGTTACACTGTCACAACACATTAAATTGCATACTTTAGAAATGTAGCTTATTGTATGTGAATTATACCTCAATAAGCTAATCAAAACAAAACAAGATAGAGAAATACATATATAATATTTACCCATGGATATATTAAAAATCAATTTTTCTTTTACAAAAACCATTCCTGGGGCCAAATAATTGAAGAGGAGTCTCACAAAGCTCTATTTGCTCCAGCAAAACCTTGGGAATACCTTCCCCAATATGTGCAGCTTTAATGTAACAGCCTGTCTTAGAGACCATCGTGTTTTAATTCTATCATGCTCAGTAAATTGTTTTTATTGTTGACCAAAGAAGCTCAAGATTCCTATGTCATTCATCATCTAACTCTCCTCCCTTTATGACTCTGTATATTCCCTATTTTGACTCTGTCTCCCACCTCCCCCAACCCCACACATCCTTCCACATTTTCCTCTGGGATTCTTCATTTGTCATCAGTAAAATCCATTGTATGCTACTAGGTATTTACCCCAAAGATACAGATGTAGTGAAAAGAAGGGGCACAGGCACCCCAGTGTTCATAGCAGCAATGTCCACAATAGCCAAACTGTGGAAAGAGTCAAGATGTCCTTCAATAGATGAATGGATAAAGAAGACGTGGTTCATATATACTATGGAATATTACTCAGCCATCAGAAAGGATGAATCCCTACCATTTACATTGACTTGGTTGAACTGGAGGGTATTATGCTAAGTGAAATAAGTCAAGCAGAGAAAGACAATTATCATATGGTTTCACTCATATGTGGAACATAAGGAATAGCACAGAGGATCATAGAGGAAGGGAGGGAAAACTGAATGGGAAGAAATCAGAGAGGGAGATAAACCCTGAGAGACTCTGGACTCTGGGAAACAAACTGAGGGTTACAGAAAGGAGGGGGTGGGGGGATGGGGTAACTGGATGATTGGTATTAAGGAGGAGTGCTCATCATGTTGTGATGAGCATTGAGTGTTATATGCAACTAATGAATCATTGAACACTACATCAAAAACTAATGATGTACTATATGTTGACTAATTGAACATAATAAAAAAAACCCATTGTAAGCTCAACCTCTCTTCTGAACATAATCTTTCCCTTCTTTCTCTGAGACTTGGTTGTCCCTTGAGAATACCTCTTTCCTCTAGCCTTCTGTAATGGTAGATATTTTCTTTCCTCTTTTGTCACTTGGCCTGAGAGTGTAGCTATCCCTGCTTGTCCTTTCCACTTTTAGACCATTGCCCCTTTCTCTTCCCTCAAACTCCAAGTTTGCTAAAGCTCATGTCAACAAACTCATTATCTTCTATCTCTCCTTGCAGATATCTATATATAGACCTCTGAGTTATTTTTTCTAACCATTATTTTAGCACCTGGCTCACACTCTCTAATACTAGTCTTGTCATTATTCTTATTGATTGGATATCCACATTGTAGCAGATTTTATTTTCCAAAAATGGCCACAACAGTATTTCCCATTCCACATGTTCTTCTACAATGTTTTATGTTCCCATCAAGAGTTGGGATCTGTTCTCCCCACCCCTTTGAATCATGTGGGCCCTGAGATTGCTTCTACTAATGGAATATGGTAGATACGACATGGCACCAGTTTGGGTATAACCCTTTACTGGCTTTGTAGCTTCTGATTTCTACCTTTTGGAGTGCTCACTCTTGGGATACTTCTCTTTGGGACCCAGCACTTGTTATATTAGAAGTCCAAGCTACATAGAGAGACCATATGTTGGCACTCTGGTAAAAACAAACAAAACAGAACAGAACAAAAAACAAAAAACAAAAAGCAACTAGCTGCATGTCCAGCCAGCAGCTAGCACTAACTGTCAGCCATGTGAATGAGGCATTTTGGATTTCCAGCCATTGAGTGTTCAGAAAACTATAATTCCAGCTGGCACTTGGATGCAACCACATGAGAGATCCCTGTAAAGAACTGTCCAGCTAAGCCTAGTCAACCTACATACAGTACTATGAGAGATAATAATTAATTGTTCCTTTGACTATGTTTTGGGGAGATTCACTATGCAACAATAGATAGCTGGAATGTATACAGATGATGCTTCCAATATTGTGGCCTCACAATTTCTTTATCTCTTCTCCTTCCATGGCCTTGTCTTCCAATCTACTTTTACATAGACTTCCTGAGTCGAATACCACAGCATGCCATTATTCCATTATTACATCACTAATAAATTCCATTTCAAGTTTGGCCACTAATTTCTGTCTTTCTATTTAATCAATCTAATGTTCCCACTGCAACAGTTCCTCAAATGCCTTGGAACCTCCAATTCATTGATTTATCTATTTCTTGCTTCCTTACATATCCTCACTTTGATCCTTATTCAGCTTAGATTTTAAGGCCCAAGGTCATTATTATTCTACTGCCCAGACTCTCAAAGTTCTTGCCCCTCTCTCCCTGAATTGAACTTCCCAGGGCAAAATGCAAACGCTGAATAAATCCAAATAATCACTTTCTCAATGACTGCATCTGAACTGCAGAATGTGACTGGAAACACACAAATTCATGCACATAAGTGCATGTGTGCATACACACATAAGCACATGCACACACACACAACTCTGGTGCCTATCTCACTTTAACTTTGTCACCACCTCATTCAAATTGTCCCTTATAGCTGCTCAGTAATTCTACTACATTTCCAAATATTCTTTTACTCTCCCAGGGGATTATTTCATCTCAAACCTGCAGTAACTCCTTACCTCTCTTCACTCACAGCTGATGACTTAGCTTCTTTTTTTAAAAATTTTGATTGTTATGTTAATCACCATACATTACATCATTAGTTTTTGTTGTAGTGTTCCATGATTCATTGTTTGTGCATAACACCCAGTGCTCCATGCAGAACGTGCCCTCTTTAATACCCATCACCAGGTTAACCCATCCTCCCACCCCCCCCAGAACCCTCAGTTTGTTTTTCAGAGTTCATTGTCTCTCATGGTTTGTCTCCCCCTCTGATTTCCCCCCCTTCATTTTTCCCCTCCTGCTATCTTCTTTTTTTTCTTATATATTGCATTATTTGTTTCAGAGGTACAGATCTGTGATTCAACAGTCTTGCACAATTCACAGCACTCAGCATAGCACATACCCTCCCCAATGTCTATCACCCAGCTACCCCATCCCTCCCAACCCCCCCACTCTGAAGATACAGATGCAATCATAAGGAGAACTTTTATGTATTCTGCTCCTCAATTGACCAATTTCCCTGCTACTATGTCCATATACTCTGCTTTCCTTCTTGATATGACATGTTCCCTCTTCCTATCTAAGGCCAATTCCTTTATATATCAGTTGTGCAGGAGAAGGAATTTCTTCTGTCCTACTCAGACATTGCCCTAATGTTGTCCCTGTTCTTTTCTGCCCCTCAGTTTTTGCTTCCCTGCTAAATCATTCTGTCAGCATTTAAGTGAGCTGTAACAGTTTCTACTTAAAAAAAAATAACATTTCTTTGATCCCAATCCATCTCCAACTACCATTCTATTTCTATGTTTTCCTTTTAAGGCAAAACTGCCTGATTTGTCTCCACTCACTTTTTCTACTCCCCTTCTCCATTTTCAAAGTCTAATCAAGCTGTCACTTTTATTCTACCAAACTCACTCTTGTTAAGATTACCATGACGCTAAACCCCTGGTGGGTGGGATTTGTGTGATATTCTTCCAGGAAGCTCCCAACTGTCTTAATGTTCATGCTTTGCTAGAGGGAAAAACAACTTTAACTTGACAATGGCAAGGCCTCTGGTATCTTGTAGGTTCTCTTTAGCATATGAAAGTTCTTTGGAAAACCTCCCTTTTCCTTACCTCCTGCAACTCTCAAGTATATAAGCAGCCACCCCTCACAATCCCAGGATAGCAGCTCTTTCTGCCCACAGATCCTGTCCCCGTGCTGTGCTTTAATAAAACCACCACTTTACACCAAAAAAAAAAAAAAAAAAAAGAATATAGTATTGTGGGTGCACCTAGGTGGCTCAGTCAGTTAAGCGTCCATCTCTTAATTTCAGCTAAGGTCATGATCTCAGTGGGGCTCCGTGCTGGGCATGGAAAGTGCTTAAGATTCTCCCTCTTCCTCTTCCCTCTCTCTGCCCCTCCCCTGCTCCCTCTTAAAAAAAATGGTATTGTGTACTTGAAAGTTGCTGAGAGCAAATCTTAAGCATTCTCATCATATACACACACATACACAGGAGTTAACTGTGTTAACTATTTGAGGTGATGCTATGTTAATTATTTTGATCTTTGTAATTATTCTATAATCTATATGTATATCAAGTAATTACATTGTAGATTTTAAATATATGCAATTGTATTTCTCAATGATTCCTCAATAATAAAGTTAATAAATATCCCCACTTGGCTTTCTGATATGTATCTCAAATCTAACATGTAAAAAACATAACTATTGATTATAAACCTTCTAATTCCCCATTTTTTCCCACCCAGTTAATGGCAAATTCCTTCTGCCTGCCTATTGCTCAGGAAGAAAACTTTAGAATTTATACTTAAATCCTTTCGTTTTCCTTCCACAAGGATAGTCAATCAGTCAAGAAACCTATCAGCTCTGCTTCAAAATATATCCTGAATCTGACCACTTTTTACCTTGTTAATGCTATCACTATCAAATCTTACCTGGATTATTACAACAGTCTTCCCTTAATCTCTCTACAATCGCCTTGGCTACCCATTAGTTTTGTAATAATATAACAGACACATGAACTTTCTAGAATACCACATAACAATCCCATTCCTCTACTCCAAACTTAATTTCTCTGCTAACAACAAAACTGTAAATTATTATTTGCATACGTGAGCAAACGTGTGTGCAGGTATTTGCATGCACGTGTATGTGTGAGTGCATATATGTGTGTGCATTGTTAACTTTATTTTACATTTAGCCCACTTCTAGTTAATTTTTATATATGGTGCAAGATAGAGGGTTTTTGTTGTTATGGTGGAAGTGGCAATAATCGTTTGCTTTTTTATTTAATGTAGTCAAATTATTTCAGCAGTATTTGTTGAAAAGACTGGCCTTTCTCCATTGAATCACATTGGTAACTCTGTTCTCTGATCCTCACAGATCATTTACTCATAATTATTGATTTTTTGGGGCATATTTGGGCTCTGAACAGATTTAACTCAGAAAGCTGGCGCAAAAGTTCTAGTGTGGGGATTTTCCTATTTTATCATGGTTTAAGTTTTTTGCTTGTTTGTTTGTTTACCTTCTCATCCCAGGCGTCTGGACCTAAAATGGAAATCTGCCTAAGATGTGAGATGAAGGGAAGTACCTAGACCTGAGTTATTTCTCCGACCTCTCCCATTCCTTTGACATGGTTCCAACATCTCTAGAGTCTTTTTTGGATACAGATATCTCTTAATTTCTAAGTTAAGACAATTTTTCTTTAGTGAAAGGTAAAACACAAAGATTTCACAATCCAAATGAAACTCATTCTTAGGACACAATAGAAGAAATTGCTTAAGGGGAGAAGACCAATAATTAGCAAAATTGGGAGCATAAGCCAAGGATGGTGAAATTTTCCTTCTAGTCTTAGTGTTCCTGTAAGGGGCTAGTATGGTAGCAGAAATCATGTCATGGATGAGATGCTGAAGATTGGCACATGATCTGCACCTGAGATCCAGAGGCTATGGTTCTAGGCCCTCACATGCATCTTCTTTTCTAATCCTTGTAATGATCCAGGAGGTTGGCATCATTGCCCCATTATAGCTGAGGAAATGTTATGTGCAAAATCCAAGCTCACACTACCAGCATATGGCTGCCAGGAGATATAATCCCAAGATCATCTCCTGAATTAGCCTGAACTAAATCAAAATTAGAGGCCCTTAATGGTGACATAATGGCCCAAATGCAAGTCAAGGGAAGTGGATAAATAGAGAGACAATAAATCATTGTATTCCCTATACTTTTCTAATTCAATCAATTTTTCATTAATTTAATATGGAAGCTCAGCCCCAGACAGCATGCGTCTTACTCTTTTCCCAAACAAGATTTCTTACTCTGACTTATACATTTTTGCTCCTATGGCTCTCTCTGCCAAGAATAACAACTGTATCTTCTCTATACCTTTAATGACTGTATTCAATGTTCTGAACTCCCTCCCTCAATCTCTTTTCTTCCATTGCTACATGACCACTAGGATCTATCAGCATGAGTGTAGCATGTATTCAGATATTACTTTTTTATTATTAACTTCACTTAGCCAACATATAGTACATTAGTTTTTGATGTAGTGTTCAATGATTCATTAGTTGTGTATAACACCCAGTGCTCATCACATCATGATATTGCTTTAATAAGAATAACAGATACCATTTTCTCTGCATCAACTATGTGCCAGACACTGTGCAAGTCACTTTGTTTACATTTGATTTTTTTTAAAGATTTATTTATTTATTTTAGAAAGAGAGAGTGCGTGGAGTGAGGGAAAGGACAGACAGAGAGAGAATCCTGAAGCAGACTCCCACAGAGCATGAAGGCCAACCCAGGGTTCTATCCCAGGACCCTGAGATCATGACCTGAGCTGAAATCAAGAGTTGACCACTTAACCAGTTGAGCCACACAGGCACCCCTACATTTGTTTTATTCTCACAACATCCCCCTAAAACAGACATTTTTATCTCCTCCTTATTGATGATACATTGAGGTACAGAGAAATTAAGTAACTTAGAAATTAAAGACTCATAACTAGTAAGTGAATAAGTTGGAATTCAAACCCAAGTCTGACTTCTAAGTTGTTGGTTTTCCTCTAAGTTTTAAACCTATTTGAGCATGTCAGCACTTGGGGGATGGTCCACCAGAAATCTATTGGCAAGGAAAAGAAAACCAGAACACATGAGAGCAACTCATAGACAAGGGGCCAGGATGGAAAAGAGAGACAATTTTTGAGTTCTTCCATGCGTCTGTCCTACTGTCTTGCAGCCCAGTCCATATGGAGGTATGTCTGAGTTTTAGGGAGAAGGGACTAATCTGTGGATGGCTAGATTTAGCATCCATGGTGTGGGGTCTGGTAGCAGCTTTGGCCAAACATTTTCCCAGCAAGTTTTAATGCACAGGAATCTCTGTTTTTTGTAAATTGCATTGGCTTCAGTGGGGACTCAATCAGAAAACCTTGACATCTCTTCCATTTAAACGATTCATTGGTGGTGAACTGTGACAAGTGATATTATTAACAGCTGGAGGTACAGAGGAAGGCAAGTGTAAAGTCAATTCAGGCCGACAAATTTTATTAGGCACCTACTACATGCAGACAATTTTTAAGGTGCTAGGGTCGCAGTACCTATGGCAAGTTTGAACAGGCATACGGAGTAAATAGGAAAGCTATGAATGACATAGATCTTCATATGCTTCATGTGCTCATAAGTGAATGTCTTTTTGTAATTCAGCTACCCAGAGTGGGCATTGTTTTGTAATTCAATCAAAGACCCTGTACATGTTAGCGCTGACTCTGTTCTCTGCCTTGTCCTTCACCAAAATTAATTAGGGAGGGAAGATTTAAAGATGCTGGAGGTGTCTGTATATGAAGTAGGAGCTAGAAAATAATGCTGTGTTATATTGTGCTTTGGCTCTATGTTGCCTCCATCATTCTATTTACCCAGAAATGAATTTATATCGTTTATCTTGCCTTCTCAGATGGACACCAGGTTCCTTTAATAATAATGATTATATTATCAATCTACTTAAAAAAACCTCAAAGAGTATAAAAATAAATATATTTATATTAACAACTCTTTGTTAATTAGATGTAAAAATAAATGGATGGTGACAATCATGAATAAGTACTTTTTTCTTTATTTTTAAAATTTTAATTCCAATATAGTTAACATACAGAATTATATTAATTTCAGGTGTACAATATAGTGGTTCAACAGTTCTGTACATTACCCAGGACTCATCATGACAAGTGTACTCCTTAATCTGCATCACCTACTACACCCATCTCCCACCCACCTCCCCTCTGGTAGCCATCAGTTTGTTCTCTATAGTTAAGAGTCTGTTTCTTGGCTTGTCTCTCATTTAAGAAACAACAAATAAGCAAAAGCATAAGTACTTTTTAAACTGACAAATAGCATAAATGAATGAAACTTCACTTCATTCTCCATATCTCTACCTCTACCGGTAGAGATTCTCTACCTCTACAGAAGCAATGGGCATAATTGAAATTGACCAGTATACTCATTCTCTCTGGGAACAGGACATTTAGGATATTCTAAAAATACATTCTTTGATTTATTAAAATGGATTTCTTGAGAATGTAACAAACATGAACATAATTAGCTCCAGGAAGAGATTTTCCTGTATGTCCTAAGAAGAAGAATATAAAAAGGAACTGAGATGCTGACCTAAAAAAAGCTAAGTAAAGATTGGGTGAATTGAGTTGGGGTTAGAAAAAAACAACAACAATAGAAAGCAGAAGTTAAAAAGAAGGAAGGAAGATATTCATATTTTAACACTATATAGTTAATGTTAATTTTAAAAGAAAAAATAACTGTTTCCTACCATGTGTGCCAACATCATGTGAGATGGTGTCATACACAAAAGCAATGAAGTACAGGTTAAATAAAGAGCTGGTTGAATTCATCCTTGTGAACTTAGCACTTTGATATGTAAGAAAGGGCTAGAAAATTAGTCTCTCAGAAGTCCCCAAGTTGGAGATTTTGGGTTGTAAAATGAGGTCCTAGGATTCCTCTATATGTGATTCGGGCTAAGATGTCAATGACAAGTATACTACTCTCAGAGGTATGAAGCATTCTATTTGAAACCAGGCCACTTATTATTTCAAGGTGACCATGACTTCAAGGGCACATTTTAACTCTATATGCATCAAATAGTATCACTTTGTTTGTTCCTTGACCTTTGTAATCTTAAAGGAGTGAATGAGGATGATACCTTTTTAAACATACCAGTGAAAGATGAAACACTGAAATTATATTGACTATTTTCTGTGAAAGAAATTAGCGGGAATAGTTCACTATTATAAGATTAACCACTTGTGCATATCTTTCCACAAGATAATTTGTCAAAGGAATCGATAAATTACAATATTTTCCACATTTTCTCATAAGTTACATTTCGAAAATCTTAGAAAAAATAGTGGAAAGGATGTGACTCATTTAAGATAAGCTGAAATATGATTTTTACACACACCAAAAGCAAAGTCAAAAGATAACAAATTGATAAAAGATTGATATTTAAAAAACAAGTTTCTAAAAATCAATAAAATTGTGCACATGTGCACACACACACACAAAGAGGGGAAAAGGGCAAAAAATGTAAAAAAGACCCTCAAACAGATGAAAAGATAGTCATTGTCACTCACAATAAGAGATGAACAAAAAAACTAAATACCACTTTTTACCAATTTAGATTGGAGCAATTCTTTCTTTCTTTTTTTTTTTTTAAGGATTTTATTTATTTGACAGAGACACAGTGAGAGAGGGAACACAAGCAGGGGGAGTGGGAAAAGAAGAAGCAGGCTTCCCACCGAGCAGGGAGCCTGATGAGGGGCTTGATGCCAGGCTCCATCCCAGGACCTTAGGATCATGACCCGAGCCAAAGGCAGACGTTTAATGACTGAGCCACCCAGGCGCCCCTAGTTTGGAGCAATTCTAAAGTTTAAAGATACACTTTGTTAGCAATCCTAAAGGGAACTAAGAACTCTCTTACATTGGTGGTGTAAGTACCGCGCTAACCAATTGCGCCACTGGAGTTCCATGTGGTAGGAATGTGCATTGGTACAATTACCATGGAGGGCAATTGGTAATACCTATCAAAATTATAAATGCATATCCTTTTCTAATATCCCTGCTCCTAGGAATTTTATCTTGAAGATTCACATCTGCCTAAAGATATTAGTATGGTGCCACTCATCACAGTTTTGTTTTTAATAGAAAATTTGCGAACAACACATATGTCCATTAATTTGCAATCATAATTATTTGCAATCATAAAAAAAATTGAGGATGAAAAAACATTTGTCAAAGTTTGGTATCCATTCATGATAAAACCCTCAAAAATTTAAGAACAGAAAGGTATAATCTCAATTTGAAGAGCATTGTATTAGGTTTCTCTAAGAGAAACAGAATCAATAGAATATATAATGACATTATAAAGACAGATGATAGAGATAGAGCTACAAAGAGATTTATTATGAGAGTTGGCTCACATAGTTATGGAGGCTTAGAAGTCTCACAATCTGCTGTCTGCAAGCTGGAGAACCCAGAAAAGAGGTGATATAAGTCAGTCTAAGTCCAAAGGCCTGAAAACTGGGGGCCAGTGGTGTAAGTCCCAGTCTGAATCTGAAAGCCCAAGAACCAAGGGTGCCAATGTCTGAGGGCAGAAGATGGATGTCTTGGGTCAAGCAGATAGGTCTGCCTTTTGGTTCTATTGAGACACTCAACAGATTGGATGACGCTTACCAGCATGGGAAAAGTTATCTTCTTTACTCAGTCTACTGATTCAAATGCTAAATCTTTTCTGGAGACACTCTCACAGACACACCCGGAAATAATGTTTTATGAACTATCTGTACATCATTTTATTTTATTTTATTTATTTTATACAAATAGATGGGGTATATTGACTAGCTTCCAGTCTGTGTCTCATGGTTTACATTTGGAACTGGGGTGTTAACCTGTATTAATCTTTTAATTTTTTTAAAATCATTTTATGATGTTTTGATAGCTTAGGTCCTTGCAGACCTGGTGAGTGATGAGAAAAAAACTCTATAGGCCTGATATTGAGGCCAGATGCTTGGTTTCTGGACCTGTTTTGAAAGCAATAAGCAGAACTATAGTTGTAAAGTCACATTATTAACTTAGCTCCATGTTCTGTTTTGCTACCTACTTAACTACTTCTTAACTTTAATCTTTTGAGCTTTTATAAGATGTAAAAATGTATATAATCCTGTAAAAAAATGTTCATTTTCTGAAGCACTTTCTTCTCTGTGAAGATTGTGTTTCATGGGTAACTGCCCTAATTTGAGCTCTAATAAAACTTTATTTTCTTTTCATATTAAGGTTCTCTCTCTGGTCAAAGATCTTTCAACAGAAAGCATTGATGATATTATTTTGTCCTTTTATGCCAGGGTGATTGCTTCACTATCCTGGGTCCATCATGTCTCTTGATCCTTATTTAGATTCCCTAGGAGTCTATGTGTGGAGCCAATAATGAAGCCTTTATTAGAAATATTACAACATATATATTTTTTCAATGAAATTGAATTGTTGTGCAAATGTTATACATGTGTTTTGAGGTGAGTTTTTGTTTCTGTACTTTTGTAACATTTATAGCATAAATACAAAAATAGTAATACAAATCCAAATAATAGTATTCAAAGCAACAAATGGGGAGTATGTATGGAATTAAAAAGACAAGAGAAGAATCCAAAGAATTCATTATAGGGATTTATAATCTTGAATGAATTTGAATATCTGTTTACCTCCTTTATCTAGAGTTATTTGTGTTTTGTGATATGTTTGAACTGATTGGTATAAACTGGTAATTAATTTTTCTGTTATCTGTAATGATTTTCTTGGCCAATCAGTATCCATAGATACTACATCTTGTGGTGGTTGTAAGTCTATCTTTCAAAACATTTGATCACCAGTATCAATATTAGTATAATTTTTTTAGAATCGGGCAATTCTATTTAAAGCCAGTATTACCCTGTATAGCAGTAGAGTTGTAATGAAAGGTACTCTGATTACAAAATAAATTAAGGAGACACCTGGGTGGCTTAGTTGGTTAAACAGCTGTCTTGGTCATGATTTCAGGCTTGTGAGCTCAAGCCCCGTCAAGCTTGGAGTCTGCTTAAGATTCTCCGTCTGCCTCTATGCAACCCCTAACCCTACTCATGCACTCTCTCTCTCTTAAACAAATAAATAAATTAATTAATTAATTAAAAAATATATTAAAGAACATTACAGGAATGTTTTGCAATACTTCCCCCCAAAAATCTTCCTTCTCCCATATACCATATGTTAGTTTGTATAGGTGTAGCTGTTATAGGCCAAGTTGGAGTGAATTTAGAATTCCATTGTTGTTTAGGGCATAACCATATATTTGCTTGAATTTACAAATGTCAGTAGATATTGGAATCCAGCAAGAATCTTTGACTAATAAGTCCCATCTTCCTTCAATGGAAAGAACTCTGGTGGTATTTTTAATAGTTCTTATTCCTACTAATTGAACATAAGTCTGATTGGCCATAAGTTTGGGTACCCAAGACAGTGATTAAGCATTTATATAAGTTTTAGGAGCCTTTTAATAATTTTCCATAGATTAGGAGAGCTATATAATTTCCATAAATGTGCATTTTGGGTTTTCTTCAGTTAATAGAGAAGGCCATTGACCCATAGCTACCTCAGATTCCATTTGGATTACTATGTCTAGGAGTCCTTGCCAGGTTAAAGTACATACTCTTTCCTCTTTTTGGACATGAGCATTTTCAGTTATAATATGCTAATTTTATTTAGTTCTTTAAATTAATGCTAGATTATCAGCCAGACAGATTTCCATCATATACGTTCTTTCTGAAATAAAAATATTTCTAATTTTCCTTTTTGTACAACAGTGTTTTTCTCCTTAGCATGTCTTTCTTCATTAAAAGCAAACTCAGATTGACTGAGGATACCAGGACTGATCCCATGGCACCCAGATCTCATTATTTTTCTGTGGCCAAAGTTGATTTATCCACCAATTGTGTTGTTCCATTGTAAACGAAGAGTCTTAGCATAATTAGGATAAAGGTTTTGACCCAAAACTATTGGGTTCCCCAGACTAATGTTAAATGAATAGTAGAAACTCTGAAATGTAATTTAGTCTGAGTATGCCATAAGGCTTCTCATAATCTTCTGAGTCACATGGTAAAGTTAGACTCAGGAAGTGGCTGAATTCACCAAGTCATTCCTAAAGTTGCATTTTTTAAAAAAGATTTTCTTTTTTTTCATGAAAGAGAGAGAGAGAGGAGACAGAGGGAGAGGGAGAAGCAGTTTCCCCACCGAGCAGGGAGCCTGATGTGGGGCTCGATCCCAGGACCCTGAGATCATGACCTGAGCCATAGACAGACACAACTGCCTGAGCCACTCAGGTGCCCCTAAAGTAGCATTTTTGATAGATACTTATTGGTTGTTTTTATTTTTGTTGTTTTGTAGGCCATTCCATCAACAAAAACATGGTTTGTGAGTACACTGGATACTTTGGCATGTTAGACAAGCTACCCCTAAGTTTCTCCTGTTGTACCCAAAAACCTTTCTTAACAAATTATCATCTAAATTTATAGAGACATAGTGGTCAATCTACTGAGTGTTATATACAATGCAGGTTAAATTTGAGTTAGGTAATACTTCCTAAAATTTTTTTTCTAGTAAAGACCTTTTATTATGTAAATACATGTGTGTCTATACACACATACACATATGTACATATGTATACATATACATATATAACAGAAAAAATGTAATATTTTACTTTATTATATATTTATAGACAAATGCATAGTCCTGCTGGGGAAGAAGGAAGAATTTCCTCTGCCCTTCAAGATCCTTCCGGATGGACTAAGAATCAAATTGACATGAGACAGATTAACAAGAGAAAATCAAATTTAGTTTCATACATACAGCAAATCCACACAGACATTAAATTTCAAAGACAATCAAACAATATAAAGCTTATAAAAGCTAATGAGAAGGATAGGACTCTGAGGATATAAAGGGGAGAAAGACCATTAGCGAGAAGTTGAGAGGAGATGTCTGGAAAATAAATATTGCCCTATTATGCAGATAAGTTTCTTAGGTAAAGAGGAACCTCTGTTAATATATCACTTCCTGGTATATGTAGGCAGTTGATGAGGAGGTAAAGAGATTTTTTTCTGAATCTGGTGGGTTTTGATTGCTTTTAACCTAAAACAATGTTTATGTCAAGGTGGCCTATCTTGGGGTGGCCTGCCTTGCCCCCTCCATTTCACAACACTTAGTACATACTAAATATTTGTTTGCTGAACTAATCTGGTAAACCAATATCTTATTTGTTGCCCTCTTCTGTAAGGAAACAATTTTTAAAATCTATTCCATTCTCAAGAAGGAAAGGAAAGTTAAAAAAAAAGGAAGCCTAAGTAGGATGGTAGTAAAGTTAAAAGGTGCGGGAGGTGGATCAGAGTAATCTCAGGAGGCAGGTACAGCAAAGGTCAGTTTGGCTTTAACTGCCCCCCTTTGAGATTTAGAAGATGGCTACCCCCAAAACAACACAATCTGCTAGTAAAACAAAATTGAATTTTTTGCTTACTTCAGTAAGGAAGAATGCAACCTGGCAAAACATTGGCAGTGTCTTAGAGTAGGGATGATAAAATCAGAATTTATTGAGAATCAGAACCTAAGTTGGGGACTAAGGGAGGATTAAGTGTCTTTCAGAATTATCTCAGATCACACATACACACGTGCATGCGTGCACACACACGTGCATACACACACATATCTTCAAACAACAGAGAAATTTTTATTTTGAAATGAATGGCTTAAAAGACTGTAGTATCATGGGGAATGATTCTTTGTGTTGGAAGTTTTGGTGATTGTTTATGAGAGTAAGTAGTGATTATTGTGGTAATAAGGATGAACAGTTGTGTTCTAGGACTGTCCTGATATGGACACCTTGGTCTCAAGGCCTGTTTTACAGGGTTGATCCTTTCAATGTCCCAAGGGCATGACAAGCTAAGGTTAGATTCTGGCAGGTGTTAGCAGCAGACAAGAGCCAGTCTAGTGGAAAGAGGCATATGGGCCTGGAATTCAGGTGGGGTGGGCAGTGGTGCTGTGCTTCAGGGGATTCATCTTAACATAGAGGGAACCCATCCTGCATCTATATCAGGGAGAAATTATAAAAATCTATGCAGGATGACTAGGATGTGCTAGACAAGTGAGTTCAGTAGGGACACTGAAGTAGATGGCCTGTCCTGGGAGCTTAGCCAACATGATGGGGAAGCAGGGAAGGCAGTGACTTGTTGGGTCTAATGTCCACAGTGTCTGAATGGCAACACCACTAATTAGAATTCTAAGTTTCCCAGGCTGGTGGGATGTGTCACTGATATTCTTCCTGTCATGATCTGGATTGGCTCAGTTGCTTGGCTGAATCCAGGTGATAGGCCCACGAACTCTGCAGGGCTGCTATGGAAAACAAAACCAATAGAACCTCTGTACTGTTAAACCTTTATTCCTGCATATAGTTGAGAAGACCTCTTTGCTAACACAAATCAGCTCCTTGATACTTTGTAAAGGTCTACCATATGTATTCATTCCTGGGCTAAATTGTGGGGGACATACCATAGAGGTTAAGCCATGGTTCCTATCTTAATTTGGGCTGCTATAACAAATTATCATAGGCTGGGTGGCTTAAATGACAAACGTTTATTTCTCATATTTCTGGGGTAGGGAAGTCTAAGATCAAGGTGCCAGCAGATTCAGTGTCTGTTGAGGGCCTGCTTCTTGGTTCACAGATAATAGTCTTTGCACTGTATCCTCATGTGGCAAAAGAGGCAAGACCACTCTCTAGGGTCTCTTTTATAAGGCACTAATCCCATTCATAGAGCTCCACCTTCATAACCTAATCATCTCCCAAATTCCATCTTCAAATACCACATTGGAGATTAAGTTTCAACATATGAATTTTGGTAGGAAACACGCATTCAGTCCATGGCAGTGCCTTACTTCAAGAACCTTGCTACCTACGTGATGATAATGCAGCTGTTCATGACAAAGATGCAAGGTTGATACTTATTTAAATCACAAGATCAGTGTTGGCTCCTAACCAGGTTAGAATATACTAGATGGTATTGGCCACATGGTATATTAAGAGCAGAAATGATTTGGGTAGCACTGAGCAGGGTAGCAATCCACATTAGACAAGACTCCCAAAATGTAGACCGCACCCATCTGGGTTACTGATGTGTGTTCCTAATCATAGGGTCTATTCTGAAAGTAGAAGTTTTCAGAAATTATTTCAGCATCCAGATTAATGTTAGCAGTGGCTCTTATTTTATGGAAACTCCAGTTTTAACTGATGTCATGGTTACAGATTTAGGTTATAGCTGTAAATAAGGGTGCTCCTGTCTGCTGCCTAGACTATAGACTCTTTAGGAAAAAAGTTATACTCATTCCAGAGAACCTCGGCTAAAAGAGTATCGATAGAGAGGCTAGCTAGCCTTGCAAAGGAGAGTAACTGAGAGAATCAGAGGCCAAGGCACTGGAAGTCTTTGACCTTCTTGGTAATTTGGCTTGTTGACATAGATCAACAGAAGACTATTTCTGAACTTCTTGAGCAAGTGCAGCCTGCCTGGCTGTTTCCTCCATATTTAGTAGATACGAGGGCAGACAAGTCCTGGCTAGGGGTGAAGAACTTATGGGATATCAGTGCACAGCTGGAATAGAATTAAGATCCAAGCCAGGAATGGAAATAATCATGAAGGTAGATAAAATGCAGATCAATAACTTTTTACTTGACTTTGTGTCTGATAATACTGACTCCACTCTTATTCTCTACAAGTCTGCAGAGAATACTGACTTTCTAGATTTACATTTTATATTCCTTGGCACATAGGCCATTATTGCACAACAAGTTAACAAAAAACAGACTTTGGTCTCCCTTTGGTCTCTGTTTCAAGAAAAAATTTGCTAAAAATCTCTGCCTATCAAATGCCATTAGAAAGAACGAATAAATTATGCTTTTATGAATCTTGAAAATTAACTGTGAATTGACCTTATTTGCAAAAGGTATATATATATCCAAAGGCAAAACAAACAGCAACCAAATTCTTTATGAATATGGTATTAATAATGATGACTTTGAAGGAATTTAAAATATATCTTATAGTGCATTTAATTATGTCTCTGTTAGCATTTATCACTATCTGACTTAGCATTATCACACAGGCAACTACGTGTCTCTAAACTGCTACCTTGTGAGTCTCTGGAGGGTCAGCACTATGTCTTATTTATTCCTGTGTTTCCTGTAGCACCTAACCTAGCACAGATTTGAACATTTACTGGAAGCTCAATAAATGTTGAATTAAACTGATCTGGCACCTGGACAACCTCGACAATGCTCCACTATGTCTCTATTTAGCTTCTATACACAGGACAACAAGCCAAGTTCAAAAATGTAGAAAGAACAGTGCTTTGTGCCTTCCAGTTATCTGGAAATGCTACGGCATTTAAAGAATTATAATACGAATTACATAATACAATTATAACAATGATTTGTTACCTTGCAAAGATCCTAGTTCGTTTTCTGAAGAAGTGCTGGCCATTATAGATGACATCATCATTATTAATAGATTAATAGTAATAAGTCACCTGGTATAATAATAGAAGTCTGGAAAACAATTTGGTGTACAGTAAAGCCAAGAAAAGTCCTTTTGAGCAACATTATTTTGGACTTAATAAATAAGGATGTGGCAACTAACTAGACAGACTGTGACTTGACTAAGGAAATCCTACACATCTTATAATATTCAGTTCTATAGGCTTCTAAAAAGCCCTTCTTTCATCTTTCTCTTCTTTTGTCCCCATGGTGGTCTTCAGAGGACCCCAGCTCTGTATACCTAGAGCTACCAAATTGGTATCACTCCCCAGGTCACACTGCATCTCCAATCCTTATCAAAAGGAGCCATGCTTAGAGGGGCATTTTATAACCTTGTCAGAGGTGAATGAACAGGACAAGCACATTCAACTGGAATGTCCCCAGACATTCTAATATGTTCACATCCACACCATTGTGATAACTACTGCTTTCTTTCCTTATCTATTAAAATTTTAATTCAAATTTATATTAATTATTACAAGTGTGTTATAATAATATACTACATTGTGGATGACCTATGTATGGTATTAATATATGACAGTATCATAAATATGTTAATGAAATAATAATTTGATTTAGTGTAGTTTTAAAAATATAATTATTTTCTTGGCTAGATTTTATTTCATTTTTTTCAAGTTTTTATTTAAATTTCAGTTAGTTAACATACAGTGTAATATTAGTTTCAGGTGTAAAGCCAGCAGAAGAATGGAAATAATAAAGATTATAGCATTCAAAAAATGATACAGAAACTAAAAACAAACAAAAAAAGAGTAGAACAGATCAATGAAACCAAGACTTTGTTCTTTGAAAAAAATTAATAAAATTGATAAACCTGACTTATCAAAAAGAAAAGAGAAAGAACCCAAATCAATAAAATAATGAATGAGAGAAGAGAAATAACAACCAAAACCACAGAATACAAACAATCATAAGAGAATATTATGAAAAACTATAAGCCAAAAATTGGACAACCTGGAAGAAATGGACAAATCCTAGAAACATAAACTATGAAAAAAAAAACCAGGTGGAAATAGAAAGCTTGAACAGACCAACAACCAGCAAAGAAATTGAATCAGTAATCAAAAATCTTCCAGTAAATAAAGGTCCAGAGCCAGATGGCTTCCCAAGGGAATTCTACCAAACATTTAAAGAAGAGATAATACCAAAAGTTTTAATTTAAAAAAATAAAAAAGATTAATACCTATTCTTCTCAAATGATTCCAAAAAAGGGAAGAAAGAAAACTTCAAAGTTCATTTTATGAGGCCAGCATTACCCTGATTCCAAAACCAGAATAACACTACTAAAAAAAGAACTACAGGCCAATACTCCTGATGTACATGTATGCAAAAATTCTCAACAAAGTACTGGCAAATTGAATCCAACAGTAAATTATAAGAATCATTCACCAAAATCAAGTGGGATTTATTCCTGAGCTGCAAGTTTTGTTCAATATTCACAAAACGATCAACATAATACACCACATTAAATAAAAAAGGATAATAACCATATAATCCTTTTGAAAGATGTAAAAAATGAATTTGACAAAGTACAACATGCATTCATGATAAAAACCTTCAACAAGTAGGGTTAGAGGAAACATACCTAAACATGAAGGCCATATATGAAAACCCCACAGCTAATATCATCCTCAATGGGAACAACTGAGAATTTTCCTTTATGGTCTGGAAAAGATAGGGATGTCTACTCTCACCACTTTATTTAACATAGTACTGGAATTCATAGCCTCAGCAATCAGACAACAAAAAAAGAAATACCAGGCATCCAAATTGGCAAGGAAGAAGTCAAACACTCACTATTTGCAGAGGACATGACATGACTGAAAACCTGAAAGACTCCACCAAAAAATTGCTAGAACTGATACATGAATTCAGTAAAGTGACAGGATACAAAATCAATGTACAGAAATCTGTTGCATTTCTATACATTAATAATGAAGCAGTAGAAAGAGAAGTCAAGGAATCCCTCCAGTTTATAATTGTACCCAAAACCATAAGATACCTAGGAATAAAGCTGACCAAGAGGTGAAAGACCTGTTCTGAAAACTGTATGTAAAACACTTACAGAAGAAAGTGAAGAAGATTCAAAGAAATGGAAAAATATTCCATGTTCATGGATTGTGAGAACAAATATTGTTAAAATGTCTATACTACCCAAAGCAGTCTACAGGTCTAATGCAATTTCTATAAAAAATCACCAACATTTTTCACAGAGCACAAACAATCCAAAAATTTGTATGGAACCACAAAAGACCCTGGATAGCCAAAGCAATCTTGAAAAAGAAAAGCAAATCTGGGGGCATACCAATTCTGGACTTCAAGCTATATTATAAAACTATAGTCATCAAGACAATATGGTACTGGTCCAAAAATGGACATAGATCGATAGAACAGAATAGAAAATGCAGAAATGGGCCTACAACTATACTGTCAACTAATCTTCAACAAAGCTGGAAAGAATATCCAATGGAAAAAAGTCTCTTCAGCAAATGGTGTTTGGAAAACTGGACAGGAACATGCAGAAGAATGAAACCTGACCACTTTTTTATACCATACACAAAAATAAATTCAAAATGGACGAAAGACCTAAATGTGAGACAGGAAACTTTCAAAATCCTACAGGAGAACACAAGCAGGAACCTCTTTGACATCAACTATAGCAACTTCTTACTAGACACATCACCTGAGGCAAGGGAAACAAAAACAAAAATGAATTATTGGGACTTCAAGATAAAAAGCTTCTGCACAGTGAAGGAAACAATCCTCAAAACTAAAAGGCAACCTACAGAATGGAAGAAGATATTTGCAAATGACATATCTGATAAAGGGTTAGTATCCAGAATATATAAAGAATTTACCAAACTAAACACCCAAAAACCAAATAATCCAGTTAAGAAATGGGCATTTTGAAGATATGACTAGACATTTTTCCAGAGATGATATGCAGATGGCCAACAGACACATGAAAAGATATCTAACATCACTCATCATCAAGGAAATACAAATAAAAAACTACAATGAGATACCACCTCACACCTGTCAGAATGGCTAAAATTAGCAACACAGGAAACAATAGATATTGGAACTCTCTAACAGTGCTAGTGGGAATGCAAACTGGTGCAGTCACTCTGGAAAACAGTTTGGAGTTTTCTCAAAAAGTTAAAAATAGAACTATCTTAGGACCCAGCAGTTGCACTACTAGGTATTTATCCAAAGGATACAAAAATACAGATTCAAAGGGGGTACCTGCACCCCAATGTTTATAGCAGCATTATCAATAATAAACAAATTATAGAAAGAGCCCAAATGTCCATTGACTGATGAAGATGTGGTATATACACACAATGGAATATTACTCAGCCATCAAAGAGAATGAAACCTTGCCATTTGCAATAACATGGATAGAGCTAATAAGTCAGTCAGAGAAAGACAAATACCATATGATTTTACTCATACGTGGAATTTTTTAAAGGATTTTATTTATTTGACAGAGAGAGAGAGAGACAGCTAAAGAGGGAACACAAGCAGGGGGAGTGGGAGAGGGAGTAGCAGGCTTCCTGCTGAGCAGGGAGCCCAGTGCAGGGCCCAGTGCAGGGCTCAATTCCAGGACCCTGGGATCATGACCTGAGCCGAAGGCAGACCCTTAGCTGCTGAACCACCCAGATGTGCCCTTCATATGTGGAATTTAAGAAACAAAACAAACCAGCAAAGGGGAAAACAAGAGAGAGAGGTGAAGGAAGACACAAATTCTTTTTTTTTTTAAACTTTATTTATTCATTTGAAAGAGAGAGAGATAGAGAGATAGAAGTGACCACTTGAGTGGGGAGAGGAACAGAGGGAAAGGGAGAAGCAGACTCCCCACTAAGCAGGGAGCCCAACACGGGGCTTGATCCCAGAACCCTGGGATCGTGACCTGAGCTGAAGGCAGAAGCTTAACCATCTGAGCCACCCAGGTGCCCAAGAAACAGATTCTTAACTATAGAGAACAATCTGATGGTCACCAGAGGAGAGGTGGGTGTGGGGATGGGTTAAATAGGTGATGTGGATAAAGGTGTGCACTTATTGTGATGAGCACAGGGTGATGTGTGGAAGTGTTAAATATGGTACTCATGAAATTAATAGAACACTGTATGTTAACTAACTAGAAATCACAAATTAAAGAAAAAGGGAAGGGAAGGAATAAATCATATCACATAACATGTATTACTGCGCTTCTCTTATGAAGGATAATCATTTATTATTTTAACTTAAGCCTTTGGCTGATGAAAGAGTGTAGTTTAAAAGCATAGGGTGAAATATTTCCTCTCCTGTGATATCCCTATAAGATGCTGTACAAACAAAATTGTAAGCATAAAGAAACTTTGGAAGGATACAGAATAAACTAGCAAATGTGGTTACCCATGGTAGTAATGCTTAAAGAACTGGATTCTGCAGAAATAGAGTGCTCCTCTAATATATCTTTTCAGTGTTCTTTCATTTTTTGAACTTTTTTACTATACCACCTATTCATAATGTAAAAAAAAAAAATAAAAGAGAACTAAACACAAATATCCAATCATAGTTTCATTATCTCACATGCCTTCATCAAAGCACAGTATTTTGGTTCAAACAAATGATCATCCTTCATAACCGAAGGCATGAATTAGGATCCAATTAGGATCCTAATTAATGAATGTATCCATTGTTCTTTCTTATGTAGCACAAGGTATGGTTTCTATAATAGCATACACCCAGCCACTACATCATCATCATCATCATTATACTAACGATTTGCCTGTGTATTGGAAACCGATTCCTTGAGGATGACTGTCCAAAATGAAATCATTTATGGACAGTTTATTTAAAATAATTCAATATGGTGTCACACACACACACACACACACACACACACACACACACACACAGTTTAAAATGGGCTCAGGGAGGCACCTGGGTGGATCAGTTGCTTAAGCTTCTCACTCTTGATTTTGACTCAGGTCATGATCTCAGGGTTGTGGGATTGAGCCCTGTGTTGGGCCTTGTGCTCAACAGGCAGTCTGCTTCTCTCCCTCTCTCTCTCCCTCTGCCTCTCCCCCAACTCACACATACTCCCTCTCTCTAAAATAAATAAATAAATCTTTAAAATAAAATAAAATGGGTTCAGCCAGTTGCAGGGCATACTCAAATACACACCTTCTCCTGAAAGACTGGGAAAGCACCCAAAATGCATGATGCTCATGAGGATGTGTGCATCTGCACAGATTACTGTTGCTCTTGAAAATTGGAGGAAGAGGGCGCCTGGGTGGCTCAGTCGTTAAGCGTCTGCCTTCAGCTCAGGTCATGGTTCCGGGGTCCTGGGATCGAGTCCCACATGGGGCTCCCTGCTCAGCGAGAAGCCTGCTTCTCCCTCTCCCACTCCCCCTGCTTATGTTCCTGCTCTCGCTGTTTCTCTCTGTCAAATAAATAAATAAAATCTTAAAAAAAAAAAAAAGAAAATTGGAGGAAGAATTGTCCCTGACACTTACAAGAGGGGAACAGATAGGTCAGATGCTGGTGGGAAATGTCACATCTTAAGAGAAGAATAATGGAAGAGAAATGTGTAACTGTATCAGTTGTCCTTAGAGAGACCAGGACCATTATTAGAAAATTTGATTCTTATAGAAGATAACAATATACTTCTCCTTATATGGTTTATCCTTATATTGGTTACAATGACCTTTGAAGAAAGTCTTTATAAATGGAAGAAATCATGTTGCAAAGTACAAAAGAACAAGACTGAGAGACATTTCCATTCCTAAAGCTAACTGTCTTCTTTGAATCTGTTGCAACCACTTGTCCCTTAGAAATGAAGGATCCCAAAATTCTGGACTACCACCACCCCACCCCCACATTAAAGCTTCTTCCTTCTTCTACTTCATAAACTTGTCAGAAAGGCTGCCTTAGCCTGTGGCAGCTCCAAAAAATATGGGGTGAAAGAAGCATGGATTCCAACAGTAATTTGAGGCAGTTGTACTTTTGCCAAAGGCAGGATGGTGCCATAGATTCCCCATTTGCCATAGATAGGAAGTTGGAGTGAGAGCAAACCATAAACAGTGCTTACTCTTTATAATAGCTGCTTATGAAATATGACGCTGGCCAATTCATAAGCTAATTTACCATGGAAAGATCTAGAATCCAAAATACAGGATTTAGTTGCTTATTTGACTTAGCAGTACTAAGTATTCTGACTGCAGACTATTAAATTTTTTTTAATGTGAAAGAAGATGCTATTAAGTGCTAAAGAGTTAAAAGCATGACTAGGAAAACAATTTTTTTAATCAAAACTCAAAGTTTAGTTAACATGAAACAGCTACTTGCATTTCTGCTTGAAACATATCAAGTTTTATTCATTCAATTATTTATGCAGTCATTAATTTAACAGATATTTGAATGCCTAGTATGAGCCAAGGTCTATGGTGAATAAAACAGATCCTTGCCTCTCAAGACGCTGAAGGTCTAATGGAGAGAAGGTCTAATGGAGAGATAGAGTAAATTATAATCTTAGATAATGTGCCAAGAATGAAAAGAACAGGGGCCCTCAGATGTTTGACAACGATGCCAACCTCATTTGGGGATCAAGAAAGCCTTCCCTGAAGAAGGTTGTTTTAAATTGTGATTTGAAAGATAAATAAAAGTTATTCAGGCAAAAAGTGGGATAGGAAAGGGAGAGTATTCTAGATGGTGGGAACAGTGTGTGCAAAGTTCTGAGACAGAAATTTGTTAGGAGAATGAATAACAAAGAGAAAATCAATGTTTATGGAGCCTAAGAGGCACAAGAGGAGGATGGTGCATAGGGCAGGGGCAAAATCATACAAAACTGTGTGCCATTAGACTTTATTCAAATCAGTGGAAGTCCCTGAATAGTTTTACAAATGTCCCTCAATAAGAAATCTTCCCCAAACCTACAGTCTTGAAAATTCATGGGGAACAAAGGAAGGCAGATGAGATCAATAGAGAGAGCTGCAAAATACTAATTTTTTTTTCTTTCTCCTCAGAAATCTACACTCTGGGGCACCTGGCTGGCTCAGTTGGAAGAGCATGCAACTCTTGGTCTTGGGGTTGTGAAG
Source organism: Eumetopias jubatus (assembly GCF_037043125.1). NCBI lineage: Eukaryota > Metazoa > Chordata > Mammalia > Carnivora > Otariidae > Eumetopias > Eumetopias jubatus. The sequence goes on from NW_028274808.1 coordinate 41,785,893, forward strand.
TCAAGCCCCACGTTGGGTGTAGAGATTATTTAAATAAGTAAAACTTAAAAAAAAAACAAACAGAAATCTACACCTTATGCACAATTCAGTGCATAACACATTAGTCTCAAGATCCTTGAAAATAAGTATATTATTTGGTCACTTTATGTCTGATTTTCTTGTGGACACAGTGGCCCCTGCATATTTAATTCTGAGCTTAATTTTCTTCTGAGGTTGACAGCAGTGAGACCCTGTTAAATATCTCCACTTTTGGAAAACAGTGCAGCCAGGCCTGACAAAAGCTGTACTAGTTACCAGTGGCAGAAAGTGAAGTGAAAAAGGCTAAAAATGCACACATTTTTTTCCTCCTAAAATTAGAATTTGTCAAGTAGTGTACAAATGAGTACATACATTATTAATAAATATATCTTTTCCTTTTGAAGGTGAGAGGCAGGATTGAATTGAGGCAAAATTGACCTGTGTTTGTTTTCATGTTATCAGTCTGCAGAAGGTACCAAGAGGAGCTTATAGATGAGTAAATGAGTGCAATGACTTCCTTTTACTTCTGGACAAAAGAGTATATGTTCAGTGAGAATATGACTAATAGACTAAATAGCTTTAAAAGATGGCATTTCCCTCCCTGTTTTTCTCTGTCTCTCTCTCTCTATGTCTGTCTTTGTGTGTGTGTTCCTGTATGTGCAACTATACTGAAAAAAAAAACCAATAAGTTTCACATGTTTAAAGTGCACAATTTTTATGGTATAGATATAGATAGATATACAGATATACACACACACTGGTTTTGGGTTTAATTTGCTTTTTCTTTTCTAGTTTCTTAAGGTAGACAGTAGTCATTGCTATGTAACATCTCTTCTAACATAGCACTTAATCATAACTTTTCTTCTAATTACTGCTTATATCTCCAGGAAACCATCTCCATAATTAATATAATGAACATATCTATTACCTCCAGATGACTAATAATGTTGAGCACCTTTTTATGGACTTATTTGCCATCTGTATATCTTTGGGGATTATCTCTGCAAATTATTTGCCCATTAAAATGATTATTTATTTTCTCATTATTGAGTCTTCAGAGTTCCAGATACAAGGCCTTTATGAGATACAGGATTTTTTAAAGATTTATTTAAATTCCAGTTAGTTAACATACAGTGTAATAATAGTTTCAAGTGTACAATTTAGCGATTCAACACCTACAATACCCAGCGCTCATCACAAGTGCACTCCTTAATCCCCATCACCTATTTAACCCATTCCCACATCCACTTCCCCTCTGGTAACCATCAATTTGTTCTCTATAGTTAAGAATATGTTTCTTGGGGGTGCCTGGGTGGCTCAGTCATTAAGCATCTGCCTTCAGCTCAGGTCACGATCTCAGGGTCCTGGGATCGAGCTCCGCATTGGGCTCGCTGCTCAGCGGGAAGCCAGCTTCTCCCTCTCCCCCACTTGTGTTCCCTCTCTCACTGTGTCTCTCTCTGTCAAATAAATAAATAAAATCTTAAAAAAAAAAAAAGAATCTGTTTCTTGGTTTGCCTGTCTCTTTTTTCCCCTATGATCATTTGTTTGTTTCTTAAATTCCACATATGAGTGAAATTATATAGATTTGTGGTTGAGATATAGGATTTCTAGTTTGTGATCCATTTGAGTGAATTTTTAGATACAGTACCATGTATGGGCCAAACTATTTTTTATATGAATATCAAATTATTACTTCACCATTTGTCAAAAAACTACCTACTCTATACTGAATTGTTTTTGTACTTTTGTCAAAAATCAATTGATCATATAAGTATGGTCTCTTTCTTGATTTTCTTTCCTGTTCCATTAATCTATTTGACTCTCTTGAGGCCAATATTATGCTGTCTTGATTACTGTAAACTTATAATAAGTCTTGAATCGATAGTATAAGCCTTCCAAATTTCTTTTTCAAAGTTGTTTTGGATATTCTTTATTCTTTGTATTTCCATATGAATGTTAAAATAAGCTTGTTAATTTCTAAAAAAAGTCCTTTTGGGATTTTGATTAGGATTGCTTTGAACCTATGGATAATTATGGATAGAATTGACATTTATGTGAAATTGACTATTCTAATCTATGAGTATGGCATATATATATAATTTATTTAGTATTTTTTACATTACCATCATTATTTTGTAGTTTTCAATATACAGATATTGCACATTTTTTGTCAGATTTATCCTATTTCATACTTTCATAGTATTAAAATCTTTTTTTTTAAAGATTTTATTTATTTATTTGACAGAGAGACAGCGAGAGCAGGAACACAAGCAGGGGGAGCGGGACAGGGAGAAGCAGGCTTCCCGCGGAGCAGGGAGCCCGACGTGGGATTCGATCCCAGGACCCTGGGATCATGACCCGAGCCAAAGGCAGCTGCTTAATGACTGAGCCACCCAGGCACCCTCATATTTTCATAGTATTATAAATCATCATTTTTTTAAAAAAAATTTCAACTTCTCTGTTCATTGCTAACATGGAAATACAACTGATTTCTATATATTGGTCTTGAATTCTATAATTTTGCTAAATTTATCGAATCTACTTTTTTTATTCCACAGAATTTTGTTTTCTTTTATTGTAGATTCTACATAGACAATCACATCAAATGTGAATATAGAAAGTATCACTTTTTTTCTTTCCAATCAGAATATTTTTATTTCTTTATCTTGCCTTGTTACCTAGTGAGAACCTCTAGTAAAATGTTGAACAGAAATGGTGAGAATGGATCTCTGTGCCATGCTCCTTCTCTTAGGAGAGAAATAGTCAGACTTCTCTCAGATATGTAGTAGGTTTCTCCTAGATACTCTTTATCAGAGTAATATCAAGCTTCTATTTCTAATTTGCTGTGCAATTAGATGTTGTAATTTCTGAAATTTCTTTTCTGTGTATACTGGGATATTTTCTTTCTAAGTTAGTAAAAATGGTGAATTACATCAATTGATTTTCTAAGGCTAAACCAATCTTGCATTCCTGGTATAAACTCTATGGGGTCATAATATATTATGAATTTTATACAATGTTAAATTTAATTTGCTGGTAAAGCACGCCCATTTGACCTGTCAAGTTTTTCTTGGTCAGGAGTTTAGTCACGGTACTCCTCAGTATGTTCCTCTGTTCTCCATATTTTCTGCACATTGGCAGCTGGAGCCAGAGACTTGATCAGACTCAGGTTTGATCCTGTTGGCAAGATCATAGTGTGTCTTTTCATGTGTGTCTCTTTTCATAGCATGCCTTTTCATTGTGTCTCTTTTTGTGATGTTATCAACTTTTGATGATCATCATCAAAATTCAGTTTGTTGGGGTTTATAAAATAAATGGTGATACAGTAATCCTATCATTTCATTCTTTTTTAATTTTATTTTTTACTGTGTTCAATTAGCCAACATATAGTACATCATTAGTTTTTGATGGTGTTCAATGATTCATTAGTTGTGTATAACACCCAGTGCTCACCACATTATGTGCCATCCTAATACCCATCACTCAGTTACCCCATCCCCCCACCCCTTCCCTTCTGTAACTCTCAGTTTGTTTCCCAGAGTCCAGAGTCTCTCATGGTGTGTCTCCCTCTCTGATTTCTTCCCATTAAGTCTTCCCTCCCTCCCCCTGTGGTCTTCTGTGCTATTCCTTATATTCCACATATGAGTGAAACCATATGATAATTGTCTCTCTCTGATTGACTTATTTCACTTAGCATAATACCTTCCAGTTCCATCCATGTCGATGCAAATGGTAGGTATTCATCCTTTCTGATGGCTGAGTAATATTCTATTGTGTATATGGACCGCAGCTTCTTTATCCATTCATCTGTTGGAAGGACATCTCGGCTCCTTCCACAGTTTGGATATTGTGGACATTGCTGCTATGAACATTGGGGCGCATGTGCCCCTTCTTCTCACTACATTTGTATCTTTGGGGTAAATACCTAGTAGTGCAATTGCTGGGTCATTGGATAGCTCTATTTTTAACATCTTGAGGAACCTCCATATTGTTTTCCAAAGTGTTTGCACCAGCTTTCATTCCCACCAACAGTGTAAGAGGGTTTCCTTTTCTCCACATCCTCGCCAACATTTGTTGTTTCCTGTCTTGCTAATTTTAGCCATTCTGACTAGTGTGAAGTGGTATCTCATTGTGGTTTTGATTTTTATTTCCCTGATAGCTAGTCATGATATATTTCCCTCATATATTATTTGGTGATTCAGTAGAATCACCAATTCAGTAGAATGAAAGACAGGAATTATGCTGGATTCTTTCCCTTTACTTACAGGTTTTCAAAATAATAAATTAATTCCTTATCATTCTAGAATGACACTGATTATATTTTTAAATGTAGCATTTGAACTTAAAAAAATTTTTTTTTATTCCAAGACACATACTTCCTAATCTCAGATTGTTTCATCTTTGGTCAGTGGGAACCTCTTCAAGTTGGATCCTATATTTTTGATATGACCCTATTCATCTTTGAAGATTCCTTGCTCTCTGGTATATCAAGACACCCCACATGCATCATATACATTTCATGTTCTAGACCCTGAGCCAGTCATTTCTCCAAGAAGCCTTGTTTTCTTTTAGTTGCAAATGGTATTTTAAGATAGCAGTATAGGTGCCAGGAATGTTTACTGTTACTGAGTTTTCAACGTGTCTTGGCTTGTATCATTAATTGCTGAATAATAAACTATCCCCAAATCTAATAGTTTAAAGCAACAATAATCTTTTGTTTTCTCACAATCCTGAAATTTGGGCCAAGCTTGGTGTGCACTATTAGTGTAATCTGGGACATGATGTCAGCTGGAACATCCTTATCAGGGCTAGAAGATCAGTCACATGGAGAGCAAGTTGCTGTTGTAATCTGGCAGCTCAGCTTGGGCTGTCAGTCAGGTCTCAGTTTTCCACCTGCAGGGCTTCTCCACATGGCTAAGTATAGCTACTCCCAGAATGGCTGCTACATTCTAACAAAGAAGATCCCAAGACCTAACATTACAAGAGGATAGACCTCAATGTGCAAGTACTTATCAAGCCTCTGCTTGTATATTACTTGTTCATGTCTCATTAACTGGTCATAGTACCTAGTCCAGAGTCAATGTGGTGAAAAATACACAAAGGCAGGACAGTGTGCCTTATTGGGGGCCACCAGAGTACCAAAATAACCCAAAGCCTTTTCAGTGAATGGAATTTGTATTCCTTCTAATTTACTTTTAATAATTTTATTGTATTTTTACTTCTTCCTTGAATGCTGTCACATTATTTCTGATTTTTCCAATTTTACTTATGCAGCTTTTACATGTCTTTCATCAACTTTTTGGTATCTTTTAATTAATTTTAAAAAAATAGTTTACAGTTTTACCTGACACAAGGAAGATGGTGGTGGAGTAGGTGGACCTTTGGCACATCTCAACACACAAACAGAACTAGATGACTACCAAATCATCATAAATACCCCAGAAATTGACCTGAGGACTGACAGAACAAATTCCACAACTAAAGAGAAAGATGGGGCCACATCAAAGAAAGTAGGAAATGCAGAGACTAGGGTTTAGGGGAGAAAGAGAACACAGGTGCTGCACAGGGGAGGGAGCTGTGGTCCTGGAGAAAGGTGAGAGATAGAAGCACACACACACAAGGAGAATGCTTTCCCAAAGCCATTGACTTTGAAAATGAGAAGGGCTGAATTTTGTGAATTCTTGCAACCCACAGGGCTTAAAGCCTGGAGTTTTAAAGATCAGTGGCTTTGGCTGAGATAGAGCCACCGAGGGCACTGTTCTGTTCCTAGAGAGAACGCAGGCAAACAACCCAGTGGCAGATGGCATGGAAGCAGTGATTTGAAGAACACCTGGTGCAAACAGTGGGGAGATTTTTCACTCTTTTTGGAGTGCATCTCTGAGAGGCAGCTTTCACAGAGATTCCTCTCCTGGGATAAAAGAGCTAGCTGGTGCCATTTTCCTCCCCTGTCTCTCAACATAAACACACAGAGCCACCTGAAGGAAGCAGCGCAGTACCAACACTGGCTGCCTAACTTGCTTATTCCAAGCCCCAAGCCCCTATGTTCTGGTGGGACAGCCCTTGTCACTTTAGCATGCCTCAGTCCCAGTGTGGTGGGCCCCTCACCCCACCAGCACAAACCCTTGCTTACACCATGACTCCCAATCAGAGTTCTGCAGGACTTTAGTTCTCATGGAAGTAACAACAGACTTCATTTCACAAGCAGAATGGAGCATAGCTAGTTAAAATTCACCACATTCAGACCAAGGACCAAATACCGCCCATTGCAGGCAAGGAGAACCTCTGCAGACAAGTGGCCTGAAGGATAGAGCAGTCAAAACACAACAGCAGAGTGCTTGCAGCACACACCAGGGACACTCCCTAAAGCACTAGGCACTGGGCACTACTTGACCTCTTTTTTATAAGACCATTATTTTCAGGAGCAGGAGACGTAAAAGGCTCTTCTAACACAGAGAAGAAGGCAGATACTTAGACAAAATGCCAAGATTTTAACCCAAATGAAAGAACAAGATAAGGCCACAAGCAGAGATCTAAGCGAAACAGATATAAATAACATGTCTAATGGAGAATTTAAAGCAACAATCATCAAGATACACAATGGGCTTGAGAAAAGAATAGAAGGCATCAGGGACACCCTTACCATAGAGATAAAAGAGTTAAAAAAGAATCAATCAGAGATGAAAAATGCAATAATCGAGATTAGAAACAAGCTTGAAATAGCAGGCTAGAAGAAGCAGAAGAACAAATTACTGACCTAGAAGACAAAATAATGAGAAATAATTGAAGAGGGAGGTAAGATGGTGGAGGAGTTAGGCCACCCTAAGCCTGCTTCCTCATTGGAACACAGCTAGATAAATATCAAATCATTCTGAACACCCAAGGAATCAATAAGAAGTCTTAGAGAACAAAGCTGCACATCTACAAACCAGAAAAATGACACGTGGGACATAGGAACTTCAGAGAGTTGATCCGTGGGAGAAGAGTGGTGTGTGCTTCTCAAGGGAGAGAGCCCTAACTACAGAGGGAGTAGCAAGTTAGAAGAAAGAGAGAGAAAAACACATGGGCCAAAAAAAAAAAGAGTGAAAACACATGCAAGGGTCTGCACAAGAAAACTATTGCTTAAAACCATTGTGTGGGGGAAGGAGAGGACTACAATACTGCCAGTTTTCTTTAAACAGCAGAGTGCAGATTTTGAAGTATGGGAGGTTTGTGACATAGGTTCAGGCCTGGAGAGCTGAGTGGTGCTCTGCTGGGGGAGCAGAGCTGAGCCATAGCAGCAGCAAGCCTAAAGATACCCAAGGTCACATGCGGAGAAAGTAGTTCCTCTGTTTGGAGGTGATATGGCCTCTCTGTGGGCAGAAGACCTTCCGGGTACCATTGAGCTGCCCCACCTACCAGGATAGGAGCAAAGACACCAGCTGAGGGGTACAAACCCCTATGCTGGCTGTGTGTTGTGATTTACCATAAACTCTGAACCACTGTGTGGTCATGCCACTGTCTTCTGGGACCAGCTGCATAGGTCACAGCTTGAGTGCATTTGGGAAAGGTGTCACAACCTCTCTGCAGGCAAAGGAACCTGAAATAGCCATAGTGCTGCCCTGCCACCAGAGTAGGAACAAAGACCTTGGCTGAGGGCTACAAAACCTGACGCTGGCTGTGTGTTGCCATTCATTGTAAACTCTGAACTGCTAAATGGTCATGCCACTGTCTTCTGCTACAAGCCAGGACCAGCCACAATGCAGGGAAAGCCTCCTCCAGAGGATCAGTGTGGGTCCATGTTTGGGGGGGGTCTCTGAAACGTGGGGTTTTGAAATGCAGCCATCCCTGAGATAAAACACAGGAGTGCTGCACCGTTTGGCAGGCAGACAATTCTGACACAGACAGGGTGAAGGCATGGACCTAATGGAAACTAGGGATACAGGAGGGGTCATTGTGCATCTCTGAGTGCTCACTAAAGAAGGGTGGTGAGCATTTCCCACTCCAGAAAGGAGAGAACAGGACAAAGCCATTTTCTCCCTGTATCCACCAGTTTGACCCACATCAGTGAGCTAAACAGTGCCACCAAGTGGAGAAGAGAGACATTACACCAAGCCCCACTGCTGCCACCCCACCCCTACCCCCTGTGCCCTGCAGGCACATCTCCTCTAGGGCAATTTCACCTGAGAATCAGAGCAGGAAACTCTCCCCAAGAAGACCAACACAAACCTTTCACCCACACCAAGTCCGCTGATTGTAGAAGGCTGCAAAGCATCAGCTCTAGGGATCTAGCATTCTTTTGTTTTTGTCTTTGCTTTTGTCTGTTAATTTTGCTTTGTTTTTTTGTTTCTTGGATACAGAAGAAGCATTTTTTTTATTTTATTGTATTTTTAAAATTTTTATCTTTACTCCTTTTCTTTTTCTTTTCTTTCAGTCTACATTTTTTTCTAACAAGTTTCTCATAACAAGCAGACCAAAACACACCTAGGATTTAGCTTTATTTATTTTATTTTTTAAATTTTTAATTTTTTTTAAATTTAAATTTAAATTTTTTCTTTTTTTTCCCTCCAAAATGACAAGACAGATGTATCCACCCCCAGAAAAGGAGAAATGACAGCCAGATATTTAATAAATGCAGGTATAAGTAAGATGTCTGAACAAGAATTTAAAACAACAATCATAAGGATACTAGCTAGGCTTGAAAAAAGCATAGAAAACACTAGAGAATCCCTTACTGCAGAGATAAAAGAACTAAAATCTAGTCAGACTGAAATTAAAAACGCAAAACTGAGATGCAAACCCAAATGGAAGCCATAAACATGACGATGGAGGAAACAGAGGAGTGAATCAGTGATAAAGAAGAAAAAATGATGGAAAATAATAAACCTGAAAAGAAGTGGGAAAGAAAGGTAATGGATCATAAAGGTAAACTTAGGGAAATCAGTGACTTATTAAGATGGAATAATATTCATATGAAGGAGTCCCAGAAGATGAAGGAAGAGAAAAAGGGGTAGAAGGTTTATTTGAGCAAATTATAGCTAAAAACTTCCTTAATCTGGGGAAGGATACAAGCATCAAAACCCAAGAACCATGGAAAATACCCATTAAATTAAAGAAAAGCCAACCATCACCAACGTTTATCATAGTCAAATTCACAAAATATACAGACAAGAAAAGATCCTGAAAGCATGCAAGGGGGAAAAAAAAAGTCAACCTACAAGGGAAGACAGATCAGGTTCCCAGCAGATCTGTTCACAGAAACTTGATAGGTCAGGAGACAGTGGCAGGATCCATTCAATGTGGTAAGTGGGAAAAAGATGCAGTCAAGAATTCTTTATCCAGCAAGACTGTTATTCAGAATAGAAGGAGAAATAAAGAGTTTCCCCCACAAACTAAAGCTAAAGGAGTTTGTGACCACTAAACCAGCTCTACAAAGAAATATCAAGGGGAACTCTTTGAGTGGGGAAAAAAGACCAAAAGCAAGAAAGACTAGAAAGGACCAGAGAACATCACAAGAAACACCAACACTACATATAAAACAAGATGCTAAATTCATATCTCTTAAAAATCATTGAATCTAAATGGACTAAATGCTCCAATCAAAAGACATAGAGTACCAGAATGGATAAGAAAACCAAGATCCATCGATATGTTGCTTACAAGGGATTCATTTTAGACTTAAAGACATCTGCAGATTGAAAGTGAGGGGATAGAGAACGATTATCATGTAATAGATATCAAAAGGAAGCCAGAATAGCCATACTTATATCAGATAAACTATATTTTAAAACAAAAACTGTAACAAGAGATGAAGGGCAATATATGATAATTAAGGGGTCTATACACCAAGAAGACCTTACAACTGTAAATACTTATGCCCCCAAATTGGGAGCACCCAAATCAATTAATAATAAACATAAAGAAACTCATTATTAATAATACAATAATAGTAGGGGAATTTAACACCCCACTTACAACAATAGACAGATCATCTAAGCAGAAAACCAACAAGGAAACAATGTCATTGAATGGCACACTGGACCGGATGGATTTAACAGATATATTCAGAATATTTCATCCTAAAGCAGCAGAGTACACATTCTTTTCGAGTGCACATGGAACATTCTCCAGAACAGATCACATACTGGGTCACAAATCAGCCCTCAACAAATACAAAAAGAGTGAGATCATACCATGTATACTTTCAGACCACAATGCTACGAAACTTGAAGTCAACCACCAGAAAAAAAAAAAAGGAAAGGCCTCAAATATATGGAGGTTGAAGAGCATCCTAGTAAAGAATGAATGGATTTAACTAGGAAATTAAAGAAGAAATTTTTAAAAATGCATGGAAGCAAATGAAAATGAAACAAAACAGTCCAAAACCTTTGGGATTCTTAGGCAGTCCTAAGAGAGAACTATACTGCAATACAGGCCTACCTCAAGAATCAAGAGTCTCAAATACACAACCTAATTTGACACCTAAAGGAGTTAGTAAAGGAACAGCAAATAAAGCCTAAAGTCAGCAGAAGAAAGGAAATAATAAAGATTGGAGCAGAAATAGATGATATAGAAACAAACAACAACAAAAACAGTAAAACAGATCAATGAAACTAAGAGCTGGTTCTTTAAAAAATAATTAATAAAATTGATAAACCCCTAGCCAGACAGATCAAAAGGAAAAGAGAAAGGACCCAAATAGATAAAATCATGAATGAAAGAGAATTCACAACCAACATCACAGAAATAAAATGATTATAAGAGAATGCTATGAAAAATTACATGCCAACAAACTAGGCAATCTGGAGGAACTGGCCAAATTCCTACAAATTTACATACAAACTACCAAAACTGAAACAGGAAGAAACAGAAAATTTGAAAAGACCCATAAGCAGCAAAGAAATTGAATCAGCAATAAAAAAATCTCCCAATAAACAAAAGTCCTGGACCAGAGGGCTTCCCAGGGGAATTCTAACAGACATTTAAAGAAGAGTTAATAGTGGGGCACCTGGGTGGCTCAGTCGTTCAGCTCGGGTCATGATCCCAAGGTTCTGGGACTGAGCCCCACATTGGGCTCCCTGCTCAGCAGGAAACCTTCTTCTCCTTCTCCCACTCCCCCTGCTCCTGTTCCCTCTCTCACTGTGTCTCTCTCTGTCAAATAAATAAATAAATAAAATCTTTTAAAAAAAAGAGTTAACACTATTCTTCTCAAACTGTTTCAAAAAAAAAACTAGAAATGGGAGAAAAACTTCCAAATTCTTTCTACGAGACCATGTTACCTTGATTCCAAAACCAGACAAAAGACCCCACTAAATTCAACAGTACATTAAAAGAATTATTCACCATGATCAAGTGGGATTTATTCCTGGGCTGCAGAGATGGTTCAATACTTGCAAATCAATCAATGTGATACACCACATTAATGAAGAAAAGATAAGAACGATATTAATCGTGTCAATAGATTCAGAAAAAAGAATTTGACCAAATACAGCATCCTTTCTGGATAAAAACCTGCAACAAAGTAGTGATAGATGAAATGTACCTCAACATAAAGGCCATATATGAAAGACGCACAGCTGATATCATCATCAATGGGGAAAAACTGAGAGCCTTTCCCCTCTGGTCAAGAACAAGAAAGGGATGTCCACTCTCACCATTACTATTTAACATAGTACTGGAAGTCTTTGCATCAGCAATTAGACAACAAAAAGAAATAAAATGCATCCAAATCAGCAAGGAAGAAGTCAAACTTTCACTATTTGCAGATGACATGATACTCTATGTAGAAAACCTGAAAGATTCCACCAAAAAAATCATTAGAACTGGGTCGCCTGGGTGGCTCAATAAGTTGAGCATCTGACTCTTGATTTTGGCTCAGGTCATGATCTCAGGGTTGTGAGATCAAAGCCCCACATTGGGCTCTGCACTCAGTGGAGATTCTCCTTGAGTTTCTCTCTCTCTCCCTCTTCCTCTGCCTTTCCCCCACATGCTCTCTCTCTTTCTCTCTCTCTCTAAAATAATTTTTTTGGGGGAGAGGGCAAGATGGTGAAGGAGTAGGGGACCTCTTTTCAACCACTCCACTGAATTTAGCTGGATATCTACCAAACCATTCTGAACACCCATGAAATCAGCCTGAGATGTAAGAATATATATATGTATTTATATATTTGGATCTTTACAAGCAGAAAAATGTCCTGTATTGAGGTAGGAAAGGCAGGGTCATGAATCTGCGGGCAGATATCAGAAGATAAGCAGAAGGAGGAGGGAGCCGTGATAAGCTGGTGCCTGGAAGTGATATAACGCTCGAGTGCAAAAACTTCCTGTGCTGGGAACTGGGCAAAAACTTGCAGAGTGGTCGTGGCCAGGAAAGAGCTTTAGAGCAGAACTCAAACAGGATCCAGGGGCTAGGGGGAGGCACGAGTGTGAACTGAGGACCACTTGGGGTTTTAGAAGCACAAAGAACAGAGATAAGCCTGGGCCGCTGGGTTGACTGCTGAGAAGGTTGTTGTGGGCCTGCATCCATCCCAGGAGGCTGCAGTTTTCAGTGGTGCATACTGAAATGGAGACTGTGTATTCTGGAGGGTTCAGAGAAGAGCAGACTGCGATTTCTCTGCTCTGGGACAGAGGTCTGGGTGTGGCCATTTTAGCTCTGACACTCAGAAGAGGCACAGAAAGCTGCCAGAGAACAAAAGCTCAAAAAACCGGTTTCCACAGAGCCCAGCACCTCGACAGGGGGCAGGGCAACTCTGCCCAAGCAGGGTTGCCTGAGAAACAGCGCAACTGGCCCCTCCCCCAGAAGACAGGTTGGAAGAACAAGAGGAGGACAACCCTAGGGGGCCCCCATAAAACTGTTAAGTCCCAACACCAGGAGAAAACAAGATATTGAGTGCCAGGCATTGTCTCACAGCTTGTGTATTTTTCAGATATAACTCTCCTTTTCTTTTTATTCTTTCTCTTATGCTTCTTCTCATTTTTTTTCTTTTTCCTTCTTCTCATTTCAACCAGATGTTCAATATTATCAACTTATAATTCATAGTAGCTTTTTAACTTGTACATTTTCATACCTATATTTTTTTATATAGATATATGCTTTAGTGTGGTCCTTTTTTCCCCTATTCAATATTAACCTTTATATATATATACCAGTTTTACTTTCCCTATAATTTTGGGAAGTAATGCCCTCTAGCAAAAGGATCAAAATACATCCAGGAAGAACTAAAATGCCCTACTTTGTCCACACCAAAGGATTATAACCCCTCTTCCCCTCAACCCCACCTTTCTCTTTTCTTTTTTTTGATTTTTAATTTTTTTAAAAAAATTTAATTCTATAAATTCTATTCTTGGGTTTCATTTTGGCTTCGTTTTTTTGGTGGTGGCTTTCAACTGCTCTGGATTTTCCTAGGGTGCATCTTGCTTGGGTTGTGGTTGATATTTTGGACTCTGTATGATCCCTCAATGATCCCTCAACAGAATGACTAGGAGGAGGAACTCCCAAAAAAGAAAAGAAACAGAGACAATGGACCCTGCCACAGACCTAATGGATATGGATATAAGCAAGATGTCAGAGATAGACTTCAGGGTAGCAATTATGAAGTCAATAGCTAGGCTTGAGAAGACCATTAGCATCAACATAGAATCTCTAAGGGCAGAAATGAGATCTAATCAGGCAAAACTTAAAAATGCCACAAATGAGATGCAATCTAAATTGGATACTCTAACAGCCAGGGTAAATGATTTGCTCAAATATATCTTCTAGTCCCTTCTCTCTCTCCATCCCCTTGAGGATTCCAATAATTCTGACATTGGAACGTTTCATGGCATCACTGATCTCTCTAAATCTGTTCTCATGGACTTCTAGTTGTTTATCCCAGTCCTCCTCGGCTTCCTTCCTTTCCATCAGCTTATCTTTTAGATCACTAATTCGTTCTTCTGCCTCATTTACCCTGCTCTCAATACATAAGAAATCTCTTCCCCTTAGCTGCTCTCAGGATAGCTCCTTCACTTAAGATTAGCAAGTTTTACTAATATATGCCAGGGTGTTGATCTATTTTTATTGATCTTGAGAGGGGTCTTCTCTCTCTCTTGGACATGAGTGCTTGTTTCCTTCCCCAGATTAGGGGAAATGAGAAGAATGGGTAATCTAGATAAGTTTTGCATTCTTTGCAATTTGGAGGTTTACTGTCTTCTAACAGAGAGATGAAAATTCACTCAGGAACAAGTGGATCACCCTGCTTTGTCCACCTTGTGAGATTATAGTCTCTCTCCTCCACCCTCTTTGTTTTTCTTTTTTTCTTTTTTGTGTTGTTTTGTTTTTGTTTGCATTTCCATTTTGTTTTCCAACCACTTTGGATTTCTCTAGTGTGTATTTTGCTTGGGGAGTGGTTGATATTTTTTATCCTGCTCACTAGATCACCCATTCTTCTCTGGTCAAAATGACTAGAAGGAGGAATTCACAACAAAAGAAAGAACCAGAGGTAATGTTCTCTGTCACAGAGCTAATCGATATGGATAAAAGTAAGATGTCAGAGATGGAATTCAGGATAGAAATTATAAAGTTAATAGCTGGTCTTGAAAAAAAGCATAATAGACAGTAAAGAATCTCTTAGTGTAGAAATGAGATCTAATCAGGCTGAACATAAAAATGCTATAACTGAGATGCAGTCTAAATTGGATGCTCTAGCAGCTAGGGTGAATGAGGCAGAAGAGAGAGTAAGTGATCTAGAAAACAGGCTGATGGAAAGGAAAGAAGTCGAGGAAGAGAGAAAAACAACTAATAGCCCATGAAGAAAGGCTTTGAGAAGTTAATGTTGCCATGAGACATACCAATGTCAGAATTATTGGGGTGCCTGAGGGGGAATAGAGAGAGAGAGAGAGGGCCAGAGGGTATATTTGAGCAAATCATAGCTGAAAAATCCTCTAATCTGGGGAAGAAAACAAACATTCATCTCCAAGAGGCAGAGAGGACCCCTTCTAAAATCAATAAAGACAGATCAACACCCCAACATATAATAGTGAAGCTTGCACATTTTAGAGAAAAAGAAAATCCTGAGAGCAGCTTGAGACAAGGGGCTCCTTACCTCCAGAAGAGGGAACATCAGATTAACATCAGATGTATCCACAGAAGGCTGGCAGGCCAAAAAGGGCTGCATGATATATTCAGGGTACTAAGTTAGAAAAACATACAGTCAAGAATACTTTACCCAGCAAGGCTGTGACTCAGAATGGAAGGAGAGATAAAGAGCTTTCAGGACAGACAGAAACTGAAAGAATATGTGACCACCAAGGCAGTCCTGCAAGAAATATTAAGGGGGATCCTGTAAGCAAAGAGAAAGTCCAAGAGTAACATAGACCAGAAAGAAACAGAGACAATCTACAGAAACAGGGACTTTACAGGCAATACAATGGGACTAAATTCATATATTTCAATAGTTACTCTGAATGTAAATGGGCTAAATGTTCCAATCAAAAGACAAAGGGTATCCGATTGGATAAAATGTAGGACCCATCCATATACTGTCTACAAGAGACTCACTATGGACCTAAAGCACCTCCAGACTGAAACTAAGGGCGTGGAGAACCACTTACCATGCTAAAGGACCTCAAAAGAAAGCTGGGATAGCAATCCTCATATCAGACAAATTAGATTTTAAACTAAAGACTGTAGTAGGAGATGAAGAGAGACGTTATATCATACTTAAAGGGTCTATCCAACAAGAAGATCTAATAATTGAAAATAGTTATGCCTCCAATGCAGAGCAGCCACCTATATAAAACAATTAATAACTAAAGTAAAGAAACACATTGATAAGAATACATTAATAGCAGGGACCTCCAACACCCCACTCACAGCAATGGACAGATAATCTAAGCAGAAAATCAACAAAGAAACAAGGGCCTTGAATGACACATTGGATCAGATGGACTTTACAGATAAATACAGAACATTCCATTCTAAAACAACAGAATACTCCTTCTTGAGTACATATGGAACTTTCTCCAGAATAGATCACATACGGGGTCACAAATCAGGTCTCAACCAATACCAAAATACTGGTAGTATCCATACATATTTTCAGACCACAATGCTTTGAAACTTGAACTCAATCACAACAAGAGGTTTGGAAGGAACTAAAAAACCTGGAGGTTAAAGAGCATCCTATTAAAGAATGAATAGGTCAAGGCGGGGGAGGGGCCTCCGCCGGCCGCTTCTGGCAAGTGATAGAGCTGCGGAGCACAGAATCAGACCTTTTAGAAGTTGGCTCCGCGGAGGGACGTCGCTGCAGTGGCTAAGCGGGGGGTGGAATCCTCCTGGGACAGTGTGGTCTCAGGACCCTTGGGGTCACAGAGAGACCGGGGGTGCCTGAGTGCGGCAGAGCTCCCAGGTATCAGAGCGGGGAAGCCGGCTGCAGAGACGGAGCAGAGTCGTGGGCTCTCAGCTCGGGGTGGCCATAAACTGTAATCCGCGGCCCAGTCGGGGCACGGCTCCTCCAGCAGGGACCCAACAAGCAGCAGATCCGGGGAGACTCCCCTTCCTTACCGGGGAGGAGCGGCGCGGGAACGCACCGCAGGGATCTGCTGGGTTTGGAGACTCCACGCGGGGTCGGGTGCCAGAGATAGAAACGCTCGGTCACAGGCCAGGTGAGCACGGAGTGCGGCCGGAGACCGGGGACACGGAAGTGACTGCTTTTCTCTGGGGGCACACTGAGGAGCAGGGCCCCGAGTTCTCAGCTCCTCCGGGTGGAGATTGGGAGGCCACCATTTTTGCCCTGGTCCTCCAAAGCTGTACCGAGAGCTTGCAGGGAACAAAAGCTCCCGAGAGCAAACCGGAGCAGCTTCCGGGACAAGGGCGGGGCAATTCCACCTCCGGCAAAGACATTTGGAAACCACAGCAACAGTCCCCTCCCCCAGAAGATCAGCACGAACAGCCAGCAAGCCAAGACCAACTTGATCGATCAAGGAGAACAGGAGAACTCCAGCGCTAGGGGAATACTGCACATAGATTCATGGCTTTTTTTTTTTTTTTTAACCATGATTCATTATTTCATCAAAGTTAATTTTTGTTGACTGTTTTTTTTTTTATTTTTCTCTTACCTTTTTCAACCAACATCTTATCAATCCCTTTTTTTAAAAAAAAAACAAAACATTTTTTAGTTTTCATTTTTAGAGTCATATTTTATCCCTTCATAGTAGTTACCCTTATTTTTGGCATATATATATAAGTTGTTCTCTCTTTAAAATTTTGAGGTACAGTTTCTTCTAACAGATCAAAAAATACCCTAAATCACTAGTGTATGGCTTTGTTCTAGTCTCCTGCCTGATCACATTCTCTCCCTTTTTCCTTTTTTTTTTTTCTTAAATCTTCTTACTTTTTTCAAACAACTTATCTTACCAAGTCCTTTTATAAAATCTTTTATAATTTTCATCTTTACAGTCATCTTCCATCCCTTCATTGTATCAACCCTTATTTTGTACATATATGTCTTGCTTCCTTTAAAATTTTAGGAGGCACTTTTTTCTAACAGACCAAAATACACCCAAAATCTAGTGTGTGGCACTGATCTATGCACTAGCCTGATCATATTTGATCATATTCTGCCTTTTTTGTATTGTTTTGTTTTTGTTTTTATCTTTCTTTGTCTTTTTCTTTTCTTTTTCTCTTTCTCTTTTCTTTCTTTCCTTTCTTTTCCCCTGGTTTCAGGTCTTTTCTGATTTGTATACAGTATATTTGCTGGGGACGTTGTAAACCTGTTAGCATTTTGTTCTCTCATTCATCTATTCTCCTCTGGACAAAATGACAAGACGAAAGAAATCACCTCAGCAAAAAGAACAAGAGGTAGTACCGTCAGCCAGGGACCTACTCAATACGGACATTAGTACGATGTCGGACCTAGAGTTCAGAATCATGACTTTAAAGATACTAGCTGGGCTTGAAAAAAGCGTGGAAGTTATTAGAGAAACCCTTTCTGGAGAAATAAAAGAACTAAAATCTAACCAAATCGAAATCAAAAAGGCTATTGATGAGGTGCAATCAAAAATGGGGGCACTAAATGCTAGGATAAATGAGGCAGAAGAGAGAATCAGCGATATAGAAGACCAAATGATGGAAAATAAAGAGGCTGAGAAAAAGAGAGAGAAACAACTACAGGATCACGAGGGCAGAATTCGAGAGATAAGTGATACGATAAGACGAAACAATATTAGAATAATTGGGATCCCAGAAGAAGAGAGAGAGAGAGGGGCAGAAGGTATATTGGAGCAAATTATAGCAGAGAACTTCCCTAATGTGAGGAATGAAACAGGCATTAAAATCCAGGAGGCACAGAGAACCCCTCTCAAAATCAATAATAATAGGTCAACACCCCGACATCTAATAGTAAAACTTACGAGTCTCAGAGACAAAGAGAAAATCCTGAAAGCAGCTCGGGAGAAGAGGTATGTAACCTACAATGGTAGAAATATTAGATTGGCAACAGACCTATCCACAGAGACCTGGCAGGCCAGAAAGGACTGGCAAGATATCTTCAGAGCACTAAACGAGAAAAATATGCAGCCAAGAATACTATATCCAGCTAGGCTATCATTGAAAATAGAAGGAGAGATAAAAAGCTTCCAGGACAAACAAAAACTAAAGGAATTTGCAAACACGAAACCAGCCCTCCAAGAAATATTGAGAGGGGTCCTCTAAGCAAAGAGAGAACCTAAAAGCAGCAAAGAGCAGAAACGAACACAGACAACAGACAGTTAACAGTCACCTTACAGGTAATACAATGGCACTAAATTCATACCTTTCAATAGTTACCCTGAATGTAAATGGGCTAAATGCCCCAATCAAAAGACACAGGCTATCAGATTGGATTAAAAAACAAGACCCATCCATATGCTGTCTGCAAGAGACTCATTTTAGACCCAAAGACACCCCCAGATTGAAAGTGAGGGGGTGGAAAACGATTTACCATGCTAATGGACACCAAAAGAAAGCTGAGGTGGCAATCCTTATATCAGACAAACTAGATTTTAAAACAAAGACTGTAATAAGAGATGAGGAAGGACACTATATCCTACTGAAAGGGTCTATCCAACAAGAAGATCTAACAATTGTAAATATCTATGCCCTGAACATGGGAGCAGCCAATTATATAAGGCAATTAATAACAAAAGCAAAGAAACACATTGACAACAATACAATAATAGCGGGGGACTTTAACACCCCCCTGACTGAAATGGACAGATCATCTAAGCAAAAGATCAACAAGGAAATAAAGACTTTAAATGACACACTGGACCAAATGGACTTCACAGACATATTCAGAACATTCCATCCCAAAGCAACGGAATACACATTCTTCTCTAGTGCCCATGGAACATTCTCCAGAATTGATCACATCCTAAGTCACAAATCAGGTCTCAATCGGTACCAAAAGATTGGGATCATTCCCTGCATATTTTCAGACCACAATGCTTTGAAACTAGAACTCAATCACAAGAGGAAAGTCGGAAAGAACTCAAATACATGGAGGCTAAAGAGCATCCTACTAAAGAATGAATGGATCGACCAGGAAATTAAAGAAGAATTAAAAAAATTCATGGAAAGCAATGAAAATGAAAACACAACTGTTCAAAATCTTTGGGATACAGCAAAGGCAGTCCTGAGAGGAAAGTATATAGCAATACAAGCCTTTCTCAAGAAACAAGAAAGGTCTCAAATACACAACCTAACCCTACACCTAAAGGAGCTGGAGAAAGAACAGCAAATAAAGCCTAAACCCAGCAGGAGAAGAGATATCATAAAGATCAGAGCAGAAATCAATGAACTAGAAACCAAAAGAAGAGTAGAACAGATCAACGAAACTAGGAGCTGGTTCTTTGAAAGAATTAACAAGATTGATAAACCCCTGGCCAGACTGATCAAAAAGAAAAGAGAAATGACCCAAATCAACAAAATCATGAATGAAAGAGGAGAGATCACAACCAACACCAAAGAAATACAAACAATTATAAGAACATATTACGAGCAACTCTATGCCAGCATATTAGATAACCTGGAAGAAATGGGTGCATTCCTAGAGATGTATCAACTACCAAAATTGAACCAGGAAGAAATAGAAAACCTGAACAGACCTATAACCACTAAGGAAATTGAAACAGTCATCAAAAATCTCCCAAGAAACAAAAGCCCAGGGCCAGATGGCTTCCCAGGGGAATTCTATCAGACATTTAAAGAAGAATTAATACCTATTCTCCTGAAACTGTTTCAAAAAATAGAAATGGAAGGAAAACTTCCAAATTCATTTTATGAGGCCACCATTACCTTGATCCCAAAACCAGACAAAGATCCCATCCAAAAGGAGAATTACAGACCAATTATCCTTGATGAACATGGATGGAAAAATTCTCAGCAAAATACTAGCCAATAGGATCCAACCGTACATTAAAAGGATTATTCACCACGACCAAGTGGGATTTATCCCTGGGCTGCAAGGCTGGTTCAACATCCACAAATCAATCAACGTGATACAATACATTAACAAAAGAAAGAACAAGAATCATATGGTCCTCTCAATAGATGCAGAAAAAGCATTTGACAAAGTACAACATCCTTTCTTGATCAAAATTCTTCAGAGTATAGGGATAGAGGGTACATACCTCAATATCATAAAAGCCATCTATGAAAAACCTACAGCGAATATCATTCTCAATGGGGAAAAGCTGAGAGCTTTTCCCCTAAGGTCAGGAACGCGGCAGGGATGTCCACTCTCACCACTGCTATTCAACATAGTATTAGAAGTCCTAGCCACAGCAATCAGACAACAAAAAGAAATCAAAGGCATCCAAATCGGCAAAGAGGAAGTCAAACTCTCACTCTTTGCAGATGATATGATACTATATGTGGAAAACCCAAAAGACTCCACCCCAAAACTGCTAGAACTCATATAGGAATTCAGTAAAGTAGCAGGCTATAAAATCAATGCACAGAAATCAGTGGCATTCCTATACACCAACAACAAGACAGAAGAGAGACAAATCAAGGAGTCGATCCCATTCACAATTGCACCCAAAACCATTAGATACCTAGGAATAAATTTAACCAAAGAGGCAAAGGATCTGTACTCAGAAAACTATAAAATACTCAGGAAAGAAATTGAAGAATTCACAAAGAAATGGAAAAACGTTCCATGCTCATGGATTGGAAGAACCAACATTGTGAATATGTCAATGCTACCTAGAGCAATCTACACATTCAATGCAATCCCCATCAAAATACCATCCACTTTCTTCAAAGAAATGGAACAAATAATCCTAAAATTTGTATGGAACCAGAAGAGACCCCGAATAACCAGAGGAATATTGAAAAAGAAAAGCAAAGCTGGCGGCATCACAATTCCGGACTTCCAGCTCTATTACAAAGCTGTCATCATCAAGACAGTATGGTACTGGCACAAAAACAGACACATAGATCAATGGAACAGAATCGAGAGCCCAGAAATGGACCCTCAACTCTATGGTCAACTTATCTTTGACAAAGCAGGAAAGAATGTCCAGTGGAAAAAAGACAGTCTCTTCAACAAATGGTGTTGGGAAAATTGGACAGCCACACGCAGAAGAATGAAACTGGACCATTTCCTTACACCACACACAAAAATAGACTCCAAATGGTTGAAAGACCTCAACGTGAGACAGGAGTCCATGAAAATCCTAAAGGAGAACACAGGTAGCAACCTCTTCGACCTTAGCCACAGCAGCTTCTTCCTAGAAACATCACCAAAGGCACAGGAAGCCAGGGCAAAAATGAACTATTGGGATTTCATCAAGATAAAAAGCTTTGCACAGCAAAAGAAACAGTCCACAAAACCAAAAGACAACCGACAGAATGGGAGACGATATTTGCAAATGACATATCAGATAAAGGGCTAGTATCCAAAATCTAGAAAGAACTTATCAAACTCAACACCCAAAGAACAAATAATCCAATCAAGAAATGGGCAGAAGACATGAACAGACATTTCTCCAAAGAAGACATCCAAATGGCCAAAAGGCACATGAAAAAGTGCTCAACATCGCTCGGCATCAGGGAAATCCAAATCAAAACCTCAATGAGATACCACCTCACACCCGTCAGAATGGCTAAAATTAACAAGTCAGGGAACGACAGATGTGGGCGGGGATGTGGAGAAAGGGGAACCCTCCTACACTGTTGGTGGGAATGCAAGCTGGTGCAGCCACTCTGGAAAACAGTATGGAGATTCCTCAAACAGTTGAAAATAGAGCTACCATATGATCCAGCAATTGCACTACTGGGTATTTACCACAAAGATACAAATGTAGGGATCCAAAGGGGTGCGTGCATCCCAATGTTTATAGCAGCAATGTCCACAATAGCCAAACTGTGGAAAGAGTCAAGATGTCCATCGACAGATGAATGGATAAAGAAGAAGTGGTATATATACACAATGGAATATTATGCAGCCATCAAAAGGAATGAGATCTTGCCATTTGCAACGACGTGGATGGAACTGGAGGGTGTTATGCTGAGTGAAATGAGTCAATCAGAGAAAGACATGTATCATATGACCTCACTGATATGAGGAATTCTTAATCTCAGGAACAAACTGAGGGTTGCTGGAGTGGTAGGGGGTGAGAGGGATGGGGTGGCTGGGTGATGGACATTGGGGAAGGTATGTGCTACGGTGAGCGCTGTGAATTGTGTAAGACTGTTGAATCACAGATCTGTACTTCTGAAACAAATAACGCAACATATTTTAAGAAAAAAGAAAAAGAAGAAGATAGCAGGAGAGGAAGAATGAAGGGGAGTATGTCAGAGGGGGAGACGAACCAGGAGAGATGATGGACTCTGAAAAACAAACTGAGGTTTCTGGAGGGGAGGAGCGTGGGGGGATGGGTAAGCCTGGTGATGGGTATTGAGGAGGGCACATTCTGCATGGAGCACTGGGTGTTATGAACAAACAATGAATCATGGAACAGTACACCAAAACAAATTATGTAATATATGGTGATTAACATAACAATAAAAAATTTTTAAAAAAAGAACATATTATGAGCATCTATAAGCCAACAAATTGGACAATCTGGAAGAAATGGATGCATTCTTGGAAATGTACAAACTACCAAAACTGAAACAGGAAGAAATAGAAAATCTGAACAGACTCATAACCAACAAGGATTGAAGCAGTAATCAAAAACCTCCCAAAAACAAGAGTTCATGGCCAGATAGCTTCCAAGAGGATTTCTATCAAACATTTAAAGAAGAAATACTACCTATTCTACTGAAGCTGTTTCAAAAAATAGAAACAGAAGGAAAACTTCCAAACTTGTTCTATGAGGCCAGCATGATCTTGATCCCCAAACCAGACAAAGACTGCATCAAAAAGGAGAAATACAATTCAATATCCCTGATGAACATGGAGGCCAAAATTCCACCAAGTTCCTAACCGATAGGATCCAACAGTACATTAAAAGGATTATTCATCAGGACCAGGTGGGATTTATTCCTGGGATGCAAGGGTGGTTCAACATTTACAAATCAATCAATGTGATAGAGAACTTTAATAAAAGAAAAGACAAGAGCTATATGGTCCTCTCAATTGATGCAGAAAAAGCATTTGACAAAATACGGCATCCTTTCTTGATTAAAACTCTCCACAGTGTAGGGATAGAAGGAACATACCTCAATATCATAGAAGCCATCTATGAAAAGCACACGACAAAGATTATTCTCAATGGGGAAAAATTGAGAGCTTTTCTCAGTTTCTCAGGAACATGACAGGGATACCAAGTCTCACCACTGTTGTTCACCATAGTACTAGAAGTCCTAGCCTCAGCAATCAGACAACAAAAAGAAATAAAAGTCATTCAAATTGGCAAAGAAGAAGTCAAATTCTCACTCTTTGCAGATAACATGATACTTTATGTGGAAAACCCAAAAGACTCCACCCCCAAATTGCTAGAACTCATACAGTAATTCAGCAACATGGCAGGATACAAAATCAATGCACAGAAATCAGTGGCATTTCTATACACTAAAAATGTGACTGAAGAAAGAAACTAGGGAACACCTGGGTGGCTCACTTGGTTAAGCATCTGCCTTAAGGTTGGGTCATGAATCCAAATTCCTGGTATTGAGTCCTGCATCAGGCCCCTTGCTCAGTGGGGAGCTTGCATCTCTCTCTGCCTAATGCTTCCCCTGCTTGTGCTCTCTCTCTCTCTCTGACAAATAGTGAATAAAATCTTTAAAAAAAAAAGAAAGAGAAATTAAGGACTCAATCTCGTTTACAATTGTACCATAAACCATACTACCTAGGAATAAACCTAACCGAAGAAGTAAAGGATCTATACTCTAAAAACTACAGAACAATTATGAAAGAAATTGAGGAAGACACAAAGGGATGGAAAAACATTCCATGCTGCTGGATTGGAAGAATAAACATTGTTAAATAGTCTATCCTGCCCAGAGCAATCTAAGCATTCAATGCAATCCCTATCAAAATACCAGGGACATTTTTCACAGAGCTGGAACAAACAATCCTCAAGTTTGTATGGAACCAGAAAAGATCGAGAATCACCAGGGAAATGTTGAAAAAGAAAACCAAAGCTAGGGGCATCACAATGCCTGACTTCAAGCTGTATTACAAAGCTGTGATCATCAAGACAGCATGGTATTGTCACAAAAACAGACCCATAGACCAATGGAACAGAATAGAGGGCCCAGAAATGGACCCTCAATTCTATGGTCAACTAACCTTTGACAAAGCAGGAAAGAATATCCAGTGGAAAAAAGACAGTCTGGAGCTGGGAAAATTGAACAGCAACATGCAGAAGAATGAAATTGGGCCATTCTCTTACAGCATACACAAAGATAAACTCAAAATGGATGAAAGACCTCAATGTGAGACAGGAATCCTTCAAAATCCTAGAGGAGGACACAGACAGCAACCTCTTTGGCCTTGGCCACAGGAACTTTTTGCAAGACATGTCTCCAAATGCAAGTGAAACAAAAGCAAAAATGAACTACTGGGACTTCATCAAGATAAAAAGCTTCTGCACAACAAAGGAAGCAGTTAACAAAACTAAAAGACAACCCACGGAATGGGAGAAAATATTTTAAATGGCATTACAGATAAAGGCCTAGTATCCAAGATCTATAAAGAACTTCTCAAATTCAACACCCAAAAAACAAATAATCCAGTCAAGAAATGGGCAGAAGAACATGAACACACATTTCTCCAAAGAAGACATACAAATGGCCAACAGACACATGAAAAAATGCTCCACATCACTTGTCATCAGGGAAATACAAATCAAAACCACAATGAGATACCACTTCACACTAGTCAGAATGGCTAAAATTAATAAGACAGGAAACAACAAATGTTGGTGAGGATGTAGAGAAAGGGGAATGCTCTTACACTGGTAGGAATGCAAGCTGGTATAGCCACTCTGGAAAACAGTATGGATGTTGTTCAAGAAGTTAAAAATAGAGCTACCCTATGACCCAGCAATGGCACTACTGGGTATTTACCCCAAAGATACAGATGTAGTGAGATGAAGGGGCACCTGAACCCCAATGTTCATGACATCAGTGTCCACAATAGCCAAACTCTGGAAAGAGCTGAGATGTCCTTCATCTTTATCCAGATGAATGGATAAAGAAGTTGTGGTTCATATATACAATGGAATATTACTCAGCCATCAGCAATGATGAATACCTACCATTTACATGGACATGCATGGAACTGGAGGGTATTATGCTAAGTCAAATAAGTGAAATAGAGAAAGACAATTATCATATGGTTTCACTCATATGTGGAATATAAGAAAGCACAGAGGGTCATAGGGGAAGGGAGGGAAAACTGAATGGGAAGAAATCAGAGAGGGAGACAAACCATGAGAGACTGTGGACTCTGGGAATCAAACAGCATTGAGAAAGGGGAAGTGGGTTGGGGGGATGGGGAACTGGGTGATAGAAATTAAGAAGGGCATATGATGTCATGAACACTAGGTATTATACACAACTGATGAATCATTGAACACTACATTTGAAACTAATGATATACTATATGTTGGTAATTGAATTTAAATTAAAATAAAGAAAATGGACAGTTTGTCACTAGGGCAGCTGAATTCACAGGTAACTCCTTTAGAGGGGCATTAATGGCAGCTATATTTTCTGGGGACTCTGCTTAAGTCTGATAAGGGACATTCAAATAAGATTTCTTTCTGCAACTTATTTAGCTCAGATCTTTTTTTATTTAAAGATTTTATCCATCTATTTGAGAGAGAGTGACCAGGAGACAGCACAAGCAGGGGCAGCGGCAGAGGGAGAGGGAGAAGCAGGCTCCTTGCTAAGCAGGTCATGATCCTAACATCCATCCCAGGATGTTGGATCATGACCTGAGCTGAAGGCAGATGCTTAACAAACTGAGCCATCCAGGCTCCCCTGGCTCAGATATTTTTAGTTTAAAATAATTTTTATACCAACTCTGGAGGACCGAGTGAGTCTCCAGAAAGGTCAGCAGCCACCATTAGTAAAAGTCAGCACATAAGCCAGGCCCCCACCCCAATTCCATGAGGATGAGTACTCATACTGAGAAGGGGTGGGAAGAAGCTTTGCAGAAGAGAATTTCTGACAGAGAAAGAGAGAGAGAGAGAGCGGGAGATTGACTAGATTACCACTAACTGGAAAATTAACATTTGTGTTTCTTCAGTCATTGGTAAAATGATAGCTTCTGAACAAATAAGCAACCACAGAAAATAAATGTGTAAGTAGAAAGAGTTAAGAGTCCCCAGAAAAAGAAAGATGAGACACAGATTTCATGACACAAAAGAAATCTTTTTACGCTCCCAGCTGTTTAGATTTAGGCCTTAACTGCTCTATTTTGGGGAGCACACTTCTTGTAGAACTTCTTAGAAGGTGTTAGAACAAAGAAATGCAAAATCCTTAGTAGTTGAGGATTTTAAGGGAACAAATGCAATGCATAAACAATCTCTACCAGGCCAGGAAATAGCCTAACTATATCAGTGACAATAAGTCAATGGTAAAACTCCAGTGCAGTTTCAAGAGTAAAGATTGACTTAACACATGTTCTTGAGTTGTTTTTGCAGGATTGAAACCATAACTCATAGGGGTAATGGGGTTAAAACTGTCACCAACAAGACTTCCTTTGATCCCTCTTCTTCACAGGAATGTTAACTTTATCTCTTAGAGGCAAACAGCAGGAAGAGCTCCTGAGGCCTAGACCAGTTTGAGCTGGACCACCAACTCACACCTATGCATATGGACCATGGTGTGTCTCATAATCACCTCTATCTCAATATAATGGTAAAATCTCCACACAAGGAGGAGCACAAACCTCATTAACATAAATACAATGTGCATATAAGCATGTTTCCTTAAGACACATGCATGACCTTATGTCCACTTCTACATATCATGACAAAGCTCCAGTTTTTGAATACTCATCCTAACCCTAAATAAAAGGAGCCCACTCACCCCTGCTGTAGGAGTCATGGCTTTGGAAATTATTCCCTGTGGTCTCCTTATTTGCTGAAAATAAAGTTTCCCTTGTGTGACAACTCTATCTGGTGCAATCTCTATCTGTAACTCACCAAGGAAGAAACTCGTGTTAATTCAGCTACAAAGGGATTTATACTTTTTCCTGAAGTAAATGTGAATTCTTGTGAGTAATTTCTATCTTTTCCTACATCACATATCCTTCAGAGTTAGTGAGGAACATGGGCACCTCATAAGTAATTCTTTAAAAAAACTTTCAAAGGCATCGTGTCTCCTAATCTGAGACTTGTAAAGTCTTGCAGAGCTGCTGGGAGTCATGGGGTGTACGGGAGTGAGAGATGCCAAATGATTTCTTGAATAATTAAAAATATCCAGAACAATTTAAAAATTACTAAAAGATATTTTGTTAATGTTTGTGTAACTGTGTCTAATTAGAATTATTACTAGAAAGCAGTAACTAACATAGTTTCTAGTCCCTGGGAAACTTGAAACCATGAAATTCTAGTGTTAGGCTCTACGCGCTTCTTGAGGATTTCAGTATACCCTACCTAGGGAGGTTCAGGCCAGACCCTCTCCTCCTCCTTTCCTCTTTCTGACAAAGTCTAATATGCTAAAACACCAAAATCCCTAGTGTATTACTGGGAGCCACTGCATTTAAGTGTTTAAAGGAAAAATAGAAACTATCATGGTCAGAGAAGGCAGCTATTCTTTGGCCTAAGAAACAAACATTAATTAAAAACAACTGTTTTAGCCTCTCTAATGTTTTTGAAGGGAAAAATATTGTCATGCGACTTGCATTGGCTGTCTCTCCTAAAAATTTATCGAGTCACTTATTGTAGACTGAGCATGAAGAATAGTGTTTAAACAGTAAAATTCCAAGTGGTTGGGGGGGGTGGGTGGGCAAAGGAAGGTTACTTTTGGACAAATTCTTTCTCATAATTCCTGGCTGTGATTTGCATGTGACTACAGCTGGCTCTAAAGCAACATGTGGGTTTGGCATTGGGGAGTTTCCTGTAGAATTATCTAGCTTGCTGGTTTCTCATACAAAAAGTGCAAAGAGGCAACAGGCCCCACCAGAATAATTAATTGGTATCAGCTGAAGCCTGCCCTACACATTCCACAAAGACAATGGTTCTCTCTCTCTCTCTTTTTTAAAGATTTTATTTATTTATTTGAGAGAGAGAAAGTGAGTGAGAGAGAGAGCATGAGTGGGGGAGGAGCAGAGGGAGAAGCAGACTCCCTACTGAACAGGGAGCCTGAAGCCAGGCTCCACTCTGATCTCAGTGGGATCATGACCTGAGCCAAAATCAGATACTTAACCCACTGAGCCACCCAGGCACCCCAAGACAATGGTTCTCAAAGTTTACTGTATATTATAATTAACTGGGGATATTTGACAAATGCAAGTGCCCAGCCACATCTCCTATGAACTAAATTTCTAAGGATGGGACACAGGCATCTCTATTTTTAAAAATTCCTCCAGGTGATTTCCATGTATAGCCATGGAAGTCTGAGAACCATTGTCCTAACAGGGACCTCCAGGAATGATGATACTGACTTAGAAATATGGGAATTAAAGAATAGAATGGGTTTCTCCCCCAATTCAGAGAGAAATCACAAATGAGAAAGACAAGACCTTCAGCACAGATTATGAGTATAATCATATTATTAGACATAGGTATCTGTGAGTTGTAGACTAAACCCCCCTCCTCCTCTCGATACAGGGGTAGTTAGAAAGCTTAAAGATCTCTAGCTTCCTAGGCTGTTCTGGATTGTTCAGACAAGCAATCAACAGTTATTCAATCCGAGTGTAGAGGGGTTTTAGACATAGGATGTTAATAGTTTTTGTTTTGCTGAATGCAAAGGTAGGAAATGTTCCTTGAGCCCTCAGCAGAGTTGATAAATTGATAAAAATACAATAAATAAAAGGCTTCTGCGAATGCTCACTTAAGAAGTGACAGTCAGGGTTATAGGAGGTTAAAGAAGGAACAGGAAGAGTCATTGAGGGCTTCATGGGGAATGGCCTGAGCAAGGCTGGCATACCTCAGTGAAGCAAGGGGTTTTCCTGACCATGGAGTATTGTTGATGTCCTGGCCTTCTGATGAGCAGAGGATATAATGCAGATTATTTCAACATTTATGGAGCACCTCATATGTGCCAGGCATTGTTCTACTGCCTGAGCACACAAAATAAACAAAATAGACACACCCTGCTCTTTGCCTTCAAGAAGAACCTTAGAATCTGACTTTTCCCCACATCACTCTAATGCCCTTGGTCTGAATTACTCAAACACTCCCTGCACTGGGTTGAATAGTAGCTTCCTAAAAATACATGTCCACCCAGAACCTCAGCATGTGATCTTATTTGGAGGAAGGGTCTTTGTCAATATAATTCAGTTAAGGATCTTGAGATTTTCTTGGCTTAGAACGGGCCTTAAATGCAACGACAAATATTCTTATAAGAGATGAAAAAAAAAGTAGAAATGGACATAGACACAGAAAGGAAGTCCATATGAAAAGGGTGACAGAGATTAGAGTGATATGTCTACAATTCAAGGAACACCAAGGATTGTTGGCTACCAGTAGATGCTGAAAGAAAGGGATGAAATGGATTGTTCCTTAGAGACTCCAGAAGGAATCAACTGTATGGTCACCTTCTAGCTTCCAAAACTGTGTGAGAATATATTTCTCTTGTTTTAAGCCACCTAGTGTTTTTGCCTGGTAATTTGTTATACAGTCCTAGGAAACTGATACATCCCTCTAATGGTCTTCCTTCCTCTGTACTTGTGCCCCATAGCAATCAGAGTAATCCTTTTGGAACCCAAGTCAGATTATACCACTGCTTTAGTCAAAGCTCTCCAGTGGTTCCTATCTTATTCAGAGCAAAATCCAGTGTCCTTTCAAGAACCTTCAAAGCCCTTGGCATTGAGGAGTGATGATTTAGTCCCAGCTATCTTTCCAGCCACATTTCTTAACTAACCTCATGACTACTTCCCCCAATACTGACTGAGCTCTAGCCACACTGAAATATTCCCAGAAATTTTTCCCCATGTGCATAGAATGCTCTTCTCCGTCAGATACTCCTTTGGCTAATTTTCTTTCTTCTATCAAGTCTCAAGTAGCACAGTATCAGGAGAGCCCTTCTCAGAACACCCTGTCTAAAATAGTTTCACTCTTCTGTCTTCACCTTAGTTTGTATCTGACATTATATACACATATAGATAAGTATGATTATAGATATGGATATAGATTATTTATTTGTATACAATGTGACTTTCCCAGTAGAATGAAATCTCCTTGAAAAAGGATTTTGTTTTGCTTGCTGCTGCATCCCTGTTGCCCCTTTCTGAAATGTTATATCCTTGTGTTTTTGCCTGTCTTTTGACATACCAAAATTATTTTGCATTAAGGATATTTCTTCATATATCTTATCTCTTCTAGTGGATTGCAAGCTTCTTAAAGTTAGGAACCCTGTTTCAGTCTTATCTACCTCAACTTCTCTCACTGTCCAGCCTAAGATGATACTTTATAAATAGTCAATGCTCAAAAGATACTAATTGTTTGGACCATGTTTTTTTTATAAAGGTATTTTTTCTTGACCTACTGTTTTTAAGTATAAAAACTGCATAAACTAAGATTTGAATTTCTTGTTTTCTTAAGAGTTTAAAAAATGAACTCTCCTAAAGAATCTTGGACTTTTATGAATTCATTTTGGGAGGAAAGCAATCCTATGTAAAAGGTTATAATCCAAGTTATTCTTTTAGTGATCTTAGTGGTGCCTGGGTGGCTCAGTTGTTAAGCGTCTGCCTTCGGCTCAGGTCATGATCCCAGGGTCCTGGGATCGAGCCCTGCACTGGGCTCTCTACTCTGCAGGAAGCCTGCTTCTCCCCCTTCCACTCCCCCTGCTTGTGTTCCCTCTCTCACTGTCTCTCTCTCTCTGTCAAATAAATAAATAAATAAATAAATAAAATCTTTAAAAAAAGTGATCTTATTCTCTTTGATATTTATTAAATATTGACAACGTATCTAGTAATTGGCCTATTAGATTTTGCTTCCTTAAAAATACCAGGTATAATGTAAATCACATATTGAAGGGACTCTAAAACTCATTAATTTGAACTCCCCTGGTTTTGAGATTTTTTTTTTTTACTACCAATGAAAAGGTATAGCATGGGTTAAAGTATCTTATCTAAGAATAAAAAGAAAATATTTTCAGCATTTTAACTAACATCTCTGGGAAGTTTTTTAAACCATTTCAGTACTTTAAGAGACCTATTTCTAAGAAACATACTTATGACTTCTTTGGATCAATTTTCCCAAAATGAACTGATATGCTAATTAAAAGCATTCTTATTTATTCACTAATCTAAGACCCTAAAAATTTTTCAAAAGCAGAACTCTTGCCTCTCAAAATAAAGGTGTCCCCAGGGCAAAGACTTAATCAAGGGCATGGGCTCTCAGAACGATTTGTCCAAGGAAAAATTTGCAATGGGTATGTCTATAAATTATTAATGAAATTCAAACTTTAAATGAACTTTATTTCAACAATCTGGCTTAAGTCCACTTGAGTTTAAAAGATAAGAATCCGATAAGATTCATCCACTTTTCTTTTTCTTTTTTTGTTTTTAGTTTAAAATGACTACAATTTAATTTTTATTTGAGAGGAGACAACTTATAAAACAATGTTCTTGACTTTTGTTTCTGTGTTTAAACACATGGAGAAATGATATATTGAAAAGAACACTGGACTAGAAATTAGGAGACTTGGCTCCAGACTCCTCTCTGTCCCATATGCCCTTGGAGAAATAATTTCATTTCCTCTGGGACTCAGTTTCTTTTTTTGGAAAATTATGGGTTTAGACTGGTTGAGGTCTCCAACAGTTCTAATATTCTGACTTTATGTAGTTACCCATGGTATTGTTTTGGAAATCTGACTTCCTGTCATATTTGAGTACTTTGAAGGTTTGTCTTTTAGGCTTAAGTTTCCACTATTTCCTTCAAAATTCAGATTTAGATTAATCTCTGGATCTATCACTGAACATTTTCAAGATGGCAAATCCAAAGACTTGTAATATGCCGGTAAGCCTTAAGTCAAAGTAGATAATAAATACCCAATATAGCATTTTAAAATTTGATTTTAAGCCAGAAAAAGTGATTTTTGAGCATCTAATCTAATCCTACTGAAACTATTAAGAGTTTTATTTCAAATATCTATAAGTTTGCTATTAAACAGATAAATAAACAGGGAGGGAGGAGAGAGAGAAAGAGAGAGAGAGAGTGTGTTGAACTTTAAGCCCTGGGCTTACAGAAAGCAATGATGTTGACAAATTTTTCTGTATTGTGAGAAAGAGCCAGCCACAAAGACTCACCCTGTTCTTGCATATCCCCCTCCCTACTTCTTCATTACTCCCACTAAGTCTTGCTATGAACTTTCTTGTTTACCTACCCCGATAAAACTCCAGACTCCCTTCTTTTCCTTTGAGACACTTCTCATTAATGAATGTTCTTTCTATTGTAATAGGCTGAATAAAATTATCTCCTTCATTGTGCGCTATTTTTTGTCTTTGTAGATAGCAGGGAGTGCTGAACAATATGATGTAATGGGACACATGGTGCTATTCTAATTTAGGTGGTCAAGGAAGGTCTCTGTGAGGGAGTGACATGTAAACTAAGACCTAAATAACAGGAGAGAGCAAACCATGGACAGAGCAAGGGGAAGAGCCCTATAGGTGGGTTGTGGGAGGAGCTAATGCAAGTATCCTAATGAAGGAACAAGATTGGTGTTTTCCAAAGGGTGGGGCTGGAGAGTGGAGTAGGGTTACAGTACAATGGTACTAGAGAAAATTGAGAAAGAGAATAGACAGAGGAATTGAAATTATCCTGCAGTCTTTGTAGCACATTGTAATAATGTTAGATTTTATTCAAAATACAGTGGAAAGCACCGAGGTATTTAACCCAAATAATAATATGATCTATTTACCTTTTTAAAAAGATAATTTTTGCTGTTACATGGAAAATGAATTTTATATGACAAGAGTAAAAGTGGGAAATTTGTAAGCCATTGCAATTGTCCAGTCAAGAGCTGATAGTGTTTTGGTAGTAGTGGCTATGGGGAAAAGTAAATGAACATATTTAAGATATGCTTAGAGATAGAGGTAATAGACCTTGCTACAGGATTAGTGTGTGGTGGGGAATAAAGAACAAAGCGGAATTAAGAATGACTTTTAGATTTTTGTTTTTGGCTTGGGCACCTGGTTAGACACCAGTACTAGGGGGGTCCAAGAGTCTTCTGGGAGGAAGCTGATAAAGATTTATACCCAAATTCAGATATTAGGGGGGGTCTTCTGAGGTAGGTACTAGACTTGCTGCTAGTGAAGGCATGTGAGAACTCAAGATAGTTGAAAAAATAGAAGAAATGTGGCTGTGTTTATACTCTAAGTTGTTCAAGCAAATCATGTAGATTAAAGTGCATGTATTGAAAATAAATTTATCAGGTACCTACTAGGTACTAGTGCTTCCTGGAGTCTGTTCTTGATCATTTACTTTTCTAATTCTTTATACAGTCCCTGGGTGACCTCATCAACTCTCATGTCTTCACCTAACACATGTAATGCTAAATTCAATTGAAATCTTTATCTATAGTCAATCACCTTTCCTGTGCTGTGTGTGTGCATGCACTGACATGTGGACTCATGCACATGCATGCACAAACCCATACAACTCTCCATTAGATATCTATTGAATGTCCTACAAGTATGTGAAATTAAACAGGACACACACATAAATACATTATCTTCTCTTGAAATATTCTGTTATTCTTCATCCTGTGTTTGATAATTCAGTGAATGGTATCAAAGCACAGCCGTTCATCCAGCCAGAAACTTGATTGTCATTCTGGATATTTCCTTATCTTATCTTCATTCACATCTAACTAAAACTCAATCACATTATTCATATTTCTTCATACCCTTTTCTGTGACTTCAGATTGTAGGGGAGAAAAATTCTTTATTCTCTTAGGGTCTTTAGGTGGGTCTGTGAAATAAACAGACAACAGAGAGATTAAGAAAAGGCATACACATTTATTTGATGTTATGAGTGTTATGTGGTATGGGGTGGGTAAGTAGGTCTTCATAGAAAGAAGAGAAAACTTCCAAAGAAATGGCTAATCTTTGAGCTTTTATGCCATTTGACCAAATTAGGATAAATTTAAAGAGAACTAACAAGACAAAGGAAAAGAATTTTGAGCTTCTAGGGATAATAAATTGCAGGAAGGCAAAAATATGGGAAACTAATGGTAGGTAAGAAGTAGTTAGTAAGGTTTGTTTGTGTAGACTCTTTCTCAGTGCCATCTCATCATTGGTCATAAGACTGTTAATTCCCTCCCTGGTTTAGGTAAGAGATGGGGGTACGTCTTCACAAGAGGATTTTATTATATTGTTTTCAGATAGATAGTAGGAAGGCAGAGAGCTCATCCTGTGCCTTTTTTCTCAATTGCCTTGAGTTCAAAATAATCCTTATGCCAGAGTGGCATATTTTGGGGTAACATGTTCTGATCTCCTACAAGATCATGTAATCATTATCCCACACTTGAAGTATAACAAAAGTATTCTAACTAGTTTCCTAGGCTCTAAGAACCTCAATTCACTTTCTGTACAATAACCAGCGTAGTATATCTAACACATAATTATGATCATGCCACTCTCTAGACTTCCCTTTAAGGGAATCCCATTGCCTACAAGATAAAATCAAAACTCCATAGCCTGTCATATAAGGTCTTCCATGATTTGGGTACTGCCTAGGTCCTCCTCCTCATTCTATAACACCATAACTCTACAATTACACCATCTCAAACTCTTTCAAGTTTCTCTAATGGCATCACGCTACTTTGCTTCTCTTGCCTGGAAAGTCCTGACCCCTTGCCCACCATTGATCTGCTAAGTAGCTGCTCATCTTTCAAGATGCAGCCTAAGTATTACATTCTTGACAATGTCCTTTCTGTTTACTGCCCATTGAATAATTTACCTCTTCCTTTATACTCCAACTCTATTCTGCACATATTTTAACTATAGCACTGCCCCCATTTAAAAGTATATCTTCCCCACTAGACTGTGTGCCCTTTGAGCACAAGGGAAATATCTTAACTATATTTGTACTTTTAACACATAGCTCAGTGTCTATTATGTAATAGTAGTTAGCAGAATTTTAGTAAATGATTCAGTAAGTTTAGGAAAGGATGAATATCTGGATTGAAACTAGGGATCAAAACTGGAGATTCATTAGAGACAGTCATTTACTTCATGAAGACAAATCAGATAATGGACCTAAAGGCTAGAGAGAGAGAAAAATCATGGGAGAGATATTATCAAAGAAATAACATAAAAAAATTTGTAGTTGAAGGAAAACATAAGACTTCAAATTGAAAAAGCCTATTATGTGCCAAGTAAGATAAAGGAAAAAGAACTACACCCTAAAACATCACTGCAAAATTTCCAAATCTAAAGAATTCAAAGACAATAAAAGGCCATCCATTTAACAATTTATAGTTATAGTTAATGTATAGTTAACTGCCAACCCAGAATTCACAACTCCCTCCTAAGAGAACCCTGATACTCAGTTTTCTAGACTTCCATTTAGCTAATATGATTTAGGAGACAATGGCTCTGTCTCCAGCATTAGGAACAGAGCCTTATTGGCATATGCCAATCTGAGTAAATTTTTCTGAATGACAGGTTCAAGAATGGTCAGGAGGAACAATAATCCAGGTCACAAAGGCAGTAGAAAAGATTTGCCTGGGTGATTTGGAAACATTCCTTATTCTTCTGGAAAAGCTTCTGGGAGTTACTCTCTATTTTAACTTGTCATAATGAGGAAAAAAGCACCTTGAAGTGAAGGTAGCTACCCTATATTCTTGAAAAACAACAACAAAAACAACAACAGCAACAAAACCCCCAGATACCTGAAAAGACATCTTACTTTGGATTTTCAGTCATTTAATTCAGTTTGAGTTGCTTTTTATTCTTTGAGACTGAAAGCACTGAGTAGGTACATCCATAACAACAGAAAAATCAGACTGAATTAATAGGAAAAAAAATTAAGAACAAGGATGTATTTAGGAGGCATGGGTTTCTTCTAATGATAAAAAAAAAATGGACAATTAAACTCCAGAGAAGTAAAAATGACAGAGGAAGGGCATGGTTTATATAAATAAGAAATTAATAAGTGGCATAATTTTGATCACTGTTGAGTTAGAAGGAAGTGGAATTGATTTAAACTTAATTTAAGCTAAGTTTTGGAGCAATTATTTAAGTAACAATAGAAAACTGATACAGACCTATTACTAGAAGTGAGGTGATGCCATAACATATACCTAAAGTGTGGGCATGTCATGGGAACTGGGGTGGAAATTGCAAGGACTTTAAAAAGAGTGTTAGTGAAAACCTAAAGTGCCTTGAAGTGACTTTAGTAGACCCTGGATAGCCATTGAGGAGGCTACTGGTGAGAGCTTAAAAGAAACTAGTGAAAATGTTACTGAAAACAGGAATGAGAATCCTTGTTATGTAGTGACATAAAGTAGCAATATTGCTGCCTGAAATAATATGGAAAACAGAAAATGTCCCTAATAACCTGAATGATCTAATGAAGATTTCCAGACAGGGAGTTGATGGTGTCAGCTGGTTTCTTCTTACAGCTTATATTAAAATATCAGAGGAAAAAGATAAGCTAAGAAAATAACTTCTATACAGAAAGAAGCCAGAACTTGATGAAGGCAGGTTTTGAAATTTTCCAGCATCTTGATGTGGAAAAAATGCTAAATTAAGATATGACTTCTAGGAAAAGATGCAAGCTTGCTCACTGTCATGAAAACAGTTTCTAAAGGTAAAAACCCAGGGTCTGACTATAAAATCCTGTTAACACCCCAGAAAGATCTATGGTGATGCTTTAAGCAATAGAACTTTCTAAGAAGTTGAGGGTGCTGTCTCTCAACAGTGGTAGCTGAAGATCAAGATGAAGAACTTACCATAAAGAACCCCCCGAGGTGTGTGAATCTTCTGTCCAATGGAGTGAATCCCCAAAAAGAAAATTATATCAGAAAAAATATTGCTAGTTTGTATTGAAAGGGATAGGAACCATATGGGAAAAAAAAGAAGGACCCACAAACTTACAGGCAAGAAGCAAGCAAAGAGATTATTCAGCTGGAAACACAGACAATCTTTTATGGAAAATGTAGAATAATCCAAAGATGGCTACAGTAGCCCAGGAGGCATATTGCCACAAGCCATGGAGAATCATTCCAGGAAAAGAGTAGGACTAAGGCAAGGAACTTTTAAGTCAAGAAAATTCCAACTGGATTTTGGAATTATATGGAGCAATGATTACTTTTACCCCCTTTTCAAATGAGTCTATGGTGATTATCCTATGTCTGTCATTATGTGTTGGATGTGTGGAGCAATAACCTGTCTCCTCAGTTCACAGTTCTTCAGATTAGCAGGAATTATACTCTAGGACTTGTACTGAGGTAACCACACTTACACCTATAGCTGATTTAAGATCCTGGACTTCCAGCAGTCTATAAAGGGATCAGTCCTGTATAACATCTTGGGAAGGGTTAAGTGTTTTTTTTGTTTGTTTCATGTAGGAGAGATATGAATCATGGGAGACCAGAAGGAAGACTGGAGGCAATTTCCAAGCTGATCCCATTTCTGTTATCCTTGACCTTGACCTTGTGTCATCTTTAAACCAGGCTGACTTATATAAATCAAGATGATATTGTAGAAATAATGGTGTGTGACTTTCAAGGACAGGCCATAAAACATGTGGAGGATTCTACCTGGCGTTTCCTTGGATCACTTACTCTGGGGGAAGCTAATGTCTTGTAGTGAAGACAATTACATAGCCCTGTAAAGCAGTTCACATGGCAAGGAACAAAGGTCTTCTGATAATAGCACAAACTCATCATCCATGTGAGTGAGCCATTTTGGAAGCAAATTCTCAAAGCCCTGGTTAAGTCTTCAGATGACTGCAGTTCCGGCTGACATCTTGATTACGATCTCATGAGCCAGGACCACTGAGATGATTTGCTTCTGAAGTCCTGACCCAGAGACGGTGTGAGATAATAAATGTTTATTGCTGTTGTAAATCACTAAAATTTAGTGTAATTTGTTGCATAGCAATAAACAATACAAGAATAATAAATAATAAGAATAACAAAGTAATCAACAAAAAAGTAAATAAAGAAGGCAATGATATTGGTAGTATAGAGTGGGACGAAGGAAC
Organism: Eumetopias jubatus; assembly: GCF_037043125.1. NCBI lineage: Eukaryota > Metazoa > Chordata > Mammalia > Carnivora > Otariidae > Eumetopias > Eumetopias jubatus. Next base: position 41,824,687 of record NW_028274808.1, read on the forward strand.
TGTGTATAAATGAACAAAACCCTCATTTGCCACAATAAAATGTCAATGGATAATGTCTAAAATTAATAAACATAGAAACAGGTGAGTAAAGGTATTGTTTAGAAATGTGAATATATAGTTATTAAACAACTAAAAATAAAAATAATTCAAAGTGGCCGCCTCTGAGGCAGAGAATTGTCATTTTTCATTTAACTCCTCTGCTCCTGTTGATTTTTGAGCCAAATTTTATACTTTGATTTAATAAAAATTAAATGAGATGTGAAAGTATCTGACATATTTGTTGGTATTTATGTTGATATATGTATATGTATATTAGATTTTATTTGATCCATTTTATATATTTAGCTTTGTTTTAAACATGAGACAACGGAACAGGAATATGCCTCAGAATTCTTGTATCCAAATACATCAAAATTGTTCTTCAGTACTCTTGGGTAAAAATTTTAAAACTGGTCTGTCATACCTTCTATTGTGCAAAAGTTTGAATATTTATATAGGAACATTTTAAAAATTAACTACAAGCCTATCTTGTATATGTTGTAACTTCAGTAAAGGCAAATGTTTGATATAAACCCACCTATTAAAAGCAAGTGACTCAGCTATGATCAAAAAGAAAAATCCAACTTTGTACAGCATGCTTGAAAAATATTTAAAACAAAAGAATTCAGTCAAGCTGAGAATAGAAGTTGAAAAAGGCATATATGCAATTGAAAACAAAAAGCAGGGGCCCTTGGGTGGCTCAGTTGGTGAAGCCTCTGACTCTTGATTTCAGCTCAGGTCATGATCTCAGGGCCCTGAGATGGAGCCTATATCAGGCTCCATGCTCAATGGGAGTCTGCTTGAGATTCTCTCCCCCTCCCTCTCTGCTCCCCCTACTTGCTCACTTGCTTTCTCTAAAATAAATAAATCTTAAAAAAAACAAAAAGAAAACAAAAAGCATAGTTGTAAGGTTAGTAGCAGACCAAATTATTTTCAGAGCCAAAACACTAAGTGAGACGAAGATGTCTTTTCATAATAAGATGCACAATCTAAAATAAAAATCCAATAGTTGCTAATATATCAAATAATAGAGAATCACTATTCACACAGCAAACTTCATAGGAAATTAAAAAATAGACTATCAAAGGCTTTGAATCACTTTTAAACCTATGAATATTTGAGTGGTCAAAAGTTAGGTAATGGCATAAAATGCCTAAATAACAATGAGATGAAGCCATTCTTATTTTCATCTCTGTCATTTTCTCCTTAAAATAGGGAGAATGTCTTCTGGTCATGTGTAACATTATAAAAATAACTGACCATAAATACAAAACCAGTAATAAAATCTCGATAAATTCCAAAAAGTAGACATGGTACAGATAGCCACGATCACAATATAATAAAACCAATAATAAATAACATAACTAAAAAGAAAGAAACAAACAAACTGACAATAGAGAGGTGAAAAACAAAAAATTTTCTCACAGAACTCTGTGGTTTAAGAGAAAAATAAAATACAAATGACAGAATCCTAGAATATAACAATCATAAAAACATTACATATCAGTACTCACAGAATTCAGCTAAAACAATGCTCATGCTTCTAAGCACTTAATAAATAAGAATTATGAAAATAGGGTTCCTGGGTGGCTCAGTTGGTTAAGCGACTGCCTTCGGCTGAGGTCATGATCCTGGAGTCCTGGGATAGAGTCTCACATCAAGCTCCCTGCTCAGCGGGGAGTCTGCTTCTCCCTCTGACCCTCCCCCCTCACGCTCTCTCTCTCTCATTTGCTCTCAAATAAATAAAATCTTTAAAAAAAGGAATTATGAAAATAAATGAAACATCTATTCAGAGATTAGAAAAAATAATAACAAAATAAACCTAAGGGACATAGAAACAAAAAAAAAAAGGAAGAAACACAAAAAAATGAGTAGGAAAACAGAAAAAATAATGGAACTAATAAATTAATTCAAAAGTTACATCTTTATAAAGATTAAATGAGTATATGATTGGCTAACTTAATCACATAAAAAGGAAAACTTGTAAATTCTGAAGATAAGAAAGGATATTTAGGGAAATAACTATAGCTCTAGAGGAAATTTAAATTATCATAAATAATCAAAAGAGATTACTTTGCTGAACTCTATATAAATAAATTTGAGAAACTTATTGAAAAACAAGGTTATATAAACATAAGGAAGGAAGAGAAAATTATGATTACATGAAGATGATAAGATTATATATCTAAAAACTCTAATATAACCAACTGAAATTTTATTATACTTGATACAAAATTCAGTATGGTGGCTGGGGGTGAAATTAATACACAAAAAGTATATAGCCTTCATATGTACAAAGTTGGTATATAAATTGAAAGACTTTACAACAGCAACAAAAAAGATTGAATATGTAGGAAGTAGTTTAAAAAAGAATAAGAATGGATTTCAAAGTTGTTATTTTGGACACAGAAAAAGATAAACAAATGGAATCACATACCATGATCTTGATTAGAACTGCTGACTTAATTGCTGAATTAAGAATTGTAAAAATATATTTTATCCTTAAATTGATCGATAGATTTTATTTTGAAACTAATAAATATACCAATACAATTTTTTAATAACAACAAATATTTACATTTCTGAAAATCACATGGAAAATAAAGAGGTAAGAATAAGATTCTGAAAAATAATAAAAATAATGTCTAAGGACAAACTGTGCCAAATATTAACATATATTAAAAAACTACAAGTCATTAAAATAGTGTTGTCTGGTGCATGAAAAGACAGATCAATGGAGAAAAAAGAGACTCAATACACATATAATTTTAGTGCATATGTGTTTATATTTAATATGTACATATACGTATATTATAAATTAACATTTCACATCATTGAAAAAGAATTGATTATTTAACCAATGGTATTGGAACAACAGAGTAGCCTTCTGGGAAAATAATTGATCACTATTTCATATGTCACATCTAAATAAATTCCATATGGTTTAAAAATTTAAACATAAAGAAAGTAAACACAAATCACAGAGTTAAATTCCTTAGCACCACAAGTCAATACTGAAGAGTCTAGTGAATTCTTATAAAACTGGGCAGAGATATGACCAGATAGTCACATGTTAAGAAATATGAATGGTTTTAAAATTTATGAAAAGATATTCAGACTCAGTCAAAGTAATAAAAATGCAAACTAAAATTACAATGAGGTGATTAAAAAAAGAAAGAAGAAAGAAAGTTTCATAAAAAATGGTGCCAATGAGAGTGCAGGGGGACTGACTCTACTGCAGGTGGGAGGGAGTACTTTTACAACTGTATCTTTCAGAATTGAAAATTGATATATGTTTTACCCAGCAATACTTTTAAGTTTTTATCCTACATATAAATTCTTACATATGTGAAGTGGTAAATATACACAGATACTAATTACATTGTTGTTTGTAATAACAAAATATTGAAAATGAATTTAATATAGTGAAAAGCTAAATAAATTATGCTGTATCACTATATTGCTATATGTTGTCATTTCAAAGATGTAGCTTATGTATATTGACTTGGGAAGATCTAAAAATATATTAAGTGAAATAATTACGGAACAGTGTGTTTGTTACCACTTGTGTGGGGGGGAAATATAGAATCATGTAAGTTTTGTAATGCACTGACCATTTCTACTAGAACCCTCAGAAACTAGTGATAGTAACTGCTTCTGGGTCAGGGAGCTGGGTTGTTGAGGGATGGAGGTAGGAGAGAGACTACCTTTGCACTCTATCCACTCTTGCACCTTTTAAGTTTTTGCACATATGCATAAATTATTTTTTAAAAATAATTTAACATTATCTAATTTGAATATCTGTCTTTGAAAAAATACATTGATTTTAAATCAATTACCCAAATGAGATGTTCACACTGAAAATTATTTAGGTTGAAAAATGGAACATGGAGGAAATATTTATAGATTTAGCATTATTTCGTCTGAGGAAGGAAAGTCTGGAGTAATTGTTTTCAATTTTGTGGACAGTAGTGGTGGAGAAAATAATGACAACCAGCTGTGTTTCATTTCTGCTGAGCCTGCAGCAAGGAGGAAATAGAATAGAATGGATGGAATTATAAAAAATAACACAGGCCCTGGGTCTAAGCTCCTAAACTAGGTTAGTAGACCATGTTCTTCTAGGGGAGTTGCTTAATGGTCTCTTTATGATCCTTTCTGGGTATCATCTTCAATAAACACACAACAATTGTTTCCCTGACACAAGAGAGCTGGATGGGGTTATTGCAGGGCAGTGAAAGATGCGGAGTCTTACAGGTTACTGTGGGGCAACAGGAACTGACAGGCCCGCTCTCCTGACTGGGAAAGACTCACACTTCTGATCCAGTCACAATGGCCTCCAGATGGAAGGCACAGTCCAGGCAGAGCATCACAGAGTAGAGATTGGGATACCTCTCTGGATGTTCTTCCAGTGAACTTGAGAGGATCTCCTATGGGAATGTTTGAGAGATGGAGCCAGGACCAGTATTAGATGGGTGGAGAAACTAAGGAAACACTCTCAAAAGGAGGGGAAGGAGTGAAGAAGAGCTGGCAGAACCATCAGAGAATTAACATGAAGGTAAAGTAAATTAACTTCTTGATATTTAGGATTATTTCAGTTTTTTCCTATCAAAATACTGAAAAGAACTTTCATTTACTTTTAAATTCTTTAAAGGGTTACTTATTCCCCTGGTTTTTTTGGCTTGCTTTTCTCTAAGTTTCAAGGCACACAGACTGCCTGGGTGTTTTGTCCTTTGCTTAGAATTCCAAAAAAAAAAAGAGTTCTGATGGGTCAGGGGCTTCTGCAGCCTCTTTGGGGATGATGAGGACAAGGCAGCTACCTTCTGTCAGTGGAATAGGCTAAGATTATATGATGTGATTTAAGAGATGAAATCACCTTAGGGAAAATAAATATTTGCAGGGGACATAGTTATTCCTCAGCTTAATAAATTATACTCTAGCAACAAAAATGTCCAGAGGTACCTTTAAATATAATTGTTTCTACAATAAAGAATTTAATGGTAAGAAAAATTAAGGCCAAATCTCAACATGAAAGCAGAGGTGTATATGTAAACAGAAAGACACAACATGAAATCCCACATGATTAACAAAAGTTAGCCAAAATTTAGTTCTATTTCTTACAGCCAAAATAAGACAGCTAAAATGCAAACACCCCTTGGAGAGGTTATTTACTGACTTGGATTGTGTAAGTGACCAAGAACAGATTTTTTTTTTTTTCTGGGAATTGGGTTTTATTTTAAGGGAGATAAAAACACTAGTTTCCCAAAGACAATCAAGTCTGTTTCTAATAATCTGTCCCTCTTAGCTCCTTGCTTCTCAGGATCCAATCACAGAAACTACTCTGGCTCCTATACTCCAACCTCTGCCTGAACCCCATCTAGGATGTATGTTAGCAGAAGGACTGGCTCAAGACAACACAGAGCAGTTTTGGTTTGGGGTATTATTAAACTTTGTACTGCTCAAAATCTTTTCTTCCTTTGCAACGTAGTCTTTCTTAATCTCCATTTTTGTTAAGGCACAGTTCTAAGAATGATTCTTTGGTCAACGGGTGTAGATTCACGAGCCAGCAGAATGAGACAATTGCATGGTATACCTTTCCTGCCCCAATAATGCTTTTCAAAATGTGAATAAAATGAATGTTATAAGGTGCTTTGAAGGGAAAAATAAGGAGAATAAAGAATGTCAAAGTCAGGAAACATGGATTCCAGTCTTGGCCCCTCTTCTATTTACTAGCCATGAAATTTTGGGCAAAGCATTTCATTTGTTTGTGACTTGTTTCTAAAATTGTCAATAACACACTACCTGTCTAAAGATAGGAACAAATCTCTATAGGACCATTTATTTTTTTAAAACATTATTTATTTATTTATTTATTTTGTTAGTTAGTTATTTAGTTAGTTAGTTTGAGTGTGAGAGAGAGAGGGAGAGAACTAGAGGGGGTGGGCAGGAGAGAGAATTTCAAGCAGACTCCCTGCTCAGCAGGAAGATCCATGTGGGCCTTGATCCCATGATCCATGAGATCACAACCTGAACTGAAAGTAAGAGTCAGACTGAGCCACCCAGGTACCCCACTACAGGACCATTTAGGTTCTAATTCTGTAAGAGATGCAGTGAAAGGATGGTGTACAGCCAAGGACGACTAAGCAGACAGAAAGGGGAATGACTGTATGTTAAAAATGGGCCTGGGTTGTTTTTAAAGCAAGCCAGCCTGTTTTCCAAGACCATGTTAGGACCAAGTAGAGATTTCAAATTCCTATTTGTGGGAGTCTTACTGTCATCATGAAAATATTGCAATATACCTTAATCCACATTAATATAATTTTAAAAATTTAAAGTATATTTTTACTTTTGATTTTTTTGTAATTTATTTTACTAATGACTAATGTTTTGGCACTCATGGTACATTCTCAAGAATTCTTGTAATATTAAAAAAACATTTAACTTGAAATTGTGTTTAAACATAATGAAACTTTTTGTAAGTACTAAATTCAGTGTTTAATGAAGTTAACATGTATTTGTGGGCATTTTAATTTAATAGTTTTCTATTTGGATTTTGTAGCTTTGTCAGCATATTTTGAAGCCGTAATATATTCTGTAGGTCTCAAACCTTAACAAGTTTCAAGTCCCTAAGCACTATAGCTCTAGTGTCTTTTGAGCAAATCAGTCCTCCAGCTGCCTGGTCTCATGGCAGCAATGGGTCAGAGTTGAGGCAAATGCTTTCTACCTCAGGGAAGTACCTCCCTGAACTGCTGATTTAGGGGATTCTACATGCTGTCAGAGGCAGGAGTCTTTTTCTCACTAGCAGATTTTCAATCTGTGGTCTTGGAGCCTGACAAAGAAAGGGATGCAGAATCCAATCAGACGTCATTTAATTTCTGTGAAATTTTTAGTCCAGACAAAAAGAAAATAAATTAACTAACAAACAAAAGTAAGATCCAACCAAGCCATGAGGGAAGTTGCTGTAACCTTCAGATTAGATGCTGATTGACTCAAATAAATCTGAAGATTTAAGAAATAATATAAATAAGATAGTTGAATAAATAAATAGGATGATGGAATCCTAACTGAAAGTGATGGGCTTGGAATCCTATGATATAAAAGCCATAAAAAGGGGCTCAGCAGGTCATTTAATGGCTCAATGACTTTGTAGGGGTTCCAATTATCTATTGTATAAAAAACTACCTTGAAACTTAGTGGCTAAAAAAAGTTTTATTTTTATATTTCACAAATTTATATATAGGTTAAGAATTCGGATGGATTCCTCAGGGATGGTTTGATTTAGAAGCACAGTATCTGGGACCCCAACTAGGGTGATGTAAATTGTTGTGGGCTGGGAGGGGTCAAGGTGACCTGGCATCCCTCTCTCTATCCACATATGGCTTCGGCCTGTGGCTAGTTTGGGTTTTCCTGAGGTATGGTGGACTGGTTGTCAAATTTCTTACACAGCACATGGCTTCCTTCAGAGTGAAAATTCAAAGAGATTGGGGGCAGCAACAAGACTTCATTTCTATCACATTCTAGTAGTTACAAGCAAGTCACAGATTCTGAGAGGAGGGACTACATAAGGGTGTGGATTGCAAGAGGCATGGTTTATAAAGAGAGCCATCTTTGAAGGATGTCTACCATACCAGCTTTCTTATACTGGCTAAAAGGCTATGATTGGAGATAGCGACGTGGATGGAACTGGCGGGTGTTACGCTGAGTGAAATAAGTCAATCAGAGAAAGACATGTATTATATGACCTCACTGATATGAGTAATTCTTAATCTCAGGAAACACACTGAGTGTTGCTGGAATGGTGGATGGTGGGAGGGATGGGGTGGCTGGGTGATAGACATTGGGGAGCGTATGTGCTATGGTGAGCACTGTGAATTGTGCAAGACTGTTGAATCACAGATCTATACTTCTGAAACAAATAATGCAACATATGTTAAGAAAAAAGAAAAAGAAGAAGAAGATAGCAGGAGGGGAAGAATGAAGGGGAGTAAGTCAGAGGGGGAGATGAACCATGAGAGACAATGGACTCTGAAAAACAAACTGAGGGTTCTAGAGGGGAGGGGTGTAGGGGGATGGGTTAGCCTGGTGATGGGTATTAAAAAGGGCACATTCTGCATGGAGTACTGGGTGTTATGCACAAACAATGAATCATGGAACACTACATCAAAAACTAATGATGTAATGTATAGTGATTAACATAACAATAAAAAATTAATAAAAAAATAAATGGTGCTGGGAAAATTGAACAGCCACATGCAGAAGGATGAAACAACCATTCTCTTACACCATACACAAAGATAAACTCAAAATGGATGAAAGACCTCAATGTGAGACAGGAATCCATTGAATCCTAGAGAAGAACTTAGGCAATAACCTCTTTGACATTGGGCACAACAACTTCTTACAAGACACATCCTAAAGACAAGGGAAACAAAAGCAAAATTGAACTACTGGGACTTCATCAAGATAAAAATCTTCTGCACAGCAAAGGAAACAGTCCACAAAACTGAGAGACAGCCCACGGAATGGAAGAGGATATTTGCAAATGACATTACAGATAAAGGGCTGGCATCCAAGATCTATAAAGAACTTATCAAACTCAACACCCAAAAAACAAATAACCCAGTCAAAAAATGGCAGAAGACATGAACACACATTTCTCCAAAGAAGACATACGAATGGCCAACAGACACATGAAAAAATGCTCAACATCACTAGCCACCAGGGAAATACAAATCAAAACCACAATGAGATACCACCTTACACCAGTTAGAATGGCAAAAATTAATAAGACAGGGAACAACAAGTGTTGGTGAGGATGTGGAGAAAGGGGAAACCTCTTACACTGTTGGTGAGAATGCAAGCTGGTACAGGCCCACTCTGGAAAACAGTATGGATGTTGTTCAAGAAGTTAAAAATAGAGCTACTGTATGAACCAGCAATTGCACTACTGGATATTTACCCCAAAGATACAGAGGTAGTGAAACAAAGGGGCACTTGCACCCCAATGTTCATGGCAGCCATATCCACAATATCTTTTAAAGACTGATACTCTTCAGAGGAATTTAAATCTAAATGAATTTCTAGTAAGGATGTTGCTGACTGGTCTATCACAGCTGCTAACTCAGGAAATGAAGAGGTAAACCCTGGTGTGCTACTGTGACCAACTGTTCCCTCCCAGGGAATCCCAGGAGGGCTGGACAAATCGAGAGCACAGTCCCCAGCCACACTCACAACACTGTTGCCAAACTTGGATAAGCTCAGTGCAAGAGAAGCCAATAACTCAAGAGATGAGCATTTGGAAAAGAATAAAGGAGAAATTTATTTTGGGTGCTGGCAGCCAGGGGAGGTGGCAGGTTCAACCTTAAAATCCCACCTCTCTGCCTACAAGATGGACAGAGTTTTATGAGGAAAGATTAAGGAAGTATATACAAGAGAGCAGGCAGAGAGTGGGTGATCATGGATGGGGGCTGGTATGTGTTCAGCCAATTATCAGGGACAGGGAGAGGATGTGTGAGGTGTGATCCTCTCAGCATTCCATTATGATCAGGGCTTTTCTGGTCTGGCATTGGGATGTTCCAGTCATTGCAATACACCTTCATTAATGTCTCAATAAAGTGTGATAAGAAATAAACACAATAGTTTTCAGTTAAGAATGTGAGTTAAGTGATCGTATCTATTTCTGGTTTTAACTGTTGTGGTCTATAGTTGAACATGAGGGCTTGCTAAAAAGAAAAGTAGAAAATTTAAGGTTTTGTCTGAAAGGGGAGAAATAAAAATGCATTTCTCATTACATTTCATAGTGGCATTAAATGTCGCATAATAGATCTCTACCAAAAGTTTTGCTGGTGAGGAGTTGGAAACTAGAAAGGCATGGTGTTGTTAAGAAAGCCTAAAGATATTGGGGTGACCTGAGATATTGGTAATGAAATAGATTGCCCTGAGACTCTGACAACCTCATTAGAATCAGAGGTGACAGGTAGAGATAAATCCTCTTAGCAGATCGTAAATTCCCACCAGTGTCAATTTTAAAATCCAGATTTTGATTCTTCTTAAAAAAATCTAATGGTGAGCTCTGGGACGTGACTGAGGATCAGCTGATCTCATCAGTCAGTAGTGAATTGTCTAATAGGAAGGGAAAAAGTTGACTCTCTGGGGGTGCTGGGACCTTGGAGGATTATTTTTAAAATGTTCTTTTCTCTTAAGTGCAGGACAATTATTCTTCCAATGGCCTGCTTTTTTTTTCTTTCACAATGTCTGCAAATGCTTAGAGGAAAAATAGGAAGGCTTTGAGTTGGTTTTAAAGCTATACTTTCATCTCTCTAAAGATTTAAGTTGCAGAGCAACAATTTTTGATTTTAAGTTTTTCCCCCTGTTTTCCTAAAACCTATTCTCAAATAATTGAGTAACTATTTCTATCATGACACTTATAGGCTGGCTGGCCCATCCAACTACATTATTTTATATTTGCCTCTTTATGTCAGGGAGAAATTTCCTACTAAAGTGGAAATTAAAAGTTTCCTTTCTTAAAAAAAAAAAAAGATTCCTGTGCTCTGGAGCTTCTGGGTTTAGTGTAGTAATGCCTTTGAAAATTTTGCATAAAGCATTCAGCAAAGACCTTCAGATGCTCTCCTTTCTGAGTGCGCAATACAACATTAGACTAATTCATTTTAGGGTGGAAAGCCTCTAAAATTTTACCTATCAAGTCTTGAATATCATCCTCTAGCTGAGCTATTTCCTGGTCACGTTTATAAGGGTCTGGGAGAGTTTCTGGCCATCTGTTTTTTCCTTGTGAGGGGAGGTTTTCTCTAGGGGTCCATCTGTCTTATTTAACTACAGTATAATCATGGGAGGGGAAAAACACCCCTTAGCAGTCTCTGTGAGAGGAATCGTGAATGGCCACCAATCTTTCTAATTGCCCTCTAAATTTCGTAGGATCTTCTGAACATAGAAGTAAAAGGGCTTTATAATTTAATTTATAATTTATAATTTAAAAGATCTGTTATACAAGGGAAATGAATTCTTCACTGTGGGGGTCCAAGATATACCCACAATGGACATTGCATAGGAAGGCCCCAAACTGGTAGTACCTGATTACTGATCACTGGAAGGAAGGAGGAGCTGCAAGACACAATAAAACAATCATCATCACCACCTGTCCTAGGTGTTTCTGCTACATTCATTCCTGACATTTGGCATTTATAGAAATAAACTGTATACCCTGGACGTGGAGGTCAGGTCATGGTGTTTTCTGTAAATCTTCTAAGGAAAGAGATGATAAAACAAGTAGGTGTGTGTTTAGGTATTTTCTGAGGACATTGGAGAAGTTTGGGGAGCTAAGGAAATTTGTTGAGGTGATAGGGTTGGATTTTGAAAAGGGGAATTTAGACCAGGGGCCCAGACATCCAAAAAATCTTCTGGAGGGTCAAAGACAGGGAGTTGGGAATAATGAGATGTAGGAGAGGGTGTAAAGAGGGAATTTACATTGGATGTGGATTTTAATTTTTGTTCTAAGTTCAATTTCTTTTTTCTTTTTTTTTTTTCATCTTGTTAAAGGAGTCTCTAAGGCTAGCCCTGATATTCCTATGTGTCTTTTTATGGAAAGACTTGGAGGTGACTTCCGAGGTTTAGAATAAATATTTACCATGAATGTGAGAGGCAGTCCTGAAGTGGGTGCAGAAGATACAGCATCCATGACTGAAAAGTTTACTCTCAGAGTTATCCTAAGAAAGCAAAGACCTTTATTGTCATAGGCAGTAAGTATAGTGTAAACAGTGTCTCTTCTCTCTCACAAGCCCCTAATGGACTGGAACCTCTTATGACAAACTCCTCTGAGAGCTGGCATGGCTGGACAAAGAAAATGTAGCAGAAACAAAAGGAAACAAGGACTATCTCTGGGAGGAATGGGATCAGTAGACATGAAGACTACTTATAACAAATCTTTATCAAAGTCACTATATGCCAGAAATGAATTCACACAAGTATTTTTTCCTGCTATTTTAAATTTAGACAAAGAAAAGGACTTTCACCACTCTTGCTTCCACCAGATTTTGCAGGCAGAGATCCAAGAGGCTTTTGTGGTAAGAATTTCTACCTTATGCCAGCTATTGTCAAAGGTCCCGGGATCTCTCAGCTGCAATAGTCCTAAGATGGGCAGTGTGCAGCCAGTGGAGGATCTCATATTGGGCACCAAAACTGTAGGGAAGGAAGTTTTCCTTTCTTCCTTTCTCAGTTCTAGTCTAATAATTTAATTGACACAAGACAAATTAACAGAAGAAAAAACAAATTTTAATCTCAAAAATCTGGGAGCTTATAGAAATATGAGACTCAAAGAAGTGACCAAAGCAGGCATGTTTTGGACAAAAGGACAATGCATTCACAAGGAATTGACAAGACAAAAAAATTTGGGCTTCTGTAGTAAATTGGTGAAGAAATAGGTCAGTCTATATAGGCTTGGAACCCTAAGTTCTCTCTCTCGTGATAAAAATATCTCTCTACCTTCTGGTATAGGGAGGGTACCTTTCATAGGGAAGATATACTTCCTGCTTTCAGGGGGACAGGGGAGGGTCAAATGCACCTTATACCAGCTGCTTCTTAAGTAACTTTGATTCAAAGTGATCAATATGCCAAAGTGGCATATTTTATGGTGGACTACTCTGAACCCCATCAATGGAAATAGGGAATAATTCTTTGTCAACTGTGACAGTGCCAGTTGATATAGGCAGGAATCATCAATGGATGCTGAAGTTGATGAACAGAAGAGGAAAATTAATTTCCTCTCTACCTTTCTAGGTTTTTAGCTGAGACTCCTCTATTATAAAAGACAAATTAACAATAGAAAAACAGATGTTTAATAACATGTAAACTTCTGTATACATGAGAGATACCCAAGAAAACTGAATAACATGCACAAATGGCTTGAGACAATACCTTAAATACCATCTTCAGCTAAAGACAAAAGATACTGGTGTCAGCAGAGGGAGGAGTGCCATTATGGGAGGTTATCAGGGAAAAACACAGAAAACCAGGGTAAAGCTATTATGTAGATTTAAGTAAGTGACTTCTTCATTAATAAGAGTGCCATGTGATTTAGAGCCTTTCTTCTCTTCCTGGTAGAGAAAAGGATACACGCTTACAAATGGAGATTTCAATCAAAGGGGGAAAAAGAGGCAAACCAAGAAACAGACTCAACTCTAGAGAACAAACTGATGGTCACCAGAGACGAAGTGGGGGAGTGGGAGAAATAGGTGATGCATTTGTTGTGATGAGCACTGGGTGTTGTATGTAAGTGTTGAATTACTAATTGTACACCTGAAACTAATATTACACTGTATGTTAACTAATCAAACTTTAAATAAAAACTTTTTTTTAAAAAGAGATTTCCTTTATAAATGTAAATGTCCCTTGGAAAAGAATAACTTCCCCTCAGTTTTTGGAGCTTCACCTATGCCTGGTGTTTCCTAAAATTAACCATCTCAGGATAATACTTATGCCAAAGAGACATATTTTGGGGTGTCACATTCTGTTCCTCTTCAATGGAGGAGATTTGGTGAGAAATATGATATTGGTGTAATATTGGACTATCTCCTTACAAAATGCTAATCAAATACAAAGAAAATGACAATTTTTTTTGTAAAGAAACCTGGGAGAGACCAAGTTGACCAGATGATCAAGAGTAACATGACCAACAATGGTCTGGACCAACATTGTGTCCCATATAATTGATGAGCTAAGAAAGGAGCAGCAGAAATTTTGTGGGATTCCCTGGCAAGCATGCATGGCCTGAGTCTGGCCAGGGTAATGTTGAATGGGCCCAGGTGAAGGAACATTTAACAGAAGGAAATGCCTGAGAAGGACCAAGACAGCAGGAGAGAAGAACTGTTCCAGATTGAAGGAAACTGATGCAGTGTGATACTATGCTCTGAATGTTTGTGCCCACCTCAAATTTATGTTGAAACTTTAGCCCCCAATATGATGTTATTCAGAAGTGAGGCCTTCCGGAAATCATTAGGTCATGAGATCCATGCCCTTATAAAAGAGGCCAGAGAGAATTTGTTTGCCCTTCCACCATGTGGGTGAAGGGTAGCAGAATATGCCATTCCAACATATGTTTTTTTTTTTTTGTCATAAGAATTATCTTGAGCTGATTATTTTAAGAAACTGCATACACAAAAGAAGCTCAGAAAGCAGAGTAGAAGTTACCCTATTGTAAGGAAAATCTTGACTTATAAAGGAAATTTCCATTACAAAGTGAGCCTATACCAGGTAGAGAACTACTACCAAAGAAAACTTTTTCACCTGAGAGACTTAGCTGCAGGGCAAGGAATATTTGTTTGTGGAACATTTTCTCCTCTCACCTTCCTGTGAATTGCCTTCCCCTCTTTGAAGCCCCACCCCTATCATTTCCAATTTCTATCCCAGCTCAGGCTGATATATAAGCCTTAATAGTCTGGCTGCCTTTTGAGGTTAATGTTTTTGTGGGGCTCCCATATGTACATACGTAATTAAAATTGTTTTATTTCTCTTGTTAATCTGTCTTGTATTATAGGCAGGTCTCAGCCATGAACACAGAAGGCTAGAGAAAAAGTATTATTTCTCCACTACATGAAGATACAAGAAAACTGCCACAAGAAGAGGGCCCTCAACCCAACCGTGCTGGCATCCTGATCTCAGACTTCCAGTTTCCAGAACTCTAAGAAATAAATGTGTGTTGTTTATAAGCTACCTAGACTATGGTCATGGACTAAGACACATAACAACTAACTATGTACTAGTTTCTTCATAAGATCCTAAACCAGAAAGGAAAAAATAAGTGGTTGAAATAATGAGGAAAATTTGAATGGAGTCTATAGATTGGACGCTTGTATTGTTACATTGGTGATTTTCTGACTGGGAGGATTATAGATCGTGATGTAAGAGAGTGTTCTTGTTTTTAGGAGTTATGCCCTCTAGTATTTAGGGGTGATGGGGCATCATTTCTGTGTGTGTGTGTGTGTGTGTGTGTGTGTGTGTGTACACATATTACATAGAGAAGGGAGAGGAGGATGAGGATGGCAATAATGTAGTAAATAGAAATTTTAAGTGGAAAACCTAGAGTTTTTTATACTGCCCTAGTAACTTTTCTATAGATTTAAAACTATTAAAAAAAACTTGCATAAAAAAAGCAAACAAGTGGTGCCTGGGTGGCATAGTTGGTTAAGTGTCTGACTCTTTGTTTCAGTTCAAGTCATGATCTCAGGGTTGTGATATCGAGCCCCACATCTGGCTCTGTGCTGAGTTTGGAGTCTGCTTAAGACTCTCTCTCCCTCTGCTCCTCCTCCCCCGCTCTCTCTCTCTCTCTCTCTCAAAAAAATAAATATTTAAAATTAAAAAAAAAGCAAACAAAAATTCATGACACTTAAATCTTGTAAGAAAGAACAAAAATAGAAACTCAGAGTCCCATATTAAACTAAATAAAAGAAAACATTATAAAATGACACTGAGATAAGTTTTGAAATAAAAAAAGTGTTCATTTCATTCATCTAATCATTTCTGTTTAGTTCTACCACACAGCAGGCACTGTGTCAGTTGCTGGACTAACACCAAGATGAATAAGGCGTGAACCCTAGTTAAGGATACAGTTATGTATAAACATGATTAAAAACTCCAGCCAAAGTGACACAAAGAATTCATGCTTTAATTGCCCTCTCTGATCAAATGACATAGCAATTACTGGTGTTAAATTAATTAAACAAGGCCATTAGGCTGAGGCAGCCCTAACACCTTAGCAGCCTAGGTAAATAAACTAAAACCTAAGCCTATAAATGCCTCAAAGTTAAGAAATCAAAACCTAAGGACAACCAGTTACAAATAATCAACTAGTCTTTTCCAAATAATGCAACTCCTGATGCCAATCAAATAATTTCCTTGTTTTGCTTTCACAATTTCTCTATAAAAATCTTTCCTCTAGCTGCTGTGAGTGGGGTGCTCCTAACCACTTATGGTTTCTTGCTGCCTGATTTGAGGTGATATTTGTGAAAATAAAGCAAAGCGTTTAATATGCTTAGTTTTATTTTTTAAATTTAATTTTATTAGGTTATGTTAATCACCATACATTACATCATTGGTTTTTAATGTAGTGTTCCATGATTCATTGCATATAACACCCAGTGCTCCATGCAGTACGTGCCCTCTTTAATACCCTTCACCAGGCTAACCCATTCCCCCACCTGGCCTCCCCTCTAGAACCCTCAGTTTCTTTCTCAGAGTCCATAGTTTCTCATGGTTCATCTTCCCCTCCAGTTTCTCCCCCTTCATTTTCCCCTTCCTACTATCTTCTTCTTTTTTTTTAAAACATATAATGTATTATTTGTTTCAGAGGTACAGGTCTGTGATTCAACGGTCTTACACAATTCACAGTGCTCACCATAGCACATAACCTCCCCAATGTCTATCACCCAGCCACCCCATCCCTCCCACCCCCCACCACTCCAGCAACCCTCAGTTTGTTTCCTGAGATTAAGAATTCCTCAAATCACTGAGGTTATATGATACATGTCTTTCTCTGGTTGACTTATTTCACTCAGCATAACACCCTCCAGTTCCATCCATGTCATTGCAAATGGAAAGATTTCATTCCTTTTGATGGCTGCATAGTAGTCCATTGTATATATAAACCACATCGTCTTTATCCATTCATCTGTCAATGGACATCTTGGCTCTTTCCACAGTTTGGCTACTGTGGACATTGCTGCTATAAACATCGGGGTGCATGTACCTCTTCGGACCCCTACATATGTATCTTTGGGGTAAATACCCAGTAATGCAATTGCTGGGTCATATGGTAGCTCTATTTCCAACTTTTTGAGAAACCTCCATACTGCTTTCCAGAGTGGCTGCACCAGCTTGCATTCCCACCAACAGTGTAGGAGGGTTCCCCTTTCTCTGCGTCCCCGCCAACATCTGTCATTTCCTGACTTGTTAATTTTAGCCATTCTGACTGGTGTGAGGTGGTATCTCACTGAGGTTTTGATTTGGATTTCCCTGATGCTGAGCGATGTTGAGCACTTTTTCGTGTGTCTGTTGGCCATTTGGATGTCTTCTTTGGAAAAATGTCTGTCCACATCTTCTGCCCATTTCCTGATTGGATCATTTGTTCTTTGGTTGTTGAGTTTGATAAGTTCTTTATAGATTTTGGATATTAGCCTTTGATATGTCTTTTGCAAATATATTCTCCCATTCTGTCGGTTGTCTTTTGGTTTTGTTGACTGTTCCTTTTGCTGTGCAAAAACTTTTTATCTTGATGAAGTCCCAATAGTTCATTTTTGCCCTTGCTTCCCTTGCCTTTGGTGATGTTTCTAGGAAGAAGTTGCTGTGGCTGAGGTCAAAGAGGTTGCTGCCTGTGTTCTCCTTTAGGATTTTGATGGACTCCTGTCTCATATTTAGGTCTTTCAACCATTTTGAATCTATTTTTGTGTGTGGGGTAAGGAAATAGTCCAGTTTCATTCCTCTGGGTGTGGCTGTCCAATTTTCCCAACACCACTGTTGAAGAGACTCTCTTTTTTCCAGTGGACATTCTTTCCTGCTTTGTCGAAGTTTAGTTGACCATAGAGTTGAGGGTCCGTTTCTGGGCTCTCTATTCTGTTCCATTGATCTATGTGTCTGTTTTTGTTCCAGTACCATGCTGTCTTGATGATGACAGCTTTGTAATAGAACTTGAAAACGGAATTGTGGTGCTGCCAGCTTTGCTTTTCTTTTTCAACATTCTTCTGGCTATTCGGGGTCTTTTCTGGTTCCACACAAATTTTAGGATTATTTGTTCCATTTCTTTGAATAAAGTTGATGGTATTTTGAGAGGGATTGCATTGAATGTGCAGATTGCTCTAGGTAACATTGACATCTTCACAATATTTGTTCTTCCAATCCATGAGCATGGAATGTTTTTCTATTTCTTTGTGTCTTCCTCAATTTCTTTCATTAGTATTTTATAGTTTTTTGAGTACAGATTCTTTGCCTCTTTGGTTATATTTATTCCTAGATATCTTATGGATTTGGGTGCAATTGAAATGGGATTGACTCCTTACTTTCTCTTTCTTCTGTCTCGTTGTTGGTGTATAGGAATGCCACTGATTTCTGTGCATTGATTTTATATCCTGCCACTTTACTGAATTCCTGTATGAGTTCTAGCAGTTTTGAGGTGGAGTCTTTTGGGTTTTCCACATAAAGTATCATATCATCTGCAAAGAGTAAGAGTTTGACTCATTCTTTGCTGATTTGGATGCCTTTTATTTCTTTTAGTTGTCTGATTGCTATGGCTAGGACTTCTAATATTATGTTGAATAGCAGTGGTGATAGTGGACATCCCTGGCATGTTCCTGACCTTAGGGGGAAAGCTCTCAGTTTTTCCCCATTGAGAATGATATTCTCTGTGTGTTTTTCACAGATGGCTTTTATGATATTGAGGTACGTACCCTCTCTCCCTAACTCTGAAGAGTATTGATCAAGAAAGGATGCTGTGCTTTCTCAAATGCTTTTTCTGCATCTATTGAGAGGATCATATGGTTCTTGTTCTTTCTTTGATTAATGTATTGTATCACATTGATTGATTTGCAGATGTTGAACCAACCTTGCAGCCCAGGGATAAATCCCACCTGGTTGTGGTGAATAATCCTTTTAATGTACTGTTGGATCCTATTGGGT
Source organism: Eumetopias jubatus (assembly GCF_037043125.1). Lineage (NCBI taxonomy): Eukaryota > Metazoa > Chordata > Mammalia > Carnivora > Otariidae > Eumetopias > Eumetopias jubatus. The sequence continues at coordinate 41,843,398 of NW_028274808.1, forward strand.
AGTATTTTGGTGAGAATTTTTGCATCCATGTTCATCAGGGATATTGGTCTGTAATTCTCCTTTTTGATGGGGTCTTTGCTTTTGGAATGAGGATAATACTGGCCTTGTAGAATGAGTTTGGAAGTTTTCCTTCCATTTCTATTTTTTGGAACAGTTTCAGAGGAAGAGGTATTAATTCTTCCAGAAATGTTTGGTAGAATTCCCCTGGGAAGCCATCTGGCCCTGGGCTCTTATTTTTTGGGAGATTTTTGATGACTGCTTCAATTTCCTTAGTGGTTATAGGTCTGTTCAGGTTTCCTATTTCTTCCTGGCTTAGTTTTGGTAGTTGATAAATCTCTAGGAATGCATCCATTTCTTCAAGGTTATCTAATTGGCTGGCATAGAGTTGCTCATAAAATGTTCTTATAATTGTTTGTATTTCTTTGGTGTTGGCTGGGATCTCTCCTCCTTCATTCATGATTTTATTTGGGTCAATTTTCTTTTCTTTTTGATAAGTCTGGCCAGGGGTTTATCAATCTTGTTAATTCTTTCAAAGAACCAGCTTCTAATTTCATTGATCTGTTCTACTGTTCTTTTGGTTTCTATTTCATTGATTTCTGCTCTGATCCTTATTATTTCTCTTCTCCTGCTGGGTTTAGACCTTATTTGCTGTTCTTTCTCCAGGTCCTTTAGGTGTAGGATTAGGTTGTGTATTTGAGACCTTTCTTGTTTCATGAAAAAGGCTTGTATTGCTATATACTTTCCTCTTAGGACTGCCTTTGCTGCATCCCAGAGATTTTGAACAGTTGTGATTTCATTTTCATTGGTTTCCATGAATTTTTTTTAATTCTTCTTTAATTTCCTGGTTGACCCATTCATTCTTTAGTAGGATGCTCTTTAGCCTCCATGTATTTGAGTTCTTTCTGACTTTCCTCTTGTGATTGAGTTCTAGTTTCTAAGCACTGTGGTCTGAAAATATACAGGGAATGATCCCAATCTTTTGGTACCGGCTGAGACTTGATTTGTGACCTAGGATGTGATCTATTCCAGAGAATGTTCCATGGGCACTAGAGAAGAATGTGTATTCTCTTCCTCTGGAATGGAATGTTCTGAATAGATCCGTGAAGTCCATTTGGTCAGTGTGTCATTTAAAGTCTTTATTTCCTTGTTGATCTTTTGCTTAGATGATCTGTCCTTTTCAGTGAGGGGGGGTCTTAAAGTCCTGCACTATTATTGTATTGTTGTCAATGTGTTTGTTTGCTTTTGTTATTAATTGGCTTATATAATTGTCTGCTCCCATGTTAAGGGTATAGATATTTACAATAGTTAGATCTTCTTGTTGGAATAGATCCTTTAAGTACAATATAGTGTCCTTCCTCATCTCTTATTATAGTCTTTGGTTTAAAACCTAATTTGTCTGATATAAGGATTGCCACCCCAGCTTTCTTTTGGTGTCCACTAGCATGGTAAATTGTTTTTCACCCCTTCACTTTCCATCTGGAGGTGTCTTTGCATCTAAAATGAGTCTCTTGCAGACAGCATATCAATGGGTCTTGTTTTTTTATCTAATCTGATAGCCTGTGTCTTTGGATTAGGGCATTTAGCCCATTTATATTCAGGGTAACTATTGAAATATATGAATTTAGTGCCATTGTATTGTCTGTAAGGGGACTGTTACTGTATATTGTCTCTGTTCCTTTCTGGTCTATGTTGCTTTTAGGCTCTCTCTTTGCTTGGAGGACCCCTTTCAATATTTCTTGGAGGGCTGGTTTCATGTTTCCAAATTCCTTTAGTTTTTGTTTGTCCTGGAAGCTTTTTATCCTCCATTTTCAATGACAGCTTAGCTGGATAAAGTATTCTTGGCTGCATATTTTTCTCATTTAGTGCTCTGAATATATCATGCCAGTCCTTTCTGGCCTGCCAGGTCTCTGTGGATAGGTCTGTCGCCAATCCAATGTTTCTATGATTGTAGGTTACAGATGTCTTCTCCTGAGCTACTTTCAGGATTTTCTCATTGTCTCTGAGACTCATAAGTTTTACTATTAGATGTCGGGGTGTTCAAATATTTTTATTGATTTTGAGTGGGGTTTCTGTGCCTCCTGGATTTTGATGCCTGTTTCCTTCCCCAAATTAGGGAAGTTCTCTGCTACAATTTGCTCCAATATACCTTCTGCCCCTCTCTCTCTTTCTTCTTCTTCTGGGATCCCAATTATTCTAATATTGTTTTTTGTTATGGTATCACTTATTTCTTGAATTCTTCCCTAGTGATCCAGGAGTTGTTTAACTCTCTTTTTCTCAGCTTCTTTATTTTCCATCATTTGGTCTCCTATGTCACTAATTCTCTCTTCTGCCTCATTTATTCTAGCACTTAGAGCCTCCATTTTTTATTGCACCTCATTAATAGCCTTTTTGATTTCGAGTTGGTTAGATTTTAGTTCTTTTTTTTTTCTCCAGAAAGGTTTCTCTAATATCTTCCCTGCTTTTTTAAAGTCAACTAGTATCTCTAAAATTCTGAACTCTAGTTCCGACATCTTACTAATGTCCATATTGATTAGTTCCCTGGCAGTTGGTACTGCCTCTTGTTCCTTTTTTTTGAGGTGATTTTTTCCGTCTTGTCCTTTTGTCCAGAGAAGAATAGATGAATGAGAGAACAAAATGCTAGCAGGGTAACAACAACCCCAGAAAAATATACACTAAACAAATCAGAAGAGACCTGAAACCGGGGGAAAAGGAAGGGAAAGAAAGAAAGAGAAAAGGAAAGAAAAAGAAAAATATAAAAGAAAAGAATATGATCAAATATGATCAGGCTGGTGCATAGATCAGTGCCACACTCTAGATTTTGGGTGTATTTTGGTGTATTAGAAGTAAGTGCCTCCCAAAATTTTAAAGAAAGAAAAACTTATATATGTACAAAAATAAGGGTAAATATGATGAAGGGATGGAATATGACTGTAAAGATGAAAATTATAAAAGATTTTATTAAAGGAATTGATAAGATAAGAAGTTGGTTGAAAAAAGAAAGAAGAGGAATTAAAAAAAAAAGGGGGAGAGAATATGATCAGGCAGGAGACTAGAAAAAAGCCATACACTAGAGATTTAAGGTATATTTTGGTCTGTTAGAAGAAATTGTATCTCAAAATTTTAAAAAGATAAAACTTATATATATACACCAAAAATGAGGTTAACTACTATGAAGGGATAGAATATGACTCTAAAAATGAAAAATAAAAAATATTTTTAAAAAAGGGATTGATAAGATGTTGGTTGAAAAAGGGGAAAGAAAAATTCAGAAGAAAAAGAGAAAAAAAGAAAATTTAAAAAATTAACTTTGAACGACTAAAGAATCAGGGAGAAAAATGCCTTGAATTCTATGTGCTGTATCCCCCTAGTGCTGGAATTCTGCCGTTCTCATTGATCGGTAAACTTGGTCTTGGCTGGCTGTTCTTGCTGATCTCCTGGGGGAGGGGCCTGTTGCCATGGTTCTCAAATGTCTTTGCCGGAGGCAGAATTGCCATGCCCTTGCCAGTCCGGTCTAAGTAATCTGCTCGGATTTGCTCTCATAGCTTTTGTTCCCTGCAAGTTTTCCCTACAGCTTTGGAGGACAAGAGTGAAAATGGAGGCCCCAATCTCTACCCTGGAGGAGCCCAGAACTCGGAGCCCCACTCCTCAATGTGCTCCCAAAGAAAAGCAGTCAATCACTCTTTTCTCCCTGGTCTCGGCCGCACTCCGTGCTCATCTGGCCTGTGACCGAGCATTTCTATCTCTGGCACAGGACCCTGTTTGTAATCTCCAAACCCAGAAGATTCCTGTGGTGCACTCCTGTGCTGCTCCTTCCTAGGGAGGAAGGGGAGTCTCCCCAGATCTGCTGCTTGTTGGGTCTTTGCTGGAAGAGCAGTGGCCCAACTGTGCCATGGATCATGGTTTATGGCAACCCCGAGCTGAGCACCCACTTCTCGGCTCTGGCTCTGCAGCTGGCTTCCCTGCTCTGATACCTGGGAGCCCTGCTCTCCTCAGGCACCCCCAGTCTTTCTGTGGGCCCGAAGGTCCTGAGACCACACTGTCCCAGCGAGGGTTCCACCCCCCGCTAGCCACTGGAATGAGTCCCTCAGTGGAGCAGACTTCTAAAATTCTGATTTTGTGCTCCGCTGCTCTATTACTTGCCAGTAGCAGCTGATGGAGGTCCCGACCCACCGTCTATCTTCCCGAATATTGCCTCAAATTCACTTCTCCCCACATCCTACCTCCCAGAAAGTGGTCGCTTTTCTGTTCCGAGAGTTGTTGCTATTCTTTTCTTTGATCTCCTGTTGAGTTCGCAGGTATTCAGAATGGTTTGATCCCTATCTAGCTGAATTCCTGGGACCAGACGAAATTTAGGTCTCCTACTCCTCCTCCATCTTGCTCCTCCCCCTCCAGTTTTATCTTTTAACAGTGGTAAAACCAAAATGACATAGCTGAGCTCAAAAACCAGACAAACATTTCTATGAGTTGGAAGTTGAGTAGTTAACAAGGCTAAAGGGACTGGGCTGGAAATAGGTATCGTGGTCAGAATTCACATTCTGCTAGGAAAAGATGACTGTAAACAAGTCCTATTTGAGCAGAAAGGGTTGAGGTGAGGGGAGAGGGGCACTACCCTGAGCCAAACTTGTATCTAGAAGTCAAAGGCTGCGGTGTCTGATTGTTGTTGCTAGGACTTCTAGTACTGTGTTGAACAATAGTGGTGAGAGTGGGCATCCTTGATGTGTTCCTGAACTTAAGGGAAATGCTCTCAACTTTTCCCCCTTGAAGATGATATTTGCTGTGAGTTTTTCATAGATGGATTTTATGAACTTGAGGAATGTTCCCTCTATCCCTATACTCTGAAGAGTTTTATCAGGAAAGGATGCTGTAATTTGTCAAATGCTTTTTCTGCATCAATTGAGAGGACCGTATGGTTCTTCTCTCTCCTCTTATTAATGTGTTCTATCACATTGATTGATTTGCAAATGTTGAACCACCCTTGCATCCCAGGGATAAATCCAACTTGGTCGTGGTGGATGATCCTTTTAATGTATTGTTGGATCCTATTAGCTAGGATTTTGTTAAGGGTTTTGGAACCCATATTCATCAGGGATATTGGTCTGAAATTCTCCTTTTTGATGGGGTCTTTGCCTGGTTTGGGGATTAAGGTAATGCTGGCCTCATAGAATAAGTCTCGAAATTTTCCTTCTGTTTCTATTTTTTGAAACAGCTTCAGGAAAATAGGTATTATTTCTTTGAATGTTTGGTAGCATTCCTCAGGGAATCCATCAGGCCCTGGACTCTTGTTTTTTGGAGGTTTTGATCACTGTTTCAATCTCATTACTGGTTATTGGCCTATTCACATTGTCAATTTCTTCCTATTTCAGTCTTGGCAGTTTATAGGTTTCCCGGAAGGCATCCATTTCTTCCAGGTTCCTCAATTTATTGGCATCGAGTTGTTGATAATAATTTCTAATAATTGTTTCTATTTCCTTGGTGTTAGTCGTGATCTCTCCCCTTTCATTCACAATTTTATTAATTTGGATAATTTCTCTTTTCTTTTGGATAAGTCTGGCCAGTGGTTTATCGATCTTATTAAGAACCAGCTTTAATTTTGTTGATCTTATCTACTGTGTTTCTGGTTTCTGATTCATTGATCTCTGCTCTAATCTTAATTATTTCTCTTCTAATGCATGGCTTAGGCATCATTTGTTGCTTTTTTCTAGTTCTTTAAGGTGTAGAGTTAGTTGGTGATTCGGAATTTTTCTATTTTTTTGAGTGAGGCTTGAATGGCTATGTATTTCTCCCTTAGGACTACCTTTGCAGTATCCCATAGGTTTTGGACTGATGTGTTTTCATCCTCATTGGTTTTCATGAATTGTTTAAGTTCTTCTTTGATTTCCTAGTTGACCCAAACATTCTTGAGTAGAGTGGTCTTTAGCTTCCAAGTGTTTGAATTTCTTCCAAATTTTTTCTTGTGATTGAGTTCCAGTTTTAAAGCATTATGGTCTGAGAATATGCAGGGAATAATCTCAATCTTTTGGTATCAGTTGAGACCTGATTTGTGACCCAGTATGTGGTCTATTCTGGAGAAAGTTCCATGTGCATTTGAGAAGAATGCGTATTGTGTTGTTTCAGGGTGGAATGTTCTGTATATATCTATGAGGTCCATCTGGTTTAATGTATCATTCAAAGCTCTTGTTTCTTTGTTGATTTTCTGCTTAGATGATCTGTCCATTGCTGAGAGTGGAGTATTGAGGTACTATACTCCAATTAACGTACTATTATCATATGACTTTTTATTTTGGTAAACAGTTGGCTTATGTAGATGGCTGCTCCTATGTTGGGGGTGTCGATATTTACAATTGTTAGATCTTTTTGTTGGATAGACCCTTTAAGTATGATATAGTGTCCTTCTGTGTCTCTAACTACAGTCTTTAGTTTAAAATCTAATTTGTCTGACATAAGGATTGCTATCCCAGCTTTCTTTTGAGGTCCGTTGGCATGGAAGATGGATCTCCATCCCTTCACTTTCAGTCTGGATGTATCTTTAGGTTCAAAATGAGTCTCTTGTAGCCAGTATATGGATGGGTCCTGTCTTTTTATCCAATCTGCAGCCCTGTGCCATTTTATGGGAGCATTTAGGCCATTCACATTGAGATTGATTATTGAAAGATATGAATTTATTGTCATCATGTTGCCTGTGAAGTCTGTGTTTCTATAGATAGTTCCTGTACATTTCTGTTCTATATCACTCTTGGGGTCTTTCTCCTTTTATAGAACTCTTCTTAATATTTCTTGCAAGGCTGGCTTAGTGGTCACATATTCTTTCAGTTTCTGCTGGTCTTTGAAGCTCTGCATCTCTCCATCCATTCTAAATGACAGCCTTGTTGGATAAAGTATTCTTGGCTGCATGTTCTTCTCATTTAGTACCCTGAATATATCTTGCCATCCCTTTCTGACTTGCCAGGTCTCTGTGGATAGGTCTGACATTATTCTGATGTTCCTCCCTCTGTATGTAAGGAATCTCTTCCCCCTAACTGTCCTTGGTTCTAAGATTTGCGAGTTTTACTATTACATGCAAGGGCGTTGGCCTATTTTCCTTGATCTTGGGACGGGTCCTCTCTGCCTCTAGGAAAAGAGTGTTTGTTTCATTCCCCAGATTAGGGAAGTTCTCAGTCATGATTTGCTCAAATATATCTTCTAGTCCTCTCTCTCTCCCCACCCCTCAGGGATACCAATAATTCTGGCATTGGAACATTTCATGATGTCACTTATTTCTTTGATTCTGTTTTCATGGATTTTGAGTTGTCTCTCCTTGGCCTCCTCTTTATCCTTCTTTTCTATCAGTTGGTCTTCTAGATCACTAATTCATTCTTCTGCCTTGCTTACCCTACCTGTTAGATTATCTAGATTAGATTGGATCTCATGGATAGCATTTTTAAGTTCTCCAAGTTCAGCTTTCATTTCTGCCCTTAGAAACTCTATGTTGCCATTAATCAATTTCTCCATTCTGGCTATTGTCTTCACAACTGCTACCCTGAATTCAATTTCCAACATCTTGGTTTTATCTGTATCCATTTGTCAATCTGTGGCAGAAGTCACAGTCTCTGAGTCTTTCCTATTTTGGGGGTTCCTCCACCTAGTCCTTCTGTTGAGGGGTGGTTGAGGGAATGTACAGAGTTCAAATTATTGACCACAACCCAAGCAAGATGCATCTGTTTTATAGGGACCTTAGGGTTGCCAGCCTCTTGTTCTCCCAGCCTGTCTTCTGGGGGAGAGGCCTGCCTTGCTGTTACTCAGGTAACCCTGTTTGGGCAGAGTTGCCCTGCCCTTGTGGGGGGATGGGCTCAGTGAAAACCGTTTTTTTGGGCTTTTGTTCTCTGGCAGCTTTCCCTGGTCGCTTTCCATGTCTCTTCCGAGAGTCAGAGCAGAAGAGATCATTTCCAACCCTCTGCATCAGAACAGAGAGATCACAGTCTGTTCTTCACTGAGCTCTCCAGGCCACACTATCTCTGTTTCTGTTTGTGCTGCTATAAACTGCAGCATCCTGAGTTGTGTGCCCCTCAGCAGGGCTCCCAGTTCTCACCTCCAGGTCGGGGCATGGGGGCATGTCTCTGCCCTTTGTGCTTCTAAAACCACCAGCTGCCCCCAGTTCCCATGCAAGGCCCTGCCACTTCAGGTTTCAGTCTGAGGGGGCTGCCCTAAAGTCCTTTCTCTCCTGCTACTGGTCTGCGAGTCTGTGCCCTGTTCCCAGTGTGGGAGGCTATCACTCACCAATGGTGTAGGATCCCCATGTCTCCCTACCCCTTCCATTTATCTTTGGATATGTGCCTGTAGAATCACGGCTCCCTGTTTCATACCTCGAAACCAACTGCCTGCGATATTCTGTTTGTAGAGTTCCAGATATATCTTCTTACATCTCAGACTGATTTCGTGGGTCTTCAGAGTGGTCTGGTGGACATCCAGCTCAATTCCGGGGACCGGTTGGAATAGGGTCCCCTACTCCTCTGCCATCTTTTCCTCCCCACTCTTTCATTCTCAATTAAAATGTCTCAGATCCTATTAAATATCTTTTTCTGGATAGAAATACAAATTGGTAATTACAACTTTAAAAATAATTTTTTAAAGATTTTATTTATTTGAGAGAGAGAGAGAGAGCAAGAGAGCACAAGCAGGGGGAGTGGCAGAGAGAGAGGGAGAAGAAAGCTCCCTGCTGAGCAGGGAGCCTGATGTGGGGCTTGATCCCAGAACCTTAGGATCATGACCTGAGTCTAACAGATGTTTAACATGATGAGCCATCCAGGCACCTTGGTAATTACCACTTCTTAAAAAACAATTTTATGCTTTGCACTTTTTCACACTGCAATATCTCCAAAATCTGAAAGCATTCCAGAATTTCTTTTGGAGAGCAGACACTTGTGATGCAAGTTGTCCCTGACAGATCATAAGAATCAAAACTAGAATAAGGGTCAGAGGTGCAAAGAACTTCATGCAGACATGTTAAGAAATGCTGTATCACCCACACTCTAATTGGCACCGGGACCAACGTGATGTAAAAAAATATGGAACATCAGCCTCTGAATTGAAAGAGCTAAAGACATTCTAGGAACATGTTAGCCCTTGAGTTTTTTACATGTATAGGGTAATATATAATAAAAATGTAATCTGCGGGGCACCTGGGCGGCTCAGTCATTAAGCATCTGCCTTCAGCTCAGGTCATGATCCCAGGGTCCTGGGATCAAGCCCTGCATAAGGCTCCCTGCTCAGCAGGAAGCCTGCTTCTTCCTCTACCACTCCCCCTGCTTGTGTTCCTGCTCTCATTCTCTCTCTCTCTCTCAAATAAGTAAACAAAATCTTTTTAAAAAATTGACATCTAAGTCAAAGAGTTCTTTTTTGATAAGCATAAAATAAAAATTATATGTGATAACAAAGCATAATAACAAGATTTAATTGGCAGTTTTCTTTTCTTTAATTGGTACATAGAATGCCATAAAATTATACCCTCTAGTCAGTAACATCCTGGATTTCATAGAATATGATACATTGCTTTTATTTAGTACATAGTTCCTACTAGGGATTTGTTCTGGGACACCACCTTTGATATTCCCATTATAAATCCAGGGCAGGAATGAGCTCCAAATTATCATTAAAAGATATTCTTACTTGGAGGTCTAGAAGGCCAAATGGAAGCAGCCACAAACTTGTTAGACAGAAAGAGGTAAGCCCAGATTTACTTGGAGCAAAAGAAAGAAGAAAAAAATCTCCTACTCAAAATGAGCCTGTCACTCAACATCCCAAAACTCATGACATTTAATAAAATAGACAACAAACACAAAAATCAGAAAAAGAATTCTCTCCAGTTGGAATTCTGTTTGTAGAGCAATATGGAAAATGCTTAAAAGTAAAGCTGTTTGTGATGTTCAAAGAGATAAATGAAGATGTATTTGCATTAAAAATAAGCAATTATATTTAAAGGCAGCAACTAAAAAAGAATGATATAATAAAAAATCATAGGGCACAAAAAAAAAGAGAGAGAGAGAGAGAAGCAAACCAAGAAAGAGACGTAACTATAGAGAACAAATTGATGGTTACCCAAGGGGAGGGGGGTGGGGGAATGGGTGAAATAGGTGATGGGGCTTAAGGAGTGAACTTGTGATGAGCACCAGGTATTACATGGAAGTGTTGAATCACTAAACTCTTTACCTGAAGCTAATATTACACTGTATGTTAACTAACTGGAATTTAAATAAAAACAAAAACAATTTTTAAAAATTTTTTGAAATGTTTTCTCATTATTTTATTTTTAAAAATGTTTTTATTTAAATAGAGTTAGCTACCATACAGTATTATATTAGTTTCAGGTATACAATATAGTGATTCAACACTTCCATACATCACCTGCTGCTCATAATGATAAGTTCACTTCTTTATCCCCATCACCTATTTATTCCATCTCCCTTGGCCCCTCCCCTCTAGTAACCATCATTTTTTAAAATTTATAATTAAGATTCTGTTACTTGACTTTTCTCTCCCTCCCTCTCTTTTTCCCCCCTTTGCTTGTTTGTTTCTTAAATTACACATTTGAGGAAAATCATATGGTATTTGTCTTTCTCTGACTGACTTATTTTGCTTAGCATAATACTCTGTAGATCTATCCATGTCATTGCAAATGGCAAGATTTCATTCTTTTTTATGGCTGGATAATATTCCATTGCATGTATATACCACATTTTCTTTATCCATTCATCAATTGATGGATACTGGGGCTGCTGCCTTTTCTTGGCTATTGTTAAGTAATGCTGCTATAAACATAGGGGTATATGTATCCCTTTGAATTAGTGTTTTTGTATTCTTTAATAAATACCCAGTAGAGCAATTGCTGGATTGTAGGTTTGTTCTATTTTTACCACATTGAGAAAACTCCATATTGTTTTCCAGAGTGGCTGCAGCAGTTTGCATTCCCACCAACAGTATAAGAGAGTTCCCCTTTCTCCACATCCTCACCAAAGCCTGTTGTTTCCTGTGTTGTTAATTTTAGCCATGTTGACTGGTGTGCAATGATATCTCATTGTAGTTTTGATTTGTATTTCCATGATGGTAAGTGATAATGAACATTTTTTCATGTGTCTGTTGGCCATCTAGACATCTTCTTTGGAGAAATGTCTGTTCATGTCTTCTGTCCATTTATTAATTGGATTATTTGTTTTGGGTGTTGAGTTTTATTGAATACTGACCCTTTATTGGATATATCATTTGCAAATATCTTCTCCCATTCAGTAGATTGCCTTTTAGTTTGGTTGATTGTATCCTCTCTTGCTTTTTATTTTAATGTAGTTGCATTAGTTTATTTTTGCTTTTCTTTCCCTTGCCTCAGGAGATATATCTAGAGAAAAGTTACTACCTTGATGTCAAAGAGGTTACTGCCAATGCTCTCGTCTAGGATTTTGATGGTTTCCTGTCTCACATTTAGGTGTTTCACCATCCATTTTGAGTTTATTTCTGTGTATGGTGTAAGAAAATGGTCAGTTTCATTCTTTTGCATGTTGTTGTCCAGTTTTCTCAACACCATTTATTAAAGAGGCTGTCCTTTTTCCCATTGAATATTCTTTCCTGTGTTGTTGAAGATTAATTAACTATAGTCTAGGTCATTCACTTCTGGGTTTTCTAATCTGTTCCACTGATCTATGTGTCTATTTTCATGTCCATACCATACTGTTTTGATTACAATGGTTTTGTAATATAACTTGAAGTCTGGAACTGTGATGCCTCCAGCTGGGTTTTCTTTTTCAAAATTGTTTTCCCTATTAAGGTTCTTTTGTGGTTCCATACAAATTTTAGGATTGTTTGTACTAGTTCTGTGAAAAATGCTGTTGGTATTTTGATAGGGATTGCATTAAATGTGTGGATTGCTTTGGTTAGTATAGACATTTTAACTGTATTTGTTCTTCCAATCCATGAGCATGGAATGTCTTTCCATTTCTTTGTGTCATCTTCAATTTCTTTCATTAGTGTTTTATAGTTTTCAGAGTACAGGTCTTTCTCCTCTTTGGTTCAGTTTATTCCTAGTATCTTATTATTTTTGGTGCAATTATAAATGGAAATGTTTTCTTAATTTCTCTTTCTGCTGTTTTATTATTAGTGTCTAGAAATGCAACAGATTTCTGCACATTGATTTTGTATCCCGCAACTTTACTGAATTCATATATCAGTTTTAGCAGTTTTTTGGTGGAGTCTTTTGGGTTTTCTAGATGTAGTATCATGTCATTGGCAAACAGTGAAATTTCTGCTTCTTCCTTACCAATTTGGTTGCATTTTATCTCTTTTTGTTGTCCAATAAATGTGGCTAGGACTCTAAATACTATGTTAAGTAAAAGTGGTGAGACCGGACATCCTTGTTTTGTTTCTGACCTTAGGGGAAAATCTCTCAGTTTTTCCCCGTGAATATGGTGTCCATTGTGGGTTTTTCATCTATGGCTTTTATTATGTTGAGGTATATTCCCTCTAAACCTACTTTGTTGAGTTTTTTTTTTTTTTAATGAATGGTTGTTGTACTTTGTCAAATGCTTTCTTTTCATCTATTGAAATGATCATATGATTCCTACCTTTTCTTTTATTAATGTGATATATCACATTGATTAATTTGTGAATATTAAACCACCTTTGCAAACTGGGAATAAATCCCACTTGACCGTGGTGAATGATTTTTTAAAATTTATTGTTAAATTCAGTTTGCTAGTATTTTGTTGAGGATTTTTGATTGTATGTTCATCAGAGATATTGGCCTGTAGTTCTCTTTTCTTGTGGTGTCTTTATCTGGTTTTAGTATCAGTGTAATGCTGGCCTCATAGACTGAATTTGAAAGTTTTCCTTCCTATTCTAGTTTTTGGAGTCTTTTGAGAAGAATAGGAATTAATTCTTCTTTAAATGTTTGGTAGGATTTGCCTGTGAAGCCATCTGGTCCTATACTTTTTTGTTGTTGTTTTGGGAGTTTTTTGATTACTGATTCAATTTCTTTACTGGTTATCAGTCTGTGCAAAGTTTATATTTCTTCCTGCTTTGGTTTTTGGAGGTTATATTTCTCGGAATTTATCCATTTCTTCCAGGTTGCCCAATTTGTTGGCATATAGTTCTTCATGATTGTCTTTTATAATTGTATTTCTGTAGTGTTGGTTGTTATTTCTCTTCTTTCATTTGTCATTTTATTTCTTCAAGTCTTTTTTTTTCTTGATAAGTCTGGCTAGAGGTTTATCAATTTTATTGATTTTTTTCAAAGAACCAGCCCCTGGTTTCATTGATGTGTTCTATTGTTTTTTATGGATTTTGTTTGTTTGTTTTTTAGTTTCTATATCATTTATTTCTGTTCTAATCTTTATTACATCTTTTTGCTGGTTTTAGGTTTTGTTTATTGTTATTTTTCTATCTCCTTTAGGTATAAATTTAAGTTGTTTGAGATTTTTCTTGCTTCTTGAGGTAGGCCTGTATTGCTATATACTTCCCTCTTAGAACTGCTTTTGCTGCATCCCAAAGGTTTTGGACGATTGCGTTTTCATTTTTGTTTCTATGTGATTTTCTATTGTTTTATTTCTGGTTGACCCATTCATTGTTTAGTAGCATGTTATTTAACCTTCATGTATTTGTGATCTTTCCAGATTTTTTCCTTTAGTTGGCTTCTAGTTTCATAGGTTTGTGGTCAGAAAAGATGCAAGGTATGACTTCATTCTTTTTTAATTTGTTGAGGCTGTTTTGTGGCCTAATATGTGATCTGTTCTGGAGATGTCCCGTTTGCACTTGAAAAGAATGTGTATTCTGCTGTCCTAGAATGGAATATTCTGAATATATCTGTTGAATCCATCTGTTTCAGTGTGTCATTCAAAGCCATTGTTTCTTTGTTGATATTTGGTTTAGATGATCTGTCTATTGATGTAAGTGGGATGGTAAAATCCTCTACTATTGTATTAATTCCCTTATATTTGTTATTAATTGATTTATATATTTGGGTGCTTCTATGTTGTGTGCATAAATATTTACAATTGTTAATTGTAAATATTAATTGTAAAAATCTTGTTGGATTGTCCCCTTTATTATTATATAGTGTCCTTCTTTATCTCTTGTAAGAGTCTCTATTTTAAAATCTATTTTGTCTTATATAAGTATTACTACTCAGCTTTGTTTTTTTCATCTATTTGCATGATAGATATTTCTCCATCCTCTCACTTTCAATTTGTGGGTGTCTTTAGGTCTAAAATGAGTCTCTTATAGACATCTTATAGATAGTCCTTGTCTTTTTTTTTAAATCCATTCTGTCACCCTATGTGTTTTGATTGGAGTGTTTAGTTCATTTACATTCAAATTATTGAGAGAGATGTATACAACTGTCTTCTTTTGTCTTGCTGCTTTTAAGATTTTTTTATTTTGGGGATGCCTGGGTGGTTTAGTCGGTTAAGTGTCTGCCTTCAGCTCAGGTCATGATCCCAGGATCCTGGGATCGAGTTCTGCATCAGGTTCCCTCCTCAGTGGGGTGTCTGCTTCTCCCTCAGCCTGTGGCTCCTTCTGCTTGTGCTCTCTGTCTGTCTCTCTCTGACAAATAAATAAAATTAGAAAAAAGATTTTTCTTTATCACTATATTTTGCCGTTTTAATTACCACGTACCTTGGTGTGGATTTGCTTTTGTCAATTTTGTTGAAGGTTTTCTGTGTCTGCTGGATCTGGATAACTGTTTCCTTCCCCAGATTAGGGAAGTTTCAGCTATTATTTCTTCAAATAGATTTTCTACTCCTTTACTTTCTCTTCTTCTTCTGGGACTCCTATAACACTAATGTTTTTACCTTTGATGGAGCAACTGATTTCCCTAAGTCTATTCTCATTTGCATAATTCCTTTTTCTCTCTTTTGTTTAGCTTGATTATTTTCCATTACTCCTTCTTCTAGGTCACTAATTTATTCCTGTGCTTTTTCTACCTTATTGTTTGTTCCATCAAGTGTGTTTGTCATTTCATTTATTGAGCTCTTTTATCTCTGCTGCTATTCCTTATCTCTGTGTTAAGGGTCTCACGCATGTTATCCACTCTTTTCTCAAGTTCAGTGAGTATCCTTATTACCATTGAATTAAATTCACAATCAGCCATGTTACTTATATCTGTTTTGTTTAGATATTTGGATGTGGCCTCATCCTGTTCTTTCATTTGGGATAAATTTCTCTGTCTCCTCATTTTATCTTCCTCTCTGTGTCTGTTTCTCTGTTAAGAAAGTCAGCTATGTCTTCTGCTCTTAAAAGTATTTACTTTATGAAGACGAGTTCCTGGAGTTCCCTGCCTGCAGTAAACCCTTGTTCACCAGATCCTGGCATTTCAGGAAAGTATCCTTCAGGAAAATATATGATTTTTATGCCCTGCTTTTTTGTCTCAGTCACTTTTCCTTTCAGTGCAATTGTCTGCAGTGATTCTCTGCCTGTTGTGGGCTCTATTTGCTGTTTGTATTGTTAGTGGGCTCCAGGGAGGCCAGCTCTGAGGGGGTGTGCTCACTGGGTAACTTGGGAGTTGGGCAACAGTGTTAGCAAAATTTGTGCTGGGCCACTACTCCTATGCAGCACTGTGGTGCTGTGGACTGTGCACAGGGATAACCAGGGGTACAAGGTTGGGCGCAGCAATGGCTGGGCCCTGCTGGGTGAGAAATGGTGGCTGGGCCCTGCACAGAGGCTGGGTGCAGTGTGACAGCGGTGCGCAGCATGCCATGGCAGCAGTGCACTTGGTGACTGGGCATGGCACATGGAAGCAGCTATGCACCTGGTGGCTGGGCACCATGTGTACACAGCTTTACTAAAATTTGCTCTGAGCCCAAGGATGGAGCTAGCAGGCTTGGAGTGGGTGAGTCCTTAGGAGACCTTGTGGATGTGGCATGCAGCTACAGGTTAGGTAGCAAGTGTCTGTGCAATCCCGCCTCCTGCAGATGGCCCTTTGTTTATCCTAGGGGGCAGGGGAGGAAAATGGTGCCTGTGATCTTCACATTTTTGGAGAAGTCCCCTAACATACTCTATAATCACTATGAACAAATCTGTTTCCCACTTGCCCCCAGCATTGTAAAAAACTGCCGTTTTTATGTTGTCTATCTGTGCAGGCTGCTGTCTCTTTAAGGGTGGCAACCCAGCTATCACTAACTGCCCCTTCTAGCCCAATGTTGAGTCAGCCCACTGTTAAAGCTCCAGGCTCCAGATCTCACTGGTTATACAAACTCAAAGAATTCAGCCTCTCTGGTTTTCAAAGCCATACTTCATGGGGATTAGTCTTCCCCATGTGAGCTCCCTGGTGTGAAGACCTGTTTCTTTGTGTGCACAGCTCCCTCCCTCCTACAGGCAGCCACCCTCTACCTTTCTGACTGTCCTAACCTTTCAGATGCAGCTTCTTCTCTATATTTAATTGTGGACTGTTTTCTGTCAGTCTTTTGATCTCTCTCTGGTTTATTGACTTGGATATGAGAGATATCTAGTTGTAAATGTGGGATGGGGTGAGATTAGGGTCCTCCTACTCTTCCCATGTTCCCTAAATTTTTTGAAATAAATTTAGGTATTAATAGAACAATATCAATAAAATTTAGTATTTATTGAGCTTTACTATGTATGCTAAGAACTATTTTAAGTGCTCTACATATATTTGCTCTCCCAATATTCATAATTACTATAAAGTAAGTACTATTATCCACATTTTACAGATAAGGAAAATGAACTCCAGAGAAGCTAGTAATTTGTTTGATCCCAGTTAGCTAATGAATGGTAGAAGTGGAATTGAACCTAGACAGATTGGAAGCAGAACCCTAGCACTTAAACACTCCCTAATTCTGTGTAAATCTTGAATGGACTGTTGAAAAGAGAATTCTTAAATTGAAAGATTAGTGATCTGAAATAAATTTAAACAGAATTTAACACAAAATTCTGTTTAGTACAAAATTCACAAAGATATAAACAAAGAAACAGCAGGTATAAAACATACAGCATAAATAGAGAGGGCCCAACATTTGTCTATTAAAAGGTCTGGAAGAACAATATAAAAAAAAATGGTTAAATTGGGGAATCTGAGTGGCTCAGTTGGTTAAGTGGCTGCCTTCAGCTCAGGTCATGATCTCAGGGTCCTGGGATCAAGCCCCTGCTCAGTGGAGAGGTTGCTTCTTCTTCTCCCTCTGCCACTCCTCCTGCTTGTGCTCTTTCTCACTCTCTCTGTCAAATAAATTAATAAAATCTTTAAAAATGGTTAAATCAAAAGGCCATATTTGGAGAAATCATTGAGAAGAATTTGCCAAAATTAAATGAAGATATAAATCTTGAACGGACTGCTAAAGAGAGAATTTTTGAATTGGAAAATTAGAGAAATGAAAGAAATTAAAACAAAACTTAACAATGTCCCAGAAACAAAGGACATGTCAACCATGAAGAATTGGACATAGAACATACTTCTCACCAGCTACAATAGATGACAATGGAGTAATATTTTAAAGTGTTGAAGGAATATAATAGTCAACAGGATTTTGTGCTCAGTAAATATGATGGACAAGAGAATTAATCAGCCATAGATCCTTACTAAAATATCTACAAAATATCAACAAGGAAAAAGTGAACCCAGGTACAAGAAACAAGAGTAACACAAATTGACAACAAATGACAATTTAATTAACTCCTGAATAAAAGAATGTTTTATTTTAGGCTAAAATTAACAACACAAGAAACAACAGGTATTGGCAAAGATGTGGAGAAAGGGGAACCTTCTTACACTGTTTGTGGGAATGCAAACTGGTGCAGTCACTCTGGAAAACAGTATGGAGTTTCCTCAAAAAATAAAATATAGAACTACCCTGCAATCCAGCAATTACACTATTAGGTATTTACCCAAAGAATACAAAATATTATTCAAAGGGATACATGCACCCTGATGTTTATGGCAACATTATCTATAATAGTCAAATTATGGAAAGAGCCGAAATGTCCATCAACTGATGAATGGATAAAGAATAGTATACATATACAATGGAATATTATTCATCACAAAGAAGAATGAAATCTTGCCATTTGTGAAGATGTGGATGGGCTAGAGAGTATTATGCTAAGCAAAATAAATCAGTCAGAGAAAGACAAATACCGTATGAATTCACTCATATGTAGAAATTAAGAAACACAATGAATGGGGGGGAAAAGAGAGGCAAACCAAGAAACAGACTCTTAACTATAGAAAACAAACTGATGGTTACCAAAGGTGGGGTGGATGGATTAAATAGGTGATGGGGATTAAGGAGTGCACTTGTGATGAGCACCCAGGTTTATATGGAAGTGTTGAATCACTAAATTGTACACCTGAAACTAATATTACACATATTTTAACTAACTAGAATTTGAATAAAAACTTAAAAATGTTTTATTTTTTAAAAAATGAGTAGAAATAAAAGCATGTAATGAAAATCAGATAGGAGCTCCATGTCAGGAAACTTTCTTCACTGGGAGTCTGGTTCTCCCTCTCCCTCTGACCATCCCCCTGCTCATGCTCTCTCTCGCTCTCTCTCTCTCTCTCATAAATGAAAAACGTTTAAAAAAAATCAGATGAGGAGGGGCGCCTGGGTGGCTCATTCAGTTAAGTGTCTGCTTTTGGCTCAGGTCATGATCAGGTCCAGGGATCCAGCCCCACATTGGGCACCCTGCTCAGCAGGAAGTCTGCTTCTCCTTCTAGCTCTCCCCCTCTGCCTGCTTGTGCACTCTCTCTCTAATAAATAAAATCTTTAAAAAATTTCAGATGGGGAAGTGTTCTAATGGTAAAGCTCTCCAAGGTCCTTGCTATAGTCAGCTTTATATTTTGTTAGAACAATACTAGTTGAATATTTGTATATTATAAATTTAAGCATAGCCCCTGTAGTGGGCTGAGAATGTCTTCTAAGATGTCTATATCCTAATTCTTGAAATTTATGAAAATTTTCTTATATGGCAAAGACTTTGCAAATGTAATTAAGTTAAAGATCTTGAGATGAGGAGATTATCCTGGATTATCTGGCTGGGCTCTAAAGACAATCACAAGTGTTTTTATAAGAGAGAAGGCAGAGGGAGATTTGATGACAAACTGAAGAGGAGAAGGCAATGAAGGCAATGGAGGCAGAGATTGGAGTGCTATGGCCACAAATGAAGGATTTCTGGCAGACACCAGAAGTTGAAAGTAGCAAGGAAGCAATTCCCTTAGGATCTCTGTAGAGAGCTCAACCCTGCTTGCAACTTGGTTTCAGACTTCTGGATTCTAGAACTGTGAAAGAGTAAATTTCTGTTGTTTTAAGCCACAAAATTTGTAGTGATTTGCTACAACAGCCACAAGAAACAAATATAAATACTAAATTAAAAGTAATAAAGCCCAAAATATCTTTCCCTAGTTTTAAAACAAAAGAAGTAAAAAGAAGCCCATGCACAATAGCAGCAACAATTACAATGTACCAATGAGTAATGCTGGCAGATACACAGATATGGAAGACCTCAACTGAGAAAATTTCTAAATATTATTAATTGCATCCTAAGATGGGAGGAAGAGGGACAGAAGAAAATGAAGGAAATAAAGTCAGGTCTTGAGAGTATCTGTAAGGTTTTAAAACTTTCAAAAAATATCTGAAGCAAATATGGCAAAATGTTGAGTCCTTTAAATGCAGTTGTGGGTGTTATTGTTTGTTCTTGTTTTTATATTTGAAATATTTTAAAATAAAAACTAAAAGATAAAATACCATGAGTCTCTATTATATAAAATGGAAGGAGAGTTCAAAAGATAGGGTTGTGTCTTTCTGCTTGATTTTTGTTTTTTATGAAATCTTGGAAACTGTTGACAGAAATAGCTTAGCATGAGCTTGATATAATCAAGGGCATTGAGATCTGGACAATGACTCATGATGGAGTTTGGCAAAGATGGAACCAATAATCCCCAAGTATGAGGGAAGGAGGATATACTCAACCTGAGGTATCATGTGTTTCTCTCTATTTAGAAGAGATTCCAAAGCATGACTCAAACAATTGCAGCGATTGTTTTCCTTGTTTGTTTGTTTGCTTTTTATTTTTTCTTGTCATAAATCATTTTATTGATTAAATCAAAATCAATGATTATAAAAATTATACTTCATCATTTGACCCCAAAGTGCAAGTGTGAAAACAAGTCCATATATACCAATACATGAAATAGCATAAAATAAGAAAACATTTTTCTTATTTCTTATTTCTTATTTTATTTTATTTTTTAAATTTAATTTAATTTTATTATGTTATGTTAGTCACCATACAGTACATCATTAGTTTTTGATGTAGTGTTCCATGATTCATTGTTTGCATATAATACCCAGTGCTCCATGCAATATGTGCCCTCCTTAATTCCCATCACTGGGCCAACACATTCCCCAAACCCCTCCCCTCTAAAACCCTCAGTTTGTTTCTCGGAGTCCATAGTTTCTCATGGTTCATCTCCCCCACCGATTTCCCCCTTTTATTTTTCCCTTCCTTCTCCTAATTTGCTTGCTTTTTAAAAAGTGCACTTATTTGTCAGATAACTTAGAGGAGATAAAGATATTACCTGAACTCTAGTAACAGCCAGATATGTGAGGATGAAAAATCCAACTCCAAATCAATTAGAGGTTGCATGACATGGAGGGAAAATCTGAACCAAAGTCAGGAAGTCTGGTTCCAAATCTCAGTCTACAGCTAACGAACCGTGAGGCATCTACAGTTTGTATCACCTATAAGTTGGGAAAATAAAAACAACCTCTAAGTTCATTTTTACATTATCATGCTATAGCTGCTTTTCAGTGTTTTTGTGTTTTTTTATACATGTTGTTCAAGCATCAAGTGTAACCATTAGAGTTTCAGCTGAGCAGTTGGCTTCCCAGCTACCAATTGCCTTTCTCAGCCTCCTTTATGTCTAAATGTAGGATCTGGCCAATGGGTGCAAGTGGAAGTTACTAGGTCTGAACCTTTAAAGAGAGAAATTACATGTACTTTACTCTCTCTTTCCCTTTCCTACAAGCTGAAATTTAGATGTGATGCTAGTAAGGCAGCTTTGACTTTGTGAAGAACAAACACTTGAGGATGACAATGCTAGAATAACAGGATAAAAGGAACTTGGGTCCCTGGATGTCTTTATGGAGCAGAACCACTCTCCAATAATGGCAGACTTCACCTTTGGACTTTTATGTGAAAGAAAAAATAAAATCCATCTTGTTTTAGCCCAAAATTGTAGCTTGGCCAGTGCTTGAATTAATGCAGTGATTGAAAGGAGCTTCAGATTTTAATAGAAGTCTCAGAGGAGATGGGAACTTTTATCAAGGGTCTGTGACTACTAGTATGACCAGGAACAAATACTAACTTGAATCTAAATATGAGAAAATGATAGAAAAAAATCCACATAGAGAGAGACATTCTGCAAA
This sequence comes from Eumetopias jubatus, assembly GCF_037043125.1. Taxonomy (NCBI): domain Eukaryota; kingdom Metazoa; phylum Chordata; class Mammalia; order Carnivora; family Otariidae; genus Eumetopias; species Eumetopias jubatus. Next base: position 41,864,790 of record NW_028274808.1, read on the forward strand.
ACAAATGACTGGATTCTTAAAAATTGACAGTGTTATAAAAGACAATAAGAGGTTGTGGTATTAGATTTAAAAAGTCTAAAGAACCTTGACAAATATATGCAATCTGTGATCCTCGATTAGACCCTAAATCAAAAATAGAACACAATAAAATTAAACAGAATTATGTTTAATTTTTAAAAAGTTCTGAAGACCTCTACCCAGAGAAGAAAACATCTGAATAAGTGTTAGAAAGAGAACCCAAGGAAATAATTAGGTTAATGAGCTGAATTCATTTATTCATGTATTGAGTCTTCACTAAAGGAAATAACAACTTAGTGCGTGGCTATGGTAGAGACCACTAATGGCCCCTGGGTGCTAGATATATATACATATATGTTTTTATACAGCTGGGGAAATTAGAATATAAAATGCATATTGGATAATAAAATTGTGTTACATCTCTTGAGTATTGCAGTTGTATTGGGGTTATAGGAGAATATAGAAAAAATATGCTAGACTATTTAGGGGTAAAGTGTTTAATATCTGCAACTTATTTCCAAATGGTTCAGTTAAGTAATAATAATAGTATAGTGTGGGTAAATAGTAATTTTTGTGTATGGCAAAATATTAACAATTCATGACTCCAGCTGAAAGTAGATGAAGAGTATATTGATGTTCTTGGTACTGTTCTTACAATATTTCTGTAGATATGAAATTGTTAAAAGTAAAATGTTGGGGAAAAATTATAGTAGAAAATACACATGGATATCTTTTAAATTTTTAAGTAGAAAAACATTTTTAAATGATACATATAAAAATTGATCATATAATAAAATATATATTTAACTATATTAAAATTAGAGTTTTGTTTATTGAATGACACCCTAATTCTATTTATTATATTTTTGTTAGCTGCCTAACTCTCCCCATTAGAAATGTAGATTTTGTGAAGGCAAGAATTTTTGTATATTTTGTTCACTGGTTTATTTCTAGTTCCTACAACAGTGTTAGCACATAGTGGAAACTCCATAAATATATGGTGATGAATTACTGAAGGAATAAATTAATGAGTTTTACAATTAAATTCTAATATTAATTGTAATCCTTTTAACTAAATTATAAAGCACTGTGGCTTGCTAGGTGTGGTTAACATCTGGTTTTGGTCAACAATTCTAGAACTTTGACTTGATTATGTCATTTAATCCTGAGAATTGTGCTGATGACAGACTGCCTGGCGTCAAATTCTGATGCTCTCACTAACTAACTATAGAACAGTGATCACAGGGCACCTGGGTGGCTCAGTCATTAAGCGTCTGCCTTCGGATCAGGTCATGATCCCAGGGTCCTGGGATCGAGTCCCACATCGGGCTCCCTGCTCAGCGGGAAGCTTCCTTCTCCCTCTCCCATGCTCCCTGCTTGTGTTCCCTCTCTCACTGTCTCTCTCTCTGCTAAAAAAAAAATTAAAAATCTTAAAAAAAAAACAGTGATCACAGACAAGTCATACAAATTCACTAAGTCCCACTTTCTTTATCTTTAAAATTGGTGGGAATAATTGTAACTACTTCCTAGGGCTGTTGTGAGTAGTAAATAAAATCATACATATAAAACAAAGTGTTGAGGAAGGAGCAAGATGGCAGAGGAGTAGGAGACCTAAATTTCATCTGGTCCCAGGAATTCAGCTAGATAGGGATCAGACCATGCTGAACACCAACGAACTCAACAGGAGATTGAAGAAAGGAATAGCAGCAACTCTCTGAACAGAAAAATGACCACTTTCTGGAAGGTAGGGTGAGTGGAGAAGTGAATCTGAGGCGATATTCAGGAAGATAGACGGCGAGGGGAGGAGGCCTCTGTCAACCACTACTGGCAAGTGATAGAGCAGCAGAGCACAAAATCAGAACTTTTAGAAGTCGGCTCTGCTGAGGGATGTGGCTCCAGTGGCTAAGTGGGGGGTGAAACACTCACTGGGACAGTGTGGTCTCAGGACCCTCAGGATCACAGAAAGACTGGGCGTGCCTGAGTGTAGCAGAGCTCCCAGGTATCAGAGCAGGGAAGCCAGCTGCAGAGATGGAGCCCAGGAGTGGACTCTCAGCTCAGGGTTGCCATAAACTATGATCCGAGGCACAGTTGGGCCCAAGGAGCAGCAGATCTGGGGAGACTCCCCTTCCTCCCCCAGGAGGAGCGGCACAGGAGTGCACCGCAGGAATCTGCTGGGTTTGGAGATTCCAAACGGGGTCATGTGCCAGAGATAGAAATGCTCAGTCACAGGCCAGGTGAGCATGGAGTGTGGCCAGAGACTGGGCAGATGGGAGTGATTGACTGCTTTTCTCTGGGGGCACACTGAAGAGTGGGGCCCCGAGTTCTCCTCCGGGGTGGAGATTAGGAGGCCACCATTTTCACTCTTGTCCTCCAAAGCTGTGAGGAAAACTTGAGGGAACAAAAGCTACAGAGAGCAAAACTGAGCAGATTACTTAGCCCGGACCTGCCAAGGGCAGGGCAATTCCGACTCTGGCAAAGACCTCTGAGAACCACTGTGACAGGCCCCTCCCCCAGAAGATCAGCAAGAAGAGCCAGCCAAGACCAAGTTTACCAATCAGTTAGAATGGCAGAACTCCCGTGCTAGAGGAATATTGCACATAGAATTCATGGCTTTTTCCCCATAATTCTTTAGTCTTTCAAAGTTAATTATTTCTTTAACTTTCTCTTTTTTCTTTAATTTTTCTTTTTCCCTTTTTCAACCAACATCTTATCAATCCGATTTTTAAAAATCTTTTTTATTTTTCATTTTTAGAGTCATATTCTATCCCTTCATACTAGTTAACCTTATTTTTGGTATATATATATTTATATATCTAAATATATATATATAAAGTTATTCTCATTTAAAATTTTGGGATACAGTTTCTTCTAAAAGACCAAAATATACCCTAAATCTCTAGTGTATGGCTTTGTTCTAGTCTCCTACCTGATCACATTCTCTCCCTTTCTTTTTTAATTCCTCTTCTTTCTTTTTTTTTACCAACTTCTTATCAATTCCTTTTAGAAAATCTTTGATAATTTTCATCTTTACAGTCATATTCCATCCCTTCATTGTATTTACCCTTATTTTTGTACATATATAAGTTTTCTTTCTTTAAAATTTTGGGAAGCACTTTCTTCTAACACACCAAAATACGCCCAAAATCTAGAGTGCGGCACTAATCTATGCACCAACCTGATCATATTTGATCATATTCTTTTCCTTTATCTTTTTCTTTTCTTTCTTCTTTTTTTTCCTTTTTCTTTCTTTCCCTTTCTTTTCCCCTGGTTTCAGGTGTCTTCTGATTTGTTTAGTGTATATTTTTCTGGGGTTGTTGTTACCCTGTTAGCATTTTGTTCTCTCATTCATCTATTCTCCTCTGGACAAAATGACAAGATGGAAAAAAATCACCTCAAGAAAAGGAACAAAAGGCAGTACCGACTGCCAGGGAACTAATCAATACGGACATTAATAAGATGTCAGAACTAGAGTTCAGAATTTTAAAGATACTAGCTGGGTTTAAAAAAGCAGGGAAGATAGAAGAGAAACCCTTTCTGGAGAAATAAAAGGACTAAAATCTAACCACGTTGAAATCAAAAAGGCTATTAATGAGGTGCAATAAAAAAATGGAGGCTCTAAGTGCTAGGATAAATGAGGCAGAGAGAGAATTAGTGATATAGAAGACCAAATGATGGAAAATAAGGAAGCTGAGAAAAAAAGTTAAACAACTACTGGATCACAAGGACAGAATTCGAGAGATAAGTGATACCATAAGATGAAACAATATTAGAATAATTGGGATCCCAAAAGAAGAAGAAAGAGAGAGGGGCAGAAGGTATATTGGACAAATTATAGCAGAGAACGTCCCTAATTTGGGGAAGGAAACAGACATCAAAATTCAGGAGGCACAGAAAACCCCTCTCAAAATCAATAAAAATAGGTCAAAACCCTGACATCTAATAGTAAAACTTACGAATCTCAGAGACAAAGAGAAAATCCTGAAAGCAGCTCGGGAGAAGAGATCTATAACATACAATGGTAGAAACATTAGATTGGCAACAGACCTCCCCACAGAGACCTGGCAGGCTAGAAAGGACTAGCATGATATATTCAGAGTACTAAATGAGAAAAATATGCAGCCAAGAATACTATATCCAGCTAGGCTGTCATTGAAAATAGAAAGAGAGATAAAAGGCTTCCAGGACAAAAAAAAAAACACTAAAGGAATTTGCAAACACGAAACCAGCCCTACAAGAAATATTGAAAGGGGTTCTCTAAGCAACAAGAGAACCTAAAAGTAACATAGACCAGAAAGGAACACAGACAATATACATTAACAGTCACCTTACAGGCATTACAATGACATTAAATTCATATCTTTCCATAGTTACCCTGAATGTAAATGGGCTAAATGCCCCAATCAAAAGACACAGGCTATCAGGTTGGATAAAAAAACCAAAACCCATTGATATGTTGTCTGCAAAAAACTCATTTTAGACGCAAAGACACGTCCAGATAGAAAGTGAGGAGGTGGAAAACGATTTACCATGCTAATGGACACCAAAAGAAAGCTGGGGTGGCAATCCTTATATCAGACAAATTAGATTTTAAACTGAAGACTGTAGTAAGAGATGAAGAAGGACACTATATCCTAATTAAAGGGTCTATCCAACAAGAAGATCTAACAATTGTAAACAGCTATACCCCTAACATAGGAGCAGACAATTATATAAGCCAATTAATAACAAAAGCAAACAAACACATTGACAACAATACAATAATAGTGCAGGACTTTAACACCCCCCTCACTGAATTGGACAGATCATCTAAGGAAAAGATCAACAAGGAAATAAAGACTTTAAATGACACACTGACCAAATGGACTTCATGGATCTATTCAGAACATTCCATCCCAGAGGAAGAGAATACACATTCTTCTCTAGTGCCCATGGAACATTCTCTGGAATAGATCACATCCTAGGTCACAAATCAGGTCTCATTTGCTCCCTGCATATTTTCAGACCACAATGCTTTGAAACTAGAACTCAATCAGAAAGTCAGAAAGAACTCAAATACATGGAGGCTAAAGAGCATCCTACTAAAGAATGAATGGGTCAACCAGGAAATTAAAGAAGAATTAAAAAAAATTCATGGAAACCAATGAAAATGAAAACAAAACTGTTCAAAATCTTTGGGATGCAGCAAAAGCAGTCCTAAGAGGAAAGTATATAGCAATACAAGCCTTTCTCAAGAAACAAGAAAGGTCTCAAATACACAACCTAACCCTACACCTAAAAGACCTGGAGAAAGAACAGCAAATAAGGCCTAAACCCAGCAGGAAAAGAGAAATAATAAAGATCAGAGCAGAAATCAATGAACTAGAAACCAAAAGAACAGTAGGACAGATCAACGAAACTAGGAGCTGGTTCTTTGAAAGAATTAACAAGATTGATAAACTCCTGGCCAGACTTACCAAAAAGAAAAGAGAAATGACCCAAATAAATAAAATCAAGAATGAAAGAGGAGAGATCCCAACCAACACCAAGGAAATACAAACAATTATAAGAACATTTTATGAGCCAATTAGATAACCTGGAAGAAATGGATGCATTCCTAGAGATGTATCAACTACCAGAACTAAACCAGGAAGAAATAGAAAACCTGAACAGACCTATAACCACCAAGGAAATTGAAGCAGTCATCAAAAATCGCCCAAAAAACAAGAGCCGAGGGCCAGATGGCTTCCTAGGGGAATTCTACCAAACATTTCTAGAAGAATTAATACCTCTTCTTCTGAAACTGTTCCAAAAACTATAAATGGAAGGAAAACTTCCAAACTCGTTTTAGGAGGTCACCATTACCTCATCCCAAAACCAGACAAAGACCCCATCCAAAAGGAGAATTACAGACCAATATTCTTGATGAACATGGATGCAATAATTCTCACCAAAATACCAGCCAATAGGATCCAACAGTACATTAAAAGGATTATTCACCAAGACCAGGTGGGATTTATCCCTGGGCTGCAAGGTTGGCTGAACATCCACAAATCAATCAACGTGATACAATACATTAACAAAAGAAAGAAGAAGAATCATATGATCCTCTCAATAGATGCAGAAAAAGCATTTGACAAAGTACAGCATCCTTTCTTGATCAAAACTCTTCAGAGTATAGGCATAGAGGGTACATACCTCAATATTGTTAAAGCCATCTGTGAAAAACACACAGAGAATATCATTCTCAATAGGGAAAAACTGAGAGCTTTCCCCCTAAGGTCAGGAACACGGCAGGGATGTCCACTCTCACCACTGGTATTCAACATAGTATTAGAAGCCCTAGCCATAGCAATCAGACAACAAAAGAAATCAAAGGCATCAAAATTGGCAAAGAAGCTGTCAAACTCTCACTGTTTGCAGATCATATGATCCTTTATGTGGGAAACCCAAAAGATTCCACCCCAACAATGCTAGAACTCATACAGGAATTCAGTAACATGGCAAGATATAAAGTGAATGCGTAGAAATCAGTGGCATTCCTATACACCAACAATACGACAGAAGAAAGAGAAAGTAAGGAGTCAATCCCATTTACAATGGCACCCAAAACCATAAGATACTTAGGAATAAATTTAACCAAAGAGGCAAAGGATCTGTACTCAGAAAACTATAAGATACTCATGAAAGAAATTGAGTAAGACACAACGAAATGGAAAAACGTTCCATGCTCATGGATTGGAAGAACAAATATTGTGAAGATGTCAATGCTACCTAGAGCGATCTACACATTCAAAGCAATCCCTATCAAAATACCATCAACTTTATTCAAAGAAATGGAACAAATAATCCTAAAATTTGTATGGAACCAGAAAAGACCCCGAACAGCCAGAGGAATCTTGAAAAAGAAAAGCAAACTGGCGGCATCACAATTCCGGACTTCCAGCTCGATTACAAAGCTGTCATCATCAAGACAGTATGGTACTGGCACAAAAACAGACACATAGATCAATGCATCAGAATAGAGAGCCCAGAAATGGACCCTTACCTCTATGGTCAACTAATCTTCGACAAAGCAGTAAAGAATATCCAATGGAAAAAAGACAGTCTCTTCAACCAATGGTATTGGGAAAATTGGACAGCCACATGCAGAAGAATGAAACTGGACCATTTCCTTACACCACACACAAAAATAGACTCCAAATGGTTGAAAGACCTAAATGTGAGATAGGAGTCCATCAAAATCCTAAAGGAGAACACAGGCAGCAACCTCTTTGACTTCAGCCACAGCAACTTCTTCCTAGAAACATCACCAAAGGCAAGGGAAGCAAGGGCAAAAATGAACTATTGGGACTTCATCAAGATAAAAAGCTTTTGCACAGCAAAAGAAACAGTCTACAAAACCAAAAGACAACTGACAGAATGGGAGAATATATTTGCAAATGACATAACAGATAAAGAGCTAGTATCCAAAATCTATAAAGAACTTATGAAACTCAACACCCAAAGAACAAATGATCCAATCAAGAAATGGGCAGAAGACATGAACAGACATTTTTCTAAAGAAGTCATCCAAATGGCCAACAGACACATGAAAAAGTGCTCAACATCGCTCGGCATCAGGGAAATCCAAATCAAAACCTCAATGAGATACCACCTCACACCAGTCAGAATGGCTAAAATTAACAAGTCAAGAAATGATAGATGTTGGCGGGGATGCAGAGAAAGGGGAACCCTCCTACACTGTTGATGAGAATGCAAGCTGGTGCAGCCACTCTGGAAAACAGTATAGAGGTTCCTCAAAACGTTGAAAATAGAGCTACCATTCGATCCAGCAATTGCACTACTTGGTATTTACCCCAAAGATACAAATGTAGGGATCTGAAGGGGTATGTGCACCCTGATGTTTATAGCAGCAATGTCCACAGTAGCCAAACTGTGGAAAGATTGAAGATGTCCATTGACAGATGAATAGATAAAGAAGATATGTTATATATACCCAATGGACTATTATGCAGCCATCAAAAGGAATGAAATCTTTCCATTTGCAATGACATGGATGGAACTGGAGGGTATTTTGCTGAGTGAAATAAGCCAACCAGAGAAAGACATGTATCATATGACCTCACTGATATGAGGAATTCTTAATCTCAGGAAACAAACTGAGGGTTGCTGGAGTGTTGGGGGGTGAGAGGGATGGGGTGGCTGGGTGATAGACATTGGGGAGGGTATGTGCTATGGTGAGCGCTGTGAATTGTGTAAGACTGTTGAATCACAGACGTGTACCTCTGAAACAAATAATACATTATATGTTTAAAATAAAATTAGATAGCAGGAAGGGAAAAATGAAGGGGGGAAATCAGAGGGGGAGATGAACCAGGAGAGACTATGGACTCTGAGAAACAAACTGAGCGTTTCAGAAGGGAGGTGGGTGGGGGGATGGGTTAGCCTGGTGATGGGTATTAAAGAGGGCACGTACTGCATGGAGCACTGGATGTTATAGGCAAACAATGAATCATGGAACACTACATCAAAAACTAATGAGGTAATGTATGGTGATTAACATAACATAATAAAAACAAAAAACAAAAAACAAAGTTTTGGATTCATACCAATACTCTGCTGATGTGAGCTGCTAAACGTATGTGGCTTACAGAGCTTGATCTGGTCCTTTCCCCCCTCCATCATCATCCATACTGCTCCTACTTTATGTTTGATGCTCTAGTTACTGTGAACCTCTTTTCTGCGAATATTCATGGTCTTATTCACCTGTATGCCTTTGTATATACTATAGCAATGGCATAGAACAACTTCCCCCTAGGTTTTTTGTTTGTTTGTTTTAATTACTACCATTGTGAATATCATATCTCAGAAATCTTTCCCTTGGGGTGGAGATCTCCTCTACACCCCACCCTCATTTTAGTTTAGGTGCCCTCCTAAACTCCACAGAGATCCTCCAAGACCAAACACTATTGAATAAGGGCTCAGTATTTGTTAAATGAATGAATTGAAGCACCATTCCCAATATGACATGACTAGATAGCTTTCTAAATGCACTGACCTGGCACAAAAGTGCTCTCTGGAGAAGTTTAAAAACTAGCAGAGACTAAGAGTTGCTAAGGAGTGCTTTCCTTCCTTCCCGTCCCTATAACATTCTCTGTGCTACTACTGATCCTTTTTTATCAATGCTCTGTCTTACCCAAAGTAGAGGGAACCATTGAATCACTCCTTGACCAATCCCCAGGCATAGGCCTTATTCCCTGGCTTGGAGAAATGTACAGTTTTTTCATGACTCAAGGCAGGCCTTCTTGAAAAAGAGAGTGTAGTAAAACTTTCCTGCCCACTCAGAGCAGGAACTCCCAGCTTTGGGATTTGTACTGTGGGAAGTTAACAACTACCCACCATACACCACTGTTTTGTTCTGTTGTGACTCACAGAGCCTGATACCTGGACTGATTATATTCTATTGATATAAAGTATCAGTATACATTGCATGAAGAGGTGAGGCAGAATCTGCCTCCTATCGTTGTAACCTTGATAAGAAGTAGCTTTGAATATGGTTGCTTGCCCAGAAGTAGAAAAATGTTGGCAAGACAAAGTGTTTCCCTCTGGCCATTCCATTCCATCCTCTGCCCTCTGACTTGATTCTTATTCCCTGTATCATTAACACATTGTCCTCTCATGTTTGAGGTCAGCTGGTGTCATCTCTGTCCAGCTTGCTTTCCAGGGCAGACATCCAAGCTTCAAGGACTCACAGTCTGTACTCGGACCATCTTAAAGGCATCTGAGGTGGGACACACAGGTTCCTTTGGAACTGAGCTCTGCTGACTTTGGAAGTTCTGCAAATCTGAAAGATATGAACTTGTCTTCTCACAGGGAGTTTGTGAGAGTAAGCCATAATAATTGTTAGCCCCATAAACTGAACACAGTATCAAAGACAAATGTGTTGTAGAAGAGAATATGCATGTTAGAGGAGAACAAAGCTGCTATAATCCAAAAATTGACTAAAATGCCACATTGTATTATCTATTCTATTATTCTAATTATTTCATTAGGATTTGTGGAGTCAGAAAATTCTTACATTCGGTTCATTTCATGAAATAACTCATGAGCAACAACTCTATGCCAGTAATATACAATGTGCTGTAGGAGATTCAAAAAACAAAAAAAACCTGGTCCTGTGAGAAAAACAGTGACCAGTTACTCTAGTCACAATCCTGCCTTTATTAGCCCATTGGCAAACCTTGCATATTTTTTCTCCTTTTACCTAAAGTTTATCTATTTCTTAAATAAATTTAGTTTCCCATGTCTAGGATCTTTCTACGCAGCTATTTTAAGACTTTCTTGACATACATTCTAGAACTATGTACACAGTCCTCCTGCTTTAGACAAAACATAAATTTCCGTAAGATGAAGTCATATTTTCTGCTTATTCTTCACTGCTTATAGGTGGTATCCACCTAAGTTGATGCTTCTTGACTTTAGGAGTCCTTTGGAATGATTTCTTTAAGGATGTCTATAGTCATTTCTTGGATGATGAACTATTGGATACAGCTTAACAGCTTCCAAATCTGGTTTACATTACTTATGCTTAAATGTGATAGGGTATATTTACACATAATCACACCTAAGATCCTATGCCATTTTTCTAACAACTTAAAGACACCTTCATCTTGGTAGTTTATCCTATTGTCTACTTAAATTTTCAGTAGTTCAATAATAATTCTACTCTTTGTTGAATGTCCTTTTGAAAGACTTTTTGAAGAGAAGGCTCCATGATGAGAAACTATAATCAAGAAACATGGGACAAAAAGAGAAAAAGGGGCTCAGGAACCAGACCAAATTAAAATTGTGCACCTCTGCCACTTTGTACATGAGCTTGGCTGAACCACTGAATCCCTCTGAGATTTGGTTTCCCTAGCAGCAAAAATGAGGTAATAATATTTCCTGCAGAGATGTGTGAGGATTAGGAATAATGCCCATAAGGAATTTAGAAAGTGCCTGTACCACAATCTAATAGAACTTTCTGCAGTAATGGAAATTCCCTATGCTGCCCTGTCTTATATAGTAGCTATTAGTCATATGTGGCTAAGTATTTTCAATGTGGCTAGTGTGACTTGAGGGATTGAATTTTTCATTTAATTAAATTTAAATTTAAATAGTCCCATGCTGATACTGTTTTAGAAATCACTGGTCTAGACTATGATAGGTCCTCAGTAAATGATAGTCATTGATAGGATTATTAATGGAAAATTTGGATTTTCTGAAAAATGGCCTAACCTGGAGAAGAACAACAACAAAAATAGCTCCAACAAACTGATGAAAATTCTCATTGCAGTTTTCTGTTATTTTCTTTGAGAAATTATTTCAGATTAATTTAAGAACATCTAAATATTCCCTTCTAGATTCCTATGGTCTCACAATCTCTAAGTCCCTTCCCTAGCCCTGAGAACAGAAAGACTTTCTTTCCTCCTCACTACTGACATGGCCACCTCTGCTACTATTATGTCCAGTAAAGAAGAGTCTTCCTGAAATCCTGTATTGAGAATTCTGTACTGCTGATGCTGCAACCCTCAAATTACCAACGACATTCTAAAAGCCCCTAAAAAGAGTATGCATTCTTTAGGTATTTGAGATCAGCTTCATTTAGAAGCTTATGGAAAAAAAAATCTCTAAATTCATTAAATACCATACTCTTACACATTTTGTTCACCTTGTTATCACAACACAAAACAAGCTTTAAGATTATTCAGTTCAGCCAAGAAATATTGCTGTAAGTAATTTTATCACACTCACATTTCTCAATAGAAATTCTACACCAGTTTCTAAAAATACCAACTATTCTGGGCCAGGTGACCTTGGACACCTCAAGGTCTTAGTAACTTTGGCTTCAATAGTTCCAACCTCTCCAAATTCATGTGAGTCTAGCCATGAAGAGATCATACTAATTATGATAATTCTTTTGTTTATGATTTAGAGACTTGATCTTATAGTCTGGATAAATAGGGTTGATTCTGAAATACAGCAGTTGAAGCAGAGTAAACTAGAAATTAGTTGCATGCTTTATAAACCAGACCTGAAGGAACCGTGAGAAATAAATTTCTGTTGTTGATAAGACACCCACTTTGTAGTAGCTAATTTTAGCAACCTGAGCTGACCAAGATAGGCATGTAGAACTACCTAAAGTTGTACACCCTTCCCTTCAGAAGTTTTTAATACCTTGTAGGGATGAGGGAGGGGAGAAAAGATAAATATAAATGCAATCCAATGCTGAGAAATAAGAAATGAGTTACATGTGAGAAAATGCAATAATCCAACGAGGTATTTGGTAAAGAGAGAGAGCAGTGTAGCTGAAAAGACATCATGAGAAAGGATCTCAGCTAGGCCTTGAATGATTAATCAATGAATTGGAGAGAGCATAAGGTAAATTAGGTGACAGCATGAAGGAAGTCAAAGAAACAGGAATGAAGAGGAATTGAGTCTAACCGAAGTGAAGGGTGAGTGTTAATTAAGTACTGAATAAAAATTTGTTTTTACCATGTTTGCTAATTTCTTAAGTGCAACAGAAGTCAGGTTGGAACTGTTTACTAAATCTACCTGCAATTCTGGTTGTAAAAAATTATTTTTTTCAATAGCTAATCTAAAAGGATTCTATTCAGGACCCTACTAGTCAAAAGAGGTAATTGGGGAAGGACTTTGATCTTAATTGTGGGAAATTGATTCTCAAACTTTAACTTCCATCAGGGGAGCCTGTTAAATGAAACTCCTTGACAGTTTCTGATTCAGTAGGTTTTGGTTGGGACTGAGAATATGCATTTCTAACATGTTCCTGGTGATGCTTATGTTGCTATTTCGAGACCACCTCTACTGATTGAGAGCAAAGCTAAGTGGGATCTTCTAACCTGCTTATAAAACTGCATAGTGAGGCCAACCACAGACATGGGGAAACTTCATATCAACAAACTAAATATAAAAATAAGGTATCCAGTTAAATGAACTGAGCTTGTTTGAAATTGTGTGACGTAAAAAATAAACTTTACAACATGACTTTTAAGAACACTAAGACTTTTTTCCCCTTGCTACTGCATCTCCTTTTTAAAAAAATTAAATTTATTTTATTTATTTAACTCAAGTATAGTTAACATACAGTGTTATATTAGTTTCAGATATACAATATAGTGATTCAACAATTCCACACATCATCCAGTGATCATCATGACAAGTGAACGCCATAATTTCCATCATCTATTTCACCCATCCCCCCACCCACCTCCCCTGTAGACAAACCATCAGTTTGTTCTCAATAGTTAAAAGTCTGTTTCTTGGTTTGCCTCTCTCTGTCTCTTTTTTCCCTTGCTCATTTGTTTTGTTTTTTAAATTTCACATATGGTAAAATCATATGGTATTTGTCTTTCTCTGACTGGTTTATTTCACTTAACATAATACCCTCTTGTTTCATCCATGTCATTACAAATGGCAAGATTTCATTCTTTTTATGGCTGAATAATATCCCACACATATATATATTACATCTTTATCCATTCATCTGTCAGTGGACACTTGGGCAGCATCCATAGTTTGGCTATTATAAATAATGCTGCTATAAACATCAGAGTACATGTATCCCTTGAATTAGTATTTTTGTATTTTGTATTAGTAGCATGATTACTGGACCATAGGGTAGTTCTGTTTTTAACTTTTTGAGGAACCTCCATACTATCTTCCATAGTGGCTGTACCAGTTTGCATTCTCACCAACAGTGCAAGATGGTTCCTTTTTCTCCACACCCTCACCAATACTTAGGAATACTAAGCCTTTTAAAAAAATTTTATTTTATTATGTTAGTCTCCATATGATACATCATTAATTTTTTTAATGTTTTATTGTTATGTTAATCACCATACATTACATCATTAGTTTTTGATGATACATCATTAGTTTTTGATGTAGTGATCCATAATTCCTTGTTTTCGTATGGCACCCAGTGCTCCCAGTCCTCACCTCCAGGTTGGGGTACTTCCCTGCCCGTTGTACTTGTAAAACAGCCAGCCGCCCTCAGTTCGCACGTGCAGCCCTGCCACTACGGTTTCCGTCCAGGGGGCTGCCCTAAAGTCCTTTCCCTGCCGCTACTGGTCTGTGAGTCTGTGCCCCATCTGCAGCATGGGAGGCTATCCTCACCCATGGTGCAGGATCCTGTTGGCTCCCTCCCCCTTCCGTTTATCCTCCAATATCTGCCCACGGAATTGCGGCTCCCCACTTCATACCTCAAAACTAACTGCCTGCGATTTTCTGTTTGTAGAGTTCCAGATATATCTTCTTACATCTCAGGCTGATTTCATGGGTGTTCAGAGTGGCCTAGTAGATATCCAGCTCAATTCAGGGGACCAGTTGGAACAGAGTCCCCTACTCTTCGCCGTTTTTCCCCCTTCAGGAGTACTAAGCCTTTTAACTCAATAGTGAGCAAATCCATATCAAATTTAGTCAAGTTAAAAAAAATCAGTGTTTTGGGTGCCTGGGTGGCTCAGCTGGTTAAGCGACTGCCTTCGGCTCAGGTCATGATCCTAGAGTCCCTGGATCGAGTCCCGCATCGGGCTCCCTGCTCAGCAGGGAGTCTGCTTCTCCCTCTGACCCTCTTCCCTCTCGTGCTCTCTATCTCTCATTCTCTCTCTCTCAAATAAATAAGTAAAATCTTTAAAAAAAAAATCAGTGTTTTTGCCATGGTTTTGTGCTTGGCCTTTGGTATAGCATGGGTGCATTAGTCAGAGTTCTCCAGAGAAACAGAACAAATAGGATGTGTGTGTGTGTGTGTGTGTGTGTGTGATTTATTTTAAGGAATTCACTCATATAATTGTGGAGTCTTGGCAAGTCCAAAATCTGATTGAGGAGAGCAACAGGCTGGAGGCTCAGAAAAGAGTTGCAGTTTTAGTAAAAAGGCAGTCTACTGGCAAACCATGAAGAACTGATACTGAAGATGAAATCCTAAGGCAGTCTGCTGCCAGAATTCTTTATTTGGGGAGGTCTGGCTTTTGTTTTCTTCCTGCCTTCAGAGACTCACTCATATTATGGAGAGCAATCTGCTTTACTCAAAGTCCATCTATTTACTGCAAATCTCATCCAAAAACACCCTACAGAAATATCCAGAATAATGTTTAACCAAATGTCTGAGCACCAAGGCCTGGCCAAATTGACACCTAAATTTAACCATTACAATAGGTTTATTTCATTTTGTATATTTGTCTATTTCATTGTTGTTTTCAGATTTGGTTCAGTTCAACTCACAAATGTTTCATGTGCCCAATAAATTCAGTAGGCTGTAGTTTAGTAAGGGGGGTTATAAAAGATTTGATTATAAAAGAAACAGTTTATAATTTATTCATTTCTTCATTCAATAAATATTTATTGAGCACTAATTTTGTCAAAGCCTCTTGGTGTGCCTTAATTTTAGACAGAAACAGTCACCTACATTTAGGTTTAGGGATACATCTATGGTTGGGGATGGGAGGGGGTAGAGAGGAGGTCCTGGCTTTGCCTCAACTGTGTTCATTCTGAGAAAACTGTTATGCTTAGGCATATGGCTAACACTGGAGAAACACCAGAGTTGATGTGTTAGCCAACTTTATGAGGGTTTGGGTGGAAGACCTGTCAGGAGGCACTAGAGAAGGTGAGTGGGAATATTACTCAGCCATCAGAAAGAATGAATACCTATCATTTACACTGACATAGATGGAACTGGAAAGGATTATGCTGAGTGAAATAAGTCAATCAGAGAAAGACAATTATATGGTTTCACTCATATGTGGAACACTAAGAATAGTGCAGAGGACCATAGGGGAAGGGAGGAAAAACTGAATGGGAAGAAATCAGAGAGGGAGCCAAACCATGAAAGACTCTTGACTCTGGGAAACAAACAGGGTTGTGGAAAGGGAGGTAGGTGGGGAATGGGGTAACCAGGTGGGATGGGCATTAAGGAGGGCATGTGATGTGATGAGTACTGGGTGTTGTACACAACTAATGAATCCTTGAACATTATACCAAAAACTAATGATGTACTATACATTGCTAATTGAATTTAAATTTAAAAAAGAGAGAAAAAGTAATATAAAGTAAAATAAAAATTAAAAAAGAAGAAAAGATATAATCTCAGGGACTGATCCTTTAGTCCAGCTTGGAAATTATCTGGGACCTGGGAAATAAAGTCTTTTGGACTAAAACTAAAAGGAGTTGTGGGTTTTTGTTTGTTTGTTTTCCATTTTACTCTAAGGCCAGGGGACCACTTTAATGCCCAGGTGAAAACAAAACTGTAAGAATGTGTGAAAGGAGAGTACAAGGGACTGAATGGTGTCCTCTACACATACACACACACATACACACACACACACACACGCACACATGCATGCACACAAGATATGTCCATATCAATCCTTGGAACCTAAGAATGTCAAAAGGGGTCTTTTGCCAGCCACATGCGGAAGAATGAAACTGGACTACTTTCTTATACCATACACTAAAATAAACTCAAATTGGATGAAAGACTAAATGTGAGATAGGAATCCATCAAATTCTAGAGGAGAACAGAGGCAGCAACCTCTTTGACCTCAGCTGCAGCCACTTCTTGCTAGATACACCTTCAAAGGCAAGGGAAACAAAAGCAAAAATGAACTATTGGGACCTCATCAAGATAAAAAGCTTCTGCACAGCAAAGAAAACAGTCAACAAAACTAAAAGACAACCTACAGAATGGGAAAAGGTATTTGCAAATGTCTTATCAGATAAAGGGCTAGTATCCAAGATCTATAAAAAACTTACCAAACTCAATACCCCAAAAAAACAATCCAGTCAAGAAATGGGGAGAAGACATGAACACACATCTCCAAAGAAGATATACAAATGGCCAACAGACACATGAAAAAATACTCAACATCGCTTGGCATCAGTTAAATCCAAATCAAAACCACAATGAGAGCCCTCCTCCCACCAGTCAGAATGGCTAAAATTAATAACTCAGAAAACAACAGATGTTGGCAAGGATGTGGAGAAAGGAGAACCATCTTATACTGTTGATGGGAATGAAAAGTGGTACAGCTACTCTGGAAGACAGTACGGAGGTTCCTCAAAAAGTTAAAAATAGAGCTACCCTTTTCCTGATTGCATATGGGGTGAAAAAAAATGGAGCTACCCTATGACCTGGCAATTACACTATCAGTTATTTATCCAAAGAATACAAACATAGTGATTTGAAGGGGCACCTGCACCTCAATGTTTATATCAGCAATGTCCACAACTGTCAAAATATGGAAAGAGCCCAGACATCCATCCACAGATGAATGGGTAAAGAAGGTGTGGTATATGTATATATACAATGGAATATTATTCAGCCATCAGAAAGGATGAAATCTCACCATTTGCAATGACATGGACAGAACAAGAGGGTATTATGCTAAGTGAAATAAGCCAGTCAGAAAAAACAAACACGATATGATTTCACTCATATGTGGAATTTAAGAAACAAAACAAATGAACATAAGGGAAGAGAAGGAAAAATAAAACAGAAACAGAAAGGGAGACAAACCAAAAGAGACTCAACTCTAGGAAACAAACTGAGGTTTGTTGGAAGTGGGTGGTCAGTAGGGGGGATGGGGTAACTGGATGATGGGCACTAAGGAGGGCACTTGACGTAATGAACATTGGGTGTTATATGCAAGTGATGAATCACTAAATTATGTCTTAAACTAATAATACACTATATTCTAATTAAATTGAATTTAAATTAGGGCACCTGGGTGGCTTAGATGGTTAAGCGTCTGCCTTTGGCTCAGGTCATGATCCCGGGGTCCTGGGATCGAGTCCCGCATCAGGCTCCCTGCTCAGCGGGAGGCCTGCTTCTCCCTCTGCCACTCTCTCTCTGTCTCTCTGTCTCTCATGAATAAATAAATAAATAAATAAGAAATAAATAAAAAATAAAATGAATTTAAATTAAAAAACAAAAAACAAAAATAAAATAATTCTTTAAAAAGAGGGGTCTTTCACAAAGGTAAAGTTAAAAACCTCGAGATGAGATCATTCTGAATTATCTGGGTGGGTTTTAAATCGAATGATGAGTGTCTTTATAAGAGACATACAGATAATAAGCACACAGAGGAGACAGTGATGTGAAATTGGAGGCAATATTGGAGTGATGGGGCCAGAAGCCCAAGAAAGCTTGTACCCACCAGAAGCTGGAGGAAGCAAAGAAGATTCTCCCCTGAGCCCCTGGAGGAAGTACAGCCTTGCAGGATTTCAGACTTCTGGCCTCCAGAACTGTGAGAGAATAAATTTTTCTTGTTTGTGATAATTTGTTATGGCAACCTAAGGAAACTAACATAGAGAATTTTCTTACTTCTGCTCAGGATACCAGTTGGCTTTGGCTTTTCAGGGTCCTGGGAAGTGCAGCACTGAAACATAGCAGAAGAGCTATGAATGCAACCTGTGGGAGGCAACAGCCCTTCACCAGAGCAATTTGATAATGGAAACCAAAACCTCTCAAGCTGCTTTCCAGGTGGCTGGTGATTCTGCTGCTCCTATTGCTTCAGCATTGGAAGTTTATTAAGGGGGCCTTTGAAGCAATACTAAAAAATGAGTTCAGACAATTCCTACTCCTGGATTCTATCCAGGCCAGGGATAGAGGATAATACCGTTACCCCTTTCACCTGAGACTGCACTGATCCACATGGAGATGAATTTGCCATATGTCTGACTGCACAGACTCACATCTACTCAGTCTTGAGGTCCTACTGACAAATGCATCTGAGTAATTGTCAATGTACCCATGCCCGACTAAGCCTTATTGAACACATTCTGTTTACCTAATCTTGGCCACTCTGGGCACCTAAGGCTTGATATGAACTCAGGATGAATCTACCCAGCCCTGGAATCTATATGTGATACCTTGAAAGGATTCAATTAAGACAACATTCTAGAATAAAAATGAACATTTACTATATATATATATATATATATACTGACTTAGCTATGCATATACAGTAAATCCTCATTATTTATGATTCCATATTTGTAAATTTACCTACTTGTTAAAATTTATTTATAATCCCAAATCAATAAATGCGTCACTTTCCCAGTCTTTGTGGATATGCACAAGGCATAGGGAAGTATGAGTCATCTGGCATTCATGCTCCCAGCTGAGGTCAAACAAGGCAACACTGCCTTCTTGCTTCAGTTCTCATACTATAACCGACTGTCCCTTCTGTGGTCTATTTGGTGTTGTTTTGGATTTTTTTTTTTGCATTTTTGTGCTTTTTGTTGTTGATTTCACTGTTTAAAATCCCCCCTAAGCATAGTTCTGAAGTGTTATTTAGTGTTCTTAAATGCAAGAAGGCCTCTCATGCACATGTGATGTGCCTTATGGAAAAAAAAAAAATATTTGTGTTAGGTATGTTCTATTATGGCATGTTTTATAGTGCTGTTGGATGTGAGTTAAATATTAATGAATCAACAATATATATTAAATAAGGGGTCTTTAAACACAAACACACATAAAACAAGGTCATGTACTATATCAGTTGATAAAAATGTGACTAGAAGCTCACAGGAACCTGCCCCTCTATTTCCACTAAGTGCAATTAGTGTTTACTAATTGTGTTGACTTTACAGAACATAACTACTGTGAATAATGAGAAATGACTGTATGTATTATAAAAATTAGTTAGTGTAATTCTGACATATTTTCCAAGTGTTCTCATGAAACTTAGCCAAACTGCTGGAATTTATCTGGTGCCCCCTCTCTATATCTTGTCTCAATACTGTTAATCCCCCCACCCACACACCTTGGGGCCTATTTTGTTAGGTTTGTTCTCATCCTGTTCAGGTTGAATTTCATGGTCTACTCTCAGGTCCCTTATTATCATGGGCATAGCATTCTTGCTCTTTTCATAGACACATAAAACTATATGGAGGCTTAACTATCTTTAATTTCTTTTCAAAAATGCTAACTTTCTGCTTTACTTGTTGACTTAGGGAAGCTTTTCTTTGTGTCCTCATGTCCCTTCTCTAAACTGAGGATTCTTACATTGCAGCTGCATTTTCTACCACTTCAGCATTCCTTCTGTTAAAAAGGATGATTTTGCATGTTGGCTTTGGAGCCGGAAACACATATTTCATTGTGAATCACTATGGTACTCCTTGTGTAATATTAAACTTCCCCTCCACATCCTTCTTTCTCCCAATCATCAGCATATGGATAGATAGATGGTAGATTGATGATAGATAGATATAAAATATATATGTGCACACACACTATATATATATTTATACTTAATAGTTATACTATTATTAATAGAAAGTATTGTTAATTGTTAATACTCTGAGATGGTACTTAATACTATTTCATATCCTAATAATACATGACCATTTGTAGCTTTTAATAGTCTTTTAACAATAGAGTAAGAGCTTCAACCCAGGGGTCTTATTCTGAATAATTTAGATTTTACACACTTCTATCCTTGGAGGAGGAAACTAGCTGTTGCCCACCATTTCAGAAATTCTGTCTTGTGCCAATATCACAAGAGTCAGCTTAGCCTGCTTTGTGAATGTTTTCTTGTAGAGTATTTTCAAATCTCTGTTTAAGCCTCATCTCAAAGTAAGAAATGAATTACAATAAAGATATTTCACCCATGCTTAATTCACTGGAAAAATTGGAGAAAATAGTTCTTTGGGAGAAATCAGGGAACCAAAAGCATGCATGGAGAGCAAGAGAATTTGGACTGCCCTATTGTGGGAGTTTCCTGTGATGACTCATACTTGTCCTGTGGTATACTCGTATGTAATTACATTCTAATATCTTTATTTCATATGTTAAGAGGTAAAGGATGCCTCTGTTTTCTCTAATGGAGGCTTTTTGGCTCTAGGTTAAGAGAACAGTATGATCAAAGGGGATCTAGGATTGGAGGTTTAAAGGAAGGAAAAAGAGGTTTAATTGAGAAAGAACAGGGCAACCTCAGTGGAGAAATAGGATGCAATGTCAGAAACCAGCTCTTATGGTGACCGAGACATAGAGGCAATCTGTTGCCAGAGGTCTCAGTTCTGTAGCTTCAAGGATTCTCACATCATTTACAAACCCAGAAGTCAGGAGGTGGGGCATGGGAAAGTACATGGCTATGGGCACTGTAAATTGCAGCAGTGACTAGGGACCCAAAGACCCTTGAGAAAACAGCTGCTTTCCTCGCACAGCTCAATACCGTGAGAGAAATTTCCTTAGCTTGTAAACAAGGTTTGTTAGCTTAGCAGATCTGTTTGTTTAATGAATGTCCATTTCTGGAGGCTCCAATCATCAAATTGGCTCAAGCTTAGTTATCTGTGAATAGACTGTTGAAGACCCTGCAAAAATAGCATAAGGAAAAAAACTCACAACCCAGGGCTTGGGGAGGTTTGCAATAAACACAAGAATCAAAGATAAATCCCAACTGTCTAAGATTATGAGCTGATTTTCTCAAGCCTGGATAGATGGATGTAGAACGGAACTACCCTGTATCTTGTTGGGCATGGAAGTGAGGACAGGAAGGAAAAGGAACAGCTAATATGTCTACCAGGCAAATCATTCCAGATGAGGCTCAAGGATGGGCTGGGTTTGGGCCAGTTATTTACCAAAATGCCAGTGCAAACCATGTTTTATCTAGGGGATATTGAGTCAAAACTGGGAAGATGGAATTCTGCCATTGACTTCAGAGGGCAAGTGTGGAGCTAGAAATAAGCGATAAAGTCAAGATAAGGAAAGCTGCTAGATAATGGCAGGGCCAGCACTTGGCTCAACTCCAGGGACCACCATTCACACTGTAGTCTATATGTATGTAACCTGCACTCCTTTTCAGCTGTGGATAGTAAAATGCACCATGGCTCAAGAGTAAGACTGTATCAAAGCTAAAAATGACCTAGAGTTGGGGCACCTGGGTGGTGCGGTTAGTTAAGCAGCTGACTCATGGTTTTGGCTCAGGTCATGATCTCAAGGTTGTGAGTTTGAGCCCCAAGTTGGCTCTGTGCTCAGCGCAGAGTCTGCTTAAATTTCTCTCTCCCTCTCCCTCTGTGCCTTTTAAATCTTTTAAATAAATGACCTAGAGTTTTTTGCATTTTTATTGGCTCCCCATTTTAGAAAGCATAGATATCCTGGGATAAAGTCAAGATATGGTGGAAAGAGGAAAGATCTAGAAATGAGGAGACATAGGGTCAAATCCAGGTCAAACAACTTTCTGAGAAGCTGATAATTTATTCAATATTTTCTGAGTTTGGTTATTCATTTCTAGTTCAATGATATCTGCTATACTTTTCTACTCCACCAAAGTAGGCTTAAATTTGATCAAGAACATAAATAAGCAGAAAATGCTTTGCTAATGACAGGGATTACAAATGAGGTTATAGTTGGTGTAAGCATGATGTTTTGATGGCCCCACACACTACCTGTCTCCCAACACCTCACCTCACCTCCTTCCACCCTCATTTCCTTCTCTCTGCTCTAGTCACTCTGGTCCTTTCATTATTATATGCTCCCCATGCCACTCCAAGGCCTTACCAGTTACCCTTTCCTCTGCTTGGAAGGCTCTCCCCCAAGATATCCTTTCCCCTTTCTCCCCCAACCTCCTTCAGTTTTGTTCAAATGTCAACTCTCAGTGGAGTCTTCCCTGATGACACTCTATTTAAAATTGCCTACCAGCTAGCACATCTTTATTTTTTTCAAAATGTATCACTCTCCAATAGCAATTTAATTTACTTGCTATTTATGCATAAATTCTTCTTCCTACAAAAGAATGTGAGCTATCTCCAAATTCCTATCAGAACCAATACTTTATGAGTCTTCTAGGATTCTCCCTGCCGTGACTGGCTGAATTTCTCACTACCTTTACATTCCCCTTCTCTTATCTATTCCACCCATTCATCTTTCATATTATGACTTTGCTCCTTGTCAAGAATTAGGAAGCTATCCAAATATGCCACAGTTGGCTCAATTAGTTAATAAATAATATAGCTGATCTTTGCTAGGCATTTGGTTCTTTCAATGAGGTGTTTATCATGTCACATGATAGTTTGTGTTCCTGTGCAGGAAGGAGACTCCAGGAACCTTGATTTGCAATAGAATCAGCACATGAATCTGTATCATCACTCAAGAGAATCAGGATGGACTGCATTCCACAGGACAATGGAGTATAGCCACTCAAGAAAGAGCCAAGGCCAAGTGCCACAAGGCAGCATAACATGGTAGAATAAAGTCAACCTGGACCAAGGAGGCCCAGGTTTATGTTCCAATCTCTGTATTAGTGCATGTGAGATTTGGGGATTTGTAAACCTTGGAGTCTCAATTTTCTCAGCTACTACTAAATGGGGACAACAAAACCAACTTTGTAAGTTGTTTTAAGAATTAAGGAAGAAATAATACAGCTCAAGGAGATCAAAGAGTATAAGAAAATACTTTATAAATGTACAAGTTCTACAAATGTTAGTCGTGTAATTATCCTCAGAGTTTTAGCACATGAAAAGCCTTGAATTTGTGAGTTTTCCTTAAAAGACAGGACCTTTATTTTATTTTTCTTATTTCTTTGATGTTGTTTTAATTATTATTAATTTTGGCTAAGCAATGTATTTAAGTATTTCAAAAAGCAAAAAAAAAAAAAAAAAGAGAGAGAGAGAAGGTATACCAGTGAAAGGTCTTCCTTCTCCATCCCCAATTCCTACCCTCTTCCTGTTACTATACTAGTCTGTGTGTGGGTGGGTGTGTGTAAGCTCCCACAACTTTTGGATGCATATGCTGGCAAAGACGTTTATACATTTCAAAATACATTCTCCTATGCCCACCCCCTCCTTAACCACAAATGGTGACACACTATACCCATTGTTCTTTACTTTGCCTTTTTCTTAATCCCAGAGAAACTTCCATTTCAGTACATAAAAAGCTTTCTCATTTCCTTTTTCTCTTTAACCAATGAATGAGTTCTATTGTACAAAGGTACCACAGTAAGCTGCCTATTGATGGAAATTTAAGTTGCTTTTAATCTTTGCTATTACAAATTATTTTGTACATATGTGAATGTATTTATAGGACAAATTTCTAAAAGTGTAATCTCTGGGTGGAGAAGTATAAGCATTTATAATTTTAACATTTATTGACAAATTGGCCTTTATAAGGATTGTACTAGTTTATTCTCTCAGCAGAAATGTCTGAGAGTACCCATTTCCCCACCACATTCTTGCCAAAAAATCTTGAAGGTTTTGCCAACAAGTTTGCTCCTAAATGGACTATATATAAGAATCATTTATTATTTTATTTTTTCTTGATTATTTCTTTTTTTTTCTGTTAGGTTTTCTTTTATCTTCTTTCTTTATTTTCTTTTTTTTTTAAAGGGCGATTAACCTTATATCTGTGATATGGTTTGAAAAATATTTCTTCTCAATTTGACAGTTGTCTTTTGGATTGTCTATGGCATGTGTGTGTGTGTGTGTGTCTGTTTTATCATACACAACTCTCTAAAATTCTGTGTTGTCAATTTATCAACCTTTTATCTCTATTGATTTTGAGTCATAGTTAGATAGGCTTTTCCATTCAAAAGATGTAAAAGTAAATCTTCCATGTTTTCCTCTAGTCCTTTAATAAATTTGTTTCTTACATTTTAATATTGGATTTATGTGGAATTTATGTGAAGGTATGGTTGGAGCATAGATCTAATGCTTTTGTCCCCATATGGTCACCCAATTATCATTTATCAAGTAGTACTTTTCCCTACTGATTTTGAGATGCCATCTTTATCATATACAAAATTCCCATAAGCACTGAGTGTGTTAGATCTTTGAGGACTGTAATTTCCAACAAGTGAATCCACCAGAAAGTGTAAAATCATTGGAAGGGAAACAAGAAGAGTATGATATCTTGTCAGGATCACTATCATCAATATGACCCTGTTTCTTGTGTTCCTGCTGTTTACTTTAATATCTATTTTAATACTCTGGAGGAACTGTGCTACAGGAAGTGGAAGTTTCTGGGCAGGAACTGGTTCTCCTTTTGTAGAGAGTAAATTCATTATAGAATCACATAAAAATAATCATAAAATCTACCAGTGATGGGACTGAGACTCTGTGTCCATCGAGGGTCATAAAAGTCATAAAAAGAGGCCTGACTCAGATATGGAGCCAGATTCAACCTCAGTTCCAAAGCTTCTAGTGTCCCTAGGAGAGAGAGCAAGAATCTATTCAATGCCATTCTTCTTTACTTTTCTCTCTAGTCACCCCTTCAAAGTTCAAATCACAGTAATAATAATAACTAAATGTACTGAGAGTTTCTTATGGGCCTAGACCCTGGTAAATGCCTCATTTACATGATCTCATTTGATCCTCACAGCAGCTCAGTGAAGGAGATTTTCATATCAGGTTTTTTAAATGTAGACAATGGAAACCAAATCTACCCAAGTCAATCACAGGAGAATTAATAACAAAGACATGGAGGGGTGGTCACAGAATCCAAGGAATAGCTGAAGAAACAGGTTTGGAAAGGGCAGAAAGAGTATGTAGGATTTGGGTGAGCAGAAACTAATTAATATACTGTATTGTTGGAATTTCCCTTATGAAATGAATTAACTCTAACCCTTTGTGTCAAATTATTTGAGTTTCAATTAGATCGTGAAGTTTTCAAGACTGTCAGGCATTTTATTCATTCTTATAGACCCAGAAGTTAACAAATTCTCAATAAATATTTGTTGACTTGATAGAAAAGGAGAGGATCTTCTACATGATTTACTATGGCAAAGGACTTTTTAATTTATTGTATATTGGGATCCTTGGTCATCTTGACTTTACATTTGCTTGTTCCACATCATTAGTATTGGTTGAAATACAGGTCCAGTCCTTTTTATTTCTCTCAATTATTGTACAGCAAACTGTATACCAGGAACCACTATTGACTTAGCTAAGATGGAGCCAAAATCTCAAGTGACTAGAAGTTCCATCATTCCCTCCTGCACCACCACCTACCCCTATTCTACCTTTTCCAAAAACTGGAACAAAAAAAAAATCCCTAAACAGCAAAAACTGCACAAGATGAAAATGGATTCTTTATTTTAGATATCTTAGAACAATGCTTCTGAAACTAGATGTACTTCTACTTCACCTTGGGATCTTATTAAAATGCAGATTCTGACTCTGTAGATCTGGGCCTTAGTGAAGCTGATATCCTGCATTTCCAACAACATCCTGGAGGAAGTCAAGGCTATTGTCCATAGATCACACTTTGGACAGCTTGAACCTAGGGAGACCAACTGATAAGGGGTTTAGAAAAACATATGAGCAAAAAAGATCAGAAAGCTTGGGAAACACTTATCTCAAAGTTAATGGATTTGCTTTTGGGTCATCAATAGCTGGTTTTCCAGCTTATTTGCCTAACAGAGAGTTTGCAGCTGTTGTAAGTTGAGAAATGGGAGAACTTGTCTCCTATGCCATCTCTCCCATAGGCCATTCAGAGCAGAGGCATTGGGAACTCAACCCTAACATGCTGATAACTTACATAAAGCTACAAATATGTGAAGAGAGCAATGGATGGCTGATTGTGTATTTTTTATATCAACATCATGTGCTAAAACCCACATTTTTGACAACTGAACTTAATTTCTTAACTCAAGTGGGAAACCCTTGACCTGTTGACATTGTTCTATATGATTTTAACCCAAAGATACTTCAGATATTATAACTGATTCTATTTATGTGAGTTGATAAAAGACAAGACTACATACTTACCTTTTGATGAGCACTTACCATTTGATGAGCACCTACTATTCACTCATACTGTGAAGGAGAAATAGAAGTCTCTACCCATAAGAAGCTTGAAACCAAAATGATGAGATGTTAACTCTAGTGTAGAGGGATCCATGGTGACCAGTGTAAAGTAGAAATAACTCAGTGCTGAATTGTGTGGTACAATCCACACTAAAATCCCAATGGCCTAGCATTAATTTAGTTTTGAGACTTAGAATTTCATAATAAGATAATTAGAGCCAAAATGATGAAAAAATAATAAATGAGTCACTTTCAAGGAGCACAGCCCAATCTCAAGGGCAAAAATAGTCTGATCAAGGTAATAACTAGTCCCCACCAGCCCTCTACTCTTTTAGATCCACATCCTTCATGGTGTAGATAGCCTATGTCATTAGCTCTTGGTAGTAGTGGTGGTGGGGGGCATGTAGTAGTCATCTACTTTCCCACCCACATTTGATTTATTTTGCCTTGACCAGAAGAAAATTTCCTTATCTCATCAGCCTGTAGGCGAGAGTGAGTGAATAAAATATATACATACACATTGTCACCTTCTAATAGTAATGAGGAAAATAACTTTAAGCCTCTGAGAGATGACTTCCCCATGTGAAGGTAGTTTCTTCATGTTGCTATCAGATATCTCAAAGGAATAAATGAAGGGCTATTAGTAGTAGAAGAAAAGTTAGGTTCTGCCTTTTAGAATTAAAAGAATACAAAACATTGGATGCCTGGGTGGCTCAGTTGGTTAAGCGACTGCCTTCGGCTCAGGTCATGATCCTGGAGTCCTGGGATCTAGTCCCACATTGGGCTCCCTGCTCAGCAGGGAGTCTGCTTCTCCCTCTGACCCTCTTCCCTCTCGTGCTCTCTGTCTCTCATTCTCTCTCTCTCAAATAAATAAATAAAATCTTAAAAAAAAAGAATACAAAACATTATGCTGTATGTTAAACTTATATAGTGATGTATGTGACTTATCTCTCAATAAAACTGGGGGAAAACTCCATATTAGATGTACAGATCATAGATTATAGTCAACACAAATTTTTAATCAACTCAGCAAAAAATAAAATTAAATAAAATTAAAAGGATGATCAGGTGGTCACCAGGTATTTTTAAGTTGGCAGAAATGTGACATATGGCACATATGGTCCTGAGAGTTCTTTTCCTCCAATTTGGTAAGTCCTTTTGCAGAGAAGCTAGACACATTGAGCTCTGAGTAAACAAGAGGCATTTATTATTTTTTTAAAGATTGTATTTATTTGACAGAGAGAGAGAGAGAGACAGAGTGCACGCAAGCAGAGGGAGAGGGAGAAGCAAGCTCCCTGTGAAGCAGGGAGCCTAATGCCAGACTTGATCCCAAGACCCAGGGATCATGACCTGAGCCAAAGGCAGAATGCTTAACCAACTGAGGCACCCAGGTGCCCAACAAGAAGCATTTAAATATAATTATGGAAATGAAGAACAACATTTTGAAAAACATAAATGTCAACTTTGCATAATGAATTAAAGATGCAAATTTTTCAAAAAGAGGAAGGATACATTTCATTCTTTTTAAAAAATATGGAATCACTTAATGACAATGTATAAAATAAATGAAATATCAATTGCAGTAAATAAAAAGGAAAAAGAAAAAGAAATGCACCCTCACAACCAGCCTCAGAACAGTAGAAGGATGAGGCTCTTCCTAGCTCAGGATTTAGTATTCCAGGTAGGGTACAGCATTGCTGGGGTGGGAGGGGAAGGCATTGTGGGGGTAGGGAAGAGGCAACAAGGCCACCAGTGGGCCTCAGTGTAGAGCAGACAGAAAGTTCATCTTACTGATGAGGGAAACAAAAGCATGAGAAATGCAGCTGAAATTAAATCTCCTTACAGCTTGCAGCCACTGGTAGACACCTGAAACATGAAGAGCGTGACGTTCCTCAGGGAACTTGTGGCTGCCTTAGTGCCTTAATGTTTATGTTTTATTAAAGACTAAAAGTAACCTTATCTTAACAGCAGCTAGCCCCTCAAGGTCCTGAAAACCTTGCTTCCAAATTCCTTAGAGACTTACTATTCCTAACCCCCACTAATTAAAAAATGTATAATCAGTCACTCCTCATAATCCCAGTGCAGCTCTTTCTGCCCACAGGTCCTGTCCCCATGTTATAATAAAATCACCTTTTGCACCAAAAACTCTTAAGAATTCTCTCTTAGCCATTCACTTATGAACCCCAAAACTTCCAAATTTCATCATTACCATCTTGGAGAGATAGCCATGGGGCTCTCCCTGAAAGGTAGAGTGATCAGGCACTATGTCTTAGATAATTTTTAAATATAGGTTTTATTAATACTTATTAATATTTAGGTACTGCAAGGTCAACAGATCAGTGTCATTGAAAAGATAATTTGTTACACTCACAGATTCCCAAGAAAAGAGGGCCCATCATCATGCTACACAAGGTCACACAGGGAAGTACCAGGGTTGGTGAAGAGACACAGGGAGTGGAGGGAAATGTAAGCAAGAGCCTTTCCTGTGGTTTCCATGGGGAGGAGCAAGCAAGGCAGAATGAACAAGCTTTAGATTGGCTGGTTTGAGTAATTCCAGCAGGCAGTGGTGCATAGGGGCTGTCCCTAGATGTCTGGTACCTGGCCCGGGGTAATTAGGACATGTGGATTGTGGCTCAGAGGGAGAGCCTGATGGAAAAGGTGGTTGTGGGTGTGGCCTCTGCATTGGCTCATTTGCTTTTGAAAGGCCCTTTCAGAGTGAGTTGTTTCCTACAGATGGTGGAGCTGGGAGGGGCAGTATGCTGTTAATAGGCTACCAGATGGCTTGGCAATTAAAATATCTGTGGCTGAGGTTGGAGCTCCAGCATTAGTCTGTAGGCAGGCTTTCTAATTTAGCCAGTAGGTGTGGGCCCTTTTCCTCAGTGGTTGGTTTCATCAGTGACAGTCTTTGGATTATTTATAGGGCTTGTCTTACCCAAACTAGAAAGCACATGGGCCTCAGTAGTTGCCATGCCTGGTCAAAATAATGGCTTACTTGGAAGATTTGGGCCTCCAGATTGCAAACCAATGAATGCATCCAGATCAATAATAATGAGACCAACAGTCAAGAGAAGGGTGTTCAGCTGCACTTGACAGTTTTTGTTTTGCCTTGATTTTGTGAGGTGGAAGTTTATGCTCAAATAAGTTCCATATTAGATGAGCAGCTACTTGAGACATGGGGCAATTATGGTCAATGAGTCCCAGGTTAATAATATGCATTCTCCACCTGGTCTTTAGCCTTTCTGGAACAAAAGCAAGATCAAACATGTATATAGAGAGGAAGACAAAGAATCTCATATATCCTGAGTCTTTATATACATGGATGTGAGACATATCCTCCTTTACATACAGGGAAAGACGAGGTGAAAATTTTTAAAGTTGGTACTCAATGAAAATCATTCAAGACATCTTGGATTAAGAGAGATTAAAGCCTGGGGCAAGGTGGAAATCTTTTTAGGGGTATCCAATGCTAAAATGACTGAATGTCTAAAATTGGCTAATTGTGTTGATCTTTTTATCCTATTCTTTATCAGGGACATCATGGCTAAGGAATGGAAAGCAGCAACATTCCATTGAGCTGCATTATTTTTGATGGTTGGCAGTGCAATCTGTACAGTCTATCAACTCCCATTGCTGTTCACTAATTTAATCCCAAGTAGCCAAGGAATCTAGGGCAGGAGTGACCTCCTCTAGCATTATGGCAACTGGCAAAGGATTGAAGACAAAGGAGGCCACACCCTCTTATAGATGAAATATGGCAGAGACCCCAGGTTTGGCTCCATTAGTATTAAAGAGATCTTGATAGCCATGCTGAGCTTGTGGGTACTGTGTCCATGACCCAAAGTAAAATGGGCAACTAGATACGGAAAGAACAGAAGTTTAGCGTCTATGAGAGCCTCTACTTCCAGCAAAACCCAGTAAGTAACCAGTCAATTTGTTTTTTGTTTGCTTGTTATTTGTTTGTTTTTAATGGTGTATAGCATGAGACTGAGGAGGGCAGTTTCTTGCATCAGAAGCCCTTGGGCAATTTATGGCTCATTAAAAGTGGCCCAAAGATTTAAGTGAGAAAAGTTTGTCAAAGCCTTTATAGTGAAAGAGACTCTGAGGCACTAATGGGAGTGCCCGTTGATTTCAAATGGGACAATTTTAAATCTTTTGTTGGAGGGAGCCCCACTTAAAGTGGGTCGATCTGTGGCAGCATTAGTAAGATTAAGTAAAATTGGAAAATGGGGAATATGTTGCCACGAGCTCCCAAAAAGGACTGAAAGATGTTGGACTTCTATGTCCTTAATAAGGCTGTCAAAGGAATCTCCTTGGAGGACAATGTCATCAATGTAGTGACATTCTTGTGCTTCTGGAGAGAGGTGGGTACAATTAAGATCTTGTTTGCAAAGATTGTGTGCTATGCAAAGTTGTTGAGTACCTGAGGGGTAGCCTTGAAA
The DNA here is from genome assembly GCF_037043125.1 of Eumetopias jubatus. NCBI lineage: Eukaryota > Metazoa > Chordata > Mammalia > Carnivora > Otariidae > Eumetopias > Eumetopias jubatus. Next base: position 41,896,019 of record NW_028274808.1, read on the forward strand.
TGTATTGTGTGCCTTTGAAGCTGAAGACAAACTGGCTGACCACCTGTTGAAATGGTCATTGAATAGAACATATTAGCCAAATCTATATTAGTAAGATGTATACCAGTTGTGGATTAGATGGAGCCAGTAATTTTAATAATATTGAGTATTGAGTATGGGAACCACATTAGGATTTCAGTGATTTACTATGAGGCATCATTTATTTTTTCCATGATTAAGAACCAGAAAAATTGGGCTTTTGACTGGAGAAGCAATGGGGATAATCACCCTTTTATTAATGAGAATTTATGTAAGTTTTAATTCTTGAAGGCCCTATTTTAATTTAATTTGGGTCATTTTAGCTGGGAGTCCATGGAATTGCATTTTATTAAGGCAATTGTAAGTGTCAAAAGCTTGATCTAATTTTATAACTCATGGTGTTGAGAAAGTCCATGCCCACTATACGACATTTTAGAGCAATAGTTACTATGAATATGGGAAATCTAGGCAAGGTTATCATTAAAGTGAGTCATATTTATTTTTCTTCTGTTTTATACTTAGTTACTTTCTTAAGATCATAGAGGGTACAGTGTTCAAATTTAGCGGTATCCCCAGGCATAACTATAATTTGAGCTTCAGCATTGATTAAGTCTATGATGCTGTGTCAGTTGAGTGCATTTTAGCAAATGCAAGAATTATTTAGAGGCTATGCTATGGGCACAAACATCAATCAGCACCCTTTTGTATTTTTCAGTTATTCAAATTATTTTAGTATATAAATTTTGTTATATGCAATTATATAATTGTTACACATAAATTTTTGTATATAAATTTTAATATAAAAAATTTGAATTTCCAATTGAGTTATATTGTAGACTTTTGTTCTTACATTTATTTGTTTGCTTATTCTTTTATTTATTCATTTATTTAAAAATTTGTGTGTTTACTTTTATTTTCTCCCTGTATTCAGGTATTCGCTTTATATTGTTTTGTTTTCCTTTTCTCTCTTTTTGTTTCTTGCTTTTAGTTTTTGTTTTAGGCTTTTAGTCATCTGAACCATGGTTTTTAGTTTTTGTCTTCTGCTAGTAAATCAATGTGGGCCTTGTAGATGGTTATAGGGAGAAGGGGAAGACAAAGGGGCCTGGAGGCATTCCTCTTAGTCAGCAACTTTTGCTTCAAGGCTTCCCAACCCAGGGACATGGATTTGTACTTAAAGACCTATAGCAGCCTCTTATTGCCCACCAATCCAAACCACCAGTCACTTTTCACTTTTTTTTTTTTTTTTTTGGTCTCCTATCTGTCCCCAGTTGTTGTTTATCCTTAAAGTGTTTACTGGATAAAGTCCTAGTATTCCCTAGTGGCCTTGTTCATGATTGGAGGCCTCCCTCTCTGGGTGTCCCCATTACCTTATAATGGATCTAGATCCACTTCCAAGGAGAGTGACAGTGGCTGTCTTAGTATTTTTGAGGCTCTGTGTTTTGAGCATAAGGCCCTTGGTGTGCTGATAAGCAGTAGTCCATGCACATGATCCCAGCATTTTACATCCCTGAATCAATTGCATAATCTCCTCAGGGGTCTTAGGTAGGGCAAGGATAAAGTGTTCCCTCTTTATATATCTATCTATCTACATTATATATATATTAGGCATTGTGCCATCTGTCTCCAAGAATGTGATCCTTTATATCCCCCTGGCCAGGGGACAAAGTGCAACAACTGCAAGGTAAGCAACCACACAAAATTTAAGTCCAAAACAATACCTTTTGCAAGGTGCCATGGTTTCTGAGATAGATGCCCTCACACTGACCCTATGTGTAGCTCACAACTCACAAGTACCTCTGAAGAGCACTCTCTCTTTACTTGACCCTGCAGGCTGAAATGCATGGGAAAATAGCAACTCAGTTGCCCTACCGTATATTACTGCTGACTGCTTGACTGATCAGGCCCTTTTTCTGGCACTTGGAGGGAAGTCACACCTTGCTTCCTTTGGAAGAGCCTTTGGTAAGCCCAATATAAAAAGGGGTGCCCCTGAGGCATCATCCCAGAATCTAGGTGAGTAGCTCAGCTCAGCTCAGAATTCAAGGAAGACTCAGGTTTGAGTTCTGAATTTAGGCTACCCCCCTCAAATGCAACAAATAGCATTTTCAGCCACAACACAAATGTACACCAGCAGGCAAGGGTACCTTCTCAGGCTGCCGCTGCCATCTAGTGAAACCAGTTAGCAAGGCAAGAACAGTCTAGTGCTGTCATTGCAGTTTGAGGCCAAACCTCCCTGCTCATTGCACCAATTGTTTTAAATACAGGTTTTATTATTATTTAGGTATGACAAGACCAACAGATCAGGAAATGGACACCATTGAAGAGATAGGTTGTTGTACCCATAGCTCCCAAAGGAAGGGGCACACAACACATTGGAGGGCCACATGAGTTAGTACAGGTCAATCAGAAGGCACTGGGGAGAAGGGAAGTGTGGGCAAGAACCTTTATTGTGTGCCAAGTTTCTATATATCTTTCATTAGGACATCTGTCGTTGGATTTAGGACCCACCCAGATAATCCTGGATTATCTCTTTATTTCAAGATACTTAAATCAATTACATCTGTGAGGCACCTGGGTGGTTCAGTCGGTTGAGTGTCCCACTCTTGGTTTTGGCTCAGGTCATGATATCAGGATCCTTGGATCAAGCAAGCTTCAGGCTCTGTGCTCAGCAGGGAGTCTGTGAAGATTCTCTAACTTTCCTTCTGCTCCTCCCCCTGCTCATGTGTGCGATTTCTCTTTTTCTCTCTCTATCAAATAAATAAATCTTAAAAAAATTAATTACATCTGCAAAACTCTTTTTCTAAATAAGGTTCCAGGGATTTGACATGGATTTTTTTTTTTCTTTTGCAGGGGGATTCCATTCAACTCACTACAACTGCCTTTTAATTATATCACAAATCTGACCAAATCTCACCATCTCTACTGCTATCTCCTTGGTCCCAGATACCATCATCCCTCCCTAGACAAGAACAAAGCCTCTATACTTGTCTCTCTGCTTCCAGTCTTGCCCCTGGAGTTCAAAACAACCTCCCCACCCCCCAAAATATGCCACTTTGGCAGGAGGCTTATTTAGAGCTAAAGGAAATCAAAACCTGTCAGACTCAGGAAAAGCTCTTTACCATCTTTTGAACTGCCTAAAAGAAATACAGATTTCCCCATATGTGGGAAAACCTGAAATTATAAAGGAAATTTACACTGGGAAGGAAGAAATATACATGTTACCAGGAAGAAAGCTATTATCAGAGATAACTTTTTTTTTTTTTTTTTACCTTAGAAACTAATCTGCAGCGCAGGGCAACCTTTGTTTGTGGAACATTTCCTCCTCTCACCTTTCTATGAATTACCTTCCTCCTCTGTAGCCCCAGACCTCTACTCTTTTCTTTAGCTCAGGATGGTATAGAAGCCTCAATTGCTTTTTGAGTCTTATATCTTTATGGGGCTCCCCTACATGTACATAATTTTGTTTTTCTCCTGTTATTCTGTCTTATGTCATTTTAATTTTTAGACCAGCCACAAAACCTAGAAGAGTAGATGTGACAGTTTTTCTTCCCCTACATCCCCTAACTATGTATTCTCCAAAATGCAGCCAAGATTATCCTTTTAAAACCTAAGTCAAATCATATCACTACTCAGCTAAGAAACTGCATGGGCTTTCTTCATGTGTAAAATAAAATGCAAAGCCCTTGTTCTTGCCAATGTAATTTGGCTTCTGTATTCCTCTTCAACTTTTATCTTCTACAACTTTTCCCCCCACTCTAGCTTGCTTACTATCCTCTCAAGCAAGCCAAGAAGCTCCAAGGCTTTCACATTTGCCCACTCTGGCACTTGGAGGGAAGTCACACCTTGCTTCCTTTGGAGGAGCCTTTGGTAAGCCCAATATAAAAAGGGGTGGTCCTGAGGCATCATCCCAGGACATCCCATCCCAGGACCCCTCTTCTCTAGTCTGTATCCCTGGCTTGTTCTCTACCTCATCCTGGTTTCTACTCACTTGGATCCCATGTTTTCATAAAAGCCTCCACTGAATACCTTATCTCACTCTAATTCTATATCTTGTAAATTTTTCTTAGCACTGTGGTAAATGATGCTTACATATGTGTTCACTGTCTATGTTCCCTAAAGGCAAGAGCCTCTCTATTCCATGATAGTACCTAAAACAGTGCCTGGCACACATTAGACACTTAAGGAATACTTTTTGTTGGAAGGAATGAATGGATGAATGAATGAATGAATGAATGAATCTGTTGAGGGTTTTCCTAATGAGAGTCATCTTACCATTTGCCAAATTATACCTTATTTCTGAACTAAAGGCCACAATAAAAGCACTATCTGTATTTAAAGGGAACAATGAACACATTAAAAATAATAATTTTTATTGAAGTATAATTGTTTTTAATTTATGTTTTAAATAGTAGGGCTTATATTGAGGCACTGTGGCATCGGAATTACATAGTTTATTGCTTAGGAAAATGTTCAACTGATACTGTCATTATTCTCACAAAGACAAGGAAGAAACAACCATAAGGATAATTCCTTTAAAATCCTGCTTTCCAGGGATATGGGAAATGTCCATTTCTGACAAGTGGTTCGAATTCTCTATAATGGCCAAACCTGTTGAAATTAATTATTATTAATTTACTAAGCATTTACCGAGTTTGTAGGTACTAGGATGAGAAAGAAAATAGTGTGTATCCTATATAAACAGTTATGTAAACAATATACAAACTAAAGAAAGAAATGAAAACACAAGGGAATGTTAAGTGACACAATAAGCACCGTTGAGAGGCAGCTGGAGATGAGCTGCTCGGAGTCAGGATGAAAGTATTCAGGAGCACTGGGTGTTATGCGCAAACAATGAATCGTGGAACACTGCATCAAAAACTAATGATGGAATGTATGGTGATTAACATAACATAATAAAAAAATTAATTAAAATTAATTTTAAAAAAAGTATTCAGTATCATGCAGTGAAGGGCTCAGTGGCCCTCCCTACCCAGACCCTTCCTGCCGTGCTTCTCTACCAGGGTCCTGCATCCTGGTCTGCATTCTTCCAGCCATTGGCTGAGAATAGACACAGTTCTTAGAATAACAAGGTACTTCCATATGATGACTCTCTTATCACCTACTGCTTGGAATCCCTTGCCAATTTTCCCACTAACTGGACTGTCCTCCCAATACGCTTTTCTAAGCCATGCCTGAGTTTGACATCTGACTGGACAAGGCCTGGGCTCTCTGACCACGTGTGCTAGCACTGGCCTCTGCAGTTGCATGGATTTCCCTGGCTGCCCTCTGCCCCTACCTGGCTCTGTCCTTCTCCCAGACCCCTCCACCTCTTTCACTCTTCACGTTATTGGCCCTGAGCAGAGCCAAACTCTCTCTTGGTCCTACGCCCAGCCAGTCTCATGTGTTCCCCAAGAGGTAGCCAAGGACTGGAAGTCCCTTCTTTCTGTGTACCTCAGACAGACCTGCAGGCAGACTGTAGGCAGGCAAGTGCCCCAGGGCATCCTTCTGCCCTGGAAGCGCCTACTCAGAGCATAGTTTGGTGGAGGGGGTGGGCAGCTGGGTGAATTGGGGCAGGCATATACACAGGATTTCCACTTTTTCACTTCCCTTTCATTTCTCAAAACTGTCCTCTGAAATGTCCCTTACTAAGGCCTTTAATGACCATCATGTGCCCAAATCTACCCACCTTTCAGTCCTGATTTTTTTTTCTTTCCTTGCTTAGTTTCCTGTGGCTGCCATAAACTGAGTGGCTTAAAACAACAGAATTTTTTTTCTACCACTTTTAGAAAGTCTTTTATTCATATGATTGTGTATATTGTGATCCGTGAACCACACTGTGGTTAACACATTGTATAAAATTACACTGAACTTTCTAAAAAATGCAATGAGCATTCTTAGAAACATTTTTTTTATATATGTACATCTGCCATTACAGAGTATTTTAAATGTAGTACCTTCTGGTAAACACATTCATTCATTGAAATAACTTTCTTTTTCTTCTTCAAGTTTTTATTTAAATTCCAGTAAGTTAATATACAATGTAACATTAGTCTCAGGTGTAGGATCTAGTGATTCATCACTTACATATAACACTCAGTGCTCATCACAACCCATACCCTCCTTAACCCATCACCCATTTGACCCCCCCACCCCCCCACCTTCCCTCCAGCAACCCTCAGTTTGTTCTCTATAGCTAAGAGTCTGTTTCCTGGTTTGCCTGTATTTTTTTCCCCATATGTTCATCTGTTTTTTTCTTAAATTCCACATATGAATGAAATCATATGGTATGTGTCTTTCTCTGACTGACTTATTTTGCTTAGCATAATATACTTCAGCTCTAACATCCTTGCAAATGGCAAGATTTCATTCTTTTTTGATGGCTGAGTAATATTCCAGTGTGTGTGTGTATGTGTGTGCGTGTGTTCTTTATCTAATCATCAGTCAATGGACATTTGTGCTCTTTCCTTAGTTTGGCTATAGTTGATAATGCTGCTATAAACTTCAAGGTTCATATATCCCCTTTGAATAGTATTTTTGCATCCTTTGGGTAAATACATAGTAGTCCAATTGTTGGATTGTAGGGTAGTTCTATTTTTAACTTTCTGAGGAACTTTCATACTGTAAAACAACAGAAATTTATTTGCTCACAGTTCATGGCCCAAAGTCTAAAATCAAGATATTGATGGGGTTGGTTCCTACCAGGGACTCTGAAGGAGAATCTATCCCATGCTTCTCTCATAGCTTTTGGTGGTTACCAGCAATTCTTGGCTCTCCTTGGCTTATGGAGGCATCTCTCTAATCTCTGCCTCTGAGTCTCTTTGTCTCTTCTCCTCTCCTCATGGGGACCCTAGTCATTGGATTTAGGGTCTACTTTAATTCAATATGATCTCATCTCAATTCTTAATTAATTATATCTGCAAAGACCCTATTTCCAAAGAAGGTCACATTCTGAGGTTCTGGGTGGATGTGAATTTTGGGGGCACACAATTCAACTACTACACCTACCTAGTAGCATTTAACAAACTTTCCCTACTCCTTCCTCTCATCTTTCTGGCCAATCCTCTCAGTATATTTTCAATCTATAAGAAACATTTAAAAAAATCACACATACAGTTTGTCTTGAAAAATCTCAGAGCATGTATTTCTCACAGTTGCTCCCTTTAGATGATGGGTACTTGTCTAACCCTATAAGTATCTGAGTTTGCGATTCCATCACATGTAAAAGACTCTCTATAGTTAGTATAAGATGAACTGAAATAGAAGTAACAACACAATAAAATCTCTATCATGCTGGGAAAATCTATTTATTGATTTCATTAATCTATCAGACAATGCCTAAAAAAATGAATGTCCTCTATAAGGTAGAAACTATGCTTGGCACCAGATATACCATATTCAGCAAATACAGATATACCTGCCTTTATGGAGCTTATTGTCTAATGAGGAGGAAAGATATGAATTATACAAATAAATGAAAAATATACTTATGATAAATCTTATAAACGAGAGGTCCATGGTGCTGAGACGATAGAATGGGAGAGATTTTAATTAATCTGAAAAGTTAGGGAAAGCCAAGATACGAAGGATGTGGGATTTAACTAGATAAGGAAAAGAAGCAATCCACGCAAATGAAACTATGTGCAAAAGTCCTGTGGCTGGAGGGAATATTATATGCAACAAGACTAAAAGAAAATATAGTTGAAGTGGGAGGAAAATGTGGAAGAAACTGAAGGAGAGAGGCAGCGGTCAGATCATGCAAACCCTGTCAATCATACTAAGGTGTTTATATTTATGCTAAGAGCAGTGGGAAGCTGTTAATATGTTTTAAGAAACAGACTATTTTTAGATTTGTCTTATTAAAGAGATTACCCTGTATGCAATTTGTACAGCAGATTTAAAAAGTGTGAGGGTAGATAAGGGTAGGCAAATTAGGAGGCTTCTGCTAAAATCTAAGTGAGAAATAATGGTATTTTGGAATGGGGTAGTCTGATAGAGATGGACATATATGAATAGATTTGAGAGACGCTTAGGAGGTAAAATCCACAGAAATTGGTGATGGATTAGAAATGGGGAGCCAAGGAGAGGAAGGCATGGATAACTCCTCAGTCTAGGAAGTATGTAATAGGTGCTATTCACTGAGGTGAGGAACAAACACTGGTCTGAAATGGTGGGGACAGGGGAGGGCATGTGAGCATGTGCTTGTTTTAGGAGTTGTTGAACTTGAGGTGCCATTGAAACCCTGAAGAAGAAATATTGAAGTAAGAGATGGTGATTTGAATCTAGAGCTCAGAGAAGTTTGGGTTAAATTAGATGATATGTAAAATGCTTAGTTCAGTATCTGTTCATATTCTGGCCATCACTATGATTTTCCAATAATATCTTCAATGTGGTCAAAACTGAGATGATAAAAATTTGTATGATTAAATGTGTTAACACATTTTAAGTACTTAAAATAGTGCCCAGCATATATTAAGGGCTTAATAAAAAAACAGGGAGAAAATAAAAGAGATTATATCTCTGAAAACCCTTTTTATTTGTGTCAGTACAAGAAATTACTATGTATTCACAGTCTGACCCAGTTTTGGAAACTTCACAGAAAAGGAATAAGTCTCTGAACACATTATTTAGAAAATCTTACTTTGCTTTCTAGATAGGAATTTAACATTTCTAAAAATAGCTCTTCATTCTGTTATCAGTAAAAGCACTGAATAAAAAGACAAGAGACCTAGTTCTAAATTTTAGTCCAAACCTCCCTACTTCTGTGACCTCCTCTAGGTTTCATGAAAGAATTGTATAAGATGACCCCTTTCAATTTTAAAATTCCTTATCTGATTTCTAAACATCACAGTAAAAAGACAGCTTGTTACCACTCAGATCGGGGGAGCCCACAGGAAAGCCACAGAAAAGCTGGACTCCAACAAAGAAACTGGCCCACCTGCTCCATTACTACATCTCCAGTTGTGATGATGATACAGAGATGGCATGATCATCTGATTAACAGGCATTTTAGACCTTGTATGTCAAAGGTCAGTGATTTCCCCACTTCCTCCCCCTGAGACTGACAGAGGAAGATAAGAAACACAAATACAACAGGGTTCAGAGCTCTGGCGCTTAGAGACACATCAGTTTAGGTAGTAAGGATGTGTGTGTACTGAGGCACCACTTTGGGTTCCCAAACCCTTTGGGACACTTGAGCCCTGGGAAATGGGTGTGGCAGCAGCAAACAGCTGAAAGAAGATCTAACTGAAGATCATCTTTACCAGACAACCTTTTCCAAGAGGAAGGAAACCCTTAGGAGGATACCTGGGGACACTGACTGCTCACAGTGACTTACTGACTACTGTATTTCAGAGTACGACTGCAGATCACAGAATTTAGGGGAAAGGAAAGGTCTGTTGGTAGAGGAGGTGCGTTGAAATCCCAGTCGTGCGACCAAATCTGTGGCCCTAGTCAAGTCACTTTCTGAGCCTTACCTCCTTCATCTATAAAATTTTCATTACTCACCTGATTTACTCACAAGATTGTTATAAAAATAATAACATTACAGGTGATAGAGCAAAGCACAGTACCTAGCACACAGTAAGGACTAATTTTTCAGTGAATATCTTAGATTATCTCCAAAGCAGACATAAAATTTGCCTTATGGTATTCAATAAGAAACGTAATTTACTGTTTGAGATGTTCATCAGGATACATTCTTTTCTTGGTCTTTATTCCCATGGAGTGATCCTTTCACAGAATTCTGTTGGGATAAAGGAAATAAAGGAAGAGGAATAAAGGAAAAAGAGAGACAGGCTCTGAACCAGTAAACCCCAAACTCTGGAGAGCCTGAAAGGGTTCAGTGGAACATTTTTTGGAGTGTTCTGCCTGTGTTTTCAACAATGTCGAGTCCCAGAAATGCTTTCTGGATCATGGGTCTTTTGGAATGTATTTGTAGAAAACTTTTGGTATAAACAGAGCTATTCTGAGAGTGTGCCAAATCATGGACTCTTCCCAGGGTCCCAAGAGATCCAGGAAAATAGATCTAATGGGTAAAATGTGGTTTTGTCAATTGCATATAAACTTTGAAGGCATAACAACTTCTCACACTGATACACAGGAAAAAAATGTGTTTTGAAAGTCATCATCTTTTTATTTTCCCTTTAACCTTTATTAAGTTCTTACTACGTGCTAGGTACTGTTTTAAGTACTATAAATGTGGTTACTGTATACACCATGTAAGTTTAATTATATTAGTTTCCATTACCACATTCTCTGTCCCATTATTATTAGTAGTAAAGGGCAAGATATTCCTACTTTCCTCATGTCCTCTGGTCGTTGATTTGACAGAGAACATCCATCACACTCCCTGTGCCTCCCTTGCTAACCACATAGCCATTACAGTAGCTTAGGGGAAGACCCATAGAGCTCTGCCTGCTTCTGTCAAGAACCCTGCCACTTCCCCAACACCCACAGCCTCAGTGCTACAATCTGAAAAAAAAAAATCATCAAGGCTAATCTCCTGATGACCAGTCCCAGTTAGGCTGCAAAAGAAATGCCACTGGATCACTTCTCACTGCCTCTTGCCCAGACAACCCTCACACTCCCTAGTCTGGCCCAATGCCCTCTACAGCTTGTTGCCACTCATCAGAAAAATATCATCTAATCTTAAAATCTTCCTGAACTTTACCTTCATTTTCTTGGTCTAACTCAGTGGTTTTCATCCCTGGCTGCACATTAGAATTGCCTGAATGTATAGAAAAAAATTTAAATTTAAAAATCCATCTCTTCTCCCCAAAAGTCAGATTTTGGGTGGATGGGGTGGAGTATGGGCACTTTTTAAAAGTTCAAACAGGAAGGGGTTTATTAAAGGATATTAGGTAGTGTACAGGATCTCCAAAAGAGTCAGAGCACCAGGTGGATTAGCTGGACAGCCAAAAATAAAGCTCAACCCTCCTCCCTGTGAACTGCCCAGGAGATGGGGATGTCTCCATTACCACCTTCACCAGAAAACTGAGTCTGCTCACTGCTGGCTCCCCCAAAGCCCACACTACCAGGAAATTATTTTTTTTTGGTAATTAATACACAGTAAATTTGACATTTTAAATTGGTGTCCAACTATATGAGTTTTAATACACATACACAAAACTGTTCCATCACCCCAAATAACTCAGGGACCCCTCTATAGTCATACCCTCCTCCCACTGTCACCTGCCTTGTCACGGTGACTATAATTTTGCCCTTTGGGCAATGTGATATAAATGAAATCATACAGACTGCCTTTTTTTCACTCAACAAAATGCCCTTGAGATCAATCCAAGTGGCTGTGTATCAACAGCCTGCTCCTTTTTATTACTGAATAATGTTCCATTGTATGAATATATCAGTTTATTTAACCATTTGTCTATTGAAAGACATTTGGATTATTTCTGGTCTTTGATTATCAGCAATGGAACTGCTATAAGCACTCATGTCTAGGTTTTAGTGTGAAAAAAATTTATTTTTCTTGGGTCAATACCTGGGAGTGGGATTGCTGGAGCATCCACACACTGGATTTTGCCTCTTCTTCCCTGTCCAATGGCACTACTTGTGTAGTTTTTCCCTTTATTTCTTAACCATTTTTTCCTACAGCTGGATCACATTATCAACTACAATTTCTTTACCTCACATCCCTCTCTAGCTGCCACTCCACTTCTCTGCTCCCCTTCAACAAAAGTCTTTTGAAATAGCTGTCCATATTTACTATCTCTACAACCTTTCCCATTCCATTTTTGTTTTTTTTGGCATCTTTTATATCTACTGCAATTAGACTTTCACCTCCCTTCTCCAGGCCATGAAAACTACCTTTGTCAAACTCACCAGCAGCCTTCATGAGCCAAATTCAAAGTTCAAGCACTCTCAGTCCTTAATGTATTCAACTGTAATCTTCAGAATTGATCACTACTTCTCTTTCTTCATTTTCTTTCTACCCGGCATGTAGGCTACTCTCCATCTCAGTAGTTAATCTGTCTCCGCTTCTTTTTCTGGTTCCTTCTCATCTTTCTGACTTCTACAATTTGGAGTAGCTCTGGGCTGAGTTTTCAGATGGCTTCTTTTAACATTCATTTTCTAGATGATCTTATTCTATCTTATAGCCTCAAATACCATCTACAGATTAGTGACTTCCAACTATATATCTCTTGGCTTGTGCATTTAGATGTCTAATAGGCATTTAAAAAATATGCATGACTGAATTCTTAATCTCGCAATTATCTTTTTTCCATGTGGTCTTCCTTATTTCAAGAAAATAGCAATTTCATTCTTCCAGCTACTCAGGCTAAAAACCTTGGAATCATGCTTGACTTCTTCCTCTCATACCTTACATCCATTCAACCAGCAAATCTTGTTGCTCTATCTTTGAGTAGATCCAGAAGGCAAGTAATTCTATTTCCATTGCTACATCTTAGTATAAGCCACCATCAACTCCCATGGAGTTATTGCAATACCCTTATAAATAGTCCCCTGTTTCCAGTTTCTTCCTTCAGTTTATTCTTCACACAGCTCAAGAATAAACATTAAAAACATTCAAACTTTTAAAACATTAGTCAGACAATATTGCTCCTCTACTTAAGAAGCTCCAGTGGCTCCCCACTTCATTGTGAATAAAATGCAAAGCCCACTGACCTTTCCATGACCTTGTTTTAACTACTTTGTTAACCTCATTGCTACCCCTTCTCCACCTTCCCTTCTCACTCTCATAAGCATTCACTATGGCTGGTAGCTTACAACAGATACAATTGCAGTTGTGTTCTTAGTGAGTCTGACTTGGGGGAACAGGGAAGAATTTGTATTAGTGTAATCATTGGCCATTCTGAGCAGCCTTCCACTTTGGAGGGTCTGCACTTGCTTTTTCCTCTGCTCAGATGCCCTTCCCACAGACACCTGCTTGGCTCTTCCCTCCCTTTATTCAGGTCTCTGTCAAAGAGGCTTCCCTGACCATCCTTTCTAAAATAGCATCTCTCCTTTGTCACTCTCACCCAATTTAGTTTTTCTTTAAGGCCCTTAACACCACCTCACATAAAATTAACTCTCCTTGAAGTCCTCTCTACCTTCCACTTGAATATAAACCCCAGTGAGACAGTGATCTTTCTAGGTATTCCAGGTTTTGTCACTTGATTTATGCCATGTGCCCAGTATTAGTGTGTAGTACACTGAAAGGGTTTAATATGAGTTGAATGAGTAAGTGAATGAATCTTCCCTCACATAACCATTTAGTGATAATTGTTCTTTCTAAAGCTTCCCTAAATTTCATTAGAGCTGGGTTATAATGTGTTTTTCCTAACCACATTTCCTAGTAATGACTTTCATACCCTAAGTCACGCTGGGGATGCCCTAGGTCTAAATCAGTTTATAATGGCATCACTTCAAAGGAGACTCCTAGCTACCCTATGACCAAGCAATTGCACTCTGGATATTTACCTCAAAGAATACAAATGTAGTGATCCAAAGGGGCACCTGCGGAGGGAGGTGGAGGTATGGGGTATGATGGGCATTAAGGAGGGCACATGATATAATGAGCACTGGGTGTTACAACAGACTGATGAATCACCGACCTCTACCTCTGAAACCAATAATACATTATATGTTAATTAATTAAATTTAAATTAAAAAATGGAAAAAAATTATTATCAACTTCAAGGAAGATAAAAATACAATGCCCTTGAATAATTATAACCTATCTTATATTCTAAAGAATAAGAATTATATGCAAATTCACTTTATAGGGATGGGAATAATTTTCATGGAATAATATAACTAAGTTTATTTTATAGAAAAATAGTTTACAAAATAAATAAATAAATAAATAAATAAATAAATAAAATCTTAAAAAAACAAACAAAGGAGACTCTTATTTGGAAAATTCACCTGAGTGGAAATTAACCATAAATGGAGTGCCCTGGGACAAGGGTTCACATACAAAAATGTATGCATAAATATTGACAAACATTCACCTACACACACACAAAATCTCACACATGCATGCACACATAGCAGTTTGGCCTCTTTGGTAAATAATATATTTTGTCACCATGTAAAATATATGTTGTATTTATTCTCTGGAATATGTTTTTTAGCTTTTAAAATTTTTTAAATAAAAACCAAAAATGTTTAACTCCATAAGGATTCTTACACAGACAAGTTCGTAGTTTCAGTATTTAAAAACAGGTTATCCACAATGTAGAAATGACTAAACACAAAACAAAATAGAAAAGAACTAAAAATGCATGCATTCATGTAATACATTTATACTTTCAGGACATAATTTGATAGAATTCTAATCATGTTGATTTTTTTCAAAGTCCTAAACTGACATTATAGCAAGTTACAAGATTACCTGCATACGAACATGCTGTCTGTGGATAACAACTCCATAACTGATTCGATGCTATCACTTTCATGTGTTTCTATATGGAGCTGTATTTTATAAACTTAGCCCATCTTGAAAATCTGCATTTACTCCATAACTCAGGGAGATTATTCATGGATGTCACCACAGTTACGTCTATTGTATTTATGTTTTAGAGGAATGAAGGTAAAAATAAAGTAGTCTGAACATTTGCACATTTCTGGCTTCTGAGTTTTCATTTCTTGCTAAGTTGTTAAAGTGTTGTTAAGAATTTGGTACCATTCTAATATCCTTATTCCTTTCTTCATCCATTCAACAAATATTTATCAAAGACCTACTATGTACCTGTTCTGAAAGTTTGAGGTATATCAGTGAAGATAACTAGAAAAGATTTCTGTTCTTATGGAAATTTTTATTAAGGAGAGACAGATAAGAGTGTATTATTTTCCCAGTGTTGCATAACAAATTATCACAAACTTGGCAGTTTAAAAAAACACACATGTATCATCTCACAATTTGTGTAGGTCAGGAGTCAGTGCACAGTCTGCCTTTTAGGAACTTTCAATCTTACTACAGAAAAGAGTCATGTGAAAGTATTACTAACAGTTCATTAGATACTAAAACCTCTTAAAACAACAGCAACTTAAAAACTAGGTACATCAACTTAAGACCATTCAATTTTAGTTTAGGGATGAAAAGACCATCACTATGATTTCAAATGTATTTCTTAGGGTCTGACTGTAATCACTGTCTTTAAAGTAACTTACTAGGACTAATATTTGTGGTGATGACCCTTAATCATATGAAAAAATTAGAATCTCCTTAGGGTGCCTGGGTGGCTCAGTAAATTTCAGGTCATGATCCTGGAATTCCAGGATCAAACCCCACATGGGGCTCCCTGCTCAGCAGGAAGTCTGCTTCTCCCTCTCCCTCTGCTGCTCCCCTTTACTCATTCTCTCTCAAATAAATAAAATCTTAAAAAAAAAAAGAAAAAGAATTTCCTCAGTGTCATCTGTACAAAAGTCTGCAAACATCTATTTTAAATTGATTTCTACCCAAAACAGCTAGAATGTATTCATATTTTGGTACTTAAAAGCATAGGTCCTCACCCATTAAAATTAAAATTGGCCTTCAGAAATGACTAATTTCCTAATGGTGACTATTCAAAATTTGACTACACTTTGTAGTTGAAGAGGAAAGGCCATGAAAGTTTTCTTGGGGGATGATCAGAGGGGACTCTCCTCCAATCTAGGCAATTCTGAACAAGTTTAGCTTGTACCTCTGTCCCAATTTCTGGTGGACAGGTGTAGTTTCAAGGCACTACTTTCCCATTTCTCCTTAAATTATTTCTCACTCTTTTTTTTTTTTTAAGTCAAGTAGCAGCATGATTCATACAATTACTTCCTCCTCCCACAAAGTCTTAGAAAAGGCCTTCCAAATGAGAACAACAGCAACAAAATGATTACTATGGTTATTTGTAGCAGGCCAGGATTAGTTCATTGAATTGCAAAATTCCTCTTTCTGCTTTTAATTCTGTGTTTTTCTTTTAAAATGGAAAGAATTGGGTGGGATTTATGTAAGCATTTAGTTTCTGGCTCATGTCCACCCCCAATAACTCATTCCTTGTGACCTAAAGAGCAGAGTTTCATCTGTACACAGTTATGAGTGGCAACTTTAATTAGGATGTAAACATTCTAGCATTCACAAAATATTTTCCTTTCTAATTGCTGAGAGTAAATAATTACCATAAGTTAGACTACAAAAGAGAAAAAGATAAATTAATAGTGAAAGGACTGTTGGAGCTCAGAGATGTTACTCTGTGATTAAGGGAAATTCACCTAAACTCAGTGAGCCTCCCTTTGCTCATCTATAAAATGGTATTTAAGAATATGTATTTTGCCTACCTTACAGGCTTGTTTGGAGGATGAAATAAGCAGTATTTTGTAAGCTTGCTTAGTCATAAGAACTACTTGAGCTGCTTATTTAAAAAAAATAATAATAACAATTTACCCAGATTCCTATGTTTTCCAGAGAACTGAGTAATTCTTATCACTAAATAGGTTTGGAAAACAACGAGATAATGGAAAATGTAATTAGCCAGCTGGAGAAGATTACAGAAATAGAAGATGCATGCTTTTCCGATAGTGTCTTATAACTGTACAAAAAATTCTTTTAAAATTTATTTTATATTTGTCCTTTGTGTATCTGCTCAGAGTTAAGATTGTTTTGCTATTGTTACTGTTGTCACTTTTGTTCCTTAAGACCTAAGTTCTAGTCTCAACCCTGCTACTCTTACTAGTTGGGTAATTTGCGTGATTTGTTTCACTTCTCTGGGCCTCACTTTCTTATTTACAAAGCTACTAGGTGGTATCCATGTCTGATGACCTATTTTCCCTTGATAATCTTCTTTCCAACTGCTAGATTCTAAGTGCTTAATATTGTGAAGTATTTGATTATTTCAGAGTTTAACACACCATCATTAAGAAGTTGTCATAATCCTTCAGACATGTACACACTTTTCCAAAGAAGAGCTCCAGATGGCTAACAGACACATGAGAAAATGCTCAATATCACTCATTATCAAGGAAATACAAATCAAAACCATGATGAGATACCACCTCACACCTGTCAGAATGGCTACAATCAACAACACAGGAAGCAACAGGTATTGGTGAGGATGTGGAGAAAGGGGGACCCTCTTACACTATTGGTGAGAATGCAAACTGGTGCAGACACTCTGGAGAATAGTTATAGAGGTTCCTCAAAAAGTTAAAAATAGAACTACCCTATGATCCAGCAATTGCACTACTAGGTATTTACCCAAAGGATACAAAAATATAAATTCAAAAGGGCACCTGCACCGCGATGTTTATAGCACCATCATCAACAATAGCCAAGCTGTGGAAAGAACTCAAATGTCCATCCATTCATTGATGAATGGATCAAGTTGATATATATATCAATATATGTATATGTGTGTATATATTTGTGTGTATAATCTAATATTACTCAGCCATCAAAAAGAATGAAATCTTGCCATTTGCAACAACGTGGATGGAAGTAGAGTGTATTATGCTAAGTGAAATAAGTCAGTCAGAGAAAAACAAATACCAAATGATCTCACTCATATGTGAAACTTAAGAAAACAGATGAACATATGGGAAGGGGGGAAGAGAGAGAGGGAAATTAACCGTAAAAGACTCTTAACAATGGAGAACAAAATGAGGGCTGATGGAGGGAGGACATGGGGGATGGGTTAGATGGGTGATGGGTATTAAGGAGGGCATATTTTGTGATGAGCACTGGGTCTTGGATGTAAGTGATGAATTTGATGAATTACTGAATTCTACTCCAGAAATCAATATTACACTGTATGTTAACTAAGTAAAATAAAGTGATAAAATAAAAAAAAAATTAAAAAAAGAAGAAAAAGAAAAGAAAAGAAAGAAGAAAGAAATAAGGAAAGAAAGACAGAAAAGAAAGAGAAAGAAAGAAAGAAGAAAGAAAAGAAAGAAAAGAAAGAAAGAAAGAAAGAAAGAAAAAAAAGAAAGAAAGAAGAAAGAAAGAAGAAAGAAGAAAGAAAGAAAGAAAGAAAGAAAGAAAGAAAGAAAGAAAGAAAGAAAGAAAGAAAGAAAGAAAGAAAGAAAGAAAGAAAGAAAGAAAGAAAGAAAAAGAAAGAAAGGGATTTGGGCTCCTGGGTTGCTTAGTTGGTTAAGCCTCTGACTCTTGATTTTGACTCAGTTCATGTTCTTAGGGTCATGGATTCAGCCCCACATCTGGCTCTGTGTTCAGTGTGGAGTCTGCTCTTTCTCCCTCTCCTTCAGCCCCTCCTCCCACTCATTTGGCTCTCTAAATAAATAAATAAATAAATAAATAAATAAATAAATAAATGAATAAAATCTTTAAAAAAACAAAAAGAGAAAGTAGGGATTTATTTTTTCCAGATGGTTGGCTAGCTTATTGTCCCCAAACTATTTATTGAATACACCATCATTCCTCCAATGACTTGAAATACTTTTTTATATATTAAATTCACACATACATTAGGTCATATTCCAAAACATCTATTTTACTATATTTATTGATCTGTAATTTTATACTTCACACCAAGAGTATCTTGATACTCTTCTATTCAAATTTTTTTCTAGGTATTCTCACTAGTTTGTTTTCTATATTAAAATTTAAGAGAAGCTAGTCTAGAAGCTAAAAAACATTTACCTTGGTATTTTTACTGAGGTCATACTAACTATAAATGATTTTGAGGAGACCTTACAATATTGAAGGTTTTTAAAATCCAAAACAAGTTATATCTTTCCACTTATTCAAATCTTCTTGGGTAGTGGGAGCAGAGACAAATGGAAATGCAAAGAAAGGACAGTAAGATTGAAAAGCTGTAAAAGAAACACTCTGGGAACCTGAGCAGATCTATTGTTTGGAGTCAAAAGGAGAGTAATAAGACTGGGTGGCATAGGAGTCAGGTTGTTGAAGAGCCTTGAGTGCCAAGTTAAAGAATGTGGACTTCATTCAGGCTGTTAAAAGGCTTGCTTCAGGAAGATTCTTAAGAGCTGTCAGTGGTTCTCAACCAGGGGTGATTTTGCACCCGGAGCACATTTGACAACTTCTGGAAACTTTTATGTGTCAGAGTGACACAGAAGGTGCTACAGGCATCTAGAAATATTGGCCAGGGAAGCTGCCAAGCACCCTATAATGCAACGAACTGCCTACCACAATGGGAATGATCCAATGCAAAATGTCAATAGTGCCAAGGTTGAAAATCCCTTCACTAGAAGGATTAAAAGGCAAACAGACTCCAATCAGGGAAACAATTTAAGAGGCCAGTGCAGACACGGTGGGCTCTGACCATGTCTTAATGTAGTTCCTATTGGCATCTCCCCTTCCAGCATCTACTATTCAAAAGCAGAATGGTACCAGTGAAGCCTCGACAGTCCTGGTGGACCCCACCCCTGCAAAGGAATTGTTATTTAGTGGTTTGCATACTTCATACTTAGCTACATTAATTAAGACATAGAAAAACCTCAATCCAGAAAATGTTTTGAAAAATTCTTACTGTAAAACTTTCAAAATAAAAGCTTGTTTAGAGTTCAAATGCTCAGAATTACGGAAACCACACTAGGCTAATTTTAGAAATTTGAGTAATTATGGGTGGCTTTTCTGGTCTTGAGAAAAATGAACAGCATTTCCTGTTAAGGAACCACATCCCTGAAAATGTTATACCTCCCACTGTTCAAAGTGGGCTCAGTTTCTGGGCCTCTAGAGCAACACTTAGCATAATACATGCAAATAATAGGCACCAATAAATAAAAGTGAGTGAATACATAGGGAAAAGTAAACATATAACTATATTATTTGAAATAATTGAATATTATAATTGAATAACAACTAAGTTTATTTTGAATTTAACGTGTGCAAACAGTCTG
Source organism: Eumetopias jubatus (assembly GCF_037043125.1). Lineage (NCBI taxonomy): Eukaryota > Metazoa > Chordata > Mammalia > Carnivora > Otariidae > Eumetopias > Eumetopias jubatus. The sequence goes on from NW_028274808.1 coordinate 41,915,837, forward strand.
AGTGGATTTTCTCACTGACTTCTCACAATGAAATGATGGTAAGTGTCATCATCACACATAAGAAAATAAGGCCCAGAGGGTAAGTGGATTGCCCATGGTCACCTAGCTAATTCGTAGAGAACAAGGATATAGGCAATCTGTCACTAGAATCCATCATGTTAAGCACTCGGTTGTAGTGCTACCTGACCTTTGGGGTGCCGGGAGAGCTGCTTACAAAGAGGTGCCATGCCTCAGAACTCATTGCAAAGCTTCCCAAGGAGTTGCCAAAGAGAGGGACCAGTCATTGGACCCTGTTACTCCTCTTACTACTGATACACAACTCCCACCCCCTATCTGACCCTAACAATGTCCTTGAGGGATAAACATATAGGATCCCATTTTGTAGTCATGGAATTTGATGCTCAGAGTTAAACCTGCCTGAGGCCCTACATTCAGTGAGTCACAATACTAGGTCTACAGCAGCCTGATGTTTCTTGTAGTATGTCACAGTCTGTATCAGTTATCAATTTATTGCCTCTCAGCTCAAAATTCACCCTCCATCACTTTGTGTAAATGGAGCTAGATCCTGCAAATACACTCCTTTGCCAGTCAGCACAATGTTAAGTTTTGTTAGTAGAAAATGCTGGAGAGACACTGCCAGAGGAGGGGGTTTTTCTCTTCTTGGTTCCAGAGTGCTCCTTTCTTGAAGCTCTGGCAGTGCATGGTCTGTCAAATATCCAACTCCTGCAGTGAATGACCTCTTTAGCACCCAGCTCCTGCAGAGTCCAATCCCCTCAATACCACTGTTAAGCAGAAGGCATCTCATGTACTGGACCTGCTAATTTTTCAATATTCAAAAACAATTCAAAATCCTATTTATTTCTAAACTTATATTTCAAATATATCTCTAAGTACAATAGCCAGCATCCAATTCTCCAACCATGGGTTATCAATGCTTTCCATCATTTGTAATCTCAGTATGTCCCTTCTCCCAGGAACAAGTGCATTTGATCACCAGCTCTCATGAGAACAATGCCAACTCACATGCACGCAGCAACTTCACATATGTAAGGTCATTAAGCTATCAAAGAAACTCCTGGGACTTCCACAGCAAGTTTCACTCTCCCCTCTTTAGACAAGCAAAACCTGTCACTGGGAAAGTTAAATGATTCTCAAAAGGGCAAGTGATAAACATCAAAGCTGCAAGCTAGGACTAAAATCCAGAACTTCCAAGTTTGTTGTTCCTTTTCTATTTTCTCCCAGTTTCCCATCTCCCCGTTTCTTAGACAGAAGCTTTATCCTTTGTTAAGGAATTTCAAAGATAAGCATATGGGAGTGTGTGGAGGACTATTTGGGGAGCTGCAGGGTTCTTCTAGCACCCTTCATATCACTGTTGAGCAGAAGGCATCTCATGTATTGGACCAGCTACACTCCCAGCCCAAAACAGAGGCAGGGATTGAGGGTATGGAAGGGCTAGGTAGGAGTGGGGACATGAAAATGGTATTGCATAATCTGAATGGAACTTTAAGGTCCTTTCCAAGCAAAGTGCCAAGGCTGCACAGAGAAGGAAGTGAGTGTGGGTGTAGGAAGGGTGGGGGGGCAGATCAACAGCCATTTTGTCTGTCCTGCTTGGATGCTAGCAAGGCTTTGTAGAAGAAGTTGTCTGCCATCTGAAGGGGCATGCAGGCTTCCCTCATGTGGTGACTTGGGATTTGTACACTAGCAGAGAACTAGTATCACTTTTTAGATAAGGTTTGGGTATATCATGTTTGTACCAGACTATCTTGGTTTACACCTACTCTAGAGCAATTAATTCCTGCTAATTATTTTTAGTACCCTTTTCATTGTCAAAATCAAATTACACAGTCACCCTGTTAGGTCTATGGCAGACAGTGGACACTGGGATGCAGGACTAAGGGTTGTGTAATGAGGCCACTAGTTTGAATGTGAATGTTCATTCTCTCTGGAGAAGCACTTTGGGTATAATTGATGTTCTTTGAGATTCCCTCATTTTGTGGAAAAATTCTCTCCTTTTTTCACTACCGATTCAGCTGTTTCTCTGCTTATCAGCACCTCCATCCAAGGTTTAGTGAATTCAAATTCATTCTCTAATTCTGTATCTTGGAAAGTAGCTAAAGACACATTTATAAATCAATCAATCATATTTTTAATTTTCTATCAAATTATGGTGGAGTTGAGTAAGAGTCAAACTAAGAGAGAAATCTAAATGGGAAAGAAGGTATTTATATGCAGATGTGAAAATTTCCAAGTGAAATGTGTGTGTGTAACCAGAACACCTCTAGGTGTCACCAACTTGTAACAACAATGACGGCAGCAATGAAGATGACATTAGCAGTGATTAGCATTTATTAAGGACTTACCATGGGCCATTGCACTAGGTACTATTCCACTTACCCCCCAAATAGCCATATAAACTATATATAAATTTGAAATGTTACATTTAATATAATATCCAAAAGGTAATAGATACTTCTACCCTAGGACATCTTCAATCTCTCACATCCTACTAAAGACCTCCTAACCACACCCCCACCCCTCCTTCCAGTTATTTCTGGAACCATGAAAAGTTTCACAAGTACTTGTATTTTTCTTTTTTACTTTTTCAAACTTCTCATTTTGAAGTAATTTCAGACTTACATAGAAGTTGCAAAAATAGTACAAAGAATTCTTGTATATTTTCACCCATATTCCCCAAATGCTAACACTTTATACAACCATAGTCCAATTATCACAGTGAATAAATTAACATTGCATAAATAACATTATCTAGTCTATTAATAACTCACTAATGTAACTTTTTCTGCTCCAGTATCCAATCCAGAATCACATATTGTGTTATTTTTGTCACTTCTCCTTAGTAACCTTGAATCTGACACAGTTCTCCAGTCTTTCTTTGACTTTCCCGACCCTGATACTTTTGCATAGCACTGACTGTATACAGTGTTCTTCAGTTTTGGGTTGTTTGATGAATCTTCATGATTTAAGTTCAAGTTATGCATTGGGGGCAAGATTATCACAGAAGTGATAGGTATCCTTTTTAGTGCATATTAGGACACACATGAAGTCATTTGCCCCTTTACAGGTGATGTTGATTTTAACTGCTTATGCCTGTGCTGTCTGCTAAGTTTCTCCATACTAAAGTTACTATTTATTTTCCTTTTGTGATTAATAAGTATCTTGTGGGGAGATATTTTGAGAACATATAAACACCGTGTTTCCATAACACTTTGTCAAATAAGTTTAGTCTATATTGATGATTCTTGCCTGTAATAGTAATCACTAGTTATGTTTGCCAAATGGTGATGTTTTATTTCTATCAGTCCCTTTGCATTTATTAGTTGGAATCCTACAATAAGAAAGAGTTTTCTCTTCTCCCCCATTTATTTAATGATTCTTTATTTATATCAGTATGGACATAAGGATCCTTATTTTATTCCATGTCTTCTTTTTTAAAATATTAACATATAATGTATTATTTGTTTCAGGGGTACAGTTCTGTGATTCATCAGTCTTACATAATTCACAGCGCTCACCGCTCACCGTAGCATGTACCCTCCCCGATGTCCATCACCCAGCCGCCCTGTCCCTCCCACCCCCCTCCATGCGTTCTATAATCATTTCAGATTTGGCCACTGGGGATTCTTTCATGTTGGTGCCAGTAGGACTCAAGCTCTCTTGAGGCTTTTTCCTCATAGAGGTCTGTGTCTGAGAAGCCACTTTTTGCAAAGGGTACTGTGCCACCATCACTACCTGAAAATACTGTTTCCCTAACTCTGTGTCCTGCCAGGTACTCCTGCCACTGCTACTGTTCCTGCTTTGCTTCTCTTCAGAGGGTGCTGGCTGCTCTGGGTTCCAGGGCAGGAAGGAGACATACGTGCAGCCCTCAAGCAGCCCTGCCCATATCCCTCAGTCACACATCAAGTGTGTGTGTTTTCAGGAAGTGACTTCAGCTTCTAAATTCTTTATCTCATGCAGAGACTTCTAGGAGTCCTAACAGGGAAAAAAATGTGGTGAGTCTAGAGGCTTTGGAACAGCTGACTTGCACAGAAAAGAATCGGAAAGGGTCATGGAAAGTTGAACAATAAACTGTGAGGTGGAAGGATAGTCTCCAAAACCAAATGTATTAGGAACCCCCCTATTGGAGCAATAATCACTTTATCAACCTCTTTCTATTAGAGTAATAGTGAACATCCCTCATACCAAATGTAAATAGTTTTTGTTTTCCCCCTCAAATGGCTTTTATATCCATTATCTGTCTTGATCTTGATGCAAAACAACGGTGCTCTTATTGTTTAAATCCATTTGGGGATGAGAAAACTGAGGAACTTATAAGATCATACAGACAAAAGTGAATATCTATACCTGACATAAGTGTCTGATTCTCCAGTTCGGGCCTTTCTTAGGTCACACTGCTAACCAAGTCATTTTCCTTTTCTTGGCTGGATTCCTCTATTATACAAAGCTGTGGTTGGATTCAGATTATTTTTATTCTCAGAGGCATATCAAAAATTGGTGGGGAGATGATATGAGATATAAAAACAAAGTAGATTGTTGGTGGGAATGCAAATTGGTGCAGCCACTCTGGAGAATAGTATGAAGTTTCCTCAAAAAGTTAAAAATAGAGCTACCCTACAATCCAGCAGTTGCACTACTAGGTATTTACTGAAAGAGTACAAAAATACTAATTCAAAGGGATGCATGCACCCCAGTGTTTATAGCAGCATTGTCAACAACAGCCAAATTATAGAAACAGCCTGTTTTCATCAACTGATGACTGAATGAAGAAGGTGTGGTGTATGTTGGTGGGAATATAAACTGGTGCAGCCACTCTAGAAAACAGTATGGAGATTTCTCAAAAAGTTAAAAATAGAGTACCCTATGACCCAGCAATTGCACTACTAGGTATTTATCAAAAGAATATAAACATAGTGACTTGAAGGGTCATGTGCACCCCAATGCTTCTAGCAGCAATGTCCACAATAGTCAAACTATTGAAAGACCCCAGATGTGCATCAACAGATGAATGAATAAAGAAGATGTGGTATATATATATGTATATATATATATATATATATATATATATATATAAAATGGAAGATTACTCAGCCATCAAAAAGGATGAAATCTTACCATTTACATCAACATGGATGGAACTAGAGGTTATTTTGCTGAGCCAGATAAGTCAATCAGAGAAAGAAAATTATCATATGGTTTCACTCATATGAGGAATATAAGAAACAGCACAGAGGATCATAGGGGAAGGGGGGGAAAACAGAATGGAAGAAGTCGGAGAGGGAGACCAACCATGAGAGACTCTTAAGTATGGGAAAGAAACTGAGGGTTGCTGGAGGGGAGTGGGTGAGGGGATGGGGTAACTGGGTGACAAGTATTAAGGAGGACACATGATGTGATGAGCACTGAGTGTTATATGAAACTGATAAATTACTGAACTCTACATGGGAAACTAATGATCTATATGTTGGCTAATTGAATTTAAATAAAAAAGTGTTGCCATTAAAAACAAAAATAAATAAATAAATAATAAATAAATAAATAAATGCAATAAGTCAAAATTCTGCTTTGTTTTTATTTATTTTTTGTTTGATTTTAAAGGGTAGCTCTATTTTTAGCTTCTTGAGGAATCTCTATACTGTTTTCCAAAGTGACTGTACAAGTTGGCATTCCCATCAGGGTAATTAATGGCAACACTTTTTAAATTTTGACTAACCTAGAAACAGGCTATGAGATCCTTATGTTTGTCAAAGGAGATCTGGACAGAAAACACTGCACAACACTGGGCTAAATGGTCTGCAAGCTCTTATCCAGCACTTCTGATCACTGATTCTAATTCCACTTTACTTAGCGCCACCTAGGAATTCATTTGCATATTTTGACACCAAACTCTCAGAAATATTTGTTAGGTTTGCTTTTTTAAAATGTTATTTATGCATGTATGCACATTTGTATATAATAATGCTAACATAACTCAAAAAGGAAGGTTACATGATTTAAGATAGTCTAGCCCAGAGGAAGGAGAATAATTTGAAGATTTTACAGGGATCTTCCAGTTGCACATTCTAAAAAGAAATAGATACTACCCAAATCATATGTTATTGTGACAACCCAGAATGTTTACGATTTGTTTTGGTAAAAATTCATTCTAAAGAATGTGTTGCTAGAACTCCGTTTCCAGGTTAGAAATTGAGCAGAACCTCTCTTCATAGGACTGGGTAAGAGAAACAAATTCTGTGACCTCAGTAAGAGAAATGAAATATATGACTATATATTTCTGCCTACCCGCCCCTTCTTTCTCCAAACTCTTGGATCTAGGGGGGGTTGAGGGGTTGACATGTGAATCAACTTTCATTTATGTAAATGATCTAGAAATGGTTCAAGCTATGTTTTTGAATGTTTGTGAGAGAGGTAGGAGTGGAAGGATAATTTTTGTTAGAAAGTAGAACAGTAAATTTAGCTTAGAACTTCTCTCCTTTCCTTCTTCTCCTGCCAGGATTGGAAGGAACAGAAAATCAAGTGTTTTGTTATTTTAATCATAAATGATGATTATCAGCTGGCTAAAAATCAGGTCAAACATGTATTATAAATGACTATTGTAGCCACCATTTTTACAGATCATTTACTCAGAGAAGGAAATAGGTTCACATTTTATAGAATCTTCCTTTTAGTGTTCAGAAAGTACTGTATGAATATGAATAATGAAAATGAATAAATAACATCTAAAAAAAAGTACTGTAGACTGAAGTAGGGAGATCTGGATTTGCATTCTGACTCTGCCATCTACTAGTTAAATGACCTGAGCATGACACTGAAACTCATGGAATGCCTGTGTCTCCATTTACATAGTGAAGCAAATAATCCCTGCCCTGTTCAATCTGGATCAAGGGAGAGGGTTTCTATAAGTTGTAAAATGCCACAAAAATTTAAGATGGTGTTATTATTATTTGCCATGGGGGGCTTTCATCTGCATATCCTATACTAAATTTCCATCTCTCCCAAGACGAAAGGAGACCTCGTCTGTGGTTTTGTTTGTCCCAGACCCCCAAGGAGATAGGAGGTTGCCAGAAGTTCCCCTCCTCAGAACTGAATGTGCTGCATGGCTCAATACCCTTCAGCAGAGACTGCCAGAAACAGAACCCTCTGTCTTGATCTGAACACAACCTGACATATGGTAAGACATGATACAATGTTATTGCTTCAACAGACCCAGTTTCAGGGCAGACAGTTTTTCAACCAGCTTCCTGTCCTGGGGCTCTGCAGTACAAGGGTGATTTGACCATGGACCACACTCCAGAAACCATTGGCTTTAGTGTCAGAAATGACTACATCTTTACCACTTCTAGGGCACTGAAAAATCAAGGCAGATACTGCTTGCCATTGGTTTGGATTTTTTTCTTGATTTGGGCTTACAGAACTGTGTGGAGAATTTGATCAGGTCCTCTTTCACCTAAAAGGATGTGTCTCTAGCTTTCCTTGCCAAACATAATGAAATGTCTTTACCACAGCTCTCAGGGGGAAAATGGTCATATATCTTAGGAGCATTTGGCTCAGCACTGTGAATTATGAAATGATTTTGAGAGAACTATCCAGTGATATCCTGTTTGGATAGAAAAAGAATGTGGTTTTTCTTGTTGTTTTGTTTTGTTTTTTAGTGGAAAAGTGAATCTTACAAAATCAGGCCAATTCCCTCTGCTTTCTCCATTCCCTTTCCCTGTATGTAGGAGAGACAACATAGAAGTTGTCTTCTGTCAGTGTCTTTATGCTTCCAACTAGACAGAGAAAACATTTCCACCAGTGAGCACTTTAATCCCATAGTGATCCCTCAAATGCAGTGTATCTCCTCAAAAGTGTATGTCTCTAGCATCTTGAGATACCTGCTTAATGGTCTCTCTGGGCTGCCAGATGGTTCTTGGCTCTCCACGTGCTGTTCTCTCATTTCCTTGGTCCAAACAATATAAAGACTTTGAAAGAGCCCCTTGGATTTCTGCACCCTACACCAGATTGTGTCATCTCCTCAATTCTGAGAGAACACAAAGTCAGGAATTAACAGCTATAATATGGCAACTGCAATGCAAGACCTAAAGCCCTGTTTCAGGCTCTGCTTCTCCCAGGAGGGAGACCGCTGCAGCCTCCTCCCCAGTCAGCCTGTCTCCTACTGCCCCCTTTCTGTCTTTCACAGTCCTGCCAACATCATCTTCCTGGACCATGCTTGTCAAGGTTCTCCTTTCCTACCATCAGTAAGATAAAGGCGAACTTTCCCCAACCTGGATTTTGAGGTTTCTTATGACCCAGAATCAGCACACCTCTCCTTCTTTGGCTCCCATTTTGCTCAACATGAGACTTATTTCCTATCCCATTGCCTCCCTCTTCCCACTGTCACTGCTGTTTTGCTCAAAGTATCTGTTTGCTTTCCTAAGGTATATTTCCAAGCTTTTTTTGCCCAGCTGAAAAATCAGCTTCTTTTTTCTTTTTTGGTGTCAAGTTTTAATTTTTTTTAATTTTTTATTGTTATGTTAATCACCATATATTACATCATTAGTTTTTGATGTAGTGTTCCATGATTCATTGTTTGTGCATAACACCCAGTGCTCCACGCAGAATGTGCCCTCTTTAATACCCATCACCAGGCTAATCCATCCCCCTACCCCCCTCCCCTCTAGAACCCTCAGTTTGTTTTTCAGAGTCCATCGTCTCTCATACTTTGTCTCCCCATCCGACTTACTCCCCTTCATTCTTCCCCTCCTGCTATCTTCTTCTTTTTCTTTTTTCTTAACATATGTTGCATTATTTGTTTCAGAAGTACAGATCTGTGATTCAACAGTCTTGCACAATTCACAGCGCTCACGATAGCACATACCCTCCCCAATGTCTATCACCCAGCCACCCCATCCCTCCCACCCCCCACCACTCCAGCAACTCTCAGTTTGTTTCCTGAGATTAAGAATTCCTCATATCAGTGAGATCATATGATACATGTCTTTATCTGATTGACTTATTTCACTCAGCATAACACCCTCCAGTTCCATCCACATCATTGCAAATGGCAAGATCTCATTCCTTTTGATGGCTGCATAATATTCCATTGTGTATATATACCACATCTTCTTTATCCATTCATCTGTCGATGGGCATCTTGGCTCTTTCCACAGTTTGGCTATTGTGGACATTGCTGTTATAAACATTGGGGTGCACGCACCCCTTTGGATCCCTACATTTGTATCTTTGTGGTAAATACCCAGTAGTGCAATTGCTGGATCATATGGTAGCTCTATTTTCAACTGTTTGAGGAATCTCCATACTGTTTTCCAGAGTGGCTGCACCAGCTTGCATTCCCACCAACAGTGTAGGAGGGTTCCCCTTTCTCCACATCCCCGCCAACATCTGTCGTTTCCTGACTTGTTAATTTTAGCCATTCTGACTGGTGTGAGGTGGTATCTCATTGAGGTTTTGATTTGGATTTCCCTGATGCTGAACGATGTTGAGCACTTTTTCATGTGTCTGTTGGCCATTTGGATGTCTTCTTTGGAAAAATGTCTGTTCATGTCTTCTGCCCATTTCTTGATTGGATTATTTGTTCTTTGGGTGTTGAGTTTGATAAGTTCTTTATAGATTTTGGAGACTAGCCCTTTATCTGATATGTCATTTGCAAATATTTTCTCCCATTCTGTCAGTTGTCTTTTGGTTTTGTGGACTGTTTCTTTTGTTGTGCAAAAGCTTTTTATCTTGATGAAATCCCAATAGTTCATTTTTGCCCTTGCTTCCCTTGCCTTTGGCGATGTTTCTAGGAAGAAGTTTCTGCGGCTGAGGTCGAAGAGGTTGCTACCTGTGTTCTCCTTTAGGATTTTGATGGACTCCTGTCTCACGTTGAGGTCTTTCAACCATTTTGAGTCTATTTTTGTGTGTGGTGTAAGGAAATGGTCCAGTTTCATTCTTCTGCATGTGGCTGTCCAATTTTCCCAATACCATTTGTTGAAGAGACTGTCTTTTTTCCATTGGACATTCTTCCTTGCTTTGTCAAAGATGAGTTGACCATAGAGTTGAGGGTCCATTTCTGGGCTCTCTATTCTGTTGCATTGATCTATGTGTCTGTTTTTGTGCCAGTACCATACTGTCTTGATGATGACAGCTTTGTAATAGAGCTGGAAGTCCGGAATTGTGATGCCGCCAGCTTTGCTTTTCTTTTTCAAGATTCCTCTGGCTATTTGGGATCTCTTCTGGTTCCATACAAATTTTAGGATTATTTGTTCCATTTCTTTGAAAAAAGTGGATGGTATTTTGATGGGGATTGCATTGAATGTGTAGATTGCTCTAGGTAGCATTGACATCTTCACAATGTTTGTTCTTCCAATCCATGAGCATGGAACGTTTTTCCATTTCTTTGTGTCTTCTTCAATTTGTTTCATGAGGATTTTATAGTTTCCTGAGTACAGATCCTTTGCCTCTTTGGTTAAATTTATTCCTAGGTATCTTATGCTTTTGGGTGCAATTGTGAATGGGATCAACTCCTTGGTTTGTCTCTCTTCTGTCTTGTTGTTGGTGTATAGCAATGCCACTGATTTCTGTGCATTGATTTTATATCCTGCTACTTGACTGAATTCCTATATGAGTTCTAGCAGTTTTGGGGTGGAGTCTTTTGGGTTTTCCACATACAGTATCATATTATCTGCAAAGAGTGAGAGTTTGACTTCCTCCTTGCCGATTTGGATGCCTTTGATTTCTTTTTGTTGTCTGATTTTTGTGGCTAGGACTTCTAATACTATGTTGAATAGCAGTGGTGATAGTGGACATCCCTGCTGCATTCCTGAGGTGTCAAGTTTTTATTTAAATTCTAGTTAGTTATATAGAGAGTAATATTGGTTTCAGGAGTAGAACTTAGCGATTCATCACTTACATAGAACATCTAATGCTTATCATAACAAGTGTCCACACATCACCCATTTAGTCCATCCCCCATCCACCTCCCTCCATCAACCCTCAGTTTGTTCTCTATCATTAAGAGTTAAGAGTCTCTTTTGGTTTCCTTCCTTCTCTTTTTTCCCCTTCCCTTATTTTCATCCATTTTGTTTCTTAAATTCCGCATGAATGAAATCATATTGTATTTGTCTTTCTCTAACTGACTTATTTTGCATAATGTAAAATCTGCTTCTTGAGAGTGCAGTTCAAATCTTATAGCTTCAATAGGACCTTCCTTCACATGAAATGATCTCTCCTTCCTTTGAACTGTCTCAGAAATTTTCTGTATTTTTCACTTCAGTCAACCAATCAACTACCTACAATTGTACTCTTCAATAATGCTATGGATTGAATGTCTGCTTTCCTCTAAAATTCATTTGTTGAAGCCCTGCCCATCAATGTGTTGGTATTTAGAGAGGGGGCCTTGGGGTAATAATTAGGGTTAGAAGAGGTCATGAGGGTCTGATGAGATTAGTGTGCTCATAAGATTATAAGATATGAGTTCTCTCTATCCTCTCTCTCTCCTCCCCTCCCTTCATGCCTCCCTTTCCTCCCTGCAGGCAGACACTTAGGAAAGGGCTTGTGAGAACAAGGCAAGATGGTGGCCATCAGTAAGCCAGAGAGAGGGCCATTACCAGAACCTAACCATGCTGGCTCCTAATCTCTAGGAGGAATTCCAGCCTCCAAAACTGGAAGAAAACAAATTTCTGTTGTTTAAGCTAGCTAGTTTATGGTATTTTGTTATGGCAGCCTGAGCCGACTCAGACAAATATTTTAAGTCTTTTGCTGGGTAACGTTTTCTCTTGTTTTACTTCCTACCTTCCCAACAGGATAACAAACTCTCCTGGCCTTAAACACCTTAGCATCCCCCCACAGGGCTTGATATTCAAGAATTAATTGGTCTCATTTGAATTCAACTTAGTCTTTTAGGCCAATTGAAGAAAGATATGTCTATTTTTATGGAAGTATGTTTTTTGAAAATAATTCAAGAGATCTGGCTCTATATCCTCAAGATCATATCCTAAGTAGAATAATGTTTCCTAAAAAGATTGTTCAAGAAAACTCTTTTTGAGTCTTTAATGTATAAATAGAAATTATTTGCCAATTCCCTTAGTAATTGGATAATCATGTGTAGTCCTTATTCTTGAGAAAATTTAAATTACTTTTTCACCCTTCTGACACAGTTTGGAACTCCAACTTTCCATCTTGTTTACATGAGTTCTTCACAAAAGCCCTTTCTTCATAATCACAAAGGTTAATGTCCATTTACCTCCATCCTGAACCACTGTGACTTTTCAGGAAGCTGAGTCAGAATTGGGAGGTTTAACAATATAAGCATTTTACAAACTGAGTTTTCTTTCTTAATCAGTCCACATTTTGCAAAAGCTTTATTTTTTCCTAACATGCCCACTATTATGTGGGGGAAAAAAAAAAACCCTCCAAAATGGCTGAGGGTTTGTTTTCCACTCTTCCCCGACTTCTAAGGTCAGGTTCTGACTCTTTGAAATGTGTCCTGAAATGTGTCCAAGAATAGCAGGAAGGAAGGGACTAGCTTCTGGGAACTCATTGCACTTCCACCTAGAAACTGAGGAAGGCCAGGTGCCCAGAGATATCAGCAGCTGATGAAAATAAGTGTGTATTAGACAAGAGGCCTAATTCAGTGGGGCTGCTATTCCCTCATGGAGAAAAAAGCCCACAGTGCATTTTCTGTCCTCAAGTGAATGTTAGTTTGTCAGATGTTATCCATAGAAAACATATGATTAACAGCTCGGTCTATTAATCCTGAGGACTTAGGCCTGATTTAGAGTGCCCTCCCACTTCTTCTCTACTGCAGTGGATGTTCTCTGGGGATTCTGTTTCCTGCCTCTCTGACCACTGTTCTCTACTGCCATGGCACTTACTGGCCCAAAGTGACTGTGCTCAGCATCCTTATTCAGAAACATTCTATGGCCTTTAAGAGTCTACAGCATTAATTCCAAACATCTTCAGAACACTTCTGAAAGCCCTCCACAATGTCTCTCAATTAACCTGTTCAAGCCTCTCTCTTATTACATCTCATACATGTTATCCATAACCCCAATAGGTCTAGTCCTTCCTACCTTTGTTCAAGCTGTTCTCCTTCCATGTGTCTTTTCCCTCTTTACCAGCCTGGCCAGTGTTGTGCCAAGCTACACTGGAGTCAAGACAAAAGGAAAAATACACACCCTCATGGACACTTATCAAGGTATGCTTTCATATTTGGAATCAAATGCAAAAGTTAATAAAAGCTCTATAATCAAAAAAACATGACTATCTATAAAGCTCTGTGTTTCCCACTCTGTTTGCAGGGCATTGTCAATCCCCATTATTTATATGGTAAGGAACTAGGAACCCAGGAACTGATTGAAACTGACTCTTCCCATTATATAAGAATACAGTATTATTGGGTGCCTGGGTGGCTCACGCAGTTAAGTGTCTGCCTTCAGCTCAGGTCATGATCCCAGGGTCTTGGGATCGAGTCCCACAACAGGCTCTCTGCTCAGTGGGGAGCCTGCTTTTCCCTCTCCCTCTGCCTCCTGCTCATGATTTATTTCTCTCTCATGCTCTCTTTCTCAAATAAGTAAATAAAATCTTAAAAAAAAAAAGAATGCAGTGTTACAAAACAAACAAACATCACTAATTGAAATTTTGATTCTCTGTTCATCATGGGCTTTTTTGTGTTCAATTTTTAAAAAATATCTCATTAAAATACTAGTTATCTTGATAACTGAGTTTTTTCTCCTTTTTTTCATTTCTTTCTCTTTTTTTTTGGAGTATAGTTGACCCACAATGTTACATTGGTTTCAGATGTGCAACTAAGTGATTTGACAAGTTTATACATTATGCTATGTTCACCACAAGTGTAGCTACAATCTGTCACTATATAATGCTATTACATTATCATTGACTATATTCTTTACACTGTGCCTTTTATTCCCATAATTTACTCATTCCATAACTGGAAGCCTATATCTCCCTCTTACCTTCACTGATTTTGCCCAACCACCCACCTTCCTCCCCTCTGGCAACCATGAGTTTGTTCTCTGTATTTATAGGTCTGATTCTCCTTTTTGTTTGCCTATTCATTTGTTTTTGTTTTTATTTTTAAATTCCACTAGTAAGTGGAATCATATGATATTTGTCTTTCTTTCTGACTTTATTTCACTTGGTATAATACCTTCTAGGTCATCCATGTTGTCTCAAATGGCACAATCTCATCCTTTTTTATGGATGCATAATGTTTCATTATATACATATATACATACATTTTCCTTATTCTTTCATCTGATAACTGAGTTTTTTAGTAGCACTCTTTTACATTTTGTACCCTAGTCAAAGTGTCTTACTTGCCTTACCCAAATCGCTGCCCTGAATCTGGCAAAACAGGGTTCTCACAGCCCAGTTTAGATACTATTTCCTCTAAGAAGCCTTAGCAGATCACATTTATTAGAATCGATCACTCCATCATCGTAATTCCACAGCATGCTGCTTGGGCCTGTATCTTGGTCCTAACTATGCTCTTTTCCAGGTTATTGTCATGTGGGTCTTGCTCACTTACCAGCTGAGGGCTCTTGGAGAAGTAGCTTCACACCTTTTTCATCTCTGTATTCCTTGCTGTGTTTAACATAGCACTCTGCATGTGTAACTAACTATTCAATAAGTTTTGGTTTGATTAAATAACAAATTCGAATCCTCTGACCTGATATCCCACTCAGATGTTATTTGTTGTAAAATATGACAGTATAAATTCTCTTATTGCAACTGAGGGGAATTTGGTTCCCAAAGTTCTGAGGATACTAGTTAAAAAGTAGTCCCATTATATTTGGGCTGGAGTATAAATGTATGGCACAGAAATGCCTCACAATGGCCATCTGCTCTTCTCTGTTAGTGTCTCTTTCCAATGAGCCTCTTCCCATTTCTCCCCATTAGATCAATGAGGGATTCCCCACAATGCAGGCTGCCCACATTCTTTATTCTCTTTGCTAAAGAACTAGACCTGAGGCTCAATGCTTCCAGTGTTTCTCATATTTGTGTTTGTTCCTGATGTACCCCACTGATATCTCTCTTTCCAGGTTATATCTCTCACATGGGATAGGCCACTGTTTCCCCAGATTACTGGCAAAGAAAGGAGCTCCTGATCTTTCCTAGTGAGGCCCAAGGTGCAACTGTCCCTGATTTGAAAGCCTTTGGGCCTGCTGGTAATTCCCTAGGGAATTTGAAGACATTTCTCCATACATTTAATGGCATGCTTTTGCATGCTTAAATTAAGAAGCTATATGTAAGACTTAAAGCAACTCATAATAGTGGAAACAAAATTTTAAACCAAGAGAATAAATTAACACCTGAATAACTAAGTAAAGTGGTTTCAGCGACTTCTCTACTACCCTAAAGATGAAATATTCCTAGACTCCGGGGAAGAAGGAAGGAAAAGTGGGCCCTTTTATTTGTGTCAGGGTACAAGGTTTTATAGACTACTTCTAAAAAGTTTCAATTAGGGTCACAAAGGAATAAAACTGAGGATAAATTTCCCCAAATCAAGGGCTTTGACCGACCTGATGCTTCTAGGCCCAAGAAGCATTGAGGCACCTTTTAAACTCTGTTACAGTTTGCTGCTGCCTGCTGTGGACACCTCCCACAGACTCTCCTGGCTGTGTGACATAGCTTCCTGGTGGCCACTGCTGATATAGCCAAAGCATTCAGACCAACTCACTGAGTTAAGCCTGGACATTCCTCAAGAGAAACAACCACAATGCCATAAATGAATTACATTAGCCTTTAACTTAGGTTAACACTGTACTTGCTCTAGTCAACCTTTGCATCAGCCAATCCACAGATTCCCAGAGAACATCACCAGGATGCTCTTGTTCTCAATCCCAAGTTTGACAAGCTGCATTTACATGTCCCAACTGAGAAAGTGTGGTGGGTGGTTTTGCTAGAATAGTTCCCTACATGGCCTCTCCAAGCCAGAGATAAGCCCTGAGAAGTCTCTTTAAGAAATATTTTCTCAGTATTCTAAATTCCACTTTTCCTACATCATATCAGTGGATGTGAAATGCAAGTGACACAGGCATTTGGAACTCTGTGAGATGGAGCACACCAAATTCCAAGGCTGATGGGCTTTAGGAACACACTGAAATATACATGTTAGCCCACATATTCTCCCTGGTCTGTCCTCAGTACTATGATCTATCAGTGTATCTCTTTCCAAGCCCATTTTCATTGCTATTCCATGTTGGTCTTTGTCTCTTGAGTAAATGAGTCAAATTCAAATTCATTCATTCATACCCTCATGGATTCACTCCCTCACCAACACATTTTGAGTAACTTCAGTATCCAAAGCACTGGTCCAGTGCTGTGAGGGGCTCAGAGATGACTTCGAGAGCCCCTGAGAGCCCGCCACCACTCTCTTCTCCCTGTCACCGCCCCCCCCACACACACACAGCCAGCACCCTGCCAGGGTCTGAACTCCCAGGTTAGAATCTCCTATTACCCTTACCTCTATCCATAATTCCCTGGATTAAGTTTAAGTCTTCAATAGGAAAAGTTTTGGAGACTTATCCTTACAGGAAAGGGAAAAACAAGATTCCTAAAACCAGCAGACAGGTTTTTCAATTTGGAAAATAGAAGTTTGGGTTAGCTAAATACTACTAGGCAACAGGAACTGTGTACAAGTAGAGAAATTGTCTGCAGGGCCTGTGCCAAGATAATCTGCTGCTCAGCTCCTGTGGGATTTCAATACGGGCTAATATACTGACTCACCAGGGAGGGCTTTCTAAGAAAGATGGCAGGACCAATATTTTTCTAATGGTAAACATGCTGTTTTTCTTGTGGCTGGTTCACTCAACTCCCTCCCTAAGCCTACCAGATGAGACAGTTCATTAGCTGGGCTTTTGAGTGCTCAACCTGCCTAGCTCTCTACTAAATATCAAGCACACTGCTACAACTAGAAGTTCCATTTCCTGGCTAGGAAGAGCCCTGACACTGATGTATGTAGAGAAGATCTGCAAGTACATATAAACACAGAAATGGGCAAAACACCACCAGGACTGCAGACAACACCCGAGAAGGAAGAAATCTTATTGTCAGGAACTGCTTATTAAGAATAAGTATGAAAAATGTAGGGATCCGAAGGGGTACGTGCACCCCGATGTTTAGAGCAGCAATGTCCACAATAGCCAAACTGTGGAAAGAGTCAAGATGTCCATCGACAGATGAATGGATAAAGAAGATGTGGTATATATATACAATGGAATATTATGCAACCATCAAAAGGAATGAGATCTTGCCATTTGCAATGATGTGGATGGAACTGGAGGGTGTTATGCTGAGTGAAATAAGTCAACCAGAGAAAGGCATGTATCATATGACCTCACTGATATGAGGAATTCTTAATCTCAGGAAACAAACTGAGGGTTGCTGGAGTGGGAGTGGGGTGGGAGGGATGGGGTGGCTGGGTGATAGATATTGGGGAGGGTATGTGCTATGGTGAGCACTGTGAATTGTGCAAGACTGTTGAATCACAGACCTGTACTTCTGAAACAAATAATGCAATATATGTTAAAAAAAAAAAAAAGAAGCAGATAGCAGCAGGGGAAGAATGAAGGGGGGAAACCGGAGGGGGAGACGAACCATGAGATGATGGACTCTGAATAACAAACTGAGGGTTCTAGAGGGGTGGGGGGTGGAGGGATGGGTTAGACTGGTGATGGGTATTAAAGAGGGCACATTCTGCGTGGAGCACTGGGTGTTATGCACAAACAATGAATCATGGAACACTACATCAAAAACTAATGATGTAATGTATGGTGATTAACATAATAATAAAAATTTTTAAAAAGAATAAGTATGAAAATAAGAAACTTAGAATTTGCTTGCCAATCTGAGGGCAACATTTCAGGTGCAATGCTGCTAAGCCTTACCACAGTACCTGAAAAACAGGTGTTAATCTCATTTTCCCACAGGAAAAAACTGAGGCACAGAGGTGACCTGGCTTGCCTAGTGTGACTGTAGACAGGGACGTTGACCCAAGACTGTCTGGCTCCACCTCTCTCTCAAATCTTTCCCAGAAATCAAAATCTTCATACAATCCCTTCCCCTGGGACATGCAAGAGCCGGGGCTGCCCATTCAGGCAAGGAGGAGACCATGGCCCACTTGATAGGATTTCAGGGATGCCATGATTGAAAACTTTCCTTCAACAGCTTGCCAGCGGTGGCTGCTGGTAATCATATCATAATTGTTTCTTTGGTTGTTTATGTTGTACTAACTGCATTCACTCTCTTCTTATTTGTTGGCTTCTTCCCCTCAGCCCCCACGAAGCATTCAACTCTCTCCATTCTAAAAACAAAAAACAAAACAAAACAAAACAAAAAACACATACAACTTTCTGCACCTCTGCCTATCCCCCTATTTATAGCCTCCTCTTTGGTGTTCCACCTCTGGAAAAGTAGTATCACAGTGCTGCTGTATCTCTTTATCCTCCTATGTCCAGTTCTTATGTCCACTAACCCAAGCCCTCCTAAGGAACTCTTAGTTGTCATCTATAAGGGTATCTTTGCAGCCTCCTTCCTTCCTGGCTTTCCTTGGCATTCAGTGGTACTGATCACAACCTTGTTACACTGTCTTCTTTCTCAGCTTTAGGCAAACTTATTTTTTCTAGATTTGTTGATGTTGCTCTATCTCTCCTGGTTTTTTTTCCTGTGTGTCTCACTGGGTTTAATTTAAAGTCTATCCCCTTGCTGCTTCTTCATCTTTATTCCAGCTCTTGGCCATAGAAATCATGCCACAAACTGGAGTCAGGAAGCCATATGTTTTGACAACTCCTTCTATTCCTCAGTCTCCACATCCTTTAAATTCTATTTTCTTTTACTTATCCTGTGTCCTCTGTTATCTCAGCTACTGCCCCTTTTGAGTTTTTCTCTTTTCTCACTTGTAATAAAGAGACTCCCAATGGATATTCCTGCTCATAATATATCCCCACCTCAGTGGAACCTCTACATGGCTGTCAAAGAGATCCTTTGACAGTACAAACATGGCCATATCAGGACATGAATGAAAGCCTTAAATAACCCTGATTCACTATAATTTAATGTCTGAATTCTGTGGAATGGCCTTTAAGCCTCTTTACAGAGTCCTTTACTGGATGGCCTGCAACCACTCCCACCATTCATATAGCTCTCCAGGCCCTCAGAAGGACCTGTCACTCCTGAAACCTATGCCTCCCCATCTGTGTTGCTTACCTCCCCTTTGTGAGAAGCACACTCTTATCCATCCCTCAAGGTTCAACCCAAATATCATCTCCTCTAGCCAACTCCCTCTTCTCTCTTCCAATTTCTTCCCCCAAAAATGGTTGAACTGAAGCACCCTTTGTGCATCTGCAGCACTTTCATCCTTCTGTGAATAGAGCCCCAGGCCCAAGGCCTTCTTTAAAGAGTTGCTGGGCAGGTAAAAGCCAGGTTTTGTCTAACTTTGTTTTTCTAGTACAGTAACTGTACATCATAGGAGCCAAATAAATGATAATCATGATCATGAAAATACATTACTGAATGAATGAACTAGTACATTAAAATTTTCTTTTATGGGTTTTCAAGAAGAAGGGAAAAAGAGAGATGGAGATAGACAAAAGGGGAAGCAGAAGCAATGAACAAGGTAGAATAACTTAGCTTATCAGATCACCAGCTGTATTTAAATGATAGGGCTAGTTAAGTTTTATTTCACAGAAAGCCAGTTGGCAATTTAGTACTGGGGAGCTGCCTCAGGAACCCCAGGCCATGTCTTAAAAGTGGGACTGGTTATACCCAGCCTCTGGAGGCCTGTGCATTCTGATTGAAAGAAGATAGAAAAATGATCAAAACAAACACTTCACAAGTTTTCCCTTGAGCCTTTTTGTGGAGTAGCAGTTTTCTATGCCTGAAAAAAACCTCCCTGAAATTGAAAAAGCTGGAAGCTTCCAAGGAAAGGAGTTAGGTTTCCAGTGTGGTCAGGGCTCCTCCTGGTGGATCTCTATAAACTGAATCTTTCCTAATCTCATCCTTACCCATTTATTCAGCATTCTCAGTCTTCATCAACTATTGTATGTATATTAGTTTTTTATTGCTACTATAACAAATTATCTCAAATGTAGTGACTTAAAGCAATATAAATATATTATCTTATAGTTCTATAGTGGCCAAGGGCCCAAAGATGGGTCACTTTACAGGAAAATTATTTTGAGCTGAAGGCAACTGAGACTCTACAGGTTTTTGGGAAGGAGGAATACTTGTCTTCTCAAAGGTCCTTCTAGCTGCACTAAGAATCAAGTTGACATGAAACAGATTAACAGGAAAAAATCAAATTTAATAAGTATATGTTTGGGGAAATCCACATAGACATGGAAATACCAAAGACAATCAGGCAAAATAAGGTATATATGTCATTCTGAACTAAAGAGAAGGGGGTGGGACCTGGAATTTCAGAGGAAAAGAATTCACTTGACAGGATGAAAAGAAGTGCAGATATTTGGTAATTAAGTGTTTGCCCTAAAATACAGATGGCCATTCAGATAAAATTTATCTCTGTGAATAATACTTATTCCAGGGAAGACCCCAATTTATTTATTTTTTTATTTAAATTCAATTAGCCAACACATCATTGGTTTCAAATGTAGTGTTCAACAATTCATCAGTTGCATATAACATCCAGTGCTCATCAGATCAGGTGTCCTCCTTAATGCCCATCACCCAGTTACCATATCCCCTTACCCACCTCCCCTTCAGCAACCCTTAGTTTGTTTCCCATAGTTAAGAGTCTCTCATGGTTTGGAAAGACCATGAGATTTAGATTCTTTTCTTCTGTGTGGTTAAAGAAGGGACAGAAGTTTCTTTTGAGCTCACAGGGTCTCAAGTGACTTCAGCTCAAAATAATCCACATGCCAAAGTGGCACATTCATGGTTGGGGAGGGGTATCTGTCCTGATCCCCTTAAGTACCCCCATCTGAAACTTCCATGGGAGTATCACATATTAAAAATTGAGCTGGTAGGTTGTTTCATCTCAATTATCCAGTTGCTTTGTTCTGATAATAGGTCAGTTTAGTTAAACTCATTTCAGAAAACAGTGATGCACGTGTATTCTCAAAGCTAGGCTGATGGTTCAAGTAATCAGGTATTAAATAAAAGACATTTCTATGGAAATAAAGGAAAAACAATAGTTAATAATTGGATCAAACGTTAAGCCAGTGTCTGAGTTCTAAGGGTAGCCAGCTGAGAAGATTTCTAGATGTCAGACTTTAAGCATCTTCACATAGAGTGAGGGGAGGTAGAGGCAATCTGACAGATGCTCCTGGTTTGTAGTTCAAATGTCTCTGGTGATTTTGTCATACAGCAATAAGCACAAAGATTGTCTATGAATGAGTTATGGTGATTTCTTTATATCAAGTTATTAATATTTAGTGTGCAAGTTTTCAGAAAAAAAAGGGCAGTTTTAGTTTCCAAATGATTCCAAGTCAGAAAGTTGGAAGAAATATCAAAATGTTAGTTAGGCACTGGAAGACACTAGAAGAAATCAAGATCTAGTCAAGTTTACAATGAATTATATTAAAATCTAATACCTACAAAGATGTGTTATTGAAACATATTTTCTCTCTATAATCACTCTCATTTTTACCAAAGATAGTCAAATTGACACTAATGTGTTTGCAAAAATAAGCCTAGTCTCAAAAAAACTTGGTTTGTTTATTTACATAAGTGCAGTAAGAATAGTGATTGACCATATACATCTTTAAAACTTGTTTGCTTAGGGAAACAAAAGCAAAAATAAACTACTGGGACTTCATCAAAATAAAAAGCTTCTGGAAAACAAACTGAAGGCTGTGGAAAAGGAGGTGGGTGGGGGGATGGGGTAACTGGGTGATGGGCATTAAGAAGGGCATGTGATGTGATGAGCACTGGGTGTTATACACAACTAATGAATCATTGAGCATTATATCAAAAACTAATGGTGTACTATGTGTTGGTTCATTGAATTTAAATTAAAAGAAAAAGATAAAAACTTCTACACAGTGAAGGGAACAACCAACAAAATAAAAAGCAACCTTGGAAATGGGAGAAGATTTTATAAATGACATATCTTATAAAGGGTTAATATCCAAAATCCATGAAGAGTTTATCAAATGCAACACCCAAAGAACAAATGATCCAGTTAAAAAATGGGCAGAAGACATGAATAAACATTTTTCCAAAGAAGACATCCAGATGGCTAACAGACACAGGAAAATATGCTCAACATGTACTCATCAACAGGGAAATACAAATCAAAACCACAATGAGATACTACCTCACACTGATTAGAATGGTTAAAATTAACAACTCAGGAAACAACAGATGTTGGCAAGGATGTGGAGAAAGGGGAACCCTCTTACACTGTTGGTGGGAATGCAAACTTGTGCAGCCACTCTGGAAAACAGTATTGAGGTTCCTCAAAAAGTTAAAAAGAGAAATATCCTATGACCCTGCAATCACACTACTAGGTATTTACCCAAAGGATACAAAAATATGAATTCACAGGGATACATGAACCCCAATGTTTATAGAACCCCATTATCAACAATGGACAAATTATAGAAAGAGTCCAAGTGTGTCCATTGACTGATGAATGATTAAAAAAGAAGTGGTACACACACACACACACACATACACACACACACACACACACACACACACGAATATTTTTTGGCAATAAAAAATGAAATCTTGCCACTTGCAACAACATGGATTGATCTAGACAGTATAATGATTTCACTTACGTGTAGAATTTAAGAAAAAACACAAAAGAATATAGTGGAGAAAAAACGACAGTAAAACCAAGAAACAGACTCTCAACTACAGAGAACAAACTGAGGCTTGCTGGAGGGGAGGTGGGCAAGGGGAGGAGTTAAATAGGTGGTGGGCATTAAGGAGTGCACTTGTGATGAGCACTGGGTGTTGTATGTAAGTGATGAATCATTAAATTCTACACCTGAAACTAATGTTACACTGTATGTTAAGTAACTGGAATTGAATAAAAACTTGGAAATAAAAATAAATAAATAAATAAAACTTGTTTGCTGGAACTTTTCATAAAGAATCTCTAGAATGAATTAGCGTCCCCTCTTCCCTCTTGTGCTCTCTATCTCTCATTCTCTCTCTCTAATAAATAAATAAAAAAATCTTTAAAAAAAAATAAAAATAAAAAAAAAATAAAAGGGTGCCTGGGTGGCTCAGTTGGTTAGGCGACAGCCTTCAGCTCAGGTCATGATCCTGGAGTCCCGGGATCGAGTCCTGCATCGGGCTCCCTGCTTGGCAGGGAGTCTGCTTCTCCCTCTGACCCTCTTCCCTCTTGTGCTCTCTATCTTTCATTCTCTCTCTCTAATAAATAAATAAAAAAATCTTTAAAAAAAATAAAAATAGAATGAATTAGCATCTGGAGGCCAGAAGCCAAGCCAAATACTTGCCATCAGAGTTTGCCTGTAATACCTATAGATTTGGGTGAATTACTCTCTTCTCAAGGTCCCCGAAATATCCTGAAGTTCCTACACCTGCCAAGAAGTGACCTTCTTTACTCACCTGGTAAGTATGTTGGGAACTCTGTAAGCAAGGTATCAGGCTAATATTTCCAAGGGGGCTTTATTGGATCCATAAAGTCAACCTTGGAGCCTTAAAACTGTGTGATCATATCTGAGTCTATGCAGGTCTTTCTCAAACATGACATTCTGGACAAAGCCTTGGTAATATAACCAATATTTCCAATTGTGTCTTGTCAGAAAGAGAACAGATTCTAAATGAGCTTATGCAAATAAATATATTGCCATTAAAATATAAGAATATCTGCTGAGAGTTTCTGAATTCTGGAGAATTCATGTAGGGAGGAAAAAATAAACGTTGCAATTTGTTCACAAAGTATATTTTGTCATATTGCTGTCAATTCACTTAAGGGAAAATGTTTTCTATTCCCCACAACAACCAAGGAGGAACTTTGTAGAGTAAAGACCAGTGGGAAAGAGTAGCCAAAACATAACAGCAGAGTGTACACACAGCATACACCAGAAATACCTCCTGAGGTTTTTGTTGTGGTGGTGGTTATTGTTGTTTTTGTTGTGTGTTTTTTTCTTTTTCTTTGTTTTCCAGAAACAATGACAAAACAGAGAAATTCACCCCAAAAGAAAGAACAGTAGGTAGTCCTCAGTGCCAGAATCAATATGGATATAAGTAAGATGTCTGAAATAGAATTTAAAACAATGATTCACAGAAACTAGCTGGGCTTGCAAAAGCATAAAAGACACTAGAGAATCCCTTACTGTAAATCCAGCAGGAAAAGAGAAATAATAAAGATTAGAGCAGAAATCAATGATATAGAAATTAAATAAACAAACAAACAGAACAGATCAACAAAACTAGGAACTGGTTCTTTGAAAGAATTAATAAGATTGATAAACCCCTGGCCAGACTTATCAAAAATAAAGAAAGGACCCAAATTAATAAAATCATGAACAAGAGAGGAGAGATAACAACCAACACCACAGAAATACAAATAATTTTAAGAGACTATTATGAGAAATTACACACCAACAATTAGGCAATCTGGAAGAAATGGATGCATTCCTAGAAACATATAAACTACCAAAACTGAAACAGGAAGAAAGAGAAAACCTGAACAGACCCATAACCAGCACAGAAATGGAATCATTAATAAAAAGCTCCCAATAGAGAAGAATCCAGGGCCAGATGGCCTCCCAGCAATATTCTACCAAACATTTAAGAAGAATTAATACCTATTCTTCTGAAACTGTTTCAAAAAATAGAAATGGAGGGCAAACTTCTAAACTTATTCTATGAGGTCAGCATTACCTTGATCCCAAAATGAGACAATGACCCCACCAAAAAGGAGAATTACAGACCAAATATCCCTGATGAACATGGATGCAAAAATTCTCACCAAGATACTAGCCAAAAGGATCCAACAGTACAAAAGGATTATTCACCATGACCAAGTGGGATTTTTCTGGGCTGCAAGGGTGATTCAACATCCACAAATCAATCAGTATGATACACCACATTAATGAAAGAAAAGAACTATATGATCCTCTTAAGAGATGAGGAAAAATAATTTGACAAAACACAGTATCCTTTCTTGAAAAAATTCTGCAGTGTTGGGATAGAAGGAACATACCTCAATATCATAAAAGCCATATATGAAAAACCCACGGTGGATATCATCCTAAACAGGGAAAAACTGAGAACTTTTCCCCTAAGGTCAGGAACTCAATAGGGATGTCCACTCACCACTGTTGTTCAACATGGTATTAGAAGTCCTAGACTAAGAAGTCAGACAACAAAAAGAAACAAAAGGCATTCAAATTGGCAAAGAAGTCAAATTCTCATTCTTCACAAATGACATGATACTCTATGTAGAAAACCCAAAAGACTCCAGCAAAACATTGTTAGAACTGATACAGGAATTCAGCAAAGTGGCAGGATATAAAATCAATGCACAGAAGTTAGTTGCATTTCTTTACACTAACAATGAAGCAGAAGAAAGAGAAATCAAGGAATTGATCCCATTTATAGTTGCACCAAATAAGATACCTAGGAATAAGCCTAACCAAAGAGATAAAACTAGAGAACACTTATCAAAGAAATTGAGGAAGACACAAAGAACTGGAAAAACATTCCATACTCATGGATTAGAAGAACAAATATTGTTAAAATGTCTATGCTACCCAAAGCAATCTACACATTCATAGCAATCCCTATCAAAATACCATCAGCATTTCATAGAGCTGGAACAAACAATCCTAAAATTTGAATGTAACCAGAAAAACCTTGAATAGCCAAAGGAATGTTGAAAAAGAAAACCAAAGCTCGAAGCATCACAATTCCGGACTTCAAGCTGTATTGCAAAGATGCAAGCATCAAGGCATGTGGTACTGGCGCAAAAACAGACACATAGATCAATGAAACAGAATAGAGAGCCCAGAAACGGACCTTAACTCTATGGTCGTCTAATCTTTGACAAAGCAGGAAAGAATAGCCAATGGAACAGACAGTCTCTTCAACAAATGGTGTTGGGAAAATTGGACAGCCACATGCAAAACAATGAAACTGGACCACTTTCTTACACCACACACAAAAATAAACTCAAAATGGATGAATGACCTCAAGGTGAGACAGGAATCCATCAAAATCCTAGAGAAGAACACAGGCAGCAACCTCTTTGACCTCAGCCGCAGCAACTTCTTCCTAGAAACATCACAAAAGGTAAGGAAAGCAAGGGCAAAAATGAACTATTGGGACTTCATCAAGATAAAAAGCTTTTGCATAGAAAAAGAAACAGTCAACAAAACTAAAAGGCAACTTATGGAATGGGAGAAAATATTTGCAAATGACATATCAGATAAAGGGTAAGTAAACAAGATTTATAAAGAAATTATCAAACTCAACACCCAAAAAACAAAAAGTCCAGTCAAGGAATGGGCAGAAGACATGAACAGACATGTCTCCAAAGAAGATATACAAATGGCCAACACACATGAAAAAATGCTCACCATCACTTGGCATCAGAGAAATCCAAATCAAAACCACAGTTAAATCCTACCTCACACTGGTCAGGGTGGCTAAAATTAACCACTCAAGAAACAACAGATGTTGGTGAGAATGTGGAGAAACCCTCTTACACTGTTGGTGAGAATGCACACTGGTGCAGCTGCTCCTGGAAAACAGTATGGAGGTTCCTTAAAAAGGTAAAAAGAGAGCTACCTTATGATCCAACAACTGCACTTCTAGGTATTTATCCAAAGGATACAAACATAGTGATTTGAAGGGGCACATGCACCCCAATGTTTATAGCAGTCATGTCCACAATAGCCAAAATATGGAAAGAGCCCAGATGCCTATCGACAAATGAATGGATAAAGAAGTGATACATATATTGGAATATTACTCAGACATCAAAAAGAATGAAATCTTGGGGCACTTGGGTGGCTCAGTTGGTTAAGCATCTGTCTTCCACTCAGGTCATGATCTCAGGGTCCTGGGATCTAGCCCCACATAGGCTCCCTGCTTGGCAGGAAGCCGGCTTCTCCCCCTCCCACTCCCCCTGCTTGAGCTCCTGATCTTGCTATCTCTCTCTCTGTCAAATAAATAAACAAATAAAATCTTTAAAAAAAAATGAAATCTTACCATTTGCAATGATGTGGATGGAACAAGAGGGTATTATGCTAAGTGAAATAAGCCAATCAGAGAAAGACGAATATCATATGATTTCACTGATATGTGGAATTTAAGAACCAAAACAAATGGGGACGCCTGGGTGGCTCAGTCGGTTAAGTGGCTACCTTCAGTCTGGGTCATGATCCCAGGGTCCTGGGATCGAGTCCTGCAGTGGGCTCCTTTCCTTGCTCGGCAGGGAGCCTGCTTCTCCCTCTCTCTCCCTCTGCTTGTTCTCTCTCTGTCAAATAAATAAAATCTTAAAAAAAAAAAAAGAAAAGACACAAAACAAATGAACATAGGGGAAGGGAAAGAAAAATAAAATAAGACAAAATCAGAGAGGGAAACAAACCAGAAGAGACTTTTAACTCTAGGAAACAAACTGAGGGTTGCTGGAGATAAGGTGGGTGGGGGGATAGGGTAATTGGCCATTGGGCATTAAGGAGGGCACTTGATGTAATGAGCACTGGGTGTATACGCAATTGATGACTCACTGAATTCTACCTCTGAAAGTAATAATACACTATATGTTAATTAATTGATTTTAAATAAAAAAGATGTGGTACACACACACACACAC
Source organism: Eumetopias jubatus (assembly GCF_037043125.1). Classification (NCBI taxonomy): domain Eukaryota; kingdom Metazoa; phylum Chordata; class Mammalia; order Carnivora; family Otariidae; genus Eumetopias; species Eumetopias jubatus. The sequence continues at coordinate 41,943,618 of NW_028274808.1, forward strand.
ACACACACACACACACACAGTAGAATATTATTCAGCCATAAAAAGGAATGAAATCATGCCATTTGCAACAACAGGGATGGAGCTAAAGAGTATAATGGTAAGCAAAATAACTCAGAGAAAGACAAATACCATATGATTTCACTCCAATTTGGAATTTAAGAAACAAAACAAATGAGCAAAGGAAAAAAAAAAAGAGAAAAAAAGAGAAAAACCAAGGAACAGACTCTTAACTATAGAGAACAAACTGATGGTTACCAGAGGGGAGGTGGGTGGAACATGGGTGAAGTAGGTGATAGGGATTAAAGTGTATACTCAAGAGCACTGAGTAATGTATAGAATTTTACCACTATATTGTACACACAAAACTAATGTAACATTGTATGTTAACTATACTGGAATTAAATTTTTAAAAACTTAGTTAAAAATAATTTTACAAAGATATTAAATCAAGAAAGATCTGGGTAAGTTTCTTAGATGTAAAAAAAAAAAGACAAAAAAACTAACTAAATAAATAAATTACCTAAAATTTGAAACTGGAGTATAGGATTTAGGGGTGAGGAAGCAGGAAGCAAAAGACATTTGTTGTTGTTATTATTATTATTATACAGTTGAGGAATTATTTATTTTTTCATTTTAACTATGATTTATCAAGACAGGATACATTAATCAAGACAGAGAGATGCTGGCATAAAGTTTACATTACATTGTTCAAGTTATTTTAATCAAGACAGGGAGATACTGGCTTATGGAGTAAAAATAGATTAATGGAATAGAATTGAGATCTCAGAAATAAATCCTGACATATGAAGTCAACTGACTTTCAAAAAAGGGTTCCGAGAAAATTCAATGGTAAGAAATAGTATTTTCAACAGATCCTGCTAGGACAACTGGATATCCACATATAAAAGAATGAAGTGAGACCCCCTCCATCAGACCATATACAAAACGAATGCAAAATGGATTGTATCTAAATGTAAGCGCTAAACCTAAAAACTGTTAGAAGAAAGTGCAGATATAAGTCTTTTCTTTTGTTTTTTGGGTTTTTTGGTTGTTTTTTAAACTCGATTAGCCAACATATAGTACATCATTAGTTTCAGATGTAATGTTCAATAATTTATCAGTTGTGTATAACACCCAGTGCTCATCACATCATGTGCCCTACAGATATAAGTCGTCATGACCATAAAATAGGCAATGACTTGCTAGCTTTGGTGCCAAAACACAAGCAACAAGGATAAAATTGATACATGAAATTCACCAAAATTACAACCATTTGTGCTCCAAAGGACACTATCAAGAGAATGAAGGGTGCCTGGGTGGCTCAGTTGGTTAAGCGACTGCCTTCGGCTCAGGTCATGATCCTGGAGTCCCGGGATCGAGTCCCGCATCGGGCTCCCTGCTCAGCGGGGAGTCTGCTTCTCCCTCTGACCCTCTTCCCTCTCATGCTCTCTATCTCTCATTCTCTCTCTCTCAAATAAATAAAATCTTTTTAAAAAAAAAAGAGAATGAAAAGACAGCCCACAGAATGGTAGAAAATATTTGACAATCATATATCTGTAAGGGATTTGAATATGCCTCATTCTAGTTGGGTGATCTTAGGGAGCTTATCTTCCCTTATTGGACCTCAGTTTCCTCTTCTGTGAGATGAGAGTTGGAATAACTGATAATAGAAAGTAGCACTTAAATAGGACTTTATGGTTTATAAAGTGCATTCTTATTCATTTATTATCTTATTTAATCTTCATTATAACTCTGTTATAAAGGCATTCGTATTATTCTCACCTTACAAATAAGGAAGTTTTCTATTGCAACATCACTTTTATGTATGGGGTCCTACCACTGCTTTGCTTTGTAAGACTGCTTTCCTCTCCCCAGGTCCCTGACATCCCATGTCATGATTTTATGGTAGATCTAGGTTGAGCACCATACCACCTGCACATTTTCATGAGCTATACCTTACTTTCCTTTTTTTCTTGTGAAGATTTGCTAAGCCACCTGTTGGGTCATCTGCTCTGTCTGCTGACCCACAGCACACTCTTCCTTTAGGAATAGTTGCCAGTTACTGAACTGGGCAAAAGAGTCTGAGTAACCAAAACCAGCAAGATTCGATTCAACTTCACTCTTCTCCCTTGTGATTTCAGGAGACTGCATGATGACTCACTTTGGAGGATAAATGCAAATAGTCCTTGATCACTCCTCCTACCTCTGCTAACACTGTGCTCTTCACTCTCCGGAGGAAAAGCAAAGACAAAAAGGGGAAGGAGAAAGAGGAAGAAGAAGCAGCACATTTTATTTCCAGTAATTTCCTGAAAGCAGAAATTAAAACTTCAAGTAACATTTGTATATCTGAGGTGATGTGGAACATTGGACTGACCTCTCAGCTTTGACTCAGGCTCCTCCCAAGGCCCTGCCCCTAGCCCTCACTGAAGATGCCCTGAAATGAGCCAGTGGTGGGAAGGAAACAGATCTGAAAATGGTGATACAAAAGCCCAGAGATATGAAATGATCTATACCAGGCCACACAGCTAGAACATGGGAGAGCTAGGTGAAAATATTAGGATTAGGTCTGTCTACTCCTGACTTGATCCTCTTTCTATCATCTTATGATTTATGATCATTCCTGTCCTAAAACCCTTAAGACTGTGGAGAGTGCTGTGTTCCAAAGCTACTTCATTCCAGTCCTCCCTTGTTCCAGAAATAGTTCTTCTCCCACAGACAAGACTGTAAGGATGAGCTGTGTAACAGTGGCTCTGGTGTGCTACCCATGAAGCTCAGCCTATGTGGGGGAGAACAAACAGCTGTTAGAGACAACAGAAGTGCTTTGCCACACCCCATCCAGGGACATCTAGGAATGCTAGGGGGAAGGACTGCATTGCCCTTTCTTCATGTCAGCCTCAGAGGACAGACTTACACAAGCATTTTTGAGCTGCCTCCAGGAAGAGAGTTAAGTTGATTTGGGCTATATCTGGGAATAATGAATTCCCTAAGTAATACAATACAGTGGGAGATAGTATTTCCTAATATTTACTCTCATCTTAGCTCTTTAGCACTTTTGGAGTGGCCCTTTGTGGAAGTGTTCTAAGACTCTGGTCACCAAGACTGGGACTTTCTTAAATATTTTAGCTACTTTAATCATATCCCCTCATATTTGGGTCTCTCCCTATAAGAATTTTCCTGTCTCTCTCTACATCACTCTCCCTGCCACTGATTCATCACCTCCTGTGCCCCCTCTACATTTTCTCCAACTCCATAGTCACTGCCTTAATTTGTGGTGCTGTAGCTTCCACCCAGGTTTTGTACTTTGGAAACAAAATGTCTTCTGGTTTGTTTCCAATACTCCCTCTGAGAATGCCCAAAATTTCTCTGGCCTATTGAACACAATGTCTCATTGGTCCCACTATCTTCTCTGCTGCATCATAATTGATAATTCAGAGACTATCATCCTATAAACATGTTTATGGTCTCTTCAACTCCTCTCTTTCCAAAGGGGAAAATACATTTCTTTATCCTTTCCACAGGAGAGGTCATCTGACATTTTATGCTACTTAAAAAAAAAAAAACTTAATTGTGACTCATTTTTGCTGGACTGATTATTTTCATGTTTAGAAGAACTTAGTGTCACCTGTGAATGTGGAACTTTATAATGTATTATTTTCTTCATATCATTTATTAAGCCACTGATGAAGACCAATCCCGGGGTGCCTGGGTGGCTCAATTGGTTAAGCAGCTGCCTTCATCTCAGGTCATGATCCCAGGGTCCTGGGATTAAGCCCCACGTCAGTCTCCCTGCTCAGTGGCGAGTCTACTTCTCCCTCTCCCTCTGCCTGCCTCTCTGCCTACTTGTGCTCTCTATCTCTCTGTCAAATAAATAAAAAATAAAATCTTAAAAAAAAAAGACCAATCCCATTGTCTATTTTTATGGGATTCTCCTTTTTATACTCTTCCATACATAGACTGTGTTTATGATCTATTTGTGATCTAAAATAAAAAAAAAAGTTCCTTGACTTACTTCGTAGTACATGATGTTGACTTTTCTACAATAAATTATAATTATAATTTATACCCATTGTTTTCCCCAAAATATGTTTTATATTGCTTAAACAATGTTAACTGGCAGGTCAGGGATGAGTTCCTCTTTTAAAAATTCTTCCTATTTTATAAATGTGTTAACAGTTTTTGTAACAAGCCCAGTCTTTATTATAAATCCTCCTCCCCAGGTAGGAGTAAGGAGTGTACCATTGTCAGTGCCCCTGACTCCTCTGCATCCTAACTTACCTCACTCCCTCTTTGTACAGGGGTCCAGTGGCCATTCACTCAGTCTACATGTAGTTACAGCTTACATATTTTGACAAAGGATTTTCTAATTTTACCTTGGGATTCTTCAAATTCTGAGACAAATAATATCTTGACTAAATGACAACATAAGCACAACTGGTTTTGAAAATCAGGTAAGTCTAGTTAATGCTAACCTTCTAAAAACATATCCATAAATCAGATATCCATTGTCCAAGTGATAAGGATTCATTGAGGTTCAGCTTGAATGTGTTCTGGTGATTTGAGGCTTGCCCTGAGCCCACCAAACTCCTGCAAAGGAGTGCAATGATCAGAGCCAGATATCATTCCAGAGTAAAGTTTGAACATCTCAATCTGATATCCAGGTATCCCTACAGCCTGCACTTGTGGGTCTTTCCATTCCTACCTCTGCCTCCATTTCCACCATTATTCCCCACCCAGACTATGAGCATCCCTACCTCTTTGTTCTTGAACACAGAGTGTATACTAACTTGCAGTATTGATCAATTCTATACTGTGTATATCCTGTTTGCTCAAATAGATGGGAAGCTACTTAAAAGGGGGTAGCATGTCTCCCATCTCTTTGAAACCCCACATTTAATAAATGTTTCAAAAAGGTAAAAAATGTCAAAATATTTATAGTATCTATGTATTTGCCCACACATTCTCTTTTGCTATAAGAGCATTTAGTCTACCATGTCTGAATTAGGTAATAACTTATTCATTGACAAGTGAGAACAATTCCCCATTATAATCATTGTATTAGGAAATCCATTGTGGGAAGGGATTTCAGGGTGGTTGCTTTTCACTTCCTCCAATAAAATCTTGTAGTCAATAATTTTTTTCTGTCCTTTCCTAGGAAAGGTGTAAACCCAGCCTTCCATTCGCTGAGGGCAAAATCACTTTAACAGCTATAGGTTTAGCCACAGAAAAACCACTCAGCTTCTAAAAAACAGGCAAACAATTTCCCAAATTGGCAATCTGGCAGCAGTATAACATTGAGGACACTTTCTCAACTCAGCTGAGAAAACTCAGGAAGGACCACATGGAGGAACAGAGGACAAAAGTTTTATGGTCTGTTGGGAATGTGTCAAAGAAAATCAGATAGCAAATGAAATGAGGTTTGTCAGTCACCCCACTGGTTTCAGGGGCACACTGTGCTCACTGCTATTCCTGTGGAATAAGTCACTCCTTGCAGCACCCACCAGCTCAAGTTTAATCAGCCTCACAACAGCCTAGGAGAAAGCATCACTACGTCCTCTCATAAAAGATGGGCACCTGAGGCAACAAAGCTTAGAGGAAGAACTACGGGTTACACAGGTAAGGAGGGAACCAAGGAATGGCACTCGTGGGAGGGGAGGAAAGGAGATACCCAGGGGAAAGGGAAGTGAAGCCTATTGAGCAGCCCATGGTGATCTGGTGATCAGTCCAAAGCTGATGAATCCACATGTGACAAGGTTCGGAGACCACCTTCTCCTACTACTCTTCACTGCCAGCCTCCTCATCGCTGTCCTCCCCCAGAGGAAATTCCCTTGTGGGCTTCTGAGTTGCACACATCCGAGTCTCCATGGCACAGTCCTGGCTCAAAATTGCCTGAAGCATGACACAGGAAGAGAAATTACTGCATATCTTTTACCAGTCTCCCTGTTCCCTTCCCTCACTAGTTCATCCAAGTCTAGTGTTGCTCAAGAAAGATTCAAGAAACAAGCATAGGATTCTTTTTCTGCTTCATTTGCAGGCACAGACCTCCCAAGGCACCTAGGTGTAGCAATCCTGGTCAAGACAAATATCTGGTATGTTTTTAATTGAATCATAACAGTGGTAGTGTAAGCTATAGCAGGGAGCCAGCTGAAACTGGTACTATCCCCTATCAGACCTCTCTGTCTTTTTTCGTCCCTGTGATCAGCCCCTACATCCATCATTAAGCCACCCAGACCCCTAGGGTCCTCATGCTGCAATAAAGTATCTTATTAACTAAAATCACAAGTTATGGTTCTCTTCTCTGGGGTTTTGTACTTTAAAGGATGACCTGCTAAGGGTAATGGCAGACATGAATGAATGAATGAATGAGCCCAGTGGAATTTTGCCCACCTTGAGGAGATAATGTATTAACTCACATTTTGCTGGTAACTAAAGTATAGGATGCCTTTGATGGCCCCTGCCCCCAACTCTTTATAAGCTTCTCATTTTTGTTCTTTACTTAGGGCCCTTCTTAACCACCTAGTATAAAAGGAGAAGTGGTTAGTAAAGAAGGGAAAATAAGGAAGAGCACAAAGGAAAAATAAAGATGAAAACGGGATCAGAAAATATGGCAAAGCAAAAATGACTTCCAAAGAGGGAGGAAATAGCATACAATGAAAAGCAATGAGAGAGATGAAAAACAAACAAATAAACAGAAGATTATTATTCTTTTAGCAACAGTCAGAGCCCCTTACAAGATTTTCCTCCTTGGCTGGGGGGCTTCTCAGGTAGTAGCAGAGAGGAGCATAGATGATGTTGATGACCCCAATGATGACCATAAGCCAAGGGAAGCCAATGGCATGCACAATGGCACCCCCAGTGGATGGGCCTGTGAGGAATAAACCAAATTCACAAGTGTTTATTGACCCTTGATCAAAAAGAAAACACTATGCAAGGGGCAATGGGTGGCCCAGAGGATGTCCCAAAGTCAAATATCTCCAGAACCCTGGGAGAATCAGCCTCCTGGCTTTACTTTCTGCTGGTAAACAGTAGATAAGAGAAAATAGGACACCAAGTCCTGGGTGCTCCCCTCTCCCCTGCCAACATACCTATAGCAAAGCCCATACAAAAAGCCACATCAGCTATGGCATAGACACTCCCATACACTGATGTGTGACGCAGGTCCACCAAGTGTCCCATTATGGGCATCATAGAGGAATCAACCATGCCTGTGGCGAAAGAAACAGGACACTGTCAGCTCTACCCACAGTCCCTTCTCTTTTCTGTGGCACCCTTCCTTCTTCTCCTCCCTTTAGTCTATTCCCTTTGCCTGCTATCCTCCCACTCAGCACTAACACCTATTCCTGGTAGGAGTTAGGAGCCCACACCTTTGCCATCCACCCTCCTGCTTCTTCTGCCTTTCCATATACCTCCTCTGATCTGACCCAAAGCCAAAATTCAGGGGCTTTTTGTCTCCTTTAAAAGTACTCTTACCTATGGAAAAGCCAAGCCCTGCATTGGGGCCAATGAGACCAAAAATATTGTGAGCCAGAGGAACCTGCAGCAGGGAAGAAGGAAGAGTTTATCAGAAGTCCAATTAGTTACCACAAAAACAGAGGGTTTTGACATGATAAACATTTATTAACCATGTGCTATGTACCACATATATTATCTATCTGGATTATCACTTATCCTTATGAAGAAGAATCTTTACCTTTATTTTAAAATATGAAAGCTAGATTGGTGCCATTTGGGTTAAATGCCCTATCCAAAGTTAAAAAGCTAGTAAGTGGCAAGATTAAGTCTAAATCTCAGATTTGACTCCATTATACATAATAATGGACCTCTTCTATTGCATGAATTCTTCTTCCACTCCCTTTAACCCCCCTCCCAGACATACTTCTGTCCTCACTCTTCACTGAATGGAGTTTCCTCTCAACAACATTCAAAGGTTTTAATTAAATCCTAATTTGGTAGCTACTGGAGCAAGAAGACAAAGAAAAGACACCAACAACCAATTACCAATAACAGATTAAAGAAAAATATCTAGAGGGGCAGGTGGCATGGTTTGGGGTGCTGCTTCAGCAAGCTTGTGAAACTCATTCCCAAACCTCCAATGAAAGACTTCTTTCCTCTTTCACCACTTCCTTAGTTCCCTCCCTGAACACCTGTTACCTAAATCTGCTACCCCAACACATTTACCCCTCAGAGGTTTAACATACCATCTAGATGTTTGTGGCTAAAAAAATTTTAGGGATTATTCCTCAAAAGATATTTATAGTTTATCAATAGTTTGGGTTAAGGTTTACTGTGGGCCCACTGTGTGCTGTAGTTTATATGGACAGTCCTATGAGAGGCTATCAGAACCCTCTCTATACCGATGAGGATACTAAACAAAAAGAGGTGACATATCTAGCTCAAGATCCTACAAGCAGCAAGTGGCAAAGCTGGGAATGAATGTGGAATTCATGCTCCTGATCAAGACTTCCAGCCTTTCTTGAACACTGTACTCAGTGCTTTACAGCTCTAGTCTCATCTCCTTTAAGCCTAGGAGGCAAGTGTGCTTATGATCCCCAATATGGGGAGGAGAAAATAAAGGCTTAGAGAGCTTGAAGGGGGCTCTTGAAAATAGGAAAGCTCTTCTTTTTTTCTTTTTCTACCAAACATTCTGGCACCACAGACTGCAACTCATACGATGGTTCCCCTGGTGGCTTATGAGGTCCTGTTAGGGTGAGATAAGTAAATTAAGTCATAAAATGAACCACTTTGATGGCCCCATAAATAGATGACAACATGAATTGTTTCATGTGGCCGTACATAGTGCCTCAGACCTCTGGCTACAGCTGCTCCCTTCTTCTCTCCTTCCCCACCTCCTTTAATGGGATGCTTGGTGGCATCTCTCCCAGAGCTAAATTCTTACCCATGCAGAAAGAGTTTCCAACAGTCATTGCCAAGTTAAGCTCCTGTTCATTTTAAAGGAAAATGGTATTTAAATGTCTGGGTCTCTCTCTCTCTCCCTTTCTCTCCTTCTCTCCTAGACCTTATTATACTTACACAAAGCAAGCTGGTGCCTACTACAATCATCCCAATCAGGGAGCACAGCCACCTGGAAGAAAAGAGCCATCAGCAAACTGTGCTAAAGGGAGAAATCCCTTCTACCTGCCACTTTATCTCCACAACACTAGTCAGTCCTACACCCTGAATTCCAGGAACCCCTTAGGATGTGAGAAGATGATGACATCTCTACATGATCTGTTTATAACGAGGTGAGCCCTTTCCCTGCCCTCCTCCTTGCCTGGCTCCATATCTCTTTCCATAGTAGAAGCAGAGGAGGTGCAATGGGACATATTCTTTCTTCCCCTAGCAGAGGAATCAGCTTACTCAGAAGGTTCCTGCCCCTTGGAAGTAACCTTCAAACTTAATTCATGCTGTTTCCCAATTCAGACTACCTCTCACCTATTCATAGTTTATCTGGTCTTCAAGGTCCATCTCAAAACCCACAAAAAATACCAAACTTCTTTCCTTTTCTGATTTCCTATAGTAGGGGTTTTTAAGCTTATCTTAAAAATCTATATGCTGAGCTTCAAAGATATAATTGAAAATTGAAGCTGTTCTCACTGTAGTAGAACAAGATCCAGACTCATACTTTTTAGCCCTCAAACCCTTTCCACTTGGTGGCCTCTGAGGTACCTCTTTAGAACTCTCTAGGGCTCCAGGGAACATAGTTTTACAACCACTGCCCCCAAAGTACTGAGCTTTTTCATAGTTGTTCTCTGTGGTGTTATTTTAGCTCTTCAACTAGACAACAAACATCTGGAAAGTAAAGGTTATCCCTCATATATTCACAACCAACTCAGGGCCTTACTTTATCCATAGCCCCCTCACCACCTACCACTCCTATCCTCCCTGTAGGCAACTTGTATCCATGTGTACTTGTCCTAAACTTTCAACCTCAGAGAAGCTGTTCATTATCCTAGGTGCAGGGACAACCTCAAAAAGGCTCTCCCATCTTACATTCCTGTTACTCTCCACAGATTCCCAGACTACATACCGACCCAACTTGTTGGCCAACACACCAAAGAGATTGGTGCCAATGAGGTAGGACACACTGGCAGGCAAGAAAGCTAGACCTGTAGAAAGACACAGTTCTAAGATTAGGACATGCCCAGTTTACTATAAAATACTTTATTTGCTGTAAGATAGTGAAGTCTCTCTGTTACCTTCAAGGATTCCAAACCACATTGTTTTGTGTGTTGGAGATCCTTGTGCAAACCCAGAACAGTTAACATGAGGCTCTATACTTCCATCTTCCTCAGGAGCTGGGCTTTGTTTAGCTTTAATACAATGTACTCCCAGCTCCCCACTTAGATTTCCTAAAGAATGGCCCTAATGAGCCATTCTCATGTATAAAATCCTTCTGATTATCAGCATAAGAACATCATCAGCCTTACAGAAAGAAATACATATTTCCTGGGAAATGAAATTCCTGCCTTGCTATTCACCTTTCTTTCCATTGCTCTGGTAGTGATCTTGGATAAGTTACTAAACCTTTCTGAGCTTTAACATCCACATCTAGCAAAAACAAAGCTATGATTCTATCATACCAATTTACACTGAGGAGCAAATTGGATAGCATATTTAAAAGTATTTTGTAAACTGAAGCACTGGTCACATTGCTTTCTCTGACAGTAGAGTCAAGTGCTCTAGAGCATGAGCTTTGAATCCACACAGTTCTGGGTTGAAACTGTGGTTTGGCTACATTTTAGCTCTGTGACTTTGGGCACCTTACCCTCCCTCAGTCTCATTCATTCATTCAGTACTTTTAATGAGCTCTTACTCTGTGTCAGGTGTTCTAAGATTAGAGGGGTAAATAAGCTAGACAAAATCTTAGCTTTTGGGGAGTTTACATTCCAAGGGAGGGAGCCAGACAATAAACAAGTGAACAAATGAAGGAAAAAGATAATTTAGAAAAATATTAAGTTGTGTAAAAACATTTAATGTTGTGGCATGGAAGTGTGATCAGGAATAGAGCTAACTTCAATTTGGTGTCTGGTAAGGCTTTTTTGAGGAGATGACATTTAAACTGAGATCTGAATAACCAAAACAGAACATTCCAAGCAGAAACAAACAAATAAACAAATAAAAACATCTAATGCAAATACAAAGAAATTAAAGAAGAAACTATTTGTCTGTTATAAGAATAGAAAGGAGGTCTGTGTGGCTGAAGCACAATGAGCAAAGTGAAGAGTAATAGAAAATGTAGGCCTAGAATTTGGAATTTATTCCAAGTGCAATGGGAAACTTTGAAGGGGAATGACATATTTTAATTTACATTTTTTTCAAGCCCTCTGGTAGTGGTTAGAAGAATGCGTTCACAGGACAAGACTATTTGAAAAACCCAGGAAGAAAGAGATAATGCCTCAGCTTAGATGTCATGATGGAAAGAAGTGAATAAAACAAGAGGTATTATTATGGTGGTAGAGTCAGTGGAATTTTCTGTTGGATTGGGTATGGGCATAGTGGGAGTGAGAGAAAAAGAAATCAAGGATCGCTCATGTTGTCTTACTCAGTTGGGTAACTAGAGATGGAGGCAGAACTTAGGGAAACATGAAAGGTTTAAAATGCATATTAGAAATCCAACTGGAGATGTCAGGCAGTTGGTGTACAGGTCTAGACTTCCCAGGACAGATCCTAAGCACAGATATACATGTTTAACTGATTGGTTTATACATGGTTCTTTAAGCCATAGGAAGGGGCGTGAGCAAGATGGAGGAGGAGTAGGAGACCTAAATTTCATCTGGTCCCAAGAATTCAGCTAGAGAGGTATTAAACCATTCTAAACACCTACAAACTCAACAGGAGATTAAAGAAAAGAATAGCAGCAACTCTCTGAACAGAAAAGCGACCACTTTCTGGAAGGTAGGACGTGCAGAGAAGTGAATCCAAGGCAGTATTTGGGAAGACAGACCGAGAGGGGAGGGAACCAGCTACCAGCAAGTGATAGAGCAGCAGAGCACAAAATCGGAACTTTTAGAAGTCTGCACCGCTGAGGGATGTTGCTCCAGTGGCTAAGCAGGGGGTGGAACCCTCTCTGGGACAGTGTGGTCTCAGGATCCTCGGAGTCACAGAAAGACCGGGGGTGCCTGAGTGTGGCAGAGCTCCTAGGTATCGGAGCAGGGAAGCCAGCTGCAAAGATGGAGCTGAGGAGTGGGCTGTCAGCTCGGCATTGCCATAAACTGTGATCCATGGCACAGTCGGGCCACTGCTCTTCCAGCAGGGACCCAACAAGTGGCAGATCCGGGGAGACTCCCCTTCCTCCCCCAGGGAGGAGTGGCACAGGAGTGTACTGCAGGAATCTGCTGGGTTTGGAGACTCCAAATGGGGTGCTGTGCCAGAGATAGAAATGCTCAGTCACAGGCCAGGTGAGCACGGAGTGCGGCTGGAGACTGGGAAGAAGAGAGCGATTGACAGCTTTTCTCTGGGGGCACACGGAGGAGTGGGGCCTCGAGCTCTTGACTCCTCCAGGATCAGTGATTGGGAGGCTGCCATTTTCATTCTAGTCCTCCAAAGCTGTATGGAAAACTTGCAGGAAATAAAAGCTACCAGAGCAAATCTGAGCAGATTACTTAGTCCAGCCCCTATGAGGGTGGGGCAATTCTGCCTCAGGCAAAGACATTTGAGAATCATGGCAACAGGCCCCTCCCCCAGAAGATCAGCAAAAACAGCCAGCCAAGACCAAGTTTACCAATCAATGAGAATGGAAAAACCCCAGCGCTAGGGGAATACAGCACAGAGAATTCATGGCTTTTTTCCTCCTGATTCTTTAGTCTTTCAAAATTAATTTTTTTAATTTTCTTTATTTTTTCTTTTTCTATTTTTTTAATTTTTCTTTTTCCCTTTTTGAACCAACATCTTAACAATCCTTTTTTAAAAAATATTTTTATTTTTCATTTTTATTTTTTTTAAGATTTTATTTATTTATTTGACAGTGAGAGACACAGCGAGAGAGGGAACACAAGCAGCAGGAGTGGTAGAGGAAGAAGCAGGCTTCCCACTGAGCAGGGAGCCTGATGTGGAGCTTGATTCCAGGACCCTGGGATCATGACCTGAGCTGAAGGCAGAAGCTCAACAACTGAGCCACCCAGGCGTCCCTTATTTTTCATTTTTAGAGTCATATTCTATCCCTTCATTGTAGTTAACCTTAGTTTTTGTATATATATGTTATCTTTTTAAAATTTGGGGATACAGTTTCTTCTAACAGACCAAAATATACCCTAAATCTCTAGTGTAAGGCTTTGTTCTAGTCTCCTGCCTGATCACATTCTCTCCCTTTTGTTTCTTTTTTAATTGCTTTTCCTTTTTTCAACCAACTTCTTATCTTATCAATTCCTTTTATAAAATCTTTTATAATTTTCATCTTTACAGTCATATTCCATCCCTTCATCGTATTTACCCTTATTTTTATACATATATAAGTTTTTCTTTATTTAAAATTTTGGGAGGCACTTTCTTCTAATGGACCAATATATGCCCAAAATCTAGTGTGTGGCACTGATCTATTCACCAGCCTGATCATATTTGATCATATTCTATTTTTTTTCTTTCTTTCCCTTACTTTTACCCCCCAGTTTCAGGTCTTTTCTCATTTGTTTAGTGTATATTATTCTGGGTTTGTTTTTACCACATTAGCATTTTGATCTCTCATTCATCTATTCTCCTCTGGACAAAATAACAAGACGGAAAAAATCACCTCAGAAAAAAGAACAAGAGGCAGTACTGACTGCCAGGGACCTAATCAATATGGACATTAGTAAGATGTCAGATTTAGAGTTCACAATGACAATTATAAAAATACAGCTGAGCTTGAAAAAAGCATGGAAGTTATTAGAGAAACCCTTTCTGGAGAAATAAAAGAACTAAAATCTAACCAAGTCAAAATCAAGAAGGCTATTAATGAGGTGAAATCAATATGGGAGGCTCTAACTGCTAGGATAAATGAGGCAGAAGAGAGAATTAGTGATATAGAAGACCAAATGATGGAAAATAAAGAAGCTGAGAAAAAGGCAGATAAACAACTACTGGATCACAAGGGCAGAATTCGAGAGATAAGTGATACCATAAGATAAAACAATATTAGAATATTTGGGATCCCAGAAGAAGAAGAAAGAAAGAGAGGGGCAGAAGGTATATTGGAGCAAATTATAGCAGAGAACTTCCCTAATTTGGGGAAGGAAACAGGCATCAAAATCCAGGAGGCAGAGAGAACCCCCCTCAAAATCAATAAAAGTAGGTCAACACCCCAACATCTAATAGTAAAACTTACAAGTCTCAGAGACAAAGAGAAAATTCTGAAAGCAGCTCGAGACAAGAAATCTGTAACCTACAATGGTAGAAACATTAGATTGTCGACAGACCTATCCACAGAGACCTGGCAGGCCAGAAAGGACTGGCGTGATATATTCAGAGCACTAAATGAGAAAAATATGCAGTCAAGAATACTATTTCCAGCTAGGCTGTCATTGAAAATAGGAGAGATAAAAACTTCCAGGACAAACAAAACCTAAAAGAATTTGCAGACACCAAACCAGCCCTAAAAGAAATATTGAAAGGGGTCCTCTAAGCAAAGAGAGAGACTAAAAGTAACATAGTCCAGAAAAGAATAGAGGCAATATACAGTAATAGTCACCTTGCAGGCAATAAAATGACACCAAATTCATATCTTTCAATAGTTACCCTGAATATAAATGGGTTAAATGCCCCAATCAAAAGACACAGGCTATCAGGTTGGATTAAAAAAAAGACCCATGAATATGCTGCCTGCAAGAGACTAATTTAGACGCAAAGACACCCCCAGATTGAAAGTGAGGGGTTGGAAAACCATTTACCATGCTAATGGACACCAAAAGAAAGCTGGGGTGGCATTCCTTATATCAGACAAATTAGATTTTAAACCAAAGACTGTAATAAGAGATGAGGAAGGACACTATATCCTACTTAAAGGGTCTATCCAACAAGAAGATCTAACAATTGTAAATATCTATGCCCCTAACATGGGAGCAGCCAATTATATAAGGCAATTAATAACAAAAGCAAACAAACACATCGACAACAATACAATAGTGCAGGACTTTAACACCCCCCTCACTGAAAAGGACAGATCATTTAAGCAAAAGATCAACAAGGAAATAAAGACTTTAAATGACACACTGACCAAAAGGACTTCACAGATCTATTCAGAACATTCCATCCCAAAGGAACAGAATACTCATTCTTCTCTAGTGCCCATGGAACATTCTCCAGAATAGATCACATCCTAGGTCACAAATCAGGTCTCATTTGCTACCAAAAGATTGGGATCATTCCCTGCATATTTTCAGACCACAATGCTTTGAAACTAGAACTCAATCAGAAAGTCAGAAAGAAGTCAAATACGTGGAGGTTAAAGAGCATCTTACTAAAGAATGAATGGGTCAACCAGGAAATTAAAGAAGAATTAAAAAAATTCATGGAAACACGAATTCATGGAAACAAATGAAAATGAAAACACAACGGTTCAAAATCTTTGGGATGCAGCAAAAGCAGTCCTAAGAGGAAAGTATATAGCAATACAAGCCTTTCTCAAGAAACAAGAAAGGTCTCAAATACACAACCTAACCTTAGACCTAAAGGAGCTGGAGAAAGAACAGCAAATAAAGCCTAAACCCAGCAGGAGAAGAGAAATAATAAAGATCAGAGAGGAAATCAATGAACTAGAAACCAAATAACAGTAGGACAGATCAAAGAAACTAGGAGCTGGTTCTTTGAAAGAATTAACAAGATTGATAAACCCCTGGCCAGACTGATCAAAAAGAAAAGAGAAATGACCCAAATAAATAAAATCATGAATGAAAGAGGAGAGATCACAACCAATGCCAAAGAAATACAAACAATTATAAGAACATATTATGAGCAACTCTATGCCAGCAAATCAGATAATCTGGAAGAAACGGATGCATTCCTAGAGATGCATCAGCTACCAGAACTGAACCAGGAAGAAATAGAAAACCTGAACAGACCTATAACCACCAAGGAAATTGAAGCAGTCATCAAAAATCTCCCAACAAACAAAAGCCCAGGGCCAGATGGCTTCCCAGGGGAATTCTACCAAACATTTAAAGAAGAATTAATACCTATTCTTCTGAAACTGTTCCAAAAGACAGAAATGGAAGGAAAACTTCCAAACTCGTTTTATGGGGCCACCATTCCCTTTATCCCCAAACCAAAGACCCCACCCAAAAGGAGAATTATAGACCAATATCCTTGATGAACATGTATGCAAAAATTCTCACCAAAATACTAGCCAATAGGATCCAACAGTACATTAAAAGGATTATTCACCATGACTAAGTGGGATTTATCCCTGGGCTGCAAGGTTGGTTTCACATCCACAAATCAATCAACGTGATACAATACATTAACAAAAGAAAGAACAAGAATCGTATGATCCTCTCAATAGATGCAGAAAAAGCATTTGACAAAGTACAACATCCTTTCTTGATCAAAACTCTTCAGAGTATAGGGATAGAGGGTACATACCTCAATATCATAAAAGCCATCTATGAAAAACCCACAGTGAATATCATTCTTAATGGGGAAAAACTGAGAGCTTTCCCCCTAAGTCAGGAACATGGCAGGGATGTCCACTATCACCACTGCTATTCAACATAGTATTAGAAGTCCTAGCCACAGCAATCAGACAACAAAAATAAATCAAAGGCATCCAAATCAGCAAAGAAGAAGTCAAACTCTCACTGTTTGCAGATGATATGATACTTTATGTGAAAAACCCAAAAGACTCCACCCCAAAGCTGCTAGAACTCATACAGGAATTCAGTAAAGTGACAGGATATAAAATCAATGCACAGAAATCAGTGGCATTCCTATACACCAACAACAAGACAGAAGAAAGAGAAAGTAAGGAGTCGATCCCATTTATAATTGCACCCAAAACCATAAGATACCTAGGAATAGATCTAACCAAAGAGGGAAAGAATGTGTACTCAGATAACTATAAAATACACATGAAAGAAATTGAGGAAGACACAAAGAAATGGAAAAACATTCCATGGTCATGGACTGGAAGAAGAAATATTGTGAAGATGTCAATGCTACCTAGAGCAATCTACACATTCAATGCAATCCCCATTGCATCCATCCACTTTTTTCAAAGAAATGGAACAAATAATCCTAAAATTTGTATGAACCAGAAAAGACCTCGAATAGCCAGAAGGATGTTGAAAAAGAAAAGCAAAGCTGGTGGCATCACAATTCCAGACTTCCAGCTCTATTCCAATGCTGTCATTATCAAGACAGTATGGTACTGGCACAAAAACAGAGACATAGATCAATGGAACAGAATAGAGAGCCCAGAAATGGACCCTCACCTCTACGGTCAACTCATCTTTGACAAAGCAGGAAAGAATATCCAATGGAAAAAAAAACAGTCTCTTCAACGAATTCTCTTCAACCAGTCTCTTCAACCAATTTCCCAAGGTGTTGGGAAAATTGGACAGCCACATGCAGAAGAATGAAACTGGACCATTTCCTTACACCACACACAAAAGTAGACTCAAAATGGTTGAAAGACCTAAATGTGAGACAGGAGTCCAACAACATCCTAAAGGAAAACACAGGCAGCAACCTCTTCGGCCTCAGCCACAGCAACTTCTTCCTAGAAACATCACCAAAGGCAAGGGAAGCAAGGGCAAAAATGAACTATTGGGACCTCATCAAGATAAAAAGCTTTTGCACAGCAAAAGAAACAGTAACAAAACCAAAAGACAACCGACAGAATGGGAGAAGATATTTGCAAATGACATACCAGATAAAGGGGTAGTATCCAAAATCTATAAAGAACTTCTTAAACTCAACACCCAAAGAACAAATGACCCAATCAAAATTGGCAGAAGACATGAACAGACATTTTTCCAAAGAAGACATCCAAACGGCCAAAAGACACATGAAAAAGTGCTCAACATTGCTTGGCAACAGGGAAATCCAAATCAAAACCTCAATGAGATATCACCTCACACCAGTCAGAATGGCTAAAATTAGAAGTCAGGAAAGGACAGATGTTGGTGGGGATGCGGAGAAAGGGGAACCCTCCTACACTGTTGGTGGGAATGCAAGCTGGTGCTGCCACTCTGGAAAACAGTATGGAGGTTCTTCAAAAAATTGAAAATAGAGCTACCCTATGATCCAGCAATTATACTACTGGGTATTTACCCCAAAGATACAAATGTAGGGACCCGAAGGGGTACGTGCACCCCAATGTTTATAGCAGCAATGTCCACAGTAGCCAAACTGTGGAAAGAGCCAAGATGTCCATCGACAGATGAATGGATAAAGAAGATGTGGTATATATATACAATGGAATATTATGCAGCCATCAAAAGGAATGAGATCTTGCCATTTGCAACGACATGGATGGAACTGGAGGGTGTTATGCTGAGCGAAATAAGTCAATCAGAGAAAGACATGTATCATATGACCTCACTGATATGAGGAATTCTTAATCTCAGGAAACAAACTGAGGGTTGCTGGAGTGTTGGGGGACGGAGGGATGGGGTGGCTGGGTGATAGACATTGGGGAGCATATGTGCTATCGTGAGCACTGTGAATTGTGCAAGACTGTTGAATCACAGATCTGTACCTTTGAAACAAATAATACAATATAAGTTAAAAATAAAAGAAGATAGAGGGAGGGGAAGAACGAAGGGGGGGAAATAGGAGGGGGAGATGAACCATGAGAAACGATGGACTCTGAAAAACAAACTGAGGGTTCTGGAGGGGATGGGGGGGAGAATGGGTTAGCTTGGTGATGGGTATTAAAGAGGGCACGTTCTGCATGGAGTACTGGGTGTTATACACAAAGAGGAAATCATGGAACACTACATCAAAAACTAATGATGTAATATATGGTGATTCACATAACAATAAAAAATTAAAAAAAAAAACCTTAATGAGATACAACCTCACACCAGTCAGAATGGCTACAATTAACAAGGCAGGAAATGACAGATGTTGGCGAGGATGTGGAGAAAGTGGAACCCTCCTACACTGTTGGTGGGAGTGCAAGCTGGTGCAGCCACTCTGGAAAACATTATGGAAGTTCCTCAAAAAGTTGAAAATAGAGCTACCGTATGACCCAGCAATTGTACTACTGGGTATTTACCACAAAGATACAAATGTAGTGATCTGAAGGGGTTTGTGCACCCCAATGTTTATAGCAGCAATGTCAATAGCCAAATTATGGAAAGAGCCAAGATGTCCATCGACAGAGGAATGGATAAAGAAGAAGTGGTATATATATACAATGGAATATTATGCAGCCATCAAAAAACCAAAACCAAAACAAAACGAAATCTTGCTATTTGCAATGACGTAGATAGAACTAGAGGGTATTATACTAAGCAACATAAGTCAATCAGAGAAAGACAAGTATCATATGATCTCACTGATAGGAGGAATTATTAATCTCAGCAAACAAACTGAGGGTTGCTGGAGTGGTGGGGGGTGGGAGGGATGGTGTGGCTTGATGATGGACTTTGGGGTGGGTATGTGCTATGGTGCACGCTGTGAATTGTGTAAGACTGATGAATCACAGACCTGTACCTCTGAAACAAATAATACATTATATATTAAAAAAAATAGAAGAAGAAGATAGCAGGAGGGGAAAAATGAAGGGGGGATCAGAGGGGGGGATGAACCATAAAAGACTATGGACTCTGAAAAACAAACAGGGTTGTAGAGGGGAGGGGGTGGGGGAATGGGCGTAGCGATTAAGGATGGTATGTATTGCATGGAGCCCTGGGTGTTATATGCAAACAATGAATCATGGAACAGTACACCAAAAACTAATGATGTACTGTATGGTGACTAACATAACATAATAAAATAAAATTTAGAAAAAAAGCCATAGGAAGGGCTGGGATCACCTCTGAAACATCAGATAGAGAAGAATAGAGATCCAAGGTCTGAGCGTTCATGGACTCCTACCTTTAAAAGTTATCAGGGAAGAGGAGATAACAAAGGTGATAAGAAGTAGCCAATGAAATAGTTGAGAGGGGATGGAATGAAAAAGAGGAAGGAGGAGGAGGAGAAGAACAGCAACACCAAGAAGAAGAAGTGGTGGAGGAGGAGGGTGAAGAGGGAGAGGGAGAGGAGGAGAAGGAGAAGTAACGGTGGTGGTGGTGGTAGTAGTTGTTGGCCTCTGAAGGGGCTGGGATGCTTTAACTATAAAAAGAAGGCAGTGAATGTGGGTACAGATGCAGGAAAAAGAGTATACTTAGTAATGGGAACATATGAGTTCCCATCTCATTGTTTCTAATTTCTCAATGACTAGGAACTGAGAATGATGAAGGTAAAAGGATGAGGGTGTGGAAGAGATTTGAAGGGATAAGTATAAAACAGTCATTTCAGAAAGTGGGAAGGAGAACATAACTGGGGACTTAGAGAAAGATTGTTGGGCAATGTGAAAACCTACTTTAGATTTGTAGCCATAAATGTAGGGTGAGACCAATAGTCTCGCTGTGTGTTTTCCCACGGCCCCAAAGCGCTGCTCATGCATAGGTATGGAGTAGGCAACCAGATTGGCTTAACCAGAATCAATGCTGACAACCCCAGAGGGAGAGCAAGGCAAAGGAATTAACAATACTTTCAAAGGAGTAACATCATGATGGACTTCAGGCTGAATAAATGAAAAAGTGAGGACATGAGAAGTGATGCAAATAGAAAACCTCCAAGTGACCAAAATTTGTTGATATGGGGATATTAGAATACCTGAGCAGGGAATTAAATTTAGAGATGATAAACTTAGAATTAAATTTCAGAGATGATAGAATTAATGCCAAGGTCAAAATTATATAAAGGTTAAGGCAAAAAGGAGAAAAAGATCATTGCAAAAGATTATTGCAAGAAAGTAGATTAAGGAAGAGGCCAAGATGTTGGTAGGGTTATCCACCTGGATATTGAAGCCACCAAAAGTGGTGACAGGAATAATGGAGAAAAGAATATGACCCAGGTGTTGATAATTTTAATGAATGAGAAGGGGTAACTAAGGGGTCAATAGGTGATTGCAATGAAGAGAGGTAGAGGGGAGGTATAATGTAATGACATAATCTTCAAGGCAGTTTGGGTCTTTGAAGGAGAATTAAGAAGAAATGATTCTGGGGTGCCTGGGTGGTTTAGTCAGTTAAGTGTCTGCCTTTGGCTTAGGTCGTGATCCCAGCGTCCTTGGATCGAGCCCCGAGTCAGGGCCCCTGCCGGGAGCCTGCTTCTCCCTCTCCCTCTTCCCCTCCACCTGCACGTTTTCACTCTCTCTCTCAAATAAATAAATAAAATCTTAAAAAAAAGAAAGAAGAAGAAGAAGAAGAAGAAGAAGGAGAAGGAGAAGGAGAAGAAGAAATGATTCAGAAGCAGCAAAGGTGAGCAAAGTCTAGGGGAACGTGGATTTTCTCAGGACAGCTGGGAAACTGTTCTCAGGAAACAGATCTCAGGGCAAGATGATGGAAGTATTTAGAGATGAGGCTGAGGACATGGGGACACTTGTCAATGACAGGAGGTTCTACAAGGCCCAGGACTTTTTAGAGGGGGAGATAGGAAATTGGGTTAGATTAAGAAATTTCTGAAATATGGGGATAATAATAATTCCTACCAGATAGGCTGGTTGTGAGCCTTAAATGAGATAATGTATGCCAGCCATTTTGCACAGTGTTTGACACAGAATAAGTGCCCTCTGAGCATCAGCCTTAACCGTTATTTTCATTAACTGGTGAGTAACAGGGTCAGGACTTGAACCCAGGCCTTTTCCTTCAGATGACTCTGGCATAAGGGACTGCACAGAATCAGCAGTGAGAGTTTCTTCAGGTCTCACTAGCCTCTCTATGCCTTTCTGTACCTACAGGAAACAGTGCTGCCTAATAGAAACTGTCATGATGATTACAATTAAACCTAAAGTCAACAATTCACCAGTTACTGGTTGATAGCTTGTTTGATTTTAATATTCTCTTTGATGGAGTGGAAGTGAAGCATATCTTAGTGTATTTGTCTATTTGTATAGGGCTGCAATATGTTTCAAACTGTACCCATTTGTTTATGTTTAATTGCTTTTCAAAGTTTAGAACTATAACTACTCCACTGTTTACCTAACTACTCCACTGTTTTTACCCGGTGAAAAGCCCCTCTAGGAAGCTCACTATCCTCCTAGATAACATCTTACTATTGTTTTAAATGATGTGGAATTTCCTAAATGAGATTTTCCTCAACCAATGTGACTTGTTCTTTAAAACCTGGGTATAGCTTGCATTTCAGTAGCATTTTGTGCAAAATAGGTGTTCCAAACTATATGTCTATAGACAAACGTGTATTTTTCACAGCATATCTTCCAAGGAGCAGGGAATTACACATATCTGTGACTGTCAAAATAATTTCAACAAAAACAATGATGAAAATAGTAATTTTTATTTAAGTAGTATATCTATCCTGTATTCCATCCACTGTGCTAATCCCTTTATTTACTTATTTTTAAAGATTTTATTTATTTATTTGAGAGAGAGGGAGAGAGAGGTGGAGGGGAGGAGAAGAGGGAGAGGGACAAACAGACTTCAAGCTGAGCACGGAGCCCAACACGGAGCCCAACACAAGGCTTGATCTCAAGACCCTGACATCATGGCCTGAGCCAAAATCAAGGGTTGGATGCTCAACCAACTGAGCCACCCAGGTGCCCCTGTGTTAATCCCTTTAGAATACATAGATGTATTTAATCCTGACAACAACCCTGAAAGCATCCCCATTTCTTCAATTGAAAAAAAAAGTGGTGTTTGAAGAGGTTAAATAACTCATCCAAGGTCACAAACAAGTAAGTGGTCAGGATTCAAACCCAGGTAGGCCTGTTTCCTCCCCTAAGGAAGAGTACTGGGCACAAAATGGGTCACTTAGAGAGGACCCAGTCACAGACTACAAATGACTCTCAAACGTGCTGTCTCCTCTCCTCCAAATAATTTTGACAGGTTGTCTGCATTTGGTGCAATATTTTTCAGTGATCCCTGACACCATATCGGCATCACCAGGAAACTTAAGAAAATGCAAATTTGATTCTATTGAATTTCTGGGTGGGGCCCAGCACTCTTGAGTTTTAAAAGCTCACCAGGTGATGTGAGAGCTTTTGAAGCTAGACTTAGAGATGCAGATAGCATTGAGGAAACTTGTAAAGGATGGTGGTAGACAAAGCCTTCTTAATGTTCTTTATTTCCTGAGGGCTTTCTACTGCAGCCTCACCTGCAGAAGGGACTGCATAGAATCAGCCCAGTGAGTTTCTCTGGGTCTCACTAGCCTCCTGATGCCTTTCTGTACCTAGAGGAAACAGTGCTGCCTAATAGAAATTGTCATGACAATTATAATTAAACCCAAAGTCAACAATTCACTAGTTACTGAAGGCTGGTTTGCTTTTAATATTCTCTCCTGTGTGGTGAAGAAGAGCTGGGGAGGAGCTGTTCTGAGCTGTGTTTGCCCACTTGCACCAAGAGCCTGAGCTGTCATAGCCTTGGGGCAGAGGATGCTTTTCTGCACGAAGCACCAACTAACTCAATTAATTGTCAGGTCAGAGGCATTTGCGGCCCAGAAAAATTCAATTTGAGGCTAGGAGTGCAGCTTGGAGCCTTGCTTGGAATTGTTCCCTTAAAAAATTAGATTTAGTGCTTTTCATTGTATGCAGAGCTGTATCAGGTCCTTATCGACTTCCCCTCTGGCCCCATACGCCTCTCCTCCCTACAGGGACTGAATGGCACATAGGCTTCTCTGCTCACTTTCCTCAGGCTTCCTGGGAAGGACCAGAACCTCCTCTCTAAACTCAGAGTCACAAGGACATCTCTCCATGAAGCAGAGGAAACTTCATGGTACCTCCATAAGCACCTTGTTAGAGGTAAAAGGATAGATAAAGAGAAATCTAGGGGAAGGGGAGTTGAAGAGAGAAAAGTGTGGGTGGTAATGATGGTGCATATTAATATTATATAGGTGCAAAGCATTTCCACATATTATGCCATTTATTTCTCAAATTATCCTTTGAACTAGACAGTATTCCAATGCCCATTTCAGAGATGAGAAAGTTGGTGCTCAGAAAATTGATGTGATTTGGACAAGTTTATATAGCCAATCAATGGAGCTGAAATGAAACCCTTGATCTTTTGACTAAAAATCATTGATCATTCTACCACACTGCTAGGTATGTTGTCACTCCATTGCCCCTCTCAACTCCTCCCACCCTGCCCTTCTTGGGCTGCTTCTTGGAGGTGTTGCCTGCCCACTCAGTTTTGATTTACAGGTGTGGACAGAGAAGATAATTCTACAAAGGAAGCCCATTGTGTCTCTGTGACCCTGAAGACCTGGGCTTGATAGTGCATCTCAATTACCTGGGAAAGGGCCCATGGCATACACCTCTGCCCAAGCCCAAGTTGGGGAGCAAGATCACTTACCTAACTGCCACTCAGGTGAGCACATGGTCTGCATCATCCAGATGGGCAGTGTAGGCTCCAGCATGGCCACTCCCATGTTAGAAAAGCAGAGGGAGCCTGGAGAGACAGTTCTGTGAGTCTCCAAGGGCTACCCAGAAGCCCAGACTCTCCCAGCCCAAAGAAAGGCATTTTCAGGCTTACCTGCAGCCACCAGGATATAAGGGTCTTTGAGAAGTGTAAGGAGAGGAGTCCCCCTGGCACTCTGAGAACATGGACAACAAAAAACTTCCATTTGTACAGTGTACATCTCTCCTATTGTCATAGAATCTGAAAATATGCAGACAGAACCTTAGAGATCATCTATGTCAGTTCCTTTACTGAAGAGACCAAATAACCAAATCAAAGGAGATAAAGTGACTTGCCCAATGTCACAGAGTCATCTGGCGGTGCACCTTCTGTGTACAAGGCAAACACTGTGGTAGTCACAAAGAGTAGGACAACAAATTCCAGACATGATTCCTGCTTTCATATGATCATCTCAACTAGATGAGTGTGGATAGTCAGCAAGGCCAGCAATGGACAATGGGTGTCTGGACTCTCAGTCTTGGGCCTCACCACTAGATCTTGCTGGCACTAATTGTTTGCCTTGGGAGAACCACAGGCAGAGTGCTGAATCCCAAAGGTGAGCACAGAGGTGATAACTCAGAAAGCTCCTCAAGCATTCTGGAGGCTTTATTATGACCATTTTGAGCCATACTGGCAAGTCTAGCTGAAGGTGTTTGAACATCTAGATTAAAATGCAAGCCTAAGTGTTCAGTTCTGATTTCCCCCTCCCCTCAGAAAAAATTTATTCCAATTAAACTCAATCACTCTGCCTTTCTCCCATGCATTCCAGCAGGTTATTTTTGCCTAAACTATGTTCATGGTTGGTTATTTTTGCCTAAACCACCTTCCTTCTCTCTACAGGTCCAACTCCTACCCATTCTTCAAAGTCAGTCTTAAATGGCTCCTTCTTTTCCACTGCATTCCCTGACTCAGTAGCTGAAACTTGTCCCTCTAACAAAATTCCTGAGCACTGTGCCCTAATCTGTGATGCTAACTACATTCTATCTGGTAATAGATTTAATAGTTTTGATATAATAACCCTTTCTGCACACTTACAGGGGTGGATAAAAATATTCAGAGATACTAAAGCTAAATATATAATTCAAAATACAGAGACAGATCTAAATCACAAAATACACATAAAGAAGTCCAATAAGCCCTTTAGCCTAACAATTCCACTTCTAGGAATTTATTCTATAGATTATCTCCAATGTTATAAAAATGCATATACATAAGGTTATTAATTGTAGCACTCTTTATAACTGCAAAATATTGGAAGGTAGAAAAATAAAAATTAAATTTTTTGAATATGTAGAACATATTCAATGTAGAACATTACCATCTAAGTCAAAACTATTCAGAAAGATATTAAAGGAAAATAAATTCTCCTTTCACAACACTTTTGGTACCAAATGTGGGAGCTTTCCCACCAAACAATTCTTTAGTTCTCTATGGGCACCAACTCAGTGTCTTATAATGTAATTCAATTCTGACACTGACTACTTGGAGTTAGCACACACCCCACAGGTAAAGGGCTCAGGCCCACAAGACTGCCCCCTTTCAGATCCCAATTGCAAATAGTGGGTTCTCAGCTTACCCACACTTCTGTCTGACTTGGCTATAAAATCAAAGTTTTTAGATCAAACTTTCCCATATTTTCCATACTTCCTTATCTTTCATTCTTAGTGGTTTGGTATGGATTTCCCAGAGCCATCTTTGGCTTGGAGTCAGACAAATACCAACTCTGATATTTAACCATGATAGAATGATAGTCTATAAAGATACTCTTGGGGGGAGAGATGATCTAAATAACCTCTAAGGTCTTCTCTAGCTCTGAGGTATTGTAACTATGAACATACAGGTCCCAATGTCATTGTCTCCTGGTTCTGAGTTTATATATATATAGTTTTTGTAATGTTTCTTTGATTCTTCACAAGGCCCTTCCTCCATCTTTGTCCAACATCAGTCCAGACTCCCCCACCATCCCCAATGCTACCCTAAATATGATACCATCTGGGAATCCAAGTATAGTTCTTACTTTCCTTGACTCCACTCCTCTTCACCTTTCTTCTTATGGTTTGACAGGGATGATCTAGGGGTCTTAGCACATAACCATTCTATATATCCCTTGGCAATGGAGCTTAGTGTCTACTTACTTCAGGAGAGACTTTGGAAGGCTGTAGGATACACAGCTGGAGTGCTAAGAAAGAAAGTGGGAGAGAAAGAGTTTATTTTGTCCACTGATTAGTTGGAGGCTCCAATAACAACCACATTGATATCACCTTATCATGTACAGATCTAACTCCCTGAGTTTCTTCCTTCTTTCCTAAAATGGGGCAGTCCTTGATCTTTTAAGCATGTCGAGACTAACACCACAGCATAGTGCATTCCCAACCTGACTTAAGCTATCTTTTGTCTGGTGACCTTTTATGGTGACTTACCTCCATCCAGTAGTGCCAGGAAGGCCAATATGAGGAAGGGTGAAGACCGCCCAACAAATACATACATCACACTTCCAAAAGGAGCTCCCACTGTAAAGGCAAAGCAGGCATGGATTTCAGAAGAAAGGACCAATTCCTAGTTGGTGTGATTTGTCCACATTTACCCAATGAGCCTCCATGTAAGGTTCTGGGGATTCAGGAATGAAGAAGTCCTGGATCTCAGGAGCTCACTTTCTAGTAGAGAAAATGCACGTGGTGGGGGTGGGGCAAGGGGACCCATATAATTAGAACATGGTGAAGAGTAGAGTTCAACAGTAAAGGTTCAATCTACAAGGTGCTATGCAAACACAGTGCAATGAGCAGGTGGCCACAAGGGCTTTGTCAAGTGGGTAATATAGGTGGGGAAGAAGCATAAGTGAAGAGCATTGATGTGCCATAAAAGAGAGTGTGGTTGCAGTATGGAGGTTCCTCAAAAAGTTAAAAATACAGCTACCCTACAATCCAGGAACTGCACTACTAGGTATATATCCAAGGATACAAATATAGTGATTCGAAGGGGCACATGCACCTCAATGTTTACAGCAGAAATGTCTACAATAGCCAAAATATGGAGAGAGCCCAGATGTCCAGCAGCAGATGAATGGATAAAGAAAATGGTGTATATATATACACACACACACAATGGAATATTAGCCATCAAAAAATGAAATCTTGCCATTTCCAATGACATGGATGGAACTAGAGGGTATTATGCTAGGTGACATAAGTCATCCAGAGAAAGACAAATACCATATGATTTCACTCATATGTGGAATTTAAGAAACAAAACAGATGAACATAGGTGAAGGGAAGGAAAAATAAAATAAGAGGAAAACAGAGAGGGAGGCAAACTGTAAGAGACTCTAAACTATAGGGAAATAACTGAGGGTTGCTGAAGGGGAGGTGGGTGGGGGGATGGGGTAACTGGGTGATGGGCATTAAGGAGGGCACTTGAAGTAATGAGAACTGGGTGCTGTATGCAACTGATGAATCACTGAATTCTATCTCTGAAACTAATACTACACTATATGTTAATTAAATTGATTTTAAATAAAAAAATTTGAAAAGAGTGTGGTTGGATAACAAATAGATGAAAATCAGTATTCAGTGTTCAGTCACTAGAATGTGAGTATTTGGGAGAGGAAGAGTAGAGGTAGGGAATGTTGAGGCCAAATAGTCAAAAGCCCTGTATATCCAGATAAAGCATCTAGTTGGTCTTGTGGGCAATGGAGAAACATGTTTTTTAGCAGGAGAGAAATACCACCAGCTCTGGGCATAGGAAGCTTCTTCTGGTGGCACCTTGAGGGAAGGAGGGAATGCACAAGAGATCAGGCAGTAGGCTGGTTCCAACTGAGGTGTGATGAGGAACCGACCTTGAGGAAGTAGCTGTAGAGAATATTAATGGGCTTATCCATTTGGAAGTGAGAAGTGATAAAGGAGACCAGGATGTACCAAAGTTTTAGCTTGGGTGTTTGGGAAAATGGATATTAACAAAGAGCAGGATTTTTGTTCCCTCTTCTCCCTGGGTTGTGGTTGTGGGGGGTGGGTATGGACCAGGAAGAGACCTTTGGTGTTTTCTCCTCAAGTAGCTTGTGAGCTCCTAGAGGGAAGGAACCATGTGTGAGGCTTCTTACCTATATCCCCTGTGTGCTAGCATTGTCCTTGGCATATAGTAAGTGTTCCATAAAATATGTGACTTGTTGGAATAGTCAATCAATCTATATGAGGAATGAACCTCAAAGAAAGTGTTATTTTTTAGAGTTTGGGGTTTGAGTCCAGAAAATCTGAGTCTATATCCTGGCTCTGGCATTTTCTAGCTATGTAATCTTGGATGGCTACTTAACTTTTTTGGTCCTCATCTCTATAATGGAGACAATCATTCCTCCTTCATAGTGGTGTGAGGATTAAAAGAGATTATGTCTGCAATATATTTAGCACAAAATCTGACAAAGAGCTCCTCTCATTTTGAAAGCACTGGCCATGTGTGGAAGCAGAGGTGAGGCGGTGGCTGCTAACATGGGGATATTTGCTCACTGGAATAGACTAGGTTTCTTCCATTTCCAGGACCTCATGGGCTATTAAGCTTCTTAACAGGAAAGAGATTTTGCCTTTCCTGGGAAAAATTTCAGAAAGACTCAAAACATGATTGGACAGAAAAGGAAAGAAAATCCTCTCTTCCATGACCCTTAGGAACACTTGCCTCCTGGAGCCATCTTCGAAGAGTATGCAGTATCTTACCCTCTGAACCTAGATTTGGGACCAGGTGCCACTTACCCAGCACTCCCAAAGCCAGGCCCCCCAAGGCGATTCCCATGGCACGCCCTCTCTCATAGTCATCAGTGTAGACACTTGCCAGCATCCCAAGACCTGAAAGGAGAGTGACATATGGAGTTAGCATACAGGAGCCCTCTGTCTGCCTCTCTCACTGAATCCTTGGTCTATTAGTTCTTAGTTCTCTATCCTTATTATATCTTCAGGGATCATCTTACCTACGGTTGCAGTTTGAGGGGTTTTGTGAAACTTAGTCCATAGTATTTTACAAATACTGTCCCCACTGGTCCCCCAAACCCCCACATTGTTCACTCCTTCTGTTCACAATATTGTTGGAAGTGTGAAGGTCTCTGGGAAGGGTAATACAGAATACCACTGTCCACTGATAGAGCATTTCATTGCATTTTATCATTTCCTAACACATTTCCCTAAATGAATGGATGGATATGGAGTAGGTCAAAGGAAAATCTATAAACACAGACACAATTCTATTCAATGGAGGTGCCCAAGGAAGAGGAAAGTACAGAAGACATGTGAAAGACAGCATGGGCTGGGCTCTCCTATCGTTTACTCATGTGTAAAATGGCATAAAATAGCTACTTCACAGGATTACATTAAATATTGTACTTAATGATACTTTGCAAAGTGATAGTGTTACTGGTAGTATTAGTATTACTTTTCTTATAAAATTTTTTTTCATTTTTACAACAAAACTTTATTTACAGAACCGCAACTCAGTCTGTTTTGGTATCACTATTGACAAAATGCCTACAGCTGAGGTATTACTAAGGCAATACACTGATTTTAGCTGTACCTAAAATCACAATCCAACACCATCCCAGTTTCCTATTTCTGTGTGGCTCTGAATGCAGCTTAAAACAAAAACAAAATTCTTTTTATAATGTATAATGGCTTAAGCAAAACACTTCTTTAGTTTTTTTCTATTTAAGGGTTGGAACTGAGACTACACATTTAGAAGGGGGCAGAGAAAAGACCATAGGGGGCATTAAATAAAAGGCTGGCTTACTTCATGGTTTTACCTTGGGCTTGCTTTGACCTGAACTGGCTGTATCTAAATATTATCAGAGGAAGTTATGTCAGGCTTAGGGATTTATAACACTGACAATAACTCTACAGTTATCTTGTTTTTGAATAATTTCTGCTCACTAGGATACTTTCCTATCTATTCATATAAATCTTATAGGGTCTGAGGGTAGTAAGAGATGGTAAGAGATGTATGTGTGTGTATGCACGTGTGTGTGTGTGTGTGTGTGTGTGTGTGTGTGTAAGATGTCAGCATTACCTGC
Source organism: Eumetopias jubatus (assembly GCF_037043125.1). Classification (NCBI taxonomy): domain Eukaryota; kingdom Metazoa; phylum Chordata; class Mammalia; order Carnivora; family Otariidae; genus Eumetopias; species Eumetopias jubatus. The sequence goes on from NW_028274808.1 coordinate 41,974,242, forward strand.
AACAGATGAAAATGAAGATCCAATGCCTTGAAGGGTTCGGGCTACAAACAGTAGGGTATAGGTACCAGAAAAAGCAAACACTGTGTATAGAGAATAGCAAGAATGCTCCAATTAACAAATTGTCTTTGTTCCCTCACCACCAGAAAATGTGCCCATGATATTGTAGATATGAGCCACTATGTATATATTTTAATAAAGGATCATCATTGCCCCCTATTTTTGGAGTTGTCTTTCTAATCTCCCACACCTTAATCAGGATTGCATTTTAATTGACACGAAGCTGAGAAACCACAGAAACACAAACCAATTCACCACACAGTGGATGGAAGCCTGGATTTTCACATTTCTGGCCCAAAGCCCAATATCCTGTCCACTGGAATCATGGCTGTCCAAAAAGTACAATGCCCTTAGACCCTACTTCTCAATCCTTCATATTCAACACCCAGATTTAACTTTTGCCATTGTTGGTCTCCACTGGGTCATCTACAGTGAGGGAATAAAAGCTATGTGTAATTGAAGGACCATAGGTATTGGGTAGAAAATAGTATCTTGTGATCCAATCAGATATTATTTCCTCTTACCTTATGCTGGAAAATATTTTAGCCAAATCAAATCAGTGAATGTAATATCAAACATACAACTATACTAGAAATGTGAAATAAAGAGAACATTCAGTTCATGCCCTTTAAGAGGGTCCATCTACTTAAGACTAGCATACACAAAACTGAGTACCAAACAGGAATATGTTATCAAAAACCAAATTACAGGGTGTTGGTGGTAAGCTTGGTAATTCCAGACATGTCTCACCTCCATTTCAAGACAATGCCCTTAAAAGAAAGAATTCCTCCCAAAGTATCTGAATCAGCAGAATTTGAATCCCTTTGCCCTTTCATTACAGATATATTTGGTCATTTGATGTCTTGTAATCTTCGTCCATTATTTCCTGATGTGATCACACTGTCTTCCAAACATGCATGTGCTTGGTCTCTCTTTGCTGAGTTTCCTATGCCTTCTCCTAGGCCTTCTGATTTCTAGTCTGTTCAAGGTTAGCTATTCTTATGTCCTTTTTTTTTAAGTTTTTTAAAAAAGATTTTATTTATTTATTTATTTATTTATTTGACACAGAGAGAGAGCACAAGCAGGGGAAGTGGCAAGCAGAGGGAGAAGCAGGCTCCTGGATGAGCAGGGAACCCAACACAGGACTCAATCCCAGGACCCTGGGATCATGACCTGAGCTGAAGGCAGATGCTTAACTGACTGAGCCACCCAGGCACCCCTATTCCTATCCTTTGAGAATAGAATGACCAACTTGTCTCAGTTTGCCAAGGACTTTGCATTCTAGGAGGACCCTGAATCCCAGACAAAGGATGGTTGGTCATCCTATTTAGGAAAACCAAAACAATTTCTTTCTCACTTTACCCCCTAACATGGGTTACCATTTCACTCCTAATTACATTAAGCATGGGTCTCAGCTAGGGGCCCTTAATGGTGGTAAGGGGCATCAGCAACCTCTTTTTAGTATTTAAAAAACCCTAAAAAGGTGCCCCATAAGATTTCCTAAAGACCAAACATTTGCTAGAATTAGGTCAATTCAGTATAGCAACACTGATTATGGCATGGAAACAATAATTATTATTTAATTGCAAAGAATCAAGCAAGGCCCTTATGCTAAAGAGTTTGTGATACTCTAGCATTATCCTATTTTTCAGGGTGTTTGTTACATCTTCCCAGGCATGTATCATAAACTCCTAGGCTGGAACCATGTCATTTCATTCTTTATCTTCCCCCAGTGACTTTTGCCATCAAGACATAATATGTGCGCTCCATAAAGTTTTTTAGAGAAAATTATGAGTCTCATTTGATGAAAGGAAGAATCCTATTAGTTTTTAATTTATTATTTGGCATAGGCTGAGGTTTTAGAAGTTCAATAAACATTTCTAACTTGAATTTCCTCATTTTCTTTGATTTAGCTAGAATTTTCACAAGTAAGCTCCAGTTCTCAGAACTTTACACATCAAGCTTCTGCTCTTTGCAACCTTCCAGCCTTGACTGCAACAAATTCCTGTTAAGCATTGGTTGATAAGAGTCAAGCTATATGCTGATAGGGAAGAAAACTTGAGGAGGAGCAATAGAAAAAGCAGAAAAGCAATAAAAAGTTGGTAAGAAAAACAGGAGGAAGGAGATATGTTATTGGGAGCAGAGTCAGCAGAGGCTCCAGAAGCTGCCTTCTCCTTCAATTAACCTCCCACCCCACCCCACCCGCCATCATTCCTTCTTATTTTAATTCTCAGGATCAATTTCCAGACATAATTTGTTTACTTACTGTTCTTATTCCATCTCTATTTTATTAGAACATTTATCTGATACTGGATAGACTTTCTCTTTCTTGTTTTTTTTAGCAAATTTATTTCTCTAAGCTATAACCTTTAATGACCTATGACATCATTTGAAGGCAGTAGACTTTTTGGTATTATCTAGTTACTATTGTTCAATTTAGATTCTTTGCTGGTGGCTCTTTACCTTTGTGTATCAAAATAATACAACCTCTTCCCAAAGATGGGATATTTGGACTAACCTCATTCAAGGGACTACTGATACACACACACAACAGCATATCTATCAAAACAACTGTTAACAATTTTCACCAGCTGAAGGAAGTAAAGCATCTGTTCTTCTATAGCAGAATATACAAATTCCAATTAGACTGATTTGCCACTACTGCTCTAAGGCCCATATCCAAAACTGCAGAGGATTTCAATCAGTGTCATAGGCCATTTTGTCAGATGCCTAATTAGCTAACTTGACCCTACTCTCTGCATTGTAGTGCATGTGATAAAATCAAAGGTAATCAGTGAAAAAAATAAAAGAGGAAGCAAATTACTTACTAACTGTGGAGAGAAACAGGATAACAAAGCCAGCAAACATGGGGATGTGATATCCAATTCTAAAAGAGAATTACAAAGATAAAAGATACAGTCCCAGTAGGCATCTATATAATTGGACTATATTTTTTCATGTAACTGGTAACAGAAATGCAGTTATTTGAGTACATAGAAAAGCATGTCTCTGAATGCAAGGGTACAGATAGGATATGACATATTGATGTGTACAAGTAAATGAACAAACATGCAAATGTACCTGTAGACCAGGGCAAAAATCCTCTTTTCCAGAAAGGATGGCCTAGTCAGAGTGTATATCCCTTTGAAACATCAGGATAATCCTAAACACTGCTAATAAGCCAGTGCTCTAGATTGCAGTAGTTCTGCCTTGGAGCTATGTTCCAAGGCACTGATATAACATCCCCAGTATACTTCTGATCACTGGTTCTTTTTTTGGTGCTTAGCAGTCATTACATCACTAAGAAAATTTGAAGCCTATGGCATTTCATCAATATCATATTATCGTTTGGGTAACCAACTTTCCAAACAGTTGATTGCCTGGAGACTGACAAGTGAGTTTTCCTACTTTTTTCCTTCTAACTACCTTTATGATACCTCAGCCTATCATCCTCTTACTCCTGAGCCAGTGAGTACTATGTAGAGAACTGTACCCATTGAGATACCTGTTGGTGAGAGGTCCCACAAAAGGGTTGACCAGAAGTTGCATCAAAGCCTTTGAAGCAAACAGAAGCCCAACCCGCAAGTTCTCTTCCTCCAGAAACTCTGTGCCTTGCAAGCAGTTGTTTTGTTGTGCTGGGATGGCTCCAGTGACTGGAGGGGGGATGGTGCCAGCATTGTCATCTGTCCATGCTGTGCCACTGGGTGCACTTTCTTCGATAGCCATGGTGTTGTTATCAAAGAGGGAGAAGATGGTGGAAAAGGCAGGAGAAGTAAGGACATGCTGAGAAATTGTGGTGAGGCCAAGGTATAGAGGAGCGTTGATTTCTTTGAACTCTGTGGCATATAGAAAGTTGGGTATAATGGGCACTGAAAATCAAGAAGGATAAGTGATGAGAGCTAAGCACACTTTTTAACACTAACTGGTTCAGGGGCATTACTATGAGCTTTATATTCATGTTGAGGAAGGTGTCTAAATGACATGATTTGAAGCCTACTAAAAGACTGTACCTGCCCAAATTATCCTATTAGATTAAGTACCTAAATTCCAACCCACATACAATTGGTCCTCATTACTCCTGAATTCTGTATTGGCCAATCACTTACTTGCTAACATTTAGTTGTAATCACAAAATCGATGCCCACGGAGTTTTCACAATTTTTCTTGGACATGCATGCAGAGAGTGGGGAAAATTTCAAGTTACCAGATGCTTATTTTCACAGCTGAGGTTGAAGAATGTAGGCTCTGTCTTATTGTTTCGGCTCTCATATAGGGATGGCAGAGCATAAAAATGGTAGGGGCAGGGAAGTATAATGCAAGAAGCTCCAGCTCTGGGGTCAGTTGGACACAGCTTGAACCCCGACTTGGCACCTAAGGCAAGTTACATAACACTTCTGAACCTCATTTTTTATTTTTTGTTTTCTAAACATAAAAAGAAAAATTCTCAAGTCCACTCACTGTTGAACTTTAGCAGGGTGTATGCTACCTGCTGGGGCCCAAAGCAAATAACCCCCAGCCTAAAGACACCCAAACATACCCACTACAGTAAGCAGCATGTTGTCCAGAAGCAGAGCAACAAACACCACCACCAGTACCAGCTTCCGTGACTCTCTCCCCTCCTTGAGCAACTGCTGAGGAGTATCCAAAAACACCTTGGGCATGGTGATTGCTGGGCTGGGAGTGTCTTCTCCAGTTTCTTATGAAAGGTCCTGTTATAGCTATAGGTCTTCTGCAGCCTTTATAGAAGAGGGGAGAAATCCTGCCCAGACAAGTGAAACTTACTATTAAAATGAAATGTGCAAGTAGTTGCAAATACTAGTATGGTATTTGAACCATTTCCTTGCCTGTGTCTCTGCTCACTTCCTATACATCTCAATAATTCTACCTGGTTCTCAGATTGCCTTCTAAGAAAGCATTGCTTACCAGCTTTTTATATCTGGAATTCTACCTAGCACATTAAGTAGATTCTAGCTCTGTTCACTTAGCTCTGTGTCTCAAATGCCTATCACTTCAATGGTTTATGTCAATATCTGAGGCCTACTTGTATTATTATTTGTTCAATCTTTTCCTCTAAATCCACTTTTTTTAAAAACCAAAATACTATTGTTTTTAAAAAAAATAAATGTGCCATACAAAACAAATTATGGTTCATGTGTATGCACCAATCCAAAATTATAGCCTATGGTCTGTACAACCCCCCAATATGTCATGTGCTACAAGTGTTACTTGTGCTGCCCACATAGAAACACTGACCTAGACCAACACTGTCAGTTCACAGATGACAAGTATGAAGACTCAGGAGGCTAGGAGATCTGTTTCACACAATTAGTATCAAACTGGAATGAAACGCCAAGCTTTTTAACTTGCAGGATTATAGTCCACCATCTTCCCATATTCTGTGGTACTTGAAGCACTTCTATGTTGTTTGAGCTATAAATCCCTGCCCAGTAAGGTGTGTTACTGTGTATAAATAAAATACTGTCATAATTAGTTCTCTACTTAGGGTTTCATGTCATTAGTCAGCATTAAGTCACAGTATTTTGTTAAACTTCAGGTAATAGCAATTTCAGGGAAGAATTTTTTTGTGTGTGTGTATGGCTTCTGTTGTGATATCAACAATACCAATCATACACGTTTTAATACATATTGCTGTCATGAAATGCATCAGGCTCTAAAATTTATGTAGCCTTTTATTCAGTAACTCTACTTCTAAGAACATATCTTAAGGAAAAGATCAGAAGTGTGGCCAAAGATTTATATTTAAAATTATTAATAGCTGAATTATTTATATTAGTGAAAAAAATCAAACATTTTAATGGTGGAATATAAACAGCTCTTAAAAATCATTTTTTCAAATAATTTCAATAACTTAGAAATACCCAATATAATGTTAAGTTAAAAAGGATATTAAACTGTATTTGCAGCTTGACCTCAATTATATAAAAAATCATGTGTATATTTTAAAAGATCAGAAAGATACACACTCCAGTGTCAGCTATTATAATCACTGATTTAAATTATTTTTTTACTTTTCTGTAATTTCTAAATATTTTTTAATTAACTACTTTCATAATTAACATACTTTACAAGAAGTAAATAATTTTAAATGATTATCACTGGAGTTCAATAGTGAGTTTTAAATGTTGGGAGTATCCCAAGCACTGAGCTACTCTGTTCTATTCTAAGACTAGAGCTGGGAGAAGAACATCATCCATGCTACAGTTTTAAGTGACCAAGAGGTCCTCACTGAACCAAATTCCCAGATAAGTTTTAAGCAGAAAATGCATGCAATCATTTAAGATCTTTCATTTCTCTATGTAAATAAGGTGTTTCTAAATACAAATTTACTTAAGATACATAAGGAAAAAAGGAGAGACTAAAAAAAAGGGGGCAGATAGAAAACTGAAGATGTAAAATGGAATAAGTACTGTAAAGACAGATCAAAAAAACACAGCCAGACCAAACAAAACCAAACCAAGAATTTGCCAGCCAGTCAGTAATAAACTTTACCTTAGAGTCAAAATTCTCTGTTGAGAGACAAATTATAAGGAAGAATTAAATTGTGTCCAGGGAAAGAAACATCTTACCTTAGAGCCCATCTTATGTGAGGTGCTCAGTGAGGTATCAGCAGCTGTTAGCAGTTGAGAAGGGACTCTGTTCTCTGAGTGGATGTTCTGATGGATTTATTGCCACCTGTTATCTGAGGATGTCATGTGTGCCCTTTGTCCACAAAGATTTAATTGGAACTTCCAAAAGGTTTCATTCAGAGCCTTAGTTCCCTGCGTCAGAGGCAGGAAAGCAGGACTGGAGAGGATAAAGAGAGGGGGAAATTATCCTAAGCAAAGATAGACTGGGCTGTGCTGTTTTTCATCTGGGCTTATCTATCACTGAATTCATTAACTCTTGCCTAGATCTGAATATAAATTGGCAGATAGAATGAAGCCAGAGTACAGTTCCTGTCCCTTGTTACTTAGTGAAAGAGACTCCGTGTACCCCAATTGCTTTCTGGAAAGAAACGAATCTTAGAACATCCACCAGACCAAAACATAAAGCAAAAAAAATCTATGCATGTCATTCTCAACTCATAAAAATCCAACCTCTATTTCCTCTCTAAGGCATATATTGTGCTGCCATCTTTGCATCTCAATGCTAGCTGATTGCCTGGCAGATAGTGGCCTCCTATAAATACTTCTTGTATGGATGACTGAATTAATGGCTACAGGAGAGAGTGTGGCTCATTGTGGGGTCTTGGAGTACGACCAGAAATCTGTATTTTTCTGACATTAAGAGTCATCAGTGGGGCAAAGAACATAAACAATTCATAAAAGAACAAGAGCAGCAGCAGAGGTTTCCAATTTATGGTCCCTCCTAACTGTTTTAAATAACTTGGGGACTTTCGATTTAAAGTCAGAAAAGAAGGAAAGAGTTTTAAAGGAAACCTGGGAAGAGAAATAAGGGGAAGAGGCAAGGACACTAAGGGAGCATATGAGTTCCCTGTTGCTGCTGTAACAATTACCACAAATTTAATGGCTTAAAACAACACAAATTTATTATCTTAGAGATTTGGAGGTCAGAACTCCAAAATAGGTTGTATTGAGCGAAAAATCAAGGTGTTTGCAGAACTGCAATTCTTCTAGAGGTTCTAGGAAATAATCTGTTTCCTTGCCTTTTTTAGCTTCTAGAAGCAGCCTCTGTTTCTTGGCTTAATGCAGCTCCCTTCCACCTTCAAGTTGGCAGCAAAGCACTAATTCATTTAACACACACACTCTCTCTCTCTCTATCTCCCTAATTCCTAGCTTCCTATCTACTCCCTTTACTTATAAGGATTCATGTAATCGCATTAAGCCCATCTGGATGATCCAAAATAATCTCCTCCATCTCAAAATCCTGAACTTAATCACATCCGCAAAGGCTCTTTACCATGTAAGGTAACATATTCACAGGTTCTGGGATTTGAATGTGGACATCTCTGGGGCCATTGTTCTGCCTATTGTAGGGAGCATCGCATACTGTCCCTGTGGCCTGAGCCTTTATGAAGAGAGGGGGTTGTGGCCAAAAGATGGAGGAGTCATATTAATAAAGACATTTACAAGACTCTAGGCATAACATGGTGTCCTACGTGAAGCCCAGGTGACACTTCTGCCACTGTGTTATCCATCCTAAGTGCAGTTCTGGAACCCTGAGGGCTTAGGAAAGCTACCAGCAAAGCAAAGCAATGATTAAGAGCGAACACCAGCAGCAGAGGGCTTGGGTGGAGCACCTCCACAGTGAAGAAAAAACTGTTCTGAGATACCACCAAACTGGGGATGCCTCACATAACTGGAAAGCCATGGTTTATGGGAGCTGAGGGCCTGAGAGAGCAGGTACAGGCTAAAAATAATTATACTTTATGCATTAATAGAAATAATGGCAACAGTAATAATAGCTATCATTTATTGAGCACCCACTATGTAAGGTATGTTTCTAATACATATATATAATTATACTCACATAGGTTGACTGTGACCATGTTAGTACTCACAGGCTAGCCAAGCCTGAGGTGTTCTCACAAATGCTCATCACTGTTAATAACCAAAGTGTTGTCTGTTAAATAGGAATGAGTTTTTATCTTCCTCCTGTTTGATTTTTTAAATTTTAATTCCAGTGTAGATAACATACAGTGTTATATTAGTTTCAGGTGTACAGTACAGTGATTCAACAGTTTCATATATTACTCAGTGTTCATCAAGGTAAGTATACTCTTGGGCACCTGGGTGGCTCAGTCCATTAAGCGTCTGCCTTCAGCTCAGGTCATGATCCCAGGGTCCTGGGATCAAGGCCGGCATCAGGCTCCTTGCTCAGCGGGGAGTCTGCTTCTCCCTTTCCCTCTGCCTTTTCCCCTGCTAGTATTCTCTCTCTTTCTCTCTCTCACTTGCTCACTCTCTCAAATAAATAAGTGTAAAAAAAAAAAAGGTAAGTATATTCTTAATCCCCTTCATCAATTTCACCCATTTCCTTACCCATCTCCCCTTTGGTAGCCATCTGTTTGTTCTCTGTAGTTAAGAGTCTATTTCTTTGTCTCTTTCTTTCCCTTTGTTCATTTGTTTTGCTTTTTAAATTCCACATATGAGTAAAATCATGTGGCATTTGTCTTTCTCCAACCGGCATATCTTCTCTCATTCAGTATGTTGTCTCTTAGTCTTGTTGGTTGTTTTCTTTTACTGTGCAGAAGCTTTTTATTTTGATGTAATCCCAATAGTGTATTTTTGCTTTTGTTTCCCTTGCCTCAAGAGACATTATCTAGCAAGATGTTGCTATGAACAATGTCAGAGAATTTACTGTCTGGGCTCTCTTCTAGGATGGTTTCAGGTCTCACATTTACATCCTTAACACATTTTGAGTTTATTTTTGTGTATGGCATAAGACAGTGGTCCAGTTTCTTTCTTTTACATGTAGCTGTCCAGTTTTCCCATCACCACTTGTTGAAGAGACTGTCTTTTTCCCATTACATATTCTTGCCTCCTTTGTCAGAGATTAATTGACAATATAATTGTGGGCTTATTTCTGGGCTCTCTGATCTTTTGATCTATGTGTCTACTTTTGTGCCAGTACCATATTGTTTTGATTACTACAGCTTTGTAGTAACTTGAAGTCTGGAATTGTGATACTTCCAGTTTTGCTTTTCTGTTTCAAGGTTACTTTGGCTATTTGGGATCTTTTGTGGTTTCATACAAATTTTAAGATTGTTTGTTCTACTACTGTGAAAAATGCTGTTGGTATTTTGATAGGGATTGCATTAAATGTGTAGATTGCTTTATGTAGTATAGACATTTCAACAATATTTGTTTTTCGAATCCATGAGCTGGAATGGCTTTCCATTTTTTTGTGTTGTCTTCAATTTCTTTCATCAGTGTTTTATAGTTTTCAAAATAAAGGTCTTTCACATTTTTGTAAGTTTATTTCTAGACATATTATTATTTTTGGTGCAATTGTAAATGGAATTGTTTTCTTAATTTCTCTTTCTGCTGCTTCATTATTAGCATATAGAAATGCAATGGATTTCTGTACATTGATTTTGTATCCTCAACTTTACTGAATTCATTTATCAGTTTTTTCATCCTCTTGTTTAATTTCTTAATGTAAAAAAAATGAAGCTGATATGTATAGAATGCAAGCAAATTTCTGCACTATTAATACACTATTAGTGGCTATGCAAACATACAATTCTTTTATTTTAATTTTTTTATTTTTTTAAAGATTTTATTTATTTATGTGACAGAGAGAGACACAGAAGGGGGAGTGGGAAAGGGAGAAGCTGGCTTCCCACTGAGTAGGGAGCCTGATGCAGGGCTTGATCCCAGGACCCTCGATCATAACCTGAGCTGAAGGCAGACACTTAACTGACTGAGCCACCCAGGTGCCCTACAATTCTTTTAGAAAGCAATTTGAGTTTCTATCTTTTGTCTTTTAAGTCATAAAATGTTCATACCTTTTGACCTAGTAATTTCACTTCTTAGGAATCTATTCTAAGACAATAAGCTAAAATATGTGGGGAATATGATAAGTACAAGATTTTTATAATAGCATTTAGGGAAAAATTGAAAATATCAAACATCAAATATCCAACTATAAAAAAACGTGTAAGTACATGGGCTTAAGAACTATCATGTTGTTGTTAAAACAGAGAAGAAAAGATTATTATGAAGACTACATATCAATCTGGAAAAAATTTATCTAGGCATACACATAGTTATTATAATGGGAATGAAAGGTAGGACAAAACACTTTATGTATATTCATGGCAGAATTATGCACAATTGCCAAAAGGTAGAGGTCGCCCAAATATTTATTGATGTATGAATGGATAAACAAAATGTGGTATATCCATACAGTGGGGTATTGAAAGTGGGGTATATCCATAGAGTGCTTCCTTTAAAAGGAAGGCAATTCTGGGGCACCTGGATGGTGCAGTTGGTTGAGTCTTGGTTTCATCTCAGATCAAGATCTCCAGTTGGTGAGGAGATTGAGCCCCATGTCAGGTTCTGCCCTTCGTGATGAGTCTGCTTGAGACTTTCCAGGGCAGAGTCTGCTTGAGACTTTTTCTCCCTCTCCCTCTGCCTGCCCCCCACAAATAAATAATCTTAAAAAAAAAAGAAGGCAATTCTGACACATGCTAATCTTGAAGATGAATCTTGAGGACATTATGCTAAGTAAAATAAGCCAGTCACAAAAATACAAATACTGTGTGATTCCACTTATAGGAGGTATCTAGAGTAGCGAAATTCATAGAAACAGAAAGTAGAATGGTGGTTTCCAGGGTCTGGGGGGAGAGAAGGAAATGAGGAATTGCTTAACTAACAGACTAAACTAACAGAGTTTCAGTTTCGCAAAATGAAAAACTGGAGATTGGTTTGTTGCACAACAATGTGAATATCTTTAATACTACTGAACTGTATACCTAAAAAATTTTAAGATAATAAATTTTATGTATATTTGACTACAACTGAAAAATGTTTAAGACTTTATGTATATTGTAATTATATGCCTATGAAAACTCCATATAAATAGGATACATACACTTAAATTATATTAGTGGTTATGCTAAATGCCAAATTATGGAAGATTATTTATTATCTAAATTATAGTGGAAAATGTAAAAATAAAGAGTCACCAGTAAAAAGTAATAGCTCAGTCTATATGTTTTTGGACTAGTGAACTCTGAGTCCTTGATATAAACTAGTGATTTCTAGCCAGAGCAGCTTATTGAGAGCAATTTGGGACTGAAATGGAAGTTTGAGGCTCTTTGATAGTGGTTCTGTTATCACTCCAGTTAAAGTGGTTGGCATACAGCATCATCAGACAGATTTTTCTCCAGACCAAATAACATGCATAACCTAATTACACTTACATTTGCTTGTGACTGACATGGCCTGCCAGAGCAGATGCTCCCTTAGCTCAGACCTAGAGGGTGCTTTTGTTTCTCATTGTTTCCTGTTTTTCTTGCTGTTGAAATATTGAACAATCAGTTCAGACTTCCTCTTATATCAGGTGTATATGTCAGCATTCCAGCCTCAGAGTAGAGGGGTTTGGTTCCTGTCACAGGCTTCTGAAAAGAAGGCCAGGAAGATGTTACTTTATGGCTACAATTTATATGGCATTGTAGACCCCATAGGGGTGAATTTGTGTCCAAAAAGCATGGAATTGCTATGCCTGGTAAAGTGAGGAAAGAGCTCATTTCAGATCAAGGGAAATGAGGTGGTTTAAAACCAAACTCAAAATAAGCTGGAATTTCATAGAATAATTGTATTGTAGAGACCCTGGAGACAAACTGGATAATAAATGAATAAGTAGACTGGAGATTAGGGAAATTCAGCACTCTGCCATTTCCAACCAACATCTCTTGATCCCCAGTGCTCTTGAGGATATAGCCCTGCCTAAGGAGATAGTAGACCCAGGAATGTTTAAAACAAAAGAAGATAAAAAATTTGGCCCTGTGATACCAGATACCAGAGAGAGGTCCCTTCAAATTCAGTCTGGATTTCCTTTAGCCAGGCCTACCAGGGGGAGCCTGCAACTCTCCCATGACAGTAGAATTAGGGGGCTTTTCTAGCTGTTGCTTCTTACCCGCCATCTCAGTCATTTCCTTTGTTTCCTCAGTATAGACCTACGATTCTTATCCACACGCCTATCTTGTACTTTCTACCTGCTTTTAACCTAACTTGATAAAGGCCCTCCCTTCTTTCTAGTTTCTTATTGCTTCTCAGTATGTCATTTCAAAAATCCTCCCTTGCTATCAAGTTTCTGCCTGCTGTCTTTCCCTGATAATCAGGGTGCCTAGTGTGATTCAAGCCTGCCATCCTTAGGAACTGCAGCCCCAGCTACATTTACCAGTCAGTGCTTCCATCTCCTTTCTTTCGTGCCCACCTTGGAGCTATGCAGGAGTTGGTTGAGAACAAGACTGGCCAAAAGCCAGAAGCAGAGATATGATACTTTATTACACTTGTGGCATTTTTCTTTGAATTGCAGTTATCTGCTTCTAGACTGTACACTACTTAAGGGCAGGGTTTTATCTTCCTCAGCTTTGTACTCCACATAGTACCTGGCATCTTGCCCAGTAGAAGTACTTGATAACTAGTTGTTGTTGTTTTTGTTATTGTTGTTGGTAATGATGATGACAATGATGATGAACTTTCTTTCCTTTTTGAGCATCACATAAGACTGGTGAAGTATTAGTTGCCTTGAAGGAGATTTGTAATTTCCAGACCCTCACTGCTTAAGAATGGGAATAGGAAATTCCACCTTCCATATGGAATTCAGCTCCCACTCCCACCCACTTTGACTCTGTGAGCAGAATTCCACAAGCAGAGTTGAGAGTTTTGAAATTCAGCACTGGCCCTTGGGATCTTAGCCTCAGCCATGTCTCCTTACTAACCTTAATTCATAGACCAGGGATGGAAAATTTACCATCTCATGAACCACTGCACTAGATCAGAGAATGTATAGAAATATCCATGACTTCAGTAGGCTATGAGAGGCCACTGGTATTGTCTCTTAAAAACAAGGGCCATGTTTTCTATGAATATATTTCTATAAACATGAGGAAACAGAAAAGAAGCCCCTGAATTAGCAGGGTTTGGGTCCTGGTTCCTCTATTCACTAGCTATGAAAATTTGGATAAACTACCTGATTTCTTTGTGCCTCAGTTTGCTAACTTCTATAGTTCATGTGAAGTAGATTAATCTACTACAATGAGTAGATTAACAATGAGTACCTGTAAGAGTGTCTGGCACATAGTAGACATATAATATTAGATTCTATGAACTTATTTATCAGAAAAACAGTAAAACATTGACTCTGCTCCAACTGAACTCTATTTTGGAGTGGAATTAAGTTCCTTAATTTAAGTTCCTTAAAATAAATTCCTCTTCTAAATGGAGCATCCACCATGAACGGCTTCAGAGCTGTTACTTCTTGTTTACCATGAGAACTTACATGCCTTGCTCCACTCCCATCAGATACCCAATTAATGTTCCTCTCATCCAAATTCTCTCCAGATTCCGTCTAACTGAAAAGATCTGCCTTTCCATGGATACCAACCTAAGAAAATCTTAGCTGACTTTTCCCTTACTAGTTAGACAATCAACATGTCATTTCATGCTGTTTTGCATGTTCTTTTTGTCAAATCAAGTGTGTTAATCTTGTTACAATAATTTAACCTTTAGCTTCTTAGAAATAACATTTTACAGATATGTCACCTTTACTTTAAAGATGTGACACAGGCCCAAAGAAACTGTGTGCCTGAAAGCACAAAGCTCAGTCCAATGTAGTCCTATCTGCTTACAACTGAGGAGCAGAAACATGTACTCTAGTTCTTCTGAGGCTTTCTAGTGCCTAGCACCATGTTGAATTCATTATCAGTACTCATTCAATATGTACTTGTTGATAGAAAATGTCATTCAAGCTTTAACTGTACTTCTTTAATGAGTACATTGTAAGTAAGCCAAGACATAAGGCCTTCCCTAGCTATGGTCAGATTCAGACATTGAGATTGTACAGGCATGTTGCCATGACAACTAGTGGAAAAATAGAGATGATCCAAATCAGAATAAATCCCTAGATTTTTTCCTGAGAATCCCAGATGTTCTAAGTCTAGCTTGTCCCCAGGTCATCTGTGCAACCAAAGTAGGAGCTTCAGGCAGACACCAGGTCAGTGCCTGCATCTTAGATTCTCATTTCAGAGAATCAGAATCCCCCACCTCTTAGAGAATTAATTTAGTCTTCCAAAGGACCTCTAAATAGGGATAGAATAGACCATCTATAATTACCCTGCATCAGAGGGAATCTCCCAGACTTAAAGAAATGTATACATAGGTGACAGAGCAAGAACTGGGCAGCTGTGGACCAAAAAAAAGCATGGTCTAAGGTCTAGGAAGGTTAGATTGTCTTCTTAGCACTGCTACTATCTTGCTTCTGGAATTTGAGAAAATCACTTTATTTCCCTGAGCTTCAGTTTCCTCACCTGTAAATTGTCAAGTTAAGTCTAGTTGATTCTTAAGGTCTATTCCAAGTCAAATAATCATAAACCAGTCTTAGAGTTAAAACAATGAGTTCTCATCAAATGTGGACTCTGTGTCATCTGTCGCTACTTTCTTTGACCCAGATTCCTTGTAGGTATCTGTAATATGGAACTTTTCATTTACCTGATTATATACCTATTTTACCACTAGTAAAACCCTCTACCTATTAAAATGAAAACTGTACTATTTTAAACAGAAGCATCTTGACATTCTCAATTTTATTGCTGATTAAAAAGTGTAATGGAGGCTCAAGCAAAAAAAAAAATGACATAGAATACTAAACCTCCCATAACTCAGAGACCACCACTGATAACATGTATTCCTTTCTAATATTCTCTCTGAGGGTACGTGTACACATATAGATAATAGAGATTATACTGTGTATGCTATTTCATATAGAATTTCAACTTAATACTGTATTGTGAAAGATATTTCTGTCTGTCTTAATGTTTGAATAATATTCCATCAAATAGACACATCAGCATTTATCCAACTGATTTCCTTTTGTTTGGAATATTTAGGATGAGAAAAGTCTATTTAGATCTGGAGGGGGAAGAAAGGCTTTGACAAAGGACACCTGGAGTTTCAGACTTTTTCCCACTTCATTCTACTGGCATGATACAGCTAGCATTTGGTAAAGGAACTTCCAACCATTGTTTTTTTCTTGGACTTACATGTTTAAACATTTTTACCATTTCCTCAGTAGCTATTGCTTTGATTATAGGGGGCCCTCTATTTTTCCCTCTCTTTCCACAATACATGAGTAACCCTAGTGACAATGAAAATAATATAGAATAAAACCAAAGATCTGTTTTCAGGAGGTCAATACAGTTTTCAGCCTATAAAGCTCACTTTCCATCTGTTGATCAGAAATACAAGATAACCAACACAACAACAAAGAGAAAGTACACACACATACACACACACACGCACCCATACCCATATGCAGGACTTGATTAGCTTCCTTTCCCATCTGTTGCCAAAAATTTTATATCGATGATTTCATACTAGTTTCTGCCTTGTTACATGGAAATGTATAGCTCCGTTTATTTAATCTGCTGTGGTTTGTCTTCATAATGCTTTCCTTGATCAAAATTTTCCAGCAAGTGAAGAGAGATACATTGTGTATGGGGAAAATTAGATCACTGACATGAGCTTTTCTTTCACTTCCCTTCTCTGATTTTCTTCCCCAATAATCATTTGTAATAAAAGAATAAGCTTTTTCATTTCTTTCTGAGATGTTGATTTCTAGAAGCCTTCTTTTAAATCCTTGAGAACTATCACATAAAATCTTCCTGACATATGGATGCTCAGAGACAGAAGGAATTGCGAATTAGCGCAAAGTCATACTGTGCATTAAGACACAGTCCACAATGAGACTGGAGATGCTGACTCTGAGTCTTATGTTCTGATCACATTCCCTACTGCTGGCGCCAGCTGGTCTTGCATTCCTTGGGGGTAAAGTAAGGACAGGATTTCAACAAATAATAAAAGGACAATAACCAGCATACAGGATGAGTACTCCTTGGGGCAAAAAAAAAAACAAAACAAAAAAAACCCCCAAAAACCAAAAAAACAAAAAACCCTCCATATGTAAGTATAAGATTGGTGAAGAGCTGCTCATCTTTAGGAAAGGAGCAACACATTTTGATTCATCTAATAGTATGTATTAAATATTATGTGTAAGTTGCCTTGCTAGGTACTATAGATATAAAACAAGAAAATTACAACATATAATGTCTGCTTACTGTGAACTAGTTAGGGAGACATGCCATTTATAACAACTACAGAAAAGAACCTGACACATAGCAATTAATATGTAAATGTTTGATCAATCAAAGTATATAATAATAACACTAGCTGAACATATTTAGCTTTTGATATTTGCCAAATTAATCTCTTTTAAGGCTTACAAGTTTATGAAGAAGGTAGTATTATGTTTCTCAGTTTGCAAATGAGACTTAGAAAGAATAAATAAACAAATAAAAATTTGTTCAAGGTCAACGAACTAATAAAATCAGGACTTAAATTAAATCTGTCTGGCTCCAGAGCCTCTTAACCTTAATACAGTATCCCACCCCTTTCCTCAGGTTACACTGTCTGTGAGTGTATGTGAATTTGGATAGTTAATGTCTACTTAAAAAGAAAAAAAAATGAAACCCCTAAAAACACTGCAATATCAATTATTTATATCACTGCACAAAGTCTCCTCATTTTTATCAGTGTAAAAAAGTGTTTTATGCTATTGCAATTGGTCTATATCTGTGTTTAGTTCTTTTTACTATTATTTTGTACAAGTAGTTCCATATACTTAAAATCCACTAGTTACATATTATATGTATACCAGTATCCATTAAATATAGAATCCTTTTATTAAAAATCTACTAGAAGTAATAAATGAATTCATTATACTTAAAGGACACAGAATTAAGATACAGAGATCTGTTGCATTTCTATACACTAATAATGAAGTAGCAGACAAGGAAATTAAGAAAACAATTCCACTTACAATTGTCCCCAGGAATAAACTTAATCACAGAGGTCAAAGACCTATACTGTAAAAACTATAAGACACTGATGGAAGAAATTGAAAATAACACAAACAAATAAAGGATAGCCCATGCTAATGGATTAGAATTAATATTGTTAAAATGTCCATACCACCAAAAGCAATGTACAGATTCAATGCAATTCCTACTAAAATACCAATAGTACTTTTCACAGAACTAGAACAAATAATACTAAAATTTGTAGGGAAACACAAAGACCCAAATAGCCAAAGCAATTGTGAGAAAGAAGAAAAAAGATGGCAGCATCACAACCCCAGATTTTGAGATATCTTACTAAGCTATAATAATCAAAATAATATGGTGTTGGCACAAAAATAGGCACAACAAGGGAAGAAGGAATATACAGTGGGAAAAAGACAGTCTCTTTAATAAATAGTGCTGGGAAAACTGGACAGCTACATGCAAAAGAATGAAACTGGATTATTTTCTTACACCATACAAAAAAAATAAACTCAAAATAGACTAAAGACATAAATGTGAGGGGCAGAGCAAGAAGGCAGAGGAGTAGGAGACCTGGATTTCGTCTGGTCTCAGGAATTCAGCTGGATAGGGATCAAACCATTCTGAACACCTACAAACTCAACAGGAGATTGAAGAAAAGAATAGCAACAACTCTCTGAACAGAAAAGTGACCACTTTCTGGAAGGTAGGATGTGCGGAGAAGTGAATCCGAGGCGGTATTTGGGAAGATAGACCGAGGAGGAAGGGAACCGGCTACCAGCAAGTGATAGAGCAGCGGAGCACAAAATTAGAACTTTTAGAAGTTTGCACCGCTGAGGGATGTTGCTCCAGTGGCTAAGCAGGGGGTGGAACCCTCGCTGGGACAGTGTGGTCTCAGTACCCTTGGGGTCACAGAAAGACTGGGGGTGCCTGAGTGCAGCAGAGCTCCCAGGTATCAGAGCGGGGAAGACAGCTGCAAAAATGGAGCCGAGGAGTGGGTTGTCAGCTCGGGGTTACCATAAACTATGATCCACGTTACAGTCGGGCCCCTGCTCCTCCAGCAGGGACCCAACAAGCGGCAGATCTGGGGAAACTTCCCTTCCTCCCCCAGGAGGAGCAGTGCGGGAGCACACCACAGGGATCTGTTGGGTTTGGAGATTCCACACGGTGTTGTGTGCCAGAGATAGAAACACTTGGTCACAGGCCAGGTGAGGACAGAGTGTGGCCAGAGACCGGGAAGACGGAAGTGATTGACTGCTTTTCTCTGGGCCACACTGAGAAGTGGGGCCCCAAGTTCTTGGCTCCTCTGGGGCAGAGATTCAGAGGCCTCCATTTTCACTCTCGTCCTCCAAAGCCAAACAGAAAGCTTGCAGGGAACAAAAGCTCCCAAGAGCAAACCCGAGCAGATTACTGAGCCTGGACCGGCAAGGGCAGGGCAATTTGGCCTCCAGCAAAGACATTTAGGAACCATCGCAACAGGTCCCTCCCCCAGAAGATCAGCAAGAACAGCCCGCCAAGACCAAGTTTATGGATCAATGAGAATGGCAGAACTCCAGCGCTAGGGGAATACTGCACATAGAATTCATGGCTTTTTTACTATGATTCTTTAGTCTTTCGAAGTTATTTTTTACCTTTTTCTTTGAATTTTTCTTTTTCCCTTTTTTCAACCAACATCTTATCAATCCCTTTTTTAAAACACATTTTCATTTTTCATTTTTAGAGTCATATTCTGTCCCTTTATAGTAGTTACCATTATTTTTGGCATATATATATATATATATATATATATGCCAAAAATATATATATATATGCCAAAATATATATATATAAGTTGTTCTCACTTTAAAATTTTGAGATACAGTTTCTTCTAACAGATCAAAATATACCCTAAATCTCTAGTGTACAGCTTTGTTCTAGTCTCCTGCCTGATCACATTCTCTCCCTTTTTTTCTTTTTTAAATCGTCTTCTTTCTTTTTTCAAACAACTTCTTATCTTATCAATTCCTTTTATAAAATCTTTTATAATTTTCATCTTTACAGTCATATTCCATCCCTTCATCGTATTAACCCTTATTTTTGTACATATATAAGTTTTTCTTTCTTTAAAATTTTGGGAGGCACTTTCTTCTAACAGATCAAAATACACCCAAAATCTAGTGTGTGGCACTGATCTATGCACCAGCCTGATCATATTTGATCATATTCTATTTTTTTTGTTTTGTTCTGTTTTTGTTTGTTTTTATCCTTTTCTTTTTCTTTTTTCTTTCTTTCCCTTTCTACTCCCCTGGTTTCAGGTCTTTTCTGATTTGTTTAGAGTATATTTTCTGGGGACATTGTTACCCTGTTAGCATTTTGTTCTCTCGTTTCATCTATTCTCCTCTGGACAAAATGACAAGACAGAAAAAAATCACCTCAACAAAAAGAACAAGAGGCAGTACCAACTGCCAGGGACCTACTCAATACAGACATTAGTATGATGTCGGAACTAGAGTTCAGAATGATGGTTTTAAAGATACTAGCTGGGGTTGAAAAAGGCATGGAAGCTATTAGAGAAACCCTTTCTGGAGAAATAAAAGAACTAAAATCTAACCAACTCGAAATCAAAAAGGCTGTTAATGAGGTGCAATAAAAAATGGGGGCGCTAACTGCTAGGATAAATGAGGCAGAAGAGAGACTTAGCGATATAGAAGACCAAATGATGGAAAATCAAGAAGCTGAGAAAAACAGAGATAAACAACTACTGGATCATGAGGGCAGAATTAAAGAGGTAAGTGATACCATAAGATGAAACAACATTAAAATAATTGAGATCCCAGAAGAAGAAGAAAGAGAGAGAGGGGCAGATGGTATATTGGAGCAAATTATAGGAGAGAACTTCCCTAATGTGGGGAAGGAAACAGGCATCAAAATCCAGCAGGCACAGAGAACTCCGCTCAAAATCAATAAAAATATGTCAACACCCCGACATCTAATAGTAAAACTTACGAGTCTCAGAGACAAAGAGAAAAACCTGAAAGCAGCTTGGGACAAGAGATATATAACCTACATTGGTAGAAACAGATTGGCAACAGACCTATCCACAGAGACCTGGCAAGCCAGAAAGGACTGGCATGATATATTCAGAGCACTAAATGAGAAAAATATGCACTCAAGAATACTATATCCAGCTAGGCTGTCATTGAAAATAGAAGGAGAGATAAAGAGCTTCCAGGACAAACAAAAACTAAAGGAATTTGCCAACACGAAACCAGCCCTACAAGAAATATTGAAAGGGGTCCTCTAAGCAAAGAGAGAGCCTAAAAGCAACATAGACCAGAAAGGAACACAGACAATATACGGTAACAGGCACCTTAAAGGCAATACAGTGGCACTAAATTTGTATCTTTTAATAGTTACCCTGAATGTAAATGGGCTAAATGCCCCCAATCAAAAGACACAGGCTATCAGGTTGGATAAAAAAACAAGACCCATTGATATGCTGTCTGCAAGACACTCATTTTAGACCCAAAGACACCCCCAAATTGAAAGTGAGGGGGTGGAAAACCATTTACCATGCTAATGGACACCAAAAGAAAGCTGGGGTGGCAATCCTTATATCAGACAAATTAGATTTTAAAACAAAGACTGTAATAGGAGATGAAGAAGGACACCATATCCTACTTAAAGGGTCTATCCAACAAGAAGATCTAACAATTGTAAATATCTATGTCCCTAACATGGGAGCAGCCAATTATATAAGGCAACTAATAACAAAAGCAAAGAAACATATTGACAACAACACAATAATAGTGGGGGACTTTAACACCCCCCTGACTGAAATGGACAGATCATCTAAGCAAAAGATCAACAAGGAAATAAAGACTTTAAATGACACACTGGACCAAATGGACTTCACAGACATATTCAGAACATTCCATCCCAAAGCAACAGAATACACATTCTTCTCTAGTGCCCAAGAACATTCCCCAGAATTCATCATATCCTAGGACACAAATCAGGTCTCAACCAGTACCAAAAGATTGGGATTATTCCCTGCATATTTTCAGACCACAATGCTTTGAAACTAGAACTCAATCACAAGAGGAAAGTCGGAAAGAACTCAAATACATGGAGGCTAAAGAGCATCCTACTAAAGAATGAATGGGTCAACCAGGAAATTAAAGAAGAATTAAAAAAATTCATGGAAACCAA
Source organism: Eumetopias jubatus (assembly GCF_037043125.1). NCBI lineage: Eukaryota > Metazoa > Chordata > Mammalia > Carnivora > Otariidae > Eumetopias > Eumetopias jubatus. The sequence goes on from NW_028274808.1 coordinate 41,996,056, forward strand.
TGAAAATGAACACACAACTGTTCTAAATCTTTGGAATACAGCAAAGGCAGTCCTGAGAGGAAAGTATATAGCAATACAAGCCTTTCTCAAGAAACAACAAAGGTCTCAAATACACAAACTAACCCTACACCTAAAGGAGCTAGAGTAAAAACAGCAAATAAAGCCTAAACCCAGCAGGATAAGAGAAATAATAAAGATCAGAGCAGAAATCAATGAAATAGAAACTAAGAGAACAGTAGAAGAGATCAATGAAACTAGGAGCTGGTTCTTTGAAAGAATTAACAAGATTGATAAACCCCTGGCCAGACTGATCCAAAAGAAAAGAGAAATGACCCAAATCAACAAAATCATGAATGAAAGAGGAGAGATCACAACCAACACCAAAGAAATACCAACAATTATAAGAACATATTATGAGCAACTCTATGCCAGCAAATTAGATAACCTGGAAGAAATGGGTGCATTCCTAGAGATGTATCAACTTCCAGAATTGAACCAGGAAGAAATAGAAAACCTGAACAGACCTAGAACCACTAAGGAAATTGAAGCAGTCATCAAAAATCTCCCAACAAACAAAAGCCCAGGGCCAGATGGCTTCCCAGGGGAATTCTACCAAACATTTCTAGAAGAATTAATACCTATTCTCCTGAAACTGTTCCAAAAAATAGAAATGGAAGGAAAACTTCCAAACTCGTTTTATGAGGCCACCATTACCTTGATCCCCAAACCAGACAAAGACCCCATCCAAAAGGAGAATTACAGACCAATATCCTTGATGAACATGGATGCAAAAATTCTCACCAAAATACTAGCCAATAGGATCCAACAGTACCTTAAAAGGATTATTCACCATGACCAAGTGGGATTTATCCCTGGGCTGCAAGGTTGGTTCAACATCCGCAAATCAATCAACGTGATACAATACATTAACAAAAGAAAGAACAAGAATCATATGATCCTCTCAATAGATGCAGAAAAAGTATTTGACTAAGTACAACATCCTTTCTTGATCAAAACTCTTCAGAGTATAGGGATAGAGGGTACTTACCTCAATATCATAAAGGCCATCTATGAAAAACCTGCAGCGAATATCATTCTCAATGGGGAAAGGCTGAGAGCTTTTCCCCTAAGGTCAGGAATGCGGCAGGGATGTCCACTATCACCACTGCTATTCAACATAGTATTAGAAGTCCTAGCCACGGCAATCAGACAACAAAAAGAAATCACAGGCATCCAAATTGTCAAGGAGAAAGTCAAACTCTCACTCTTTGCAGATGATATGATACTTTATGTGAAAAACCCAAAAGACTCCACCCCAAAACAGCTAGAACTCATACAGGAATTCAGTAAAGTGGCAGGATATAAAATCAATGCACAGAAATCAGTGGCATTCCTATACACCAACAACAAGACAGAAGAGAGACAAATCAAGGAGTCGATCCCATTTACAACTGCACCCAAAACCATAAGATACCTAGGAATAAATTTAACCAAAGAGGTAAAGGATCTGTACTTAAAAAACTATAAAATACTCATGAAAGAAATTGAGGAAGACACAAAGAAATGGAAAAACATTCCATGTTCATGGATTGGAAGAACAAACATCGTGAAGATGTCAATGCTACCTAGAGCAATCTACACATTCAATGCAATCCCCATCAAAATACCATCCACTTTTTTCAAAGAAATGGAACAAATAATCCTAAGATTTGTATACCAGAAGAGACACCGAATAGCCAGAGGAATGTTGAAAAAGAAAAGCAAAGCTGGCGGCATCACAATTCCGGACTTCAGATCTATTACAAAGCTGTCATCATCAAGACAGTATGGTACTAGCACAAAAACAGACACATAGATCAATGGAACAGAATAGAGAGCCCAGAAATGGACCCTCAACTCTATGGTCAACTCATCTTTGACAAAGTAGGAAAAAATGTCCAATGGAAAAAGACAGTCTCTTCAACAAATGGTGTTGGGAAAATTGGACAGCCACATGCAGAAGAATGAAACTGGACCATTTCCTTACACCACACACAAAAATAGACTCAAAAGTGTTGAAAGACCTAAACGTGAGACAGGAGTCCATCAAAATCCTAAAGGAGAACACAGGTAGCAACCTCTTCGACCTCAGCCACAGCAACTTCTTCCTAGAAATATCGCCAAAGGCAAGGGAAGCCAGGGCAAAAATGAACTATTGGGATTTCATCAAGATAAAAAGCTTTTGCACAGCAAAAGAAACAGTCCACAAAACCAAAAGACAACCGACAGAATAGGAGAAAATATTTGCAAATGACATATCATATAAAGAGCTAGTATCCAAAATCTATAAAGAACTTATCAAACTCAACACCCAAAGAACAAATAATCCAATCCAGGAAATAAGGAGAAGACATGAACAGACATTTTTCCAAAGAAGACATCCAAATGGCCAACAGACACATGAAAAAATGCTCAGCATCGCTCAGCATCAGGGAAATCCAAATCAAAACCTCAAGGAGATACCACCTCACACCAGTCAGAATGGCTAAAATTAACAAGTCAGGAAATGACAGATGTTGGCGGGGATGCGGAGAAAGGGGAACCCTCCTACACTGTTGGTGGGAATGCAAGCTGGTGCAACCCCTCTGGAAAACAGTATGGAGATTCCTCAAACATTTGAAAATAGAGCTACCGTACAATCCAGCAATTGCAGTACTGGGTATTTACCCCAAATATACAAATGTAGGAATCCGAAGGGGTACGTGCACCCCAATGTTTATAGCAGCAATGTCCACAACAGCCAAACTATGGAAAGAGCCAAGATGTCCATCGACAGTTGAATGGATAAAGAAGAAGTGGTATATATACACAATGGAATATTATGCAGCCATCAAAAGGAATGAGATCTTGCCATTTGCAATGACAGGGTTGGAACTGGAGGGTGTTATGCTGAGTGAAACAAGTCAATCAAAGAAAGCCATGTATTATATGACCTCACTGATATGAGGAATTCTTAATCTCAGGAAACAAACTGAGTGTTACTGGAGTGGTCGGGGTTGGGAGGGATGGGTGGCTGGGTGATAGACATTGGGTAGGGTATGTGCTATGGTGAGCGCTGTGCATTTTGCAAGACTGTTGAATCACAGATCTGTACTTCTGAAACAAATAATGCAATATATGTTAAGAAAAAAAAAGAAGAAGAAGATAGCTGGAGGGGAAGAATGAAGGGGAGTAAGTCGGAGGGGGAGATAAACCATTAGAGATGATGGACTCTGAATAACAAACTGAGGGTTCTAGAGGGGAGCGGTTGGGGGGATGGGTTAGCCTGGTGATGGGTATTAAAGAGGGCACATTCTGCGTGGAGCACTGGGTGTTATGCACAAGCAATGAATCATGGAACACTACATCAAAAACTAATGATGTAATGTATGGTGACTAACATAATAGTAAAAAAATTTAAAAAAATAGAGCTAACGTATGACCCAGCAAGTGCACTACTAGGTATTTATCCAAAGCATATAAACATAGGGATTTGAAGGGCACCTGCACTCCAACGTTTCTAGCAGCAATATCCACAATAGCTGAAATATGGAAAGAGTCCAGATGTCCATCAACAGATGAATGGAAAAAGAAGAAGCCCAGATGTCCATCAACAGATGAATGGAAAAAGAAATATATACATATATATACCATTTCTTTTATATATATATATATATATATATATATAATATCCCAAATACAATGGAATATTAGTCATCAAAAAGTCATCAAAAAGAATAAAATCTTGCCATTTGCAATGACATGGATGGATCTAAAGGGTTTTATGCTAAGTGAAATAAGTCAGCTAGAGAAAGACAAACACCATATGATTTCACTCTGAAATTTAAAAAACAGAGCAGATGAACATTGGGGAAGGGAAGGAAAAATAAAATAAGGAAAACAGAGAGGAAGGCAAAGTATAAGAGACCCTTAGTTATAGGGAGTAAACTGAGGGTTGCTGGAGTGGAGGTGAATGGGTAACTGGGTGATGGGCATTAAGGAGGGCACTTGACGTAATGAGCACTGGGTGTTGTAAGCAACTGATGAATCACTGAAACTAATAATACAATATATGTTAATGAAATTGAATTTAAATTAAAAATTAAAAAAAATAAATTTTGAGGTTAATACTTTGCTTATGCACTGTAGACCCCAACTGATTCCTGCTCGCACAATAGCAATTACACAAAACTTCTTAAAAATTAAGAATTTTGAACTACTCCTAAGATAAAAAGATAAAAGTTGTAATTATATTAATTCACATTTTTTTGTTATTCAAAATGTAGAGCCAATCTAAATGTCCATAAAAAGGAGATGATACAACAACTACATTTGGAATATTATATAAAGTTTCAAAACAATGAAGTAAATTTTTATGTATTGATATGGAATGATACCCAGGATTTATTATTTTCATTTATTATTAAATAAAAAGAGCAAGTTATAGAACACAGAATGGTATGTACAACATCATCCTATTTATATTAAATACATACACACACTTCAAATCTATACAGATACCTATCAAATTGAAAAGAGTGGTTCCCTTTGGATGGAACTGGATGGAAATCAAGAGAAACTTTTGACTTATTTGTATTGTGCACATTTTTTTTAAAAAAGAATAAAATACGGTATTGTTCGATTGAAAATAAATTTTAGACAAGAAAAACAGGTGTAAAAGTAGCTAATAGTTTGATATTCATATTTGAAACATACTTATTATGAAAAGTTAACATGAGAATACCAGATTGTAATTTTTATTTAAAAAAAAAGCTGTTGCATATATGGAAAAGAAACTCAGTGCAAAAAACTGTTAAAGGATTGAGACTATACAGACAGATTATTAAATTAAAAGTAGAATTCTCTTGGGGTGGCTGGGTGGCTCAGTTGGCTAAACATCTGCATTTGGCTCAGGTCATGATCTCAGGGTCTGGGATCAAGCCCCATGTCAGGCTCATTCAACAGGAAGTCTACTTCTCCCTCTCCCTCTGCTCCTCGCCCCCCACTTGTACTCTCTCTCTCAAATAAAATCTTTTTTAAAAAAGTAGAATTCTCTCACATATGCACATATATGCATATATCTACATATATACCTCTTTATACATATAACTACATTTATACTTATATACACTTTTACATATATATTTATAATACTACACATTTATATATTACTTAAAATATATACAAATTAATCTACTTTGCAATTTCTTTTTAAAAAACTTAATAATTTATTTTGAAGGATTTTTTATTTTTAATTTCAACACTTAAGGCTATGCTGAATTCTTCAAAGGTTAAGGAGTACCTTTGACTGGATAGGCCGTAACTTATGAATGGTCATCTAGTTTATTTCTAGATTTTTGGTATTTCAAAATGTTTCAATGAATATGACTGTATATATCCATGTATATGTATATAGATCAATATAGATTGCATATCATATAATAATATGTGTATATGTATGTAATTAATATGTAATTGCAAATATTTATCATATATACTGATATAGATAGATAAAGATGATAGATAGATGAATCTGACACCACCAAATTGCTTTTCTAGATAACATACCAGTTATACCTTTAGCAATGAAATATGAAAATTCTTGTTTCCTTATGCTCTTGCCAACTTAATTGTCATTCTCACAAATCAAAATGGTGTCTCATATTGTTTTCCCTTTCTTTACTATAATTATTAAGACATACTAAATGATGCTCAGTATCACTCAAAATTAAGGAATGCTTGCTTCAGTGATATGGTTCAAAACAGCTATGGGCATTTATACCAAAGGGCATGGAAATGAGATTCACCTAGAATAGCCTTTAAATAACCAAGTAATGTTCACTTAATCTGTAATATACCATCCAGATATACAGTTCAAACCCTAAAATTTTCACATATGTGCAAAAGTTTATTGTTCTCTATTAAGCATCCATCTCCCCATCATATCACAATGGTTTTCTAATGGCCAAATACAATGAATATTTGTAATACTTCGATCATTTGTCTTCTCTTCAGTTTTTGGCATTATACAATAATCTGTCCTTAAGATTTTTCTCTTCCTTTTGCTTCTAGGACATGTGTTCTAGGTTTTCCCAACTCTAATATCATTCCAAATTTGATTGCAGGATACTCTTCATTTGATCTTAGTGATCTTAGTGATCCCTTAGAGGTGGTCTCCCCACAGTACACACATTCTCTGACTTACCTCTTTTATTTACATGTTACCTACATGGTGATAAATCAGAAATTTTGATCTCAGGTTAGCCTAGATATCTTCTTGTGAGGCATTGACCTATATAATCCAATAGAAATCTCTTTCAGAATATTCCACTGCGAATTTAACACATCCCCGATTAGCTTTTCTCTTTTCCTCCACCACCACCAGCGAGGTTTTTCACTTCTTTCTCTATTCTCTACCTATAAACAGCACCATAATCAATTCAATCACTCAGGCCCTGAGCCGGGACTGTCACCTCCCACAACCACCTAGTCATTCTTGTATGAGTTCTATCTCTAAAATAATATCGAAATATGTTACACTTTGTGTTTCACACCGCCCTAAATAGTCCACTATATGTTTTTTGAATGGATACATAAGTGAATAAATTGGATAGGAAGATAGTAAAGTGCAAGAAATGATGGCACATAGTGCCCTATGTTAATAACTAGAATAGGTTTAATGTTTGTTTTTCAAAGTGCTTTTTCAGAACTTTCAGAGTTTTCTTCGTTCATTGTCATGAAAATGGACACCAGTTGACCTTTTCTTGTACCTGCTCGCCTTTCTTCCCCCTCCCTCCCTTCATGCGCATCCTTTTTTCCTCTTTCTTCTCTTTCTTAAGTCTTGCCTTTCTATCTGGGACCCTCTTAACGCTTCTCTTCTGTCCCTGGCCCAGCGCCTTCCGTCGCAGCACGCTGGTCAGCTCCTTTCGCCAGTGCGCGGACTCAGCCCCGCCCACGCGGAACCCGAGTCACGAGGCTGCGGGAGGTGAGCGGCTAAGGGGCGGGGCGGGCCGGGGCTTCGCCGCGCGCGTGGGCGGAGCCGGGGGCACAGGCCACCCCTGCTATATCTGCGCCTGCGCGGCGCGGCTGCGGGGCCAGTCGGGACGGAGGAGACAAGATGGCGCTGCGAGCAATGCGGGGGATCGTGAACGGGGCCGCACCCGAGCTACCCGTGCCCACCAGTGGGCCTGTGGTGGGATCTCGGGAGCAAGCGCTGGCAGTTAGCCGGAACTACCTTTCCCAGCCTCGCCTCAGTGAGTATCAGAGAAAAGACAAATCCTGTCTTGCTCCTTAGCTGTCTCTTGCTTCTATTCACCTGCTTAGCGGGGGAGGGGGCATTTATTTTTCCCTCTCTCCTCCCACCTACTCTGACTCAGTCTGTCTCTAGAAGGAGATTTGAGTGTATTTGATTTATCTGATGTTTTCGTAACATAGGTGGGCTGAGGGCAAGAGCATCGACGAGAACTTTTTCCTGGGGTTGGTGGGCTCCTGGCTATTGCCGCGTCCTCTCCAACTTCCCTAGACTGGGGGACACTTGCGCTCTTGCTTCTTGTCTTTAAAGGAGGGCCGCTTCTTGTCACTTCAATCTTAATCATTCCCTGACCTCAAATGGATTTGTAGGGGTCGAGGGAACGCCCCTTCCCATCTCCTCCCACCAGTGTAGATCTTCAGGGCTGGTCAGGAGTTCCTTCCGAGGGAGACTATGTAGTGCCAACGCTGACGTGGTCTGGCCTTTCGTTGATGGTCAGGCCCGCAGCCAGAGGGAGATGTTCTGTGGAGGGGCTGCTCCACAGGAGGACACCTTGATATCAGAGAAGCTACAGCTGAAAAGTACCCTGCAGGTCATCTACTCTAACCCTCTCATTTTACAGTGGGAAGCTTAAGGTGCTGGGAGGGACAGGACTTGCCAGACTTTAAACAGTTATTGGCAGAGCAGAAACTAAAATCCCCCCCCCTTTTTTTAAGTAGGCTCCACGCCGAGCGTGGAGCTCAACACGGGGCTTGAACTCACTGAGATCAAGAGTCGCCTGCTCAACCGACTGAGCCAGCAAGCGCCTCTAAAATTCCATTTAATTCTCGCTGGTCCTTTTTTTACCATTGTCTCTTCATTTACTGAGGAGTTAAACCTAACACAATTAAGTGCAAGGCTATCTTGGGGAAGCCGAGTAGCTTTGCCCATATTATATAGTATTATGTGCAAAATAATATCATATGCATGTTTAAGTGTTGTGATTATTAAAAAAAAAACAAAACCTGTCTTAATGAGGTTTTTAGTGGACTACCCAGTAGTTCCAAAAGAAATGCCTTTTTTTTTTTTTTTTTTTTTTACTAAACAGTACAGTTGTGTAGCACCAGATCTCTTCACAGCTTCCTTCGGAATTGAGCCCTGGAAATAGACTCTTTTTAAAACTTGGGAAAGCTGATGTTTCCCCAGGTGGTGAGACTATGTTTGCACTGGTTAGTTGCCAGAATGCCTGTTTGTGGGTGGCTCATTGGTTAAAAAGAACTTCAGATGAAGGGTTTCAGTCTAGCCACCCTCCTTCTGACTAATCCCATCCTGATCTGTCACTAGGTCATATGACAGCACTGCAGTGTGAGGAAGAAGGAAAACACAGTTGATTCCGTGGTTTGCTGAGATGTGCTTTTTACAGTGGGAATTATCTGAATTATCTGAGACTGCCTATTGGAGGTTTATATAAGCTGAAGTAAATGTTTCAGGAAATTAACAGATTCTATAGATTTTGACAATTTTATACCTAACAATTCACATTCTCTTTTATGAATTGCATTTGCATGCTTTGCTTTTCTTTGGGTAGACAGACATAATTGGTGCTTCTAGGAAAAGATTATAAGATTCTAAGGGTGCAGTAGTCAGTTTCCATACAATTACTCATTCTATGTCAATTCGAAGAGTATCAACTGCAATAATTGTTTCAAGAGTACTCCATGATTGTTAACCCTTAAGGGAGATGAGTATGCTTTTTCAGTATTCTTTGTGTGCTTAGCCCAGTGGCTAAAGAATTCCAGATGAGATTCCTCCTGACAAAGTTGTTGCAATATAATGCTTAAAACTGACCTCAGGAATCCTTTTTGTATCCTCAGTGCCTAGCACAGTGCTTGACACATAGAAGGTGTCTTGTGATTGTTTTATAACTTGCGTTAAACCCCTTGTTCTAATAGTTTAGTAGATTCTTAATGTGGCTGGAATCAGAGTAGGGAGTTGGGACACTTGGTTGAGTTACTTTTCTGTACCCGGGTTATTCTAAAAAGCGTAAATGATACCATTCTTAGACTAACAGCTAACTACATTTGAATATCATCCTTTTCTTATATTGCCACATTCTTGATTCTAGCCCCACAGTTTTAATTGCCTCTGAATAAATACTGATTAACCTCTTAATTTTTCTAAAGATTGATCATACCATCTTAGGTGGTATGTTATTGTAGTTATTTAATGTGTGCTTTTGAATGAAGGAATGGGACTGATAATACTGGCAGTACTGCTGTACAAATTGGATCCTGTTTTAAAACAACTTCACGATACCAGGTCTTTTAACAAGAAATGGAAAATGAGATATGCAGCCTTAAAGTAATCTTGAGCACTTTAGTTGAATTTCTAAATTCACAAGGAAAGAAAACTTAATTGTTGTTTAAACTTTGATCAAAGTTCAGTAATATATATTGAACTTTTTGACACTGAACATTTTGAATTAGATAATTTCCATTGTTCTTGAGACCTTAGATTAGAACTGACCTTAAGTTTATTATTTCATAAAGCAGAGGTGAAGCCTCAATGAAAAGGAATCATAGGCCTACTTTTTCTAGAACCTCTCCCTCATTGCCTACCTGTCAGGGTGTGGGTCTCTACTGTTCTTGCACAATAGATGATTGCTGGGGGGAGGTTTTTGTTTTGCTAATAAGGTGGAGGCTAGAGTACTGGATCTCTTGTGCAATGACTGTCTACTTTTCTCTTTGAAAATTTCACAATCATTAAGTGGTGTTACTAGTGTTGAACAATCTCATATCTTGCAGGAGGAAGAGGATGTCATCTGACAAAATATGTGCTGCTTAAAACCTTTGTAGATTTTGGTTTTGAAAAATACTCTAAATATTTATTGCCTGCTTGATAGTTCAGATCAGAGATGTAACTTTTTGGTTGTAAAATATGTTCACCATGTAACGTAAACACGTGTCAGTATTGTCAGAAGTTCTGAATATCCCCTGCGGATCTAACTTCTTATTCATTTGGAAATTTTCATAAGAAGAGTGTTCATTATTTTGGTAAATAGAAATGTTTATATAACTTGTGAATGGGTTTTGACTTTTTAGAAGAGTAGCTTAATGTCTTTGGCAGCCTTTCTTGAAACTGTTCTCTCTGCTTTGGGCTGTTAATGATAATGGTGAGGAAGGCTGGATAAATAACTGTTTAGAGTTAAATGGTGTTTGATATTTTCTTTGCTTGTATTTTTTTAAATAATTTTATTATCATGGAAGAGAGCTATAGTTGCTATACAAACTGCCTTTTAATACCTGTTTGTAATCCAAATATTAGGAGCTCTGTCATCTATATTTTTTAATTATATTGGAGACTAAGTTCAGAAATATTATAAGGTCCTAGAATACCAACCTTAGAATTAGGGGTAGGGGGAAGCCAAACAAACAAAAAACCCAGTTCTAAGTCTTGTTCTCCCCTTGAGTAATAAATTTCTCAGAGCCTTAGTTTCTTTAAGTGTTGAGTGGGTATATCAGCCTTGCCTATCTCCCAGCATTTTGTGAGTCTGAAATGAGGTAACCTATCTGAAGACATTCTGTGTAAGTGTGAAGCACTCACCGAATGTAAAGTTTGGTGATATTTTTATTTGGGTTTGGGTTATAACATTTATTAGTTCAGTTTGTGTATGTCAGTTTAATTTGCAAGCATGCATGTTGCTTAAGCTCTGATTTGTATCCGAAGTAGTCTCCTTGCATTTCTTTGTATGTGTGTTTTGCAGTGAAGGGAAACTGCTGAAGTAAGCAATAGTAATTAGATTCTCCCTTTTCTGCTTAAAAACTCTTCCAGTGACTATACTCCCATTAGAGAAAGATTGTAGTGACAAATGTAGTGACAAAGCAGTAGTGACAAAATGTAGACACAAGGGAAATACTGTCCAATGCATTGAATAGTAAAAATAGCTTACTTTTTCATAGCTAAAGTTGCAGACTCGTGAAATTATTTTGAGTAGTATAGCTACGTAAGTCTTGCAAATAATTACAAGAATGTACCAGGCCACAAAAAATAATGAGTTGAGTTTTGGAATTTGAGCTGCAATGCATTGAATAGTAAAAATAGCTTACTTTTTCATAGCTAAAGTTGCAGACTCGTGAAATTATTGAGTAGTATAGCTACGTAAGTCTTGCAAATAATTACAAGAATGTACCAGGCCACAAAAAATAACGAGTTGAGTTTTGGAATTTGAGCTGCAGTACAGAGTTAAAAGAACAAGTGACTTTGGAGCCAGACTGTACAAGTTCAGATCCTTGGGCAAGTTACTTGATTTCTGAGTGTGTTTTTTCTCTTCTAAAACTTGGAATATTAGTTAACTCATAGATCTTTTATGGAGATTAAGTGAGAATTCCTGACAAGTACTTATTAAATGTATATTGGTGGTGTAGGTATTAATCAGTTTGAATGGTTATTTATAGGCTTTTTAAAGGCTATATACATTGCAAATTTAGAGACTTGTTTTTGATGAAGTAGAATCTTAATAAAAGTCAGCTTGATTCACTGTTTCCCGCAAAAACAATGACTAGTGTTTCTTTTTCTTGGTCATGCTTTTGCTTGTGACTGGCAAAACTTAATAATTTTAAATGAGCTTGAATTTAAACATGAGAGTCTGAGGCATCTTTGTTGTAGAGGTTAAAGTTAAAGGAGGTGAAAATCATGGTGGAAAAAGTAGAGAGAATTTTCAGAACCTGAAGGATTTTGTTGGTTACATTTTATTCAGAACAATTGCTTCTAAATCTCAAAACTAGATCCTCTCCCCAATCCCACCAGCCCACACCCTCCTCCTATCCCTGACTATTCTAAGTAAAGGTTTTGAGATGTTGTTTCTATATTTTTAAAAACTGGATTCTGAGAAAACATGTTTCAAATGTAGCTCCTTCTGCATTTCTACTGAGCAATTTTAGAAAGTGATTGAAAAATTGAATGTTTGAACACAGTAAAAATGAGAACAACAAATTTTTAAGGGGTAGGAATTATTTTTAAGAGTATTAGTTTATTTTCATACAATGGGGAAGATTTTCATAAAAATAAGTGTGACAGCTGAGGTTTTTCTATAAAGGGAATAAATGATTAATTCTTTTACATTACTATCCATTCAAGTAACTTAAGTCTTTAAATTTGTGACTTGCCTTTTATTATCTAAGGTTAAAAAAGTCATCTGGGAGTCTCTGTTGAGATAATTACAATTACAGATATTCAGGCAAATATTTGGTATCAGGTTTAAATGTCCTATGAGCATGAATGACAAGTAAGTGCCCCTGATGGTGCTTTCCTGCTCGCAGCATTTGTACCAGGGCACTTGCTTCCTGTTTTTAAGTTCTTAAGCCCCTTGAGTAGACAGGCTAGATATATTAAATGGTTTCCTCATTCTTGGGAGTCTACATTTGTGCCAGATATGTCTGTCCCAAGACCTCACAAGAAATCATGAAAGTGAAAAAAAATCTCAATTAGTTGACAGTTTCTTACAACATATTCAATGCCTTGTAGGAAGTTTTCTTCATTTATTTTTTTTCAGCTGTTCTGGTTATGAAATTTAGTTAATTCTGACGTTAGAATTACTGTCTTCTGAGCGTTCTGTTTTATACCTAATTACCATTACATTTGACATGTTTGTAGGTGTGGTAGGGTTGCAGGATAACTATCTCCTTCTAAAATGAAGGATTTGAATAGAGCCTTATAGATTGGTAGTTTATTCCTAGAGAATAATTTGCAGTAGAAAATAGAAGCCTCTAAACTGACAGTAACATTTGACTTTTTTTTATAAGGATCTTATTTGACCTCTGGCCTTTCATTCCATTGCCCACTCCCCTCTTCTTAAAGCTCTTTTCCCTGTAGTTTTTATGACATTTAATTATGGCTTTTTACCTCACAGTTGACAGTTTCTCACATTGCCTTTGTGAGTCTTGTCACTTGTGCTTAAAGTTGTTGAGGCTTTCCTTTGCCTTATCTACTTTGCTAAGTGCCACCTCTTCTTTAAAGCATTTCCTTTTCTCTTCTAGGTAAGAACTTCTGCTAGGTTTTTCCTCTGCTCCCACAAACCCTCTGTACACCTCTGTTACAGCCAGCCCTTAACTCTTACCCCTTCTCCATATAAAACTGGGAACTCTTGAAAGGACTCTGCCCTTGTGTGCCTTCTTTGTTTTTGTATTCTGGGTCCTTAAAACAAAGTGACTTACAGTAAGAATGCAAAATGTTAAAAAATAATAATAATAAGGCAAAATGTTTTTGGATGAAGGTGGGTAATGAAAAGTTGTACACACACAGGTATATTTTATAAATTCAATTAAATTTTGTAACTGTTTGAGTGCTCCATATTATAATAGGTGCCATAGAGAGACGAGCTTTTTGGTAATAACTACAGAGGTAATTGTAGGTTGTTGTCCTGTTTGACTAAAGGTGATTCTTCTGTTTCTTTCTAGCATACAAGACAGTATCAGGAGTCAATGGTCCACTAGTGATCTTAGATCATGTTAAGGTAATCCTGTGATCATTTAACCATTTATGTAAAAACATGGCATTAAGTCCTGTTCAATACACTTTAAATCTTAGTTATGATTTTTAACCCACTTTTTGGTCTGAATGTCAGCGCTGTATAGGGGACGAGTTTTTTTTTTTAAAGATTTTATTTATTTGACAGAGAGACACAGCGAGAGAGAGAACACAAGCAGGGAGAGTGGGAGAGGGAGAAGCAGGCTTCCTGCGGAGCAGGGAGCCCGATGCGGGCCTCGATTCCAGGAGCCTGGGATCACGACCTGAGCTGAAGGCAGACGCTTAACGACTGAGCCACTCAGGCACCCAGGGGACGAGTTTTATTTTATATTTTTATTTTATATTTTTTTAAAGATTTTATTTATTTATTTGACAGAGAGAGACACAGTGAGAGAGGGAACACAAGCAGGGGGACTGGGAGAGGGAGAAGCAGGCCTCCTGCTGAGCAGGGAGTCCGATGCGGATCCCAGGACCCCGGGATCATGACCTGAGCTGAATGAAGGCAGATGCTTAACGACTGAGCCACCCAGGTTCCCCAGGGACAAGTTTTAAATCAAAAGTCAGAAGACTGGATCCCAGTAGTGGATCAACTATGGATTCTGTTAGAATAGCTCATCTGCAAAATTAAAAAAAAAAAAATTTTTTTTTGGGGGTGTCAATCCTACCTCATAGGTTTACTGAGGAAAAACAATAATATATGAGTGTGTTTTATAACCTATAGGTTATTGTATAGCTATATGGTATCTTATGGTTCTTGTCATAGACTGCCATGTATTATAATTATTTGTTAATAGTATTTGTCTTTTTTTAATAAATTTTAAGGTCTTTGAGTGAATAAACAAAGTTACTTTTATCTTTGAGGGCCTGACACTGGTATTCAAGTAACAAATAAACAAGAACAGATTATCTCAACAGTGATTAAAACCCTAAACCTATCTCTAAACCCTAAACCTAAAGCAAAGAACAGTTTTTTACTTAGTTTGTTGTAAGCATGTTTAGTTATATATTGGTTTTTTAGCTACACCTATACATAAGAATTATAAACACTATTACTGTTATCATAGAAAAAGTGACATAGAATATAGACCATAATTGAATACCCTAGGGAAAGCCTCCTACCTGAGCTCTATGATCAAAATATCTTCAGAGAAAATAATTTATATAGTTTGCTCTCTAGAACAATAATTATATACTGGTTGATGTTGGGGTGGTTTAGGGGAAAGGCACACAATTACTAGTTTGTTGAGAAAAGTAATGATGGAAATATGTTTGGCATGTGACCCCTCTGGAAGCAGAAAATAAATGGAAAAACATTTCATAAAACAAAGGGCAAAATGCATTGTCTCTTCAGTTTTATACTAAGATTATATTACTAAGCATGACAAAGGTACCTATACAAATTAACCTCAGGGTTAAACGTAACAAATTTACCTCAAGCCAGTCTCATACTAGTCTACAATTTGATTCAAAGTCTCAATATAGTGCCCTCAGTTTGTACAAGGTTTAGGCAGGTGCCCATTAAATGTCTTGTGAAAGAGGGGAGTCTACGCTTTTATTTTTGAGGAAAAGATAGGAAGCTTTCTTTGTTTTTGTTTTTTTTTATCCTTTTATTTTTTTTCCTATAGTCTTTTTTAGATAATATTTTTGGCTCACATTTTAGGAACTTGAAACTTTTTGTTAGTAAATATGTTACTGAAAACAAAAATATTTGCATTTCTTTTTTTTTTTTAAGATTTTATTTATTTGAGAGAGCAGAGGGAGAGAGAACATGAGCAGGGGGAGGGGCAGAGGGAGAGGGACAAGCAGAGCCCAACACAGGACTCAATTCCAGGACCCTGAGATCATGACCTGAGCTGAAGTCAGCATTTAACTGTCTGAGCCACCCGGGTGCCCCCAAAATATTCACGTTTCAATTATGTTAAGCACTGAGCTCAGAACAGAAGATATGATGGGGAAAAATGGGTCTTCCCCCCAGTGGAGCATCATGAAGGGGAGAAGCAAATATGCAGATAAACACGTATCTATTTAGTAAGTGCTATGAAGGCTAAGTGTGGGGTGCTATGAGAGTCAGTAAAGAGAAGGACTTTAGAAAACATCTTTGAGGAAGTAACTTTAAGAGTGTTCAAAAAGTCTCCAGCTGAGGAAAAACTGGTAAATAAATTATATGTAGTTGTAGGAATGGTTTTATAACACCAGATTTAGAGTGTCTTTTTAACTTAAAGGATGAAGGAATAGATAATCTTACACAAATTGTGTCAGAATAGAAGATGGAGACTGCTACTCATTTCTTGTTATGAAATTGGCTTACCTTTTTTTTTTTTAAGATGTTATTTATTTGTCAGAGAGAGAGAATGAGCACAAGCAGGGAAAGTGGCAGGCAGAGGGAGAAGCAGGCTCCCTGCTGAGCAAGGAGCCTGATGCAGGACTTGATCCCAGGACCCTGGGATCATGACCTGAGCCGAAGGCAGACACTTAACCGACTGAGCCACCCTGGTGTCCCTGAAATTGGCATATTTTTAATTTCCAAACCAGACAAAGGGTGGTACTAGAAAAGAAGAAAGACAGTTATCCTCACTTATAAGCATAGATTCCAAAGTTCTTAATAAAAGTATGCTCATGTATTGGAAATTAGCAAAAATAATTATGTAAAAAAAATCAGTAGAATTATGACAAAATAGAATTTATCCCAGTAATACAAAGATGATTTGATGTTAGGAAATATATCAGTAACTTAGCTTAATTCAGCTCATTCATAAATTAAACTAGAAAGAGCTTATGGTCTTCTTGATAAATAGTATCTGATAAAGTTACTCATTTCTTAAAAAAAAGAAAGAAAAGGTCTCTTGGAAATAAAGAGTAGTAGAACAAACTTTTAACCTCTTAAAAGATACCCACCATAACCTATAGCAGACAGCATACTTAAGAAGAGACTCTGGTAACATTCTCATATAAATCAGAAACAAGAGGAGGATGCATGGTTGTTACCACCACTCTCCATCTTTGTACTTAGAACCTAACCAGTGCTGTGGGAAAAAAGAAATAAGGGTATAAAGGTATTGGAAGGGAAAAGGCACAGCTGTCATCATTTCTTGGTGATGCAGTTAACTAAGACTCAAGTCATTCAGTGGGCAAACTATTAGAAACAATGATGTAACACAGAGTTGCTGGATACGAGAATCAGTCTACAGAAATCAGGAGTATTGTATATGCCAGAATTCATTATTTACAGAAAACCATGAAACTTTGTTGAAAGACATCAAGGAAGACTTAAAATAAATGAAGACTCCATGTTCATGAATGAAAAGACTCAGAGTGGTAAATATATTGGTTCCACCAGGCAACAGAATCAGTGATAGAGAATTAAGGTTAAAGATTTGGTGCAGGCAAAGCAATTGTTATCAGTGGAGCAAAATTAAGCACCCTGAAACCAATTCTTGTCATACTGGATATGTGACTTGGTAAATGGTAAAAGCAGCGTTACAAGTCAACAGGGGACATGTGCTGCTTGACAAATATTATTGGGGGGTAATTGGCTTTCTATATGAAAAAGAATGAAAATGAGAAAAATAAAACTGCATACCACAAATAAAGCCAGTTGGATTAAAGGCCTGAACCTAAAGAACCTATTAGAAGACAAAATCGAAAACCATTTGTATGAATTTAAATTAGAAGGTTTTCCTAAACAAGATACAAAAGGCACAAATCATAAAGGAAGACAAGTCATTTTATTACTTAAAAAGTTTTGAAACTTCTTTGTGATAAGATACCATAAACAAAATTAAAAGGCAAGATACAGAGTGGAAGCACATATTTACAAAAGGGTTAATATCCAGAATCTATAAAGCTCCTACACATTAAAGAAAAAGCAGATCCATTTGAAAAGTGAAGAAGAGATATAAGCCAGTCATAGGTAATAAAGTCTGAATTGTCAGTGAACATGAAAAGCTGTTTAGTATTAGAAGTATTAGGAAAATACAAGTTGAAAAGATGTTATTTTTACTTTAACAAAATGGCAAAAATTAAAGTTCAATAATGTAGGATTGGCATAGCTATAGGGAAAAGATGATTTTGTACACTGCTAGGGAGATTGTAAATTAATACAATTCCTTTGCAGAGTAATTTGAATATTTACATAATGGGCACAGCCTGTATGTAGCTCACGACTTGGTAACCAAATACCTTGGGGAAAACACACTTGGCCTGAGGAGCCGCATGCAAGAATGCTTTTGTAGCATGTTTGTAATACCCTAAATTTGGAACAACCTTGAACTCCACTGTTAGAGAACTACTTAAATAAAATGTGTCATTTGATTTTAACTACATTTGTTTTATTTTAACATTAATTCTAAGATGCCCATTTGTTCACATGTTACCATCTCCATAATCAAGAGTTTTACAATCAGTGGTTCACCATATTTTAATTGAGAGATATTTTCCTTCACATCACTCAAAGTAGTGATGTGCTTTTCAATAGATTATGTTGATAAAATGAGGTAAATAGTACCATAACGGATCTAAAACATAAGATCAAGTGAAGAAAATGAAAAGTTGCAGGATGATATATTTCGTATGTTGCCATTTATGTAAATAAAACACTAAAATCTATTTTTGGAAACCTGCATTTTAAAATAGTAAAAGTGGAAGAGGAATATATATTTGGTTAGGAGAATTTGAGGGGGGCGCATTTATCTTATTATAATAGTGATTATTGTATTTTTAATTGGCATTTTATCCCCCTCCCCACCAAGCATACAGGTGAGTACACACACAGCCCAGAAGCAAACATCAGTTCTGAGTAGTGGGAATGTGGTTATTGTAATTTTTGTGCCTTTATTTAGTCTCAGAGTTTAAAACCTATACACAGGAGAAAAAATTGCTGCTGTTTTATGGATTTAAGACCTTTCTCTGTACCTTATGCTGTGTTTACCAAATTATATGTGCCAGTCTAAGTGTTTTAAGGACGTAGACTACCTGAAGATGTTACAAACTCTCAATATATACCTGTGTGGTTTGGCGAGGTGGGGGACGTTTTATGTGCATACATGCTATGATAGAGATAGAGCATATAGGGTAATTTGGGGAGCTTTTACATATTGGTTATTGATCCTTTATTTTTTCTGGTATAGTTTCCCAGATATGCTGAGATTGTCCACTTGACATTACCAGATGGCACGAAGAGAAGTGGGCAAGTTCTAGAAGTTAGTGGTTCTAAAGCAGTGGTTCAGGTAAGCATCACTTTCACAACCTGGCCAGTTGAACAAAAATAAGGAACACTTCTTGTCCTTTCTAGAGATCATTGAGTAAGTCTGTCTTTAGAGATTGATTACTGGCTGTGGGGAGAAAAAAATTATTTTTTCTTGTTGTCTTGCCAAATGTTAGCCATCTATATACATTCTAGTCCAGTAGCTCCACTGCCCCTGGTAAATGGCTTTTTTTTTTTTTTTTAAACAAAGCAGATAATCACATGGAAGGAGGTAGATGAAGGGCAGAATTTATAACTTATGGGATGAAACCAAAACAAGATCTAAGTCTGTTTCTTTAAATTGTCTCTTATAATACCTAGTTTTTAATGTTACCAATTATGGGAAATGCCAGTTTTCTCAAATAACATGTTCCCTTAAAAAGTAATCTAGAGCAAGGGTCAGCAGGATTTCTGTAAAGAACTAGATAGTAAATTTTTTAGGCTTTGTGGGGCCACCTAAGGTCTCTGATGCATACTCTCCTTCTTCCTTCCTTTTCCTTTTTTTTTTTCTTAAACCCTTTAAAAATGTAAAAAACATTCTTAGCTTGGTGGAGTTAGACTAGAGTCATGATCCTTGATCTAGGGGTTGGCAGTTTGGTTCATTACCATGGACATTTCTTTGTTCATTATATTGAAAATAATGTTTTACTTTATATGGGCTGAACAGACAGAAATAGTACTTAAGTACTTATGATCTAAATTCCTTTTGCCTTCTGATTACTTCTCTTTCTCACTAGGTATTTGAAGGGACATCAGGTATAGATGCCAAGAAAACGTCCTGTGAGTTTACTGGGGATATTCTCCGAACACCAGTGTCCGAGGATATGCTTGGTAAATTGGTGTTATGCATTCAGGGCAGAGATCTGTTTTCTTTTAAACATTTTTCCATGGAGTCTTTCTTAAAAATTACCTATCTGAGCCATAGTCCACTCTGTACTATCTTGTTACTGTTTCACAGGTCGGGTCTTCAATGGATCAGGAAAACCCATTGACAGAGGTCCTGTTGTACTGGCTGAAGACTTCCTTGACATCATGGGTATGATGATAAATGGGTTTCTGTGTTTTGAAGAAAATAGGCTCTGTTTTATATCTTTGTCAAAGAGTGATTTTTGTGATATAAGTAGATAACCAATGTAGTCCATATCAATTGCTTTATTATTTAATAAATAGAAATCATTTTAAAATTTTATGTAAAATATGTTAAGATATTACAAATTATCACTGGTATATCTGAAATGTAAATAGCTTTAAAATGTAAATGGCTTCTAAATTAGGATTTTTCTCTTATTTGCTATACCTTTATTTCATTTTAGGAACTTGTTCTGCCATCATATATTTTGTGAGGCTACAAAAGACTAATGGGAAATTTTCTTAAACGGTTTCAGATTTTGAAAAATAACTGATTTTTTAAGAGAAGAAAAAAATGGCTTATATGTCATAGTCTTAATGTCTTAAAATTTTCTCTTTTGGAAACGCATTAGGCCAGCCAATCAATCCTCAGTGTCGAATCTATCCAGAGGAGATGATTCAAACTGGCATTTCGGCCATAGATGGCATGAACAGTATTGCTCGGGGGCAGAAAATTCCAATCTTCTCTGCTGCTGGCTTACCACACAATGAGGTGAGAGCTAGGATCTCTTTGGTGTGAAATTTAACAAGGGAGAATTTCTAAATGCTTCACTGTTAATAAGCCAAATAAAAGGTTTTCAACAATACTTGTATCCAGTACCCTTTTCAACAATACTTAGTGTTATTGTTTATATACTCCCAGCTACATTGAATCTTTATCCAAGCCGATTTCTGTCTTCTTGCTTACTCTTACAAATCTTTACAAAAAGTACAAAGTAGCTTTTTTGGGGAAAGTCCTTTAGAACATCATTCCATTTATATAATTGCAATTCCAAAAAGTTTGGGATAAATGTTATTTTGTTGCAGAAATGTTATTTTAAATTTCAGCTCAGTTCTTTTGTACTTCTTACCAGATTGCAGCTCAAATCTGTCGCCAGGCTGGTTTGGTAAAGAAATCCAAAGATGTAGTGGACTACAGTGAGGAAAATTTTGCAATTGTATTTGCTGCTATGGGTGTAAGTATAATTTTTTTCTATTTTGGTATGACATATAAGATTGTTTATTTTTTTGGAACAATGCAGAAAACAACACATACATCATTGGATTTATTTCTAGGCAGAGAAGTTGTAACTTGGCATTTTGGGTAAACTCAGGATTAAAATTTAACATTTGACTGCAAAATTTAAGAATAATTTTCTTTATGCCCAAAGCAGGCTGTTTACCTGTTGGCTTTTGTGAAACTTTGGGAACACTTGAAACTTCAAAAGAAGGAACAATGTAGATCCATAGATTAGCGTTCATCAGAAATACTGAGAATTTTTCTTCTCCCAGCACTGATGAAATCATTGCTATTTAGGTAAACATGGAAACTGCCCGGTTCTTCAAATCTGACTTTGAAGAAAATGGCTCAATGGACAATGTCTGCCTCTTTTTGAACTTGGCTAATGACCCAACGTAAGTAAATAGAGCTGTTTCTTTCTGTTCACTCAGGCTTTAGACCAAAAATGTTACCTAAGACAAGGGAAGTGAAATGTTAGAGTGAAGGCAACATGGGGCTAGGAATGGAAGAGCTATGTTTAATTAAATTCAGCTCTACTTCTTGCTGGTTACTTGACATAGGCTCTGAAGTTCAGTTTTCTCTTTGAGAAAATACAACAGATAATACTTATCCCGTACTGTCATTGTGCATTTTAAATGAGATAATACATATAAATTACCTAGTACCCAGACCATACTCAGTAAGAAATCTAGCCACTCCCATGTTTCTTCCCTCCCTCCCTTCCTCCCTGTTTTCTCTTTCAATTTTGAGAGGAATATAGTCCTGAGAAATTGTGGGCCCATTTCTAAAATCTAACTTTGTAGCATTAAGTAGCTCTTATTATGAAAAAACATGACTGCTTACTTAAGTTATTCTTATTAAGTAATAATTGCTTTTTTATTTATTAAAATAAATAAATTGATTTATTTACTTAAAACTTAAATAAATTTCCTCTATTTATTTACAACTTTTGAAGGGAGACTATAATTTCCAGAACCATGTTGTTTTGTCTTTGGCCTTTTTATTGGAGTAACAAAGGATTTAATGTTCCATTTCAGTATTGAGCGAATTATCACTCCTCGCTTGGCTCTAACTACAGCAGAATTTCTGGCCTATCAGTGTGAGAAACATGTATTGGTTATCCTAACAGATATGAGTTCTTATGCTGAAGCACTTCGAGAGGTAACCTTTTTCTCAAAATGGGTCACTTTTCAGAGTTATGTCTGTTTACAAGTTTTCATTTTTCTGTAATCATGGTTTTTTAAGCTTCACCACTCATGTAGTAGTAGAACACCTTAATTAATCGAAAAGGAGAACACAACTTTTTTTCTGTCAACCTAGTTGAAATGATTATAGGATGAGATTTAAATTATTAGCCTAGTTACCATACTATCACATCTCTCTGCATCTAAGACTTGATTCTAAAAGGCAGCAAATGATGCAAGCTCTTTGTTCAGTTACTCTCCCAGGATGTTCTGTCTTTGTCCAGATTGTCAATTTTTAACCCTTTTCAGAATTTCATCTTTAATAATGTTAGTATTTAAATATATGAAGAGCATACTCTGACAGCACCCTTTTTAGAACTTTTTCCTTCAGAAAACTTGGTGTTTATTTAGGAACAGTGTAAATGTTCTAGCAGGTACCACCCAGAAGTTTGGGGTGTTCATTGTAATACAAGTTACTGAAATCTTGAGTAAGTTACTCTTTTAAACATGTAAGAAGGGGAAAAAAAGAAAAAAGGCTTCTGAAGGGACATGTTATATGAATATCTAGCTTCTTAAAAATCCCTGAGATCCCTCACCATATCTCACTCTGCTGCAGTGTTTTTTCAGGGAAGGACGTTTTTTTCCATCCATCACAGACCAGTAGTTTTCTAAAGTAAATTAAAATGAGTTATTAGAAAAGTGCATATTTTAAAGAAGATACACAATTTACAAGCCTGGGATTTTTTTTTTCCGCTAGATTTCAACAAACAAAATTATTCTGTCAGATTGCCATTAGAGTTTTTTTTTTTTAATAATATAGTTTTATTTTATTTTTTTTTAAAAATTTATTTATTTGAGAGAGAGAGAATGAGAGACAGAGAGCACGAGAGGGAAGAGGGTCAGAGGGAGAAGCAGACTCCCCGCTGAGCAGGGAGCCCGATGTGGGACTCGATCCCGGGACTCCAGGATCATGACCTGAGCCGAAGGCAGTCGCTTAACCAACTGAGCCACCCAGGCGCCCTGCCATTAGAGTTTTTAAATGCTTATCCTACTTTGTGTTATCTCATTGCCCATTCATAAAAGTTGGTCTGCAGACCACACTTTGAGTAACACTGCTATAGCATACTCTTTTGGAGGTGCCAAAGTAGCACCTAAAAGTTGGGCTTAATGCTTTAGGGTTCTTGGTGATTGTAGATTAACATTATATATTAATGTATTATATAATATAATTTACATATTATATATAATATATAATTAATATATATAACCTAATATAAATTATAACTTTTTTTACTTTGCACAATGAATGGACTCCTGGCTCTGTGATCTTGGGAAATTATTTAACTGACCCTTGAGCCCAACTGTAATTGGGGTTAACAGCATTACCTTCCTCATAGGATTGTTGTGAGGATTAAATTAAATATGTAAACTGCATCAAATGATTCCTGGGATGTATTTCCTTCTCTTTTGACCTTTTTACATAAATATGGCTTATATAAATAATGGCATGATTCATGGCATGAAATAGATCTTGTGAACTAAGAATGTTCTCTTAGTTTTAAAATAACTTCCTTTGATTTATAAAATTGCAAGCAGATTTTTTTTTCTAGCAAGCTAATTAAAGATTTGCATTATGGTGATATGATTGTAGCAAAAAACTTTTGGTCCCCAATTGTCAACATTTTTGTTGCAGAATAATCTGAACTTGTGTTGCTAGACTTTTAAATCATCTTCCAGAGACAGTATTTAAAAGTAAAATTACAAAACTTTGTAATTGGGTATGTTTAAGCAAATGTATTCTAAGCTTTACTTTTCATATTCTGGTATGTGACATTCTCCTCCTTGATTTACTGTCAGGTTTCAGCAGCCAGGGAAGAGGTTCCTGGTCGACGAGGTTTCCCAGGTTACATGTATACAGATTTAGCCACAATATATGAACGCGCTGGCCGAGTGGAAGGTAGAAATGGCTCCATTACTCAAATCCCTATTCTCACTATGCCTAATGATGGTAAGTTTTTGGTCTTTGGATTATAGCAGACGTAATTATTGTAAGGACTTGATTCTGAGAACATCTTACCTTTTTGAGTTGAAACTCTTTTTTTTTTTTTTCCAAGTTTTTACTAAAATTCCAGCCAATTAACATACAGTGTAATATTAGTTGCAGGTGTAGAATTTAGTTATTCATCACTTACAGTACCTGGTGCCCATCACAAGTGCACTCTTTAATCCCCATCACATACTTAACCCATCCCCTCACCCACCTCCCCTCCAGCAACCCTCAGTTTCTTCTCTGTAGTTAAGAGTCTGTTTCTTGGTTTGCCTTTTTCCCCTGTGTTCATTTGTTTTGGAGTTGAAATTCTTTTGAGGGTTTATCCTTTAAGAGTTTACCTTAACTAGGTGATTTGTATCTAAATGAAATTTTTCATTTGTAAACTGCCCATAATAATCATCCTTCTGTAGAAGAAGAAAAACAATTTTCTTTGTAATTAGAATTTTCAATTTTCATTTATTAGGTTACTATTGAGTGTCTGCTATTTGTGGAACACTGATCCAGATATAAGGAAATTCTTTTTTCTTTAATTCACTCTCTAATGTAAATTACTCGATTTTTTGGATTGAGTTGGGTATTTCTTATATACATGCACCAATAAGTTAAAGTAGCATAAGTGCCAAATGAAGAGCACAAATAGTAAATGCTGCAGGACTTTCAGGACAGAGTGATCACCAGAGGCTGGTTAAAAATGACTCCGTTTTACTTTGCATGTGAAAGCACACAGTGCAGTACCTGTTTGAGTGTATGCTCGGGGGTGAAAAAAGTCAGTAGTCCTCTTCTATTACTGCTTTTTTGTCCTGATCTCAGTGTTTAAAAAGCTATTTTACAAGGTATTTTCAGAAATAGTAATAACTCACTGTAATTGAGCACTGTTTTCAGTGCTTTATAAATATTACCTCATTTGATCCTCATAGCAACTTTGAGGTAAATGCTCTGCTCTGAGTCACAGGAAGGTAAAGTGATCTATTGAGGTTAAGAAGTGATAGTTTTAGAACCCAGACAGTCTGAATTCATAATTCACACTGTACTGTCTCTGACATGAAAATGTTTTATTCCAAGAAAGTACCTATAAAATTACTTTATGTAATTTAACCAACTTAGAAACGCCTTGCTTTGTAGAACTTTCTTGGTGCTGCCTGCATAGTGGTGTTTTGCTTATCTAACATTCTTATACTTGCTTATGAACTAAGAAGTTCTCTCAGTATATGTTAAATTGGTAAACCTCTGCCAGAGAACTTTGTGTTTAAAATGGAGTTTTATTTATATTTTGGGGGGAAATAACTAGGAGAAACGGTACTTTTTCTGAATGTAGCTAATTTACCTTATGTGCCAGTACATGTCTAACTGCTGCAACTCAGTAAATGAAACCATCCAATATGATAATCGCCAGCTACATTTGGCTATTTGAATTCTAAAGTTCATTAAAATTAGATAAAATTTGAAATAAAGTTTTCGCTTACAATAGCCGCATTTCAGATACTCAATAGCCACATTTGGCTGGTGGGCTACCATATTGGACAGCACAGATACAGAACTTTTCTGTCATCACAAAAAATTACTTTAAAGAGCACTGTCTTATATAATTCTATAGGTAATGCACACTGACTTCCTGTGATTTGTTTATATGATATGGACACTTTAACTAATGTCAGATGTCTTCCTCTGGTAGATATCACTCACCCTATCCCTGACTTGACTGGATATATTACAGAGGGGCAGATCTACGTGGACAGACAGCTGCACAATAGACAGGTATTTGACATTTAAGCAATGCTGTAAAGCTTACACATCTACTCTTCAGTTAATGTTTAATGATAGTGACTTTGACTTTGCTCTTAGGAATTATTTTGTTAGAAAATATCAGCTTGTTTTCATACGGTTATATAATTGTCGTCTCTGTATCCCAAGATCCTGTTGTAAGAGTGCCAGTATTTAAGATTTAAGTTTCCACTTTTCTTCATTGTGCCTTAAAATGGAGTCAGTGGTCTCAAAGAGCTTTTTGGGATATTCTATTCCATAATAATATCTACCAATCTTATTAGTAATACAGAAATACGTTTTTTTTTTTTTTATTGAAGTATAATTGACATATTAGCTTTAGGTGTACAAAATAATGATTTTATAGTGATACATATTGCAAAATGATCACTGTAAGTCCAGTTAACATCCATCAATATACATAATTACAAAATACTTTTTCCTTATGATGAGAACTTTTAAATCCACTCACCTAGCCACTTTCAAATATGCAATACAGTATTATATGTACTATAGTCACCATGCTCTGGATTATATCTTTATGACTTAATTCATTGTGTAACTGGAAGTTTGTACCTTTTGACCCCCTTCACCCATTTGCCCAGCCCCCATCTCAGGCAGCCACCTGTCTACTCTATCCATAAACTCATGGGATTTTGGTTTTTTAGGTTGCACATAGAAGTGAGGTCATAATAGTATTTATGTTTTTCTGTGTAACTTAATGTCACTTAGCATAATCCCCTCAAGGCCCATCCATGTCGGTAAATGACAAGATATGTTTTTTTTTAAATGACTGAATAATCAAAAAAAGAGTGATGGTTCTGTAACAGATGCTGGCTTCTAATATCAGCTTTTAGGAGGAATTACTTACTGTTAATCTTTTTACTTGGTTTGTGATATATGAGTCAGAGCTCAGAGGCTGTTTAGATTTGATACTCCAGGCAAATGTTGAAAATCTAGTTTTTCAGTATCATCTTGTACTGTTTTTTGGAGACTTCACTTTCTGAGTTTGGTTCTCAAAAGAAATAGTATGCCATGAAGTTTCACTTTATTTTCTAACTAGGAGAAGATATTAGAACTCCTCTAGGAAATAAATAGAAGTTTTATGTAATTTAAGGGATAATAATGAGCTTCAAAATGCTTCTTTACTACTGGTAAATCTTGAATTTTGTACTTAAATGTATTTTTTCTCTCATGTTCTATGCAAGATTTACCCACCTATTAATGTGCTGCCCTCATTATCTCGGTTAATGAAGTCTGCTATTGGAGAAGGTATGACCAGAAAGGATCATGCCGATGTATCTAACCAGCTGGTATGTATATCCTCTCAAGGGTGGTGTTTAAAGAAATGAACACCTTTCTTGGTCCATTCTTTTTGCTGTTTTATACCTCTTATCTTTCTCCCATATCACTGTACTTATCCCCCATCCAAGTAGAATTTTAGTATAGGTTACATGTGGAAGATACAATCATTCATTAGAACCAAACCCAGTCTTCTTTTTTTTATAAGGATAGAGGCTGATAACCAAGATTAAAAATCATTTGCTTGAAACCCACATCTAATGCTATACAAGATAGTTTCTAAATTAAAAACAAGCCATAAGGCCATTTTAGGTTTTTATTAGTAACCATAATAATAATTACAGAATATTCCTAAAAAGATACTCGAATTTCTTACTTAAGAAATTAAGCAATCATCAGAACACTCAGGGATACAGCTTTATATATTCTATGAAATCCTTGGTTTCTGTAGCATTTTTGTTTTTTGTTTTTAGATTTTATATATTTATTTGACAGAGAGAACCAGAGAGCACGAGCGGCAGGGTGGGGCAGAGGGAGAGGGAGAAGCAGGCTCCCCACTGAGCAGGGAGCCCAGTGTGGGGCTCAATCCCAGGATCTCGGGATCACGACCTCATCCGAAGGCAGACTCTTAACCGACTGAGCCACCCAGGCGCCCCATAATCCTTGGTTTCTGTAGTTGTATGAGATTGTACACCAAGCACAAATAAACAAGAGTACCTTTGACCTTAAAGTAAAAAATGTAAATCTACTACCGCAATCATTTGTCTTGAACTTCGTTCGAGTTGGATTTCTCTGTGGTATGAGTTCTGACTTCCAAATGCTCTATAAAATGCAAGCTCATTAACATATTGAGGAAGTATATTTTTTAGTGTTAGTAGTGCCTGTGGACTGCATGCCTGAAGACTCCTTTCTCAATGAGACTACTTTATAATGAAATCGGATAATTTCATAGGAACTTTATGTGAATTTTGTTTGTAAATAACGTAGAATTCCTTCTGTGGTCTCTTATGAAGATAGCTACAGAAATACTCTTAATTTATAGCCCAGATTACTTTTAACATTTATAAAATCTTATCTGTGTTCATATAAATATTTTTTTTCTCTTTAGTATGCATGTTATGCTATTGGTAAGGATGTACAAGCCATGAAAGCCGTTGTTGGAGAAGAAGCCCTAACCTCAGATGATCTTCTTTACTTGGAATTTCTGCAGAAGTTTGAGAGGAACTTCATTGCTCAGGGTAAGATGACTATTTTTTTACAAACAAAATTTTGAAGACTTCTTTCCCACTCTGAGAGAATTTACATTGATCTTTACATGATTTTCCTTCTGATTAGAGAAGAGGTTCTTCCAGCTGCCTGTCATGTCTTTTTGCACTTAGCCCTCTGGCTCCTTCCTCTGTCTTCAAGTCCATTATCCATTTAGCTCCCATCTGAATTTTTCCCTTCCTTACACCTGGCCTTCTGCTCTGCTGCCTCCATTGCTGGTCCTCTTCCTCCTCACCTCTCTGCAATGATCTCCTCATGCTTTGGGAGTTTGGGGCTTTTGTGATTCACTTAATTTCATCTCCTCTTCTAATTTTGTATCTTCCTGCTCCTTCATTGTTTATGTTCTTAAAGGTCTAGCTCCCTGTTCTTTCTTTGCTTCCCCCTTTCTCCCCCAGCTTTGACGTTTTTCCTCTGCTCTTGACTAAATTGCTGTGTATGACCCTTATCCTTTTTCTGAAGCTCCAAATCCCACATTGCCAACTAGGATACTTTTGTTTATGCTGCCATCTCCTCAGGCTCAGCATGGTCAGAACCCAAAGTTTTTTTTTTTTTTTTTTTTTAAGATTTTATTTATTTATTTGAGAGGGAGAGAATGAGAGACAGAGAGCACAAGAGGGAAGAGGGTCAGAGGGAGAGGCAGACTCCCTGCCAAGCAGGGAGCCCGATGCGGGACTCGATCCCGGGACTCCAGGATCATGACCTGAGCCGAAGGCAGTCGCTTAACCAACTGAGCCACCCAGGCGCCCCCCAAAGTTGTTTTTTTTAAGCTGACTACCTGCCTAGCAATTCCCTTTTCAGTTTGTCTACCTCTTGCATGAGCATTGTCTTACTTAGCCCAAGCTCAGTAATTGGGCATTATTTATAACTATTCATTTATTCTCCAGTGACCAGATATTTACCAATTTCTGTTGTTCTTATTTAGAATATCCTATTCTGGTTTCATTTCTATTACAGTACCTTAGTCCAGTGTTTCTCAAATTTTAATATGCTTTTGAATCAACAGGAGATCTTGTTAAATTGCAGGTTCTGATTCAGTAGAACTGGATGGGGCCAGAGATTCTTCATCTGGACAGGTTCTTGGATGATGTGGAAAGCTACTGATCTCTGACCAACTTTGAGTCTTAAGGCCTAGTCCAAACCCTTGTCCCATCATCTCGGTCATTAGTGCCAGCTTTTTCACCACTCTTCCCGACTCCCTCTATCCCTCTGATATTTGCCAGAATAAATTTATTACTAATTGTATTGATTGTCCCTCTAGTAAAAAGGCTGTAACGGTTTTCATTACATAGCACATGTACAATTTTCAAGCTGTTTTGATTGGTCTCCCTTGCAACTATTTCTGACCTCAGTGGTGCTCAACACAGATATGTTAACTTTGGAATAATGCATCACGCACACTATACTCTTCTATTTATCTGATGCATTTCTTAGTAACATCAAACCCCCAAAAATAATGTATAATTTTTTTAGTGCATAACCATAATACCTTAAAAAGATAAAAAATGAAGTTCTTCTGGTAGAGAATATAACCCAGAAATCAGCCACTCTGATTCCTTAGTTAAGAAATCAGATTTATTTGCAGGATAAGAATGACTCTACTACTAAAAATAATTAGTAACAACTTTGGAAAACAACTGACCTATTCAAGGTGTTCAGTTGACTTTTAAGGTTTTCTAAGTGTCTGTACTACCCTCCCTCACGTTCATCCTCTGTTGCTGGAAAAGCGCATTTCTCAATAATCCATAGACAAAACACTGGGTCTAGTTTCCATTGCTCCAGGTATTTAGATCCTACCCAGTTGTCCACAGAGTTGTCCCACACATGCTAGATTGCCCACTGCCTCTAGCCTGCAGGCCTCTCCCTTTTTTCTGATTCCTGACGGTGCTTACTCTCTGTACCCTCACTTTACACATTCGGTTGCATCCAGTGTTAGGAGACCTAACTGCTTTGTGTCTCTCTCTGTCTCTCTCTCTTTTTTTGGTGATACTTGATGCTCACAGTCGTCATATAGTGAAATAAATAATAACACTGAAAAGTTGGAAGTAGTTTGCCTTTATTCATTCGACTTCAATTTTTTCTAAGGTCCTTATGAAAACCGCACTGTCTATGAGACTTTGGACATTGGCTGGCAACTGCTCCGAATCTTCCCCAAAGAAATGCTGAAGAGGATCCCTCAGAGCACCCTGAGTGAATTTTACCCTCGAGACTCTGCAAAGCATTAGCTGCTACTTCATCGCTGGCTTGATACACTTGTGAAATATTGGTTCTGTTTTCTTTATTCCTTGTGCACTCCCCCATTCCCCCATCTTTGTGTTGAAGTTTACCTTGTTACCCTGTAATTAAAAACAAAGACTAGGTAACATATTGTGCCAGTGTTGCAATGTTTTAAACTTCTAACAGACTTTAAAATATCCCCTGTTGAGAAAACCTGGATTATCAGTGCTCTTTTTACAGTAGCTGCAGGGATGGAGGTGAAGTTTTCCTACAGATATATGTGTTTGTACATAGTGGTGTAGTTGCCTAATAATGTCTTCATTATATGGGTCTCCTCGACCTTCCCTCTCAGCCCCCTCAAGAGTATCACTGTCTGAAGTGACAATGCTTTGATCTCCAATTTAGAGCCAGGATCAGGTCTAAAAGAAGCCTCCTCTCTGAAGAGCCAGGGGCCTCTTCGCTGCGCATTTTTTTTGGACTGTTGCTGTGCCCACAGGTCTGTGCTGCTGCTTCAAGCAGCTGGTTTTTACTGTCCACCTGCTCTGTCCTCTAATGACTAGATTGGAAAAGGAGTTTTCCTTTTTCTCTTTAGTCCTTACGAGTCAGGACTCCTGTGTCTTACTGTTCCTCCCCCCACCGCCCCCCCCATAACACAGAGTCCTGCAGCTTTCGCACAGCTGGCTTTGATTTGACGGTAGTGAGATGCCTTGTCTCGATGATCCTTACTGGGTTTGCCTGCATCCCTGCAGAGGAATCATAATTAAAATAACTAATAGAACCGTTGCTTGGAAGGGGGGCTACGATAAAAGAGGGGAGAAAAACCCATATCCATTCTCCATTCTGACATGCTAACAGTGGTTTCAGCTTCTGAAGTGTTGACCAGATGCTGAGGGCAAGGTGGGGAGGAGAAAGCTCTTGTGTGTATGGATATTTTAAACTCTGTTAGAGAGCAGCCTTTGGAAGATCCCCTATTTGATCCCGTTTTCTGACCCCTCTCTGCCTTTTCAGGGTAATCTTGCGGCACAAGTGATAGCATATAAAAGCTTTCGCCTTTTGATTCTCGGTCCTTTTTGCTGTGAGTCCTGCGCGATCTTCTCTGCACTGCTGCCATGTCTACTGTTTGGTCTCTTTGTTACTCGGTGCAATAGCAACTTCTCTGTGCATTCCGTCTTTCCAGTTGTGTAAAGTAGGGGGGGTCGGGGGGAGTCAGCATGATTATATTTTAATGTAGAAAATGTGACATCTGGATATAAAATGAAAATAAATGTTAAATTAAATGGAAGTTACCTAAAGTGACTCTGTATCTTCTAATCAGAAAAGCAATATCAACAAATGGATATATAATATATAATAATACACTTCTTTGATTTACAAGTTTTGAACATCATACCCAGTGTTGTGAACCAGCCCCCCAAGTTACAGGGTCATGGCCCAATTTTTATATCCTTCTATCTTCAGGCTGCCCTTTCTACCCTTTCAAGCGCTTTCCACAGTAATACATCTTTCAACATACTGTATTTTTTCCAAGCTTGAGAGTTACTACGGGTGTTGTATAGCATTCTTTGTTTCAAACCTATCTACCAATGAATGATAGAGGATGATAAATAGAAAAAGAAATACATACTGAAGCAAGCCGAAACTTGCTTCAATTAAAATCTTAGATGTCCAGAATATGAAAACATGCTGGTTAAGGACCAGGGTGTGGCATCACAGAGAACTTCCATTTCTCTCCCCTCTTCAATTCAAGGCAACTTTTAGGAGATGTAGAGCGAGAGGCTCAATCAAGCGAGAACTAGGTAGACCTGTGTTCTAGTTCTGGTTCTGACAGTAAATATAGGACCCTGTTCAGTCTTTTAACAAATTTGAGTCTGTTCGCCTACGTTCCTTTTAAGGTTATTAGAAGTACCAGAGATTTTGTGTACTAGACAGTGTCTAGTACTAGTATTCCTTTTCTAACTAGACACTGCCCGATCTATGGTAGGTACTCATAGTAGGCTGCTTTTATTAATAATAAGGCAGATTTGACTTATTATTCTTATATAATACTTAGGAATAGTTGACTTAGTAGCACTCTTGTTACTTAATTTTTAGTGGAAACATTTTCTTAACATACCTTTTCATACCAGCGACAAGACCTAATTAAAGGACCAGTTAAAATGAGGCTTTAACATGGATTCTACTGTGATTACATCATTTAAAAAAGGAAATATTTCAGTCAGCCTAAAATACCTGGGAAGAGAAAAAGTATCTTCAAAGGTCAGGCTAACTGATTGACTCATTAAACATTTATTACTTGCGATTGACTGTCACTTCAGTTTGTGAGATTTCATGTAAGTGAAAAAATGTTTTCAGACTAATGTAATAAATACCTCACTGAGCTGTTTTATTTTCAGATGTCTGAGGTCAACAAAGCATTGTGTGCTTTTAAGATTTTCTAATTGTTCACACTAGTAAGGGAAAGTTAGCTTAATCTATAAACAACAGAAAATAGTTCTCCAGACTAAACTAAGTATACCATTTGTAGACTGTGAGAAAAACTTAGCAAGGCAATTCTCGAGGGAAAATGATCTTTTGGGGAAAACGTTAAGTACAAAGAAATGGGTTTTAAAAATGAAAGTTAGGTGCCTTCCTCAGCTACCAACTGTAGTTTTATTCCAAACCCTTTTACCAGGTTGGGGTTGAACACCTGCCTAGTGCTTAAGTGAACTGTGTAGTGTCCTTAGCTGCCCCCTCCTCTATATAAAGCCCTGCAGTGGCAACAGTGAGCAGGTGACTTGATGTTTAGAAACAGTGAGAAATCTCTTTCAGTGACTTATCAGTCCCAGAGCTTTGTATCCTCAGCAAGAGTGGCAAAACCTGCCTGAAAAACTTAATAAATGTTTTCAGACACCTGGACAACCTATCTGTCCCTGATCAGTCTGCCGCAGTTCCTGAGGAAGGGAAAAGAGTCTCTGCCTGTGGCTATATCTGAGGTTGAAGACACAAAGGAACAACACCTCCAGTTGTCTGGTTCCCTTTGTTAGAAGCCTGGGGGTCCACTAGTCTAGAACAGAACATACGGCCATTTGCTGTGATGAGCAGCTGTAAGTAGTGCACATGTATTTGACAGACCACTTTCCCAAAGGATTGCATCTCCAAACTCCAGAGCATTTTATAAATGTAATAGATTTGTGACTTATTCAAGTTCAAATAAGGAATGGCGAACATGAGCTAGAACCTGGGCCTTTCAAGTTAGTCTAGTGCTCTTTCCATAATGTGATGTTAACCAAGTTCACTTCATAAACTGAAATGGCATCCACAGATTTGGACTACTCTCTGGAAACCAGGATTTTATATTGTGACTAGAGTTCCAATACTCTATGGGACTTAATGGTGTGGTGAATGTGAACAAAAGACCCTAAGGGGCTAGGGTCCGGAATTTCAGGGCTCACACCAAAAAGTTAAGCTTTTTTGAGGGGAGGTAAGACAGGGCTGGCTCTATGTGCTGACCATAACCTCAAGAGCGTCTTGACTACTTTTAAGTAGTTGTATTTTTCACTTCCACAAGAGGGCAGCACCTCTTAACAGCCCTGCCCTGACTCAACTGTCCCCTCCAGAGATGGGAACACTTTTCAGCTGCAGCAGCAGGACAGTCAATGATTCACTGAATCACATGGTGTTTTGGGGGGCTACACATTAGCCTGGGGGCTATAAGGGACCATGTTGTCATAAAAATAAACCAAAATTGGTGTCAAGAGCCCTGGACTGGACTCAGAAGTTCTGGGTTAGAAGGATTTCAGAGGTCCAACTCTGCTGATAATTGAAGGCCCTTTTAAACATTGGAAACATGGAAATCTGGTTCTGGTGAACATGGAACTGTCTCAGGAGGCATTCTACTTCAAGAATTAACCTCTGATGGTTGGGGTGTTCCCAAGTCAAGGTAAAATGCTCTATAACTTTACCTTTTTATTTAAACCTTGGCCTGTCCCCCAGGGCTCTAACATGTGACAACCCTACACTGCTTTGAAGATTGTTGCCACTTCAAATTTTCCTACTTTTCCCCTTACTTTACCGGTGATGGAATTTTTCACCTCTTCAGTAACTGAATAGGATTAGGACCCATATCTAAACTTCTGGAATAGGAATCTTTGTACTTCTGTTATTAGCATGAAGGAGAAGTTCTCGAAAACATGGAGGCTCAGCCCATGAGAATCAAGTACTCTCCCAAGCATATAGCTGGAACCGAAATCATGGAAACACTGTACATGGTCTTTGGGACCAACTCCCATTGAGGCTAGGACTCTGATTCACGCTTAGGTTACTGGAAATCTCAATATGCTCTGAAGTAAGACATTCTATTCTCTGGTTCTATTGTACTTTCCCCTAGGATCTGCTTATTCAGTAGCTCTCAGGTGGAACTCAAGCACTGGGGAAGTTTCATTAATGGTTTACCTAATAGACACTCATTGTACAGATAAGACTCAAAAAGTACAGATAAGTACATAGAAAGAATCCCATAATCCTACCAACTCAGAGAAACCTTGTTTGTCATGGAGAGTCCCCTAACAATCCCCTTGCCAACTGTGGCTTCGCCCACTTCATCTTGTTAAGCCAAAACCCATGGCAATTTTGGCTTCTTCCTCCCACAGACTCGATCAGATTATGGGAATCAAGTCAACAAGCGGTGTGGTTAAGCTACAGACTCTTCGTACCTACACTTACAAAACAGCTATATGTTTTAATCTGAGTGGTATCTGAGTTAAAACAACACAGCTCATGTAACACATAATTTCAGATAAAGTTCTTTTGTTCGGATTTCTTCTACGACTGTGAAGGGAATTACGATTCCCTGGAGGTACTTCTTAAAAGCCCCTTCACATCAGTCCACTACTTCTGTCTCCTTCAACTGCTTTGATCAAGGTTGCAGGCAGGTGTGAGGAAACTAGTTTCCATTATGCTGCTTTCTATGCTTCTCTTCCCCTTTCCCATCCTGACACCTCAGGAACTGGAGGGGCCAGGCTGAACCCTGTGGGAGGGCAAGGAAGGAGAACGGGCTGAGGTGTGAGCAGAGCTAGAAGCCCCCACCCTACCTGAAGGCAGAGGTAGGGTAAGGGCTGAAAGGTTTGTATGCTCATTTCTGGGCCATCTAGAGAGTAACTTGGCCCAAGAAGTGTACCCCTGAGTGCTTCAACAATGCCAGTTACCTGTGTGTTTGGCCAAGGATTCTGAAAGATAAAAAAACAACAACACGAGTGTGGAAGATGTTTTAAGCCAATAAGGGTTGGCATGGAGAAATTTAATCACAGGTTCAGGCTGCACACCATGGTTTACAGGAGAATCTTCTTTGACAGATCATTACCCGAAGCACTGAATGTGCCCTGGACCACTGCAGGTCATACAGGAGAATGGTTAGTCGTGTGTGCGCGCATGCGTGTGTGTGTGTGTTTTAATAGCAGCTGTATTGATACGTAATTTACATGCCATAACAATTCACCCATTCAGAGCATGCCATTCAATGTTCTTAAGTATAGTCACAGAGTTGTGCAACCATCACCACAATTTTACACATTCTGATATTTCCCCCCAAAAATCCTGTATCAATTGGAAGGCACTCCCTATTTTCCCCCAACCCTATCAGTCCCTATGGGTTTGCCTGTTCTGGACATTTTACATAAATGGAATTACATAATATATGGTCCTTTGTAACTGCTTCTTTCACTTAACCTAATGTTTTTAAGGTTCATCCATGTCTAAGCATGTATTTTGCTTCATTTATTTTTATTACTGGATAATATTCCATTGTATGGATCTACTACATTTTATTTATCCATTCATCAGTTGAGGGACATTTGGGTTGTTTCCACTTTGTGGCTTTTCTAAATAACACTGCTATGAACATTCATTGTACAAGTTTCTATGTAGACATTTCTCTTGTGTATATATCTAGAAGTAGCATTGCATTGCTGAGTCATGTGGTAACTCTATGTTTAACCTTTCCAGGGACTACCAAACTGTTTTCCAAAGCAACTGCATCATTTTACATTCTCACCAGCTATGTGTGAGGGTGGGATTTTTTTTTTTTTAATGCCAAAGAATTCAGTTTGCTTGAGAAGCAAGTAACTTCTAGAACTCGGAATTTACTGTGCTTTTAAAGATGTATTTAATCCCCCTTTAAAAAAAAAATTAGACCTTTACTTACTATGAGATCAAGTGCTTAAATACAGTCCAAACTAAAGAGAGATAAACGCTGAATCCTGCCGTTTTACGTAGTTGCCTAGGAAACTGCACTTACCAAGCATTCAGACAGTTTGATGACTATATAACACTTTATCATAAATAGACCGTATTTCCTCTATTGTTTAACACTCAGGATAGTTTTAACTTTCACTTATGCTGGGATGAATTTGTTGGCATATAAATAATTGCCTGTATTCTGGGATATTTACTGAAGAGATTTCCATAAGTATAGGAAAAAGAATACTACTAAAGCTCTTGACTGGTATTGGCACCATGTGTTTAAAAAATATTTATGACAACTTATGGTCCCACCATCAATGTATGAGTATTCATTTCATTGTGCCCTCACCAGCACTGGGTGTTCTTTCTTGCTAAACAGAATCAAAACCAAAACCTTAATTTTATTAAGAAAAAAATTCCATTAAAGTAACATACATAGAAAATTACATAAATCATTAATGTATATAGCTTGATGAATTTTCACAAAGTGAATACACCTATATAACCAGACACATCTCAACAGACTGGAAATTTCCAGCACCTCAGAAGTTACTATCATGTTCCCTTCCAGTGACCCAACCATTCCCCACTCCCTCCCCAGGGAAATCCCTATCCTAACTTCTGATACCATGAAGTGGGGGAAGCTTTGCTAATTTAATGCATTAAAAAAATGCATAATAGTTGAAATAAATCAAGTTACCACAGAATTTCCAACCTTTTTAGCCATTTGTGTTTCTTTTAGAAATCTAGGGCCTATACTTTGCAAAGATATATTTATTTTAAGGTCACCAGTTGGGTGGGGAACCAAGGAGCCCACATGATTTCTAAATCCCAGGATCTCAGATTTGACCTGGGCCAGTGTGCCATGCTTCTTGTGCCCTGTATCCCTCTTGGGAATCCAATGGGACTTCCTTATCATCTTGCATAGGTAGTGAGGGCTTTTTCCTGCCCCTCATATATCATCAGACCAATCTCCGGAGAATGCCCCTCCAGAATTCTAAGCCAGCAACAGAACTTTCACACAATCAATGAAACATTTTACCCGAGACAAGACCACTGATCAATTTTTCTATAAGTGGTGAACTTCTTTCTAGAATAGGATAGAATAAGTATCTTAGGAAGCCGTTGCTCTTTCCCCCACAGACCTGGGCAGGAGCCTGGAATGGGAGAACTCCTGTTTTTCCAGGTCTGGGGACACAGGATACTTTTTTCAGAAGATTCTCCAGCCCTGCCTTCTCTGCTCTGTTTCCTGGGCTTCCTCTTACACTGACACCCAAGAATTATCATACCAGAAGTGATGGCGTCACAAATTCAAGAGATTGGCACACTTCTCTGCTGCTGCCATGTAAAGAGAAGGAGTAAGGAACATAGGGTTTTCCTCAGAAACTCTTGGAAGATCCAAGTGTATTGCTGTTTTCAGCACTATCTCCCAACCCCACTGAAACCCACCATATCCTAATGTTCTTTACAACTATCCCAAGATAGGCCAGGGTAACACTATTCCCTTTTATCCAAGAAGCAGGGAAGTCAAATAATTAACTGGATTTGCTGGTAGAACAGAGACTGGAACGCAGGGATCCTGAAATCTTAGCTGTGTGCCCTTCTTCTGTACCTGTGCTGTGGTTAGGAAGTCCTCAGACTCTGGCAGCTGGATGTGGATGATCATGGTTGTGGGAGAACAACAGGCCCAAGAGGAAATCTATGTTCTACCACCAAATTATGATAATTTGGGGAAGTTATTTACCATCTCTGACCCTGTTTATCATATAACGGGGGACAATACCTACTCTAAACTGTTAGATTAAGTGAAAACACCACCAAATATCTAGCAGAATATCTAGGTTTAAATCCTTGCTTTGCCTCTTTCTTATTGATTGAAATATTGTTTAAGCTCTGGCCCTTCATTTTTATGTCTATAATAATATGCCTTTTATTTAAAAAAAAAGAAAAGAGAAGAGAACATATTTTATTGATGATCAACTGATTCACAGTTATGGAGAAATGTAATGCCCACACCTCAATGAATAAATCAGTTAATTTTAGATTCCTCAACTATAAATCAATCTGAGCAGCAGTCATCCCTATAATCATCAGGTGGTAATAGAAATCAAAAGTAAAAGAAAACCACTTTATAATGCATGATCTCAAAACAAGGTAGAAATATTAAGACTTCATGTTTCTTAAAGGAGTTTGTGATCTTAAGCCTCAAGTGTTCAGAGGAAGCTAACATGTCTCTTGTATGGCTAGTAAGATACTTTCCATTTTATTAATGTCAGCACTGAAGCTAGATGTTAAGTAACGTGCCCAAGGTCACATAGATAGCACACGATTGACCTGGGTTTAACTCACAGTTTGTTCTCCAAAGACAATGTTTTTTAGGATAAGAAGGTCATGAACAGGATCTTAAGTCTTATTAGAGAAATGAGACCTTGAACCGTAAAGGTGAGTCATAACGAGTTTCTCAGTGGGCTACCAGGATTGTATTCCTAAACAAAATGGGTTGAGGGAAGAGGGGGTCAGGACTGGCAACTTCTGCCAAAGAGCAAAACAAAATAGCACATAGTGACTCTGTACTGCCTTCTCTCCCCACCCACCACCACTGCTCCCAACCAGATCAGCAGAGAGACCTCAAGAGAGCTGCCATGGGGGTGGCAGCATGGGACCTGGGAAATCCGACTATCCCAGCGACCAAGAAGACCTCTCATCTTTGCTATGTGATACCCACCAAGGACCAGCTCTCAGAGGACAGAGGTGGCAGTGACTAGGGAGCCCTCACAGCCTC
Organism: Eumetopias jubatus; assembly: GCF_037043125.1. Taxonomy (NCBI): domain Eukaryota; kingdom Metazoa; phylum Chordata; class Mammalia; order Carnivora; family Otariidae; genus Eumetopias; species Eumetopias jubatus. The sequence goes on from NW_028274808.1 coordinate 42,035,972, forward strand.
AGGGCAAGATAGGATCCTGCAGCTTCTGAGGGGCCCAGGAAGGTACAGCAGCCGATATCAGCTCCAGAAAGCCTTTACCCTACAGGCTCCAGAGAGTTCCAGTGGCACATCCCTGTCCCCTCCAAGAGAGGGTGCCCTGCCCCAAGAAGTTCTCAGAAGGCAGCCTTGGCACAGCCCCAGGCAGCAGTTGGACATGCCTGAGAGAGGGAGCCCCAATCCCAGCTCTGGCTAGGTCCTTAGACCACAAGCCCCAGACACCACTGCTTATGGTTTGATCATCAAAGATGTCAAATGTTGGGTGGACCTTGCACTTCAGGTGATGCCTGGTTCAGCCTCAGGTTGGGAGCTGTTAGGGGACCATGCCCTGTTAACCTCAGCCAAGACAGATCTGCACTCTGGCCCTGAAAGAGGCAAGTGACCCTGCCAAGTAGTAAAGTGACCAGCGCAGAGAAGAAACAGACGAAGGGGATGGAAGGAGGAAGAAGGAAGGAAACAATTATGTCTCCCGCATGTCTGAGCACCAAGGATGCCCTGAGAGCTAGACTGCCTGATGTTTTTCTCACGCCTCCCTTCGCCCACCTTCCAGGGGTGGCATGGGGACTTTAACCTTTCCTGAGGCCCCCTCTGTCCTAGTGGGCAAGGAGCCTGTTAAATATTATTGGTGCGCACTGTGTTATATATACTTTCTCATGCTCAGCCCAGTGATCCATGCAGTAAGGTATGTTTACAGATGAGAAAACTAAGGCCTGTGTTAGCTACCTCGTGCTCATTCCCAGTCCCCAGCTTTTGGAGCAGAACCCTGTCTAGTCTTGGGTGCTGGCTTTGGCTTCAGGGTTTGAGGTGGAGCCAGATGGTGTTACTGGAGCGCCCCTTCTGCCAAAGGGACTTCTGTGCCTCCTTATCACCAAGTTCACTCACTGATTCTTATCAAAACCATCCAACGTCCTGTCCCCTTCTTGTAAACTAGCTCAGATGCCCCCCAAGGCCGCCTGGAAGAAAGCTGCCGGTAAAACAAAGAGTCTCTCGTGCCTTCCTCCCCTCCCCCAACACCAGGGCCCCTGTGGGGACAGCAGGTATCTAAGCAAATGGCGAAGCAGGACTGCAGCTGCCGCCCAGCACATTAAACACTGTTTTCTTAATTCCCTCTCCCACTAAGTGGTGATTACCCGGACTGCCTGGGGGCTGATCCTTCCAGCCACCTGACTTCAGCCCGTGAGGCAGCGGGGAGCGCACTTCCGGCAGGGGCAGACCCGGCAGATGCTAGGCACTGATTATTCCGGGTGGGTGGGGGGGTGGGCTGCGTGGAGGGGCCGGCATTTGCACTTCAAAGGGGGACAGGCCCCAGTTCTCCACTCCTGGGACCTGGATCTATTCTGGGGAAAATCAAGCCGCTTTGAGTGAGTTACCCATGGGGGCCCAGCCCTTTCCTAACTGGAGGGCAGTTTTAAACAATCCCGACCCCGTCCCCGAATTAAGGCGCACTCGCTAGACCCTCCCAGGGCCCTCCACTGTCTTGCAGCTCTGCTTGGATGGGGTTTGTTTCAGTCTGCGCTGGGTAAGAGGAACTCCCGGCAGTAGCCCCCACTCTGTATTGACGCCCTTTGATCTCAGTCCTCCCAACATCCCCTTGTTATGGGTTGGCTTGTGTGCCCCAAAGAGATATATTGCCGTCCTAACCCCCAGTACCTTAGAATGTGACCTTATTTGGAAATAGGGTCATTGCAGATGTAATTAGTTAAGGTGAAGTGACCCCTAATCCGATATGACTGGTGTCCTTTGAAGAGGAGAGAGACACAGAGAATGCCATGTGCGGACACGGAGGGACAGGGAGAAGGTCGGGGAGATGCCAGCAGAGGTGTGATGCTGCCGCAAGCTAAGGAACACCTGGGGACAGCAGAAGCTGGAAGAAAAGGAAGCATCCTCCCCTGGAGGGTTCGGAGGGAGCAAGGCCTTACTAACACCTTGATTTCAGACTTCTAGCCTCCAGAACTGTGAGAGAATAAATGTCCATTCTTTTAGGACACCCAGTTTGTGATGCTCGTTAGGCAGCCCTAGGGACAGTAAGAGACACCTGAAAGGTAAGTGGCATTATCCTTATTTAACTAAAGAGGAAACAAGCTCCAGAGCTCCCCTGACTTCCCCGACTTCCCCGGGGGGCAGGAAGCTGAAGTTGTGGGCCCCCTCATGGTCACACACCACCCTTCCTGGCATAGTTTCCCAAGGACCTCCCTATAAGCCCAGAGCAGTCTGCTGTGGAGCAGATGAGCCCTGGTGTCACTCCCTTCTCCCCAATCCCCGCCGTTTCCCCTGTGATGAAGCCCCATGGGAATTAAGGTGCAGTAATAGCACTGCCCACCTGGGTGTGAGGGGCTCTGCAGGCTGTAAGTGCCATGTACTGCAAGAGCCCTCAATTCCACCCCACCCATGGTGACCTAGTGGGTCAGAGTGAGGGCTGCTGGGATCCAGGGGGGAGGTTACATCCCCACCCACAACCTGGGCCCTCCCAGTCACCAGGGAGCAGCCCTTACCAAAGTTTCCTTTCAGAAATGTTGGCCATTAGCATTCCAGGAAATGCAAGACAGTTTGGATAAGCTCAGGAGATGCAGATTGGAGCACAGTGAGGGGGAAATACAACCAAGGGGGAGCCAAGAGAAAGTGTTGTACCAAGGTCATTAGCCACCTGGGTGGCCTCTGCAGTGTCCCAGTCCTTCGGGGTGCCTGTGAAATGGGGATAGCATACATCACAGTACTGGGCTGCCATGGCACTTTTTTTATTGGTTTACTCTGTGTGTGTGTGTGTGTGTGTGTATGCATGCGCATGTGCAGAAGAAAAGTAAATGATCTATCTTCATAGGCTTTTTCCTTTTCTGACATAGTTGTGCTATTTGGGAATTGGTAAGTAGAAAAATACCCTACCAAACCAAGATTTTTTTTTAAGATTTATTTATTTATTTGAGAGAGAGCATGTGTGTGAGCAGGGGGAGGGGCAGAGAGAATCCTCAAGCAGACTCCGTGCTGAGCTTGGAGCCTGATGTGGGGCTCATTCCCCAGACCATGAGATCATGACCTGATCTGAAATCAAGAGTTGGCCACTTAACCAACTGAGCCACCTTGGCACCCCCAAACTAAGATTATTTTAAAGATGGCAGTATGAAATTGAACCTGAGAATGTTTTGCTTTTCTTGGGCTCAGGAAGCAGGAGGAGGGAGTTGGTAATGAGATTGGGGAAACAACACTTTGGGGTGGGGGTATTACTTTGATCTTCCTGTAGCTGTATCCTTCTGTGATGCCAGCTCTCACTGGGAGCTGGCCAGTTGGCATCATCATGGCCCCTCCCGCTTTCTAAGTACAGCTTATGAGGTTAAGCCAAATGAGAGCCAGAGCCAGAAATTCCCTGGAAAGCATTTGCTTCCACAGGGGAAGGGCCAGGGAAGCTGGTGTAGGAGGCTGGTGGGACTGGAGGGTGTGTCAGCCCCCTCCTCATTTCTTCTTTCCTGGGGCAGGCAGGGTTCTCTTGGGCTGTCTACATATGAAGGGCTTGGGTGGATTGTCCTGAGGTTCCTCTCAGGCTGACCCTCCAGCCTGGTGGTGACCAAAGCTGGGGCCAGAGCAGGCCAAGCTCTGAACCGCTCGGATTGGCATTTTCAGGGGCTGGAGGATGGGTGGCTCTAGCGAGCTTGGGCCACTCGTATGGACAGTGGGGGAGAAAAGCAAGATGACCTTGAACCAACTGACATTTGTCTAATAACCCTGCCCACTTACTGCACCCACTTCCCTTCTGCTCCCCCCCCCGCCCCGCCCAGCCTGGAGCCCAGATTTCTCCTATAAACTCATTTTTCTCCAGTTTGGGAAATGCCTCAGAAACCCATTCACTCGCTCAGGGGTCACCTCTCCTGGGACATTCATGCTTTTGAAAGCTCAGCCCAAAGACGTGCATTTTTAACAGTGGAATTTCAGGGCTCTGATGGAAAGGGCAGGCACTGAGGGCAGTGTGGGGCTCTCTCCGTCTGTGGGACAGGGAGGAGCCGGGGCTCAGAACCCAGCCTTCTTTGGTCAGCCAGGGACAGCTGGTCCAAGGCCTAGGACAGAGGTAGGAGGAAGGGGCAGCCTAGCGTCAGAGTGAGAACCCGTGCTGTGGCGACAGCGAGGCCCCGCACACCGAGGACCACAGCTCCATCATATGCAAAACGCAGGGTTGAGTGATAGAGACAGATGCCGGCTTGAGAAGCCATCCATCCCCCAGCCCAGTAAATACTAACTTCCCTTCTTCTTGCCCTCACCCCTAGCCTGCTCTATTGTGCCCCTGTCTTCCTGCCCAGAAGAACTGTCAAGCAAAGGGAAACTTGGACCTTGAACCCTCAGGCTAGGTGTGTACTGCCTGGCTCTGGACCCCCGCCGCCCGAGAGGGTGCCAGCCTGTGATGGGTCATGGTCGGCAAATTGTCCTGTTACTTTTGGTGTGAGGAATTTAATTTGCTTCACCTGTCACTGATTACAAATGCCCTTGTAAGCCTACTTACAGCTCAGTTAGCCATAATTGAGGCAGTGGGGGGGAGGGGTGGACGTTGAACCGACAATACAGTGGGGACTCTGCCTGTGTGCATATGGGTGTGCTGGGGCCGGCACTGTGTGGCAGGGCTGAAGGAGCTCTGTTTGACAGGAAAGGCTGCACTTAGGGGGGTGTGGATCGGATTCTAACTGGCTCCCTCTGGGCATGGGGTTTTGGTCATTTTCACAGGCGGGCTCCAGCCTAGATCTGCCCCACCACACTGCCTAGCAAATCCCTCTTTGCTCCTTTCTTCTCCCAGCTGTGTGTCCTTCCTCTCTCCCAGGGGTTTTGCCCTACAAGTCAGTCTTCTGGGGTTGAGAGCTGGAGAGGAAAGCTTAGGTGGGGGGAAGGGGGACAGTTGACTAGAATAGTCAGCTGTTCCCCAAGGGGTGAGGTTTTGCTGAGGCTGCTGGAGTCTTGGGCACCAGTGTAGTTCAGCATAGCTGGAAGTAGTGACATTATATTAACAAATAACAATGGTAGCAATAAATTATTATAGAGGTAATAAAAATAATAGCAATACTTTAGCTACCTTTCAGTGGGCATTATGTCATTTAATTGTAAAAAAAAACCAAAACCCTCTGAAGCACAGGGAGGTTGAGTAACTTATCCAATGTTACAAGCTCAGCAGTGGTGGAGTCTGGACATGAACTCAGCTCTGATTCTGCAGATTGAGCACTTGACCCCTTCCCACACTGCGGAACGGGTATCTCTGGTCAGGTCTCAGGGCTGAACACAGGGCTGGGCAGCAGAACAGGTTTCTCTCATAAAGATTGTAACTGACAAGAGGAATGTGTTGGCATTTATTGAACTTATATTGATGGTAGATGTGATGTTTCAGGAAAGTGGTTTAGGTTTGCCAAGGTAGGTGTTGGAACCATGGAGTGGAAAGACTTGAGGCCAGGTAAGGGGATTTAACTTCATTTGGAGGTCAGGGGGGAGCCCCTGAAGGTTTTGAACAAGGGAGAGACCTGGTGGGAGAAGCGCTGGCCCGGGGGGTGGTGACAAACTTGCATCTTGTATGTCAGCAGACTTAACGAACCAGAGTGGGGGCAGAGTAACCAGTGGGGTTATTAGATTGTCAAGGTGACTAGCTCTATCATTCACTAGCTGTGTGACCTCAAAGATGTCCTCTCTCCTCTCTGGGTCACTCTTTTGTCATCTATAAGAGCGAGGAGGTTGTAATCAGAAGATGTCTAAGAGGTCTTGGGCACTCTGGGAGTCTTTTGGTGACCTTAGCGGGCCAGCAGATGCAGGAAGAAAAGAGGATGGAGAGAAGGGTTTTAAGGAGATTCTATAGCATCTAGGATCTGATTGGATAGAGAGGATGATGGAAGGCAGTGGGTCTAGGATGGCTCCAAACTGCAAGGAGAGATTGGTAGAAGAGAGATATCCTGGGGGAACAATCTGGAAAAAGGCAGGACTCCTGGGAAGCGATGGGGCCATGGAAAAGACTGCTTTAGCGGCAGGAAGGGCAGCAAAGTAGGGAGCAAAGCCTTCTCCCTGCCCATCTTCCCCTGGAGTGCTGTTGAGGACACAAGCCTTTCTTAAGCCCCCAAACTTACAACCGACTGGAGTATACAGTAGGCTGAATAAACTGCTTGGGGCCCCAGCAAAGCACACCCCTCTCACCAAGACAGACACTAAAAAATGTGTATATGGATACAATAATTGAAGTGGAACATTTCTCAATCGTGTTACATGGAAAGATGCTATTTTAACTTTAGCATCTATATAAGGATTGTGTCATTTCATAAAACTTTGTTTTTAATTTTCATGTGTGGAAGGACAATGTGTGATGCTGAATTCAAGCTTTTCAGTGTTCTTCACTGGAAGGGATGGGAGGAATTGTTTCCGAAGGAGAGGAAGCTGAGGTTGTAGGCTGCTCGGGGTTGCTGTAGGAGAGGTTCAGGGCAGCAAGAGAGAAGCTGAAGAGGGAGAAGCACGGCCAGGTCCCTGTGAAGAAGGTGTCCGCTGAGGCCCCCAGGAAGGCTGAGATTTCCAAGAGAGGGAACGTGGGGTGGGAATGGGAGGTCCAAGTTAGGAAGGGATGATGACTGTCACAGGGTCCCAAAATATTGAAATAAGAAGACATTTTGGTTCTCCAGCCTTCCTTTCCCTGTACCGAATTCCCCCAGGCCACCCTTCCACGTAGCACCACCTGTGCCCAGCCGGCTTATATCATCCTATTTCTTTACTTCATGGCACTTATCTGATTGATTTGAAAATCATCTGATTTATTTACTTCCAGAGTATAAGTTCCATGAGGAGAAAGGCCCTTCACTATTTCTGTTCACCTCTGTATTTCTGGTATCTAGAACGGGGCTTGGCATAAAAATAGAAGCTCAATAAATATTTGTTGAATGAATGAATACATGTATGCATACATGAGTGAATGAAATGGTGATATTTCAGGCCTTCTGGTGCCTGGGTTGGAGAGAAAGTTGGAGGCAGCTTGACCTTCTTCACGTAACTTAGAAAGCACCTGCTTGTGGAGGCCGCCTGGGGACGTGGCCACTCTGCCTCCCCACACCCTCACAGGCACGAGTGTGCATACTCTGTTCACGGCTTCATGAGAACCCTGGGACTGCTCCCAGTGCTGGCCAGGCTGAAGCTCAGCTGCTTATTCTCAGGGGAGGAGGAGCCCCTCTCTCCCTTTTTCTTTTTCTCTCTCTCCCATTCTCATTTCCCTTTTGATCTTTTTTTTTTTTCTAAAATAGTAAGTAGGTTTGGGGGCTTAAGAAAGGCTTGTGTCCTCAACAGCACTCCAGGGGAAGATGGGCAGGGAGAAGGCTTTGCTCCCTACTTTGCTGCCCCTCCTGCCGCTAAAGCAGTCTTTTCCATGGCCCCATCCCTTCCCAGGAGTCCTGCCTTTCTATTACTCCTAGCCCAATAGACAGAGAGAGTCTTGTTGAAGTGGCAAGTAAGGGGGTCACCAGAGAGTGTTTGGTTATCTATTTCTATGCCACATAAGAAATCACCTTGAATTTAGTGGCTTAAAAACACTGACATTTAATGTGCTCATGGTTCTGAGGTCAGGATTGTGAGAGGGCAGAGTGGGGGAAGCAAATCCCTGCTTTCTGGGGTCTGATGGATCAGCTCCACTTAGCTGGAGCCTAGTGGGACAACAGGAGCCCTCCTGCCCCATGGGGTCTCTCCAGTAGACTAGAGGGGCTTTGTACATGGCAGCGCAGGGCCCCCAGGAATATAAAATTGGAAGCTTCCAAGCTTAGGCCGCCTTCTAAGCTTGGGCTGAAACTGGTGGAGCCTCACTTCTACTAACTTTGATTGGTGAATGTGAGTCCTAGGGCCTGCCAGAACTAAAGGGGAGGGGGCCACAGTGGGGTGTGATTAGTGGGAGGCCTATTTCAGTGGGTGTCACCAATGCAACAGCCTCCCCCCGCCCCATGAGCCAGCTCAGGAAAAGTACAAGAAGGGTTACTCCAGGGCTGATACGACCCATTTGTCAGAGTGCTGGGCCTTGGAATTAGACAGATGCAGGCTCCTGTCCTGGCTTGCTCACTTCTCAGCTGCCTGACCCTCCTGGAGTTTGGAGGTCCACCGCACCCTGGCCTCCTGCCTCTCCAACCTCCAGTGCTGCTCCTGTCACCTGCATAGACAGGCAGGAAACCCCAGGCTGGTGGAAATGCCTGTCCTGGTATGTGCTTCCTGTCTTTCCCTTTCTGCTCACTCCTCTTCTGTCCCATACTGGTCCCCCAGACCCGTTCCTGCCTGCCACCTTCCCTAGAGACCCTGATTTGTCCCACCTCAGAAGCATTGCCATTTATCCCTCATGTGTTCCATTTCCTTTGTACATGTCCCTTCTGTCTCCTGCCACCTGAGTAGAAGCCCTTTGAGTGTAGGACTTGAGCCCAGAGCAGTTGGGAATGCTTGCCGAGGTGAACGAGGCAGGTTGGCATGGGCAAGGCTGGACAGATGGCCACCGTGGTGACTGCACCTTCCCAGCGGGGAGGCCCAGAGGTAGTGCAACAGTAGTCACTCAGGTCTCCTGCCAAAGAGGCTGGATTCAATGGGTCAAGGAATTGGCCAGTGAGGTGAGCAGCTAGACAGTGAGGGAGGGGAGGCCTAAGTTTGGGGCCGGGGAAGGGGTTCTCTGTTGGAGAGGACCCTGCGCGTTACAGACAACCATGTCCCTTCGTCTCCTTTTCTCCTTCCTTAGGGTCAAGTCAGGGTCCTTTCACAGATAAAACTACAGGGTTGGAGAGTGGTACAGACTGCCTGGAAGTCTACCTGATGCCAAGGACCATGCTTTCCCCCTGGCCAACACTGCCTTCATCAAGGCTGTCTGCTCCTCCTTCACTGGCAGGGAGAGACATCACCTTTCCTGTTCCAGATGGAGGCGCCCCAAGGAGCTGCTATACCATAGCCTGGAGAAGCAGGGTAGCTTGAGGAGACAAAAGTAGCTCTGGAGGGCATGAGAAATGGCATTCTTTATTCATAAATAGAAACATAAAATTATCAGAGATAGTTTATATGGCCAAGAAGGGGCATCAAAAATAAAACGAAACTGTCAAAAGCAACTCAAACCGAAAAAGAAAAAAAAAACCAAACAAAAAAACCAAAAAACAAAACAAGAAACAACCCAGAGAAAAATAACTATGTACATATTCTTCCAAATGCCAGTCTATCCGAAGCCAGCCTTGGCTGGAGGTTCCAGCTTTGCCTGCAGACTCAGCACAAGATGGACCACGCAAGAAGCACCCACTGGACAGGGTGCACAGCCTCCTGCCGTGGCAGCTCTGGTTTAGGAGGACTCAGGACCCATAGGGAAAGCCCTCTCCCAAAGCTGCTGCTCCATCAGCAAGAGATGGCCCAGGCTGGGCTGAGACAAGAGCAGGGCAGGGAGCAGAGGGTCAGCAAGTGTTTCTCAGAGGAAAGCTAACCCTCCCCAGGCCCTATAGAGCTCAGTGCCTTTGGGGGCCAGAGTGTACCCAGCAGGAGTTACCTGAATGACCCAGCAGCCAGAAGACAAGCCCCAGGGGGAGCCCTGAGAGACTCTGGTCATTGCAAGGCCTGGAGGCAGAGTGCCCTTCTTGGTGAGGTGGTACCGGGTGCTGCTCTCTCTTTGCAGGCAGGCAGAGCGTTTTCAGGCCAGGCATCCTTTGGAAGAGCAGAGCAGGTCGATCTGACTGAATGAGCAAGCATGCCGGCAGGAGTATTCAGAGCGAAGGGCAGCGAGCTCATGCTGGCTGGCCCTGGGCCAGGCCGTCTGCTCTGAAGCCCCTGTCATCTGACTTCCCAGTCCCTGCTCAGCCTCTGTTGTTCAGAGCCTCCTTCCGGAGAGGCTGGGTTTGGCATGGTCTGGGAATAATAAGGATGTTTTTCCACAGGGAAGGGAAGAAAAACCACATGGCGGTAAGGTCACTATGTTATAGGACACAGTTGCGCTCTGGTGCCCTATGGGGCACCCTGGAGCCTTCAGCTGGTTGGGGGGCATCCATGGGTTGGCCTTAGGCAGGGATGCAGAGTGCTTGGTATGGTCACACCATGGTGGAGCACAGACCTTGCCCCTGAGTGTCGTCCCCTGGGCTTAGCACCCATCTCTTCTCAGCAAGGTCTGGAGGGCAGGGCACAGGGCTTTGGCTGCTCTCTGGGGGTGGGGAGCAGTGGGGTATCTCCAGCCTGGCAGGGGGGAGCAGCAGCCCCTCTATCTCATGGCGGTCTCACTGGGGAAAAGAACTCAAACAAGGCACAGGCTGGTGAAACAGAGGGGGTGAGCGCTGTGTGTAGGAGTGCTGACAATACGGACTCCATCTTGGGCCCTCCATCTTGCCCGTGTTCGCTTGATGACCTCTCTTGGAGCTGTGTTCTGGGCCCCTGGGAGGTTAACATACATACCTTAGAAATGCCTTTGCAGGCTGGGATTGGGGGAGGCTGTTAGGCCTCCCGTGAATCTGCTAAAGAGAACATAGTCTTTCCTCTTCCTGAGGCACAGGTGGTGCTGCAGATCTAATTAAAGGTTAGCTGTCCATTAGGTGTATGCAAACCCTTGAATCTCACCATAATGCCTTCCTGTGTGTCCCCTAGCTTTATAGAATCTGTGGTCGGAGGTCCAGACCTTGTGGAGAATAACTGCGTGCAGCGCCTGCGTCATCCTCCACCCGATTCTCCCTGTCAGTAAGTTACCCTGAATAAAACTCTGTAAACCGGATGGAGTCACCTGCTTTGTTTTCTGGTCTCAAAGTGCCTTCTCAGTTGAAAGATATTTTACCATCCCTCTCCCACCGTCTAACAGCGTAGCAGAGGGAATGGGACATTTTTGACTTGAGGGCCTGCACTGTGCCCAGTGGAGGGCACTGCCCTCTAGGCAGGAAGGGGGCATTTAGCCTATCCATTTCAGGTTTAAATCTGCCCTATGACTAAGACCAGTGGCTTGAAATTCCAGAAAAGCTCCTCTGTCACAGGCACAGCTTAACCCCAGGGACCAGAAGGCAGAGCCAACCGCAGGGAAGATGGCCCTGCTCTCAGCCCAACTCAGGGAAAGAATGTGGTGGCTCTGAAGGTGGGGGGTGACAAGCAGCAGCTCCCACTCCCACTCTGGGTCCTGTAAGGACAGTGGTCAGGAAGGCAGAACCAGGGGGTTTGGTCTCACACTGCTAAATACCCAGACTCTCTCATCTCTCCTACCTCAGTGAACCCCTCTCAGCAAGCAGGCATGAAGCTCAGGAATCCAGCAAGGCTTGGCTGTCCTAAGAAAGAACAACAGCTGTAGCTTGAGTCAAAAATAGAACATGGAACAGTTCTGGCTGCCTGCTAGATCTGGCTTGCTTCTGAAAAGACAAGAAAGAAAAAAAGAAAGAAGACTAAAAAAAAAAAAAATTTTTTTTTTCTCTGAACCAAGCAACTAAGTAAGAAACCCCACCATTCTCTCCTCCCCCAGCTCTGTACATCTTCAGAAGAGAAACACCAGCCTCCCCCAGGCACTGGCCCAGCCCCCAGCAAACTGAAGCTTTCTGGATTCTTTACAACTGGGGGCTCCTGTGGGGCCCAGGTGGACAGAGGCTAGCCAGTGGCCCTGGGGCTGTTCATAAGGCTGTATTTGTGTCTCTTCTCCCTGCCTGGGACTCTGGCCCACCAAACTCTGGGGATTGTTCCTGACCTGTAAGGAGTCTTGTCTGAATTTAGCACTGGAAATGCAAAGGGGAAAGGGTGTGCCACTCAACTGAGCCACAGGCAAAGGAGGGAAATGTCAGATCATCCCTGCACCATTTTCGTCATATATAGGTTATTCTGGATCCAGCAAAGGCTGGATTCTTGAGAAGAAAGTAAGTTCAGAGTAGCCACTGGCCAATTTAAACCAGGTGGGGGCACCCCTACCTCTGGCCCCATGAGGAAAGATCTGGAGGCTCTCCCGGGGAAATTTGGAAAGCCACACCTTCCCTGTGTCACAATCTCCCCACCCCCCCCAGGGCCTCAGTGTCTATGGCCTTAAGAAGAGTGGTCACTGAGGTCAATGGCTACCAGCTGTCCAAAGGCTGCTTACCTCCAGTTAGCAGGGCCCAGCAGGGTCTGGCCATTACTACCTGGGTTCTTCCTCTGACCCCCTCTGGGCTTTGCTAAGTCTAGACATTCCTGGGCTGCCCCAGATGTCCCCTCCTTTTTGTGGCTTTCTAGGATTGGGGCAGCTCTGATGTTGCTAAGCCAGGTTCTCCATACCAAAATCCAACCCCTACAACTCCGAGGCCAGAGAAAAACAGCTCAGGTTATGACCAGGTCAGGTTCTAAGGTTTATGATCACAGATGGCTTCTTTCTATCTCAAGGCATCCCAATGTGTCCAGGGGCAAAAAAAGCGGTTGTACGAAGAGGCAGAAGGGAGCTTCTGTCCTGGGGTGGCCATCGGCCAATACAGCAGTTACCACCATCCCTGGGAGAGGGTCTAAGTATTTTTGAACAAAAAGGCAAGGTTTAGAGATCTCTTAACCAAATGATGGAGATCCCTGAACCCATCTCTTAGGAAAGCTAGAGGTCTGGTGGGCTGCAGGGATGGTAAATGCTGCAAAGTGGGCAAGGACTGCAAAGGTTATGTAGCAGTCCTTCCTACCCCCCTCCCCTGGAGAATCCCAGTCTGTGCCTTGGGGAAGGCCTCTCACAGAGGCCTGAGTTACTGAGCAGGGGAGTGGGGAGAGGAGCCCTCCGTGACAGGCTCTGTACCCCTGCCTCCCGATGCCAGATCCCTGGCTCTCCCTCTCCCGGTAGGTCCCTCAGATCTCAGTGGCTATGATGTCCTCATAGGGGATGTCGGCCCCTTCAAGGTCAATTTCAAAGGGCTCCCCTGCACCGTCCCCACGGGCCAGTTGCTGCAGAGCCTTCTCCAGGCGCTGGTTCCGCTGGTACATGGCTAGGTAGCTCTGCTGTAACTGCTTCTGGTACTGGATCACCTTCTCTTTCTCCTCCTTCCACACCAGCCGCTCATGCTGGAAGCCTGAGGACATCTGGTCGTGGCCTTGCCGCTCCTCCTTCAGCTCTGCACGCAGCCGCTCCAACTCCCGCTGCAGGGCGGGGATGTCCTCAGAGAAGGTAGTCCCTGGCCCAGGCCCCAGTCCTGGCCCCATAGACACAGCATCCCGCTGCAGGGCAGCCTGGGCCCGCAGCTCCAGCAGCTCCTGCTCCAGCAGGTTCACCTTCTCTCGGAGAAGCTCAGACTCATTTTTCTTGCGCTGTAGCTCATTCTCACAGACCTCTAGCTCTAGGCCCTTGGTGCGCAGAGCGCTCTCCAAATCCTGGGTCTTCAGCTCCATGCCTTCCAGTTTGCCCCGTGTGTCCTTCAGCTGCGCCTTCAGACTGAGGATCTCACTAGCCTTGGCATTGATCTCTGTCTGGGACTCCTTCAGCTGCTGCTTCAGGAGAGAGATTTCACCTGACTTCTGGCACACCTGCCAAGGGTTGGGTGGGGGAGAAGAGAAAAGTGCTAAGATGTAAGAGGTCCTTACCTGGGGCAAGTAACATCTTAACTGCCTAAAGAATTAGGCTGGTCCTGACACAGTATCTCAAGAGCACGACGGTCTGGGTGAGCCATGAAGGCCGAGCCCCTCTCTGAGCTTCCTTTCATTCTGTCGCCTGACTTGGTCCGTCCACATGCCTGCCTCAATCCCAAATCAGAGTCTAAATCTCAATCTGGACCCAAACCCATGGCTATGTGTAACTCAGTGACCACTACCGGTAGCTCCATCATCCACACTTAACAATCAATGATATTGATGTCCACGTCTGCCAAACTTCTATCATTCATGTTTGTGCCCATATCCTCTGACCTCATCCCTGCGCACACCCAGCTCCCCTCTCTCCCTACTGGGATAAAGACTATCTTCAATCATTAACCGCTGCACTCCAATGACAAGCAACACACCTGGCTCAGAGTGTCAAATTCAGATCTGCCAAATGGAGAGCTACTATGTTCTCCCCCTGCCCCACCCCTCCACCTTTTCTATTCTTATTTCTTTTGCAAAAGTTGGCCAAGAGCAGCAGACAAAACCAAAGGCACTGATTCAGATCCACGGGTCTCTGGGGTCTTGGCCCATTTGGGGTCATAGGTGGTTCAAAAGAAGATCAAGACCAGTCTGGCCGGTGGTGTCACAAGAATGACTTTTCTCCTGCCGGCCTATGGGAAAGCTGGACAGAATGAAGGTCAGGGCCTGGGCCTCTATAGAATGGATTCTTGGATCAAGACCAGAAGCCACCTTAATTTCTCCTCACTTCACTCACAGTAACCCCCAACCCCTTGTGCTCATGAACCATTTATGAAGCAATGCAGAGTTCCACCCACAATACTTGTGTGGGACCAAGGATGCCTTTCTAAGACCAAGCCTGTATTTGTTTCACAGAGGGAGCAACATAGAATCATGGTTTAGGCATGGGCCTGCCTTTGAGTCCTGGCTGGATCATATACGATATGACTGGCTGATCCTGGCAATATACTACATTAGTGTTGTGGCACTATGGAGTAGTGATTAAAAATGTGAACTCTGGAGCCAAAGTGTTGAGATCAAATCCTGGCTCTGATACCTATTATGTGGTGACCGTGGGCAAGTCATTTAACTTGTTACTATAACCTCTCTGTGCCTCAGTTTCCTTAACTAACTTAAGGATTAGTAACAGTACCTACTTCATAGGGTTATTATAAGGATAAAATGGGAGAACCTAGGACTTGGTACTTAATAAACACTTGATAAATTATTATCTTTCTAAATATGTTTGCAATATATTTATGTGTTATTTTAAATGTTTATTTTTTTATTGTTTTGCTATAGAGCCTGACTGGACAATCTGGGAATGAGGTCACAGCAATGCCCAGCGTAGTTGGGGATTGGGCAAATAAGGATGGATGCCTAGCGCCAGGACTAGCTTACATTTCTGAGTTGCCCCAATGTGTCCTGAGCCCTGGCTGAAAAACAATGGCTGGGGTGAGGTCTGCGTTGCCAACATCAATGGGAAAGTGGACAGGCACTGCTCCCATGGCCAGCATCCTTTCTTCTTTGGGAGACCTGGCAAACACAAGGGACTTTCCCTTCTCACCTGTCCAGTCCCCCTGTTCATCTCTGCCAGAGAAAGGACCCTTTTCCTCTACTCCTGATGACACTTGTCCTTCTCATTTCCAGAATAAGTGCAGCAAGCTGCAGTGCATCTAGGAAGCTGTGCTGCTGAGGATGTGTCACCGCACCTGGGGGTGGCGCTGCTCTAACCAGACACAATGCCTCCTCAGTTCCTTTCCAGGGTAGGCGTCTTTGGGGAGAATGCCAGAGCCACCACGCCCACACCCCTACCTGCGCACCCCACCCCCCGTACCACCTTGAAAGCCCCTTCAGGTGAGGAAAGCTACCTGCTGGAGAGCGGGATGTGGAAGTTAAGCAGGCTCTCCAGCAAAGCCAGGTTCAGATGCCTCATTTCTAGGTGTTGTGTGCCCTTCTCTTGCTCATGTTTCCATTGCAGCCCACCAAACAAAGCCCCACTTACACTTCTGTGAGGAATGAGCCATTCTGTCAGTGATACCTGCCCCAAGTGAGGTCACTCTTCCTGGTGGGTGGGGTCCCTTCTCTCAAAAGTAACAAGGTCTCTGCTCTCTTGTGGTCTCTTGAACCACTGTGAACTCAGGCTCAGGAACGGCTTGTGCTTCCTTTGAGCCTCCCGCAAGAGTAAGTGGGTCAGCCCTCAGACTGCCCAATGAGGCCTCCGTTCTCCTGGTTCCAGTTTCTCAGTCAGTGACTCAGTTAGTAAATTCAGTTCTGGAGGCCATGAGACCCTGGGGTAGCAGAGAGTAGGAAACTCACACAAATCATAGCCCCTTCTCTGGGTCCCAAGGCTGGCACTTTGGCTCACTCTGCTTAGGCAATTTGTGTTCACACACCATGGGCTAGGACCTGGAGAAACAGCGACTGGCACCAAACACCTGACTGCCCCTCCCCCCCCCCCCCCACCGCAGCCCACACAGTAAAGCCTCACCTCCCACTGGGTCTCTTCTAGCGCGGGGGCGAAGCTGGTCTTCTCCTTCTCATAGGACCTGAGCTTGGTCTCCAGCAGGTCCTGCTCCTTCATGAGGCTCTCAAGTTCCTGCCGGAGCTGCCGCTTCTCCTGCTGGAGCTGGAGCACCTGGAGGTGCAGCCCCTGCTGTGTGCGCTGGCTCTTCTGGGAAGCTTGCTTCAGTTTGCTGCTGCCTTTCTGCTCCAGGCCCTCCCGCCCCTCCTTGCAGCGCCACTGCCGCTCTTCAGAGGCCTGGCTGGAGGGCAGCTCCTTCTCCTCCAGGCTGCACTGCAGCTTCTGCAGCTCTCCTCTCCCCAGCAGCTTCTGCTCAAGCTCCTGGATGGTGCACTCGTCTGTGGAGATGGGGCAACGCACACATGAGGAACCCTTGTCCGCCTGGCTTGGGTGGGCCAGCTTGCTACCCCCATCAGAGAAAGATAGAGCCTTCAGGCTCATCATGTTGCTGTCCTGGAGGATGATGCCCTGGGTAATGTTGTGGGCTGAGCCCCCAAAACGGCTGGTTGGCCCCACTGGCGTAACCAGTGGGTCCAACTGGTAGCTGCTGCTGGTGCTGTGCGTGGGCAGGCTGGACATGGAGTTCCGGCCGGAGTCAGACAGCGCCCCAGAGCACAGGCTGGGCTTTGGCTCCTGTTCCTTGGGCCTGTCTGGAGGGGCAGGGTGCAGCTGGTGGCTGGAGCTCTCAGGGGACGAGTGGAGGATGGCTCCTGACCGCGGCAGCACGGGCTTGAATGCTGTGGGCCTCGCCGCACCCTTCTCTGAGCCCTGGTGAGGAAAACAACCGTATCCATCCAATGTCTTCCCTCAGCTCCCCTTGCACCCTTCCCTCCCTTGCCTGAGTATGTGTACCAGCCACGCAGCATCCTTCTTGGTCATAGCCACAGGCAAGGTTTCCTGTGGCTATGAAGCAGCCGAATATGGTGAGTCTCTCTCAGGAAGGAGAAATTCCTTTGTGTCTAGGGATGGCTATCCTTAAGGATGACTCAGGCACTTTGTTTTATAAACTACCAACCTGTCATAAGCTTGTCCCCACCCTCCTGAGATGACGAACAGCATTTTTAGGTTCACTGGCTGAGATTCCTGGGCCAGGGCTCTGGCTCTGGGTCTCTGGGTGGTATAGGGTAAAGCAATTAGGCTGGACGAGCATGGTGCCCTTGTAGAGGTCAATCCCTTCTTCACCTTCACTGCCCCTTCCAGTAGGCCAGGAGTAAGAAAACTGGCTATGACCAGTACTGAAGGGGTGGGAGGATCACTTGAAATAACAATCCTTTTCTGAAAACTGTCATTTTCACTGGGAGAGTGCACTGCAGTCTACAAGCCCTTTAATTTGAAAAACTGAAAGCTCTTTGTAAACTAAGGGGGTCCCTTCCTAGTATTTCAAAGCCATGGATTCAAACCCCCAGGTGGGGGCAAAGGCTTAACTAGGAAAATTTTCAGGTCCCATGAAAGCTTGAGGTGGCATAAGGGCTGGATTTCTGAATATTTAGGGTACTTTTAATCTCATCCTTGCTAACTTGATGATAACAAACTTGGCTCTTATCCAGCCAAAGACATTTCCAAGGCCCAGCTTGAGTGAGGAGCTGCTGCACCACAGGAGGAGTGAGTGAGGGAAAGGCCCACCTCCAGGAGTCTGCTAGCAGAGAAGTGGCTAGCTCTCTCCAAGTGGACTCTCCATTGGCTCTTCCAGAGATAACAGAGCTCCCTCCTCTTGCCATGCACTTGAAAATGCTGCTGTTGGTCCTGCTTTGACAACCGATTGCATTTCAGTAGAGCTCAGAAAGGCTTTCATTCCCCTTTGCTCTTTGCTTAGGGCTCACCCAAGGCTTCCAGATTAGAGGATTGACCAATGCTTCAATTCCCTCATCTAGCCTTTGATCTCTGTGGTGTAACTGAGCACTTCCGCCCTTACCACCACTGCTCTGGCCTCTTGGAGGTTTAAATGTTAGTATCACCGCCTACATTCCCCTCTCCCTGCCTCCCTGCTCTTTACCCCCATTTTGCTCTCTATTGGTTTTCTGACCCACCCACCCTTACCAGAGACCCTTGCTTACCATTTCTAGCTGATTGGAGAAGGGCATAAGCTTGGGTGGGGTGGACGGGCCAAAGTCCACCCCAGGCTGGCCGCCTATGTCCCCACTAGACAGTGCAGTGTAATCTGGGTGGTGGGAGCCCCGGGCTTTCTGGCTGACCTTGATGTAGAAGAAGTCTTCACTCTTTCCCATTTTGGAGCTGGACTTGCCATGGCCTGAGTCCTGAGAGAAGCCAAATCTCAGCAGCCCATCTGAATACCGATTGAGCTTCTTGAGATGGGAGGATTTGCCCAGCTTGTATCGTGAAGCCCGGCAGTGCTTGCCGTGAAAGCTGTGGCCAGAGATGAGGCTACTGACACTACCCATGCTGGCTTGGGGCCAAGGACAGACAGGGCAGAACGGGGATCTGGTGTGGCTGCGGCAGCAAAGGGCAGTCCTGGTACCACGAGGGAACTGTGGTCATAGCAGAGGCCTCGAGGAGCCTGGGAGAGCTGAACACCTGGAAGGGAACAGAAGGCAAAAGTCAGCCTGAGAAGGGCCAGTCACTGCACAGTCCTCGATGGCGACTTGGAGAGGAGTTGTTTCTGACTGCTAGATCTGAGCAGTAGAGAAAGTATGCTTCTCCTAATGAAAGCTCAGCCTTGACTGTTACTGGACTCTTTGTTCATTCTTCCTTTGTCTGCTAATTCAACAAACATTCACTGAGACCCTCCTTTGGGATGGCCCTCCTCTAAGTCCCGGGATATTGTAGTGACTGACATGGCTACAGTCCCTGCACTTGCGGGACTTGTGCTCAGTGTAGTGTGGACAGGCCATCAACAAATCAGTGTCTACTATTCTTAGTGATATACATGCTATGGGGGAAAACTAAGCAGAGTAAGTGTAGAATTCTGGGAGGTGGTTATTTTATACAGGCGGCACAAGGGAGGCCTCTCAGTTGTGGTATCATTTGAAGAAACCTCATGAAAATGAGTGAGCAAGCCAGGTAGAAATCTGGGGGAAGAGAAAAGAAGCTCAAAGCCCCAAGAACAGAAGCCCTAAGTTCCTGTGGTGGACTGTGCTTGGCATATGTGAGACCAGTCAAGAGACCAGTCTGGCTGGAGAATAGTTAGCAATGAGGGTGGGGGGCATAGGACAGGCAGAAGTCAAAACTAGCAGGTACCAGGACATAGAGCCTGGTTGGACATAGGGCTGGAATTTAACTCTGATTGAGAAGAGGAGCCCCTACATGGCTTTAAGCAGTTGATTACTTGATCTTAGACTGCAGAGGGTCACTCTGGCTGCCGGGTGGAAAAGGGGCTGCTGATAGGCCTGGATGGAAGTGGTGGGCCAATTACATTAGGCGAGTGACTAACATGACTGGGCCGAGGTGGTAGCAGTGGATTGCATTTTAGATGTAATTTTAAAGTCCAGCTGATAGGATTTGCTACAGGACTGGATGCAGGGAATGAGAGAAAGAGAAGAGTCAAGATGACCTCAATATTTTTATCCAAGCAACTAGAGGACATAAGTTGCCATTTATTGAGGTACAAAAGACCACAAAAAGAACCAGTTTAGGATGAGGTGGGGGTGGAAAATAGGAGTTTGGTTTAAGACATTAAGTTTGCAGAGCCCATTAGACATCCAAGGAGTGCTATAGAGTAGGCAGTAGGATGGGTGGAGAGCTGCAGATTTCCATGTAAAAGCTGTTGATTATAGAAGCCAGCTATCCAACTAGGTGACATAAGTACGGAAGCGAAGGCGGGAAGATAAGAGAAGTCTGAGGACTGGTTCATGGAGGTCAGAAGGTGAGGAGGAATGAGGAGGAGAAACTGAGAAGGCTCTGACTGATAGAGGAGACCTAAGAAAGAAACTGTTTTGTAAGGATGGTGTCAGAGGCTGCTGCTGCTGAGAGTTGGTCAATGGGTCTGGCCATGTGGAGGTAGGTTGTCACTGACCTTGACAAGACCAGTTTGGGTGGAGGGGTGGAAATCAAGGCCTGACTGGAGAGGGTTCCGGAGAGAAAGAAGAGGGAAATAATTGTACCTCCGAATGTTGAGAAGTTTAAAATGCTTTTAAAAGTAATAGGAATGCCCAATCCAGGAATCACACTACTGGGTATTTACACTAAAAATACAACAATACTAATTCAAAGGGATACATGTACCCTATGTTGATTGCAGCATTAGTTACAAGAGCCAAACTATGGAAGCAGCCGAGGGGGATGGATGGATAAAGAAGAGGTGAAATACATATATATATATATTCATATATATATATATATGAATGATGGACTGTTACTCAGCCATAAGATAGAATGAAATCTTGCCATTTGCAAAGACATAAATGGAGCTAGAGAGTATAATGCTAAGTGAAATAAGTCAGTCAGAGAAAGACAAATACCATATGATTTCACTCATATGTGGAATTTAAGAAACAAAACAAATGAGCAAAGGGGAAAAAGAGAGAGAGAAAAAGGCAAACCACAAAACAGACTCCTAACTATAGAGAACAAAGTGATGGTTACCAGAGGAGAGGTGGGTGCAGGGATGGGTGAAATAGATGATGGAGATTAAGGAATCCACTTGTCAGTTATGGGCACCCAGTAATGTATGAAAGTGTTGAATTGCTACTGTACATTAACTATACTGGAATTAAAATAAAAAACTGAAAGTAATAGGAATGCATTTTATAACCAGTGCTGAAAATAACAACAACCTTGCCAGTCACCACACAGAGGAATACATTGGGATGTCAACACAAGCACATTTGCAAATTTGGACAAATCTCTAAGCTTAGGCCACATGACTTTCAAAGCTGGGAAAATCCATGGGGTTGTCATGCATTGTGAAGGAGTATTTCTTAGTTAAAAGATAGATGATGGGGAGGGGGACTGTGAGTTTAGTAAAATAGGAAAAGCAGAAGAAACCTTGTATTCTTTATTCTGCTCTAAATTACACTGTTAATCCTAAAGATGTGAAAGAAGTCCCAGGCGGGTTATAGGGCACTGTATGTGCAGAGTGGAAGAAAGGACTCTTCAGACTCTGGATATGAAGGCTTGAATTCAAACTTGCATTGTTAGCCTGAACTGTAAAGTAGTTAGGTTACGAATAAACGCATTCTATATTCCATTAGTAGAGGCACAGCACAACAAGACATCATGGTGTAAGTACAATGTATGTTTTCTTTGAAAAGCTTTTATTAAATTGATGGTCTCTTAGACTCAAGGAAACACAGGTAAGCCTACCTCATAGGATTGTTAAGAGAAGTTTATGAGACACCAAAATAAGCTAATACGTCTGGGACATTTACTAAATGCCTACACAAGAGGCACCCCATAACTGGCAGGTATTTTCCTTGGTATTTATCGTTGTTCTCCGCAGCATTCTTCATCCCCATGTTATCTTCAGTGCCTCACCTCATTTTCCAGAACTAGTGCTCTCTGTTCCATTGGGATGCAACTTTCCTGCATCCCAATCCCCAATGATGTTACTTAGCAGTACAGAGATCCTCTGCTAATTTACCAGTTGACGATGACAAAATGTGTTTTTCACCCCCACATCTTCCATCTCTTGCTTAACTGGGCCTTCAGATCCTAAGAATCAAAAATTCTACTGCTGTCCCATGTAGGGAAGCTATTTTTAGCCAAAAGCCTCTCCTGCACTCTGCACACTACACCACTTGGGCAATGAGTGACTTACTTTTTGCCTATCCAGTACACATTTATGAACATTATGAACATACAATGTTGTAGAGATAAGACAGTTGGCTATGGCCTCAGACAGATATGGATTTCAAAATTAACCTCTCTGAGGTTTCTTTGCTTATAGATTGGAAAAAATAACTATTTCATAGGACCAATAGGAGGATGAAGCAAACTAACAAGTCAAGGGCAGTGCTAGGCACATGGTTAGTGTTCTACAAATGTATGTGTGATCAACTGAAGGCCAAGATGAGGGTGTTGCCCTCAAGAAGCATACAACATAGCTGGACTATAACTATAGTTTTGGCAGACATGCTACGTAAATCTGTCCATGGCTCTCCTGTTCCGAGACCATCTCCTCTCTTGCGGTCCTTGAGACAGCCTCCAAATTTGTCTTTCCCCAGTCTGTTCTTCCTGAGTAGCTGAAGTGTCAGTGTCATGCTCCCCGATGGTAACCCTTCAAAGCTTCTAACTGTTCCTAGAATAAGGTCCTGAGCAGGCCTTGGTTTCTACCTACTGCTCCAGTCCTATCTCGTCCCATTCTTTCCTTGCTCACATCCGAAAGGATAGCCAGACTCATCTCTCCCCTATTGGTGAACACACCAAGCCTTTCCCCACTGAGGAGCTTTCACACCTGCTGCTACCTCTGCTGACAATTCTGTTTCCTTAGCTCTTCTCACAGATCTTTCTCATCCTTCAGTTCTAAATTCAAATATTACCTCTGCAATGTGATCTATGGTTACCCTTGAAAAAAATCCAAGTCCCCCGTTACTCTCTATTGTACCAGCCTGTTTATTTCCTTCATAACAACTGCTTAACCTGAAACAATATTATTTTTTAATTTGTTTATTGTGTGCATCTTCACCAGAATATATAAGTTCTATGAAAGCAAAGACTTCAAATCTATAGCTCCTAGGACAAAATGAGGAAGTGAGGCATGAGGTTACATGATGTGGCCCTTGTCATTTAACTGGCCAGTGGCTAGGCTGGGACTTGAACCTAGACCCAAATTCCAGGGTCTCCATGCTACAGCACAATGCTGGGGACTGCAGGTAAGGCTCAGAGATGTTAGGGCTCCCATCCTGGATAGCAAAATAAGTTTCCAAGGATGGGGAAGAGAAAGCCTGGAGGAGAAGTCAGGGTCCATGGCCTCTAGCCATAGTCACATTTCCCTTTTGGGAAGATGACAACAAGGTTTTAGGAATAGGTAAGCTTCTTGGTTCACCTGAGTAGCAATGTGGATTACCTGTGATGCATGAATACTGTGCTAGGCCCTAGAGGATGAGAGGAGGAAGACAAATGATGCCAGAGAGCGCAGGAGAGGAGTGGGGGCAGGATGGTGGCCTCTGGTCCCCTGAGTGCATTCCTGTCCCATAGCGCCAGATCCCTATTCTCCATTTCCTAGGTCTTGACACAGAAGAGCTTTGAAGTTCGAGATTATCCCCAAATGCACTTGAAGCTAAACAAATTACCTTTAAGTGTCTGGACTTGTTCTTTTATCAACTTGCATCACAGAAAATGTGGCTATGATCCATCCCAGTTCCCAAGCCCTAGGTCTTCCCATCCGCCCAGCCCTGCCAGATTTGCTATCTATGTACTCAGGAAGGACAAGGCATAGGGGCACATTTGTGTTCCTGGGAGGCAAATCCCTACTGGCCCAAAGTACTGCGCGTACTTGGGGTAAAAAATAAGTAATCACGCAGATCCTGGAGGTTCAAGAAGGGGAAAGAAAGAGGCAAGAAGACAAGAGATGAAAAATAAAGGGGCCAGAGAACCTCTCACTGAGCGTGTCATAGCGACATTCTCCTGCATGAACTCCTACTGACTTTCCAGAAGGAGTCAAGCAAGAATTAGACTCC
The DNA here is from genome assembly GCF_037043125.1 of Eumetopias jubatus. Classification (NCBI taxonomy): domain Eukaryota; kingdom Metazoa; phylum Chordata; class Mammalia; order Carnivora; family Otariidae; genus Eumetopias; species Eumetopias jubatus. The sequence continues at coordinate 42,059,585 of NW_028274808.1, forward strand.
AGGTTTAAGAGAAGGGAAGGAAAGAAAAGAACAGCCAAAAACATCTGGTAGAAAAGGACCCCCTAGCCTATACTTCTCAAAATTTGGCCCCAGGGAATTCAGGAGACGTCCCCCCCAGCACCAGGCCAGCCCCCTCTGTCCCCTACTTGACCCCACCCCCTGCCTGCCCTCAGTCTGGCGGCTACAACAGGACCAGAAAGACCTTGGAATCTTGGGAAGCCCTCCCTTTTGAGCTGCTTCTACTCCCAGCACAGCTGCTTTTCCCCCACGCCATTTTGCACTCCCCTTCCCCAAGGAAACCAGGGCTCATGCCAGAGTGACATATCTCTCTGATCCCCTTTTATGGAATGTGGAGATGGAGACATGGAGTTGAAAAGGGGTCTGTCTGGACTCAGGAAGGTGAGAAAGAGTATTACTCACCCTTCCATCCCAAACCCTGAGGAAAAGCAGCTATGGCCTTGCCCATAGGAATCCAGACTTCTGGCCTAGGAAGCGTGAGCATCTACACCCATTGTCTCCTCTGCCCTTGCCCAGTCTGGAGAGGTCGCTCACAAGATCAGCATGCTCAGCCTCCGAAGGGTTATTTTTCCATCTGCTCCACCTTCTCTCCCTCCTTCCCCTCCCCCTGTCTCTCCTCCCCTCTCAGTCACTGCCCAGGGAGTGGTCCTGCAGGAAGGTCCAGCAGGAACCCACTACCCTGCTGTGGGGCATCTCTGCACTCTGCCTGGCACCCTCCCACCAAGATGCCAAAGCCCAGTGCTCACTGGAGACTTTGGGGAGGAACAAATAGCTTAGTCTTAGATTACTGACTTAACTAATGACTCTCTGAGATGGGAGCAAGGAAAGGAAGTGAAACCAGAGAAACTGTGTTGTATCACCTGAGTGCACCTCCTCCTCCACCCCACCCTCCCATGCTCAGACTCCGGGTTCCTGCAACCCTGTTTCCTAAGACTTGAACAGACTTTGGAACTGCTTCAAAGAGGGTCCATAAGGTGAAAGGCAGCAGGCATTGGAGGGGGCAGCCACCTAGATTGTGATGAACAAGGCTCCCTCCAGGGAAGGTATCTCACCAATGCTTGCTCTGGTACCTGACATGCTGCTCTTAAGAGTCTTCTTCATCTACTAACTTTAATTTTAATCCATTTGTAAAATACTGAAATACTATAAAAATAATCTTAAGTAACTTGTGCAGAATTGACAACTGTTAAAATGCTACTTGTTTTAGAAATGAAACAACTCAAAGTTAAAATTCCCATTACTTCTTCCTTTCTCCTTTCCTCCATATCTCTCTCCCCAGGGAGAATCCCTATCATGGATTACGTATGTACATTTTTTTAATCTTTAAATATTCTTAACATAAAGAATAGTATAGGTATTGCTTTTTTACTTTACATAAATGGTATCCTGCTGTATGTATCATTCTGCAACCTTGATTATTTTATTCAACATGATATATTTTGGACCAGTTCATGTTCCTTCTTTTACCTGCTGTGCAGTAGTATCCTACTACATTTCACTCATTCCTCCCTACTCAGATGTTTCCATTTTGTTGCTAAAATACTCTTGTATATCACTACTTCTCCACATGGGTGGGAAGTTTTCTAGGATTTATTTTCTTTGAGTCTTAGATGTCTAGTTTTTAGGAGAGGTGACATCTGAGACCCTTATTGGCCAATACATCACAAGAAGGCAGTAAGAATGGGACAGCAACCCCAAATCACATGTCACCATATTACCCTGGGGTGAGGAAGTGGCACACTGCTGTTATTAATAAGAGGGTGCCACTGGCAGAGTGGAGGCAAGAGGCAGTAACCCTGTGATGGAGTGGGGGTGGGGGCGGGGAGGGGGTAAAGGAGTTTTGACCAAACAGAGAGATCATCCTGTTGCAGGTGATGGAAGGCCTCCCTGCTCTGAGGCAGTCTGGACAATGAGGGCAGCATCTTCCATGGTCAAAGTTTCATAATGCTAGAGATAGTAGGACCTCAGAGATCCTTTACCCCAACTCCTTTACTACACAGAGGCTACATGGAAGCCCAGAGCAAGGAAGGGACTTGCCCAGGTCACATCAGGAGTCCTGGACTCAAAATTCCCATTTTACCAATAGAATAGGGCCAATTGGGTTCCATTTTCCAGTTTGGGGGTGGGGCTCTATGTGGGCCACATGTGTAAAGAGGGGCTGTGGGGAGAGTGTGTGTGTGTGTGTGTGTGTGTGTGTGTGTGTGTGTGTGTGTGTAAAGCTGCCTGATACAAGTGGGATTCCATCCTGTGGGCTGGCAGTGCTGCACCATTCAGAGAGGATCACTCAGTGCGTATAGTGACTAAGAAGGCAGAGGAAGCCACTATAGGCTCCACATGGGCCCCAGCCATAGATGGGGGAGCTGACCTGCCTCCAGGAATGGCTGGTGGTTGCTGGGCTGGGGCCAGAGCTCTGCTTGCAACTGCCTCCTTCCTTCTGGTGGGATGTCACCAGTCTAGGATAACTTTGAATCTTAGCCATGGGAACCATGGTTATGCATCCTCATGTTTAGTTCCATCTGTGGAAGTTGGAGAACTTCACACTATTATTCATTTACATTGTCCCTCAAGGTGGACCATATGCCAAGCAACGTGTTGGGTGCTGAGAAAAAGAGGGGCAAGGCCTCACAAGGAACTTGATTTGGTAGTGAAACTGTAGCTTCCTCTCAAAGGAAGAACATGGCCCTCTTCCAGGCCTGGCTAGTGTGGCCCTACGGGAAGACCTGCAGACCACAAGAAGCCTCTCTGCTGGGCCCACAGGTGCTACTCAGTGCTTGGCTCACTAGGCACTCAACCTTCAAGGCCTAGTGATGGCTCCTGCATTATTTAACCTTTCAGGGATGAACGGTTATCTCTCCAATTATCTTTTAAAACCTTCCTGAAGGCAGGATGGGCTGAAGCTTCTTTGTATCCCACACAGGATTGAGCACAGTGCTTAGAACACAGTAGGTGCTCAAAACATGATTTTAATAAAGTCAGTTCACAGGGAGCCCAGGGATTTACTGAGTGAGCTTGTGGAAGGGAAGGTGAGGTGCAGGGAGGATATATGACTTAAACTGAGGTCCCACAACAGATACAGAAGCCAAGTCTTCAAACCTAGAATCCAGATCTGGTTTTAATCCAAATTTCCATCTCTTAGACTTTATTCGAGTCAACTGGTCACTTGGGGCAAAGTAAGTTTACCCTCTCCTTCACTTCCCAGTCCTGTTCCAAGTTTTTAGCCAAGACACAGAAATATAAGGCAGTGTCTGTTTTTAAGGATCTGGTTGAGAGACAAGACAGGTACACCTAAATAAAAAGAGGTTAAAGAGCAGCACTGGCTTAACTGAAAATACAGGAGGGGCTGGCAGGAGTTTGCTGAATCGGAGCCAGCTCTCTCTACCCCCAGCACATGAGTGCTTTTTAATTTTTTTTCTTTTGTATGGAAGTGAGGTAAAAGTTCTCACTGTATTGTCTGCCTGCTACAGATTGAAGGTTTGTGTCCCCCATAAAAATTATATGTTGAAGTTCTAACCCCCAATGTGACTAATAGTATTAGGAGGTAAGCAATTAGTTTTAATGAGCATGAGGATAGGGTCCTTATGGTGGGATTGGTGTCCTCACAAGAAAAGACCAGAGAGCTTGCTCTGTTCATTTGTTCTCATTCTGTCTCTCCCTCTCTCTTCCTGTCAAGTGAGAATACAATAAGAAGGTGGCCATCTGCAAGCCAGAAAGAGAGCTCTCACCAGAGACCTAATCTGCCAGTGCCTTGATCCTAGACTTCCAGTCTCCAGAACTGTGGGAAATAAATGTCCGTTGTTAAGCCCCGCAGTGTGTGGTATTTTGTTAGAGCAGCCTGAGCTAAGACAGCCCCTGCCACATACACATACGTACACACACACACACCAGACACCTGGCAGAAGACACTGTCTGGGCCATCAGGTTACCCTGTTTCTGGCATTGTCTTCACAGTCTTCCCTCCTGCTTCTCTGTCTGCATGGTGTTGATAGCCCCAAAGTGCAGAGAACTGCTGTTCTTGTGGAGAGTCCTGTAATGGAAAGATGCTTGGTGGGAAGTCAGGAAAGCTGAGTTCTAGTTCTAATTCTGCCTCACCACAGCTCTGGGATACACAAACAATTCACTTTCTGGACTTACCTGCTAGGACTTCTTTGCTCTTTTAAGCAAAGTCCCCAAAAACAGGACCTGTGCCTGCACAGTTGTGGGTTCATTGGAGGAACCATCAGATACCACTCAATTAGGCCCTCTACATAGTGGTATGTTCTATCTGCATTATTGCATTAGGCCTTCAACAAAGGATCACAGACTGATGGATCTGTTTGGCCATCCAGCATGAGATTTAACATTCCAGCATCTCTATTTCCTTATGTGTCAGATGAGCACAGCTGATACCTAACTCACAGAGCAGGTATTCACAGGATTAAATGAAATCACATATTTGATAATGGTTGGCCCCAGTAAGAAGAATGGTACACATGGGATGAATTTAAAGCAAGTGCTTGTGAAATTATAAGTTGGTATCGAAAGATATTAGAACTAGAGCTTCATATGTCTTGAAGTTAAAAGAGCAGGTCTTTACCTATAAATACAAAGAACAAACTGATGGTTGCCAGAGGGGAGAGGGGATGGGCAAAATGGGGGAGTAGAAGATACAGGCTTCCAGTTATGGAATGAATAAGTCATGGGAATAAAAGGCACAGTATAAGGAATATAGTCAATGATAGTCAATGATATTGTAATAGCATTGTATGGTGACAGATGGTAGCTATACTTGTGAGTATGGATAAACTTGTCAAATCACTGTATTATACACCTAAAACTAATGTAACATTGTGTGTGAGCTACATTCAAATAAAAAAATTAAAAAAAAAAAGCAGGTCTTTAGGGAAAGATTACCACCCCCCACTCCCACCCCATCTCCCTGTGGCAGGCATGGCTGGATTCGTGAGGACTTGCAGCGGCCAGACCTGCCTCTCTGCCTCCAAGAGGGCAGCTGGGGCTTGCAGAGATGTGAGAGCAGCTTTGGGGCATCTGCCAGCTGGGGCTGGAGGGGGCGGGGGCTGGGGGTGGCTGGTGGGTGGGCCCCTAGCCAGCTCCCCAGCAGAGGTCTCTCGGGCTAAATGGGACACGTGCCCAGAGTTAATTGACTCCCCTTTCAAGATGACTCGCCCCCTGACCCTCTGTTCCTCCCCCTAGTACACTGACTGATTCAGCTTTTCTTATCTAGAATTCCAGTGTTTGTATTCCTGTTCTTGACCTCTCCTCCCATTTGCTGCTCTAGATGATGGTTGGGGGCTGGGGCTGGGGCCAGGGCTGGGGCAGGTTAATCATCTCAGCTCAGACTGCAAGTCCTCGAAGTTTGATTGCCTGGAGGGCTCCATGTGCAAAGCTCAGTACATATTTTCTGAGTAAACCGGTGAATGAAAAGGTGAGAATGGAGGAGGAGGAGGGTGGGGGGAGTGTGGGCAGCATGAGGAATGGCTGAGGTCTGAGGGGGAGCATGTGGCCCGGGGATTGGGAGCAGAAGCCCACGCAGCTCTCAGTTAAGTGCACTTGGGTCTGTGAAAAGGCAGAAAGTGAAAGGGAAATCACTGGCAGGCTGAGTCATTCCATTGGGGTGAACAATCGGAAGCAATTCTGCTTCCCACTGCTCAGGAGGAATCAAAAGCCATTCTGCCTGGCAGCCTTTTGTGTGCAGGTTGTCAGCTTTCAGCTGTGGCAGAGCCTTCCTCCATCCCAGTGGGCAGCTTGCGATGATTGACATTTCTCCTCAGGAACATGATTACCCACCCATTCCAACCTGCCCTTCTCTCTTCCAAAAATAAAGCCACAGTTACATGCAAAGCTCATGCAAATTCAACCCCGCTGCTTTTAGGGCAGCAGCTGCTCCCTGTGAGAAAGCAGAAGGCAAGCCTCATCCACATTCATGACTCAGGTGCCAGTAGGCACAAGGGCCCCTGTGAGCTGGGCAGCACCCAATGAAGAGAGCCACTTCTCCTGGTAAAGGGGGCAGCATCCAAAGATGAGCATCCAAAGCTCAGATCTTAAATGAGTGAGTGAGATATCCAGAGGAGGTCTGAGAAACTTCCTAGGCTCCTCTCATCTCACGTGGTCAGACATAAGGAACCCAGGACACTTAGGACTTTGGAGGCCAGAATGCAGGGGTCAGACAGCCTCCCTTCCAGCCAAATCCTTACCACCCTACAGTGCACACTGAGCAGGGCACTTCCTGGAAAGGTGGATTTGAAGATAGGTCTGACTATCTTCAGTCAGAAGTGACTGACGGTCAGAACCAATAAGGTCTTGGACAGTGATTAAACAGGTTTTGCTTATTTGCCATCTCTGTGGCTGCCTGAGGTATTGTGAGGCCAAATTTAGATTCAGTAGGGAGGAATCTGTAATAAATTAGCAATGTGGGCCATGGTTTAGGAAAGGGGGGTGATGACACACTGTCATCACTGGATACATGACATCCCTGGTCCAGGTACCAAAGTTGGCACCTGGTTAGCCTTTGGCAAATCTTGGCCTCTTGAATTGGATGGGAGAGGTCTCAAGTTCCCTCAGGATTTCTGACTGTGGAATGCCTTTGTGGCTCCACCACACCAAAAATCTGACTCTTCCTTCACCTATCCCCAGCTCCATACTGTGCTTCTCTTCACTCTCCAGATCACATTCCTTGGTTAGAGGAAAATACAACAGGTGAGCTACCTCCATTTCATTCCAGGAGCCAGGGGATGGGAAAGGGCAACCTGAACAGTGAGAGGGCTTTGAGGGTCACAGAGACAACCATCTAATTACCTATTCATGAAACCCATCCTAAGGGGGCAGGAGCCCCAGGGCAATCAGGACAAGAAACAAGTTGGTACCAGATCATAGATAGAACAGAAGGGAAAAAGCTTTTAAAACCCTGGGGTACTGTTTCAATGTTCCACAGTAAGAGGCTACTGATGCCCAAAGAGATTGGGTTATTTGTCCAAAGCCACACAGCAAGGCAGGAGCAGAGCTGAGGCTAGACACTTGGCTTCCTGGCTCCCTAGTTAGTGTTCTTTCCACTTATATCTTTGTTAAACAGGAGAAAAGAAAGACTGGAGTGGAATTATTCTATGCTGAGAGATACTCTTTAAAAATGCTCAGATCAAAAGAGTCAGACCAAAGATGAAATCAAATCTCCCACCCTATATACCAGCAACCTGTGACTTCATGTGTCATCACCAGCCCTAAAGAGGAGCTGAGGCCAGGTGATAAGTAGTATCTTTCCTCAGAAAATCAGTGGAAAACTGGAACTCATGAGTTTGGTTGGTGTGAGGGTATGACAAGAAACAGGAGGTAGCAAGACAAAGTAGAAAGAAGCAGGCAGAGTAGGAGGCTTTTGCACCTATAAGACCCCTGAGGGAGAGCACCATTGGGGAATAGAGTAGGAAGATCTTAAAACAGAAGGCAATGACTCTTCCAGAGGTAGAGAAGTGTGGGGGAAGGATGAAGGGTGGAAGAAGTGGGGGGAGCATGTGCTTGTCTGTCCTAAAGAAGCTCCCCTTTTCCCACATCTCCACCACAGACTGGATTTTATACCCAGTGAGTATATCCAATATATATAAATGTGTACTGGGGAGCAGGGAAGATACCTGGAAAGTTTTAGTACACAGAAAGGGATTGGAATTAGGAAAGCCCTGGTAGAGGGCCAAGCTCAGATTCCCAACTCTGGATACTGGAAATGATCTAGAGTGGCTTGAAGAGTTCAACCTGGTCCCTTAACAACTGTGGCTTTTGGGATTTGGAGTTTGTCCATGTGCACCTGTGTTTTTATGTGCTCAATGGCATGGTCTGTCTGTTAGGATCTGTGTGCACAACATGGGAATCCTGTGACCATTCCTGATGAGTCTCCACATGTCCAGAGTGAATGTTCTCTCAGTAACATCTGATGTATCTGGCTGGGGAATTTTGACTTCTGTGTCACCTCTGCCCTAACTTCTCAACCTCCCCACTTCCTGTTCCAGGGTGTGTTCCTGTCAGTGAACATGAAGCCTCACATCTTGCAAAGGAGCCTCTGGTGAGCATCAGGTAATCCCTCTGCCCTCTTGGAGCCCTGCTGCCCCCACTGGTTCTGAAAGTGAGATAATTAACCTCTTTCCAAAGCTCAGGGATCCTGTAGGGTTGGTCCTTGGCTGCCCCTAAGTTGTTCATTACTGTCCTCATCACCTCTGTGACACCTTCTGGTAAAGGTTACACATAAAGAGACCCTGAAGTGCTACATGGAGATGCTGGGAATTGAGGGTTACTACAGCTTTGCTCTTGTCCCTCCTTCCCTATCATGCTCCAGTGATGCTGAATGGTTCATGGTTCCTCCACTTGCCAGTCAGTGCTTTTCCACACACACTTTCCTCTGCCAGGAAGGACCTCCCTGAGCTTGGATACATCACAGGGAAAGGTGGACAAGCACCTCTTCCTCCCATGGCCTTCCCTGGCTGTGTCATAAAGAAGCAATGCCAGTCCTAAGCCCTACTAGGAAATCAAATCCAAGACCACAAATATCCAGTCCCTGCACTCTAGGGGAGGAGGAGGGTTGGGCATATAGCAACTCCTGCTGGGGGGCTTGGAACAGAAGCTGAGATCTGGGCAGAAGAAGGGGACTTCCAGCTGGGGGCTCTTAGAGAACCCCCAGCAACATCTCCTGTGCTGTGTCCCTTCACTATTTTGAGCTGGTAAAGCACACTGGGTCATCTATTTCCTCAGTGCCTCTATGGACAATAACCATATCTACTTCATCTGATATCTCTGAGGATTAAATCAACAATGCAAGTGGAGTATTTAGACTCAGCACCCAGCTTATTATAAGCACTCAATAACTGTCAGCTATCATCATTTGATATCCCAAATCCTGTTTATCTTTCTAGGTCCACCTCAAATGTTGCCTGCTCTGTGGAGCTTCTCACATAAATTTGAGGTATGTCAGTCTCTAGATCCTCTTTGGCAATGGTTCTCAAAGTGCGGTCCCCATACCACCAGCAACAGCTTCATCAGGAGCCTTGTTAGAAATGCACGTTCTCAAGCTACCCCAACCCTGATTTCTGGGGACCAAGAATCTGTGTTTTAACAGCCTTCAGAGGAAACTGAAGCTTGAGAACTGCTGTTGTGGTATTTTCTTTGTATTCTATCATTGTATTAATCATACCCTACCTGAATTATCACTGTAAGCTCCTTGAGGGTAGGGAGCTTCTTTTATATTCTGAGGAAATGCTGGGTAAATCCTTGTGAATTTGAGTTAGGTGAGCATTTTAATTAGATTTCATCTGAATAATTTCTAACTTCCCATTTCTGCCGAAACTTGTCTCCTGGTTCCCCCAACCTTCCTGTCCTCCCAAGGCCCTGAGGAAAATCTTACCTGCCTTCAGTAAGAGAAGACTATCTTCCTTTCTTCATTCCTGCCTCCCTCCTTTCCTTCCTCTCCCACTTCCATCTTCCCAGTTTAGGGTCATGAAATTAACAGTCAGTGTAGAGTAAGGGTAGAGAGCATTTTTGGAGTATCAGAAAGAGCCAGATATTAAAAAGTTTGGATCAGGGATATAAAATATTATCCCTGCCCCAGTAATGTTGCAAAAGCTTTATAAACCTTTTAGGTGCTTCTCAGGCTGAGCAGCTCTCTCAAAATGCAAAACCAGGGCAAAGAAATGTGGCCCAAATCCCCTTATACACAGAGTCCTTCAAGGACACCCCTGAGCAGCCTGCTTACTATAACCCTTTGCATTATAGTCAGGTGGAAGAGAGCAAAGGGTATGAGGACTCCCTTTAATACCTACCCCATCCTGCCATACTGGCTATAGGGCTCCCTTTCTCTGCCCTGTGGGTAATATAACTAGAAGATGGGGTGACTGTGGCCAATGAGACACATACGTTGCATAAACATGTTATTTAGCCAACCTGGCAGCCAGACTTGCTTTTCTCTGTGTCCAACTAAAGCCACCGATTTGCAAACATGAGCTTTCCAGGGAACACAGAATCTGTTAACACAGCACAGGCTATAGCAGGGTGAACATAAAATTTGGATACTTTTAAAAGTGAAAGGAGACACTAGTATCAATTACACCAGGACAACAGACATAAATTGAGGCATATGGTCACCTTATGTATCAGCCATTATTTTTTCCCATGAGGGCCAGGACATGGATGAGGATGTCAGAAAGGGCATCTCTTGGACCCTATCCCTTCCCCTCAGCCACTTACTGTTCATTGATTATAAAAAACAAGGAACAGGAAGCAACTAGGAAATAGCTAAATGGACAACTTACCAGGTGCTTTACCTACAGTGATATATGGGTGCTCTGAGACCTTATACGTCCATCACCTTTGCAGTGAATCAGGGTTCACTGACTGAAATCAGGGTTGGGGTAGCTTGAGAATGTGCATTTCTAACAAGGCTCCTGATGAAGCTGTTGCTGGTGGTATGGGGGCCGCACTTTGAGAACCATGGCCAAAGAGGATCTAGAGACTGACATACCTCAAATTTATGTGAGAATTAGCCAACCTTTGCACCTCTAAATTCAATTAGCCAACTTATAGTAAATCATTAGTTTCAGGTGTAGTTTTCAATCATTTATCAGTTTCATATAACTCCCAGTGCTCATCTCATCACGTGCCCTCCTTAATGCCCATCATCACCCAATTACCCCATCCCCCTACCCACCTCTCTTCCAGCAACCCTCAGTTTGTTTCCTATAGTTAAGAGTCTCTCATGGTTTTTCTCCTTCTCTGATGACTTCCCATTCAGTTTTCCCTCCCTTCCCCTATGATCCTCTATGGTGTTTCCTATATTGCACATATGAATGAAACCATATGATAATTGTCTTTCTCTGATTGACTTATTTTGCTCAGCATAATACCCTCCAGTTTCATCTGCGTCAATGTAAATGGTGAGTATTCATCCTTTCTGATGGCTGAGTAATATTCCATTGTATATATGAACCACATCTTCTTTATCCATTCATCTGTTGATGGATATCTCAGCTCTTTCCATAATTTGGCTATTATGGACATTGCTGCTATGAACATTGGAGTCCAAGTGCCCCTTCGGATCACCACATTTGTATCTTTGGGGTAAATACCTAGTGGTGCAATTGCTGGGTTGTAGGGTAGCTCTATTTTTAACTTCTTGAGGAGCCTCCATACTGTTTTCCCAAGTGACTGTACCAGCGTGCATTCCCACCAACAGTGTAAGAGGGTTCCCTTCTCCACATCCTCGCCAACATTTGTTGTTTTCTGTCTTGTTAATTTTAGCCATTCTGACTGGTGTGAGGTGGTATCTCATTGTGGTTTTGATTTGTATTTCCCTGATGCCAAGTGATGTGGAGCATTTTTTCATGTGTCTGTTGACCATTTGTGTGTCTTCTTTGGAGAAATATCTGTTGCATTGGGTTCTTATCTCATCTGTGCTCACCACAACCCTGGGCAGGTATTATAAGCAGAGTTCCAGGGGTCACAGCTAGAAAAACTGATTCTAGAACCCAGGACTTGGGTACAAAGGCCAGAGCTTGCCTATTGACTCATACAGCCTAATCATGGGGCAAGCGTGGTGAAAGCAGGATTGAAATGCCTGGTGGGGCAGGCAGAGTTAAGTGTCACCTCCCAGTACAGGTGTCAGCAGTAACTTTGACAGAGAGATCTATAGGTAAGCTGCTGGGAGTACCCATGCCTTTGTCTGACATTCACAAGTATTTGGGGGAACATTTACTATGTGCAGTCACTATCAGGGCTCTATAGACACCGCAGTGAGCAGAACAAACATGTAATACAGAAATACGGAAAACATGTTATACAGAAAATGACAGATCTAGATTACATTCAAAGTCCTGTACAACCTAACCTCAACCTGCCTTCTCACCTCACCTCCTACTATCACAAGCTTCACCAGCTAAGCACTCTTCCTGCCTAGCCCCAGTACTCAGGGTCATGGACACTCAGGGTTGCATCTGACATCTAGAGTCACCTCCTTCCTAGCACCCCTGACAGCTCCCAGGGACCCATCTAGTCCTTCCTCTTCTCCATGCCTTTGCTTGTGCTTCTTCCTCCCATTTGAGGCACAATGCCTCTGCCTTTCCTGGATCCAGCCCTCCCTGCCTTCTTCTGCTCCATACTGTGTTTTGCTGAGTAGTGATTTTGTCAACTAAATCAATAAACTCTTTCTGAGCCCGGATTCTAATGTCTATACCAAAAAATCAAGATCTCCTAGCAAGCTCGGGTTTTTACTCCTGCCTTTTGTATTTCTCAAGTCACATCTTCAATGTGTAAGTCCTGTACCACCTCTGCATCTTACTCCCTGAAGGCAACTTCATCTCTACAATACACAGATAAGCAGAAGCACTGGGCACAAACTCCCTCAATTCCCTGAACTCATAAATTTACCCACAGTTGAAGTGATTCCTGCCTCCTTTGGTCCTGTCACAATGGAATGTCTTCACATCAGGCTAATCCTTCTAGCCATGGCATGATTCTATCAACTCCAACCTTCTCAGGGGCCTGGCACCAACAATTATGTTCTATTTCTTCTATTTCTCCAAGTTCTGGCTTTCTATTATTCCCTCTCATGAACATTTACACATGCACAAATCTGCCAACTCAAAAGCAACACAGCAGCTCCTGAACTCCATTCCACCCCCCTTCCACCCCCCTGCCTAGGAATTACTGCCTTTCCTCCTGTTCACAAACAAGCTTCTTGTAAGAGAAGGCCATACTCACTATTGCCACTTGCTCATTTCCCCCTTGTCCTCTGTCTACAGAAGTCTGGCTTCTGTCCCTTATAATCCACTAGAAATTCTCTCCAGGGATGTTGGTAAGTCCAACTCACACTTTTTAAGTTACAAACTTGATCTCTCAGCACTCCATATTTGTTTGTTCAGTTTTTTTTTTTTTTCCCACTCCATTCCTTTTGAGATACTTTTTTCTCGGCTTATATGATACTATGATCTCTTGGCTTTCCTCCTGTCCCCTTGGCCTCTCTCTCTGTCATTTTCCTCTCTTTTGACCTGAAAGTTTGGTCTTCAGGTTACATCCTGGACTCTATCCTCTGCTCCTGGTTGGTGCATCCTTTCTGATGGCTATAGCTGCATCCACATGGTAATGATTTTTGAATCTGTGTTCATAGCCAAGCCTCTATACTGAGCTCCTGACCTCAATATCCAACTGCTTGCTGGCCATCTTCATTGGGATGGGCCACAACATCTCAAAGTCAACATATGCAAAATGGAATTCACCATTCTCTTCCTTGCCGTTACTCACCTTCCCTGAGTCCCTCCTTTTAGGTGCCTAGTCTTGGAGAATAGTACAACTGTGACCAAGCCAGAAATCTGACCCCAAGAAACTTGACAAAGCCCAGAACCTCTTTACTCCTTCTTCTCACTCCTATATCTGACCAATTACTAAATCCTGTCTTCTTAGTGATGTTCCTCAAAACCAGCATTTTCCTCCAATTCCACTGCCCTATCTTAGTCTAAGTTTCTATCATACTTCCCTTGGGATATCAATAGGCCTGTTATTTTCTCTGTTTGAACCTCTCCCAAAGTTTCTCTATTGCCCAAAGAATAAAATCAGAATTTCCTAACATGGAAGAGAAGGCCTTCATGATTAGAGCTGTTTATCTTTGTATCTTCATAACATATGGCACTGCTGCCTTCCCTCCCCTTACCCTTCCCTCCATCCATTTTGACTGACTTGAGATCTGTAAATGTGTAGTATTCTTCCACGGGTTTTCCCATGCTGCTCCCTAGACCTAAGTCCTTGAGACTTTCCTGAGACAGGGCTTCCAATAGGAGGCCTTCCTATGTCTTTAACATACCCTCTGCTTGTTCTTATAATCACACTGTAGTTCAAGTCCTCTGTATTCATACCTCTTTCTCAAAAGATTACATGACTATTTTATATACTGTTCTCCTGGCCCAGAGCTCAATAAATGTTTGCTGAATAAATGGATAAGCATGTGTTTAAAAATCATATTCTAAAAAAATAAAATAAAAATCATATTCTATTTTATAGTTCATGGGTTCCACAAGCTACCCTTTCCTAGCTGGAACACCAGGAAACACTAAAACAGTGGGAATTTACAAACTTTTTATCCCTAATCCCCACCCCCAGAACATACAAGGTAGCCTGGAACACAGCTGTGACAATTTTGGCTCTGCCATGCTTTAGAAAAGGCTTCTCTGGGTGGGCTTCTCTGGTGGCCACCTGTGCCTCAGTGGCCCCCTGTCTGAGTTCCTGGTCCAGGGCTCTGGGTGTGTTGGAATTTGTAGGTTTGTGTGTTGGACTTCCTCACGGGGTAAGAATACAGTTGAATGACATAACCTGATGGGGCCGAGTATGCACTGGATTCAACATCTTTATTGGTGCTATGTTTTTCTAAGTTATCTGTACCCTGAGTTCCATTCTGCGAAGAGAATTCTGCAAAGAGACCAATTGTGCCAAGACTGTGGAAATTCCTGGGAGAGTAGACTGCAGTACTAAAAAAGGGAAAGTCTCACTAAAACCCAGATGAGTTGGTGGCCTTATCTCATCAGGAAATTGGGATTAGCACTAAAGAAGACTGAATTAGTCCTCAGTGACACCTTGACCTGGCCCTTGGCTCCTCATCGGGTGGCTCTCTGGGCTGACTTGACAGAAAACAAAGATAGAGTGGCTGGATGTGTGTGTCTCAAATGGTTTACCACTCACGGGTGTGGTCTTGGGCTTGTGGAGGGAAGCGTCTGTCGGGTCACAGTGGAGGGCAAGTGTGGAGGAGAGGTGAGTTAATTTGCAGGGTGCGAGGGAAGAAATGGAAGAATTGAGCATATCTGTTAGCTCCCATCTCCACTCCTCCTCAATTCCCTGCTTTCCAGCGGACCCAGAGAGAGGTGAGCAGGGAGTGGGGCAAGGGCCTGAGCCAGAGGAGGAAATCTAAGTGGATGTGGGAGGGAGGGCTCCTCAGGGGTGAAAGAAAACCAGAGGGAGGGGAAGAGAATGGACCAGTGAGGATGAAGGAGGAAAGAGGGAAAGTGGATAGCAGCAGGAGGAGGGGCAAGGGCCTTCACTGTGATGTAAATAACGTGACTGGGAAGCGGGGGAGGGGGGAACAGAGGGTGGGAGGGGGAGGGTACTGGGCAGAAACAGCAGTGGAGATGAAGACAAAGATTCTATCATAGCTGTTGGTTATGGAGATCTGATTTCTTTTGTGCAGGCGTCACATGCTGGGTAAGCTGTTATTAACTAAAAGAAGTCAGGGCTTAGTAGCAAGGAGGTTTTTGGTTGAATGCATCTTAGCATGGTAGAAGAAATGGGACTGGAGCACATTTTAATGGGAAGAGCAGTCTTTAAAACTACCAGCCACCTATCCCTTACCCCATGACCACCACCATGGACTGCCCCCCGCCACCGCCAAAATGCATAAGAGGGTTATCAAGAAACTATCAAGAAATAATATAATCGTGGGAGAGATTTGTTTTATTTTATACATCTTAACATACTATGGCTTGAAGAGTGAACAAATGTTAAAGGTGTCCCCAGGATCAGACATCAGGACTGAAGGTAAGTATAAGGCTGGTATTTATTTTAACAGAACAAAACCAAAAAATGGTTTAAGAACTGGGCCTTTATCTGGGGATTTTCACTTTGAAGCTTCCACTCTGGAGGATTTTCACTCAGAGAGTTGAAGGGTAGAGGGGAGAGTGGTAGAAAACTCCAACAACCCCAGGTGGGAAAACTGTCCTAAAAGCACCTTTTTCTCCATTTCTACCCATCTCAGGGATTAGAATCTAGTGCAAGATCCAAAACAGCAGGATTTATCAGCATCCTGGAAACTTCCCAGGGGGTTATGCATGTCTATTGCCAAGTCTGGCTTGGTGCAAAGTTGGGGAATTTTGGGACCAGAGAGAAGCTGGCAATAGGAGAATGCATGTGAAAGCCCCTCCATGCAAGCAGGAGTGTCCTGGTATGCCTTGGGAAAGAAGTGTAGAAATAATACCATCAACTGTGAGTCCCTTGAAATGTCTCACTCACCACTGTATCATTTGGCACAGCACCTAGTGCACAATTGGGGCTCAATAAATGCTCACTGAATAAATGAATGAATGAATGAATGAATGAATGAACTTCCTGCCTTAGGTTTCTTCTAGCTCAAATCAATCTTCCATACTGCAGCAGCTAGATGTTACCTTGCTAAGACACAGACCTGATCCGTTCATGTTGAAGTCCTTTTCAGCTTCTCCCTTTGGGAAAATTGTCTAAATTTCCTTCCTCAGAGACTCTCATTCATGACTCTACATGACCTGAGTCCCAGCGCCCCCTTTCTAGTTCTGTTTCCCACTTCTCCTCCACTGGTTCCTCATCATTTCCTCCAAATACCCCTCAATACATAATACCCTCAGAGCCTAGCTTGGCTCAGTTTAGAATTTCTTTCACAACTTGCCCTTATGACCCAAGCCTTTAGTCTGTGATAACCCACTCTTCAGGGTCCCACAAAAATATTGCTTCCTCCATGAAGCCTTCCTGTCTTTCTTGCTCCCTTGCCTGTGGTTTCACAAGAGAAGGCCTGAAGCTATGGCAGCACTGATTTCATGTTACCTCTCAAGTCATTTGTTCTTTACCTCTCTACCATCCCACTAGGCTTCTGGCTTCTCGAAGACTCACACTTTAATTTGTCTCCACATATTCAGCTAAATGACTGTTAAACAAAGGAGTGAGGGAAGCCAGTGAGGCTCAAAGAGGTTGGAAGAGGAAATGTTAGTGGGATTATGTTAGGAAAATATAAAATGGCAGATACCTACCTAGCTTTGCCTCAGAAATTGCTGTAATCAGCACTGAGCTTCCTGTTCCCCAGCCGGCTTCTACCCCAAGAAGTAGAACTTCTACTGACCACAGGAGAGAGAAAGGCCCTTTGGCCAGGGAGGATGCTCTCATTCCCATTGGCACACCCTACCCCACCCCCCAAATGTCATCAGAGTAAAGATGAGGTTGAAGTCCCCTACTTTTCTCAGTCTTTTCTTTCTAGGAACTGGCCCTGATCTTAGAGCATCCCACACTAAGGGTGTGCCCTTCCTCCTGCTTTTATCAGCTTGGTAATAGTGCTAATTGGAGGAACTTCAGTTCCTTCTGCAGCCTTGTTTTGTCAGGCATAAAGTCCTCTCTAATTTTCTGGATGTGGATACCATTCCTGCTGGCACCCTTCCTTTGCAGTTCAGTTGTCACTCAGGCCTCATGAAAGGCCCCTTACAACTCATTCATTCACTGTACCTCATTGTCCCTATCCATTCATTGACATTCACTGGGATTATTCCTCCTGCTGCCACATGCACAGAGACGCGTGCACATGTGTTCAGACCCCACATCCCATTAACAGTGAGGACACTTGAAATAAAGAGCAGCACTGCCTGAATGTGGGACTGCCCTCCCCCTCTAATAGCTGGGGAGTCTACCACGCTAATGTTATTTCAAGAAGTATCAGGAGAACTGGCAACCTCTGCAGAGCAGGCAGGGAGGAAGTGGTGGGGGTGTTCCAGGCAGCATCTTTCACTAAAACAGCATCAGCTACATCACTCCAAGATACTACTCCCCAGCCCTTCCCCTGCCCCCATTCTCCCCAGAGCCAGCTAGTTCTAGAGATCCAGTCTCTGCCTTCCTCTTAGTCATTAGCCTGTTATTCAAGGTTCTCCAGAAAACAGCTCTCAAGTACCTTCCAGCAGGCTTATGTGCTATGTCCTCCTTGAATTGAATTCTACTCCTACCAACCAGGTCTGCTCCTACGATCTTTAGCTCACGCTTTGCTTATATATTCTCTCTAATCACTGCCTAGGGGCTAGGTGGTTGCAGTGGCATGGAGAATAGTTATTCTACCTCAGCAACTCAGCAAAAACGGTGTTTCACCGTTTTCAACATTTTTTAAGCTAGTGGTTAATAAGATGGTTGTTAGGACTATGAAGAAAGTCATTAGAGGAAGCATAGCAAAAGTAAGATCATGAAGTAAGAGACACAAGAGAAGACAGTTAGTGTTATGGTCTATTGCCTACGTACGACTGTACAGTACGCCCTCCAGCCTGGCCCCAGAGCAGGCTCATTTCTCCCTGGTGTAGGATCCCAGTTCTCCCCTTAGTCCTGAAACCCCGCTACCAGGCCTTCTAGTACATACTCTAGCCCTGCCCTTCCATGAAGGAGATATTCCCTGATCCCCACCAGGGCCCACAGTCCTTCTAATTCCCATGAGCTTCTTGGCAGTATCCTCAACTGGTGCTCAAAAAGCCTCTGCATGTGCACCTACCATACCTACTCTGATGAGATCCCAGATTTCTGGAGGGAAGAGGCAGAGGCTCATGCCTCTGTAACCCCCCAGAGCATCCCAGGGGAAAAGTCTGCACCTTAGCCACTGCTCCCCGAGCTCACTGGGCTTTTGGTCAGGCAGATGCAAATTGCTCGCCTAGTCAGAGACAATGATATTTGTTCCTTTCCAGGACAGACAGGACCTGGTGGGCCATTGCTCTGGAAAGGGAGCATTTTGTAACTAAAAGAACAGATAGATATGGACTGCAGCAGAGGCTCAGCCACTAACTACCTGTAAGAGCCTTGGAGAAGCTACTTCACTACTTTGACCCCAGATTTTCTTTTTGCATTTGTAAGTTGCAGTTGGGTTTCTCAGCCTTGGTGTTATTGACAGATTGGACTAGATAATTCTTTATTATAAGAGGCTATGTATGTGTGTGTGTGTATATGTATATATATATATATGCCAATTATACCCACTCTCTGCCCCCTTCCCTGCCCAGTTGTGACAATTAAAAATGTCATAGACATTGCTGAATGTTCCCTGGGGGGTAAAATCATTCCCAGTTGAAAACCACTGATGAACACCTTGGGATTATTCTAAAGATTAGATAATGTGATAGCATATGTAAAGCATCTGACAGCATCTAGCATATAATAAGTACTCAATAAATATTAGTACCATCAGATATTTTGGGTAGAATTTGGCAATTTCCTTTCCATCTTCACCCACCATGGTGTGTCCCTGGGACCTCAAAATTTGGGTGGAGTGGGGATGGCTCTAGAAAGGAAGCTCGATAGAAGATGTCTAAGCCCAGGGATCTCTCCAGTGTATTCAGTGGCCTCAGAGAAGACATTTCTTGGATATTCAGGTGTGTCTTGGAAGTGTCTCAGGGTAAAGGGGTGGTGTAGCTGGAGGCCCAGAGACACGTGGAGTCAGTAGTTTTGACAGAGAGCCTTTTGTAAGCAGGTCGCCCATTTGTGTTTCAATTCCTCCTCCCCACCCGGTTGTTTGGGGCAGATATATGGCCCATTCCAGATAAGGAATATGGCTTATGTAGAGAAGCAGATTGTACCAGCAAGGAGAGGATGTGGAAGATACTGCTGAGAACTAATCGGGCTGGGGCACAGGAAGGAAGGACGGACTCAGAGGAAGCTGGCTGTAAATGTAGACCCCAGAGGATAGCCTTCCTGCCCACCTTGCCCGCAGTGCATCTGGTCTTTGCAGCTGCCACATTCTGCCTGCCTAGCTCTAGGCTTCTCTACTGGGGTGGGAAGACAGAGGAAGGAGACAAGTCTCCAGAGGTAGTATTTCAGTCAGGCCTAGGAAACATGGAAATCTTCCAAGTCCACAACTGGCTTCTGTGAGAGGCAAAACGGACCCAATGTAAGGAATTTCAGAGTTGTCCAAGCTATAGACACCCCAACTCACTTTTTTTTTTTTTTTAAAGATGGAGTAGAAAGGAAAATGGACTAGAGCCTTGAATTGCTCCTTTGGGTCACTGACTGGTGGTGTGGTCTTGAGTGAGTCATTCTCTCTGGGGCTCCCCTTGATCATCTGCTTTTGGGCAGCACTACAACTGCTCTTTCTAACGCAGACACTTTCAGAAGCTCTGGTGAGATCAGCAACTAAACATGCTTTGAGAAGAGAGAAAGAATTATTGTGCACGCCCACCACCAAGTTCAGCCTCACGCTCAGGGAGAGCAGGCTACACCAGAGCCATTTGAAAGGGAGTCACTGGCTGAAAGGACTGAGTTCCCAGTATGAAGACAGCCCAAGTGGGCCACCTCTGGGGGGCTGGAGTAGAGCTGTGGCCTGAAGGTTACCAAGGTCAGTGTGTACTAGGAGCTGGCAGAGGGGGTCTAGCAGAATAGGTGAGGAAAAAAGAGTTCATTGTTTTGATTTGGTTTTGGTTTTAATCATGACACAAGCCATGTTTCACACTTTTTTAAGTGGGGAGTTGAGATCCAAAAGTCCCAAAGGAGCATTCCTCACTTGTATGTGTTGTTCATGGGGGGCTATGACCTGACCCAGTGGGTACCTGGCCCACTGTGGGTCCTTCTTCTGCATTTGCTCTCCCTTCCCTCCCCGAGGAGGCATCTCGTGCCTAACATGTGGTGACAACCTTCTAGATGGCCTGCCTGGGCGCCTGGGTGGCTCAGTCGGTTAAGCGACTGCCTTCGGCTCGGGTCATGATCCTGGAGTCCTGGGATCGAGTCCCACATCGGGCTCCCTGTTAAGCAGGGAGTCTGCTTCTCCCTCTGACCCTCCCCCCTCTCATGTGCTCTCTCTCTCTCTCATTCTCTCTCTCTCAAATAAATAAAATCTTAAAAAAAAAAAAAAAGATGGCCTGCCTCCTCTTCCCACTAACCCATTCTGCACAAAGGTCTTCTAAACACAGATTTCAACACTTGCCTCCCTTATATTCCTGATAACCCTTTCCTGCTCCCATGGCCTAGCTCATCAGGATCAAGGCTACTGATAATGTTAGAAAATCTCCCCACTGGAGACGAACCATGAGAGACGATGGACTCTGAGAAACAAACTGAGGGTTCTAGAGGGGTGGGGGTGGGGGGATGGGTTAGCCTGGTGATGGGTATTAAAGAGGGCACATTCTGCATGGAGCACTGGGTGTTATGCACAAACAATCATGGAGCACTACATCAAAAACTAATGATGTAATGTATGGTGATTAACATAACATAAAAAAACAAAAGAAGTAAAGTGAAATGCAAAAAAAAAAAAAAAAGAAAAGAAAGTCTCCCCACTAAGTAATGAAATCAAAAGTCTTGTGCTTGAAACCTATCTTACCAATACTTCCTCAGGGAGAGAACTTGGACAAGCCCCTTAACTCTCTGAGCCCCTTTCCTTATCTCTGGAAATGGCATAAGGACCTCACATGTGGTGATTTCATAGGTGTGCTGTGAGACTCAATGACACAGTGGATGCAGAAGGGCTTTACAAACTATAAAGTGCAGCACCAACATTAGAATCCATTCAGATCTCTTGAAATCTCTCTCAAAGTTCATTCCAGATGGTTTCTTGTTCTCCTATTGTTTCTCTCCGTAGGGATTTTCCCTTCTGTAATTAACCAGGCAAATCATTCCCTCCAGAGCTCAATGACCTTCCTATTCTGATGTTTTCCTTCACCACCCACACCCTCTGTACTGAGTCCCTGACCTGCCTCAGTTCCTCTGCACAGAGATCAGAATTAGTGAACCCCACCAACAAATATGCCTAGGGTTTACCCATTATCTCATTTAATCCTTGCAATAAATTCAGCAAAGTCTCTGGATACAATGTCAGTATACAAAAACCACTTGCACTTCTATATACTAGCAACAAATAAACAGAAAAAGAATTTAAAAAACATACTATTTAAAAATGTACATTTAAAAAATAAGTAAAGTTATACATGGTCTCTACATTGAAAACTGGAAAGTATTATTTAAATTATTTAAATTATTTTATTAAATTATATAATTATACATTACATAAAATTATTATTTAAAGTAAAGTGTTGTGATAAAGAAAATCTAAACAAATGCAGACATATGTCAGGTTCATGGATTAGAAGACTCAATATTCTAAAGATTTGAATTGTCTCCAAATCAATCTATAGAGTCAATACATTACCAATCAAAATCCCAGCAGCTTATACACTGAAACACAAAGGTCCAAGAATAAACAAAACCATCCTGAAAAAAAACAAAGCTGGAGGGTATATGTTACCAGATTTCAAGACATATGAAGTAGCGATAATTAAGACAATGTGGTATTGACATAAAGGTAGATAGACTGACCAATGGAACAGAATAGAATCCAGAAACAGTCCCACACACAGTCACCTGATTTGTGACAAAGGGGACAGTGCAGAGCCGTGAGAAAATAAAAGTTATTTTTATTAATTGCTGCTGGGTCCACTGGTATCCATTTATAATAAAGTTATCTTGACTCCTACTTCATACTACATACAAATAATTTCTGATGAATTTCTGATGAATTATAGATATTAATGCAAAAGGTAAAATGCTAAAGCTTCTATCTAGAAGAAAACAAAGGAGAACAACTTCTTGGCCTTTGAATAGACAGAAATTTCTTAACCAGGACATAAAAAACACTAATCATAAAGGAAAAATACTGATCAATTAAGAATTTCTCTTCATCAAAGGTCTCCATTGAGAAAGAAAAGACAAGCCAGAGAGTGGAAGAAGATACTTAAAATATACATATCTGACAAAGGACTCTCAACAGAATACAAAAAAGAACTTTTGTAAATCTCTAATAAAAAGACAGAAACCAAATTAAAAATGAACAAAAGATTTTAATTAGTCACTTCATAAAATATGCCAATGGCCAAAATGTATAAACAGGTATTCATGATGATTGGTCATCAGGGAAATGCATATTAAAACCACAATTAAATACAACCACAATAATGGCAAAATGAAAAAGCTAGATAACCAAGTGCTGGTAAGGATGTGAAGCATCCTCTGAGCAGATATGCTCAGCCACACTAGGAAAATGGCAGTATCTACTCAAGCTGGATATATACACGTCTTATGACCCAGCAATTCACTCCTAGGTGCACACCCAATAGAAATATTCCCATGTGTTTACTAAAAGACCTAGCAGCATTATGTGTAAGGGTCCCAAAGTGGAAATGCCTGGAAACTTAAGTCTACAGTAAAATAAATGAGCCACGGTGTATTCATACCATAGAACATTACGGGGCAATGAGATCCATGGAACTACTCTTACACAGAGTAGCATAGCCCAGTCTCTCACAAAAGGATGCATGCTATATGGTCCTATTAATAAGATGTTGATAAAGAGGGCAAAGTTATGGTGTCAGGATGAGGGACAGAATTACAGAGGGTAGGGGGACCAGAGGGGCTTCAGAGGATACTTTTAATGCTCTATCTTTTGCCTTGGGTTCTACTTATATAAAATTTTTTTTGAAAATTCATCAGTTTGTTCATCCATGCTTTGTGCACATTTCTGTAATGTATATTATATACTTGAGTAAGATTTTCACTTAAAAAAATTCTCACAATGACCCAGGCAGGAAGTGATTCTTTCTCCCAATTTGCCAATGACTAAGGAGGCTCAATGGGAAAAAAGAACTAGTCCGATGTCAGATGGGGATGAGCGGCAGAGAGTATTGAGACCCATCCTGTGTGCCTTCCTTAACACATCTCCTGACTTTACAACCACTTCCTCACTGGGGCTTTGTGCCTTCAGAAGCAGAGACACTGAATCCTACCTGCCTTATACTCCCTTTGCTGCCTGCACACAGCTGGACACGGTAACCCAACAGATGCTCAGTGCTATAGACTGGAAATTTTTGTCCCTCCAAATTCATATGCTGAAGCCCCAACCCCCAATGTGATGGTATTTGGAGGTGGGACCTTTGGGAGGCAATTGGGTTTAGATGAGGTGTCAAGTGTAGGGCACCCATAATGGGATTAGTGTCCTTATAAGAAGAGTAAGAGACCAGAACCCTCTTTCTCCACCACATGAAGACAAAGCAAGAAGGCAGCTGTCTGCAAGCCAGGAAGTGGCCTCTCACCAGACACCAAGTCTTCTAGCACCTTGATCTTAGACTTCCCAGCCCCAAGAACTGTGAGAAATGAGTGTTTATTATTCAACCTATCTGGTCTATGGTATTTTGTTATAGCAGCTTAAGTTAAGACACTCAGTAGAAAGAAGGCCAGAAGCTAAATCAACAAACTTGCCCACCTACCTTTTTCCTCTCCCTCCCTCCCTTCTACTCTCTTTTCCTTCCTGGCTCTACAGAGTGTTCCTGAGTTTGCCTGGTTCTTGACTCTGTCCCCCTACTTGGCAGAATGGTGCTAACTTTAGGATGGGGATGGCAGGGTGGTTTCAGCCAAGTGGCTTCAGCAGTGCTCCCAGAATGTGCTGCAGACGTGGAGCGGGAAAGCTGCTCTGGTGCCCTCGTCTCTCTCAGGCCACCTGCGCTGGACCATTACCCAGAAGGGTGGGGTTTCCTCCACTCAGCTACTCCTGGAAAGATCCTCAGGGATGAGGGGGTGAACCAGACTGGTGTGGCTCAGCTCCCACCTCTCTCTGTCCCCAGGGCTTGGGGGACACACTCTTCCACTTCTGTTTCAGCCTCAAAGCTTTTTTCTCCTCCTGCAGAGAAGATGGAGTGAAACTGTCCCTGCTGGCAGATCCCTGGGCAGAGCTCCCTCCCCCACACAGCTGGGGGATTCTTCAGTCTCCACCTCAAGAAGCAGGACCTGGATGCTGTCAGAAGTCCCCTTGGAAAGGCTGAAGGCCAGCCTCCCATGGCTCAAGAAGGGGGCCACCACTGCCTAGGAAAGGCTATGGGGAGACAGTTTACCAGTTTACCTTCCCATTGCCTCTGGCCAGAGGTAGACACCCAAGCTGAAATAGCAGAGTCCAGTCCCCTTGGATGTCAATCTGGGGGATAGAGCTCCTCCTAAGCTCCCACCTGCTGAATGTTTTCTTGGGTTTAGATGAAGGACTACACATAAATGATCTGGAGCAGGCTGTACCTCAACACTGAGGGGGGACACTATTATTATTCTTATACAACAGATGCAGAAAACGAGGTCTCAGGTTTTATATCTAGCAAGGAACAATGCCTGGCTTTGAACCCAGGCTGCGGTCAACAGTGGTCTAGCCATACACACCATCTGTTTACCTCTAGGGGCATCAGGTGCTCCGTAGACCTCACCACGAGCCAGGGATCCCCCTGCCCCATTGCCCAACCCTCTCCCCACAGGCCTGCCTCCTCCTCCAGACCTCACCCTAACTCTGTCCCATGACCCCCACTCCTCCATCACCTCCCCCTGCACTCTGGCTTCAGTCGGTAATCCTTTTTAGGCCTTTGCACTCCTAGTCTTGGGCCACCACTGCAGCCTCTCCAAGCCTCCGTTCCTATCTGTAAATTGGAGCTAACAGTAGTACCTACCTCACAAGGTTCTGGTATGTATTAAGTGAAGTTTTATTTGTAAAGGAACTGGGATAAAATTAAGAGCTTAGTAGAGGGCAGCTAGGTTTTATCTTTGTTTTTGTTTTTTAACATATGGAACTTAGTGACTCAAAGCATTTCTGGGCTCTAATCTTGATGTATTTTTCTCCAACTTTGCTGGTCTCTGGGCTCTACTCCTTTCCTTTCATTATCTAAAGAACTGGGGACATTTCTATTTGGGGCCTTTAGAGATAGACTTTTTCAAAATATGAGTAATCATCTATCCACTTTTTGTAGGAATTGCTCTTAAAGTGCTTAGAAATCACCGATCTAACAAGTAAACAGTGAACTCCCTGAGGACGCCAAGTACGCTTGGGGTCTAGCACAGAGCCGTGCCCAGCAGAGCGCAGTACATTCAGACAGGCGGCAGCACAGGTATGAATACTGGGGAGCAGTACGAGCCCCTTAAGCCGGCAGCCCCCGTCCTTCAGAGGGCTACAGGATGGGGTGTTTTTAGCTAGAGACATCTCCTCTTTCCCCCTGCATGTGCTCTGAGTCACAGCCAGCTAACAGCAGGCCAGCCCCAGAGTATAGATGAAATCAGACACCTCTGTCCTCCCCAGAGGCATTTCTGTGGGTCTCTGGCCCTAAAGTCCTCTTGGGCTGAGGCCTGTGATGTGGGCCTGCTCCCGTCTCTTGCTGCTCCTGTTTAGCCCACATGTTCTGCCAACCCTCATTGAGGAAACTAAACAGGAGACCCTGAGGGAAGTCCTTTTCACCTGTGTTCATGGAAGGGCAAGGGGAGGACAGACTGGGGGAATCCAAGGGATCATGTCAACTCAGTGGTTTGGAGCAGGGGGAGTAAATGTGAAGCAGCACAGGGGCTGGTTTGCACCAAGCAATGCCTGGTCTTGCACTGGATCTGGTACATACAGAACACCCTGTGGTATTCGGGCAAGAGAAAGCTTCACAGGCATCAGTCTTAGAAACCAGACTCCACCTTCTGCTGGCACCCTCTTACCATTCAATGTGGAAACATATTTGTCTGCAAAGACTGAGACCCTAAAAGCCGTTTCTGGTCCATGGGAGAAGTGGCTGATCCCTGAGGTCCTCCCGCCACTGTGCCCCTGCAGACGTGTCCTGGCTGCCTTGGAAGGGCTGTGCAGCCAGCACAGGTCTGGGCAAGGCAGGGAGACAGTGCTGCAATTAGATCACATCGCAGAAACCCCACGTGCCTCCCTGTCCCCATTCCTGAGCTGCTCCAGGGCCGGGCAATGGAGTGGGGTTCGCAGTTGCTGACAGAAAAGGTATGAGGAGGGAAGAAAAAAGAGAGGAGGTCTTGGTTTGTGTTCATCCCTTCATCCTATTTTCCTGTCCTGGGACACACCTCTCTAGGGCCCTACGGGTGGAGGCATCTTAAGCAGGGACCTCAAGCATAGCACCATAATTTTTGACCCTTGGCAGGCTTCCCTGAAACCACTTTATGCTGATGAAAGTAAGGCCTAATTCCAGGCTACCTTGTGTTTCTCTAACAGGTTCCGCATCTCTCATCAGCCTCTGAATCCATGAAGTGCCGTCAAGTGGGAGTTTATAGTTACTGCCCAGGGACTGTGCAGAGGGCAGTCCTTTGAACTCTGTCTTTCTCTGCAGGCTGGAGGTTCCCACCATTGCCTAACGGAGGAGGGCAGAGGCTGCTGGAGGGAGGTCCCATGGCTGCCTTTGTTCCTGGACAGCTCTTTAAGATCTCTTCAAGCTGTCCTGGCCCTAGAATCAGACAGCCCTGAAACTGAGCTAACATCCCCTCTCCCAGATGTTCCTAAAAGCCATGAGAGCCTCGTGTTGCTAGAGGCACTGTCTTCTCCCCAGCAGATACCCACAACATGCTAGAATGGAGAAATTGTTGGACTCTGAAGATGCAGGTTCTGATGTCAGATCAGAGACCTAACAGCTGTGTGCTGTGTGCCACGGAAGAAATCACCTCAACATTCTAGGCCATGCCGTTAAAGTGGAGAATTTCCTCCATTAAAAAAAAGAAAAAAGGAAGAAAAAGAAACAAACAAACAAACAAAAAAAACCAAAGCACAGAGGGAGGTGAGAAGGCAGGTGGAAGCTGCATTAAATGCCAAGCTGCTCATTTCACATGGGAGGATTCGTGTATGTGTCCCTGGTATAGAATGTGTGTCAAGACAGGAGCAGCTTCTCCCTGGACCACCCAGGCTGCCCGGCCCCATACTGTTTAATGTCATTTAGGCAGAATAATGCTCCTCTAATTTCCCAAGGCAGAACTAGACTCTTCAGCCTTCTTCATTCTCCTATGTGAGACTCACCCAGACCTGGGCCTTCTTGCATCTGTGCATGTCTCATAAACTAAATGCAGAGAGAAATTTCAATTTATTTGTTTTTCTTTCTCCCTTTTTCCTGACCTTATGTGCTACATAATCCAGAAAATGATCCAGATGGGAAAGGCATTGACTTTGAAGCAAGAGGCAGGAGGAAAAAAAAGAAAGAGGCACAATATAAACCCCTTGTATCCAGACGTTCACTCTGGGGAGAAATCTTCCTCCCCTAACTCCATTCCACACGTGTTCCAGGTGGTGTCATGGGGTCTTCCAGAGGGTGGAGGGAAAACCCAGCAGATCCACAGGGTGTCTGAGCCCTTCCCTCTCCCGCCTCCTGTCCTCCACACATTTGGCGTAAGCCAATGTGAACACCAAACCTACTTTCAACACCAAGTCTCTACCTCAGGACATTCAATGATGCCACACTCATCTGTTCTACATAATTCCATCAGTCAATTTACTTTTGTCAAATTGACACGGCAGATGGAGATCCAGAGTGGCAAAGGTGGAAGTGTTTCCCTCCCATATTGTTTTTAGTTACAACTGTCTCCCTCTGCCAGAGTGGGCAGGTAAGAGAGTAGCTGTCAGGCATCATGCCTGACCCTAAAGTTTCCCCTCCCTGCTCCCCTGAACATGTCCTACATCAAGGGCTCATGATCCTCCCACACAGACATCTCAGTCTCAGGCCTGCTTTCCTTCCCCTGGAGCTGATGGGAAGGGTATGAAACATGAAAATACAGCTCCTATTACATTTCACAGGCCTTTACTTATATTGGGTCACCTAATTTTCATAAAAATTCTACCTGGGACACAATACAGAAAATGAGAAAACTGAGGCTCAGAGAGGCTCAGAGAGGCTAAGTGACTTGCCTGATGTCATACAGCTATTAGGCAGCAGAGCCAGACACTGATCCATCTGATGCCAAAAACCATGTTCTTTCTACTCTCCACTCCCAAATTTGCCCAGAAGGGTTGACAAGCATGAAAAAGCCCAAGCCTCACCTTTAGGGCTTGCCTGCTGTCTCTACCAGGGCTGTAGGTTGCTGTCCAGGTGAAGATGAACTTCTCTGGGAGACTAAGGGAGCATGGCACGAGCTGAAATGTCTCCTGAGCAAAGCCCTGTCTCCAGGAGCTAGTCACATCTCCGAAGATGTCACACGACACTGCCATGGTCCTGCCCTTGGCTAGTCCGGTTTTTAGCAAACACAAGGGAAGCTCCTGGGCAGGGAGAGGAAGATGGGGAGTGATGTTCTAAGATCTTCACAGATTCTGTGGGCAGGAGGACCCCTGGCACCCTATTCTTCTGAGATCGAAGGAGGTCCCTGCTTGACCGGCCCCACCTCTCCTGGCACTGGGGAGCACACCTGCCTTCTGGCTGGGAATCTTTCCCAATGTGGCATCAACTCTCTGGGTGGTTAGCATAGGTCACTGGCACCCACAACCTTCCCATTTTGTTCAGGTTTGGTTTAAATTGGGCACATATGAGACAAAGACAGCAAACTTGATTTTCATTTTGGAAAGGTGACAACTGGTCACAACTGTGACTGGCATAGTAAACCTTCACTGTCACATGAGACAGGAGCTTCTCAGAACTCTTAGAACAAAGGAAAAGGCAGAGGAAAGGAAGGAAATCAAACATCTGAGGACCCCAGAGAAATAAGGATAGAAAAATGGAGGGTGAGTATCAGCTGTCACCAGGGACTCCCTTGACTTGTGGGGAGAAATCCAAAAAGACAGGAAACATCCCATTATTGACAAGTTGTCGTACATCCTCTGGGGCAAACCTGGCTAACACTAAAGGTTTGAGGATCTGAGGAATTCTATGGGCCCTTCTTTGTCCACAAATAGCAGTGGGCTAGTGTAAAGAATCTAAAGTGGGAGCACCAGTCCCGGTTCTGCCACTGACAAGCTATGGGACCTTGAGCAATTTCCTCCCCAGTCTGGGTCTCCATGTCTTCACCTGTTTAAAAAAAAAAAAAAAAAAAAAAAAAAAAGGCCCCCTGTGATTCTGTCCATGTCCAAAGCAGTGCAAAGCAAGGTGTTATCCGTGTATCCTATTATAAATAAGTTTCTAGACACATTGACACCTGACCTTTGATATTAGACTAGGAGATTTCCTCTCCTTGATGCTTTGGCTACCCTATGTTTCCAGGCTGTGTGAGATCTCTGGGAACATGTGCTAACAACCAGGAGATAGGAAGGAGGATAGAAAGTCATTCTAATAATCATATTTCTAGAAAGAAGCCTCTCCACCCTCAAATCTATTCTATTCTCCATTGCTAGATTAACTTCCTAAAACCAAGGTCTATTATAAGCCACTCCTCTACCTATCACGTCAGTCACTTCCCACTGACTACCAAATAACAAGCAAACTCCCAAGGGGTGCACAAGGCCCTTCTCAATCTGATTCAGCTTGCTTTTGTTCCCACCACCTATTGTCCCCTATCTTTGCCACCCCCCCCACATCTCAAAATCACGCCCAGACCACGGGGTGCTTCCCAAGTTCTATATCTTCCATGAAGACTTTTTAAACTGATTTGTCTCTGTAGAGTGATATTTTCTAATGCATCTGTTGTCTCCCCCAGTACCAAGCCTGTCTGGAATAGTGTGTCTCATTTTTTGCTCCTCTTCGGATCTGGTAGAGTGCTTGATATGAACCTAGCATTCTCTGGCTTTAAAAGAATGTAACTAAAATAAAAAAGAAATGGGTTCCAGGGGTCCAGAGCAGGAGTTCTTGGAGGTGAGCAAAGACAACAACTTGGAGAAGAAGGGTTTTGGGGGGAGTGGGAGGAGTGCATAGAACAGAATTTAAGGGTCCTTTCAAGTCTGAGATTTTGTGTTTCTATGCAGAGTACTGGACATTTCGTCAACACAGGCTCCTTAGTTTCCTGATAAATCTTTGGAACCTTGGGCTTGGAGGTCCTGTCTGTAGCTCTAGCATAGAAGTAACTCCAGTCAAAAGAAGTTTTTACATCCTGGGGAAGCTGAAAGCCTGGTGCTCCTGGTAGATGAGGAAATGTCTCAGGAAAGACCAAGCATCCTGCCCATACCCGCTCCCTGCTAGTGCAGTGCCTCTGAGCAGGGCAGCGGCAGGCCCATGGAGGGGAGGAGCACAGGCAGCTCCCTTCAGTGGAGCACTGTCTTTTTAGTGCAGGTGGAGGCTGGGGCTTTGCCTGGTGGCTCTCACTTTCCCCACCTGCCTGCAGTTCAGTTTGCCTGCTGGCGCCACTCAGACATTGGGTCTGGGGAAGGCTGTCTCCTCAAGATGTGCGCATGTTCTAATTCTTCCCAGCCTCCATCGTGTGTGTACTGTTTAGATGCCCTTCAATGGGAAGAAGACGAAAGTTAAAGCTGGAATGTCTGAAGGTTTCAATAAATAAGGGAGCTACTCTGAGTGGTTAAAGTGTCCTTCTGAAACCATGCTGTCCCTGACCTTGCTGCTGAGGTGGCCAGGGCAGACCCAGCCCAGGCATCTTCCTGACACACTGGTCAGACTGCCTCTTAGCAGCTGGCACGTCAAGAGCAATCTCAGGGCTCAGTCCCCCAGACTTCTATTCCTTGACATGCTCTGCAAACTCCCCATTGTCCCGGCCTCCCTAGTTGTGTGGTCACTTCTGTTCTCAGGGCTTTCTCATTATCTTCCTTGAGAAGAGGGTGAGAGGGAAGGAACCTGGGTTGGGGAATTCATCAGGTTCCAGGCCAGCTTGTGTCGGTGCTGTGTTCCCCCTCCTTGGGAGACCAAACAAACGTTATCAGTGACTCAGAGAACCTCCTGTCAAGGTCACTCTGTTCTGCCTGATGCTGTCTCCGCTGTCTGACATGAGAACTAACTCTGTTCTCCACCTCCTACCAGCCCCAGTGCAATCCTGGGTGCTGGATGAGCTGACAAAGAGTGCCCCATCTGTTGGCTGGCGATCACGTGGAGCCTCTGCACAAGGACAGAAAGTCTCCAAGTTTCTACTTCCCTAGCTGGTCTGTCCCTGTGTGGTATAACCCTTTCCCTCCCTGAAGCTTCTCACTGAGATAGTAGACCCAACCTAGAAAGCTCCCCCTGTTATTCCTTCTCCTCTTGCTTCTCTGGGTTCCTAAACTCTGTGGCCCTTGGGCAGCACAGGGAGATCTGAAATGGCTGAGAGGGAAGGGCCACCATAGGCCTCATCACCATTACCCTCAGCCATTGGGGGCTGAGCCCTGACGGTGTCCAGAGCCTGGTCCTATACACCTGAGACGTGACACATTTTCCTTTCGAGGGATTTATAATCTAGGCAGGGAGGAAGGATAGAGAAGCTAAATACTGAAGCTAAATACTAATATATGGGAACAGATGCTCAATGTGTGTGATAGTACATGTTGCAGAATTTAAGGAACAGGGAGCTGATTGGGGGGGGGGTGTCTTTCTCTCCCCACAGCTGATGTCCTTTCTTCCCTCCAGACCAGGCAGATACAGCCCCTCAGTAGTGAGTACACCTCTTTCACCCTAGAATCCTGTGTCTCCTCCTATTGAGCCAGGATACACTCACCTATAGCCCACCACCCAACTGTCCAGAGTTATTGGAGTTACCAGGGAAAGGTGCTGGCAAACCCAAGCTTTATTTCCCTGCCTCCTTAGCTTTCTCTTACCTCTTTCCCTTGCATGCCTATACTCAATTCTCTCTTCAACAGGAATATAATGTTCAGCTGCTTTACACCCACTCTCTGAATGCTGCCAGCGAATAATGACTAAGGTAGTGGGTGGAAGTACAGCAAGTTGAGACCAATTTAGCAGTCCAGGGTGCCAGGAGGAGGGTGATTTAGCAGCAAATGGCTTTGCAACAGCAAGGAGAGAGAAGATGCCCCCAAAGCCAGCAGGCCAGTGAGCCAAGTACACAGCCCTGCCCTGGTGCCTCAGGCAGGGATTGCCTCAGCCACCTGGCAGTCTATGCATTGCAGTTGGATTCATGCACAGGGCAGGGTTCATCCTTAAACACCAAATGATTTTCAAAGCAATGCCCACCCTCACCCTGATCTCAGCTCCACTTTGACACTTTTGAGGGGCCTGTGTCCTTGGGTACCCCTTAGCCTAAGAGTCTCACCTAGAATGGTCCCTCTTTGTCTAGTGGATGCTGTGACCTGGGAGCTTCAATTCAAAAGACTGCTCTGGGCATGGCAGAAATTGAGGTTCTATGGCATCAAGGAAGGGGGCAGCCCAAGCACACTTTAGATCATACCACAGAGAGGCCAACCCAAGCAGACATAGGTGTGGATATTCCAGGTCCTGCCACCTGGGAATGTCTGAGGATTCATGTTATGGGATGTGACTGTGAGTGTGGGTATAGGAAGAGAGCATGTCTCAGTGGAAGAGATGAAATGAATGAATTTGGTGTGTGTGTGTGTGTGTGTGTGTGTGTGTGTGTGTGTGTGTGTGTCTGCTAGCAGTCATCCTGAAGGCAGTTATCTTCTCCCACAGGGATTAACTGACATGGAAGCATATCTATGGGTGATCTGGATAGGGCAACTCTTTACTGTCTTTGTTCCAGGTACTAGACAAAACCCACATCACATCTGTTTAGACACCAATTTGGCCTATCACTTAGGAAGAAAAATCACCAGTCTACTGGATTGATTAGAACAATTAATTTTAGCTTTTAGCTAACATACACACTCACACACTCACATTCTGTTTGCTAATCAATGAGGCCTCACAATTAGGAGATTGTAGCCCTGGACTGGGAGTCAGGACAGCTGGGTTCAAATTCCAGCATTCCACTTAAAATCTTGGGTGAACTCCTTCACCCTTGATAGGCTCATTCAGTTTTCTCATACACCAAATTGTGGAAGATATCCTCTCACAGGGTTGATGATGATATGATACTTAACAACAACAACAACACCAATAATAATAACATCCCCTTTTAAAGTGTAAAGTCCTGAACAAATAAAAAGGGCTATTAAAATTATTATTACCAGAAGCCTAGAGATGGTGACAGACTGTCAGGTGGAAGTTGATGTCTGGCAAGAAGCAGGAGAGTGACAGAAGCGGGATGGAGATGGCAGATACAGAGGCAGCACCGCCAATTGGCAGCTAGCCCAAAGCCCAATGCAACCATGCTTGATTTTGACACATCTCCACCCACTTCTCTAAGTCCTTGGAGAAGGGGATCCAGAGCCAATATGCACACTCATTTTGCTGGAGGCAATTGTTAGAGGTGAGTTACTTCCCATCCTTCATTTTCCAGCTCTGTCTGGTCTGGGTGTCTTGCTGAGCGGCATGGAAGGAGGAAACAGGTTCCCACCTGGGTTTCCCTTGGAAGAAAAAGCTCCATCTCCTCAGGTCTCAGCTTGCATCTTGGAACTATGACCTCGCCACTGCTATGTCTACTCTTTTTATACCTCCCTGAAGTTTAGCTTCAATTTTTCGTTCATGACCACCTCTTCTCTGGTGTCTTTGAGCTCACCTCCCTCGTGCTGAGCAGCTGCTGTGTTCAAAGTTAGTATGATCCAGTTTTCAATGTACTTGTCAAGATTCATGTGTGCTGGTTCCTCTTCTCAATTCTCATCACAAATTTTAGTCTCTAGCCACTATTGAACCATTTTTTTAAAATCCCCCACCTCCCTGGCAACTTGCATGGATGAAACCTTGAATAAACAGCGAAGTCCAGTTTTAGGGAAGCTAAAATCATCACAAACCCCTGAGAAGGCATGTGGCAACCCTGATATGAGAAATAATGGGGTGGTGTAAAGGGCATGGGAAGGGAGTCACCAGACTGTAACCACGTGACCTTGGGCAAATCATGGCCAGATTACCTCCCCAAACATAGTTGCAATTCACACTCCCAACAACAGCGTGTCTATTTTAGAGCAGCGATTTTAAGACTGCAGCAGCATAAAGATCTATTCAAAAGCAAACTCAAAGACCTACTACTTAAATAGCCTAAAGATTCCCCAGACAGTTGGATACTTCTTTGTTGGCCACCCCCTAGAAACACCTCATCACTGTCCAGGAACCACTGTCCTCCTGCGGTTCCAAGCACATGATTTTAAAAACCTTAATTCTAGATCATACCTGGCACCTCCCACTGGTATATATTTGTTGGTTGACTGACCCCGAGTTAGAGTGCCTAGTTTGGCAGCGTGGGTGGTGGCTAGGTTATCCTTGTGTTCCCAAACTGGTCAGGAACTGAGATGGAGGAGCCCTATCTAAGCAGAGGCCCCAAAGGAGATGACCCAGTAATAGAGGCAGGAAAGCCAGAGGTCACACCAACAAAGTGTGTCCCTGCAGAAATCTGCTGTTGGAAAAATGCTCCCTGCCAATGGTCTCCGACAGCACTTCCCCTTCCCATTACTTTATTAAACACGCATTTACTAAGGGCCCACTCATAGTAGCCAAACAGTATACCCTGAACGGGGCATTCACAACACCATCACTGCCTCTAAGAACTTTGCAGGCTCTTCAGGACCAGTGGGTCAATGCCAAGGTAGTGTGGAATGATGGTAGGAACTCAGAAGAAGGCATGTAACCCAGACTTAGGGAAAGGAGAGGAGAAGATTTCTCGATTCTCATGGTTAAAACCGGAAGAACAAGGGTGACCTTGTTTAGGTGGAGGTAGAGGGACAAGGCAAGAAGAGTTGACAGAGAGGAAACACGTATTTCTATTTTCAAAGGTAACAGAAGAACAGGGAAAGAGCCAGGGCTGAGCTGAGTGGCGCTCAAAGCCCTGCTCTTCCATTCTTTATCCTAGTACATTATTTAACTCTCCTCATCTAAGAATCATACACACCCTGCAGGGCTGTGCTGAGAATTAAATGAGATAATGAATAACGAGTACTGGGCACATAGTGTACTTAGTGAACGGTATTACATGTTGTTAAATATTACCCATTATGCCACTCTATAAGCTGATTAACCACAGGTTTGCCCTCATTACCTTACTCATCTTTGTAGCCTCACTGCCTGGCCCAGAGCTTTGCATTTTGTAGGCACCCAACGACTGTTTATTAAGTGAATGTTGAATAAGTGCAAAGACATATAAATAAGTTTTCAGGATTAGAAAGCCATTTTTATATGGCTGGAACCCGTCTACCTCTTTGCCCATACAGGCAGAAACATAGCTTCTCAAAACAGCACGGCAAATCTTTCCCTCACATACTCCCAAAGCATTGGCTCTCCCCAACACACAGGGTACAGCGGCACACCTTCGGTGGCAGCTACTTCAACCCACATCTACTGGGGCACACACAGACAGACAGACAGGAGGCTCCACTGCAGACACACAAATACACAAGCTGAATTGTTAAAACAGGTTTTACTTCGTGAGGTGCACAGAGGCGGCCATAAATGTTAAATAACAATCATCTCAAATGTCCCAACCTCCTTCTGGCTCACATATACACACTCTTGAGAGACAGCCTCTTTTCTCTCACCTGGGTTTTTTCTCACTTCATGGAGAGTGAATGTCCGCACATACATCTTCTCAGCTGAGACCTCATCCTTGGACTTCCACTTGCTAAACCTAACTTTGCTCCCATTAGCTGTGGACCTCAGGGAAAACCCTGCCCCTCTGGTGCCTCAGTTCTTCACTGGTAGAACACAGAGAATTAACCATGCTTCATGCCAACCTGGTAATTACATTGAGAGGATAAAGGAGATAACAAATGAGATAACGTCTGTGATGTGCAGAAAGCACCTCAGAAGAAAGGCCCTGGATAAATACAAGGTGTAAATACCACACCTGATGAGTGTGTATGCCCCTGCCCACAGATTTCCACCCACACACTCTGCTCTTCTCCACCCTTGAACACAGACACCCTTCCTGCCTGTAAACGCTGTCTCTCATATTCATTTTCATGTGTGTACATATATATACATACTTAAGCACCTGTATTTTCCCCAGCATGCCCACAGAAAATTGTATTTGAACTTAGGTTACAAACACTCTCTAGCTCCTACCCACAGACTTTTCTCAAGGGTCTCTGGTGCTGGAAGAACTGCCAAGCATACAGCTCATCTCTCTGTGGCTGGACTCCTCGGCTCCCATGATTGCAGTTAGGCTGCACTTCCAGCAGAGCAGGAGACCCTTTATCTGGCACAGCTCTTGCCAAGAGCTCTCCAGAACTCAGTGCCTCCACACTAGTTTGTCAGCACCTAAGACCCAAGACCAGGGCTGATGGTTGCAGGAGGGTGTGGATGGAATGGGAGAGGAGGGACCCAGGAAATATAGATGCTCAGATCCCTAAGCATTCTTTGTTCCTGGGGAACTGAGGGCTCTGAAGCTAAAAGTCCCAAACACTTTTCTAGGCCTGACCTGCTCCTGGGCCAGCAGAACATTCATTTGCTCCACAGTTCACTCCTTTCCA
Source organism: Eumetopias jubatus (assembly GCF_037043125.1). Classification (NCBI taxonomy): domain Eukaryota; kingdom Metazoa; phylum Chordata; class Mammalia; order Carnivora; family Otariidae; genus Eumetopias; species Eumetopias jubatus. The sequence continues at coordinate 42,096,498 of NW_028274808.1, forward strand.
CTTGGAGCAGGAAGGACAACGATCACCTGGCCTATGGTGTTTTGATGCCTGTTGATGCTGAGTTGTATGCTTTGAAAGCTGGAGTTCAGCATGTTGAAGGGTGTGTGTGTGTGTGTGTGTGTGTGTGTGTGTGTGTGTGTGTGTGTGTGTGTGGAGGGGTGTGGAGGGAGTCAGGGCCTGGCGCCTCTGGTGGGTGAGAGAAAGAAGTGAATGTGGTGCGTCTGTAGGTGTGGGACTGTGTGTGTGTTAATTTGGCTGAATGGCAAGTCCAGGACTGATCCTAGTTGGCCCACAACTCCAGGAGGTCACTTTCCACCTTCATCAACTCTATTCACCTCAGCACCTGTGACCTATTCCTTCAGTGAGACATTCCAAACGTCTAACCGCATCAGTGTCCCTGCCACCCTGTGAGCACAGACACAGCCCATCTCCAAAGTTCCAGACAGCAAAGTGCAGGGGCCCGACCCCAGCTGTCATACCCTCTGTCTGGGACCAGGGTCCCCCCGGACTCACGCACATTCCCCTTTTCCTCATCTCAGACATCAGTGTCTCCCAACACTTAACGTCCATCAAGATCAGATTCAGGGCTTGGAGCAGATAAAACCAGTCTGCAGGAGACGGAGACGAAGACAGAAGGACAGACGCAGCATCACTTTCTCCAGGCTGGGACCAGAGCAGCAACACCAACCCTGGCAGAGGGGGAGACCCTGACAGTTACATGTGGAGACAAAGACACCTAAACAGACCCTGACACAGACAAAGACCGACGGACGCACTGGCACGCCGCGGAGAGCGCAGTGTCCCCTGGAGCCCGAGTGCCAGTGCTGCGGCTGCAGGCACTTCTCAGGAGCGAGGAAGACCCCTCGTCCACCGCACCTTACCTGCCCCCCTGCGCCTCGGACTGACTTGAGAATTTTTTTTCAGTGTTTTGCAGTGTGTTCCCGGCTGTCTTCCCAGAGCTGCCGACCCGGCGCGTCCCGCGGCGACGCCGCACCTCGCGGCTCCGGCTCGCCGGACCTGGCGGCCAGAGAAACTTTTGGCCTCCCCGCGCGTCCGCCGCCCGCCCGCTCCCGGCGCGCCGGCCTCCGCGCGGGGTCCCGGAGCCGAGGGCGGGGCGGGGCGGGGTGGGGCGGGGCGTTGCGGGGCGGGGCCAGCCCCGGCGCCGCTCATTGGCTGGGGCGCGGCTCTCAGCCTCTCACTTGCCGCTCGGCGGTCTTTGTTCCCGACTGACAGCTGGGGCTGCTCTAGACCTCTCGGCTCCTCCGCGGCCGCGGAACGCCGTCCCCCATCTCTCCGCTCTCACTTCCAACAGACCCCGCCGGGCGGCCCTGTCTGAGCCTATCTCTCCACCCGCCGGTCCTTCCCTTTCTCCGACTGTTCCTGTCTTGTTCTTGTCCCTTCCTTTTTTGCCTTTTATTAACGCGCACTCCGTTCAACATTCCTTCGCGTGTCCTTTACCCATTCCTTCGCTTTCTCCATCCACCCCCCCCCCGGATTCCTTTCTTTCTTTATCACCCCTTCTTACTCACCAGTTTCCTTTCCCCAGCACTGTCTCTGCAACCCCTAAGTCCAGCGAAAAGCCTGGATTTCTAGGTTCAAAGACGGGACCAGCAGCCTAGTGATGGGCATTGCCTCACCAAGCTGGGATTATAGACCGGAGCCTACAACACTGGCACTCCCACTCCCAAGACATTTCAAAGGCAAACTTTTCCAGCTTCCTCCCGGGGACTAGGTTTCAGGTGAAAGCTGAGGCCTGTTCCAAGTTTATAGCTATAAATCTCACCCAGTACATTTTTAACGCTATCATTTTCTCTACCACGCTCACTTTCAACTTCTAGCAGTTGGGCTAGGAAGGAAACCAAGCTTACAAGCTTTGATAGGACAAAAGGCCAGTTAAATGGGGGTGCTGGGTGTGGCATGAGGCTCTGGTCCCGAGGGTTCACCCAGACTAATCCTCTAAACCCAGGCATGGCTCGACCCAGGGAATGTCATCCTCAGCCAAAAGAGGTGTCTATGTGTGGAGGGAAGATTGAAGCGGCTGATCTCTGACTATAAGTGGAGTGGGGGAAGACAGCCCAAACAGAAGCAACATCATTTTGTTTCAGCCACCCCGCTGCTCAAAACCTTATAAGAGATCCTTACTACTTCCAGATCTTGACTCTGAACACCCCAACTCTCAATTCCAGGCTTCCTGGAAGGAAACACAACAAACATTTAAGAGTACAGATAGGCTCTGCTAATTATCATCTGTGTGACCCTGAGCTAGTTCCTTAATCTCCCTATATCTCAGGGGTTTTTTGTTTGTTTGTTTGTTTGTTGTCTTTTCCCCCTTTATGAAATGGGGGTAATAATTCCTGGAATGTAAACTTCCTGAGGGCTAGGATTTGTTCTTTTTTGTTCATAGCTGAGGGACTTGGTCTGTTCTGATCACAGATGTACCCTCAACACCTAGAACTTGGCTGGGATATCATAGTCATTCTATAACTACTTGTTAAATGAACCAATCCTTAGTTTACAGGTTTGAAGCAGGGACTAAATAAGAATCCTTGGCATGTAGTAAGTACATACACATGGTAGCTATTACAAGTAACATTGCAACTTCTCTGTGTCAACTCCAAAGGCTATTCAGCCTTTTCAGAATATCACCTCTTCTTTTCCACCTTTGCATATATTTGTCCCTCAGTTTGAAAGGCCTTTCTCTACCTGTCAAAATTTGAGACTTAAAATGCAATCCTTATTTATACCATCTTTGATCATCTCAGTCAAAATTACAGTTCCTTCTTCTAAAGCTCTATGTCTCTTGTCCCGTTCATTGGCACAGCATACATATACTGGCTTGCATGGTGGCTGTGACTGCAGGTCTGTCTTCCCCTAGACTATGAGCCATCTAGAATCAGGGACTGGACTTTACATCTCCAGGGACAGATATGGTGCTTCAGAGGTGGGAGTTTCTCAGAAACATTTGCTGAATGGATTAATATAAATCAAACATCTCAGCACTTTTTTTTTTTTAAAGGTAGAATCTTGGAAGGTAGAGTAAGGGATCAGGTGGGCTTCAGATTTCTGTCACACTCATTTTTGTGTTTTTAGATGTGGAATTCCATGGAAGGGGAAAAATAATAATCCTGGAAGCCTGTTCCTCATTTTGGCCTTACCACTTACTATTTAAATACTCTTGGATAAGCCATGTTCCTGGCTAGGTCTCAGTTTCTTTATCCGCAAAGTGGGTAGTTTGGGTGAGACCCTTTAGGGTACTCATCCAGCACTGACATACTGTGGTTCTCTGTCAGAGACGTTCTCGGTGGAAGATAAGGCATGACATGTAGCTCTCTTATGATTGAGTTAGGCAAAGGGTGTGGGCAGTGTGTGGGTGTGTATGTGAGGGGTGGAATCAGGATGCAGTATGAAACAACAGAAGCACTCTGTGCAAGGGATGCATCAGAGATAAAGTGGGGTGCATTGAAAGTGGGGGTGGAAGTAAGGAAGCAGAATAAGGGGAGGAGAGCTGCCATGGTACAGCGTGTATGTGTGTGTGTGTTCATGAGAGCCTCGGGAATGTGGTTTCCAGAAGTAGAAAGCCATAATTAGCTCCCTGATTCAGCTGTTGGGTATGGTAATGCAATGACTGGGTGTGTCTGCTCCTAACACCCCTTGTGGCATTCTCAATGTGGCACCTCTTCCTTTGTCTGGTGAAGGAGTGTCGCCCTAACTGGGCCTGGGTGTCCCATCTGAGCCTCTGCATCCTTCAGGCTTTCCCTGGCCTGAGCTGAGTCTGGAAAGCTGGGTCACAATGCATGTTTTTGTAAAAAATTCCCTATCCTCCTCATCTGTTCACCACCTAAGATTCAAGTAGTTTACCATTCTGGCTTATCATTTTGTCCTTCATCTCTAGGACCTTAGATTGGTCACATAGGATCAGGCCCATGGACCAGTTAACCTAACATTTTCTCTAGATTAGAAACACCCCTGCCTCTCTCAGTGTGCTTTCACCTATTACAATTTAATTAATTGCCCATCTTCTTGTTTGTGTGTTCAACTCTTCTGTAAGCTTCTCATTCAAAGACCACATCTCTCTTGTCCAATACCGAATGCCCAGCACATTGTTGGTATACAGAAAGCACTCATAAAATATTTGAAGGAATTCTATGGAGGGGTGAAAGACAATGTTTTAGAGAGAGACATGGACTCAGATACAGAAGATTCACATCTATTCCCACATCTTCAAATTTGTGGTCTTGTCACAACTTTTCTGAGACTCCGTTTGCTCATTGGTAAAATGGGCCTATTAACATTAGCCCTACCTGTCTTGTGACAATGATGCAAAGATGAAGAGAATTAATCAGGTTGGAGCTGGTAAGAAAAGTAAAAAAATGTCAAATAATTGTTTAACATTATTTCAAGTCTAAAAAAAATCCAGGTACTTGAGTTAGAGGATAAGAAAAGCTGACTATAGGGGCATGCCTGGCTGGCTCAGTCGGTGGAGTATGCAACTCTTGATCTCGGGGTTGTGAGTTCAAGCCCCATGTTCAGTGTGGAGATTACTTTAAAAAAATAAAAATCTTTTCTTTTTAAAGATTTTATTTATTTATTTGACAGAGAGCGAGAGAGCACAAGCAGGGGGAACAGGAAAGGGAAAGGGAGAAGCAGGCTCTCTGCTGAGCAAGGACCCCGATTCGGGACTTGATCCCAGCACTCTGGGATCATGACCTGAGCTGAAGGCAGATGCTTAACCAAGTGACCCACCCAGGCATTCCTAAAAAAATAAAAATCTTTAAAAAAATAAAAAAAGCTGACTATATAAACTGAGGCTGGATAATCTCCAAAAGTAGATGAGAAAATATAGTGATAGATCACTGAGCTGCTACTCCATCTATCTCCAAGCTAACCCAGGAAAGTACAGGAAGGCTGATTTTCCTGAAGGCCAACCTAATGCCTCTTGACCTTAAAGGATGCCCCACCAGTGTCCTGTCTCCCCCAGGGAAAACAAAAACAAAAACTAAAACAAACAAACAAACAAACAAACAAAAAACAGTTCCTCTGGAGTTTCCCTGGATGTACAGTTTCTATAACCAGAATTTACATTTCTTACCTGTATGTCCCTGGTCACCTTGCACCTCTTATCTCTGAACTTCAGTAAACTCTGCTTTGGGAGGAACATCTCATCCTTGACTCCTCTGGGTGTTATGAAGACAAATAGGATAAAATGCAAGTAACGTTTTTTCTTTCCTAGAAAGCAAATGCTTTCCTAGAAAGCATTTCTTTCCTAGAAGTGACTCCAAGGAATTGTTAATCATTGTCATCGGGAGGATTATCATCTGGAACTTCATTTTTAGTACTTAATCTGTATTCGGGAAACCAGGGAAGTTGTAGAGGGAACAAAAAACCCTGTTAGGAGCTCTAGGGAGAACTTGCTGACAGAATTCCTATCCAGTGATGACTCATTCACACTAACATGCTCAAGTTGCCTCAAGTGTCCACTCCACTCTCTCATTGAAAGGAAAACTGAGTCAAAGAGCAAGGTGAGAAATTTGCCCAGCTTTACTGGGCAAAAAAAAACCTTTATCCAGGGTTTTGAAGTATGTGTCCTATAACTGCCTCAGAAACCTTATAACTGATACAGTGCCTGAATGTGGTTTGGTTTGGTTAGTGTAGACCACAGGCAGGTAGCCTTCCTCTGAGCAGAGAACCAGTTACCTTGGCAATGCAAAACCAGGGCTCAAATGTCACTAGCTTCTAGTGTGAATGGGCTTTGTTCAGCCATCAGCTGACAATGCTCATGTGATAACTGTTAGCAAACCATTCAATGTAAGTGCAGGGTTGAGCTAGATTACAGAGAAATAAGGAGGAAGTATTATGATTTGACATTTCCTGCCCCACCCCAGATACCATTTTCAGTAGGATAAATAGGCTATTCTAATTCAAGATCCTAGCTGTGAAAGGGCCTGGCCTATCACCTGTTCTGGAATCTATCTCTTCTGTTGTTTTAACTAGTTTGTCTGAACCTGTGAATCAGGAGGATGTTTCTCCTTACAAGTAACAAAAAGCCTGAATTAAACTGACTTAAACAATAGGCAACAAAAACCTCATGAATTAATATATTAAGATATTAGCTTCCAGGTTAGTTCATTCTGTGGCCTCACAATGTCATCATAGATCAGGTCTTTTTCATCTCTCTGTTTTGCCATTCTTGAACTATAGGCTTTGCCCTAATGGTGGTTGCTTCATGACTTTGGTTGGATCTGCCAGCCATGTTGTCACCCAGAACCAGGGGTAGGCTAAGGAATAAAGGACCTTTGTTCCTACATCTCTTTCTTAAGATCAAGGAAACCTTTCCTGGAAGGCTCTGAGTTGACACTAGACAGGATTGGAGACATCATCTAACAATCATTGGCAAGCTCAAGGAGACTACCATTATTGGCTTTGGCCAGTTGGTTGGGGTGGAATAGATGCTGGGACATACCTATGCCTTTCACCTTTGTTTTCAAGGGGGAAGAGGGAAGTCATGGAGAAAACCAGTCATTGCTTGACTGTTATGTACCTCATCCTTGCTGGACATTTTATCTATAGTATCTTATTTAATAAGCATAGAAATAATTATCTGTTTTCCAAATGAAGAAATTGCAGCTCAAAGTGGCTAAATAATGTACCACAAATCCCACCACTAGTAAGTGGAGGAAAAAGGACTGGAATGCAGTTCGTCCAAAGCCTTTGCTCTCTCTACTGTTCCAGGCTATCTCACTCAAGTTGACTCTTCTCAGCTCTACCCAAGCTAGAGACCCCCAAAATGAATTGAAACCTCCTGGGAACCACTGAAAGCACAAGAGATAAAATAGCTTTCTATTGTCTCCAACACCTCCATAGTGTTGCCCCCTTCCTTACCTACTCACCTCAATTTCTCCCTCTTCCCCAGCATGTATGTCTCCTCAGTTCTATACTGCTTCTTCACTGCTTCATCAAGGCCACATTCACCTCTCAGCCCTTGCTCTCCTTCAAACCATAATAGAAGTCTTTCAAGGCCCTCCCCAAGCCCTGACCTAGCCCTCCTGGATCCCCCACCCCCACTCCTCTGAAGTCTTATCAAATAGCACATCCATGTCCTGCTATTCTTTCCTTCATTGTGTACTTTGTAATTTATGTTCTATTGTTTCACATGAATGCATCTCATTTTCCTAGTCAATGTTTTAGAGCTCAGCCCAATGCTTGGCACATGATAGGCACTCAACAAATATTTAATGACTAAATGATGGCAGAGACTACCTCTTATTTTTCTATATCCCTAATAACATTCAGCCTGCTGCTGAGCACATAGGTGGTAACTAATAGACTAATTGACTTTGGGCTAATTTCTCCCCAGGGCTGAGGAATGGCATACAGATGAAGTTGACATGACCTTTGTCAGTTCTGAGGGAGGCCTTTGGCAAATGGACCCTGTCAAGCTCACATTTACTTGTAACCCTGAACTCATTTAAAGAAATAGAACATATGAGACCATGACTTCTGGGAAATCATTTGGTTCCCCTATGTGGAATGCTGGCATGGTCATTTCCTTCCCCGGGGGAAGAAAAAAATATCAAAGGCCCTTGAGACCCTGAGTGTTGAAATTTAACTTACACGTTTACTTAGTCATTTCTCAGGAAGCTTCTGAGGTGGGGGCAGATCCTAGAGAGAAAGGCCAATGCTGTACCCTAACAGTTGGTAGGATCAGAGACTGGTCTTCTGGGATGAGGGACTGCCCTGAGCTTGAGCTCTTACTGGACTGCCTGGATTTCTATTTGAATCCTCCAGGTCACTGCGCCTCTCAACAAGCCTTGCCATTGTGCCCTTAGGTCTTCTGGGGTTAACCTCACTCCCTGTACTTTGTGTGTGTCAAACTGTCTAGTGTTGAGTACATATTTTGCTTTATTCCCATACTGACTGTAGTTACCATGAGAAGACTTCGATCTTATTGCCCACAAAAATAGAGGAGCTAGAGAAAGGGACAGAGGAGTGGAGGTGGTGGGTGGCTGTTGCAGGTATTCCCTGAGGTTTCTTCCAGAAGTCTCTGGCTCTTTTTAGCTAAGTTTGCTGAAAACAACAAAGAAGGACTGTTGCAGCAGTCAGGTGAGCATTCCATCCAGAAGAGGCTTTTGGTAAACCTTGAGGAGTTTTGCTTTTATGAAACAATCAAGATAAAATGTCAAATAGCATCAATTTGCTGGATGTTTCCTAGGACTAGTGCCTACCTCATGGTGCTTAGCACAGCATCTGCCACACAGGAAACCCCTTTAGTTGTTGTTTTCTTTGCCACCTCCTCTCCCCCAGTCAGAAACTCAGCTGGGTGGACTCAGCCAAGTCTCTTGCCCATATCCTCAGTTTCTGGCACTTTTGAGTGGTATTGACAATATAATTCCACAGGGAGGGACACACACACAAAAATATAGAGCAGATTAAGATATGTTTACTAAAATTCTTGGGGATACTGTGATTGCTATAAATGGAGCATGGACACTGACAGCTTTATATTGCTTCCTTCCCAGCTCCACTTTCCACCCCCTTCCCAAAAATCTTTGAATTTTATCAAAGAATATAATCTAATGAATGAGGTGAAAGTGAACTTTCTGGCATTATCAGTGGGTAGAGGCGGCACCTAGGAGGGCAATAGGACTTCATCTTCTTTTTGAGATCCCAAGGTTAGGTTCCCAGATGAGAACAAAAGAGCTAGCTTGAAGTTAAGGGGGAGGCAGCCAGAGGACCCTGTCCAAAATGGCAGCTTGAGAGGAAGTAGCCAGCTGCCTGTTCTGGAACCTCTCAGAGCACTGTTTAGAATGTTCTCTCTCATTAATCCTATTTAAAGCTGAGAGGGGAGGCGGGGAGTCCTGTTTCAACTTGCAGTGGTGAGGTTCCCTGCTGCCATTGCTGCAGGGCTAAGCCCAGTGCTGGGAGGGGGAAGGGGCTTTCGAAGGCCACCTCTGCTGGCTCACAGGTTCTTAGAAGAGCTTCTCAGACTGCCCCTGCCCTTAGACCTGATTTTACTGGCCTGCCTCTGGCCTTAATCTGTGTTGAGGAAGAGGATGCTTGGTGAGAAGGCAGGAGGTGTGGGCTGGCAGGCTGGCTGGCTGGCTGTTCCGGTAATGAAAGGGTGCTGGGAGAAAGGTGAGGAACTCTCCGTTGAGGTGTAGGTGGGGGAGGGAGAAACAAAAAAGAAGGGGTTCTTGCGCAAGAGTGTTTTCTGGGAAAGTGCCTCTCCCTCTGGGCATGGGGAGGTCTCTAGCTGGTTTAAAAACACATTCTGTCTTTGGGGTTCTCATAAAAAAGCCAGATCTAGGGAAAAGGGGCCTCCCCGGCCTTGAAGAGGGAGTGTGAGTGAACCTAGTATTAATAATGTAGGGTCAGCCTTTTACAGAGGGAGGATAGTGGACAGTGCTTACTTCTATAGTATTATTTCTGGGAGACCAAAAGAAACTTCTTTTCCTAAATATACTACTGTAAGTGAGAGTCAGTACTTGAGATTCACCTACAGGTGAGACAAAATCTTCTAGTGTTGTCTGAAGATCAGAGTTCATGGCTGGCTCTGATGTTTACTAGCTATGTGACCATGGATGTCATTTAACCTCAGCTGATGATCTATAAAGTGCAGAGAACACCCCCTCACACACATCTGTCATATATATCTCACTGGGTTGTCACCAAGACCAAATCAGGTGACAATATAAAAGTTCTTTTAAACCTCAAGTCACTGTATATACATGGCAGATGCATCCCTTTCACTCAGGGTCTGCCCCACTGATGCAGTCTTTAAGCCCCTAGTATATACTTGCTCCTCAATATTCTGATAAGCTTTCAGGGCCAAACACTGACATTTCACAAGGACAAGCTTTCTTTCCTAGTTATTTCCTCTTGTCTTGAAGATCTCTTCTTAGCCTGGGCCTCTTTCAGGTTGTCTAGAAATGTGCCATGATAAAGGTCAGAGCCTTTCCTGGGAAGACTGGCCAGTGGTTGAAAGGTCTGCATGCTGGGGCGCCTGGGTGGCTCAGTCAGTTAAGCCTCTGCCTTCAGCTCAGGTCATGATCTCAGGGTCTTGGGATGGAGCCCTGCATCACATCGGGCTCTCAATAGGAAGCCAAAATCTTAAGCTCATGTCCAGCATCAGTCACACGACTTTATAAAAGCACTTAATTGTTTTGTATCTTCATTTTTCCTCTCAGTAAAATGAGGATAACAAAATGTGTCTTGTGTTTCCCTTTGGCTTGTGTGAAGGTGATGGGGGATCGTGAAGGAAAAGCTGCAAATGTGAGGTAATTTAGACTCCTGGGGTTGTCAGGCATCCTTGATAAACGCCCATTTGGCAGTGCTCTTGCTATCTTGAAGCACAGCCAACTTCACTATGATTTGCATTAAACTCCCACAATGCCAGGCACCACCATTATTGCCTTGAAAGCAGTAAAGCAGTAGGGTAGAATATGCTATTTTAGGACTTAAAACTGAAAAGCAAAAAAAAAAAAAAAAAAAACAATGTGAGCATAAAGAGATAATTTAACAGAATTGTACTCATGAGGAAAGGGAAGACATTATATATTAACTTCTAGTCAAGTGGAACTTGACATTTACGTAGCAAGTGAAATCACCACAACTAAAAAACAAGTTAACAGCCCTATTATCCCCAGGCGGTGAAACAGAGAGGGAGGTGAAAACTATCTCTAAGATGTCTTGGGGGATTTGAGGAAAAACAGTCTTGCTTTAGGTTGACAGAATTTTGGCCTGGACATCAGAAGATGTGGTCCTTTAGGATTTCCTTTTCTTCCTCCAGAGCACAGACTTAATATATTTGTAGAGTACTTTATACTTTTGAAGTGCAAGCATTATGTCATTTGATCTTTACCAATCTTTTAATGTAGGAAGAGCAGGTATTATTATCCCCACTTAACAGATGAGAAAACTGAGGCTTGGTAAGATTAAGTTGCCTACTTAACAAACCACAGAATAAAACAGAAGCCACTTCTTTCTTTGGTTCACATTCTTGACATCCAAACTGAAAAACTTACCCTGTAATTAGAATTTCATAGAATTTGATGGGGATAAAAATTATCCTGTACAAAAGCACACCCAATGCAAGAATGCTAACTACGATACACAAAGCAGGTAGTTAGCCAATTCTGCTTGTTGATTTATTTTAACAGAGAACTCACAAACCATTCTATTTTTCATATACCATTCTATTTTTGACATCTGTATATGTTGGGGAATTTGGTGAAATTAAAATAAAAATCTCTCTCCCAGTAATGTTTACTTATCATTTAATGTTGCAGCTTAAAAATGATGAAATGAGGGGCACTGTGGCTCAGTCGGTTGAGCGTCTGACTTCTGATTTCAGCTCAGGTCATGATCTCAGGGGCAAGATCGAGCCCCGAGTAAGGCTCTACAATCAGTACAGAGTCTGCTTGAGATTCTCTCTCTCTCTCACCCTCTGCCCCTTTCCCTGCTCATGTTCTCTATTTAAAATAAATAAATAAAATCTTAAAAAAAAAAGAAGGAATGATGAAATGATGGCTCCAGTCTAAGTAACAAGTCTACCATGAGTTGGGGAGTGAGCTTTGGCTCTGACTGCCAGTCTGGTTTTCTTATCCCCAACACCATGCCAATTCTGCTCATCTGAGACCTTTTTTTTTTTAAGATTTCATTTATTTATTTGACAGAGAGAGAGAGACAGTGAGAGAAGGAACACAAGCAGGCGGAGTGGGAGAGGGAGAAGCAGGCTTCCTGCTGAGCAGGGAGCCTGATGTGGGGCTCGATCCCAGGACCCTGGGATCATGACCTGAGCCGAAGGCAGACACTTAATGAGAGAGTGGGGGAGAGGGGCAAAGGGAGAGACCCTCAAGCAGACTCCCTGCTGAGCACAGAGCCCCATATAGGGCTCGATCTCACGACCCATGAGATCCTGAACTGAACTGAAACTAAGAATCAGACACTTAACTGACTTGAGCTGCCAGGTGCCCTTCAAGTATTTCAACCATCCTCATCACTGTGCTAGGTACTGGGAACAGAGCACTGAGCAAGATAATGTGTTTTTGTCTTCTAAAGCTTGCGGTCTGGTGGGGACTATGGTCATTGAAAATAAGGTGTAGCAAGGTGCCATAGGAGGTGCATGGATGTCTAGGAACTATGTTGGGGAGGACACCTAATCTGTGCTGCTACTAGCCATCCTTTTTGCTGTGTGCCCACATGCTGTCTAGTTAGGATCTCTATAAAGTGTGGGGCCCTGGAGAGGCAACATTAATCCAAGAATTTGTTCAAGGCAGAGTGCAACTATTCTTCCTCTCTCTCTGTCTGTCAACACACTAAACTCTGTTAAAACAAGGAAATATTGAGTTTGCTTTTTACCAGATGCTCTGTACTGAGGTCCCCTCAAGTCTATATGATCTACTGTACAGTCAGACCTGATTAATTTTTTTAAATTGAAATGAAGCAATTCATAAATTACTTGTATTATATTTTATCTTCTTGGTTTGGGTCCAGGATCCTAATCTGTAATAATCTCTTTTTGTCTCTATTTCTATTAACGAAGATATGTTTGTAAGAACTAGAAACTTGTTCAGGTTAACCTAATTTATGAGAGTTTATTGTAAGGATAAGAATAGCTTCTGCAGGGGCGCCTGGGTGGCTCAGTCGTTAAGCATCTGCCTTTGGCTGGGGTCATGATCCCAGGGTCCTGGGATCGAGCCCCGCCTCGGGCTCCCTGCTCGGCAGGAAGGTTGCTTCTCCCTCTCCACTCCTCCTGCTTATGTCCCCTCTCTCGCTGTGTCTCTCTCTGTCAAATAAATAAATAAAATCTTAAAAGAAAAAAAAGAATAGCTTCTGCAGACCCCCAGCAAGGGCTTTCAGAGGAGGGAAGAGGAGATGACCCGAGCAGCTGCAAAAGGAGAACAACCCTGGGGACCCATCTGCCACATAAGTATTCTCACTCTTCTACCTCTTCTTCCTATTCTATTCTCTATTCTTTTCCTTCTTATTTCTCCCTGTGGTTTCTTTTTATTCTTGATTTCTTCCTGTTTCCTTTTCTCTGTGTCTTCCACTTCTACGCTATTTGTCAACTGCATTTGCTGCTTTTGGATATCTAGAAGATCTGATTAAGTCAGCCATCCCTCTCAGGAATCAAGTGTCCATATGGCCCTGGCTATTTGAATCAAGTTCCATCCCCGATCTAATCATCTATGGGCAGGACTGTGGCATTGTGTGGGAACAAGCATACTTACCTACACATAAGGAATCTCTCAGAAGAGGGATGTATATATGCAGGCCCCAGAGCACTGTCTCTTAAAGACACTAATAGTGTCTGAGTGCTTTGTAATTATCTCCTTACCTATATAGGGGTTTAATTCTATAAAATATTCGTTTTCTGTTTTCTGAGTTTTACCCTTTCATGTCTCAGTTTCAGACCTGGTACTTCCCTTACAAAATGAGCAGTTTCACTTTTCCACTTTACATGTGTGCTGAAAGCAAGAATCATGATCCCAACCACTTGTCACTTGAACAAGAAGAGACTTATTATTTTTAATCTAAATGATGCCTGTTATAACAGGAATGTCTTATGCATTAACAGAGATAGTGTCCGAACTTATAGGAGAGTTGGCAGGCATTCAGTTTCTCTTCTTGTCACTCTATCCAACCTTTGAAGGACAACTGGGAAGGGAGACTCAGAGGCTGGCTCTCTGAAGAGGTGGAGACATGTACATCTGTGGTCCCTGTGGTTAGCCATTCCAACATTCTTTATTTGGGAGAGCTTTATAGTTTCTGCAAAACTTGAAGACTGCCATTAAAAATGGTATTTGGGCAAGTGTTCATCGGCTGTGTACTTCAAAAGTGGAATACAATTACTCCTCCAGTCGCAAGCAAGCAAAGAACAAAGGTGAAATGAACTAGTGGCCAGCCTTCATAAAATCAGAACTTGGTTATATACATTACAATATATGTTAAGATCAATACAGCAAGAGAAGTCTTTTAAGTATGAAATTAAAGTATCCAAAGATAGATGTGTCTGGGGAATTTCAATAAACTCCTATCGTTTGTCCTATCATCTTCAAAGTGTGGGGATTTCTTAGGAATGTAAATTCCCTACTGATGGAGTTCCTACCTACAAAATCTGAAACTCTGGTGTGGGGGCCACCAATCTATGTTTTAACAGGTGGTTTCTATGCATGCTCAATCTGAGAATCACTGCTTTCAGTCTGAGAATCAGGGCCACTTTTATTTTGCAAATATTGCTAACCAGGGTAAAAGTCAAATAGATGTACATTCTAGATTTTACAATGGCAAATGACAAAACCATGTATGTGTGTGTATATGTGTATGGTATGTGTATATATATATTAATATATTATATTTTATGTATAATTCTCATGTATTTATGTATATTTCATATACAGTTAACCTTTGAACAACACGGGGGCTAGGGGTGCCAACCCCTGTGCAGGTGAAAATCCATGTGTAACTTTGATTTCCCAGAACTTAACTAATAGACTACTGTTGACCAGAAGCCTTACTGATAACATAAACGGTTGAATAACACATATTTTGTATGTTATATGTATTAATTATATACTGTATTCTGACAATAATACATAACTTGAAAAATTTTTTTTAGTATTTCTAGGCTATGTGGTTTGTCTGCAAGTTTTTTCAAATTGTTTCAAATCCCCCCAAATTTTTCCACTATGCTCACTGAAAAACAAATTGTGTATAAGTGGACTCAAGCTGTTCAAACCCATTTTTTTTTTTTTTGCTGTTCAAACTCATTTTGTTCAAAGGACAACTGTAAACAAAAAAAGACAACAACAAAAAATATGTGAAAATATATAATAAATATAAAATATATTTTTCTTTTTAATATTTATAAAATTATATTTCATATCACACACACACACCTATATGCATATGTGAAATAAGCCTTATAAATTACTATGCAATTTGAAGATGATGTTCTTTTGGGGGTTTGAATAGCACCATTCTTTTCTACTTTGCATCACACCCAATTGTTGATAAGACAAGGGAAAAGTAGCTGAGGTTGAAAAATTGACATACCACCTTTATTACTAACAAAGACCAGATTGGAGAATGTGGATTGAGTCAGTGGGCAAATGTATTTCTTAATATACAAAGAAACTCTTCTGTGGGGAGATAGAGAGAAATCAGGAATGCCACACTTCACATTAAAAGAAACACCAAGAATGGGGATGAAGTATTTCTCCCTAACAACGCTAGATTTTTAACCCACAGGGTTTAGCCATTAAGCTGAGTCAACAAAGAATATGGCCTTCCTCTTCAAGGCTGGAGATCAGCACTAAGTCAGGGCAGTTGTGTTGTACCCTCAATCCCCACTTCCCAGGGACCAGCTATAGCTTCTTTGAGTATCTTCCTGGGACCTCTGCAGGTTAGTTTAGTTTATCCCTGAAGGCTCTGAAATGGGTCAGAACAGTCCCATAGTTAAATAAACCCAAGATTACTTTGTACTCATGGTTAAAAATTGACTCCCTGTCCCATCCCAAATTATATCTAACCACATTTTCCAACATAGTATATCAGAGGTTTTTCAATGAAATTAAATGACCCACTAAGGTCTTCCAATTATAAACTGTATAAAGACAATTCAATAATAAAATGTCAGTTATTTAGGAATGTCCCAGATTTGAATATAAACGTCCCTTATTATCAAATTCCCAGGGGGAATTTAAAGTTCAAAGACTAAATTTTCTTGTCAAGTCAAAGTTCAAAGAAGCTAATCTCCATAATCAAATTTGCTTGCTTTTATGAGTTAAAGTTCAAGGAAATTAAAGTCTAAAATTCACCCTCTTCAATTTCTTACTGTGCTTAGACTCAGCCAGAGAACTTCCTGATGGTTGGGTTGAACTGAGATTCCTTCAGTAGGTGCACCCTCACTATAATTCCTTCAGGCCCCCAGGAGTTTTATTAATCCAATGCCAAACCTCACATACCTCACTTTTAGAGAGCTTGATTGGTTGATAGAACAATTAATTATCACAGTACAGACTTTCTGTATCCCCAAACCCCAAATATTCTCTCCTTGACCAATCTCTGTTCAGGCTCTTCTGCACTCTTATTCAACTAGGCTTGGTCCTTGGGCATGTTCTCAAGAGCTCAGTTTTAGCAAGAATCCTGCTGAGTCAGCTAATCCAGAATCCCCCAACCTTGATATCTGATCACTCTCAATATCTACTCAGGTTCTTCATCCTATATCACCCCACAGGTGACTTCTGATCATCCTGGCCACCTTCAGCAAGAATCCTGTTAGGATGATTTACCAAAATCTCCCCTTACTCCTGGTGTTTCCTGTTAGTAACTTTCCATCCACCAGCCTCTACCCTGCTCCTTGGCTATTAATCCCCACTTTTTCATGTTGTATTTAGAATTGAGCCCAATCTCTCTCCTCTACGGCAAACCCCATTGTAGTAATCCCTGTACCTATTGTAATAGGCCCCCTGAATAAAGTCTTCCCTACATTGTTTGACAAGTGCCAGAATGGAATATTTTTTTTTCCTTAAAACCCTGGCCCCACCAAAAGAATTTCTACATGTCATTTTGGTCTGAAAATTCAATTCCCTGCTCTATGCACCAAATGATGAGGTCCTTCTGTGGATTCAGTCAATGGTACCTCTTTTTCCCACCTCACCTCTGATGCAGATAAGGGCAAAGTTGTAAGACATGGCTTACATCTGTGGGCAAAGGAGTTTTCTAATTTCCTGAATTATACACACATACCCAACAAGTAACAGAAAATGTCAATCTGAGTGAAGACCCCCCACCATTCCCCTCCTTCTCTCCAAGATATAAGACCTACCATGGAGTAGAAGAGAACTGCAATTCCCCATAGGTAGCTCACTCTCAAGAAGAAAAAGGGAAGGGCCCCTGGGTGGCATCAGTTGTGTCTGCCTTTGGCTCACTCAGGTCATGATGTGGGGACTCAAACACTGCATAGGGCTCCCTGTACAGTGGGGAGTCTTCTTCTCCCCCTGCCCCTCACCCTGCTTGTGTTCTCTCTCTCTCTCTTTATATTGAATAAATAAATAAAATCCTTTAAAAAAGGAGGAAAAGGGAAGAAATGAGATGAGCTGGGCATTCCTAGTTTACTATCTTTAAATTCACTAACCCAATTAAATTATACGTTTTTGCCTGGGAAGTAAGAAGTAGAGAGAGACCAGGAGTATCACACCTCCCTGTGGAGGAAGCATCTAAAGTGAGGAAGAATTATCCACCATCCATGTGGGAGAAGTTGTATTATATAGGATTATAAGAGTGGTGTTTAATAAATCTACTATGCAAACTAGTTCCTAAACAGGGAGTCCATTCCTTCTTTTCCTTAGTTTTTGCTCTAGAGATATATTAAAAATGAACAAACCAATAAACTTTTTACATTGTTATGCTTGCTTTTTATAACCTATCCAGTTTATTCTACCTCTAAACCTTCTGCCATTCTTACCACTGCTCAATTTATCTCTGAAATAGTTAACCATCTGAATGTTTTCCCTTAAATTTAACATTAATAATAACTATGGTTATCTCAAGTCTCATAGAGTGTCTTGTCATTTTTAGTTATGCAACCAAGCTTTTCAAACAATATGGTAAACTGGCAATTGATTTTCCACATGGGTGCCAAGGCATTAAGTGAGAGAAAGAATAGTGTTTTCAACAAATTTTTGCTGGGACAATTGGATATCCACATGCAAAAAAAAATGAATTTGGACCACTACCTCATACCATACCAAGAAAAGGAACTCAAAAATGATGATAAATTTAAATGTACAAAATGTAGTGATCTGAAGGGGCACCTGCACCCCAATGTTTAGAGCAACAATGTCCACAATAGCCAAACTATGGAAAGAGCGCAGATGTCCACCGACAGATGAATAGATAAAGAAGATGTGGTATATATACATAAAATAGAATATTACTCAGCTATCAAAAAAAATGAAGGGTTTCCATTTGCAACACATGGTTGGAACTAGAGGGTATTACGCTAAGCGAAATAAGTCAGTCAGAGAAAGACAGTTATCATATGGTTTCACTCTATGTGGAATATAAAAAATAGCACAGAGGATCATAGGGGAAGGGAGGGAAAACTGAATGGGAAGAAATCAGAGAGGGAGACAAACCATAAGGGACTCTTAATCATAGGAAACAAACTGAGGGTTGCTGGAGGGGAGGGGGTTGGGGAGATGGGGTAACTGGGTGATGGGCATTAAGGAGAGCACATGATGTAATGAGCACTGGGTATTATATACAATTGATGAATCACTGAACTCTACCTCTGAAACTAATAATATACCATATGTTAATTAACTGAATTTAAATTAAAAAATTTAAATGTACAAGATAAAACTATAAAACTCTTAGAAGAAAATATAGTTATAAATCTTTCTGACTTTGGATTAGGCAATGATTTCTTAGATATGACACTAAATACTGTAAATGCCTAATTGACAAAATAAAAAATAAATAGATAAATTAAAATCATTGTATTGTAAATGATCATGAAAGTGAAATGACAACATACAGAATGGGAGAAAATGTTTGCAAATCATATATCTGATAAGGGACATCAGATATCCAGAATATATAAAGAAGTCTTATCTTTATATATATAAAGAACTCATCTATTTTGAGTTTCTTTTAAAAGAAAACCCAATTTGAAAATGCGTAAAGGACCTGAATAGACATTTCTCCAAAGAAGACATAGAAATGCTTAATAAGCACATAAAAAGTTACTCAATATAGTCATGAAGGAAATCTTATCAAGATACAATGAGATACTACACCTATGAGAATGGTTATAATCAAAGAGATTATGATATGTACTGGTGAAGATGTGGAGAAGTTGGAATCTCATAAATTGTTAATGGGAAAGTAAAATGGTACAGATGTTTTGGAAACCAGTCTGGCAGTTCCTCAAAAAGTTATACATAGAATTACCATATAACCCAGCAATTTCACCTCAGTTATAAACCCAAGGGAAGTTAAAATTTATATCTGCCCCAAAGCTTGTACATGAATATTCATAACTAAATAGTGGAAACAACTCAACTGTCTATCAATAGATAAATGGATAAATAAAATATGCTATATTCATATTACAGCATATTATTCACCGTAAAAAGCAATGAATAGGCAAATCCATGGAGACAGAAAGATTATTGGTTGCCTTTGGCTGGGGGGCAGGGTGTTAAAGGAAAATAGAGAGTGCCTACACATAGAGAACAGGGTTTTCTTTTGGAAAGATGAAATGTTCTAAATTTGATTGTGATGATGGCTTTACAACTCTGACTGTACTAAAAACTCTGACCGTACCAAAAACCACTGAATGGTACACTTTAACTGGGTGAATAGTATGATATATGAATTCTATCTCAATAAAGCTGTTAAAACAAAACAAGTAAATTTGTGTATTTCTTGAAGGCAGAGACCACTTATCGCACTTCTTTGTGCAGTGTGTGAGTGTGTAAAAAAGGAGTGGGGCTTCATAGATTTTGCCCTGGGTTGAGCTCCCACTTAACAAGACTTGACAGCACTGAAAACAATGAAAGCTTTCATTTTCTTAATGATATTTCTGAGGACTACATCAGGCAGAGGTAGTGTTCACTTCCCCATGCTCATCTTCTTCCTTTGCTGTTTTATTAAGGAACTTGGAGAAAGCTGGGTCCAGAAAGATCAGGAACAACAGGCACTGGAGAGCCAGCTGTGTCCCCTCAATGCCTATAGCTGTTGTACAGTCCATCATAGTTGAATTGCCCTGTCCCTGTTAGTCCCCTCTTATTATCAACATCACTCACAAAAGTGCAGGGGCAGGGTGTCATGGCTCCACGTACGCTTCTGCCTATATGAGTTAGAGATCCTCCATGCATCTCCAAAGCAGGAGCTCTCACAGGTCCTACTGTGGGTTCTCCATCTCTGGAGAATCTCTACCCAAGATTTTGGTCTACAGGTATTCCCTGTCACTTTGTATTGAACATGGACTCAAATGCCACCTCCAGGAAAGGAAACTTGAGGCTCTTACCATGTTGAACCTGATCAGTTTTTCTCTATCTTCCCCTGCTTCTCCCTATCATCACCCTCTCCCCACATCCACACTCTTCCCTGGAGTTTCCAGCTTCTTTTCTGGCAAGCCATATCAGCTAATGTTGAACACATAATTCAAATTCAGACAAACCTGCGTTAACATCTGCCCTCCTCTTCTTGTTACTTGTGTGAACTCAGAGGAGTTACTTAGCTGCTCTGAGGCTTTATTCTCCTCATTCCTAGGTAGAGAGAATTATAACTTGCTGAGAAGGGAGGGGTGGGGAGAAGTGGTGGTGTGAAGATTAAGTGAGATAATGCAACTGAGGCATTTAGCATAGCGTCTGGTCCCTGGAATGTGGTCCAGAATTGGTAGCAGCTTTTATTCTTTCTGCCTTAGACTGGGCTGAAAGCTCACTGGAGACAGTGTGGTGAGGAGATGCCCTAGTGCTGAGCCTCACGGCTTCTGTTTGCGCTGTTCTTAGGGTGCTAGACTTGCAACATCTCCCTTCCCTGTCTCTGTGAATCAGCTACCCTGAGTGCTTTGATAGAGGAAAGGCAACTGACCCAGTCCCTAAAACATGAAAAACAGTGACTTCAGTCTTCTCAAGTTTGGGACTTCTAGGTTGGTCCTGGAGTCAGGGCCAGAGGAGAGCAGAAGAGCCATAGAGCTGTCTCCACCACATTTCTGCTGCCCTGCCTCAGGACACTCATCATACCCTCCAAGTCATCACATTTGGAGAGAAGTTTGTCCTCTCTGGGTACATGTTTAAGTGCATTAATGCACTGAGGCCCCTAGGTCATAACCATTTTCCAGCAACCTCCCCTATCCTCGGCCCCTCCCCAGCCATTACACATTCCAAGGGCCAAAGTGTTCTTTCTCAGGCTGGTGGCCTTGTTTAAGGTGGTCAGGACAGGGATTCTCACAAAGCCCGGGAGGAGCTCTGAAGCCCTGGGCTTGAGATATGTCTTCATGTCTCCTCATAAGGCACAGTACTTGGCTAGTGCTCAGTAAATATTTCTGGACTGATTAGTCAGCATGGGCTGCTTTCCTTTCCTTTCCATCTCTGAGAGCCCAGCTGAGTATGGAGTGAAAGGGAAATGAAATAAACATCTCAGGCCCTGTAGCCCACCAGGGTCAGGATATTCACAGTGCTGTTGTGAGTCAGAGCTGACCCTTTTTTGCCATCAACCAAGGCACCGGAACTAAGAGCATAAACAGAGGCAGAAGAGGAGGAGGGTTTTTAGAGCAGAGGGACTTGTCCCTGGGTAACACTTTATCAAAGCCCACAGCTTTCAACAATACACTTTTGGTAGAAATGCTTTATAGACCAGATTAGTTTGTGAGCTTTTGTGTACAGAACCACAGTCAATTCTCACAAGGCCTTTGCAAGGGATGGTTTTCAACAAGTTAAAATTCAGTCAGAGCTGTGATCATGTCCCCCAAATGATTTTCTCCTTAGCTTATTTTCAAAGAGTTTCACTGCATCAGAGAGGGGAGGCACTTGGTCCATATACTCAGATATGTAGCTGAGTTTGGAAAAGGGGAAGAGATGTTTTACCATTAATTGTTATTAGACAGTCTGGAGGTCTGTGATTTGAAATTAGGTTTTCAATTTTGTCTGCAGGCATTTAATGGAAATATTCAAGGGCAATTGCTTAGGGGTTCATAATAAATGTTGAATTTAAATCTTTTCCTACTCCTCTTGGTTTATACATGGGCTAAAAGTAGGACATAGGGAAGTTAAGAGACTTGTTCAAAACATGACAGTAAGTTAGGATCAGTGGTAAGACCAGAACCAAGTTTTCTGGCTCCTAGTTCAGGACTCTTTTCAGCTGCTCAGGCTGTTTCTTCCCCTGTCTGTGTCTCATTTCCCTTTCAAAGACTGTGTACAAAGACTGTGGAATGCTTGCTGGTTTCTCCTTGGTAGGAAGGGGATGGTGAGGCAGTTTAAACCTTAGACCCAACTCGCTGTTGTTCGGCATTGAGAGTGGGATAGACATAAAAGAATAGAAATTAAATCACTTTTCAAGGTGAGCTTTGAAGAACACTATTTCCAAATTTTGGCAGATCACTCAGAAATACAGGGTTCTGTAGACCTGGTTATTGCCAGTTTTCTGTAACAGATAATGATTTATGTCTATGCACCATTTTGCAATGAAATAATGTATGTTAGCACTGGCATCTGAGGAGACATATTTGTACCCTTAGTCACTAAACTTGCATAGTTATTAATCTTGCCTGTGTGTTTCCTAATCGGATCATAACTTTCTTGACTGCAGGGACTAATCCTTATATTCCTTTGTATTTTTCACAGTATCTACCAATGTTGGATATTATGATTTTTGTATTGTCAAGTGCTAAATTTTGTTGCAGAGTATTAATTAAATGGATTATAAACAGAGCAGAGATGAGCTCTCTCACTATCAACTTGTGTCAGTAATTCAACTTCTTTTATCTCTTGCCACCTCAAACATCCCAAACCGCAGACTAGCCATTTACAGATGAACTTGAAAAACCATGAGCTAAGTTGGAGGAGGAAAGAGAAAATGTTTGGCTACATATGAAGATTTATTGACTGAGAAAATGTTAAGAGTTTGAAAATACCATAGAGATGATCTAGCTTGAAGATTTTCAAACTTTTCTCCAGAAGGTAAAGCAGAGGAAACATTTCCCCCAGAATGGCATATACAAATGTCTTTGAACTTGTATGAATTTTATTTTCAAAATCATGTACCTATGCCCATTGACTTCTCCACCTCTTAGTCTGTAGGGCCAGGCTCCAAGCAACATTCTCACCTTAACTAAAGGATTGGCAGGTCCTTTACCCTGCCAAGTCATTCAGATGCTATATGTCTGGAATTTAGAACTTAAATTAAAACAGGCTAAGAGTAAAAAAAATAAAAGAAATAAAAGCCCAGGAACTCCTGCTGCTGAGGCCTTCAAAATTGCCCTGACTCCTACCCTTACCAATGCCACCTTATTTAGACCATGAGATTCTCCAATATCCTGTTGATAATTCCCTTTTGGAAGCTAGCTTGATTTGAGTGGACATCTATTTTTCTGCACATATAAGATCTTTAACAGATATGTGTCAGTTTTATACTCAGTTTTGCTCTCATAAACAATTATTTCTGACATTTTTATTTCATTAGTGAAAATCCTTTGCCCCTGATTAATTTAGATATCCTCTGACTTTAATACTATAATACAGTTAGTGAAAGGGTAGTTCACATTAAAATGAGGAAGAAAATGTACAAAATTAAATCATTTTAAATTGCCAATATTTGACTATTTTTGAACCTACAGCAATTTCATATGGTTCAAACTAATACATTTTACATTAACCATTAGGAACAACAAGGAATATACACAGGTATCCAATTAATTGCTCTTTCTCTCAATAAACATTTACTGAAAACCCATATGTGCAATTCAGTCCATTTGAAGCTTAAAGAATCACAAAAAAGAATGATACACAGACTCTATGCTCCAAAGGTTTACTGAGGTGGTTATAATATAAGGTAGACAGTGATACATATGATAAGTGAGGTTTAGATTAAGCATTATTTAGAAAAGAAAGAGAGATTTCTTTTAAAAATATTGAAATTTTCATGAATGTGATTGTTTTAGAGTGGGGTTTTTAAAGATAGGTAACATTTTTATATTCAAATATTTGGGATAAGGAAAGTATTCCAGAAAGAGGAAAGAAAGTGTGAACTGAGAGAGAAGGAAAAAAGCTGTGAAATTATGGTTCGTGCACAGGAACCAGAAATTCATGTCTTGGCTAGAATGCAGTGAAGGAAAAGCATGAAACAGAACATTAGAAGGGAAGATTGTGGCCCAATTATGGAGAACATTGTAGCAGTCAAGAATTATAAAGGCTTTCTAACCAGGGAATGCTGTGATTAAAGTTGAATTATAAGTACTATTATCAAACAGTTTGAGAAGGCTGAATTGAAGTGGGTATGACTGGTGGCAGTAGTCCAGGAGAAAGGTGATGGGGAAGAATTTGGGTGATAGCAGTGAGATAGATTCTTGAGGTTTAGGTTGGTATAACCAGACCAAAGGGACCACACACAGTGTCAATTCTCTTTGATACCTCAGAAAGATTGGTCATATCTCCTTCATTCTATGAGATCCTCAGAAAGGGGAATTGAAGGGATTTTAATCAAAGGGATTCCAGCAGACAGCTTGTATTAACTTGAAGTAAGGAATCAGTGAGAAAGACTTGCATTAAGCAAGGAAAAATATACATTTGAACCTCATTTTATCATAAATTTAAATACTCATTGAAATGTAAATATACAATTTATAAAAATATAAATTTTGGAATCACTTCCACTTAGTGAGGCCTCAATTCACTTTCTCTATTTGCTCTTCTCAGAGCTGTGAAATCCTAATATTGTACAGAAAATTCTAAAGTTTTAGCCAAGAAAAGCTCTCTAGGTGAAAAAGGGTGACAATAAAAGCAGCCCTGAATTTTCTCCCTTGCATTTCATCTTCAGGAAGGTGTCTCATAATTAGGTCCTATTGTCAGAATCATGCTGAATCTTTGGGCGCTTGTTCTAGAGCTCTTTGTTGCTCAAACTTAAGAAGGTTTTGTGGCTTACTTTATAAAACAGGTATAAGACTTCCAAGTCAGTTTATGTTGGAATAACTAGGACCATACTCATTTTCTTGCTGTGAACAACTAGAAAACTGAAAAAAAAAAAGGCAATAGTTTTTGTACATTGGACAATAGATAGTACAAGACTGTAATCCCAAGAGAAAGAAAAAAAATAATGTGAGCTCTAAGATTGCTCGAGTTTTCTGCTGGGAGGCACTTTAAATGTTAGCACAAAGAAAAAGTCTTAGACAGAATTCAGCAGTCTTTCTGAGTGGAGCAAACAGAGAACAGAGTTTGGGAAAGCTAAAGTAGTCAGAATTTCTGAAATAGTGTGCTAGAGATGGTGCCGTATGGAAAAAGAGACTCAGAATTCTACATAGTAGTGCCCTTAAATCTATTGCTTGATATTAAACTGCACATGCATAAAGTAAAACTCTATTAGACCAGCCAAAGGGCAATTCAGGGAAACACTAAAATGAACACAGTCTGGAAAGTACTTAACTTCTGATCAGCTGGTGTTGAAAGTCTTTACTGAGCACTCAAGGCTTACAGTGGAAACTCCAGAAGTGTTCTGCCTTAATAGTGGTGCTAAACTAGTGATAGTGTAAGGACTGCCATTCTTATAAAACTGAAAACAAGCTTTCAAAGAATCAAGCATATTCACAAGGAATTTAACTGTCTGCCAGAATAAAGTCCAATCTCCCAATACCTTAAAAAAGAATCCAACACACAAAAATATAAAACATGATCTCTAGCGTTCAATAAGAAATTACTAAATATGTGAAGAAGCAGAAATATGTGACCCATAATCAAGAGAAAAATCAGACAATAGAAATAGACATAGAAATGACAGAAATGATAAAGTTAGCTGATAAGGACTTTTAAAAATAATGCAAATATGATCCATAGCTAAAAGGAATATATGAGTAAAATAA
The DNA here is from genome assembly GCF_037043125.1 of Eumetopias jubatus. Classification (NCBI taxonomy): domain Eukaryota; kingdom Metazoa; phylum Chordata; class Mammalia; order Carnivora; family Otariidae; genus Eumetopias; species Eumetopias jubatus. Next base: position 42,122,080 of record NW_028274808.1, read on the forward strand.
ATATATTTAAAAAGAACATACAGAATTTCTAGGAATAAAAAATAGAAATATGAAATAAAAACCCCACTGGATGGGATTAGTAGAAAGTTAGAGACACTGCAAAAAAAGATTACTGAACTTGAGGATATAACAATAGAAACTCAGTTAAAGAGCTACACTTTCACTTTAAGAAGCTAGAAAAAAAGTGAGTATATAAAACCAAAGTAAAGGGAGAGGGGGGGAAAGCTGGCGGAGGAGTAGGGGACCCTATTCTAACTGGTCCCCGGAATTGAGCTGGATATCTACCAGACCACTCTGAGCACCCACGATATCAGCCTGAGATGTAAGAAGATCTGGATCTCTACAAATAAAATATCGTGTGTGGTGGGTTTCGAGGTGAGAAATGGGGAGCTGTGATTCTGCAGGCAGATATCAGAGGATAAATGGCAGCGGGAGGGAGCCTGGCCATGGGGACTGATAGCCTCCCACACTGGGGACGGGGCACAGACTTGCAGACTGGTAGCAACAGAGAAAGGACTTTAGGCCAGCCACCGGGTCAGAAACCCAGAGCGGTGGGGTTGCACATGGGAACTGGGAGCGGCTGGCAGTTTTAGAAGCACAAAGGGCAGAGACGTGCCCCAACCTGGAGGCAGGACTGGGGGCGCTGCAGAGGGGTGCACAACCCAGGGCGCTGCAGTTTATAGCAGCACAGACAGAAATGGAGATAGTATGGCCTGGAGAGCTCACTGAAGAACAGACTGTGATCTCTCTGCTCTGAGGCAGAAGGTTGGAAACAGTCTCTTCTGCTCTGACTAACAGAAGAGACACGGAAAGCCACCAGGGAAAACCACCAGAGAACAAAAGCCCCAAAAAACTGGTTCCCACTGAGCCCATCCCCTGCCACAGGGGGGCAGGGCAACTCTGCCCAAACAGGGTTGCCTGAGTAACAGCGTGGCAGGCCCCTCCCCCAGAAGACAGGCTGGGAGAAAAAGAGGCCAGCAACCCTAAGGTTCCTAGAAAACAGGGGCATCTTGCTTGGGTTGTGGTCAATAATTTGGACTCTATACATTTCCTCAACCACCCATCAACAGAATGACTAGGAGGAGGAACCCCCAAAATAGGAAAGACCCAGAGATTATGACTTATGCTGCAGATTTACAAATGGATGCAGGTATAACCAAGATGTCAGAAATGGAATTCAGGCTAGCAATTGTGAAGACAATAGCTAGAATGGAGAAATCGATTAATGGCAACATAGAGTCTCTAAGGGCAGAAATAAAAGCTGAATTGGCAGAACTTAAAAATTCTATCAATGAGATCCAATCTAATCTAGATAATCTAACATCTGGGTAAGTGAGGCAGAAGAATGAATTAGTGCCCTGGAAGATAATTTAATAGATAAAAAGAAAAAAGAGGAGGCCAGGCAAAAACAACTCAGAATCCATGAAAATAGAATCAGAGAAATAAGTGACACCATGAAGTGTTCCAATGTCAGAATTATTATTGGAATCCTGGAGGGAGTGGAGACAGAGAGAGGACTAGAAGATATATTTGAGCAAATCGTAGCTGAGAACTTCCCTAATCTGGGGAATGAAACAAACATTCGTGTCCTAGAGGCAGAGAGGACCCCTCCCAAGATCAAGGAAAACAAGCCAACACCCCAGCATGTAAGAGTAAAACTCGTAAATCTTAGAACCAAGGAAACCATTTTAAGGGCAGTTAGGGGGAAGAGATTCCTTACGTACAGAGGGAGGAACATCAGAATAACGTCAGACCTATCCACAGAGACCTGGCAAGCCAGAAAGGCCTGGCAAGACATATTCAGGGTACTAAACGAGAAGAACATGCAGCCAAGAATACTTTATCTGGCAAGGCTGTCATTTAGAATGGATGGAGAGAGACAGAGTTTCCAAGACTGGCAGAAACTGAAAGAATATGTGACCACTAAGCCAGCCCTGCAAGAAATATTAAGGGGAGGTTCTATAAAAGGAGAAAGACCCCAACAGTTTTGTACAACAGAAATGTACAGGGACAATCTATAAAAACAACGTCTTCACAGGCAACATGACAAAAATTAATTCCTATCTTTCAATAATCACTCTCAATGTGAATTGCCTAAATGCTCCCATAAAACGGCACAGGGTTGCAGATTGGATAAAAAGACAGGACCCATCCATATGCTGTCTACAAGAGACTCATTTTTATCCTAAAGATACATCCAGACTGAAAGTGAAGGGATGGAGATCCATCTTCCATGCCAGTAGACCTCAAAAGAAAGCTGGGGTAGCAGTTCTTATATGAGATAAATTTGATTTTAAATTAAAGTCTGTAGTTAGAGACACAGAAAGACACTATATCATTCTTAAAGGGTCTATCCAACAAAAAGATCTAAAAATTGTAAATATCTATGCCCCTAACATGGGAGCAGCCATCTATATAAGCCAACTGTTAACCAATATAAAGAGTCACATTGAAAAGAATACGTTAATTGTAGGAGACCTCAATACTCCACTCTCAGCAATAGACAGATCATCTAAGCAGAAAATCAACAAAGAAACAAGAACTTTGAATGATACACTGGACCAGATGGACCTCATAGATATATACAGAACATTCCACCCTGAAACAACAGAATACTCATTCTTCTCAAGCACGCATGGAACTTTCTCCAGAATAGACCACATACTGGGTCACAAATCAGGTCTCAACCAGTACCAAAAGACTGAGATTATTCCCTGCATATTCTCAGACCACAATGTTTTAAAACTGGAACTCAAGCACGAGAAAAAATTTGGCAGAAATTCAAACACTTGGAAGCTAAAGACCACTCTGCTCAAGAATGTTTGGGTCAACCAGGAAATGAAAGAAGAACTTAAACAATTAATGGAAACCATGGGGCTCCTGGGTGGCTCAGTTGGTTAAGCGACTGCCTTCGGCTCAGGTCATGATCCTGGAGTCCCGGGATCGAGTCCCACATCGGGCTCCCTGCTCGGCAGGGAGTCTGCTTCTCCCTCTGACCCTCTTCCCTCTTGTGCTCTCTATCTCTCATTCTCTCTCTCTCAAACAAATAAATAAAATCTTTAAAAAAAATAAAAAAAAACAATTAATGGAAATCAATGAGAATGAAAACACATTGGTCCAAAACCTATGGGATACTGCAAAGGTGGTCCTAAGGGGGAAATATATATCCATCCAAGCCTCACTCAAAAAAACAGAAAAATCCCGAAATCACCAACTAACTCTACACCTTAAAGAACTAGAGAAAAAGCAACAAATGATGCCTAAGCCACTCATTAGGAGAGAAATAATTAAAATTAGAGCAGAGATCAATGAATTAGAAACCAGAAACACAGCAGATCAGATCAACAAAACTAGAAGCTGGTTCTTTGAAAGAATTAATAAGATTGATAAACCACTGGCCAGACTTATCCAAAAGAAAAGAGAAAGGACCCAAATTAATAAAATTATGAAGGAAAGGGGAGAGATCATGACTAACACCAAGAAATAAAAGATATTCAAATTGGCAAAGAAGAAGTCAAACTCTCTCTTTTCGCAGATGACATGATACTTTATGTGGAAAACCCAAAAGACTCCACCCCCAAATTACTAGAACTCATAGAGCAATTCAGTAATGTGGCAGGATACAAAATCAATGCACAGAAATCAGTTGCTTTCTTATACACTAACAACACAACTGTAGAAAGAGAAATTAGAGAAACAATTCAATTTATAATAGCACCAAAAATCATAAGATACCTCGGAATAAACCTAACCAAAGAGGTAAAGGATCTATACTCTAGGAACTACAGAACACTCATGAAAGAAATTGAAGAAGACACAAAAAGATGGAAAAATATTCCATGCTCATGGGTCAGAAAATAAACATTGTTAAAATGTCTATGCTACCCAGAGCAATCTATACCTTCAATGCCATCCTGATCAAAATTCCAATGACATTTTTCAAAGTGCTGGAACAAACAATCCTAAAATTTGTATGGAATCAGAAAAGACCCCAAATTGCAAAGGAAATGTTGAAAAAAAAAAAAAACAGAGCTGAGGGCATCACGTTACCTGCTTTCAAGCTACATTACGAAGCTGTGATCACCAAGACAGCATGGCACTGGCACAAAAACAGACATATAGACCAATGGAACAGAAGAGAGAACCCAGATATGGACCCTCAACTCTATGGTCAAATAATCTTTGACAAAATAGGAAAAGACATGCAATGGAAAAAAACCAGCCTCTTCAATAAATGGTGCTGGGAAAATTGGACAACCACATGCAGAAGAATGAAACTTGACCATTCTCTAACACCATACACAAAGATAAACTCAAAATGGATGAAAGACCTCAATGTGAGACAGGAATCCATCAAAATCCTAGAGGAGAACATAGGCAGTAACCTCTTTGACATCGGCCACAGCAACTTCTTTCAAGATACATCACCAAAAGCTAGTGAAACAAAAGCAAAAATGAACTTTTGGGACTTCATTAAGATAAAAAGCTTCTGCACAGCAAAGGAAACAGTCAACAAAACAAAGATGCAACCCACAGAATAGGAGAAGATATTTGCAAATGACACTACAGATAAAGGGCTGGTATCCAATATCTATAAAGAACTTCTCAAACTCAACACCCAAAAAGCAAATAATCAATTCAAAAAATGGACAGAAGACATGAAAAGACACTTCTCCGAAGACATACAAATGGCTAACAAACACATGAAAAAATGTTCATCATCATTAGCTATCAGGGAAATTCAAATCGAAACCACATTGAGATACCACCTTACACCAGTTAGAATGGCAAAAATGGGCAGGGAAAGAAACAACAAATGTTGGAGAGGTTGTGGAGAAAGGGGAACTCTCTTACACTGTTGGTGGGAATGCAAGTTGGTACAGCCACTTTGGAAAACAGTGTGGAGGTTCCTCAAAAAATTAAAAATAGAGCTAGCTACCCTATGACCCAGCAATTGCACTCCTGGGTATTTACCCCAAAGACACAGATGTAGTGAAAAGAAGGGCCATATGCACCCCAATGTTCATAGCAGCAATGTCCGCGATAGCCAAACTGTGGAAAGAGCTGAGATGCCCTTCAACAGATGAATGGGTAAGAAGATGTGGTCCATATATACAATGGAATATTCTCAGCCATCAGAAAGGATGAATACCCAACTTTTATATCAACATGGATGGGACTGGAGGAGATTATGCTAAGTGAAATAAGTCAAGCAGAGAAAGTCAATTATCATATGGTTTCACTTATTTGTGGCACATAAGGAATAGTATGGAGGACATTAGGAGAAGGAAGGGAAAAATGAAGGGGGAAAATCAGAGGGAGAGATGAACCATGGGAGACTATGGACTCTGAGAAACAAACAGGGTTTTAGAGGGGAGGGGGGAGGAGGGATGGGTTAGCCTGGTGATGGGTATTAAGGAGGGCACATACTGCATGGAGCACTGGGTGTTATAGGAAAACAATGGATCGTGGATTACCACATCAAAAACTAATGATGTTTTGTATGGTGACTAACATAACATAATAAAATAAAAAAAAAAAAGAATTCAACATCAACCTGCAAAGTTGGTTGATACAATATTTGAATGCAAGAAAAAAATAACCCTTTCCATATTAGAAACTGATATAAAGAAGTGGCAAAGTGAAAAATAAAAAAAACGAAACCAAAGTAAATACATAGAAGAGAAAATAAAGAGCAAAAATCAGTAAATAGATAATCGGAAAGAAATAGAAGAAACAAAAAACAACAAAAGCTTATTCTTTAAAAAGATAAATAAAATTTATAAACCTCTAGCTAGACTGATCTCAACAAGTAAAAAAGAGAAGACATAAATTAACAATATCAGAAATGAAAACAGGGAATTCTTACATTGACAAAACTGACACATTTCCCTGTTTGATGTGTGGGCTGAAGAGGTGGTGAAGGCGTAGAAGATGCTAGAAGTCTTTGTGGAGTGAGTCTTAAAAGGGTCTCTGCCAACATGAGGAAGGAGATTGAAAACAGAAAAGATGGATGGCTGTAGTGGGCAACAAGGTAAAATGAGTAAACCATATCTTGGGTAACCCTTTTAAAAATCTTAAGTCATATAGTCTAGTCATGGAGCTATGTCACATGTAAAGAACAACAATCCAAGCAGGACGTCAGATTCTTACTGGTGTCTCTCACCATTATTCAAGAGGATGTAAGTGTACTCCATAGACTCTCTTATTAATTTCCCTTCTCTTCACCTATTCTTTCATGCTCAGCAATTCCTGGGAGCCTGTAACTCAGTTATTCTAGAATATAATCTTATTCTGTATGTTTTCCTGCCTCTACAACATTGTTCCCGCTGTCATTTCTCTCAATTTGGCCATGTCCTTCAAATACTTGACCCCTTTATACTCCCATGTAAAACTCCCTAGGGAATGTATTTCATCTTCATTTTGACTGCTTTTTATTTTTTGGAACCCAGTTGTTTGGATTTTGTCCATGTATTTCTCTTAAAATAGAGAAGTAGACAGAAGCCATGGTGGTGATGATGATGGTGGGATACATTTTTGAATCCCCACACAAACATTTTAAATTCTGACATACTTGTAAAGCTTGCTTATTTAGCTTGATGTTATTTTAGGCATTTTTTTTCTTTCATTATTTACAAACATTTTGTTAAAAGTTTCATGCTTTATTAACTGGGCTATTAGGAAAAATAATATAAAATTTGTAGAAGAAAAATTTACATAATGCATCAAAAACCTTCCTTAAAGATAGGCAAATTTTACTAATTTTTTCTTTTTTCTTTTTTTATTATGTTATGTTAATCACCATACATTACATCATTAGTTTTTGACGTAGTGTTCCATGATTCATTGTTTGCATATAACACCCAGTGCTACTAATTTTTTTTCTAAGAAAAAATCTTAATGAAACCTTTATGAAGTTATGCAAACATTTATCTACCAGGATATTTATACAACAATGTGCATAAAAAGTGATGTATTAGAAAGAACCTTATGTCCAACCGAGTGGAAAGGAGTTAATAAAATAAATTGATATGTATCACCTAAAATAATGCCATAAAATGCTTCTTGAAGGCAAGTTTTTTTTTTTTAAAGATTTTATTTATTTATTTGACACACAGAGAGAGAAATCCAGAGAGGGAACACAAGCAGGGGGAGTTGGAGAGGGAGAAGCAGGCTCCTGGCCGAGCAGGGAGCTGGATGTGGGGCTAGATCCCAGGACCCTGGGATCATGAACTGAGCCGAAGGCACACATTTAACAACTGAGCCACCCAGGCTCCTGTTGATGGCAAGGTTTTAAAATGTTCATAATAAATGGTTAAATGATTATGGAAAACAATATAATTAAAAGATTTCACTTTTTATTGAAGAATATAGTTCATCCACATTTAGAAAAAAATGAAGTCATGTGCAATACATCAGCTTGGTGGTTGGGTGGCAGGTGATTTTCCATCTTTGTGCCTTTCTGTTTTTGACAATGTACACATGTATCGGTTAGGAGTACAATTGCCTGGCTATATCAGTAGGAATGCTCTATAGAAACCTAATTTCAATGGTTTAATCAAATAGATCTGCCCTTTATCTCCTAGAAGTTTGAAAATGGATGGCTTTTAGTCCTGGTTCAGCATCTTGACAATGTGAGGGAGGATGAGCATCTTGGAGATTCTTATGGCTTTTTCTTCACACTTGTCACCTGAGCCACAAGATGGCTGTTGAAGTTCTAGTGTTAATACCTTCATTCCAGGCAGAAAGAAGGAAAAAGGGGAAAGTGGGAACACAATCTTATTGGCCAAAATTGAAAAGAGTGCTCTTTGGCCCTCTTCAGCTCTAAAGGGTTCTGGGAAATTGAGTATCTTAGCTTTTGCAGCCACATAACTATAGGCAGACCAGGGAGAAATGTCTAGGAATGCTTGGTTGAGCCAAATTCTGGTGTCTGTATTATTGTGCATGTAATATGTATGCCCATCAATATGTACGACTTTGATAATTAAATTTTAAAAAGAGGTTAGTAAAACCAGTAAGTCATTTAAAATGGAGGTCAAATAATGTAGAATAGAGAATTTGAAGATATCATTTCAATGGGTTGTATTGTTTATAATATTTTTTATGTGCATAACATTGTGCAAAATGCTGTGGAGGAAAAAGGGATTTCTGACATGGTTAACCATTGAAAGACTTACAATCTAGTCTAGGAGACATGTTCTTTCTTCAGAAAATAATGTAGTATAGACTACAATAGGAAAGAAATGTCAAAGTCAGTGGTAGAAGCAAGTATTTCCCTGAGATGTCAGTAGGGACCTAGGTATGGACAGAGAAGCTTCCTGGAGGACATAGCACCTGAGCTGGGTTTTACAGGATGCAAGAATTCAAAAGGGTGGGCATAAGAAAGATTCCTTGAGCTTGGCAGTTGCCATGGGGAAGCCACAGAGATGGCAATGCAAATGTCATGTGTGGGTCAGTGTGAAGGCTGGGTGAACTTAAAGAGTTAAGACATGTTTTGGCAAACTTATAAAGGTTTTCAAACAGATATTAACATATTTTCATTCCAAGGTTAAGAGAAGGCCTCATGTCCCTCCAGGGAGCTCTTACCTCATTCCTGTGACATCTGTCTTGCTGACTCAGGGTCTCTGCAGGCCTGTTCCTGTTGTTTCCAAGGGTCTTAGGTGCCAAGAACCTATTCCTGCATTAGGTATCTTCCTACACTTTTTGTCTGGTCAGGGCCGCCCAGTTTAGACACCAGCCTCCTGGGCTCACAGACCTGCTTTGCCAACTCTGCAATTAGTTTTCTACCAGCACCAAGAAGAGACCCAACCAAGACTTTGTGAGGCCACAAAGGTGCTAGCTTTTGGCATTTGTGCTTTGTGCCGTGCCACTGGGATTCTTTATAAGACACTTGGAAAAAGTGATTTTAGGCATCCTAGAAATAAGAGGTAAATGACAAGTATAGTTTTGACCCAAGAAGAGGGCCAATATTGTAGGGATGGGGGACTCGTAAATGTGAGTGTCCTGTAGTCCTCCCTATGCACATTCATGTTGATGCTTCTCCTATAATACTTTCTGGGTCAATATGGCACCTCAGATTGCTCACAGCCTGGTGAGGAGACAGACACATACATAGATATTGCCACATAAATAGGACTGCATCAGAGTTAAGTCAGGGAACCAAGGAGCTTGGTGATTCAGGAGAGGTTCCTTAGAGGAAGTGATGTGTGAGATCAGGCTGTTTTGAGGAGTAAATGTTGAAAACAGAGCAGTGATCAAATCTGAGAGATGGCTATTACCATGCCAGGGACATGGGTCACTCATCATTTGATCCCTGCTATTTGGGATCAAATATCTTTTTATCTAACTTTTTATCTAACCTTTTTACTAGTTGCTTCTTTTACACATAGATGAGCAGAAAGAATTTGAGACATGGAGTCAGGAGACCTGGATTCTTGTCCTAGCTACTAGCAATTTGTGATGTGACCTGGGGAATTTTCACCATCTCTCTGGATCACCATTGCCCCTGTTGTGGTATGAGGAGTAGGTGGACATTTGCCATTGAATACCTTCCTTCCTTAGGGACATCCCCACCCAGAGAATTTTGGTCAGAAGCAGAGCCCACATCTCACTAAAGAATGTGAAAATATGCTTGTTTTCTGCCCTCTTTTGCACCAGGTTGGAGACTGATGACCTAGGCTCTCCCAATCAGATGTGCACTGGCCAGAGTCTGAATCAAAAGGAAGCAAGGACAGTGGAGGGTCCTCCTGGGGGTGGTAGCTTTGCAAACAGGCAACAGCAACCACAGTTAGAGCTTCAAAGTCTAGTGTCCATGAGAGTGGCAACTGTTTTCTCACCTGACCATCATGTTGGGCTTTACTCCTGGAAGCACAGCTCTAGGCCGTTCTTCCCATCCTTTTAACACAGTCTTTCCCTGCCCAGTGAAGCTTGTGTTAGTTTCTGTTGCCTGCAGCTAGGTACCCTAATTGATACCACTGTTTGGATGATATGCTCTCCATGGTTCTTTCCAGTTCAATGTTCTGTGATTCTAGAATTTGTCTTCAGACTGGATAGCACAGTGCTGGACCCTTAATTAATGTTTATTGACTAAGTGACAAAATGGGCATAGGATCTCTGCCTTAGACTTTCCTTTTCCATGCTTTTCATTATCTCACTCAGTGATCTAAGAGATACCAACATGGAGGTAGCAGGAACCACATCAGCAAGAAAGGGAAATGTAGTTCCATAATGCCCTATAATTTTATTGTTTTTTTGACAAACTAGTCAACACGGAAGTACTGCCTCCCTGCACGATGTTTATCCCAGGAAGATGCAGAAGATGTGGAGGGCATTTTGTCTATCCCCGAAGAAGTACAGTCTGATTAGGGAGATGAGATTATTACATTCTAAACTTTTAGTGCTAAACAATGTGGAAGAGACATAAGGACTCAGAATGGAGATTTCAATGAAGAGATAAAGGAAAAAACATCAGAGTATAGTATCAAAGTTTGAACAGGATTTAGATAAGCAGAAGGGAGTTCATATTTGGTGGGGAACACAGTGCCAGTTGGTGCCCAGAGCCAAGAATGAGTCAGAGAAGTATGAGGTGGGGCAGAGGGTTCACACTGCGGGGTGGAGATGGGGTGGGGGTGGCAGGAATAGAAGGGAAGCCTTGTTTTCAAGGGTCTTGATCACTCTGCAACTATGGGAAAGACCATCTTCTACATTTTACTAATGGGTTCAGAAAACAAATAAACAGAGAACATTAAGAACAAACAAGGAAATCACAAGGCCCAGTTCAAAAGGAAATCATTCAGAGACTAAAGGAGAATTCACTTTGATTCTATAAGTATTTTGAGTGCCTCCTATATGTCAGGCACTGTTCTGGGCACAGAAATAAAGCAACAACCAAAACTTAGTCTATTCTCTCTTTTTTTAAGATTTTATTTATTTATTTGAGAGTGAGTGAGAGAGCAAGAAAGAGCACAAGCAGAGGGAAAGGGAGAAGCAGACTCTATGCTGAGCAGGGAGCCCAATGTGGGACTCCGTCCCAGGACCCTGGAATCATGACCCAAGCCAAAGGCAGATGCTTAACTGACTGGGCCACCCAGGAGCTCAAAACTTGGTCTATTCTAAAAGAACTTGTGTTTTATCAGGATTAAGTAGATCACAGACACACACACACACACACACATATACAGACATAGAGCCATCAGGTAACAATAATGAGTGTCTGGAGAAAAGAAAGCAGTGCTAAGGGTACACGAGACTGCTGCAGCTAGGGGAGGGTGAGTTGTATATGGGGAGATCAGGTCACCTCTCTGATAAGGTGACATTTGAACAGAAAACCAAAAGAAAGAGAGCAGCTATTTGGATATCTGAGGGGAAGACTATTCTAGACACAGGGAATGGCAAGTGCAAAGGCCCTGAGGCATGCTTGATGTGTTCAAGGAATAACAAGGAGATTAGTGTGGCTAAGCAAAATGAGCCAGGAGAGACTGGTAAGGGAGAAAATCAGAGAAGTAGTGGAGGGCTAGATCCGGATAGGCCATGAAAACCCCTGAGGAAAACACCCACATGCTGTGCCAGAGTAAGCATTATTGAGTACAATCCATTCTCATCCCCCCACCCCCACGAATTTGGGTGGTTCCCATTGGTGAGCTGCACCTGGAGCTGTCAAAGCTCACAAGGGAATGATGGAGTGAAGGGATTGTCCCTGACTCTTTTTATTTCCATTGGTTTTCCTCAGGCAAGCCCACTTCTGCCTATTTACCTGGTCAGCTAATCTCATACTGTCAGGCATAAAGGTGGCTTGGGCTTATGCTCTCTCTGGGCCTATACTTGATTTGACATGAAATGGGGCTCATTTTCCAAGAGTGACTATGGAACCAATAACTGGTAAAGATTTCTCCAAGAATTATTGCTTTAAACATCTATATGGGCAATGTCAGCAATCTCCACTTTCATATAGGTTTGTTGTAGGTCCCCCAGTTTCTGTGTCTTAGCCACTCCCTGCCTCACATTCACTCGGCCATAACTATTAGCAGTGGCCTTCACTCTGTAATAGTGCACAGCCATAACTGTTCAAGACATCACTTTAGACACAGCTCTGAGCTTCTCTCCTTCCTCTCTGTTAGTATCCCACCAGGGTTTTGGTTCCCTACCTGCCCAAGAGGTGGTGGGCCCCTTGCCTATAACCCCAGTTTTCTCAGCAACAGATACTATGAGGATCCACTCCTTTTTAGCATTTTCTAATTATCTTTTGTGTCCTCAACGGACTTCTCCTTTCTCATTGCTACCATACCCGCAGAACAGAGTAAAAAGATTCTGTGGTTGTTACCAGGTGATCTGAAAGTGTGTGGGGGGGTGGTCTTTGGGGATTTTACCAGATTAGAGCAGAGTGAAATTGCATAAAAATGTAAAAGGCAGATTTTGTGGCAATCAAGGACTCCTGTGTTGAGGGCCTGGCTAATCTCAGGCAGACAGGAATGCCAGGCTGCCTCTCAGAAACCTGTATCAGCTGAGCTCCAAGTGGCAGCTCACAGGAGGGGCTCAAATGTCCTTTTAAGGAGAGGGCTCACAGAGGTTTGAGGGTGGCTCAGACTGAGGTGCTGGCACTCTCCATCACTCTACCTCAGCAGGGCTCTGTAGTCTTTCAGCAGCATCATGCTCCAGTCCCTGTGTCCCTCCACCCTCAGATGCCCCATGACTCCTACCTGACATGCAATACAGTGGAATGCTTAGGCATATGGGCCCTGAGCCAGATGGCCTGGCTTTGACCTGACTCTGTACCTTACTAGCATGAGACCTTGGGCAAGTGACTGAACATTTCTATGCCTCAGTTTCATTATCTACAAAGTGGGGATGATGGCCCCTGCTTTGAAAGATGCTTATAAGGTTTATTATGTGTAAATAGAGGTAAAGCTCTTATAATCATTAATGTATGAAAAGCATCTAGCACTTATTGATATAAAGATTCTATCTCAAGGTCTAGTGCAGTGTCCCAGGTTTGTGCCTATCTATGGCCAAAGTCCACCCAGCATGAATTATACTTGGCAGATATAGGTACACTCATCTCCTTAGCGAATAAAGAAATAAATGAATGAACATAGAAAGCCTCAGATATTCACGCATATGGCTAAATTCTCCTTTGTGCCCAGCTTCTTGAAGCTATAGTTTCATTTTACCAACATATAGAAGAACCCATAACAGGAGCATCAGGGTGAGGGAGGAAATGTTTTTATGTAAACTGAGACCCCTCAATTAATCCATATATTTGGCTTTACACTAGACCACCATGAAAGAGATTTAGGAATAAACATAATATGAATTTCTGCCCTCTAGGAAGTTGCAATCTTGTTAAAAGACAAGATGAAAGAAAATGAGAAGCTGAATCACAGTGAGAATTTAGAGAATATCGAGGAGGTTTAGATTATTCTGGGGGTGGCTCTTTATTACAGAGATGGGAGTTATGGATGGGGCACTTTTGAACAGGTGGAACGGATAACATTTAAGGGGGAGGGCAGGCACCAATGTAAGAATGAGCATATCATATGTATCCATGAAGAGAGCTAGGGGAAGCAACTTTACTTCCAGAGGATGATCCTAATCTAAAGGAGTATGTATCATTTACATTCATCTACAGGCCTTCTCTTTGTCTGGGGTAGCTCAGATGTCCAGGTCTATAAGATAATAGAGAACTCTTAACAATGTCAGATCATTAAGCATACTATGAAGGACAGGTTCAAGGAATAGCTGTCAAGGCAGTATTTTTAAAATAGATATCTCATACTGTGCACAAGGATGCTGAAGTTGGTTTTTCTGTACATATTTTACATATGGGATCCAGAGATCAAAGGGGTAAAGCTATATCGAAGCTGCAGACCTGGTGAATGTCAAGAAATGAGGTTTGAAACCAACTGCTGTCTTCAGGAGTTCTTCCCATAATACCACACGGCCTTATACACTCCAGGACTCTAATTTCACTTGCTGCAGAAGGGAGAGAGGGCCTTTAGGGGTGCTCCCTCTGTACACAGATGGGGAACCCATGAATAGCCATCTGCAAGACAGTCTCCCACACAAGTCTTTTATGTGCCCTTCTCTTCTATGCAGCAGAATGTTTATATACAGGGAGCCTAAGGTATGGAACCCATGATGAGGGAGCCATGCAGTGAGAGAACAGAAGATGAGGGGGGAGAGCCCTGGGTTGGGAGTCAGGAGAGATGGCTTCTTGTCCTGATTCTGCCATGAGCTAGCTGTGACCAGGACTGGAGGCTTATTCCTGGTTTCTGTCCCTTGCCCTTCCTTTTCATCTCTCCTGTGTCAGCAGCCTGAATTGTCTGGATACCAGGAGCTGTAGAATCAGTAGCCAAAATCTTCTTTCCTGCCCTAAAGCAATTGAATTTCCCCAGGGTGGGTTGCAGGAAATCAGATTGGCTTGGCACTTCCTCTCTGGTTCAGGCAGGTGGGGGAAGGCAGGAGACCTGCTGGTTATATTTGGTGTCAGGGGCCTTTGGGGCGGAGCTGGGGGCTTGGCAGACTTCCTCACAGCTTGGAGGGCTCTGGAGGTGTGGGGCACTGCCTGCCCAGTTCCTGGAGCTCAGGCACAGATGGCCCCTGTCAGCCTTTGAATGGGGGTGAGTTCTCACTCTGGTGAGTCTACAGGGAGGGGTCTCCAGAGGCCTCAGCCCAGCTGGCCATCTCCTGCCTGAAACTGTTTAGTGTAGGAGAGGGAGGGTGAAAGACCAGATGGGCCACAGCCTTTGGGCCTGATGGTGCAAACTCTGTCCCACCCTTCATCGTATTGGGTAGGGGAGGAGTAACACCTCTTTATTAGGCAGCTGTTTGTTTGGCAATTAACCTGAGGGGCCTGGAGGACACTCAAGATTAACCCCAGAATGTGGCAGCCATTTCTGCTGCTGAGACCTTTGTGGGGATGGGGTGCAGGTGGGGCAGAGTCTTTAGAGGCAGACTGGCTTGGGATGCTGGGCCCCTGGACACCAGAGGTAGGGTTTCAGCTATAGGTGAAACCATTTGGAAGGGAGGTCCTGGAGGGGAAGATGAGCCTAGAGAGAACAAAGGAAGCACTCCCTCAGACTGTGTGTTCTGGCCCAAGGCTTCAGTAGAGCATGTCCTAACAAATGGTCCAAGGGAAACCTCTTAAGGGCTGAACAGGCCAGAATGCCCTTTGCAGCTGCTCTTTTTCTGAGGCTGTGCCCATGAGCCTTTGCTCCCTGAGGCAGTCATTCCCTCTTCACAAAGACTGCTCCTGTGTCTCCTGAAGCCTCTTGGGATAGGGAATGGAGAACAGAAAAGTCCCTATTATCAACAGGGTTGTCAGTTCATGCTGGTGTGGTGCCTAAGAAGCCAAATGGGCTGGAGAATGAGGCCATGTGGGCAGTGAAGGCAGGAATGTGGGCATTCCACCTGTGCAACCAAAATAGGGTACCTGTGCAGAGCCAGCCAGGGAGCTCCTGTTGCCATGGTTGTAAAGGAGGTGGCAGGGTAAGAGGGAGGGTGGGTTGAGAAGGAGGGGTATTTTGTAGGAGAGAGAACAGATCACCCTAGGGTCAGAGTCTTGCTTTCATATTCATGAGCTGGACTACCTTTAGCAAGTTGCTTAAATCTCTCTGAGTCCCAGTTTTTGAGGAAAATGGCAATAATAACACCTACCTGGGGTTGATTAAAGTATTAAATGACTTAATATAATAAATGTGCTGTGTAAACTGTTGGATACTAGAAAATGTTTTTCTGTTGTGTTATTTATTGTCATGAAAAGAAGATATGGTCAGAATAAGTTTGGGACTGAGTGTGATGGCTAGGAGGGTGTTAGCGCTAACCCCTAACTGTGCTGGGGGGTAGAATTCTAGCTTGTAATAAATGGGTAAAAAAAAAAAAAAAAAGAAAAGCAAAAGGCATTTCCAAGTACCAGATCTCTCTGCTGGTTCAACAGGTAGAAGAGATTATGAGATGGAAAGCAGTGTCCTCAGCCAGTCTGAACTGCTAGGGATTTCAAGGAGAATTATTTCAAGAGGTTTTTTACTTCATGGGCATAGGGAATATTTTAGTCAGAGTGAATAGGTAATGTTTTCTTATGAAACTGTTTCTCAAATGTGTGTAGATATGCTTGTGATTATTAAAATATGAATTAATTGTAAAGCATCATGGAATTCACGTTTAGGTTTTTTGGTTTGACAAATTCTCTTAAGAGAGACTATGTGGTGAGGATACTGGGTGATTTGGTAACACTAAAAGATGGGTGGGGACCTCTATTGGAGGGTGGGGTTTCTTCATGGATATATTTTCTTATATTTTCTCTAGTCCACCTTTCCCTGGAAAAGGAGCTCAGAGAAGTAGGTCCAAATTTACAGAGTTTAATTAAGAAGAAAAACAACCTATGAGGTTCATTTTCTCTCTAGAAGCAGACTCCTCTCAGGGGAGCAGTCCCATTATGAAGCCCTTGGTTTACTTTCCTTGATGGAGAGTACTGCATGAATATCAGCAGCGTTTTTTTCTAATTTTTTATTTAAATTCAATTTAGTTAACATAGACATTTAAGTTTCCTCCATATCTTTTCATGGCTTGATAGCTCATTTCTTTTTAGCACTAAATACTACTCCATTGTCTGGATGTACCACACTTTATTTATCCATTCACTTACTGAAGGGCATCTTTGTTGCTTTCAAGTGTTGACAATTTCTGATGGCTGAGTTGTATTCCATGGTGTGTGTGTGTGTGTGTGTGTGTGTGTGTGTGTGTACACACACACCACATCTTCTTTATACATTCATCTGTCGATGGACATCTGGGCTCTTTCCACAGTTTGGCTATTGTGGACATGGCTACCATTGTCATTGGGGTGCATGTGGGTCTTAGAATCACTATATTTGTATCTCTTGGATAAATACCTGGCCATGCAATTGCTGCGTTGTAGAGTAGCTCTATTTTTAACTTTTTGAGGAAACTCCATACTGTTTTCCAGAGTGGTTGTACCAGTTTGCATTCCCACCAACAGTGTAAGAGAGTTCCCCTTTCTCTGCATCCTCACCAACATCTGCTGTTTCCTGAGTTGTTAATTTTAGCCATTCTGAGTGGTGTTAGGTTGTATCGCATTGTGGTTTTGATTGGGATTTCCCAGATGTCAAGTGGTGTTAAACATTTTTTCGTGTGTCTGTTGCCCATTTGTATGTCTTCTTTGGAGAAATGTGTGTTCATGTCTGCCCATTTTTTTTTTTACTGGATTTTTTGTTTTTTGGGGGTGTTGAGTTTGATAGGTTCTTTATAGATCTTGACTACTAGCCCTTTATCTGATAAGTCGTATCTTCTCCCATTCTGTAGGTTGCCTTTTAGTTTTGTTGACTGTCTCATTTGCTGTGCAAAATCTTGGGGGGTTTAGAGATAAAGGAAATTTCTAAAGGAATTTTTTTTTAAGATTTTATTTATTTGACAGAAAGGGACACAGGGAGAGAGGGAACACAAGCAGGGGGAGTGGGAGAGGGAGAAGCAGGCTTCCCGCCAAGCAGGGAGCCTGATGTCAGGCTCCATCCCAGGACCCCGGGATCATGACCTGCCTCTAAAGGAATTTTTATATGTTAAAGTAGACTTACAGGATCCTAGGAGTCAGGTTAAGGTTGCCTTTTGCCCTCAGCAAAGTATTAACATCCAGGCAGTTGAGTCCCTAGCTGAATGTCACTCTGCCTGTTTCAAGAACTTGTCAAAGGACTGTAGGTAGTAAGGAAATTTAATAATTTTTCTTCTGCCTTTTTTTCCCACATCAGTAAACAATTATCACAGCGTCCATTCCCTGTATTCTGGGACTGTCATTCATCTGTGGCACACAGTTAGTCCTCACAACATGTGGCTAAGTGAATGAACAAATTAATGAAAGAGTGAATGGATAATCCATGCGTTGTCCTGCCTGGGCATGGCCAAGGTCTTTGAAGTGGTCTGTACTTCCTCCTGCCTGTGTGGTCACCCAGGCTCACCTCAGAAGTCACTTCCGGATCACAAGCTGTTCCCAGTTTCCTTCTCTGAGGTAGTCAGGCCACAGATGCAGGGCGTTTGGGAGCAGCACTTTCCATTGTGTGGTCTGATCTTAAAACTTGAATCTCAAACTCGTTCCATGATGGTGGGAGAGGAACCAGCTTTTCTTTCTGAGGCAACATGTAGTGTATGAGGGGCTGCCAAAATCACAGGCATAAAGTCTGCTCCTCTCCACCCCTTTCTATACTCTTTTCTAACCAGACTGAGTTCAATTAAAAAAAAAAAAGATGTTAATGCAATGCACATCACTAACATTAAGGTGCTAATGACTTGGAGTTAGGCCTCCTGGGGAACATTTGCATTTTAATAGAGTGTGCTCAGGACCATTACTGTGCTACTACAGGGAAGTTTTTGAACAAGGAGTCTGGAGGTTTGGATTTAGTCCCCTTGCTACAATTGGCTCTTCAACCTTGGGTGAGGGATCTCTCTCTTTTCCTCTCTCAGTCACTAAATTTAAAAAAAAAATTGGACTAGATAAAACAGCTTATATAATAGAGCGAGGATTATCCCCTGTGTTCTCTATAACAATTTTGAGAAGGATATGATTAATGGCATTATTTTGCAGATGAGAAAACTGAGGTCCAGATAAATTAAGTGCCTTACCTGAGGTTCATAGCCATTAGGCAGCAGAACCAAGCTCAAACCCAGGCAATATGACATCAGCATCTACTCACCTGCCCTGCACTATTCTGCCTCTGCCTCTCCCCACCCGCCTTACACTATTCTGCCTCTCCCTCTTGCATCCAAATAATAAACAATCCTGTGCAATCACAACAAGAAAAAAACTGAGAGTGGGTGAGGGCTGAGGGAAAGTTTGCTTAGAGTCTGTCAAGCACCTCATCTCCTCCTCCCTCCCCACATCTCTCCCCATCCAAGGTTGCAGACACTACAGTGGAGGGTTTGCTAGACACAGGTGTGGTGTTTACAGCTTCATAAAAGGCAATCTCTCAGCCCCTTAACCATCTCTCAAGCTCCTCTTTAAAGTAGCAGGTAACATCATGTACACATGTTCAGATCTGTGTATTTGACAGCAACAGTTTCTAGTTTACAGAAAATAGTTTCATGAAAACAAAGACCTTCCCCCAAATCCCGTGTGTTAAAACTAAACAATAACCTATCTGAAATAACAAACAGAAGTAATCAAAATATAATCAGACACTAGCTGTACAAATGGGCATTTGATAAAGGATACGAAGCTGAGAAGTGTGCCCAGAAGAGGTGGTCCAGTTCCCCGCAGGTCCTTGGAACCTAGGAGGGGATATGTGTGCTCAAGAGCTATGATGCTTGGAGGTGTGGGTGGGAGCTTTGGAGTTGCACACACCTGGTAGGACTGGGGGAGGGGGTAGAAGTGGAACAAAGAGAGGGAAAATCAAATTCCTGGAAGATCTTTGGCCAATTTCTTGGGAAGCTATTTTGATGGAGTTCAGGAGGTAGAATGAGCACAAATTGAAACTCAGAAGCTGGTGATGACCTGGAGACACACATAAAGAAACCCCATAGTCTGAAGACCTGAAAGAGAAAATGCAGTTAAACCAGAAGGAAAAGGAAAGGAGTATGAAAGACATCTCCCTCAAATAAGATAAAAGCCCTGATAGTTATAGATCCTTCCAGGGTATAGTCAATGTTATAAATGTCGATACCACCAAAGCCTTGTGGCTAGACAGTTATTATCCCTGCTTTAGATGAGGACACAGAGCACACAGGTTAAGAAACTTGCTCTTGGGTGAGGCTGCAATTTGTATTTGAACTAGAAGGGCTGATTGGGTGCCCATGCTCCTGCCCTCTCTTGTACCTTGAGCAGCTGGTTGACAATGTTTCAGAGAAAATGACAGTGGACAATAGACAGGAGGCCCAGGAGATGCACAGCTAGTCCCAGGCAGGGCCTTGGAGAGAACCCTGCTCTCCTCACAGGACAGTAGGGGATGCTCTCCTTCAAGAAGTGGAGACTGTCAGCCAGGTTTCTCTGTGGTCCTCTGAGCCTCCTTTTGTCAAACTACTTAAAGATGAGGAAGTCCTGATGGACTACACAGATGGACAATTTGGTTTTACCCAGCTTTAAAGTAGTTCTAATGAATTTCCCTCAGTTCAGATACCCGAGTCCAGGAACTTGAATCTGAGTCATGTTATCCTTAGTCCAATCTTGGAGGAATAGGCACCATAGTGCATGGGGTGGGGCAGGGACCTAGGGGTCCACACGCTCTCTGTATGGACTTTCATCCATTCCTCTTATTTTCACCATCTCCTCTCACCATAGCTTCCTGGGTGCCTGGAACCTCTCAGGAATCTATAGGCAAATTGTTGCCCATCTTCTTGGTATTCTTCTTTCTGTAGACTTGATGTTGTAAGATAAATTGCCGTGTCTCCAGCAACTCCTTTTAATGGCTTTATTGAGGTATAATTGACATACAGCAAACAACACGTTTATAGTGTACTCTTTGATAAGTTTTGACAAATGTATATATCTGTGAAACCATCACCAAACCGAAGATAGTGGCCTTGCCCATTACCTCCAAAACCTTCCTCATGCCCGGGGTAAGCTACCCTCCTATCTCTGTCTATACCCACTTGCCCAGACAACGACTCATCTGCTTTCCCTCACTCTGGATGTGTTGGCATTTTCTAGATTTTAAGTAAATGGAATCATACAGCAAATACTTTTTTGTCAGCTTCTTTCACTCGTATATTATCTTAACAATGCAACTATTTTAGTTTTAGAAAACAATTTACAATTTAAAAAAGCAAACACTATATCCATTTGATTGTTAAGAAATTTTATATCTCCAGTACAACTGTGTCTGCCTCAAATGGACAGTCCTTAGTTTTTGCATGATTGCTACTGGTTGAAAACAGCATATTGCTTTGAGATTCACCATGTAGTTGCATTTATTGATAATGCAAACCCTTTTATTGTTGAGGGGTATCCACTGCATGGACGTACTACCTAGTCAAAGCATCCAGGCCCCAATCCAACCATGTCTAGAAATAGACACTAATGCATATCTACAATGCCCTGACATGCTCATTTTTAAAATTTGTATTTGGCAAATGATAAGCTTACAAATACATTGTTTTACATGATTTTTAAAATATTTAAATACCTTAAATGGTGTTGTTCTCTTACTACTAATAATAAATTATTCTGAACAGTTTCCCCTCACCATTTTTTCAAAGCCTGAATGTTTTGTTTGGCTGATTGACATGGTTTCTTGCTGAAGGCAAAACATCACTGGACTATGCACTTGTCTTCCCTTGTCTCCCCCCAGATTTTGCCCATTGCCAGGCTAATTATACAAACAATAGAGTGTTGTCTTTTAAAAAAACACTATTAAAGAATTTATTTTTAGGGCAGGTTTAGGTTCACAGAAAAATTAAGAGGAAGTTACAGAGAGTTTCTTTACACTCCTTGCCCTGACACATGCATAGCCTCTCCTATTAACATCCTTTCCAGAAAGTTACGTTTGTTAGAAACTGAGCATATGCTGACACATCATCATCACCCAAAGTCCATAGTTTACAGTGGGGTTCACTCTTGGTGTTTACATTCTATGGGTTTGGACAGATGTATAATGAATGACATGTATCCATCATTATTATGTCACACAGAGTTTTTCACTGCCTTAATAATCCTCTATGCTCTGCCTACTCATCCCTCTCTCCACCCAACCCCTGGCAATCACTGATTTTTTTACTTTCTCTATAGTATTGCCTTTTCTAGATGTCATATAGTTGAAATACAGCATGTGGCCTTTTCAGATTGGCTTCTTTCACTTAGTAATATACATTTAAGTTTCCTCCATGTCTTTTCATGGCTTGATAGCTCATTTCTTTTTAGCACTAAATACTACTCCATTGTCTGGATGTACCACACTTTATTTATCCATTCACCTACTGAAGGACATCTTGGTTGCTTTCAAGTGTTGACAATTATAAAATAGAGCTGCTATAATCATCCATGTGCAAGTTTTTGTGTGGACATAAATCCTTTGGGTAAATACCAAGGAGTGTAATTGCTGGAATGTTTAATAGTATGTTTGGTTTTGTAAGGAATCACTAACCTGTCTTCCAAAGTGGCTGTACCATTTTGTATTCCCACCAGCAATGAGTGAGAGTTCCTGTTGTTCCACATCCTTATCAACATTTGGTGTTTTCAGGTTTCCAGATTTTGGCCATTCTGGTAGGTGTGTAGTTGTGTCTCACTGTTGTTTAAGTTTGCATATCCTTGAGCTTTTTGGCTATCTGTGTATTTTCTTTTATGAGATGTCTGTTAAGTAATTTGGCCAATTTAAAAAATCAGGTTCTTTGTTCTCTTATTGTTGAGTTTAACATGTCATTCTTGCCAGAAACTGTTTATTAGTGGGAGGAAGGCCTAGCCAAAGTTCCTGATTCACCATCAGAAAAGTCGAATGTCGGAGCTAGAATGACTCAAGAGACTAATAAGCCCCTGATTTAAGCTAATTTATGCCCCCCGCCCAATTTATAGGTTGAAGACCCAACCCCTACCAGTACCTTGGAGTGTGACTGTATTTAGAATTTAAGTAGGTAATTAAGTTAAGATGAGGTTGTTAAGCTGGGTCCTAATCCATTATGACTGGTGTCCTCATAAGAAGAGGAGATTAGGATATAGACACACACAAAGGGAAGACCATGTGAGGACACAGGGAGAAGACAGCCATCTATAACAGCCATCTATAAGCCGAGGAGAAAAGCCTCAGAAGAAACCAAACTTGACCTTGGACTTCCGTGCTCCAGAACTATGAGAAAATAAATTTCTGTTGTTTAAGGCACCCAATCTATGGTACTTTGTTATGGCAGCAAACCAATACAGTCTCTTACCTACCATTCTATTAAACAAGCATTTACTGAATGCTCACTATATAACACCCTGGACAGGGATATATTAGGAGGGAAAGAAAAGGTTTCCATCCTTTAGGAACTTATGATCTAGTTGTGTCATTTTGTATATAAAGAAACTAAGCTTGAGATAATAACATTGTCTGCTTCTTCTTAATTCCTTTGGTTCCCTCCCCCTGACATCACAGGCTGAGTCCATTTGTGGACTTAGAGGACCCTTTGATGTAGTGAAAAAGTGCCCTGAAGTAAGGGCCAGAAAAGTGAAGGTCTAATTTAGATTCTGTCCTTATTAGTTGGTAGCCTCTAGTTTTATACATGCCTTTGTGAAATGGGCATGAGGACCCCTACCCAGCCTCCTCCATGGTGGCCAGGCAGACCAAAGGAGATAACATAGGCTAATCACCAAGCAGAAAATAATTATTGGGAGGCCTAAGTGGCAGCCTTCTGGACCTTGCACTTGCCCCCAAAGCAGACCCTTGCTATCTGACTTCTACTGAGAGCTGCTGCTCCAAGTGTGCTAATGACATGGGCCCACATAGCCCCCTACAATTACTTTCAGCAAATCTAGTGACAGAAGCCCCCCGATTCAAAGACAGCTTTGGCTTCTGTGGCATTTTAAATATATGGTATGTGTCTAGTCTGCCACTGAGGAAGTGCACATGTACACCTGCTCATTATCTTTAGTCACCCCTGTGATGGCTATTTCTAGTGCTAATATGTGTCAACCTGGCAAGGCCAGTAGTACCTAGACAGTTGGTCAATAAACAGTCTACATGTTACTGTGAAGATAGTTTTTAGATAAGATTAACATTTAAATCAGTAGACTTTGAATAAAACATATTACCCTCCACGGTGTGGAAGACCTCATTCAGTCAAAAGCCTTAAGAAAAAACAGACTGAGATTCTCCCAGGAAGAGGGAATTCTGCCTCCAGGTTGATTTTGGACTCGAGCTGCAACATCAAGTTTTTCCTAGGTCTGTGGCCTACTGTCCTACCCCATGGACTTTAGACTTGCCAGCCCCCACAATTATATATACCAATTTTGAAATACAGGCAAATCTGTATTTAAGAGATATTGCAGGTTCATTTCCAGACCACCACAATAAAGTATCACAATAAAGCCAGTCAAATTAATTATTTGGTTTCCCAGTACATATAAAAGTTATGTTTAGACTATACTGTAGTGTGTAAAGTATGCAATAGCATTATGTCTAAAAAAAGAATTATAGACTTCAATTAAAAATATTTTATTGCTAAAAAATGCTAACCATCATCTGAGTTTTCAGCAAATCATAATCTTTTGGTGCTGGAGGGTCTTGCCTTGGTGTTGGATGGCTGCTTGATGATAAGATGATAAGGGTGTTGCTGAAAGTTGGGGCAATTTCTTAAAATAAAAACAATGATGAAATTTGACATACTGACTGAATCATTGAGTCTTCCTTTCATGAATGATTTCTCTGTAGCATGTTTGATAGCATTTTATGCACAGTAGAAATTCTTTAAAAATTGGAGTCAAGCCTCTCAAACTCTGCTACTGCTTTATCAAATAAATTTATGTAATGTTCTAAGTCTTTTGTTGTCATTTCAACAATCTTCACAGCATCTTCACCAGGAGTAGATTCCATCTCAAAAACAAACAACAAACAAACAAACAAAAAAACCAGTTTCTTTGTTTATCCATAAGCAGCAACTCCTCATCTGTTCAAATTTGATCATGAGATTGCAGCAATTTAGTCACATCTTCAGGCTCCACTTCCAGTTCTATTCTTTTTCTATTTCCACCACACCTGCAGTTACTTCCACTATAGTCTTGCACCTTCAATTTGTAAAAAACACAATTATCTGGCAAGTACAATAAAACAAAGCACAATAAAATGAAGTATGTTTATATATGTACATACACATATCCTGTTAGTTTTGTTTCTCTAGAGAACTCTATTACACCCCCTGTATAGGTCAGCTTGGGCTGCTATAACAAAATGCCATGGAATGTGTGGTTTAAATAACAGGCTTTTATTTTTCGCCGTCCTGGAGGCTGGGAAGTCTAAGGTCAAATTCCTGCAGATTCTGTCCCAATAAGGGCTCTCTTCTTGACTTGTAGATGGCTGCCTTTTCACTGTGTCCTCACATGGTGGAAAGAGAGAACTCTGGTCTCTGTTCCCCTTACATGGACACTAATTCCATAATGGGGGCTCCACCCTCATGACCTAATTCAGACCTAATTATCTCCCAAAAGCCCCACCTCTAAATCTCTCAACCCCATCACATTGAGGGTAGGGCTTCAACATATGAATTTTAGGGGATCACAAACACTCACTCTATAACACTCCTTTATCCCCATCCTCAAATATCTTGCATTTATTGAGTGCTTACTATGATTACTAGACATTGTTCTAAGCATTTTATAAGTATTAACCCATTCAATTTTCATAGTAGCAACATGAAGTAAATATTGCCCCTGTTTTATTGTTGACAGTGCTGAGGCACAAAAAAGTTAGGGGATTTGTTCAACATCATGCTGCTAGTGAGTACCTCTGGAGTCTGCTTTCTTGACCTCTGTGATGTCCTGACTCTCGGTTGCAAACCCACATACCTGGACATAAAACGAATGCTCACACCTGCCCAATTAGCAGAGGCCACATAGTCTCTCAGGAGAGTGCACCAGTGATCTCAGTCACAGGGACACATGCACACTACTGGGATGTTGAGACATTCCTGCTCAAGTTATATCAACTGAGATCTGGCCGCTGCTGCTGTACTGTTCCTATCCTGGCTCATGATGGCTGGGATGGTCCCTTGCATGGATGCTGGCATTCAAGGGCTCAGGATGGATAATTTAGGTGGATGGCCTGACAGGACACTGCAAAAGCAAACCAAGGCAGGTCCTCCCATTTGGCCTTCCAGGGGTGAAACTGGTAGAGATTTGTATCATCTGAAAGAAATGAGGAGCTTCTGGGTTTTTATATGTTTGTTTACATCTTTGTCTCCCCTGTTTCCCAAATCCCTCTGAAATAACAGCAGAGATATAAAAAGGAAATCAATCCATGATTGTGCTGAAAACAGCCGGGGTGGTCCTCTGTGCCCAGAAATTTTGATGAATCTCTAAAAGACAGGAAGTAGATGGGAACATATGGAAGGGCAAACTGTAGAACAAGCTACATCTTAGAACATGTTTAGGAAATGTGTGGCAGGT
This sequence comes from Eumetopias jubatus, assembly GCF_037043125.1. Taxonomy (NCBI): domain Eukaryota; kingdom Metazoa; phylum Chordata; class Mammalia; order Carnivora; family Otariidae; genus Eumetopias; species Eumetopias jubatus. The sequence continues at coordinate 42,148,145 of NW_028274808.1, forward strand.
TACCCTTAAATACTGCTTGAAAAATAGACAGTATTACTTTCATGATGATCCTGATAAATATAAAAAATAATGTATTTCCTCACTTTCAATCTGCTAGGAATGGTCCCCAGTGACACTGTGACATTCTTTCTCAAGGTATATTAACCCAGATCTGGCTGTTATTATCATGTTCCTGATCCTGGGAACAGGCACTTTTAATCTGGGGTTCAGGGACTTGCTAGAGGCCCATGGATAGTCCTAAAAAGGCCAGGAACCTTCTGAAGTCATGTGCAAACATTATTGCTTCCTTGGGCATTTTTCCAGGCCCTTAGGTTCATCACTTTGGGTAGATTGCAAAAAACTCCATGAACCAAGCCTGTAGTGCACTTAGAGTTTTATGATGACCTTCTGAGTTTCCCAAGGATAGTTGGTGGCTAAGTGGCTCCTCTTGGCTCTTGTCATCAGTACTTTCTGTCCTCACTACCAAAATTGTGCTTTTCAAAGTGTTTCTGTGTATATTGTCCTATTTAATTTTCATAATAGTTCACAGAGAAGGAAAGAACATGTATTGTTATTCTTTTTTTTTTTTTTTTTTTGCTGAGAAATGTAGGTTTATTCTGATACAGTTGTACAACTAATCTAGGACAAGTTACCAAATAAATTTTACATTCTTTCTTCAGGACTGGGGTTTTTCGATGACTTCAAATTTAGGATCTTCAAATTTGAAGTCCAGGAACGTATTCATGTCTGCTTTACCATACATTTGCTTAAGCTTAAAAAGCTCCCTCTCTAGGTCTTGCTGGTACTCTGGGCCAATATCAATGGGTCCTCCAGATGCCTGTAGCTTAGTTCTGTATTCTCTAATCTTGTCCACGAAGAGTTTCTGTACAGGATCAAGTTCCTTATTAAATGCCACTGCTGTAACACCAATGTTCCTCCTCAAATGAACGGAGACTGCGGACCGAATGAGAGAGGAGAACCTGAAGAGCCTCTGAAGAATCATGGTGATTCTGTTACTTGCACTCAGTCCCGAGCTGCCAGAGCCTCCGCGGCTGCGACCGTTCTCATGTATTGTTATTCTTACTTGAGAAATGAGGAATCTCAGACTCAGTGAGGTTAAAGGGTTTATCCAAAATCACATAGTAAGACAGTAGTAGAGCTGTTACAGGGCCACAGGTCTCAAGGCTCCAGGTCAGTGGTCTTTGTTGCTTTCTTAGTATCCTTACAAATGTGAGAATCACTTCTGTTTCCTTAATGCACCAAATACAGACAAGTGGGAGTATGTTCAGACTCCCCTAAAAAGCTGGTTCAGCACCCAGGGTGTGATCTTAAAATAAGTCCTCTTCAGAGCCCAAATCCTTCACATTTGCTTTCCCTCAATTAAGAACTATCATTACAAAGCGAGTGGCAGAGGCAAAGAAAATTCCAGTCCCTTTTAAAATACCCTGTGGCATCCACAAGCACTTTCCATCCCCAAATGCCCAGGAAGAGATGGACTTCCCCTCTTTCTGCACACTCTCTCTGAGAGTTAATGCATCCTACTGAGCTCTTTCCTTGGTTTTAATTGATATCATTGGATAATCATTAATTACTGCCCACAGTCCCCCAGCATATAATGAGTGGTGAGCCAGCGCCTTTGGGATCAACTAGAAGTCCTTAAAATCTGAGCTGTTTGCAGTGATGACCTAAGCTGTTCTCTTCTCTGCCTCTACTTATTTTAGAATGGCATCATGCCAGAGAGATTGCTTCCACATCTGTATCCTGACTGGCAGAGGCTGCTAATGCACATTTGTCAGTTGCCCTGGCCAGAAACCATAGCAATCAGCTGGAATGGGCTTAATTGACCATTCCTTGTCTCAATCTACAGGCACATTTAAAAGATTTCGCTTTGGGAGTTGCCCAGATAATTGTCTTGCAGGTGGCTTTTGGATAAAAAACTATCCTTTGTGGTATCCTCACTCTCAGCCTAGGTGGACATTTTCAAATTTCACTGAGCTTTAAATTACTCATAGGCATTCAGTGGGGGTGGATAGGGATTGTCTAAAGTGCCATTTTCACTCTAAGTTCTCATTTAATGCAGTTGGGTGCTAGAGGAAGGGCATGGGCTATGGATTCAGACAGACCTCATCTTGTTGGGAAGACTAAATAAGTTAATAGATGTTTAAGTGCTAAGATAGTGGCTGGCCCATAGTAGGCTCTCTGAATACGTTAACTATTGTCATCGAGATTAGAGACCATGCCTCTAAAGCCTAGTACATACTGGCTATTATTATTATAAGCCTAATTCACACAGAAAGCCTCCCAAATTAAATCATTGCCTTTCCCCACCCTGAGCTTGGAGCCAAATTGGTGCTCCTTAGAGACACATATTGATGCTTTAGAAATCACCCTGGATATGGGAGCAAAAGGCCTGAACTCTGGTTTTGTTTTTGCCATTAATTAATTGGCCATATAACCTAGACTAAATTACTTTAGTCTCTAGGATTTAGTCTCTTCATGTGGATTGGACATCCAGGATGCTATATTGGGTTGAATAGTGTCTCCTCCAAATTAATGACCATCCAGACCCCAGAATGAGAACTTATTTGGAAATAGGGTCTTTGCAGGTGTTACTAAAATGAGTTCATACTGGATTAGGTTAATCCTAATCCAATAAAACTGGTGTCTTTATAAGAAAGAAAGGTCACAGAGACTCAGGGATTTAGATATGCATAGGGAGAATGCTGTGCCATATGTTGGCAGAGGCACAGATTAGAGTGATGTGTCTACAGCCAAGGAACACCAAGGATGGCTGCAACAACCAGAAGCTGGAAGGGGCAAGGGAGGATCCACCCCCGAGGCATCAGAGAGGAGAGGCCCTGCTGACACTGAATTCAAACTTCTGGCCTCCAGAACTGTGGGGGAAAATTTTCCTGTTATTTTAAGCACCACAAACAAAGTACTCAGTCTGTGTACTTTATGACAACAGCTGCAGAAGACAGACACACATTTTCAGTGTTTCTGGCCCTAATAGACTTAACTTGTTGAGACACACAAAGCCCTGAACCCTCAATTGACATTGTCCACCTGTTTCCACCATCCTGATCTCTAGAGGTGTCTTAGATCTGGGCTGTCTATAAAAAAGTGAAGAAGGGAAAGAAAGAAAGGAAACAAGGTTGAAGATGGAGTGGGAGTGGTGGACAACCAAAGACAAAATGCCAGAAGCAGCCCTTTAGAACCTGGGAAGATGGCATGGAAGACAAGAGCCTCATGGCTGGGGAAGAAAAGCCCTGCTAAATTGTGGGCTCCCTCCCAGAGGCAATGAGTGACCAGGGAAAAAAATGCCTTAAGTGGTTCAGTTAGACAAAGATAGAAATCTCAGATCCTTATAGTTTGAGGAGGTCTTAGGTTTTGTCATTGTATCAGTTCTGAGGATTTGGGATGCCTTGGACCTGCAGTTGCCAGTAAACTTACAGGCCTCTTCTTAGCAAAATGCTTTTTAAGCTATTTGTCTCTGGGAGGTAGAGAAGAAATTGACATTTCCCCCTATATATGCATTGTGCTAGGTATTTTTACAAATTTTTTTTTCATTTACTTTTAAGAATAACTGTGTGGTAGTTACTAGTAACTCTAGATTGCAGAGGAGATCAGAGCTGTGAATTGCTCACCATGGCTTGTCACCATTCAGGGGTGAAGCTAAAGTCTGTCTGACTATGAAAACCAGACTCTTAGCACTCAATATGGCTAATTCCTCTTTTTGTCCTCATTCCTCTTTTTCCTCTTCCTCAAACTCATCCACACGTTTTGAATGCTCACAGTGCCATTCTTACTTGCAGAGAAAAATTCAAAGAATCACAAAATGTCAAATAAGAAGGAACTTTCCTACCTTTTCATTTTAGGAATGAAGAAACTCTTTTCCTGCCTTAGTTTCCCCTAAGGTGAGGTGTCTTTTTAATCCTTTAAATCTGTTACATCTCTGAAGTGTCTGATTCTCCAAAGACACACAGAGAAAAAATGACCCCACTGAATATGTACAGTCAGAGAAGGTGAGCCAAACCTTGACTGGAACCATCAGTTCACTCCCCTGGATCACAAAAACTTTGCTATCAAAGAAAAGCCAGTGGACAGGCCCCTTCTTCTGTGTCCCTGAAATTTCTAGGAACCAAATGAAATTCTTTCAAAGACTCTTCCATTGGTAAGAAAGTAATGAAAGACAGAGTTACTTTTGTTTATGTGGCTTACAAAGGAAGGTAGAAGGCAGTGTCTAGAAATGAAGCCCATGGGGGTCCTGACCTCATTCATTCACTTTCTTACCAACTTTGATTATCTAAATAGCATTGATGACCAAAAACATTAATCAGAGGCAAGACAGGCATAGATTTCTCATCATGTTAATTTTTTTCCTAGAGAAAAAATTTTATTTTTTTTAAATTTTTTTTAAAGATTTTATTTATTTATTTGAGAGAGAGAATGAGAGATAGAGAGCACGAGAGGGAAGAGGGTCAGAGGGAGAAGCAGACTCCCTGCTGAGCAGGAAGCCTGATGTGGGACTCGATCCCGGGACTCCAGGATCATGACCTGAGCCGAAGGCAGTCGCTTAACCAACTGAGCCACCCAGGCGCCCAAGAAAAAAATTTTAATTTGTTATATATTTTATGTTATTTATTTCAATTTATTTTTGCAACTCTTTTGAGATACTGCTTATATGCAATAAACTGCACATCTGTAAGTATACAAATTTTATGAGTCTTGCCATATGTGTACACCTATAAACCATCACCACAATTAAAATATCAAACATTTCTGGGGAATTGGGTAATGAAGTCTTGGTTTTGGTTCAGGTCATGATTCACAGTCATGAGATCTAGCCCTGCATCTAGCTCTGCACTCAGTGCAGAGTCTGCTTCAGATTCTCTCTCCCTCACCCTCCTGCTCGCACACACTCTCTCTCTCTCAGATAAATAAATAAAAATATTAAAGAAAAAAAGATATCAAACATTTCCATCATCCACTCTCCAAAATGTCCTGGTGCCCCTTTGCAATCCTTCCTTCCCTTTGCTCCTATCCCCAGGCAACCACTGATCTGCTTTCTGTCCCTATAGATTATATGAATTTCCTAGAATTTTATATGTATGAATCATACAGTATGTACTCTTTTTTTCACTCAGCATAATGATGTTGAGTTTCATTCATGTTGTGTCTGTATCATAGTTTATTCCATTTGATTGATGGGTAGCACCAGTCCTTAGTATGGATAACGCACTATTTATTTACCCATTTGTTTGTTGCTGGGCTTTTGGGTTGCTTCCAGTTTCACCATTGCTTTCTAACATACAAACACAGGACACTCTAACATGTCTTTCTTTTGGTACCCAGGTATGGGTAAGTGCCCCTGATCAGAGCACTCTGATTCCGTTCTTATCTCTGGCGAACAGGACATGACTTTTTAAGTCTCAGAAAACCTGCAGTTCATGAGTTCCTTGGTTCCACTCAGAAACCTGGTAATCATATCTCCTTATGAGTAAGTAATACAACTCTATTTAAGAGGATTAGGACAGAAATTTACCAGGCTGCATTAAAACAAAAGGATCAAGCAATAGGTATTGAAAAGTCACTGAACAATTTTCAAATTTATATCTGGAGACAGAAACTGGAAAAAAGCCAAAAAGGTCATTATTTCCCAAAACTTATTTAATAAAACATTTGTTCTTTAGGATGTAATACAGGTGACCCTTGAGCAATACAGGTTTGAACTGTGTAGATCTGGCTATACACAGATTTTTAAATTTTTTTACAAATATAGTATAGTACTGTAAATGTATTTTCTCTTATGGTTTTCTTTTTTCAAAAAATATTTATTTATTTGAGAGAGAGAGAGAGAGCATGGGCTAGAGCAGAGAGAGGAACAGAGGAGGAGGATCAGATGGGGAGGGAGAGGGAGAAGCAGACTCCACACTGAGCCAGAGCCTGACTTTGGGCTCCATCTTACAACACTGAGATCATGATCTGAGCCAAAATCAAGAGTTGGAGTACTCAATTGACTGAGCCACCCAGGCACCCTCTCTTATAGCTTTTTAAATTAAGTTTTCTTTTCTCCTGCTGACCTGATTATAAGAACACAATGTATAATACATATAACATACAAAATACGTGTCGTTGACTGTTTATGTTATCGTTAAGGCTCTGGTCAACCTTAGGCTGTTATTACTTAAGTTTTTGGGAGCCAAAAATTATTTGTAGATTTTTTTTTTAAAGATTTTATTTATTTATTTGAGAGGGAGAGAATGAGAGACAGAGAGCACAAGAGGGAAGAGGGTCAGAGGGAGAAGCAGACTCCCTGCTGAGCAGGGAGCCCGATGTGGGACTCGATCCCGGGACTCCAGGATCATGACCTGAGCCGAAGGCAGTCGCTTAACCAACTGAGCCACCCAGACGCCCTATTTGTAGATTTTTGACTGCACGGAGGTAGGGGGTGGCCAGCACTCCTAAACCTTGCACTGTTCAATGGTCAACTACAGTTGTTTTGTACATAAAAACAAAAATAAACAAAAACAAGTTTCTTGATTACTTAGATTTTAGAAATAGCAAGTTAAACAAAGTTAAACAGATTTAAATTTCATTATTGCAAGAGCCTTTAACACATTAATGTTAATGTTCACTCACTATATATTCCAAGGGGCGTGGTATGGAGTGTGAATTTAATTTGAGATTTCCCCAATATATATATCCACCAAACATTTTTTTTTTTCTTGTAAACTAGTATTCCATAAGACCATACTTGGAGAAATGCTCTTTTAGTGACTTAATCATTCCCCAAAGCAATTTTTTTAAAGATTTTATTTATTTATTTATTTATTTATTATTTATTTATTTGACAGAGAGAGAGCACAAGCAGGGGGAGCAGCAGAGGGAGAGGGAGAAGCAGGCTCTCCACTGAGCAGGGAGACCCATGTGGGGCTCAATCCCAGGACCGTGGGATCATGACCTGAGCTGAAGGCTGACCTTAACCAACGGAGCCACACAGGCGCCCCTCCCCAAAGCAATTTTAATGTAAATTAAAAAGAAGATAGATAATAAAATGTAGAAAAACTAAGATGAGTTAGAGCCAAGATTTTTTTAAAGTGGGGTATCCAAGTTCCAGAGAATTCCGTGAATCACAGATAGGTGACTCTCTTAGTGTATAAGGCAGTGACTGAGTCTTATCTTCCTTTTCCAAGTCCTTACCCCCCAGCATGACAATATTTGTACTATTTATAGTATATTTTCTCCTAATAAATAGTTATTTGATGGAACCTTTTCCCTATGATCTCAGAGTTGTTATAGGTAGTTGTTCTCTCAGCTAGCTTCTCTTGGTCCTTGTTCTTCCTCATCACTCTTGGAGGTTGATGGCACTGTAGGGCCATTCCTCAGTAGGTGGGGGACCTACCACAGCATTGGTTAGGCTAAATCCAACAGCTGTGCTCTTCATGACAAGAACAACGTGCTGGTACTTATGGGATTCCATAAAGCACCATCGTTTTGTTTTATGAGCTCTCTACTGTAATCCAAACTCCATAAATGAGCAATTCCTTTGCATAATGAACGGATGAGACTGTTTTATGCACTTTTATGTTGTTCCAAGTCTGTGGTTTTACTAAATTTCCACCTCAAAGATATGTAATTAGAGCCTCAATGATCTGCTATCTTGGCCCTCCCCACCCTCCTCTGGAATCTACAACAATCTCACAGGCTGGTTTCTGACAGGAACAAATACAAAGTAGGGGGTGTGTGTGTGCATGCACATGCATACATGCATATGTCTGCCTGTTGTTTTGTGTGGGTAGAGGTGCATGGATTCAGTCTTCTAGAGAGTGAGATAGATAGGTGGAGGGGCCTAGGTACCAAATCTCTCCCTTTTGCTAACAATTGGCTTTCCAACCTACTATGAGGTCATTTACCGTCTCCTCCTATGACCTCGGCCTCATAGAGGTTTATTTTCTCACTGTCTTCTATATAAGCCTGGTCATTCCTCTCACTCAAGCGTCTTCTCATGCTGTTCCCAGTGTTGAGAGGGCTCTTCTTTCTTCTTCTGGCCAATTTTTCCTTCAAGGCTCAGCTCAAACTTCTCTTGTTCCATGAAAATCTTCTCTTTCCTCTCTAGTTCTTAAGGATCTTTATTTTCTCATTCTTGTTGTACTGTATTTTAGTTCCATAAAGCTCAGCATTTACATGTCTTGTGCCTTTCTATGTAGTCCAGAGGTTAAGCTCCCTTGGGTTGGGGACCACAATCTTGCACATGTGCCTAACATGTAGTAATCTCTGACTGCTTTTTATTTAGGAGGAGGGACTGAAGCCCCATCTCATGAAGCTTGAGACAGGGGCTCCAAGCTTCTTCAGTCATTCATGTTTCTTTATTCCCTGGGATTATATAATATCTTAACTTTCTAGAGGCTTAGAATTTAGGATGAAGTAGATCTAATCCAGGTTCTATCCATGGTGGATCTGAAACAGCCATATCAAGAAGTGCTGTGGCCCTGTTCATAAGCAGCTCGGTTTTCATGACAGCTCTATAATATAGGTATTGGGTGTATGTTCTTCTGGACAGAGTCCCTCCCCTCACTTGGCCTCAGCTCTGGGAGAAGATCATGGCAGGAAGTAGAAGGCTCTTAGATGGTGCCAGGGACTGAATGATGTGGTAGAAAAGGTTGTAAGTTTTAGAATCAGACAAATTTGGGTTTATTCCCTGGCTTTGAAATTCCTAATTATGTGACATTGGGCAATTTACCTCACCATTCTGAACTTTAATTTCTTCATATTAAAAAAAAAAAGAAGAAGAAGAGGAAGAAGATAGCAGGAGGGGAAGAATGAAGGGGGGGGAATCGGAGGGGGAGATAAACCATGAGAGACGATGGACTCTGAAAAACAAACTGAGGGTTCTAGAGGGGAGGGGGGTGGGAGGATGGGTTACCTGGTGATGGGTATTAAAGAGGGCATGTTCTGCATGAAAAGGATAAATAAATAAAAATAAAAAAAGAAACAAATAATGTTGTCAGTGTAAGGTGGTTAGGAAGATAGACCTTCTGTGGAGAACATCATTGCCATCATCAGAAAAATGGTGGCAATAGATGGAGGGCAGAGAAAGCAGGCATGATTTATCCTTGTACATTCAAATCAGACTTATATCAAGGTTAAAAGTCATATTTTTCCATCTTTTAGTTCCAACCTAAATTTGCTAGACAGATTATATGCGATTCTCTGGATCTGAGCCCCAGAATAACCTGGATGTCTCAGCCAATCTTCAAAATGCAGATGCTGTGTGTATATTCTATCTCTGACTCCCCTTCTGCTTTATAGAATAATCTAAGGGGTCTCAAGTCCCTTTTCTAAGTCCTATTTTCTGACCCCCAAAGGGACAGATGCACTCCCCATCCATATCTACTGCTCTTTATAAACTCAAAGGAATATGCGATGGGGTGAATGAAAAGGGTTAACACATTCTCACCAGGAACTCAAGGAATGTTATTGATGAGAGAGGCTTAGAGGCTATCAAATGAAGCTTCCTCTAACGGAAAGGGAAACTGAGGTGTAGAGAGAAGAAACTGATTATGCTCAAGAATACAGCCAATGAGGGGCTCCTGGGTGGTGCAGTTTGTTGAGCATCCAACTCTTGATTTTGGCTCAGGTGGTGATCTCATGGGATCAAGCCCTCTGTCCGGGTCTGTACTCAGCATGGAGTCTGCTTGAGATTCTTTCAAGCAGTTGACAAACACTACACTTATTAAAAAAGAAATGGAGTTTATGTCTCCTTTCCTTGAATGTTAGCTTGTCCTGTGACTTGTATTTACAACTAAAAAAGGTAGATATAATATTGTATGTCTTCCTAGTTGATGTCTCAGCAGGACTTGCAGGTTTTCTCGTTCCCTTAAATTAGCATTCTGCCACTACTATATGACAAGGCTGAGCTAGCCTTCTTGAGAATGAGAGATTGTTGACAAACAGTACACTTATGGAAAAAAAAAAGAATACAGGCAATGAGTGGTAAAACCAGCCTCAAGCAGCCATTGCCTGGTTTCCAATTCAATTTCTTGACATCACACTGTGGAGTGTTCTGTGCATCGAAGAAAAACCCATGGATTGGACCTTTCCTTTACATCTTTGACATTCCTAAGAACTGAGTAAATTTCCTCCAAATTCTGGTTATTCTTTTCTCTTGCTGAAAGAAAAGAGAGGAAAAAAGTCAGCTCCACCAAACAAATTTTATATTAATGGATTCAGAAGGCAAAATCTGAAAGTAGAGCATATTAAGGCTTTATTCACTTGACTTAGTTCTGATGCTGGTATCTGTATAGCATTCAGTTACTCACATAGACACAAAAACACATATGCATATATTATAATCTTTGCTTTATACCCAAACTTGGTAGGGCTTAAAGCAACCACCATTTTATTTCCTCACAAGTTTGTGGATCAACAATTTGGGCTGGCTCAACTCTGGAAGAAGATCCTGACAGAAAATGGAAGACCACTAGGTGGTGCCAGGCTTGGCACTTTCTGCAGAGGGCACTAATATGTTTGCAGTCATGTGGTGGGCCTGGGTGGTCTGAGAGGGCCTCACTCACATGTCTGGTGGTCAGTGTCTACTGTCATCCAGGCTTCTCTCTCCACATGATCTCTCATTCTCAAGAAGGCTAGCTCAGCCTTGTCATAGTGGCAGAATTCTAATTTAAGGGAACGAGAAAACTTGCAAGTCTTGCTGAGACATCAACTAGGAAGACATACAATATTATATCTACCTTTTTTAGTTGTAAAGGCAAGTCACAGGACAAGCTAAGATTCAAGGAAAGGAGACATAAACTCCATTTCTTGATAAGTGGAGAAAAATCTCATGAAAAGGGACATGTATACAGGTATGGGAGAGGTTCTTTTCAATTTAAAATCAATTGATTAACATATAGTGTATTATTAATTTCAGAGGTAGAATTTAGTGATTCATGAGTTGTACATTACACCCAGTTCTCATTACATCATGTGCCCTCCTTAATGCCCATCTCCCAGTTACCGCATCCCTCCTACCCACCTCCCCTCCAGCAACCCCTCAGTTTGTTTCCTAGAGTTAAGAGTCTCTTATGGTTTGTCTCCCTCTCTGATTTTGTCTTATTTTATTTTTCCTTCCCTTCCCCCACGTTCGTCTGTTTTTTTCCTTAAATTCCACATGAGTGAAATCATATGGTATTTATTTTTCTCTGACTGACTTATTTCGCTTAGCATAATACCCTTTAGTTCCATCCACGTCATTGCGAATGGCAAGATTTCATTCTTTTTGATGACTGAGTAGTATTCTTATATATATAGATATATATATATATCTATATCTATCTCACTTCTTCTTTATCCATTTACCTGTTGATGGACATCGGGCTCTTTCCATAGTTTGGCTATTGTGGACATCGCTGCTATAAACATTGGGGTGCGTGTGCCCCTTTGAATCACTATATTTGTATCCTTTGGATAAATACCTAGTAGTGCAATTGCTGGGTCATAAGGTAGCTCTATTTTTCACTTTTTGAGAAACCTCTATACCTATTTCCACAGTGGCTCTACCAGTCTGCATTCAACAGTGTAAGAGGGTTCCTCTTTCTCTGCATCCTCGCCAACATCTGTTGTTTCCTGAGTTGTTAATTTTAGCCATTCTGACTGGTGTGAGGGAGTATCTCATTGTGGCTTTTATTTGTATTTCCCAGATGCCAAATGATGTTGAGCATTTTTTTCATGTGTCTGTTGCCCATTTTGTATGTTTGGAAGAGGTTGTTTTTATGGTTATTCTCTCTCTCTGTGTGTCTCTCTCTAACTGGATCTCGACCCCTCAAGGTGACCTCTACCCTTAGCCCTACTGGGCTAGAGGGGTGTGAGAAGGACAAGCTCTGAGATTCCTGGGCTAGCCTTGGAGGGTTATACCTGCTGCTCCACCAAGGCCCCTCCCTGGGATCCTACTCCCATCTCCTCCTCTCCTCTCTCTTCTAGAGCAGCCAGCCGCACTCCTACATCTGCCTCTTTGGCAGTGGGTGAACTGCGTCTCACATGCGTGGATGCTTGTGAACACTTTTAGCTCACAGGGACTCAGGTTTGGAGCGTTCCTCTAGACATAGCTGGGAGGTTCTCCCCAGTCCTCAGGGCTGAGACCTCCGGGATGCTTCTTTTAAAGGCTACATGCTCTCTCATTGATTTGCTCCAGAAGCTGGGTTTTTAAGACCCAGGGTTTAGACCCCTTATACACTTCATTTTTTTGTGGCTTTGTCTTCCCCTTTGCATGAAAGGTGGAAGAACCCTACCCACTCTCTTGTCCAAAGTGGTTAAAGGATCAGGAAAGAGAATGAAATCAAACACAGAAAGATATTATTTGATTTCACAAACTTTTACTGAGCACCTGAGGGTACCTAACATTGTGCTAGGCTGTGTGGGTGATAGAAAACATACAGGGAAAGTTCTTTGCTTTAAAGGGGTTTACAACACACTACGAGATCAAATGTCTGTGCAGATAATAAGAATATCGTTATGAATAAGGCTTACTTACTATCTCACTGAATATTCCTTCATTTCTTTCCCTTTTTTGACTCATGGTCTTTAAAATTGATTTATTTGTTCATCTTCCCACCCACCAATCCATCCATCCATCCATCCATCCATCCATCCCTCCATCCATCCATCCATCCATCCATCTATATCTCCATCCATTTGGCTCATTCATTTAAAGAGGACAACAAAGTACTAGTCTAAATATTGGAGATACAAAGGGGACATGACAGACCCTGCCCTGGGAAAGGGGTGTTAACTATGTACTAGAAGGCAGCAAAATGTAGCCTTGGTTTAAAAGACGAACAGAGGCTAAATCCTCCCTACACTCAATTGTGACAATCTCTGTGTCTATTTGTCCCACTCACCTTAGGTCTTATATTCTCAGTATCTTTATTGCTTACATAGTTCCTGGTCCTAGGAAGAGCTCAATAAATGAATGAAAGACCGAGTAAAATAAAACAGTGTTGTAATCCTTCTCTATGTCTGCCTTCTCATTTGAGAAAATGGCTGTTAGCCTGGTAGGGATTAAATATAGTACTATATATGTCCAATGGGATACAATATCTAGGTTAATAAATATTTCCTTTTTGCTTCTTTTTTTGACTTGGGCATGTTTCTTTCCTGCTCTCAACCCCTTTTAAAAGTTTAACAATGAAGGGGTCAGACTACTAAGATCCTGACCCAGTTTGATTCCAAATGCTAGATAACAGTCTAGTGTTTGGCATCAATCCTGAGAAAGGTTCTGTATACTTTTCATAAATGTTACATGGTACTTGCTACATATTAATTATCAATTAAATATGAATCATCTGTGGGATGCTTTAGGCTCCATAGGGATAATACCTTAGTATTGCTTAGAAAAATATAGCAGGGAATGTTCCTTACAGTGAACTTAGTACCAACTTTCTTTTTCTCCTTCCTGTCCTCCAATACAGGCCGCTATTTTTATTGAGTGGATTTCAGCGTGACTTTTTTTAAATTATTTATTTATTTATTTGTCAGGGAGAGAGAGAGAGAGAGAGCACAAGCAGAGGGAGCAGAAGGCAGAGAGAGAAGTAGGCTTCCCTGCTGAGCAGGGAGCCCCATGCAGGGCTGGATCCCAGGACTCTGGGATCATGACCTGAGCCGAAGGCATAAGCTCAACAGACTGAGCTACTCAGGCATCCCTCAGTATGACTTTTTAACTATTGTCTCTGTTACAGGTCTGAGAAGCAAAACTGCTTAGATGAGATTTTGATATTAATGAGTGTGCAGGGAGGGGGATGCTGTATTTGGTGGTCCCACATAGCATTTGGGGGCCCCCTGCTGTCAGCCACCAGGGGTTTAGACAAGAAAACCTTGGTGTTTGGTCTGCATTGCCCCCTGGTGGCGAGACTGATTTTTGACAGGCAGGGCAGGCTATTCCTGTGCCTGGCCAAACTGTAGAGAGCAAGGATACAGCAGTTGCAGTGAGTTTCTTGAGCACTTCTTGTTGTCTGAGCTACTATGAAGTCACACAAGAAGAATAAGGAATCAATCCTTTCCTCGGGTAATTTGTTTTCTGGCCTTCTGACCTTCCCCTGGGGAATACCTGTCTTCTGGACTTCTCCCCATCATTCTTATTCATCCATTATTTTCAACAACATTCACTGAGCACCTTCAATGTTCCGGCACCATAAAAGATGCTGGGGTTACAGAAGTAAACAAAACAAACAAGCCTTCCTCTCATGGATTTTCATACTCTCAGATCCCTGCTGTAATGCCTGGCCCTTGAAACATTCACACAGTCACACACTCCGGTCAACTTTGCTTACATCTAATAGCCAGTGAATCCCTTGCTAAGTCATTGCACGGTTAGAGTGTACAATGTTCTCCTTCTATGGGGTATTTAGGGTTTATTCAAGAGGGGACTGCAAAAGAGAAAAACCTCAAAGCCTGAAAGGAATGTATCACTAATTGGTGGAATTTCAGGTATTGGAGGTTGGAGGTTTGGGGACAAAATTGGGAGATTCCTTGCATTCGCCAAAGCACACTGCCAAGCCACTTCCTGCTCTGCATGTGTATGACCAGTTCTGCTGCCTGTGTCTCACCCCCAAGATCGGTTGGGGTCACCTTGAGAGCAGTGGGAAATATGAAATAACCTTGGACTCCATGGGAGAGCTCTATGGAGTCTCTCTTTCTCATATACAGAAGGGGAAAAAATCCCAGTTGTAATTGTTCCTAGTTCTGTCCTCAAAGAGTTTATAATCTTCCAATAGAAGAAAAGAGAAGTTATACACATACATAATTACAAGAAAGGCACAGATAAGGGCCAGGGGAGTCCTAAGTGAGAACAGAGGTTATTTACAGCTGGGAGGACCAGGGACAATGTCATGAATAGAAGTATTTGATTTGCCATATTATTATTTGGGGAAGTCAAGCCTTGTTGCAGGAGGAAACCTGGTAATAGAAGAAGATATTTGGGCTGCAACTGGAGAAGTAAAGCTTAATGTCCTGGGACTAGAAAATTTGAGGGAAGTGTTTTCATTTGGTCTTTGAAGATGCTCTGGAGAATTGCTGATCTAATAAGCTAGGGTCCACTTGCCACCCCACCCTTCACTCCCTGAGTGCTAGTGGGTCACCTCACTGAGCTCAAGGTCACTACCCTGGATGGCTTCTACTGCCACTTGCCTCAGACCTGAGCAGATTCATTAAAGCTTTGAGTTTCTATAAGATTTGCATATGGTGACCAGTTCAATGGCAAGTTTCTCCCAAATTAGTTTAGGATTCTCTTTTTCTCCTTTTGTAGATATTTACAACTCCGCTGTATTTCAGACTGGCAACAAAGTGGGCATTAGCTTTTGTTTGGGAAATGCGAATGCTTTGTTTATATCTTCCGTATTTTGAAACTAGGTTGGGAGCTAGGGTGCAGTGATATTGTTGTGCATCTTTTATACATCCCTTGGAAATCTGGAACAGTGAAACACACCTGAGAGACTTGTGGTTCTGTTAGTTCACATTTGGGGTGTGGAAAGAAGGCTCCTGTGCTGAAGAAAGAGCCTTGTTTATATCTAGGATTCTTTCAGAGATCACAGTGACAGATCGCAGGGGAGAACTGGGGGCAGAACGTCACCCTTTACGTGGTACTCAGGAAAATGTTTAATCGCCTCAGTCATCACACTTGAGGTCCTCTGTGCTCAGATTTGCTGCTCTTCTGCCTCCTGCCTCCAGAGGGCGATCTAGCCACAGCTCTTTGGGCATAAGCGGAAGGATTAAGGGTTAAGGCAGGGTCTGGTCACAAAATTCCCTTCTTTCTCTCTTTTTCTGTGCTCACAGACTCACTCATGTGTTTGGTCCAGAGAGAACATAAGGTCCTACATAGGCCTTCGAGTCTAAGCCACATGTTCCAGTGAAACTTCTGATGAGACCTGAATCGGGATAATATAGGGCTTGCACAACCAATAATGTCATTTGTGTGCAAGCGCCTTTGAATATGTCATGGGGAGGACATGTGATCTGTTGGGAACAATTAGGCATTCCTAAGTCCTTGGGCACCAGATGTCAGCATCTGTTTCTTTTTCTTTTTCTTTTTTTGTAAAGATTTTATTTATTTATTTGACAGAGAGAGGCAGCGAGAGAGGGAACACAAGCAGGGGGAATGGGAGAGGGAGAAGCAGGCTTCCCACTGAGCAGGGAGCCCGATGTGGGGCTCGATCCCAGGACCCTGAGATCATGACCCGAGCGAAGGCAGACGCTTAACCCACGAGCCACCCAGGTGCCCCAGCATCTGTTTGTTTCTAATGCACTGTTGATTATGTCACTATTTGCTCAGGAATCCAGACCCCTTAGCAAAGGCCTTTCATAATCTGTTCACAGCTGACTGAGGCACTTTCATTTTCTCTGTCATTGCTGCTGGCCATAGGAAACTTCTTGTTATCCCTGGACCTTCCCCTAGATTCCTTCAAGATGCTGTACATTTTACATGCTTGTTCTTCTTCTGGGAGTTTCTTTTTCACTCTTTTTTGATTGGGGAAAATCCTTCCTTTCCTATGAAAGACAGCACAGATATATTGTCTTTGATAAAATTTCTCTAACTACCCTAACCTCTCTTTGTAACAACGCTGAGGTATTCTACAGATTGTGATCTGTGTTCCTGGCTGTCTTCCCCTGGAGGTAAGGGACCCTGCCATATTCACCTTCTGTACCAAGTCCTAGCATCACATGTGACATGTATTAGATACTCAAGAAATATCTGTTGAGGGGCACTTGCATGGCTCAGTCACCTAAGCATCTACCTTTGGCTCAGGTCGTGATCCTGGGATGGAGCTCAGCAGGGACTCTGCTTCTCCCTCTGCCACTCCTCTGCTCTCTCTCTCTCTCTCTCTCAAATAAATAAGTAAAATCTTTTTTTAAAAAAGAAATATGTGTTGCATGATTGATGAGTGTGTGCACACACATGTGGTATTCTTACAGTACAGACCAGGAACCTGGGGTGGGAAGGAACATGCGGGGTCCCTGGCTCTGTGTCAGTAGACTGCATCCTTGATACTAGTTGCTGTGCTTCAAAAACAAATAGAGGCTGCCATCTGTGCTGAACCACAGGGAAGACTGACAGGTGCAGGATCGTCCAGGTGGTCCAGTATGACCTGACCATGAATAATTTCTAACTAACTAGGCTCCCCTGGACCCCTGAGCAGATGGTTATCATTTAGAGCCATTCCAGCCTCTTTAGAGGAATTTGGCTTTGTATTCCTGCCTCTCTGGACATTGGGCCTGCCTCCCCTGACTTCCTGAGTTGGAAAAGCCAGACAACTCCCAGGCTGTAAGATGACAAGTTTCCACCACAGGAGGCTGCTGCCATTCTCTTTCATTCTGTCATTTCCTTTCCATTCAGGAGGCCTGACTCCATAGTCCATCACCCTTTTCTGTGGCCTCCACTTCCAAGTGACCAGGTATAGTTCACTGACCTGCTGGGGCATGGGGCGAGGTCCTCAAAGTCTTAGGTTTGTGATATATATATATATATATATATGTATATATATATATCACAAACACAAAAAAAATATATATATATACATGTTCCAGTAGCATCTTGAATGTGATAAGAGTCTCACTTCTCCCTCTTCCTCTCTCTACTGAGTGATCGCTACACACTTTGCAAGGACTGGGAGGCTGGGTTTGGGTCATGGCTGGTCTTTGAATCTCTGATCACCAAGGAGGATGTTCTCCATAGACATGGCCCATTCTTGGCAGTTGCAAAGCCCTGAGGAGGACCAAGAATTCTACTTAGATTTGGAGTCCAAAGGAGAAGGAAAATACACAAATTGGCCTAGGGCACCCAGCTACCTGCAGCTAAAAACTCATGTGTCCTCTTCAAGTTTTACTGAGTGTTGCTTTACTGGCTCAGGGCTGACTTACTTTCTCCCACTGACCACATCCCACTTCTCCTGCCCTGTCCCCCCTGGCAAGCTCCGAGGACCTCTGGTTCTATATGTCTGTCTTCTGAGTTGGAGCCCAGGCTTGGAACATTATGATTTATTTGTTTGTTTGTTTGTTTGTTTTTGTTTTCCAGAGAGGAGAGTTTGGTGAACCCAGTGCTTGGATTACTCTAATTCTATCTGATCTGCTGTCTCACGGTATTGTGTCACTGACTTCCAGCCCCAGGCCATCTCAATCCAAGATATAAATCACCTGCTGCCAGCATGCTGCTTTCCTAGACAAGAACCCATGACGGATCTCTATTGCATTTTGAATCAAAACTACTGCCTGGTTTTCAAGAGGCTTCATAGTCTTCTCCTGTTTTCATATCCAACCAACTCTATCCTCTGCTTTGCCAACACAGTTGCCTTTAAACTTTCCTAAACCCCCCACCCCTTAAAAAAATCCCAGAGCTAAAAAAAGAACGCCCCTCCCAAAAAAAAAAAAAACATATCAGGTTTATTTTTGTGTTCTGGTCTAGAATTTCTCCAGTGTTTGCTTCTCTATCCCAGTGCTACTCATCTTTGAGTCAAATTTCAAATCCCACTTCCTGGACAATCTGAATCCACATTGACATCTTTCTTGACGGCCCAGAGGACTTTGCCTGCCCTGGACATACTGGCATGCACTAATGTTTGAGATGCTGGTGTGGAGTAGTTTTATACTCATTTATTCACTGTTCGGTAATCATTCATTGAATGCTTACTATTATGTTCCAGACATTTGACTTTTTCATTAATCTAGGAGTCATCCCTGATTCCTTTCTCTTCACCCCAAAGTGTGTGCTGTACCAGCCACTTCTTCACACCTGCAATCCTTCTGCCTTTCCCACTGTCTCCTGTCCATTCTTCTGAAACTGCTTTCCCAACTTCCATTACTGCTCCCATTCAGTCCATTTTCCACAAAACTGAGTGAATTTTATTTTTTATTTTTTTATTTTTTATTTTTTTTGTGAGTAAAGCCATAGAAGTTAAATTAAGTGAAGATATAGAAAAAGCTCTCCAGAGCGAGAGGGGTCCCAATAGGGTTGCTAATGAGGGCCTTGAGGGTTGGTCTTTTATAGAAAGCTAACCAGGGAACTTAAATCCTTTTAACATTTCTACTGATATAACCATTGAGCAAGGACTAGTGATAACACCTTCAATGGCCCACCTCGCCCTAGGTTCTTGTTACTCTTTGTTGGTCACAGGTGATTATCATGAAAGACACCCACCCTCCACACCAAGGGCAGAGTGGTCTGGTTTATTCCCTTATCTCTGGTTTTCCCACACCTCCACATTTTTGGGATGTCTGTGAGCCTGATCACATAACTCCTTATCTATCTCTCCCTATCTAGCCCCACCTGTCCCTTACTCATTCTTCTCCCTGGAATAGTAACCCTAACTATCGTTAGGGAATGGGACGATGACCACTCTGGCTGCTTCCTGCTGAAATAGGGTGGCAGGCTGTGTGGCAGTTAGAATCTATCCAGGGTCGGTCTAGGGGCTTGTGGTATGTCTCCAGGGAGTCAGATGGGCAGCAAATGGTACATGCATCAGCACATGCAAAAGGATGAATATAAAACAAGTTTTAGGGCCAAAATTATGATCTGCATCCCTTAGATAAGATACCCAATTACCAATTTTGTCAAATGGATCAGTGGATATCTTGATCTTATTTAATTGATCACAAATGTCTCCTATTAATTGGGACAACTTGCAGGAGTTAAAACAAATGTGAGGAAATTTTTCACATCCCAAATGGTGTAGCAATAGTAGACAGTCTCAAGAATTCCTTCTCTGACTTCATTTAATTCTTGGCTGAGTGCATCCAGTGCCTGGGAGCTATCATTTAGAGTCCTGCTGAGCAAGCATACTGTTTTGCCCATTTTATATTGCAGTCCTAACCTAAGTCCTGGAAGTCCCGTAGTGAGCTTTGAGGCTCTTTTTACCAGGAGGGCTGTTGGATGCTTGGTTAAAGCCTTTGTTTGCAATTGTAGGTCAGTAGAGGTGGCTTCTAGGATAAATGACATCAGAGTTGAAACCCTCAAGAAGCCCTTTTTGTTTGAGGTCCAGCCTTAATATCCTAATTGATCCAAGGAATCACTGGCAAATGGGAGAAGTCTTGTCTCAGGAGATAAGGGCATCCCCAAGTGCATCATCCAATCTAATCATAAAGTGGGGCCATCCATTATCTCCATGGGGTATGCTCTGGCTTTTAAAGAGTCCATTTTGTCATCCCAGCCACATAGAATTGGTCAAGGTGATAGGTGAGTTACACAATTGTTGGGGAATCTATCCCATTTCCCAATTATTCAAGTAATCATATGTTCATGGGGTCCTGTTATTCCCACAGAATAACAAACAAGATAACAATAACAATAACCCTTGTTTCCAGAGATAGTCGAATAAGACTAATTTCTTTGAAAAACAAGTCCAGTTTTAACAAATGGCATCATTATTTACATAAGCTCAGCAAGAATGTTTGATCATATAGATCTTTTAGAATCTGCTTTTCTGGAACTTTTATAAGGAATCTCTAGTTTGAACTTTAAGTAGCTTCTCCAGGCCAGAAGCCAAGCCAAGTGCTTGTCATCAGACATGCCTGTGATACCTGTGAATTTGGGCAGATTCCTCTCCATGAGGTCTCCAATATATCCTGAGGTTACTGCACCTGCCAGGAAGTGGCATTCTTTACTCACCTGGTGAGGCTGTTGGGAACTCTCTAAGCAAGGTATCAGGCCGGCATTTCCAAGGGGCTTTATGGCTCCAGGTTTCATAAAATCAACCTTAGTTCCTTAAAGCTGTTTGATCATATCTGAGTCTATGTATGTTTTTCAAATATGACACTCCAGTCAAAACATTGGTAAAATAAGCAGTTTCCAATGGTGTCCTCTTACAAGAAGAACAGATTCTTATTGAACTTATGCAAATGATTATGATTACCATGGAAGAAAGAATACTCACTGAGGCCTTTTGAATTTCAGAGGGTTCAGACAGAGAGAAAAGTTAAATGCTTTCATTTGTTCACATATGAATACTTTATCACATTTTTGTAAGTCATAGATATCTTAAAGTTTCCTAAATCTGGGAGAGCCAACATTACAGAGAACAGGCAGTATTTCAAACAAAAGTAAAAAACAAAAACAAAACAAAACAAAACAAAAAAACTAAAAAAACCTATAATCACTTTTTCCCAATTCACTTAGTCCCATGTTACGATTCTTGTTTAAAATACAACTTTTAGTTAGTTTTGGAAGTTTTTACCCATTTTGTTTTGTTCTTAAAGATATTGAATACCTATATTTGTCCTAGAAGTCCATTTTATGAACCTCCTTGAAGATGAAACTGATTTTTGCAAGAGAATAAGAACAATTATAAATGACAAAACCTCAGAAATGGACATTGTTTTTTATTGTTATGTTAATCACCATACATTACATCATTAGTTTTTGATGTAGGGTTCCATGATTCATTGTTTGTGCATAACACCCAGTGCTCCATGCAGAACGTGCCCTCTTTAATACCCATCACCAGGCTAACCCATCTCCCCATCCTCCTCCCCTCTAGAACCCTCAGTTTGTTTTTCAGGGTCCATTGTCTCTCATGGTTTGCCTCCCCCTCCGACTTACTCCCCTTCATTCTTCCCCTGCTGCTATCTTCTTCTTTTTCTCTTTTCTTAACATATGTTGCATTGTTTGTTTCAGAAGTACAGATCTGTGATTCAACAGTCCTGCACAATTCACAGTGCTCACCATAGCACATACCCTCCCCAATGTCTATCACCCAGCCACCCCATCCCTCCCACCCCCCACCACTCCAGCAACACTCAGTTTGTTCCCTGAGATTAAGAATTCCTCATATCAGTGAGGTCATATGATACATGTCTTTCTCTGATTGACTTACTTCACTCAGCATAACACCCTCCAGTTCTATCCACATCATTGCAAATGGCAAGATCTCATTCCTTTTGATGGCTGCATAACATTCTATTGTGTATATATACCACAGCTTCTTTATCCATTCATCTGTCGATAGACATCTTGGCTCTTTACACAGTTCGGCTACTGTGGATATTGCTGCTATAAACATTGGGGTCCACGTACCCCTTCAGAACGCTACATTTGTATCTTTCTGGTAAATACCCAGTAGTGCAATTGCTGGGTTGTATGGTAGCTATATTTTCAACTGTTTGAGGAACCTCCATACTGTTTTCCAGAGTGGTTGCACCAGCTTGCAATCCCACCAACAGTGTAGGAGGGTTCCCCTTTCTCCGCATCCCTGCCAACATCTGTTGTTTCCTGACTTGTTAATTTTGCCATTCTGACTGGTGTGAGGTGGTATCTCATGGAGGTTTTGATTTGGATTTCCCTGATGCCGAGCAATGTTGAGCACTTTTTCATGTGTCTGTGGGCCATTTGGATGTCTTCTTTGGAAAAATGTCTGTTCATGTCTTCTGCCCATTTCTTGATTGGATTATTTGTTCTTTGGGTGTTGAGTTTGATAAGTTCTTTATAGATTTTGGATACTAGCCCTTTATCTGATATGTCATTTGCAAATATTTTCTCCCATTCTGTTGGTTGTCTTTTGGTTTTGTGGACTGTTTCTTTTGCTGTGCAAAAGCTTTTTATCTTGATGAAATCCCAAAAGTTCATTTTTGCCCTTGCTTCCCTTGCCTTTGGCGATCTTTCTAGGAAGAAGTTGCTGCGGCTGAGGTTGAAGAGGTTGCTGCCTGTGTTCTCCTTTAGGATGTTGATGGACTCCTGTCTCACATTTAGGTCTTTCAACCATATGGAGTCTATTTTTCTGTGTGGTGTAAGGAAATGGTCCAGTTTCATTCTTCTGCATGTGGCTGTCCAATTTTCCCAACACCATTTGTTGAAGAGACTGTCTTTTTTCCATTGGACTTTCTTTCCTGCTTTGTCAAAGATTAGTTGACCATAGAGTTGAGGGTCCATTTCTGGGCTCTCTATTCTGTTCCATTGATCTATGTGTCTGTTCTTGTGCCAGTACCATACTGTCTTGATGATGACAGCTTTGTAATAGAGCTGGAAGGCGGAATTGTGATGCTGCCATCTTTGCTTTCTTTTTTCAACATTCCTCTGGCTATTCAGGGTCCCTTCTGTTTCCATCCAAATTTTAGGATTCTTTGTTCCATTTCTTTGAAAAAAGTGGATGGTATTTTGATGGGGATTGCATTGAATGTGTAGATTGCTCTAGGTAGCATTGACATCTTCACAATGTTTGTTCTTCCAATCCATGAGCATGGAACGTTTTGCCATTTCTTTGTGTCTTCTTCAATTTCTTTCATGAGTATTTTATAGTTTTCTGAGTACAGACCCTTTGCCTCTTTGGTTAAATTTATTCCTAGGTATTTTATGGTTTTGGGTGCAATTGTAAATGGGATTGACTCCTTGATTTGTCTCTCTTCTGTCTTGTTGTTGGTGTATAGGAATGCCACTGATTTCTGTGCATTGATTTTATACCCTGCCACTTTACTGAGTTCCTGTATGAGTTCTAGCAGTTTTGGGGTGGGTCTTTTGGGTTTTCCACATACAATATCATATCATCTGCAAAGAATGAGAGTTTGACTTCTTCTTTGCCAATTCGGATGCCTTTGATTTCTTTTTGTTGTCTGATTGCTGTGGCTAGGACTTCTAATACTATGTTGAATAGCAGTGGTGAGAGTGGACATCCCTGCTGCGTTCCTGACCTTAGGGGAAAGGCTCTCAGCTTTTCCCCATTGAGAATGATATTTGCTGTAGGTTTTTCATAGATGGCTTTTATGATATTGAGGTATGTACCCTCTATGCCTATACTCTGAAGAGTTTTGATCAAGAAAGGATGCTGTACTTTGTCAAATGCTTTTTCTGCATCTACTGAGAGGATCATATGATTCTTGTTCTTTCTTTTGTTAATGTATTGTATCACGTTGATTGATTTGTGGATGTTAAATCAACCTTGCAGCCCAGGGATAAATCCCACTTGGTCATGGTGAATAATCCTTTTAATGTACTGTTGGATCCTATTGGCTAGTATTTCGGTGAGAATTTTTGCATCCATGTTCATCAAGGTTATGGGTCTGTAATTCTCCTTTTGGATGGGGTCTTTGGTTTTGGGATCAAGGTAATGGTGGCCTCATAAAATGAGTTTGGAAGTTTTCCTTCCATTTCTATTTTTTGGAACAGTTTCAGGAGAATAGGTATTAATTCTTCGTGAAATGTCTGATAGGATTCCCCTGGGAAGCCATCTGGCCCTGGGCTTTTGTTTGTTGGGAGATTTTTGATGACTGCTTCAATTTCCTTAGTGGTTCTAGGTCTGTTCAGGTTTTCTATTTCTTCCTGGTTCAATTTTGGTAGTTGATACATCTCTAGGAATGCACCCATTTCTTCCAGGTTATCTAATTTGCTGGCATAGAGTTGCTCATAATATGTTCTTATAATTGTTTGTATTTCTTTGGTGTTGGTTGGGATCTCTCCTCTTTCATTCATGATTTTGTTGATTTGGGTCATTTCTCTTTTCTTTTGGATAAGTCTGGCCAGGGGTTTATCAATCTTGTTAATTCTTTCAAAGAACCAGCTCCTAGTTTCATTGCTCTGTTCTACTGTTCTTTGGGTTTCTATTTCATTGATTTCTGCTCTGATCTTTATTATTTCTCTTCTCCTGCTGGGTTTAGGCTTTATTTGCTGTTCTTTCTCCAGCTCCTTTAGGTGTAGAGTTAGGTTGTGTATTTGAGACCTTTCTTGTTTCTTGAGAAAGGCTTGTATTGCTATATATTTTCCTCTCAGGACTGCCTTTGCTGTATCCCATAGATTTTGAACCATTGTGTTTTCATTTTCATTGGTTTCCATGAATTTTTTAAATTCTTCTTTAATTTCCTGGTTGACCCATTCATTCTTTAGTAGGATGCTCTTTAGCCTCCATATATTTGAGTTCTTTCCGACTTTCCTCTTGTGATTGAGTTCCAGTTTCAAAGCATTGTGGTCTGAAAATATGCAAGGAATAATCCCAATCTTTTGGTACCGGTTGAGACCTGATTTGTGACCTAGGATATGATCAATTCTGGGGAATGTTCCATGGGCACTAGAGAAGAATGTGTATTCCGTTGCTTTGGGATGGAATGTTCTGAATATGTCTGTGAAGTCCATTTGGTCCAATGTGTCATTTAAAGTCTTTATTTCCTTGGTGGTCTTTTGTTTAGATGATCTGTCCATTTCAGTCAGGGGGGTGTTAAAGTCCCCCACTATTATTGTATTGTTGTCAATGTGTTTCTTCGCTTTTGTTATTAATTGCCTTATATAATTGGCTGCTCCCATGTTAGGGGCATAGATATTTACAATTGTTAGATCTTCTTGTTGGATAGACCCTTTAAGTAGGATATAGTGTCCTTCTTCATCTCTTATTACAGTCTTTGTTCTAAAATCTAATTTGTCTGATATAAGGATTGCCACCCAGCCTCCTTTTGGTGTCCATTAGCATGGTAAATGGTTTTCCACCCCCTCACTTTCAATCTGGGGGTGTCTTTGGTCTAAAATGAGTCTCTTGCAGACAGCATATTGATGGGTCTTGTTTCTTAATCCAATCTGATAGCCTGTGTCTTTTGATTGGGGCATTGAGCCCATTTACATTCAGGGTAATTATTGAAAGATATGAATTTAGTGCCATTGTATTGCCTGTAAGGTGACTGTTACTGTATATTGTCTGTGTTCCTTTCTGATCTATGCTGCTTGTAGGCTCTCTCTTTGCTTAGAGGACCTCTTTCAATATTTCTTGTAGGGCTGGTTTTGTGTTTGCAAATTCCTTTAGTTTTTATTTGTCCTGGAAGCTTTTTATCTCTCCTTCTATCTTCAATGACAGGCTAGCTGGATATAGTATTCTTGGCTGCATATTTTTCTCGTTTAGTGCTCTGAAGATATCATGCCAGTCCTTTCTGGCCTGCCAGGTCTCTGTGGATAGGTCTGTTGCCAATCTAATATTTCTACCATTGTAGGTTACATATCTCTTCTCCCAAGCTGCTCTCAGGATTTTCTCTTTGTCTCTGAGACTCATAAGTTTTACAATTAGATGTCGGGTTGTTGACCTATTTTTACTGATTTTGAGAGGGATTCTCTGTGCCTCCTGGATTTTGATGCCTGTTTCCTTCCTCACATTAGGGACGTTCTCTGCTATTATTTGCTCCAATATATCTTCTGCCCCTCTCTCTCTCTTTCTTCTTCTTCTGGGATCCCAATTATTCTAATGTTGTTTCATCTTATCGTATCGCTTATTTCTCGAATTCTGCCCTCGTGATCCTGTAGTTTATGTCTCTTTTTCTCAGCTTCCTTATTCTCCATCATTTGTTCTTCTGTATCACTGATTCTCTCTTCTGCCTCATTTATCCTAGCAGTTAGTGCCCCCATTTTTGATGGCACCTCAGTAATAGCCTTTTTGATTTTGACTTGGTTAGATTTTAGTTCTTTTATTTCTCTAGAAAGGGTTTCTCTAATAACTTCCATGCATTTTTCAAGCCCTGCTAGTATCTTCAAAGTCATGATTCTGAACTCTAGGTCCAATATCGTACTAATGTCAGTATTGAGTAGGTCCCTGGCTGACGGTACTACCTCTTGTTCTTTTTGCTGAGGTGATTTTTTCGTCTTGTCATTTTGTCCAGAGGAGAATAGATGAATGGGAGAACAAAGTGCTAACAGGTTAACAATGTCCCCAGCAAATATACTCTATACAAATCAGAAAGACCTGAAACCAGGGGAAAAGGGAAAGAAAGTAAAAGAAATAGAAAAAAAAAAAGATAAAGATAAAAACAAAAACAGAACAACACAAAAAAACCAGAATATGATCAAATATGATCAGGCTAGTGCATAGATCAGTGCCACACACTAGATTTTGGGCATATTTTGGTCTGTTAGAAAAAAAGTGCCTCCTAAAATTTTAAAGGAAGAAAGACTCATATATACAAAATAAGGGTTGATACAATGAAGGGATGGAAGATGACTGTAAAGATGAAAATTATAAAAGATTTTATAAAAGGAATTGATAAGAAGTTGTTTGAAAAAAGAAAGAAGATTAAAAAAAGAAAAAAAGGGAGAGAATGTGATCAGGCAGGAGACTAGAACAAAGCCATACACTAGTGATTTAGGGCCTGTTTTGATCTCTGTTAGAAGAAACTGTATCTCAAAATTTTAAAAAGAGAACAACTTATATATATATGCCAAAAATAAGGGTAACTACTATGAAGGGATAAAATATGACTCTAAAATTGAAAAATAAAAAATGTTTTTTTTAAAAAAGGGATTGATAAGATGTTGGTTGAAAAAGGGAAAAAGAAAAATTCAAAGAAGGAAAAAAAACAGTTAAAAAATTAACTTTGAAAAACTAATGAATTATGGTAAAGAAGCGATGAATTCTATGTGCAGTATTCCCCTAGCGCTGGAGGTCTCCCATTCTCCTTGATCGGTAAACTTGGTCTTGGCTTGCTGGCTGTTCATGCTGATCTTCTGGGGGAGGGACCTGTTGCCGTGGTTCCCAAATGTCTTTGCTGGAGGCGGAATTGCCCTGCTCTTGTCGGTCCGGCCTAAGTAAGCTGCTCAGGCTTGTTCTGAGGAGCTTTTTTCCCTGCAAGCTCTCGGTACAGCTTTGGAGGACCAGGGTGAAAATGGTGGCCTCCCAATCTCCACCCGGAGGAGCTGGGAACTTGGGGCCCCACTCCTCAGTGCACCCCCAGAGAAAAGCAGTCACTCCCATCTCCCTGGTTTCTGGCCGCACTCCGTGCTCACCCGGCCTGTGACCGAGTGTTTCTATGTCTGGCACCCGACACCGTGTAGAGTCTCCAAACCCAGCAGATCCCTGTGGTGCGCTCCCGCGTCGTTCTTCTCCGGGGAGGAAGGGGAGTCTCCCCGGATATGCCGCTTGTTGGGTCCCTGCTGGAGGAGCAGTGGCCCGACTGGCCTGCGGATCACAGTTTATGGCCACCCCGAGCTGAGAGCCTGCGCCTCGGCTCTGTCTCTGCAGCCAGCTTCCCCGCTCCAATACCTGGGAGCTCTGCTGCACTCCTGCACCCCTGGTTTTTCTGTGACCCCGAGGGTCCTGAGACCACACTGTCCCGTGAGGGTTCCACCCCCTGCTTAGCCACTGGAGCGACGTCCCTCAGCGGAGCCGACTTCTAAGAGTTCCAATTTTGTGCTCCGCAGCTCTAGCACTTGCCAGAAGCGGCCGGCGGAGGCCCCTCCCCCGCCATCTATCCTCCGAAATATCGCCTCGGATTCACTTCTCCGCACGTCCTACCTTCCAGTAAGTGGTCGCTTCTCTGTTCAGAGAGTTGTTGCTACTCTCCTGTTCGATCTCCTGTTGAGTTCGTAGGTGTTCAGAATGGTTTGATCCCTATTCAGCTGAATTCCTGAGACCAGACGAAATCCAGGTCTCCTACTCCTCCGCCATCCTCCTCGGCCCCCTAGTTCCTAGAAATGGACATTGTTAATGATCTGATACGAGAGTTCATTATGATGAAATTGACAAAGAAACTCAGTTGTTTCTAAGTCACATAATACTTCAATAGCCAGAATATAGAGTCATAACCTTATACCAGAATGTAACATACAAAACAAACAGGCCTAATCTTGGAGAAATTTGTTAAAACCTTAGAAAGTTTTAAAGCACATGCCTAAATAGGATTACGGGTTGTCAAAGTCCTGATAAAGGCAAAACATAGAAACTGGTTTTTCTGGGCAAGCAAAGAGAAAATAGCTATTTACATTTTATCAAGAGCACCACCAATTCAAGAAAACTTTTTCATCTTTTTAACA
Organism: Eumetopias jubatus; assembly: GCF_037043125.1. Taxonomy (NCBI): domain Eukaryota; kingdom Metazoa; phylum Chordata; class Mammalia; order Carnivora; family Otariidae; genus Eumetopias; species Eumetopias jubatus. The sequence continues at coordinate 42,176,865 of NW_028274808.1, forward strand.
GAGAGATAGCAGACTTTCAATATTATACGAATGTACTTATAAAATCCCTTTATTTTAATCTTAGTCCATCCTGACCACACCTAAAATTCCTTTCCAAAGATTTCTCTCCACAAACCTTCTACAACTTTCTTTTGCATTCAGATTTCGTCCCAAGCCATTTCTCTGCAAACAACCAGTCTCATTTAGGACGAAACTCTTTCTTTTACCTTCAACAAAAATGTATTCCCATTCCTTATATCTTTCTTACACATCTCCTACTTTTCTACACAGAGTTGCCGAATTTTACACTTTTAGAGATCTTAGTCTCCAGTGAAGACTAAGTAGTAACCAATTGTGAACTGTCACACCAGAATTCTTTAGATGGCAAATTTGTGAACTGGTTGAGCACAAAGCATGTTTACCAGCAGATTTAAATATCCTTAGTCTCTTTGCAGTAAGTAGTCAAAAGCACAAACCTACATCCAGTAATTGATGTACCTTATCTGATTGAGCACCTTATCCTATTTGGAAAATACCTAGATGTCCACCAATGAATTTAATCCCAAAGACTTTGAAAGCTATTTTAACAATTTCCTATGAAAACTTTGATGAGACATACAATTAACCATCATTTTAGCCATCTTTTGGCTAACAAATTGCAACAGAGATAACACGAGCTTATTTGACCTTCAGCAAATCTTGGCAGAATACGAGTTAATTGTGATAACTTTAAAGACATGTCTATCTTAATTAAACCAACAAACTTAGTTTAAATACCAAGTTATGTTCCACCTGGGTCCACTTTTAAAAGTCTGTTACCCATTGTCAATTTTTACCCGAGACACAGGTGTGGAGATCTAAAGTGAGCGGTGTATGCAGGCCACATCCAAGGTGCAGAAACAGGAGGGGGTGGGGCAGACAGAAGAGGCAGAGTGCAGCAAGAAGAGAAAAAGGGTTCCTGGTTCTAAAGCTCATCCACTTGGACAGATGAGTAAATGCTGTATTTTCCCACCAACAAGTGGGATTAGGCAGTCCATGTCAGGCCGGAGAAGATAGGGAATTTCCCCAAAGGGAGTTTTGGCAGCTGCTTGGGAATACTCTTTAAAGTCCCCGTCCTGAGGTAGACTAACCACAGTTGGCTTCAATTATAGCCATTAACCCGGGAAATGAGTGAGGGAGAAGCCTTAACATCTATTAGGAGGAACAGTGAGAGAGAGAGAGAGAGAGAGAGAGAGAGAGAGAGAGTCAGCATCCCCTTTGCTAGGGATGGCCTCTGTTTCCTCCAGCAACCTGGGTTTATTTGGAGGAGGCCTATTTAGACAATTATCCAATATTTCAGGGAGTTTACTAGCCAACATGTTTGGGTAAATGCCTTCTGCAAGAGGCCTTTATGTTGGGGTCCTGATTCAGAGCCCTGAAAGCCTGGTTGGATCTAGGGTATCTCAGTCTATCCACCCTGTTTCCTGCAGGAGAGACCTGATCCCACTGTGGCCATGCAGTGAGGGTTACAGGAGCTAAATCCTTTTCTATATTTGTAATCCAAATGGTTTCCAGTGGGTTAAAAGGCACCCCAAGGGAGAGTCCTTGGGAACTGAAGAGACCCTGCCTTGCCACGAAGGTCACGCCTTATTTTACCTTGCCTTGAAGAACCTGCCATGTTTAACCCATGGAAAGCACTAGAAAGTTTTACAAGGGAATTACCCCTTTGCAGTACCCAATCCAGGAGTCCCCATGGACAATGGTTTCCCATCTCACTGTCCCGGTAAGAGTTACCCTGTACCTGTTACAGAGAGGTGACTATGAAGGTGTCCCTACATATCAGTTCTCCCCTGTGAACCAAGGTGCCCCATGGTTTCCTACCCAAGGTGAAAGAGTGGCCTAACATCTTGGGTTGAGGAGGGATCAGGCCGGCAGGAGTAGCCACTCTTACCGGTCCCTCACTTGATCCTCCTTTTCTCCTCTGGACTTCTCCCCCCAAAAATCTGGCCCAGTCATAAAAGCTTAGCAAGGTTCACAGTTTAAATTTTGATTCAGTTATGTTTCCTCACCTTACCCCTGGGCACTTTTTTTGTCCATATACCTGAGGTTCCACTTGCAAGCATGGCCCTATTGAGGGGGGCAGACCCTCAGATTTAGCATCATCATAATTTCAGAAGTACATAATGTCAAAAGAGAAACTACTTCCTCATATATCCCCCGTCTTTGGGCCACTCCATCTTTTTCCTCACTGTTACTAGAATGGAATGTATCTCTTCAGATCTACCAGTGCTTTGTAAAACCTACATAGAATACAAAATAAGGAACAGAAAACAATGGGCAGAACCATTATACCTCAAATGTTCCAAGGGCCTCTCTGTACAAAAACTCAGAAAAAAGATTTTTCAAATGTAAAAACAAACGAGTAAACAAAAACTTGAGGAAGAGGTTAAATGGTGTGTAGCAGATTCTGTTTAACAAGGCTGGGAAACATAGTGCTTTTTATAAAGATTTACATAAACATTATAAACATATATAGAAGTTCTAGCATTGAAAAAAGACCTTCCATCCTTCAGACAATTCACTTAGAAAAGCTTTCTCCACCTATGCTATCCTTGTTCTTCATAGTTACCACTAAGCTTACAATATATATAACTAGTTGAGTAGTTAATTCCTCCCAGGTATGTAGAGTAGATGCCAAAGGCAACAGTGAATTTTTTCTCACCAGTTTCCTTCAACAGCACAAATGTGTCTTGATCTTTTGATTTGGGTCTGTTCTCTTTTCTCCTTTCTCCTTTCCTTTAAATGCTTCACAAATTTGCATGTAATCTGTGTGCTGGGGTCATGCTAATCTTTGTATTATTCCAATTTAGTTTATGTGCTACTGAAATGAGCCCTCTATTTCTTTACCTTGGTGCTTCTCCCCTAAATTTCCATCAACTTGAGGATTAGCTAAATTAGCTCAACAAATTTTCCTTCTCCACATTTTTGGTTCTGCCTTTTCTGATTGGACTTTGTTTCTTCAGTTTTGGTCAGGTTTCCCCCCCCCCCCCCTTTGGTCAATTTTAAAGGCTTCAAGCAAGGAACATTCTCCTGTGTCCATATGGACAGAAGGGGAGGGGGCACGTTCTTCCCATTTTGGAAGACAACATTGCATTGTGTAAATTCTCCCAGATTCAGGGTCAGAAGTTTCAGATCTGAGATCTTTAGTATGATCTTTAATTTTCTCCTTTGGGTGTCAGGTGTCTCCTCTGTAGAAAGATCCTTCCAGCTTAGATGTTTTTGGACTCGGATTCCGTGCTTAGTCATGATTTGCCTGTTAATGTTTGCCTACAATGGGACTCAACATTCCATTCTTGCCCCTGTGGCTAGGTTCTTTGGCTTTCTGGAAACCTAGATGCAGCCTATAGTGTGGGCCCCCGAAACAGAGGGGCTAGTTACTCCTCAGGGTGCTCAGTCATCCAACTGTTCCTTCAGTCTCAGGGTGGAAAAATACAGAAGAGTTGGCATTCTGGTGGACCCAAGGGTATAAAGCCTTGACCATTTCTCATCCAGAAGACAGGCTTAACTTAGTCTCAATTTGGGATTCAAGAAACCACAAAATTACAAAAATTAACCTAAAAGGGTCTCCAGAGAGCTTTTAAAATTTGTGTTTTTTTAATTATAAAAATACAGGAATTGGTAAAAATAAAGTTGAACAATACTTAATGGTATAAAATGAAAAGTAAAAATGCCCTTTATCCTCATCTTCAGTGCCACTCTGCAAGGAATCCTCTGTGGTATCTTATATATGTGCTGAGAAATTTACTATGCATAATTATACACTTATATTTACCCTTGCATCACCGACACTCAAGCACACACACATAAATGGGAACAGTTTGTAAAGTTTGCATCTTGCTTTTTGCATTTAATGAAATAAGTTGGAAATTTTCCATGCCAACACATGTGGATCTGTCCTCCTTTCTCCTTTCCTTTAAATGCTTCATAAATTTGCGAGTAATCTGTGCGCTGGGGTCATGCTAATCTTTGTATCATTCCAATTTAGTTTAAGTGCTACTGAAATGAGCACTCTATTTCTTTACCTTGGTGCTTCTCCCCCAAATTTTCATCAACTTGAGGATTAGCTAAATTAGCTCAACAAATTTTCCTTCTCCACATTTTTGGTTCTGCCTTTTCTGATTGGATCTGTGGATCTGTTCTGTTCTTCATAGGGCTGCCTAGCATTCCCTGAAGGAAAAAGGAGGTTAGCAGTGGCCACCCAGCTTATTTCCACCTTGTTGCCACTGCAAATAATGCCTCTCCAAGAGCCTTTAATTTAGTGTTTTCTAAAGTTTGATCCTTGGAACACAAGCCTTCTAGAGATGTTCAGTGACAACAACAACAACAAAATGGTTTAGAAGTCAGACAAATGTGGAAAGCACTGCATTTTATTTTATTTACTATTATTTTTAAAGGTTTTTTTTTCTTCAAAACATAATTTAAATTCTAGTTAGGTAACATACAATGCAGTATTGGTTTCAGGAGCAGAATTCAGTGGTTCATCACTTGCATACAACACCCAGTAATCATCACACTAAGTGCCCTCCATTTTTAAAAATTTTTTTATTGTTATGTTAATCACCATACATTACATCATCATTTTTTGATGTAGTGTTCCATGATTCATTGTTTGTGTATAACACCCAGTGCTCCACGCAGAACGTGCCCTCTTTAATACCCATCACCAGGCTAGCCCATCCTCCCCCCCCACCAGAACCCTGTTTGTTTTTCAGAGTCCATCATCTCTCATGGTTCATTTCCCCCTCCGATTTCCCCCCCTTCATTTTTCCCCTCCTGCTATCTTCTCCTTTTTTTTTTTCTTAACATATAATGCATTATTTGTTTCAGAGGTACAGATCTGTGATTCCACAGACTTGCACAATTCATAGCACTCACCATAGCACATACCCTCCCCAATGTCTATCACCCAGCCACCCCATCCCTCCCACGCCCCCCCCCCACTCCAGCAACCCTCAGTTGGTTTCCTAAGAATTCCTCATATCAGTGAGGTCATATGATACATGTCTTTCTCTGATTGACTTATTTCACTCAGCATAACACCCTCCAGTTCCATCCACATCATTGCAAATGGCAAGATCTCATTCCTTTTGATGGCTGCATAATATTTCAATGTGTATATATATATATATATATATATATACCACATCATCTTTATCCATTCATCTGTTGATGGACATCTTGGCTCTTTCCACAGTTTGGCTATTGCGGACATTGCTGCTATAAACATCAGGGTGCACGTACCCCTTCGGATCCCTACATTGTATCTTTGGGGTAAATACCCAGTAGTGCAATTGCTGGGTTGTATGGTAGCTCTATTTTCAACTGTTTGAGGAACCTCCATACTGTTTTCCAGAGGGGTTGCACCAGCTTGCATTCCCACCAACAGTGTAGGAGGGTTCCCCTTTCTCTGCATCCCCGCCAATATCTGTCGTTTCCTGACTTGTTAATTTTAGCCATTCTGACGGGTGTGAGGTGGTATCTCATTGAGGTTTTGATTTGGATTTCCCTGATGCAGAGCAATGTTGAGCACTTTTTCATGTGTCTGTGGGCCATTTGGATGTCTTCTCTGGAAAAATGTCTGTTCATGTCTTCTGCCCATTTCTTGATTGGATGATTTGTTCTTTGGGTGTTGAGTTTGATAAGTTCTTTATAGATTTTGGATACTAGCCCTTTATCTGATATGTCATTTGCAAATATCTTCTCCCATTCTGTTGTTGTCTTTTGGTTTTGTTGACTGTTTCTTTTGCTGTGCAGAAGCTTTTTATCTTGATGAAGTCCCAATAGTTCATTTTTGCCCTTGCTTCCCTTGCCTTTGGTGATGTTTCTAGGAAGAAGTTGCTGAGGCTGAGGTCAAAGAGGTTGCTGCCTGTGTTCTCCTTTAGGATGTTGATGGACTCCTGTCTCACATTTAGGTCTTTCAACCATTTGGAGTCTATTTTTGTGTGTGGTGTAAGGAAATGGTCCAGTTTCATTCTTCTGCATGTGGCTGTCCAATTTTCCCAACACCATTTATTGAAGAGACTGTCTTTTTTCCATTGGACATTCTTTCCTGCTTTGTCAAAGATCAGTTGACCATAGAGTTGAGGGTCCATTTCTGGGCTCTCTATTCTGTTCCATTGATCTATGTGTCTATTTTTGTGCCAGTACCATACTGTCTTGATGATGACAGCTTTGTAATAGAGCTGGAAGTCTGGAATTGTGATGCCGGCACCTTTGCTTTTCTTTTTCAAGATTCCTCTGGCTATTCGGGGTCTTTTCTGGTTCCATACAAATTTTAGGATTATTTGTTCCTAAGTGCCCTCCTTAATACCCAGCACTCATCTAGCCCATCCTCCACCCACCTCCCTCTATCACCCCTCAGTTTGCTCTCTACCATTAAGAGTTTCTTATGATTTGTTTTCCTCTCCCCATCCCCTATATGTTCAACTGTTTTGTTTCTTAAATTCCACATGTGAGTGAAATCATATGGTATTTGTCTTTTTCTGACTGAATTATTTCACTTAGCATAATGTATTCTAGCTCCATCCACATCTTTAAATGGCAAAATTTCATTCTTTTTGATGGCTGAGTAATATTCCATTATATATATCTATCCATATATTCCTCTCTCTATGTATATACATATATTATATATATGTAATGGATATATATATAATATATATTATATTTATGTGTATATATATAATGGATAAGGAAGAGGTGGTGTATACACACACACACACACACACACACACATTCTTTATCCATTCATCAATGGATAGACATTGGGGCTCTCTCATAGTTTGGCTATAGTTGATAATGCTGCTATAAATATCAAGGTGCATGTATCCCTTCAAATCTGCATTTTTGTATCCTTTGGGTAAATACCTAGTAGTGCAATTCTGGATCATAGGGTAGTTCTATTTTCAGCTTTTTGAGGAAGCTTCATACTCTTTTCCAGAGTGGCTGTACCAGTTTGCGTTCCCACCAACAGTGCAAGAGGGTTCCCCTTTCTCTGCACCTCTCCAACATCTGTTATTTCCTGTGTTGTTAATTTTAGCCGTTCTGATAGGTGTGGGGTGATATCTTATTGTGGTTTTGATTTGTATTTCCCTGATGATGAGTGATGGTGAACATCTTTTCATGTCTGTTGGCCATCTGGATGTCTTCTTTAGAAAAGTGTCTATTCATATTCTTCTGCCCATTTCTTAACTGGATTATTTGTTTTTTGGGGGTGTTTGGGTGTTGAGTTTGATAAATTCTTTATGGATTTTGGATACTAACCCTTTATATAATATGTCATTTGCAAATATCTTCTCCCATTACATAGACTGCCTTTTGGTTTTGTTGATTGTTTTGTTTCCTTCACTGTGCAGAAGTTTTTTATCTTGATGAAGTCCCAATATTTCATTTTGCTTTTGTTTCCTTTGCCTCCAGTGACATGTCTAGTAAGAAGTTCCTATGGACAAGGTCAAAGAGTTTGCTGCCTGTGTTTTCCTCTAGGATTTTGATGATTTTCCTGTCTGACATTTAGGGTTTTTTTTAAATTTATTTTTGTGTATGGTATAAGAAAGTGGTCCAGTTTCATTCTTCTGCATGTGGCTGTCCAGTTTTCCCAACACCGTTTGTTGAAGAGACTGTCTTTTTCCATTGGGTATTCTTTCCTGCTTTGTTGAAGAATAGTTAACCATATAGTTGTGGGTCCATTTCTGGGTTTTGTGTTCTGTTTCTTTGATCTATGTGTCTTAGTGCCAGTACCATACTGTCTTGATGGCTACAGCTTTGTAATATAACATGAAATCAGAATTGTGATGCCTCCAGCTTTGCTTTTTTTTTTCCCCCAATATTCCTTTGGCTATTCAGGGTCTTTTCTTGTTCCATTCAAATTTTAGGATTGTTTGTTCCAGCTCTATGAAAGTGCTGATGTTATTTTGATAGGGATTGCATTGAATGTGTGGATTGCTTTGGGTAGCATAGCCATTTTAACAATACTTGTTCTTCCAATCCATGAGCATGGAATGTTTTTCCTGTTCTTTGTGTCTTCCTCAATATTTTTCATAAGTGTTTTATAGTTTCCAGAGTACAGATCCTTTACGTCTTTGATTAGGTTTATTCCTAGGTATCTTATGGTTTTTGATACAATTGTAAATGGGATCTACTCCTTGATTTCTCTTTCTGTTGCTTCATTATTGGTGTATACAAATGCAACAGATTTCTGTATATTGATTTTATATCCTGTAACTTTACTGAATTCATGTATGAGTTATAGCGATTTTTAGGTGAAGTCTCTTGGGATTTCTACATAGAGTATTTTGTCATATGCATATAATGAAAGTTTAACTTCTTCCCTGCCGATTGGGATGCCTTTTGTTTTTTTGTTGTTGTTGTTGTCATTGTCTGATTGCTGAGGCTAAGACTTCCAGTACTATGTTAAATAGTAATGATGAGAGTGGACATCCCTGTCTTATTCCTAACCATAGAGGAAAAGCTCTGATTTTCCCCATTGAGGATATTAGCTGTGGGTCTTTCATATATGGCATTTATGATGTCGAGGGATGTTCCAACTATCCCTACTTTGTTGAGGATTTTTATCAAGAATTGATGCTATATTTTGTCAAATGCTTTCTCTGCATCTATTGAGAGGATCATATAGTTTTTATCCTTTCTTCTATTAATGTGGTGTATCACATTGATTGATTTGTGAATATTGAACCACCTCGGCAGCCCAGGAATAAACCCCACTTGATAGTGGTGAATAATTATTTTAATGAACTGTTGGATTCGATTTAGTGGAGTCTTTGTCTGGTTTTGGAATCAAGGAAATGCTGACCTCATAGAGTATGGAAGTTTTCCTTACATTTCTATTTTTTTGGAACAACTTGAGAAGGATAGGTATTAACTCTTCTTTAAATGTCTTGTAGAATTGTCCTGGGAAGCCATCTGGCCCAGGACTTTTGTTTGTTGGGAGATTTTAAATTACTGATTCAATTTCTTTGCTGGTTATGGGTCTGTTCAAATTTTCTATTTCTTCCTGTCTCAGTTTCGGTAGTTTGTATGTTTCTAGGAATTTGTCCAGTTCTTCCAGATTGCCCAGTTTGTTGACATAATTTTCCCCTAATATTCTCTTATGATTATTTGTATTTCTGTGGTATTGGCTGTGATTTCTTCTCTTTCATTCATGATTTTATTTGGGACCCTTCTCTTTTCTTTTTGATAAGTCTGGCTGGGGGTTTATCAATATTATTACTTCTTTCAAAGAACCAGTTCTTAGTTTCATTGATCTGTTTTGTTGTTGTTGTTGTTTCTGTATCATTTATTTCTGCTAGGATCTTAATTATTTCCCCTCTTCTGCTGACTTTAGGCTTTATTTGCTATTCCTTTTATAGCTCCTGTAGGTGCAAGATTAGATTATTTATCTGAGACTTTTCTTCTTTCTTGCAATATACTTCCCTCTTAGGACTGCCTTTGCTGCATCCCAAAAGTTTCGCAGCAAAGGCAGTCCTGTTTTTAATTTAACTTTTAAGTCCTAAAAGTTTTTAATTTCTTCTTTAATTTCTTTGTTAACTCATCCATTCTTTAATAAGATGTTCTTTAACCTCCATGTATTTGTGGTCTTTTCCAAGTTTTTTCTTGTGGTTGACTTCAAGTTTCACAGCTTGTGATCAGAAAATATGCATGGTATGATCTTGATCTTTTTGTACTCATTGAGGGCGATTTTGTGACCCAGTATGTGATCTACTCTGTAGAATGTTCCATGTGCACTTGAAAAGAATATGTATTCTGCTTTAGGATAAAATGTTCTGAATATATCTGTTAAGTCTATCTGGTCCAGTATGTCATTCAAAGTCATTGTTTCCTTGTTGATTTTCTGCTTAGATGATCTGTCCATTGTTGTAAATGGGTTGTTAAAGTCCCCTGCTATTATTGTATTATTGTCAATTATTTTCTTTTTTTAAATAATTTTTTATTGTTATGTTAATCACCATACATTACATCATTAGTTTTTGATGTAGTGTTCCATGATTCATCGTTTGTGCATAACACCCAGTGCTCCACGCAGAATGTGCCCTCTTTAATGGCCATCACCAGGCTAACCCATCCCCCCACCCCCTCCCCTCTAGAACCCTCAGTTTGTTTTTCAGAGTCCATCGTCTCTAATGGTCCGTCTCCCCCTCCGACTTACTCCCCTTCATTCTTCCCCTGCTGCTATCTTCTTCTTGTTGTTTTTCTTAACATATATTGCATTATTTGTTTCAGAAGTACAGATCCGTGATTCATCAGTCTTGTACAATTCACAAAGCTCACCATAGCACATACCCTCCCCAATGTCTATCACCCAGCCACCCAATCCCTCCCACCCCCCACCACTCCAGCACACTCAGTTTGTTTCCTGAGATTAAGAATTCCTCATATCAGTGAGGTCATATGATACATGTCTTTCTCTGATTGACTTACTTCACTCAGCATAACACCCTCCAGTTCCATCCACGTCATTGCAAATGGCAAGATCTCATTCCTTTTGATGGCTGCATAACATTCCATTGTGTATATATACCACAGCTTCTTTATCCACTCATCTGTCGATGGACATCTTGGCTCTTTCCACAGTGTGGCTATTGTGGACATTGCTGCTATAAACATTGGGGTGCACGTACCCCTTCGAATCCCTATATTTGTATCTTTGTGGTAAATACCCAGTAGTGCAATTGCTGGATCATATGGTAGCTCTATTTTCAACTGTTTGAGGAACCTCCATACTGTTTTCCCACCAACAGTGTAGGAGGGTTCCCCTTTCTCTACATCCCCGACAACATCTGTCGTTTCCTGACTTGTTAATTTTAGCCATTCTGACGGGTGTGAGGAGGTATCTCATTGAGGTTTTGATTTGGATTTCCCTGATGCAGAGCGATGTTGAGCACTTTTTCATGTGTCTGTGGGCCATTTGGATGTCTTCTTTGGAAAAATGTCTGTTCATGTCTTCTGCCCATTTCTTGATTGGATGATTTGTTCTTTGGGTGTTGAGTTTGATAAGTTCTTTATAGATTTTGGATACTAGCCCTTTATCTGATATGTCATTTGCAAATATCTTCTCCCATTCTGTTGGTTGTCTTTTGGTTTTGTGGACTGTTTCTTTTGCTGTGCAAAAGCTTTTTATCTTGATGAAATCCCAATAGTTCATTTTTGCCCTTGCTTCCCTTGCCTTTGGTGATGTTTCTAGGAAGAAGTTGCTGAGGCTGAGGTCAAAGAGGTTGCTGCCTGTGTTCTCCTTTAGGATGTTGATGGACTCCTGTCTCACATTTAGGTCTTTCAACCATTTGGAGTCTATTTTTGTGTGTGGTGTAAGGAAATGGTCCAGTTTCATTCTTCTGCATGTGGCTGTCCAATTTTCCCAACACCATTTGTTGAAGAGACTGTCTTTTTGCCATTGGACATTCTTTCCTGCTTTGTCAAAGATGAGTTGACCATAGAGTTGAGGGTCCATTTCTGGGCTCTCTATTCTGTTCCATTGATCTATGTGTCTGTTTTTGTGCCAGTACCATACTGTCTTGATGATGACAGCTTTGTACTAGAGCTGGAAGTCCGGAATTTTTTGTCCGAACTTTGCTTTACTTTTTCAAGAAAGTCTGAAAACCTTTGCTTTTCTTCTTCAAGATTCCTCTGGCTATTCGGGGTCTCTTCTGGTTCCATACAAATTTTAGGATTATTTGTTCCATTTCTTTGAAAAAGGTGGATGGTATTTTGATGGGGATTGCTTTGAATGTGTAGATTGCTCTAGGTAGCATTGACATCTTCACAATGTTGGTTCTTCCAATCCATGAGCATGGAATGTTTTTCCATTTCTTTGTGTCTTCTTCAATTTCTTTCATGAGTATTTTATAGTTTTCTGAGTACAGATCCTTTGCCTCTTTGGTTAAATTTATTCCTAGGTATCTTTTGTTTTTGGGTGCAATTGTAAATGGGATCGACTCCTTGATTTGTCTCTCTTCTGTCTTGTTGGGTTATAGGAATGCCACTGATATCTGTGCATTGATTTTATATCCTGCTACTTTACTGAATTCCTTTATGAGTTCTAGCAGTTTTGGGGTGGAGTCTTTTGGGTTTTCCACATACAGCATCCTATCATCTGCAAAGAATGAGAGTTTTACTTCCTCTTTGCCAATTTGGATGCCTTTGATTTCTTTCTGTTGTCTGATTGCTGTGGCTAGGACTTCTAATACTATGTTGAATAGCAGTGGTGAGAGTCAACATCCCTGCTGCGTTCCTGACCTTAGGGGAAAAGCTCTCAGCTTTTCCCAATGGGGAATGATATTCGCTGTGGGTTTTTCATAGATGGCTTTTATGATATTGAGGTATGTACCCTCTATCCCTATACTCTGAAGAGTTTTGATCAAGAAAGGATGCTGTACTTTGTCAAATGCTTTTTCTGCATCTACTGAGAGGATCATATGATTCTTGTTCTTTCTTTTGTTAATGTATTGTATCACGTTGATTGATTTGCGGATGTTGAACCAGCCTTGCAGCACAGGGATAAATCCCACTTGGTCATGGTAAATAATCCTTTTAATGTACTGTTGGATCCTATTGGCTAGTATTTTGGTGAGAATTTTTGCATCCTTGTTCATCAAGGATTATTGGTCTGTAATTCTCCTTTTTGGTGGGGTCTTTGTCTGGTTTGGGAATCAAGGTAATGGTGGCCTCTTAAAATGAGTTTGGAAGAGTTCCTTCAATTTTTGTTTTTTGGAACAGTTTCAGGAGAATAGGTATTAATTCTTCTTGAAATATCTGATAGAATTCCCCTGGGAAGCCATCTGGCCCTGGGCTTTTGTTTGTTGGGAGATTTTTGATGACTGCTTCAATTTCCTTAGTGGTTCTAGGTCTGTTCAGGTTTTCCATTTCTTCCTGGTTCAATTTTGGTAGTTGATACATCTCTAGGAATGCACCCATTTCTTCCAGGTTATCTAATTTGCTGGCATAGAGTTGCTCATAATATGTTCTTATAATTGTTTGTATTTCTTTGGTGTTGGTTGGGATCTCTCCTCTTTCATTCATGATTTTGTTGATTTGGGTCATTTCTCTTTTCTTTTGGATAAGTCTGGCCAGGGGTTTATCAATCTTGTTAATTCTTTCAAAGAACCAGCTCCTAGTTTCATTGCTCTGTTCTACTGTTCTTTGGGTTTCTATTTCATTGATTTCTGCTCTGATCTTTATTATTTCTCTTCTCCTGCTGGGTTTAGGCTTTATTTGCTGTTCTTTCTCCAGCTCCTTTAGGTGTAGGGTTAGGTTGTGTATTTGAGACCTTTCTTGTTTCTTGAGAAAGGCTTGTATTGCTATATACTTTCCTCTCAGGACTGCCTTTGCTGTATCCCATAGATTTTGAACCATTGTGTTTTCATTTCCATTGGTTTCCATGAATTTTTTAAATTCTTCTTTAATTTCCTGGTTGACCCATTCATTCCTTAGTAGGATGCTCTTTAGCCTCCATGTATTTGAATTCTTTCCGACTTTCCTCTTGTGATTGAGTTCCAGTTTCAAAGTACTGTGGTCTGAAAATATGCAGGGAATAATCCCAATCTTTTGGTACCGGTTGAGACCTGATTTGTGACCTAGGATATGATTAATTCTGGAGAATGTTCTATGGGCACTAGAGAAGAATGTGTATTCCGTTGCTTTGGGATGGAATGTTCTGAATATGTCTGTAAAGTCCATTTAGTCCAGTGTTTCATTTAAAGTCTTTATTTCCTTGTTGATCTTTTGCTTAGATGATCTGTCCATTTCAGTTAGGGGGGTGTTAAAGTCCCCCACTATTATTGTATTGTTGTCGATGTGTTTCTTTGCTTTTGTTATTAATTGCCTTATATAATTGGCTGCTCCCATGTTAGGGGCATAGATATTTACAATTGTTAGATCTTCTTGTTGGATAGATCCTATAAGTATTGGTGTCCATTAGCATGGTAAATGGTTTTCCACCCCCTCACTTTCAATCTGGGGGTGTCTTTGGGTCTAAAATGAGTCTCTTGCAGACAGCATATGGATGGGTCTTGTTTTTTAATCCAATCTGATAGCCTGTGTCTTTTGATTGGGGCATTGAGCCCATTTACATTCAGGGTAACTATTGATAGGTATGAATTTAGTGCCATTGTTTTGCCTGTAAGTTGATTGTTACTGTATATTGTCTGTGTTCCTTTCTGATCTATGCTGCTTTAGGCTCTCTTTTTGCTTAGAGGACCTCTTTCAATATTTCTTGTAGGGCTGGTTTTGTGTTTGCAAATTCTTTTAGATTTTGTTTGTCCTGGAAGCTTTTTATCTCTCCTATCTTCAATGACAGCCTAGCTGGATATAGTATTCTTGGCTGCATATTTTTCTCGTTTAGTGCTCTGAAGATATCATGCCAGTCCTTTCTGGCCTGCCAGGCCTCTGTGGATAGGTCTGTTGCCAATCTAATATTTCTACCACTGTAGGTTACATACCTCTTCTCCCGAGCTGCTTTCAGGATTTTCTCTTTGTCTTTGAGACTCGTAAGTTTTACTATTAGATGTGGGGGTGTTGACCGATTTTTATTGATTTTGAGAGGGATTCTCTGTGCCTCCTGGATTTTGATGCCTGTTTCCTTCCCCACATTAGGGAAGTCTCTGCTATTATTTGCTCCAATATACCTTCTGCCCCACTCTCTCTTTCTTCTTCTTCTGGGATCCCAATTATTCTAATGTTGTTTCATCTTATCGTATCGGTTATCTCTCGAATTCTGCCTTCATGATCCTGTAGTTGTTTCTCCCTCTTTTTCTCAGCCTCTTTATTTTCCATCATTTGGTCTTCTATATCGCTGTTTCTTTCCTCTGCCTCATTTATCCTAGCAGTTAGTGCCCCCATTTTTGATGGCACCTCATCAATAGCCTTTTTGATTTCGACTTGTTTAGATTTTAGTTCTTTTATTTCTCCAGAAAGGGTTTCTCTAATAACTTCCACACTTTTTTCAAGCCCAGCTAGTATGTTTAAAGTCATGATTCTGAACTCTAGGTCCAACATCGTACTAATGTCAGTATTGAGTAGGTCCCTGGCAGACTATACTACCTCTTGTTCTTTTTGCTGAGGTGATTTTTTTCATCTTGTCATTTTGTCCAGAGGAGAAGAGATGAATGAGAGAACAGAATGCTAACAGGTTAACAATGTCTCCAGCAAATATACTCTATACATATCAGAAAAGACCTGAAACCAGGGGAGAAGAAAGGTAAAGAAAGAAGAGGAGAAAAAAAAAAGGAAAAAGAAAAAGATAAAAACAAACAAAAACAGAACAAAACAGAAAAAAAACAGAATATGATCAAATATGATCAGGCTAGTGCATAGATCAGTGCCACACACTAGCTTTTGGGCATATTTTGGTCTGTTAGAAGAAAGTGCCTGCTAAAATTTTAAAGGAAGAAAGACATATATGTACAAAATAAGGGTTGATACAATGAAGGTATGGCAGATGACTGTAAAGATGAAAATTATAAAAGATTTTATAAAAGGAATTGATAAGATAAGAAGTTGTTTTTAAAAAGAAAGAAGATTTAAAAAGATAAAGAAAAAAGAAAAAAGAAAAAAAGGGAGAGAATGTGATCAGGTAGGAGACTAGAACAAAGCCATACACTAGTGATTTAGGGTATATTTTGATCTGTTAGAAGAAATTGTATCTCAAAGTTTTAAAGAGAGAACAACTTATATATATATATATATGTCAAAATAAGGGTAACTACTATGAAGGGATAAAAATATGACTCTAAAAATAAAAAATAAAAAATGTTTTTTTTAAAAGGGATTGATAAGATGTTGTTTGAAAAAGGGAAAAAGAAAAATAAAAAAAACAGTTAAAAAATTAACTTTGAAAAACTAATGAATTATGGTAAAAAAAGCCATGAATTCTATGTGCAGTATTCCCCTAGCGCTGGAGTTTTCCTGTTCTCCTTGATCGGTAAACTGGGTCTTGGCTTGCTGGCTGTTCGTGCTGATCTTCTGGGGGAGGGGCCTGTTGCCATGGTTCCCAAATGTCTTTGCCGGAGGCGGAATTGCCCCACCCTTGTGAGTCCGGGATAAGCCTCTCCGGTTTGCTCTGAGGAGCTTTTGTTCCCTGCAAGCTCTCGGTACAGCTTTGGAGGACCAGGGTGAAAATGGTGGCCTCCCAATGTCCACCTGGAGGAGCTGAGAATTCGGGGCCCCGCTCCTCAGTGCGCCCCCAGAGAAAAGCAGTCACTCCTGTCTCCCCAGTCTCCGGCTGCACTCCGTGCTCATCTGGCCCGTGACCGAGCGTTTCTATGTCTGGCTCCTGTCCCCGTGTGGAGTCTCCAAACCCAGCAGATCCCTGCGGTGCACTTCCACGCCGCTCCTCCCAGGGGAGGAAGGGGAGTCTCCCCGGCTCTGCCGTTTGTTGGGTCCCTGCTGGAGGAGCAGTGGCCCGACTGCCCTGCGGATCACAGTTTATGGCAACCCCGAGCCGAGAGCCCGCGCCCTGGCTCTGTCTCTGCAGCTGGCTTCCCCGCTCTGATACCTGCGAGCTCTGCCGCACTGAGGCACCCCCGGTCTTTCTGTGACCCCGAGGGTCCTGAGACCACACTGTCCCGCGAGGGTTCCAACCCCCGCTTAGCCACTGGAGCAACGTCCCTCAGCGGAGCCGACTTCTAAAAGGTCCGATTTTGTGCTCCGCGGCTCTAGCACTTGCCAGAAGCGGCTGATGGAGGCCCCCTCCCCCGCCATCTATCCTCCCAAATATCGCCTCGGATTCACTTCTCCGCACATCCTACCTTCCAGAAAGTGGTCGTTCTTCTCTTCAGAGTGTTGTTACTATTCTTATCTTCAATCTCCTGTTGAATTCGTAGGTGTTCAGAATGGTTTGATCCCTATTCAGCTGAATTCCTGAGACCAGACGAAATCCAGGTCTCATACTCCTCCGCCATCTTGCTCCGCCCCCTATTTTCTTTATGTTTATTATTAATTGACACATATTTTATTTGAGTGCTTCCAAGTTGGGGGCATAAATATTTACAATTGTTGGATCCTCTTGATGGATAGACCCCTTAATTATGATATAATGCCCTTCTTTAGCTCTTGTTACAGTCTTTGTTTTAAACTCATGTTTGTCTGATATAAGTATGGCTACTTCAGCTTTCCTTTGATGTCCATTAGCATGACAGATGGTTCTCTATTCCCTCACTTTCAATCTGTAGGTGTCTTTAGGTCTAAAATGAGTCTTTTATAGGCCGTGTACAGATGGATCTTTTTTTTTTTTATCCATTCTCATACCCTATGTCTTTTGTTTGAAGCATTTAGTCCGTTCACATTCAGTGATTACTGAAAGATATGAATTTAGTCACAGTGTGTTACCTGTAGAGTTGGTGTTTCTGGTGATGTTTTCTGTTCCTTTCTAGTCTTTGTTGCTATTGGTCTTTTTCCCCACTCAAAGATTCCCCCTTAATATTTCTTGCAGGGCTGGTTTAGGTCACAAACTCTTGTTTTTGTTTGTCTGGGAAACTCTTTATCTCTGTTTCTATTCTGAATGATAGCATTGCTGGATAGAGTATTTTTGGCTGCATATTTTTCCCATTCAGCCTGTTGAGTATATCATGCCACTCTCTTCTGGCCTGACAAGTTTCTGTGGACAGATCTGTGAACCTGATCTGTCTTCCCTTGTAGGTTAAGGACTGTTTTTTTGTTTTGTTTTTGTTTTTTTCCCTTGCCACTTTCAGGATTCTTTTCTTGTTTGTGTATTTTGTGAATTTGACTATAATAGGCCTTGGCTGAATATAATGGGAGTTCTCTGTGCTTCTTGGATTTTGATATCTGTATCCTTCCCCCAATTAGTCAAGTTTTTAGCTACAATTTGCTTGAATAAGCCTTCTGCTCCCTTTTCTCCCTTTTCATCCTCTGGGACTCCTATGATATGAATGTTATTCCATTTAATAAGTCACTGAGTTCTCCAAGTCTACCTTCATGATCCATTACCTTTCTTTCCCTCTTCTTTTCAACTTCCTTATTTTCTACAATTTTATCTTCTGTATCACTGATTCATTCCTCTGCTTTGTGAATCTTCATTGTTATGACATCCATTTAGGTTTTCATCTGGGTTTTAACACTTTTAATTTTGGCCTGACTAGATTTGAGTTATTTTATCTCTGCAGAAATGGATTCTCTGGTATCTTCTATTACTTTTATGGTGGTCCAGCTAGTATCCTTATATCCTTTTATCAAGCCCAGCTAGTATCCTTATAATTAGTGTTTTAAATTCTGGTTCAGATATCTTACTTATATCTGTGTTGATTAAATCGCTGACCATTAGTTCTACTTCCTTTTCTTTCTTTTGGCGTGAATTCCTGTCTTGTCATTTTGTCCAGAAAGAAAAACACAACAATCAACAATAAAAAACTAGATCTCAGATGTGTTTTGGTCTGCTTTTTAAAAGATGGAACTGGAGGGTGTTATGCTGAGTGAAATAAGTCAATCAGAGAAAGACATGTATCATATGACCTCACTGATATGAGGAATTCTTAATCTCAGGAACAAACTGAGGGTTGCTGGAGTGGTCGGGGGTGGGAGGGATGGGGTGGCTGGGTGATAGACATTGGGGAGGGTATGTGCTATGGTGAGCGCTGTGAATTGTGTAAGACTGTTGAATCACAGATCTGTACTTCTGAAACAAATAACGCAACATATTTTAAGAAAAAAGAAAAAGAAGAAGCAGGAGAGGAAGAATGAAGGGGAGTAAGTCAGAGGGGGAGACGAACCAGGAGAGATGATGGACTCTGAAAAACAAACTGAGGGTTCTAGAGGGGAGGGGGGTAGGAGGATGGGTTAGCCTGGTGATGGGTATTAAAGAGGGCACGTTCTGCATGGAGCACTGGGTGTTATGAACAAACAATGAATCATGGAACACTACACCAAAACAAATGATGTAATATATGGTGATTAACATAACAATAAAAAATTTAAAAAAAAATAAAAAAATGAAAACTAAAAAACATAAATATATATAAAATAAAATAAAAAATAATAAATGGTATAAAAATAAATATATGAATAATAAAAAAAATAAAAAGGAAGCTAGCTTCTATTTCCCCCTAAGCTGATGCTTTGCAGTACTCTATGATCAGGATGATGTGAAGGGGTTTGTGCTGGTTTTCTGGGAGAGGGGCCTGTTGCACTGATTCTCAGGTGGACTTGACCTCGTGAAGATGCACTTGTAGGGTGCAGTGGGGCGGGGCTTGGTGTAAGCAGCTCTGGTCTCCATTAGGTGTTGCTGTTTTGCTCCCTGAAGACTTTCAGTGCTCATGGGTGGGGTGAAAATGGCTGGGCCACTCTCTAGCCCTGGAGCCCACCACAGAAGAGCAAACATCCACAGATGATGGGTCCGAGGCTCAGAGAGAGGGAATCATTTGCACAAGGTTATAGAGCTAACAACTAGTAGCAGAAACAGGACTAGAACCCAAGACCTAAGCATTTTCTGCCTCACTGCTTATGGAAGCACCTTCTTAGGCTGTAAAATATTTTCACCAAAGTTCAAAGAGTTTAGTAAGAAAGCTATGCTTCATAAAATAAGCCTCAATATTATCTGGCTTAAAGAAATGCATTTGAAATATGCAATTACTTTAATAAGAACAGTTTGGTAAATTAATTGGTTAGTAACTAGATTTGTGCTCACAGTGTTTTAAGTGTCATTTTTGCAATGCTACAGCATTATGCCAGGAATTGTTTGATGAGACAAAATCCATCACAACATTATTGCCCTGATGGAAATGAAGGGGGCTTG
Organism: Eumetopias jubatus; assembly: GCF_037043125.1. NCBI lineage: Eukaryota > Metazoa > Chordata > Mammalia > Carnivora > Otariidae > Eumetopias > Eumetopias jubatus. Next base: position 42,196,636 of record NW_028274808.1, read on the forward strand.
GCACTGGGGCCTCATGGGTGACTCATGTTGTGTGGGATCATTTGGCATTCTCTTTCCAAGCCTCCCAAAATATTAAGATAGAGCAGGTAGAAGAGGCGTGTGATGGTTAACTTTATGTGACTGGATCAAAAGGTGCTGGATATTCATCTGAATGTTATTTCTGGGTATGCCTGTGAGGGTGTTTCCAGATGAAATTAACATTTGAATGGGTGAATTCAGTAAAGTGGATCTCCCTCCCCAATGTGGGTGAGCATCACCCAATTTATTGAGGACCTGGGTTTAGAATGAAAGGTGGAGGAAGGAGAAATTCTGCTTTCCTGCCTGATTGCTTGATCTGCAACATTGATCTTATGCTGTTCTCAGCCCCTCTGGTTCTCAGGCCTTCTGACTCAGACTGAATCACAACACTGGCTTTCCTGGGTCTACAACTTACAAACAGCAGATCATGGGACTTCTCAGCCTCCATAACTGTGTGAGCTAATTCTTTATAATCAGTTTCTTCATATATATTCCTATTGGTTCTATTTCTCTGGAGAACCCTGAAATTAATACAGGACCAGAGACTAAATATGTAGAAGCCAAGAAATTCTCAGCTTGCTCTGGTGGCACTCTGGAAAGCTTAGAAATCTTTTTAGAACAAACTCTTAACCCCACTCAATGGGACTGCTTATCTGTGCCACAAGATCTAGGATTCCCCTGTCACTCTAGAGTTGAGAAAGGAGAAAAGGAATGAAGAAGCTGTTCAGGTCAAGAACTATCCTAAGAGCATTCATGGACACTGTCTCATTTAAATATCACCATTCTTCATAGGTTCTTATTCTCATTTTACAGAAAAGGACGTTGAAAACATGAGAAATAAAATGACTTCTCTAGGGTCACACTGAGACAAACTGATATCTCTGGGGAATGTTTCTGAATTGCTAGCCAAGCCACTTGTACATCTATCTTGTACTAAATCTTGTCTTTGGACTGTGTGGTCATTAGGGCTCCTGAGAGTCTGAATGAATCTGACCTTCCCAGACTCCCAGCTGCAGAATGGCCATAGTCCACATGGTTTTGGGTGAAGGCTAGGCCTGACCTTTCATTTGGCCTTGTCCCAGCCCTTCCAGCTGTGTGAAATTGGACAGCTTACTCAACATTCTATGCTGAGGTTTCCTCTGTGGTAAGATAGAAATAGTGAAACCTACTTCTCATGTTGTTAGAATTCAATATGAGGTAAGGGAGCGTGTTTGGTCCAGTCCTGGCATATAGCTTTTATCCATTACCTTCACCATGCTGGGTCACACTGGTGGTTTCAATTTTGATCTCTACAGTGTTAGTGAAAGACTGTGCCACTCTTCCGTCACCTCAAATACTGCTGTGAGTACTGGTTGGCTTTTGCTGTCCATGTTGGGTGGCCCAGACCAGACAGTATGTATTTGCCACATGAAGGGTCTCATGTGTAATGGGTATTCCATAAACTTTTGCTAGCTGATTGGATAACTGATCTCTCTTTCTCCTCTATCACTAGTGCTTGTCCTTTTCTTTTTTTTTCTCAAATTGCTTCTATATTGCCTGGCCATGGAAGATCAGCTGGTATCCAAGGACAATGAAGTGACCCCAAAATCACCCACCTGCTTCTACTCTTGTGGCTAAGACAGCAGCTCTTCCCTGGACTGGCTATGATCATTTACCCTTGAGGTCTCCTGCTTTTTCTTGGTACTGCTTTTCATGGGTTGGCACCTGATGAGGTCACTTGGCACTCCCTTCCAGGAATTATGGTGCTCACTGCCCTCATAATTTCTCCCATCTTTTTCCTGTATTGATAGCTGTGTGATGCTGGGTTGCTATGACAACTGATTGATTAGCATCCGATTCCTGGACTGGGAAAGATGCAGCCAGAAAGAATTACAAATGATGCCTGATTGTCTGCTGCCAATAGCCTGATTGCTGCCATTTTCTGGCAGGTAGCTCAGCCCTAACGGGAAACCCTGTGCTGTGCAATTATTGCGATGTGATTCATGCATCACTATAGTTACAATCGGCAGTGTTCCCAACTCAGATTTTTTTTAAAGAAAAAAAAAACTCTCCCTTTCAGATGGAAATGCTTATAAATGAGGAAGAAGTATAGAGTGGGGGAGGGCAGTGAGGCTGGCAAGTGGGGAGAGTATGGGCTGAGCAAGAGCCCAGTTGGAATTTCAGAAGTAATGCAGGGAAAGGAGGCAGGAGCAGTGGCATATGGCTGGGAAGAGGGAAATACGGATGACTGCTGCCTGTGCTCCCTGCCCCCTCCAACTCCTGGGCTTTGCAGCAGGCTAAGGGGTGGTTCAGAAATCAGTTTCAAATGAGAGGACTGAAAAGTGGCAGGTTGTAGGAGGGAGATCAAAGAATATACAGGCTAGAGGTGGTGCTCTGCTCAGGCCAATTACTGAATCTGCTCTCTTGGGTTTAAGTCATTTGTGATGACCAAAGAGCAAGCACCTGGGGCTGGAAATAGGGTCAGGGGAAAGAGACCTTGCACCAGGTGGAAGTGGCTTTGAGAGTGGGCCAGTGTGGAGGAAATGCTGCAATGAAGCTGGTGCTTAAAGGCTTTGGGGCAAAGAGATCTTTTCATTTGACCCAGGGACAAAGTGCCTCTCTTGTTCCTCAACTGTATGTTGAATACTTCTCAGGCTGGTGAAAAGGGAGAAAGAGAACAAAAATATTTGTGATTGTTAGGAGTAGACTAACTGCTAAAGAAGGTACTTGTTTACCTTGTCTAAGCTGGCTGTTAGTGGGAAGGTTGCTCTCTCCAAGTGTCTTCCAAATCATGTTCACAGTTTAATAATACCTAGTTATTATGCTACTGATAATTCTTCCTCTTGGGTTAAAGATGGTTTTCTTTCCACAGTATTCTTTTAAAAAGTTAGTGCTCCCAGAATTAGTACTATTTAGTCACTTAAACCTAAATGCTAGTGTGTGTGTGTTTAAACCAATTTTTTGAGATAACTGGGTGATGGGCATTAAGAGGGGCAGGCGATGTGATGAGCGCTGAGTGTTATATGCAACTGATGAATTATTGAACACTACATCTGAAACTAATGATATGTTGGATAATTGAATTTAAATAAAAAAATGCCCTTTAAAAACAAACAAAAAAAGATTGAGGTATGACTGACATTCAAAAAGCTGTATTTATTGTATACAACTTGATGAGTTTGGAGATAATAATATATCCATGAAACCATCATCTCCTATGCCATAAACATATCAATCACCTCCAAAATTTTCTTCTGCCCTCCTTATTTTTTGTCACTTTTAGTTTTTTCCACCCCTTCTTCAGCCTCCTTATTTATTATTACTATTATTAGTGATAAAAACATAAGACCCAGAACAAGGCAAGGATGACTACTTTTGCCACATTTATTCAACATAGTACTAGAAGTCCTAACTAAAGAAATTAAGCAAGAGAAAGAAATAAAAGGCATCAAAATCAGAAAAGAAAGATGTAAGTTTATCTATTGGCAAATGACATAATCTTATACGTAGAAAAGCCTAAAGACTCCACAAAAAAACTATTAGAATGAAAAAACAAATTCAGTAAAATTGGCAGGATACAAAACCAAGCATACAAAAAGTCAGTTGCATATCTGTATACCAACAACAAACTATCCAAAAAGAAAATTAAGAAAACAATTCCATATACAATAGCATCAAAAATAATAAAATATTTAGGAATAAATTTAGCCAAGGAAGTGAAAAATTTGTGCACTGGAAACTATAAAACACTGGTGAATGTGTTTTTGTACCCACCTTACTTGAATCTTTTCTATCATAATATTTAGGTATTTTTATTTTTGCATTCACTTATGTTTACTCTTTGAAAGTAGGAACTCGGTCATTAATTTAATCATATAGTGGAACCATAATAAATGAAAACTACATGATTGGAATGAAAGGAAAGATGGTTACAGTGATGAGGCAGGTTCAAAATACATGGGGTGGGAATTTGGTGCAGTAGAGTATGATGGGGTGGTGGTGGTCAAAGTTAAAATGAAAACTGATAGAGACCAGTTTTAATCACATAATGGGAATCTTGGATCCAGCCTACCTCCAAAGGAAGGTGTAAGAAGGCAGGATTAGAAATCCAGGAAGACTAATATCTGTGGTTCTGGACATTATTAACTATCACTCAGATACCATGGCAGAGGTCCTTGTGGATATGTGCCTGTCACCTTGGTTACTGGTAAGTATTACTGACCTACAGTATGGTGCTACCCATCAGAAAATGATTGACATCTGTAAGTTGACCCCAGTAGCCCAAATTTTCGAAGGAAGAAAAGTAGATTAAACTTCCTATTTACTATTTGTCTTCTTATTAGACCGTGAGTATAAATGGCATGAACCATGTCTTCTCTCTGTATGTACTTAGTTCCTGACAAGAGAAAGCACCTAACATATTATTGTTGAATAAATGTACAGTTTAATAAAAAATAGGCTTAAATCAACCATTTGAACTGTGGAGTAAGAATTGAGGAGAAATAGTGAAAATAAATGTGGGAAATCATTTGGGCAGATGGGTAATATATATGGGTTCTAGGGAAACAGAATCACAAAGTCCTAAGTTCAACTTACAATTCCACAACTTATCAGCTGTGAAACATTGGGCAGATTATTGAACCTCTGTTTTTCTATATGTCAAATGGAGGATAATAGAACTTATCTCATGGGGTATTTAGAAAGATAAATGGAGAGAATGCATGCAAAGCAGATAGTAAAGCAAAAATTCAATAAGTGTTGTGTTATTATTACAGTGTTTAATTCCTGGCCTAGAAATTGAATGTTTTCTACTTAAAATGTACAAAACAACATAAATGATCACTTGAAGAGAGAACACACCTTACACTGGTAAAATGATTAGCGATACCACAGTTGTAGGGGGTGTGGGGAAGCAGGGGTGTTCTTCTTTTGATTTACCTGAAATGCCATTAGTTAATGTCTTGCTTGTTGTTGAAAGCAGCTATAAAATACTTGTTTCATGGCCCAAATGTAAAAATAAGTCCATTTATGTTTAGGACATTAACTATATTCACATTTGTAGTACAATTTAGGGCCATTCAAAACCATAAGAATTGGTGTCCCAGACTTCAGATAATCTAGACTGATAAAAGCTGGTTTCCATGGGAACTAGTTTTGCTTTCTCTTCCATCTAATTGAAATCCATTTACCGAAGTCTGAAAGTTTTGTAAGTACCATCTAATGAGTTCTTCATTTGGTTTACCAAGCTCAGTGCAAGTACAGGTAACTTACCATCTGCAACATCAGTCAACTTCTGTCAAGTGAGTACACACTTGAGTTTGCTGGGATTGATTCTTTGTTTACTTAGTTCACTTGCAGTTCAGACCTAAAAGGATCACTTTCCATCAAATACTCTATACAGCTTGTAATATCTGATATTCTGTTGTCTTTCTGAGGAACCACAGTTTGGTAAAATTTCTGGGGGAATAAGTAGCTAAGAGGAGTTACAAGATGGTGATATAGACCACATTTCTTTATATGTATCTGAGAGCAACATGCACATTTTAGAAACTTTGACCATTTAATTGCATCACATTTGAATGACACTGTTCAATACATTGCCTTGTTATCCACTCAGACACCATGTTTTCCCCATGTACCTGCAGAGCTCTTGCTTTCTTCTCTCTTCAGAGAAGAATGTAGAGGGACTCTCTTAACTCAATCTCTTCTGTTTTCTAGTGTTGGATAGACATTATCTTCATAATTTCCTATTCTCAGAAAGAGAATCCTCTCCTCAACTTATATTTTCTAGGCCTTGGAGGGCTGGGAAAATTCCTGCCTGACTAAGGCTGGGCTGTTCAGATGAGCCAGGAAGACCATCAAAGCTCAGCCTCACAACTCAGAAAACCAAATACCTTCAAATGAGAGCATCACTGGGTACCTTTTCTTTCTCCAGCCTCCAGTAATTGGAATCAGTGCTTGTGTTCTTCTCTTCAGCAAGTTTCATTGGAAAGCCCCAGTGTCTTCCAGGAGCCATGAAGCTCTGTTTCTCCCTACTCATTGCATTGGTGGTAAGAGACACCTGGGCCTTTCTGGCAAGCTTTGGATCTGCTCATAATGTGGGCCTTCCATGTTGCCAGGTTCCTGCCACCTGCTCTGCTTGGAGGAGACAGATAAGGGCAGGGAGGGCAAGGAAGATCCTGCCAGTTGGCAGGCTGACCTGGCAACCTGATGCTGGACTGAGCAAGCTGTAGACTTTTAGGCTAGATTTGCCCTGGGACAAGTTGGTACAGGAAATGGCCAGATCTTGGCAAAGGGCAAAGGGAGCCCAGATGGAGAAGAAAGCTTGAGAGGTTAATAGACTTGGAGCAGTATTCACTGATGAGAACAGGGAATCCCTTCAACATATTTCACTAGGCTTTTTGGGAGAGGCTCCAGGAAGGCACTAGTAAAATTCCTATATGTAGCAGTACTTATACCAAAGTACTGTTTTTTTGTTTTTGTTTTGTTTTTATACCAGACTTCATAAAGGCAGGGACTGAGTCTATCCTTTAGTGTGTCCCCAGAGTTTAGCCAGGGACTAGTGGTAAATGGGGACTCATTTAACTTTTGCTGATTTGAATGGAATTGACAGAAATTGGTAGAGTTATGTTTACAGCCAGAAAGAGAAACCTGGTTGCCCCTGAAAAGCTAACAATTTGGCACTATTTTAAATAATATTATTAAATATGTTCTCAACAATTATTTAGAGAAGTTGGAGATTAAGTGAGCAAAGGGTTTCTAAGGAAGGAATACCCCCCACCCATTTTCTAACCCCTTCACATAAACAAAAAACCTGCAGTTAAACAGATTCAAGCACCTTAGAGGCATTTGAGCAATCCCTTTTTAATTCAGCTTGCCCTTTGAGGGTTCTCAACCTGGAGGTTCCCTTCATAGGAGTTCTGGTAAATATTTTTGTCACTGAATTTCCAATGATGTTTTAATGCCATTTATTTAACTCTTTTTTAAAGTTCAGTTAATTAACATAGTGTATTATTAGTTTCAGAGGTAGACTTCAGTGATTCATCAATAGCATATAACACCCAGTGCTCATTACATCATGTGTCCTCCTTAGTGCCCAACATCCAGTTACCCCATCCCCCCACCCACCTCCTCTCCAGTAACTCTCAGTTTGTTTCCTTTTTTCGCCCTTGGTTTATTTTCTATAGTTAAGAGTCTCTCATGGTTTGTCTCCCTCTCTGATTTTGTCTTATTTAATTTTCCTTCCCTTCCCCTTTTTCATCTGTTTTGATTCTTAAATTCCACATATGACTGAAATCATATGGCATTTGTATTTCTCTGGCTGACTTATTTCACTTAGCATAATACCTTCTAGTTCCATCCACATCATTGCAAATGGTAAGATTTCATTTTTTTGATGGCTAATATTCCATTGTGTGTGTGTGTGTGTGTGTGTGTGTGTGTGTGTGTGTGTGTGTGTCTGTGTCTGTGTATACATACACCAAATCTTCATCCATTCATCTGTTGATGGACATCTGGGCTCTTTCCATAGTTTGGCTATTGTGGACATTGCTGCTATAAACACAGGGGTGCAGGTGCTCCTTCAGATTACTACATCTATATTTGGGGTAAATACCCAGTAATACAATTGCTGGGTCATAGGGTAGCTCTATTTTTAACTTTCTGAGGAACCTCCATACTGTTTTCCAGAGTGGCTGTACCAGCCTGCATTCCCACCACCAGTGTAAAATTGTTCCTCTTTCTCTGCAACCTTGCCAACATCTGTTGTTTCCTGACTGATTTTAGCCATTTTGACTGCTGTGAGGTGATATCTCATTATGTATTTTGATTTAATTTATTTATTTGACAGAGAAAGAGATAGCGAGAGAGGGGATACAAGCAAGGGGAGTGGGAGAGGGAGAAACAGGCTTCCCGCAGAACAGGGAGCCTGATGGGGGACTGGATACCAGGACCCTGGAATCATGACCTGAGCCAAAGGCAGATGCTTAATGACTGAGCCACCCAGGTGCCCCTCAGTGTGTGTGTGTGTATGTGTGTGTGTGTTTAAGATTTTATTTTATTTTGTGTTTTTTTTTTAAATTTAGGATTCTTTTTTTTTTAAAGATTTTTTATTTATTTATTTAATTGACAGAGAGAGGGAGAGACAGTGAGAGAGGGAACACAAGCAGGGGGAGTGGGAGAGGGAGAAGCAGGCTTCCCGCCGAGCAGGGAGCCCGATGCGGGGCTCGATCCCAGGACCCTGGGATCATGACCTGAGCTGAAGGCAGTCGCTTAACCAACTGAGCCAACCAGGCGCCCCTTATTTTTTGTTTTTTAATAAAGATTTTATTTTATTTTGAGAGAGAGAGAGAGTGAGCACAAGTGGGGGGAGGGGCAAGGGGAGATGGAGAAGCAGACTCCCCGCTGAGTGGGAATCAGGATCACGACCTGAGCCAAAGGCAGATGCTTAACCAACTGAACCACCCGGGTGCCCCTTATTGTGGCTTTGATTTGTATTTCCCTGATGCTGAAGGACGGTGAGCATTTTTTCATGTGTCTGTTGGTCATTTGTATGTCTTCTTAGGAGAAATGACCTTTAAAGCAGTGCTCCAGTCAACGGCCTGGATGTTCTTAGCCTAATCCAGTGTGCCAATATGTCTTTAGATATAGGTTAAGTAAACTATTGCTAATTTTGTTTGTTGTATATAAAAAAGGAATATTATTACAACAACTTTAAAGGCCTTTTGAAAGAAGAGTAACAAATAGCAAATCCTTGTGGTAGAATTACTTTCTATCACAAGGCTGTAATAAAATAGGTTCTGTTTTTGTGTATTCCAAAGACTTTGGCCATAATCATACATATTTTACATCAATGTAATCATAGAGAACATAAAATTTTGCTTTCTTTTTTATTCACTTCACATTACATTAAATGTTTCTCTATATTATTCTATTTTTCTATTTTTAATAGCTTTATAATATTCCATCAAGTAGATAACCTATTTAGGTTATTTACATTATTTTTTGCTATCATAAGCAACCATTCAATGACAATTTTGTTTATATAGCTTTTTTTTCTTACATTATTTTTTAGGGTTAATTTTTAGGAGAAAGATCAAAGGGAATGGTGTGCTGGAGCTGAGTCACACCAACTTGTGAGAGCACATTTTGCAAATCTCTTCCCAACTCTGCATTCAGGGAGCTCTCCTAAAATCAGCTGTGATAGGTAGGAGTATTTGCATCACAAAAACTGACAAAAGCTACAAATCAGGGCTTTTTTTGTGTTGGTTTGTTTTTATTTTTGTTTCTGGAGAGGTGGCTTGCTAGCAGAACACTGACCAAAGGGTATAAACTTGTTTATAGCTTGTTATATTTGTTTCTATATTATTTTTTAAAGAATTTTAACCAATATATGTATAACCAGTTTGATAGAGACATCTTTACTTGTCGACGTACAATCATAAAATACTTACATTTCTTCAATAGTTGCTAAGTTGTGTTTTGCCAAAACCATTTTTCCCTCTGGGCAGTGGGCTCCCTTAATATATCTGAATCTAATTCCATAATTTGTGGTCATTTAAAATAGTATCATTTTGGGTGCTAAGGTTCAGTTTTGTCTATTTAAATACCTTAAGTTTTGATTCCAAGCTCATCCCCTTCTCCTTGTGTGGGTAGGGTGTGATTCCAGAATTTGGAGTGCAAGGGGTTATCTGCTATTCTTACTAGCTGTGATTCTCTCCATGTTCCCTCTACCTACTCACTGGAGTTGAGCTGGGGAAGAGGAGAAGGATAGATGTGATTGCCCAGTGTGTTGGCTATTTTCATCTTCATTGGTCAGATCTGTTGTTGCCCCATCAGTGTTTATATAGTCTCTGCCCCTTCTACTGTCCATCTCTACTTCCTGTATGTCACTGACTAGTAACTTTCTGTGTGGTCAGTGCCCAATTATTAATTCTTTTTCCCCCTGAAATAACTAAAAACTAGACAAAATATATGCAACAACACATTGGACATTAGACAACAAATGAGAGTGATCACTGAGAGATGGACAAAAGCAAGGTAAGCCCTATGACTGCTCTAGCTTGAGAGATTTGCCAGATGGTAGCTCAGGGAAAGAGAATCTAGGTAGATCTTGAGTTGAGGGGATGGAACTGATAGTCTGAAGAGACAGAGAAGAAAGTAGGCAGAATAGAATGCAGAGAGGAGAGAGCTCTGAGTGAGGATTCCAGAGATATGCAGAGGGTTCCACTGATCTCTCCCTTTCATTGCTAAATAGCATTCTATAGCTATGTAAGTCCTAAAGTCAGGTCACGACAAGTCCTCCAAATTTGTTTTTCTTTTTTAAAGTTGTTTTAGCCATTGTAGTTCCTTTGAACTTTTCTATGAAAAACTTTCCTATGAACACCCAAAATTATGACAGAAGTGAACCCAAAAATTTCATAGATCCCACACATCAAAAGGATAGAAGGTAAAACACACCAAATGTTTCCATACTTTAGTCAAGAAAGAAGATTCCATGATGTTTTAGGATAAAAGTGAGTATGCTGTTGCTCAGTAAGGTAGCTCAGTTACTGCCACAAAATTCACTAGCCTATGTCTTTCTATATGGCAAAGTAAAATTGCCTTGCATCTGGAGGCCTGGTAGCATTCCGTTTTGGTTTGAGTATTTCTTTTAAACCTTTACAAACCTATTCACTCACAGGGACAGTGACTCAAATTATGGAAGTTGCCATCATGTGAAAAGTAGTATTATCTTATCTTTTATTTGAAGAGAGCAGAGTCACAAATATAATTTAAGATACATTTTGATTTAGTTTTCAGGAAATTTGGCCAAATTCAGTAAAAGCTTTTGAATGCTATTAAAAACAAACACACCAAGGGGCACATTGTCAAGTTCTGCCTATTTCTGCCTTCAGATTTCTGCTTCTGTCTCTCTGCCTGGAGCAAGTGTGGGTTAAATTCTGGCTCTGGAGCATGTATAGGCACTTGTTACAGCCTTAGATGCAGCCCATATGTGATTACCCTTCAGATCCTAAGAGTTAAGTTAGAAAGCAGATCCCTGATCTCCCACCAGATCTGTGTACCAGTAAGATTGATCTTGTTTCATGGGACAAAAAACTGGACAAAGTATTTTAAACACAAAAGCATGTTGATTAACTCATGTGACTAGAAAGTCCAGGGATAAAGCTGACTATAGATACGGCTATATCCAGGGCTCAAATAATGGCACTGGACCTGGCCTTTCTTTTGATTTCCCTTTCCTTCATGTTGTTTCCCTGTGGTGGCCTCTAGAAGCTCATGATTGTAATTCCAGACCTGATACTCTCAGGTTCAAACCCAGTGGAAAGGAGAACTTCTATTCCACAAGAGTCAAATGAAACAGTTGGGTCACTGAACTCATCACAGAGATCAAGGAAAAAATAATATATCATATGCATACTGTATGGTCTGCGATTGTGACAAGGAGTGTTCTCCTAAAGAACTCTGAAGACTTCATTTTCTAAAAGTACAGTGACAAATGATGGGTGAAATTCATTAAGGCCCCTGGGTTCAGTGTGTCTGGAGCTCATTTCTATTTCTGTATTCCTGCCCAGTAATTCTGGTAAGTCCTAGATTTTCAAAAGTTTCATTAATTCTAGACTGATATATTGTTGAATTCTCAGGAAAAAAAAATATTTCAGGACTAGTATTTGGGGTAAGGAAGAGCAGAGAGAAGGAAGACTGGATTCTCAAGCTCTACAGTTTTAGGTCCCTTATGTAAGTGGCAAAACTTGGAGAGAACCAATGGTGTAGAGATGAGCCACAGTGAAATAGGCATAACCTCATTGTTCTCCATTTTATGGTATATGTGGGATACTGGAGAGATTCATACCAGAAACACTGGATGCCTATTGTCTGCACCAGGACACACCTAGGTGTCTTGGATCCTAGGTGACATCACCCTTATACTTCAAGGAAATGCATTTATGGAGACTATATCTGTGAAAGCCTTTCCTAAGATTTCAGTCTTACTAATACTAATATTATAGGGACACTAATCATGACAATAACAATGAAGCAGAGGTAAAAATACATATAATTTTATTAGCTTGTAGAAGAATTTCTCTTTGGGAGAATGCTGCCTTTGAGAGAATCTTGGTAAGATGTCTATGGTAGCAGCTGAAACTCTGAGAACATGGATTTTAATAGTTTCAAGGACAATCAAAGAGAAAAATGGATTTTTTTTCTGAAAAGAAAGTTGATGGTAAGCTGTGATGTACATGAAATGAAGTGGCCCATGAAAAGTCTAAGAACATTTTAGAATGGAAGAGCCTAATATTCAGTTTTAAGTTCTTTGCTTTGCTGCCATTAAACCCCTCCTTTACTATGCCTTATGTAAAGTCCACTGAATATACAAATTGTTGGGTCTAAGTGTTATTCAGTCATTTATTTATTTATTATGCAAACCAAGGTAAGGGTTGGATTTCCCATCTGGGTCAGCATGGAGAATTACAAAAAGAACATGTGTGAAATGGGTGAGCAAGACCTCGGAGCTGGGATGGTCAGAGGAATTTCCCTTACAAATTTTACAGACATTTTGAATTTTAGATGTCCATAAAGAATAGAATTGGAGGTTTTAGTTTTCCTTAAAGAGATTTCAAGGGACAGGAATTTCCAGGTGACATCAGGTTAATAGTAATAATAATCATCATCATAACTATCATTTTTGTTTGTGTACTAGTAATGTCAGCTGTTTTTCTGGGTATTTTATATCACCTACAAGATAAAATATCATCCTTATCTCAATCCTTATCTTCTCTCCTTTCTTTATATTTCTTATATTTTTTTCACCTACTTAATAGCGCTCACCTCCTTCTGTTTTATATGCCTACTTGCTCACATATGCTTTCTCAGTGACCTCCTATTGGATAGCAAATTCCATGAAGGAAGACACCATGCCTATTTCATCGCCCATTGTTAAGTGGCACTTATCGTGGTGCCAGCACTTAGTGATCACTTAATAGATATTACCTATAATTAGCATAGCAGGTAGTTAATAAGTGAAATTAAGTGAATAAGTTAATATGATGAATGAGTGAATTTTGTAGATGAAGAAATGGGTTCAGAGAAGTTCACTGACTTACCTGAGGTCACATGACTAATGACTGGCAGGGTTGAGATGTTATTGCAGGTCCCAGATCTAGCATGTTTGCTTCTCTCTGTCTTTCTGCTCTAAACGCTGTGGTAAATTCTCAGGAAGAATTTCCAGTCTGGCTTAGGAGAAGCTAATGTTTCTGTGCCAAATGTTGCTTCCTGTATCATAAAATTTGGGAGAGGAATAAAGAGGCACCCTGAAATAGCCTGGACCTAGAGGCTGAGACATAGTTGAGCTCTCCTGCAGCCCTGCACACAGTCTGTGAGTCATGAGAGCAGCCGCTGATCCCATGTCTGGTGCCTACACCATTACACTGTATGAGATGTGCAGCCTTGGAGTTCACAACAAGACATCACCTCTTAGGGCTGGTAAAGATGAAGGTAGACCTGTGGGTCCTGTTTCCATCACAAAGGCCAAGGCTGCCTTGTATGTATTCTGGAGAGGAGGAGAGTGCTGAGACCAATGGCTTGGTCATGGATGGGGCGGGGGGGGTTCATGAATGTACATGGATCTGTGTGCCATAGCCAGAGTAATTGTAATGTATTCACTCAGATGCTTGCTAATCACCAGCAACTCATTCAGTAGGAATGACACTCTTACATGTCAACCTGCAAGGAGATCCATATGATCTCTTTAACCAGAAAACGCCAAGCATATCATTGGGTTTTCATGCTAATAAGCATTGAGAAGATATGATTTATTTTTCCATTTTTTCCCCTTTTGTGCCCACCTTTGTCCTGCACCCAGCAGTTAGTGTGGTCTGAAGCCTCGGTCCAGGTGGCTTTTACAGGTTGTGATGTCTTTCATCAAATCCAGCCCCTGCTGCAGATAGTGAGCCACTGAGGAACCCTGTGTCTGTAGTTGTCCAAAGAGGAATCTCTATTCTTCCAACCTGCCTCAAGAAAAAAAAAATGCCTGTTCCCTGATGGAGGAAAATCTCAAACTCCACTGAGCTCCTGGGATTCTGACCTGTGTGGATATAGACTTCTGAGGCAGAGTTAGATTTTTATGTAGGTGATCTTGAACACCTTTTTTTGCAATCTTCAGAGAAGGACCCTGGGAGCTGGGAGTACAGAGCACCCCAGAGCACAGGTGAAAGAACATAGACATTAGAATCAGAAAATGCTGGGGTCAAATCCTGGAATTTTTCTTACTTCCTGATGGCTTCAAACCAGTCAGTTAACCTCTGTACTAATTTCTTTGCCTATAAAATGTGGAGAATAATGACCAGCTCTAAGGGAGATTTCAAAGGCTAACATGCTATATATTATGATTTTTATATTGTTATATATTATTTAATATTGTATATGTAATATATTCTCTGGAAATTTTTTTTATCATGGTTGGCATATAGTAAGAGCTCAAGAAGTGGGAGCTAATATCAGTTATTGGTTATGTGTAAAAATATATTCATCACAGCATTGCTTATAGAGGAAGCAGCATCAATGTGAGCCAATAAAGCCACAATTAATTTGGAGTGCCTGGATAGTTCAGCTGGTTTAGCGTGACTCTTGATTTCGGCTCAGGTCATGATCTTGGGGTCCTGGGATGGAGCCCTGCATGGGGCTGTGTGCTCAGCAGAGAGTCTGCCTGAGAGTCTCTCTTTCATTCTGCCCCTCCCTCTACTCTCTTTCTCAAATAAATAATCATGTCTTTTTTAAAGATTTATTTAATTCAATTATAATGTACTCCTATGATGAAATATTATGCAGCCATCACAAATCATGATTTTTAAAGAAATGGGAAAATGTTCACAAATGAAGTATTAAAAAAAGACTCAAATCATATACATGATTCAAATTATATCTATCTGTATATATAGTCTAATTTATATAAATGAACAAAATGATGCTATATACATATATAACTGAATAGAATTCTACCCACTTCCCTAAAAAAGATTTGGAAAACTATACTCCCAAAAGCTGTAGTTTATCTAAGTGGTAAGAATATGGGTGGTTTTCATTTTCTTCTTTAGTCTTCTTGTATTTTCCAGATTTCCCACAATGAACATTTTCCACCATTATAATACAAAGAAAAGCAAACATTATTACTTTTATAAAGTGATATGAAAAGCTGCATCTCATTTTTGTGTTTTTTGTTTTTGTTTTGTTTTTGTTTTTGTTTTTACAAAGCTACAGCTGCTGAGAACCATTAACTTTCTCCTCCATCTATCCAAATGCCCTGACCTGAGCCTGGCATGGGTGGGACGGTAGTGACCCCCAGTCTGCCAGGTCAGCATCACAGACAGGTGCCCCAAGGCAGCGGCAGTGCCCAGGCTTGCTGGTTGTCCCCCCTCCTTCTCTCTCTTGGCATTTCCTCCAGTATTTATTCACTCACATAGCCTATAGAGTTAAAAGAGGTTTGTTTCTTTTCAGGCTGTTGAGTGCAGCCAGGGTAATTTAGTAGAAAAATGTCATGCTAATGCAATTCAAAGTTCAAATGATCTTTCATTTCGAGGGAAAGAAGAATGTGTGTGCAGTTGGAATGTTAAAACTCACTACTTGCCCTGCAATTCAAATAGAAATATGAGCTGCAGGGGCTACATAAGTCACATGAAGTACTGTGAGTGAAATGTGCAAAATGAATAAAAATGATCTGGAAGCCATTTATTAGCATTGCTGGGGGGCCAGCACCAAACAAGAATCGTGGCCATCAGAAGCTGCATGGGGAATAAGGAGTGTTTGCATGAAATTGCAATAATCCTGAAATAATAAGGAAGGAAGTGATCAGTGAGGTCCTTCTTGTGAATGTCGCCCTCAGCCCCCCAGAGAGTTGTGCCCTTTCCAGCCCACATTCCCTTTCCTCTATGTCTTAGGCTTCGGCTCATCTGGCTGCATTTGGCAGATGGGTGGTGGAGCCAAGGGGAGCGGTTGTGGTTGCCCACAGTGCTGCCTGCTCTGGGGCCTGGGAGGGTGAGAATCCTATGGAAAAGTAGTGGCTCCTGGGGCTCTGGCCACAAGAGAGTGTGGTTGGTCTCCTCAGTGAGTTCAGCAGGTGCATGAAGGACAGTTCTGTCCTTGGTGATTTCAGGTCCTCTTACTCTACTTCAGATTTCCACTCCCCTTCTGCCACAGAGATGTGCTTAGAGGGAAGAATGTCAGTTATTTATGTCTTAATTATAAATTTGCCACCTTACTTCAGCTTGTAAGAGATTAACGTTTCAGACATAGCTGTTATGCTCTTTCGAAGTTTTTAAATTTTTTTCCCTCAACTTGTGAAAAGGATGTCAGGCAGCAATGTGTGGATAGTTTTTCCAAATTTCTTTCTTTAGTTTTAAAAATAATATTAAGTCTACCTTTGAGACCTCTCTGGTCACCACAAACAGAACCTTTGCTGTCATCATTATATCCCCCATCTTTGTTATGGACAGAATTGTATCTGCTCAAAATCCATATGTTGAAACCCTAACCCTTAGTGTGGCTATATTTGGAGGTGGGTCATGTAAGGCAGTAATTAAGGCTAAATGAGGTCTTAAGGGTAGAGACCTGATCCAATAGGATTAGTGTCCTTATAAGAAGAGACACCAAACAGCTCTCAATCACTCTCTCTCCCCCCCACCTTTCCTCTTCCCTCCCCTCCCTCCCCTCTCCCTCTCTCTCTCCATCCCCTTCCACCTCCCAGTGTACATACCACCCTAAGAAGAGGTCATGTGAGCACACAACAAACTGATAGCCACTTATAAGCCAAGAAAAGAGAACGCAGAAAAGAAACCTACTTTGCTAGCACCTTGATCTTAGACTTCCAGTCTCCAAAAAGGTGAGAAATAAATTTCTGTTGTTTAAGCCCCTCAATCTGTGGCAGCATTAGCAGACTAATGTAATCTTTTATAAACAAATCCCAAAGGAACAGGGTGTATATAATTGATATAATTGATCTTCACATATGCAAAGTCAATAATGTAACAACTCTAAGAAACTGAAGGAAACAAAACAACAAAACTGGAATTCAAGGCCTGAATGTGTTATGTGTATGTGGTGTGTATACAGGCAAGAGTACAGGTGTTCTTTCTTTGGAGAGTATTAATTTTCCATTATGTTTCATCTAAGTGGGTGAAATGTTTTCCCATATATGTTTCAATGTAGGGTAGAGGAGTATATGCATAGATTTTTGGTGGCTACAGGAGTGGATGTTTTGGAGATGAGAAGAAAGGAAGATGAAGTATTTTCCCTTTCTTTTACATCTGTACCCAACAGCAGGAAAAAAAAAAAAAAGAATTACATTTATCTATATGCTCATATCCCAATATATCTGTTATGCATTTTTTCCCAAACTGACTTCCATAGAATACTAGTTCTGCAAAAGTGTGTCAATGGAAGATATTAAAATTTTTCTTTGGTCAAGTGAGTTTATGAAGTGTTTGCATAGTTTTTCAAAGACTGTGCATTGTGACTCTCCAAGAGGAAGACATGGCCTGCAATAGGTCCCAGCGTATTTGACCAGGGCTCCCTTTTCATCATTCATTTTGGAGAATGTGCTCAGGGGCATGGTGCTGCAATGGAAGACCGCAGATGAGAAGTCACACAGTCCACTTCTAGACCTGCTTTGCCTTCATTTGCTGCTTATCCCAAGCTAGTCGCCTCTGGATGCCTCAGTTGCTTTGCTATAAAATGAATGGTGGATTGTATGATCGTGACTCTTCTCCCTTCTCTAGCATTTTTTCATTCTGTTTCCATGACTTCCTGGCTCCACTGACCCACTTTGTAACTTGGGCAAGGCATCCATTTCCCTATCTATTCATAAGTATAGAAATGCTCAACCTACAGAGGTCTCTTGTCAAGAGCAACTGAGTTAATGCAGGTGAAAGTACTTAGAAAAAATAAAGTGCTAAATAATTTTTAATGCCTTTGGGGAAAGGATTATGACTTTTCTGTCATTTTTAACTGCTGTACAAACTAGGTGAAACAAAGTATGAGGAATGATGTATCACTCATAGCTCAAGCTCTAAAGTTGGGCTACTTAGATCCAAATTTCAATTCTGCCCTTTCTACTAGAATGATCTTGGGCAGATTACCCATGTTCTCGGCCTCAGTTTCCTCAGCATTAAAATGGAGATACCGTCTGCTGTAATTCAGTGAGTATTAAATGAGACAATATGGGTTAAGTGCTAAAAACAGTGCTTGGTATTTAGTACCACTACCAGTAAATATTAAGTTGTCATCTTTTTGTTCTTGTCCTTCTCCATCATCATCATCATCATTAGCAGCAGCAACAGGAAATAAAGGAATAGCTGCAGAAACAATAGCAACAACAATGAAATAATAAATGAAAAAGATGGAGTGGTGGAGGTGGTCAGTACATTTCTAGTTTAAAAGCTCTTAAATCTTCAAATGAGCTGGATGTTCCCCCTTAATTATCTGTTGGCTTCTGCAAGGATTGGTCTTGCTATTAACAAGTGTTCATTGAACCCTCCATTTTGCAAGCCATAGTGCTTACTAAAAAGGCAGTCTTCTCCTCCTTAAAAAATTATGATTTAGAGAGAAATAAAAAGTGTAAGCTCCCCAAACAAGGAGAGGGAAACAAATGCCTGAGAGCATTCTGCCTTTCTTTGGTAAGTCTGTGAATGTTCATGGGTAGAGTAACAGTTGAAGGATTCATAGAAAAGGTGGGGGCTTGACCACGTTCTCTAGTGAGATGGATTTGGAAGGCACAGAGGAGGGGAGAACATCATGAGTAAAGAAACAAAAGTAGGCATGATGTATTGGAGGTGGAAGAGGACACCAAAGACCGTAGATTCAGCGAGTGGTAGGGCATGCATTGGAAGGTAGGTCCTTGAACATTAGGCAGAGAAATGCAGACTTCATACAAGAGAAAATCAGCAAAAGACAAATTGCTTTTCTTTTTAAACTGTCTGCTTTCTCCTTATGGAAGTAGAAAGGTCATGCAGTGAAAGTGAGTCATCATTCTTTCCCACTCACTTAGCATTCAGCATAAATCAGTGTTTGCCTTGGGTGAATGGGCAGGTAGTTATTTGCAAGGCTGAATCAAATCATGCAGCTGGTATGGGTGCTGGCTGTGGTCCTCCTCTCCCTACGCTGGCCAGGGTTCCCATTCAGTGGAAATGTACTGGTGGATTGGTGGGGATGGAGTTCTTGAAGAAGGGGGAGAATGGGAGCTCCTGCATGGTAGGGGATCTCATTGAAGACCTTGTTTCTGAAATCTTGGAGGTAGGAAAGTATTCCTGGGCTGGGGTGGGTGTGTCTGGAATTTTAACTTCTACTACTAGATATAGATGATTATATCTTAAAGCAGAGAAAAGGGCTTTCATGTGGATTAATAAAACAAGGATAAATTGTCTTTACCATACAGCCCTCCTAGAAATTTGGACTTTCAATTTAGGGCATTTAAAAGCCCATTAAACATGGTCATTGTTCCAGTATTGATTGCATCAGCCTTACACCTTTCACTGTCAGCAGTGTCAGCCTCCATCCTTCCTGAACCTGGCCACCAGCATGAGTAGTCAGCTATTTAAGCAGAAATGATCTTTTGTGAAAATCTATATATTATTCAATGTCTTTGCTCTTTGCCTCAGCTCTCTTTCTCCACAAGTTTGTCAGCCAGGATTTCAATCTGCTTTGGATGCTTTGCAAGGAGAAATGTACAGCAAACTCCCGTGGGAATTGTGGCTTTCTGTACCTGATGTCTGGAGTCTCATAATTTATAGTTCTTTCATGCTGGGCCTCTACAGTTCTTTAATGGAGACTCGCGGTAAAGTTTGGATAGGGAGAAATCATTTCACTTAAAAATGGTTCTGCTTTGACGATCTCTGTGTTACTGGGAGTTTTTCTTCTCCTTTGTCTCTAAAGCTAGAGCCATTTCCTAGAATAAATGTTGCCTGAACACTGGAGAAGAAAAAAAGGGGAGAATTAAGTTTCTAAAAGATTCAGACACCAGCAGTGCATCCAAACGGCTTTGGCAGTTCATCGATCAATCAACAAATATTTAATAATTGACTACCACATGTAAAGCATAATGTTAGGGACTATGGAGAATATAAAATTTTAATAAAATCTTGTCCCTCTAACCCTCAAAACTCAGTTTTTACAAAATTCAAGCCAGACTTGTTGCCCTGGTATCCAAGGCCTTATGTAAACTGCCCCAATCCACATTTCTACATATGCTCTATGCTCTAGTTAACCTAGATTACCTCACATCTCTTTGATCTAAGGATAAATGCCCCTAGGGCCTTCAGATCCCTACCCCCATAATTTCTGTCTGCTAAATTTTATTCATTTTTGCAGGTTAATTTCAAATTCCACCTCCTCTATGAAGCATGGCCTGACTTGAGCCTTGGTTGGATTTACACTTTCTTATTTTCAATCCTCCACAGAACATCACATTTCTCTTGTTTTGTCCAGAGGATGGTGCTTGATAAAGTAGAGATCAAAAACATTTACTGACTGACTAATTTAATAGGGTAAAAGGGCACCCAGTGTCCTATGGGGTTGTCAATATCAAAGTGATAGAAAGAAGATTTGGTTTGAAATTTGAACTTAGGTACCAATCTGAGAATTAAAACAAGAAAAATTTTACTGAATTGCCAAATAGATAAAATAGTAATGATTTAAAGGTATGTATGTTTATAGCAACACATGAGAGTGATATTTTTACAAACAGCCCAAAATGTAGCATACTGAGATGAGTGCTGCTCTTCAAAACAGTCACCTTCAGAGATCTACTTCACTAAGGCTGCCACTAAGCACAGCATTAGCATTGAGAAGATCCCAACCCTTGGTGCCCCCGCTCCAACCCACCCCTTTCATTTCCTGCTGTTGTAACATGAGCCAATCTACAAAATTTCCACTTGGCAGCAGTTCCAGGGACACTGTTGTGTCCCCAGGACTGCATTCAGCATTGAGGAGAAGGTAAAAGGCAAATTGTATTCATCATGAGTTTACAACTA
This sequence comes from Eumetopias jubatus, assembly GCF_037043125.1. Classification (NCBI taxonomy): domain Eukaryota; kingdom Metazoa; phylum Chordata; class Mammalia; order Carnivora; family Otariidae; genus Eumetopias; species Eumetopias jubatus. Next base: position 42,217,650 of record NW_028274808.1, read on the forward strand.
TGTTTGGGGGAATCATATGAAAAAATAAAGTGATAATGCAAACCAGTCCATGAAGGAGTGCAGAAATGAGCCACCCAGATGAGAAGAGCTACCAGAATTTAGGGAGAAGCATGTGGGTGGGAAATTAGCATCATGAAAGACCAGATGTGCAAATTGAGAGGGTCCCCCAAGAGACTTGAGGGAAGGGGGGTGGGACATTGGACATTCTGGCTGGGGGACTCAAAAGTGTCTAAAACTGTAACTCATGATTTCACTACCCACATCAACCTCTCTACTCCTCAGATCTCTAAAAATTAGCTCTGCCTCATGATACTTATTTTGGTACATATCACCAAGTACACTCATAGTCTCCAGAGCAAAACATCCAGTCAAGTTTGCCTTCTCACTTGCACTGATGCCTCTGTGTAATCAGTCACCCATTATTACATTTTACACAGATTGCTTCTGTCTCTAAGTTCAGCCTGTAAATAGAACCCCAGCTCCTCACAGCTTTTGTCTTTTCAATATTGTTCCAGTTATCTATGGTTGTGTAACAAACTACCCCAGAACTTAGTGACTTAAAACAACAACCATTTTAATATGCCTCACGATTTTGTGGTTCAGGAATCGGAGCCAAGTGATTATTATTCTGTTTCACACTGTATCAACAGAGGTCATTTACTAGTATTCACCGAAATGTTGGCAAGTCTGGAAAATACAAGATTGTGCACTCATGTCTATCTTCTTGTTGGGGATGGCTGGAAGATTGGGCTCATTTAGAACTACCAACCAGAGTGCCTATGCATGGCCTCTCCAGCATGGTGGCCTCAAGGTGGTCAGACTTCTTAAATGGGAGCTCAGCGCTCCCAGTACAAAAGTTCCAAGCATCAGTAAGTGGAAGCCACAGCTGTCTTAAGACTGAGGCTTGAATCAGGTGCACCATCACTTCTGTATATGCTACTGGTCAGGCAATCACAGAACCAGCCCAGATCATGGGAGGGGATGTAGATGCCACCTCTGGAAAGAGTGTCGAGAAAGTTGTGGCAATCCATAATCTATCACAAATATACTTTTAATTTTGACAGCAGAATGCAATGGGAAGATCTCTGCACTGACATCCAGGACATCTGGGTGCTGGTCTCAGCTTTTCTGTTAGCCCACCATGTGCACTTGAAGGAACTCCTACCTATCACCAAACCTTAGAACTTCCTCAGTGATGGGTGGGTTCAGTGGTTCTCCAAGTGTGGTCCCTGGCCCACCAACATCAGCTTCACCTGAAAACGTGTTAGAGAAGCAAAATCTCCAGACCCCTCCCCGGAACCATTGAATCAGAAATCTTGGTTAAGGCCCAACAATTTCTGTTTTTCCAAAACCTTCAGCAGATTCTGATATGCACAAAGGTTACAGAACCCTTAGGTTAGTTGATTTCCAAAGTCCCTTTCGGCTTTCTGTGATTCTAACTGTAGGAGAAGGGTTCTTGTCCCATAGGGCCATAATTGCTAGTCAATTAATTGAAAAAAAATCAAGTAAAATCAATTAAGTTCTGGGGTAGTTTGTTACACAGCCATAGATAACTGGAACTTATGTACTTGAAACTTAATTTTAATGAAAGAAATTCAATCTTTTGATATAGGGTCAAGCCCTTTCTTTTTTTTCTTTTTTTATTATTTTTTTATTAACATATAATGTATTGTTTCAGGGGTTCATCAGTCTTACACAATTCACAGTGTCAAGTCCTTTCTTTGAGTGAATCTGTTGGATTTCTATGATAACTGAAAAAGTTGCATGTTTATGTGAAAACCATAAACCATATTTTTAATGCATGAGCTAAGATTTTCAGATTTCTTTAAAGCAGAGCAAGCACTAAAGAGTTTGCAAGGGATTCTAAATAGTTAATTTTAGTGACATCTTTGACTCTTACTGAAGCATTTGACTTGTTGGTTTATATAACAACAGTAACACTTATAATATTTAACTAAGTTATATCATTACAATAACAAGAAAACTGGAATAAACAAGTTGAGCAACAAATTCATCTGGTGGGACCATAAGTCACAGTGAACCAGACAGTCAGTTATCTACTCATCATGAGCATTCACTTTGCCATGGGCATCAACTGTTTTGTTTTACAGAAGAGATAAAGAACATTGGTCCATCTGGAGAGTTGGTTGAGTGGAACTGAGTAAGAAAATTTCCCCTATATTGCTGACTCCTCCCTGCCAGAACTCTTGCCTTTTTCCCTCTCTTTCATTACATTCTTTTTTTTTTAAATTGAAGAATAATTGACTATAATATTATATTAATTTCAGGTGTACAATATAGTGATTTAATATTTATATACATTACAAAAATGGTTACCACAATAACTCTGAATTACTGTCACCATACAAAGTTGTTAAAATATTGACTATATTCCCTATGCTGTACATTATAACTGTGTCTTATTTATTTTATAACTGGAAGATTGTACCTCCTAAACCCCTTCACTATTTCATCCAACCCCAACCTCCTCCCCTCTGGCAACCACCAGTTTGTTCTCTGTATATATGAGTCAGTTTCTGTTTTATTTTGTTTGTTCATTTATTTTATGTTTTAATTTCCACATATAAGCGAAATCATATGGTATTTGTTTTTCTCAGTCAGACTTATTTCACTTAACATAGTATCCTCTAGGTCAATCCATGTTGTCGCAAATGGCAAGATTTCATTTTTTTAATGGCTGAGTTAACATCCCATATTGTGTGTGTGCGTGCATTGTGTGTGTGTGAGTGTATGTGTGTGTATGTATGTATAAGCACTTTTCTTTATTCATCTATCAATGGACATTTTGGTTGCTTCCCTATCTTGGCTATTGTAAAAATGCTGCAGTGAACATGGACATACAGATATTTTTTTCAAATTAGTATTTTTGTTTTCTTCAGATAAATACCAAATGTGAAATTGTTGGATCATATAGTAGTTCTATTTTTAATTTTTCTGAGGAACCTCCATTCTGTTTTCTGTATTGGCTGTACCAATTTATATTTCTTTTTTTTAAAATTTTTATTGTTATGTTAATCACCATACATTACATCATTAGTTTTTGATGTAGTGTTCCATGATTCATTGTTTTTGCATAACACCCAGTGCTCCATTCAGAACGTGCCCTCTTTAACCAAATTATATTTCCATTAACAGCACATAAGGGTTCCCTTTCCTCCACATTCTTAGCGGCACTCATCTTTCCTTAAAATTTCTTGTCTTTTTGATAATGGATAGTCTGACAGGTGTTAGGTGATATCTCATTGTGATTTTGATTTGTATTTTCCTGATGGTTAGTGATGTTGAGCATATTTTCATGTGCCTACTGGCCATCTATATGTCTTTTTTTTTTTTAAAGTCTATTTAAGTCTTCTTTTAATCTTTTAAAAATATCTATTAAGTACATTTTAATTTGTTTGTTTTGGTATTAATTTATGTGAGTTCTTTATATATTTTGGGTGTTAACCCCTTATCAGATATATCATTTATGAATATCTTCTCCTATTCAGTAGGTTACCTTTCCATTTTGTTGATGGTTTCCATCATTATGAAAAAGCTGTTTAGTTTGATGTGGTCCCATTTGTTTCTTTTTGCTTTTGTTGTCCTTACCTGAAGAGACAGATCCAAAAAATCATCAAAGAGCCTATTGCCTATGTTTTCTTCTAGGAATTTTATGGTTTAGTATCCTCTATTTAAGTTTTAAGTTCATTTGGGGTTTATTTTTGTACATAGAGTAAGAGAGTGGTCCTGTTTTATTCTTTTGCATGTAATTGTTCAGTTTTCCCAATACCATTTATTAAAGGGACTGTTTTTTCTCCATTGTATGTTCTGGCCTACTTTGTCATAGACTAATTGGTCATGTAAGTGTGGGTTTATTTCTGTGTTCTCTATTCTGTTCCATTGATCTATGTGTCTGTTTTTGGGCCAGTACCATACTGTCTTGATAACTATGGCTTTGTAGTATAGTTTGACATTTGGGAAGGTGATACTTCCAGTGTTATTCTTCTTTCTTAAGATTGCTTTGGCTATTTGGGGTCTTTTGTGGTTTCATAAAAATTTGTTCTGTGAAAAATGTCCATGGTATTTTGGCAGAGATTGCATTTAATCTGTAGATTGCTTTGGGTTGTATGGACATTTAAAAAGTATTAATTCTTCCAGTCCATGAGCATGGAATATCTTTCCATTCTTTCCATTTATTTGTGTCACCTTCAATTTTTTTCATAAACGTCTTGCAGTTTTCAGAGTATAAGTTTTTCACCTTCTTGGTTAAATTTATTCCTAGGTATTTTATTCTTTTTGATGCCATTTTAAATGGAATTGTTAATTTCTCTGATAATTAATCATTAGTGTATAAAAATGCAACAGATTTCTATATATTGATTTTGTATCCTGCATCTTTACTGAGTTCATTTATCAGTTCTAATAGGTTTTTTTGGTGGAGGCTTTTGGGCTTTCTCTATATAGCATCATGTCATCTGCAAATAGGGACACATTTACTTCTTCCTTTCCATTTTGAATGTCTTTTGTTTATTTTTCTTGCCTAATTGCTGTGGTTAGGTTTTCCAATACTATATTGAATAAAAGTGGTGAGAGTGGGAATCCTTGTCTTGTTCCTGATCTCAGAGGGAAAGCTTTCAGATTTTTATCATTGACTGACGTGAGCTGTATATGACCTTTATTATGTTGAGATATATTCTCTCTATACACACACTTTGCTGAGAGATTTTATCATAAATGAATGTTGAATTTTGTCAAATGTTTTTTCTGCATTTATTAAGATAATCATGTAATTTTTCTCCTTCATTTTGTTAATGTGGTGTATCACATTGATTGATTTGTGGATATTGAATCATCCTTGACTCCCTGGAATAAATCCCACTTTATCATGGTATATGATCCTTTTAATGCATTGTTGAATTCAGTTTGCTAATATTTTGTTGAGTTTTTAAATCTATGTTTATCAGGGATATTGGCCTATAATTTTCTTTTTTTGTAGTGTCTTTAGTTTTGGTATCAGGGTAATACTGGCATCATAGAATGAGTTTGGAAGTGTTCCTTTCCTCTTCCATTTTTTGAAATAATTTCTGAAGGATGGGTATTGACTTTTCTTTAAATGTTTGGTTGAATTCACCTGTGAAGCCATCTAATTCTGGACTTTTGGTTGAGAGTTTTTTGATTACTGAATCAAAATTGTCATTTGTAATCAGTCTGTTCAGATTTTCTATTTCTTCCTTCTTTTCCTTGAAAAATTTTGTTTATAGGAATTTACTCATTTCTTCTAGGTTGTCCAACTTGTTGGCATATACTTTTTCATAGTAGTCCCTTATGCTCCTTTGTATTTCTGTGGAATCAGTTATAACTTTTTTTATTTCTGATTTTATTTGAAGTCCTCTCTTTTTCTTGATGGTATGGCTAAAAGTTTCTCAATTTTGTTTATTTTTTCAAAAATAAGTTCTTAGTTTCATTGATCTTTTCTTAGTTTCATTTATTTCCACTCTGATCTTTATTATTTCCTTCTTTCTTCTAACTTTGGGCTTTGTTTATTCTTTTTCTAGTTCCTCTAGGTGTAAGGTTAGATTATTTATTTGATATTTTTCTTATTTCTTGAAGTTTGGTTTATATCATTATAAACTTCCTTCTTAGAACTGCTTTTGCTGCATCCTATAGATTTTGGATTTGTCTCAAGACATTTTTTTGTTTTTAATTTCCCCTTGACTTCTTTGTTAATCCATTGTTTTTTAGTAGCATGTTGTTTAGTATCCACATGTTTGTGTTTTTGCCAGCTTTTCCTTGTAATTGATATATAGTTTCATATCCTAATGGTAGGGGAAGATGTTTGATGTGGTTTTAACCTTAAATTTATTGAGAGTTTTGTGGCCTAAATGTGGTCTATCCTCGAGAATGTTTCATATGCACTTGAGAAGAATGTGCATTCTGCTGTTTTTGGATGGAATGTTGTGTATATTTCTGTTAAGTCCATCCTATCTAATCTATCATGTTTAAGGTCAGTGTTTCCTTATTAGTTTTCTTTATTTTATTTTTTAATTTATTTTTATTTTATTATGTTATGTTAATCACCATACATTACATCATTAGTTTTTGATGTAGTGTTCCATGATTCATTGTTTGCGTATAACACCCAGTGCTCCATTCAGTACGTGCCCTCTTTAATACCCATCACCAGGCTAACCCATCCCCACACCCCTCTCCCCTCTAGAACCCTCAGTTTGTTTCTCAGAGTCCATAGTCTCTCATGGTTTGTCTCCCCCACCGATTTCACCCCCTTCATTTCTCCCTTCCTACTATCTTCTTTTTTTTTTTTTTTAACATATAATGTATTATTTGTTTCAGAGGTACAGGTCTGTGATTCAGCAGTCATACAATTCACGGTGCTCACCATAACACATATCCACCCCAGTGTCTATCACCCAGGTGTTGTGCAAATTGGACAACCACATGCAGAAGAATGAAACTGGACCATTTCCTTACACCACACACAAAAATAGACTCAAAATGGTTGAAAGACCTAAATGTGAGACAGGAGTCCATCAGAATCCTAAAGGAGAACACAGGCAGCAACCTCTTCGACCTCAGCCACAGCAACTTCTTCCTAGAAACATCCTTATTAGTTTTCAATCTGACTAATCTATCCATTGATGTAAGCAGAGTGTTAAAATGCCCTACTATAATTGTATTAGTCATTTTCTCCTTTTCTATCTGGTAATTGTTTTATATACATGCATAAATATTTACAAATTTTATCTTGTATTGATCCCTTTATCATTATGTAATGCCCTTCTTTTTCTCTTGATATAGCCTCTGTTTTAAAGTTATTTTGTCTGATATAATATTGCTACCCCAGTTTTCATTTCTGTTTTCATGAGATATCTTTTTTCATCACTTCATTTTCAGTCTCTGTGTGTGTCTTTAGCTCTGAAGTGAGTCTCTTTTAGGCAGCATATATATATGGGTCTTGTGCTTGTGTGTATTTTTTTTTCTTTGCATTCAGCCATGCCATATCTTTTGATCAGAGCATTTAGCCCTTTTACATTTAAAGTAATTATTGATAGGTATGTGTTTATTGCCATTTTGTTCATTGTTTTCTGGTTGTTTTTGTAGTTCTTCTCTATTCCTTTGTATTTTTGCTTGTGATTTGATGACTTTCTTAGTGTTTAAAATCCTTTCTCCCTTCTCTCTGTGTATCTATTATAGGTTTTGGTTTGTGGTTACCATGTGTTTCATATATAGCAACCTATGTATACAACAGTTTATTTTAAGCTCAAATGCATTCTAAAGGCACTACATTTTTACTTCCCCTCTTGTTTTCTGTTTTTTGATGTCATATTTTACATATTTTTATTTTGTGTATCCCTTTTATTATTATGAATATACTTGTAGATATTGTTGATTTTATTACTTTTGTCTTTTAACCTTCATACTAGCTTTGTAAGTGGTTGATTCACTACTTTTACTATATGTTTGCCTTTACCAGTGAGATTTTTTCTTTCATATATTTTCTTATTTATTCTTATTTATAATTATGGCCTTTGCTTTTCCACTTAAAGAAGTCCCTTTAATATTTCCTGCAAAGCTGGTTTAGAGGTGACAAACTTGCTTAACTTTTGGTTGTCTGGAAAACTGCTCCTTTAATTATGAATGATAAACTTGCTGGCTGAAGTATTCTTTGTTGTAAGGTTTTTGTTTTTTGTTGTTTTGTTTTGTTTTTAGCACTTTGAATATATCATGCCACTCCTATCTGGCCTGCAAAATTTCTGCTGAAAAAATAAACTGATAGTCTTATGGGGGTTTCCTTATATTTAACTAATTTGCTTCTCTGCTGCTTTTAAGATTCTTTATCTTTAATTTCTAACTTTTTATTATAATATGTCTTGGTGTGGATCTCTTCAGGTTCATCTTGTTTGGGACTGTTTGTGTTTCCTGGACCTGAGTTTCTGTTTCCTTTCCCCTTATAGGGAAGTTTTCAGCTATTATTTCTCAAATAAATGTTCTGCCTCTTTCTCTGTTCTTATTCTGGGACCCCTATAATGTGAATGTTAATATGCTTAATGTTGTCCCAGAGGTCTCTTAAACTATTCTCATTCAGTTTGGGTGATTTCCACTACCTTGTCTTCCATATCACTGATCTATCATTTTGTATCAGTAAATCTTCTTTTTATTGCCTGTACTGTATTTTTTATTTCTGTTTTTGTATTCTTCAGTCTAATTGGTACTTCCTTATATTTTCTCTTTAAGTTCTCACTGTGTCCATCCATTCTCCTCCTGAGTTCAGTAAACATCTTTACAACCATTGCTTTGAACTCTTTATTGGCTAGATTGCTTATCTCCATTGTGTTTAGTTCTTTTTCTGAGGGTTTGTCTTGTTCTTCCATTTGGAACATATTCCTCTGTCTCCTTGATTTGCTTGAGTCTGTTTGTTTCTGTGTATGATGTAGTTCAGCTATGTCTCCCAGTCTTGAAAAAGTGGCCTATGTTAAAGATGTCCTGTGGGTCCCAGAAGCACAATCTCTTCTGGATACCAGAGCCAGGTACTCCAACAGTATCCCCTGTGTTGGCAGTATTCACCCTCCTCTTGTGGTTGGGCTGCTACTGCTGTGGGTGCACTGGTGAGTGGGGAGACCCCTAGCCTGGCTGGCTTGAAGGCCTGGCTGTTACTGCTCCAAGCATGCTGGTAAGTGGGGTTGGGTCCCAGCCCAGCTGGCTGTGACTGCTGTGGGTATGTTGGTGGGTGGGGCCAGCCCTTGGCCTGTCTGTGAGGCCTGACAGCAACCACTGTGGGTGTGCTCATGGGTGGGGTAATCATTTTGTCAGCTGCAAGGCCCAGCCAAGGTGCATGGTATGGGGGCTTTCATTGAGTCATAACCCCTGTAGATAGCAGTTTCGAGGGAGGATTCCTAAATGGGAACCATCAGTACTAGAATCATCATGGCAGAACAAGATAGCAAAAATGGTTATTACCAGTGTCTGAGTCTCCAGGCAGATGTCCCAGCTATGTCTTGCTTCTCAGGCAGGTGCTCCAAGATTAGTGAATCTCTTTCACCTATGGTCTATACACTTTTTGATCTGGTGTTTTTGTGCTGGTTTCCAGGTGGAGTGAGTCTGTGTGCAAGACTTTAAAAATGGTTTTCCTTTCCCTACAGTTCTGTAGTTTTCTTGAATGTACTCCCTGTTGTTTTTCAGAGCCAACTGTTTTGGGGGCTTGCCACTCCTATGCAGGATGTAAGGGTTGAGGTACTTGATGTAGAGCTGGAATCTCTTGCTCTTCAAGGGAAAGTTCTGTACCACTGAGCTCCCTCCTGACTGGAATGCTGTGCCTGGGTGTGTTTTTTCCCTTAACAAGACAGTATCTCTATCTCTTCTATCCATCCTGGTGCTGTCCCTTGCTGTGTAAGCTCTGTTCATCTAGTTTCTAGCTCCATTTCAGAGGGAATTGTTCCAAATGTGGTTGTAGATTTGCTTCTTTGGGAGAAAGTGTGTGTGGGATCTTCATACACTGTCATCTTGAACCCTCTCTCTTCTTCTTTTATCACATTCTTGACACAAGTTTAATTCAACCTCTTTTGCCTAATACTGAACTATTATAAAAGTACCCTGGCTGATCAAACCTGCCTCATACTTAAATCCTACTGCCTGCATAAATGCATGGTTACAGAAATTATGTCTTTCCCATTCTCAACAAGGTAGAGTGGAAAGAACACTGAATGAAGAAGCTAAAAATCCAGTTTTGTGTCTCAATCTACTATTTCTAGTTGTGGGTCATTGGACAAGTTTCTCTAGGTCTTTTCCCTCAAACAAAGATAAGAGAAACCAGTATTATACATATCTCAGTGATTGTTGTGGAGATCATATGGCCCTAAATATGTGAAAGTATTTTGAAACCTGAGAAGAATTCTATAATTTTAGCTTGTCTTTTTTTCTTTACTATGTGATAAAACCCAGTCTTTTTATCCCAGCATCCAACAGTGAACCTACCTTATCTTCCCAGCTTTTTCCTCAAATCCTCCATAGTGTCCTTTCTACCCTCAAGATCTGCTCTACTTAAGGTCCCATGCAGAAACCTAAATCTTTCTCTACCTCTGTGCTTTTAGCTACTGACCATCAAGTGCCTTTTTCCTTTTCTCATCCCCCTGAACTTTTTCCCTGAATAAGAATTGAGCTGAGAATGATTTCCAGTTCCAGACCTGACTCTCTAACTATGTTGGTTTATCCTCAACTAAATAGGTCTTGCACAGAGACATGGACTCACAAAGAATGGGCACAACACAATAAAGTCAAAACAAGCTACTTCCTGGCCTTTTAAGATCCAGTGGAGAAAAAAACAGGTTTCTAACCAAAGAATAAAGTTAAAAGTTAAAATTTCTCACTGTTCAAGGCAGGGTTTGGCATATCCTGAAAGTAAAGAAGAGGATATTTTATTCTGATAGCCTGTAGTTCACCAATGAAATGACATCTTTCCTTGTCTTGTTGGGACAGGATTACACACTTGTCAGTGGCACTTAGAAAATGTATCAGTAACAACACAGATTAGGTGTGTGCTGGGCCCTATTGGGTCCTCTGTTTTGTGGTCATCTTGGGTGTTGGGATTGCTTTTATTGAGGCAAGCCAAGCACTGGGAAGCTGAGCATCCAAGCCCAAGTAAGTCACAAAACCTTTTACAATATTCAGATTAAAAGTCATTCACACTCTTACATTTAAACACGATCTGATGCCTGTATCAGTTAGAATTCCACTCAGGTGAAAGCAACAGAAAATGTGACTAAGAGTGGCCTAAATAGGTAAGGGGTTGCTTTATCAAATTCAACATGTGCTCTGGAAATAGGAAGTTTTCAGGTGCAGCTGAAGGTCAAGAAGTTCCTTTAAGACCCAGACTTCTTTCTCATCCTGCACTATCACTTATTAACATCTTTAACTTTTGTCTTTGTCACTGCAAAATGGCTGCTGTACCTTCAGGCATTGGATCATGTTCTAGGCAGGAAGAAGGAAAGAGTAAAGTGGCAAAGCTCATGCCATTGAGACTCTTCCTTTTACAGAACTTTCCTGGAAATAGAGCTATATTTGCCAGCAGTTTACACAAGGTATGCTTTTTTAATTGGTTGTTACTTATTTTGAATATTACCTCCACTTAAAAGCTCCAGCCAGTAAATTTTGCTTTATCTTTTTGTCCAGAATTATGTCACATAGATACCCTTGCCTGGGAGGAAGTGTGGAAAATTGAGTACCTTTACTCAGGCTCATTGCCACCATCAAAGAGAACTGTGTTTCTACCACTAAAGAAAAAAGCAAAAATAGATATTGGGCAGGCAGTGAGTAGACTCTGCCATAATTCCTAAATTCAGACTGTGTATTATCATTAAATTGCACCACTTAGCTTTATATTTAAAGCTGGCAGGCTTCAACTATTTTAGGGACAATTAGGTGACCAAAGAAAGAAAGTCTCATTTTAAGGTAACATTTGCTTGGGGATCCTCAGGCCATATGTCTTCCCAGACCCAGCTCAAATACCACAACCTTCAAGAAACCCCAATTCACCTTAGCTCTCCTCCTCCAACACTTACTGTTTGCCTTGTTCACTTGACATTTCTCATCCCAACCAAATTATAATATCTTTGGGATAGGACCACATGTTATTATTCTTTTTGTTCCCTGTGGATCCCCCAAAAGTGCTGAACACAGTATAGGAGCATATTAGATATTTATTTTTTGGTTCATGGGAAATGTAATCATGGAGGTAGCCTTGAAATAGATATGAACATGGAGCAGTAAGAAGAGTGTTTCTGGGTCTAAGAGCCTGGGCGAGGGAACAATAAGAGATAAAATTAGAAAAGTACTATGAGCGGGTACCTGGGTGGCTCAGTCGTTAAGCATCTGCCTTCAGCTCAGATCATGATCCCAGGGTCCTGGGTTTGAGTCCCGCATCAGGCTCCCTGCTCCGCGGGGAGCCTGCTTCTCCCTCTCCCACTCCCCCTGCTTGTGTTCCTGCTCTTGCTATCTCTCTCTGTCAAATAAATAAATAAAATCTTAAAAAAAAGAAAAATGCTATGAGGCCATTCATTCATTTAATCCTTAAACATATTCATTGAATACCTATTTTATGTTAGACAAAAATACAGCTGTCTTGATTTCTATATTCTATTGGCTTTATAGCATAGAGTCAAATACCAATGAGGTAATTTTGCCAAAATTAACAGCTACAGATTACCTGTACACGTATTGATGAAGCCCTATGTCATTCCAGCCATCAGACTTCATATTCACTATCAAACATTCAATGTTGTTAATTCTCAAAGCAACCCTTTGCCTTTGTAGATTTGAGAAACTGAGGCCCAGGGCAGTTGTGGGCTGCTCTGGGTCACACAGCTGGTCAGTGGCAGAGCTGAATTTCTATCCAATGTGCCAGAAATTCAGCCTTGCTCCTATTCTCCAACTCCTCGTCCTTTCCAGAGTAAGCTCTTAATTGTCTGAGAGAGTGATGATATTGTCTCCTAAGAAGTAAATGGAAGTCAGAAAGCACAACCTGGGGGCTCACAGACTATTATCCAAGTCACAGCCTTTGTTTGTTAAGTGAAGAAAAGAGGAGTAAGTAGGGAGAGGAAATCATGGGCAGTCATGACACTCTCTAATCTAACTCTCACTGGTACTGCTTTGCCTTTATTACACTTGGCTCAGCCTGGGTGCACAGACAGACATTGCCCACAGGTAGGAAGCAGCTGTTTGTTAGGGGTTGGAGGGTTCCTTTTCAGAGCACCTCCTTTGATTGACTTCTTGATCCCAGTACTGATTACTCAGCTCTCTCACTCCTTGGTTGCTAGGCAGACCATCTGAGTTTTCAGCTGTTCAATGCCTTGACATGGATAAGACATTAAGTGATTTAAGAATTCACTGGGTGCCTACCTTATGCCCAAAACAAGGTACAAGGTAAACAGCAGTGAATACATCAAACAAAAACCCATGGCCTCACAGAACTCGCTCATGAGTTTTGCCCCAGACTTCCCTGAAAGGCTGGGGCGCAGAGAAGTGCTGAGGTCCCATTTCCCTTTGAACGAGGGGCAGCAGTTTTCTTTCACTCCCAAGCTGGCCTCAGTGAGTTTCTTCATGGCATATGTCCTCAGAATAAATGCCTATTTTATCAATTAAAAACAAAACAAAACAAAACATAAAAACTCTGACCTCACAAGGCTGAATTATAATAAGTAGATTCATTCCATCAGTTAACATGGCTTTGAAAAAAGGAGGTAGGGTCAGACCAAGAAGTTAGAGAATTTGGCTCCTGGGACAGGAGGTGGTTAGGAAATGTAAGTTTTGCTGTACTGTAGGAGGCCTGGAAAGGAGAAGATGGAGTCTAGGAGCAGCACAAGCACCACCCCTAGAACATCCAGAAAGTGAAGGCAAATCATTTCCCACATCACACTGTTGTCTGGGGTCATCAGCCTGGCCAGGAACCATTCAGTTCAGTTCAACCATCATGGCCTCCATAGCACCAGGCACTTCATTTGTGTGCAGCAAATATTTACTAAATGAATTTCTGAGTAAACTTGCAAAGGCTCAGACAATGCACCTTCGTATTTCCATTTTCTCATTCAAGTCCAGTGGTATCCATATGAAGAAAGCTTGATGATCCCTATTTTTCCATAAGGAACCTGGGACATGGAGCTGTTGACGACGTAAATAGTGGGATCAAGATTTGAGGTCAGGACTGTGTCTCTCCAAGGTCAAGGTCAATACTTTTTACCTGCCTTAATCTTCATTCTATTCAACTCTGGCTTCTCACCCAACAGTGCCAGACTTTGCTACCATAAGAAAATATCTTGACTCTGAGAACCTTGTGATTCCTTACTGGTGGCTTTCTCTGGTGGTTCTCTAGGGAAACATCCCTCAGGCCTAACCCTAAGGTATAGTCTAGGGTTAGTCCTTTATTCCCTGGATGGTCTCACTTACTCTCAGGACTTCATTCCTCATGTGTGTACCGATTCTCAAATATTTGTCTCCAGCCTATAACTCTCTCCTAGAACTGCTCACCACTGTGACCAGACTTCTACCAGTTGTCTCCACTGGAATGCCACGCTGGGATTTCAACACTGACTCTGTCAGGTGTCCGTGTTTCTTCTTCTGACTTGACTCAATGAATACAATTGCTATCTAACCCAAGGTCCATGATAGAATGTAGGTTCCTTCCCATGGCTCACACCTCATAGCCAATATGTCATTAGGCTTATCAATTTTGTGTCTCAAATGTCTCTTGAACCCAGACCCATGTCACTATATTTCTGACACCACCCTAGTTTATGCTGTCATCTTGTCTTGCCAGAACCTCTGTAGTGGCCTCCTAATTGGCCTCCCTGCCCTTCATGCCCTACTTTAGTTTACTTGTCATGTCAAAGTGATCTTCCCATAACATAAATCTGATAACTTTATGTTTGTATTCAAAATATTTTAATAAAATAATATATGTATAAAATATATAATAAAATAATATATCAATATTTGCCCATTTACAAGAGGATTAAGTCCAAGTTCCATAACAACATATCAATCTGGCCTCAGCTCAACTTTTTGCCTCATTTCTTGCTCAAGTTTTTCTACTCTGGCCAACTCTGCCTTTCAGCCAGTCAGAGAAAAACAGAATGGAGCAGAGCACATTCTCACATGTGCCACACTTTCTCTACCTCCCGACCTTGGTCCTTGTTATTCCCTCTGCCTGTACTCCTCCACCTGCACATTCCTCCACCTCCACATTCCTTCACCTCCACCTTGTCAACCCTCAGTCTCTTTGCAAGGATAAGACCTACTTATTATTTAGTTTTCCTTAAATCAACATTTATTCGGCATTCAAATAGTGATTGAGTACCTATGAAACACAGTTCTAGGTGTTAAGGACTCAGCAGTAAACAAAATAAATAAAATCCTTACTCTCATAGAGCTTTATGCTTAGGAGGGGTAGCTAAACAGACAACAAGATAAGTAGGTCGGTACTTACACATGGCAGATGGTGCAAAGAACCAATGAGAAAAATAAAACAGGAAAGGGGATAGGGAGTGGGCACTTGGCAATTTAAGTAGAATGGCCAGGGAGGCCTCATGAGACAATATTTGTGTCAAGGTCTGGAGAAGATGAGGGGCAAACCACTCAGCTTGTCTCGGGAGAGTGTTCCAGGCAGAGTGGCATTAAGTACAAAGCTGTGAGTGACAGAGTGCCTGACATGTCTGAGGAATAGAAAGGAGGCAGGGTGCACAGGGGAAGAGTAAGTGAGAAGCAAAAGAATAGAAGTTGTGGTCAAGAGATATTGGAGAAACAAATTGAGGGGATGGGGGGGAAGGGGGCTGCGGTGGCAGAGTGGGATTGTGGCTTCTTTTATTTTTCTCTTTAAAATTTTTCTTGTTATGTTAATCATCATACATTACATCATTAATTTTTGATGTAGTGTTCCATGATTCATTGTTTGTGCATAATACCCAGTGCTCCATGCAGAACATGCCCTCTTTAATAGCCATCACCAGGCTAAACCATCCCCCACCCCCTCCCCTTTAGAACCCTCAGTTTGTTTTTCAGAGTCCATCGTCTCTCATGGTACATATGCCCCTCCGATTTTCCCCCCTTTGTTCTTCCCCTCCTGCTATCTTCTTTTTTTTTTTCTTAACGTATATTGCATTATTTGTTTCAGAGGTACAGATCTGTGATTCAACAGTCTTGCACAATTCACAGCGCTCACCATAGCACATACCCTCCCCAATATCTATCACCCAGCCATCCCCTCCCTCCCAACACCCACCACTCCAGCAACACTCAGTTTGTTTCCTGAGATTAAGAATTCCTCATATCAGTGAGGTGATATGATACATGACTTTCTCTGATTGACTTATTTCACTCAGCATAACACCATCCAGTTCCATCCATGTCCTTGCAAATGGCAAGATCTCATTCCTTTTGATGGCTGCGTAATATTCCATTGTGTATATATACCACTTCTTCTTTATCCATTCATCTGTTGATGGACATCTTGGCCCTTTCCACAGTTTGGCTACTGTGGACTTTGCTGCTATAAACATTGGGGTGCACGTACCCCTTCGGATCCCTACACTTGTATCTTTGTGGTAAATACCCAGTAGTGCAAATGCTGGATTGTATGGTAGCTCTATTTTCAACTGTTTGAGGAACCTCCATACTGTTTTCCAGAGGGTTTGCACCAGCTTGCATTCCCACCAACAGTGTAGGAGGGTACCCCTTCCTCCGCATCCCCGCCAACATCTGTCATTTCCTGACTTGTTAATTTTAGCCATTCTGACAGGTGTGAGATGGTGTCTCATTGAGGTTTTGATTTGAATTTCCCTGATACTGAGCGATGTTGAGCAGTTTTTCATGTGTCTGTTGGCCATTTGGATGCCTTCTTTGGAAAAATGTCTGTTCATGTCTTCTGCCCATTTCTTGATTGGATTATTTGTTCTTTGGGTGTTGAGTTTGATAAGTTCTTTCTAGATTTTGGATACTAGCCCTTTATCTGATATGTCATTTGCAAATATTTTCTCCCATTCTGTCGGTTGTCTTTTGGTTTTGTTGACTGTTTCTTTTGCTGTGCAAAAACTTTTTATCTTGATGGAATCCCAAAAGTTCATTTTTGCCCTTGCTTCCCTTGCCTTTGGCGATCTTTCTAGGAAGAAGTTGCTGCGGCTGAGGTTGAAGAGGTTGCTGCCTGTGTTCTCCTTTAGGATTTTGATGGACTCCTGTCTCACATCTAGGTCTTTCAACCATTTGAGTCTATTTTTGTGTGTGGTGTAAGGAAATGGTCCAGTTTCATTCTTCTGCACGTGCCTGTCCAATTTTCCCAATACCATTTGTTGAAGAGACTTTTTTCCATTGGGCCCTCTTACCTGCTTTGTCGAAGATGAGTTGACCATAGCCATTTCTGGGCTCTCTATTCTGTTCCATTGATCTATGTGTCTGTTTTTGTGCCAGTACCATGCTGTCTTGATGATGACAGCTTTGTAATCGAGCTGGAAGTCCGGAATTGTGATGCCGTCATCTTTGCTTTTCTTTTTCAACATTCCTCTGGCTATTCGGGGTCTCTTCTGGTTCCATACAAATTTTAGGATTATTTGTTCCATTTCTTTGAGAAAAGTGGATGGTATTTTGATGAGATTGCATTGAATGTGTAGATTTCTCTAGGTAGCATTGACATCTTCACAATGTTGATTCTTCCAATCCATGAGCATGGAACGTTTTTCCATTTCTTTGTGTCTTCCTCAATTTCTTTCATGAGTATTTTATAGTTTTCTGAGTACAGATCCTTTGCCTCTTTGGTTAAATTTATTCCTAGGTATCTTATGGTTTTGGGTGCAATTGTAAATGGGATTGACTCCTTGATTTGTCTCTTTTCGGTCTTGTTGTTGGTGTATAGGAATGCCACTGATTTCTGTGCATTGATTTTATACCCTGCCACTTTACTGAATTCCTGTATGAGTTCTACCAGTTTTGGGGTGGAGTCTTTTGGATTTTCCACATAAAGTATCATATCATCTGCAAAGAGGGAGAGTTTGACTTCCTCATTGCCGATTTGGATGCCTTTGATTTCTTTTTGTTGTGTGGTTGCTGTGGCTAGGACTTCTAATACTATGTTGAATAGCAGTGGTGATAGTGGACATCCCTGCCACGTTCCTGACTTTAGGGGGAAAGCTCTCAGTTTTTCCCCAATGAGAAAGATATTCGCTGTGGGGTTTTCATAGATGGCTTTTATGATATTGAGGTAGGTAGCCTCTATGCCTATACTCTGAAGAGTTTTGATCAAGAAAGGATGCTGTACTTTGTCAAATGCTTTTTCTGCATCTATTGAGAGGATCATATGATTCTTGTTCTTTTTTTTATTAATGTATTGTATTACGTTGATTGATTTGTGGATGTTGAAGCAACCTTGCAGCGCAGGGATAAATCCCACTTGCTCATGGTGAATAATCTTTTTAATGTACTGTTGGATCCTATTGGCTAGTATTTTGGTGAGAATTTTTGCATCCATGTTCATCAAGGATATGGGTCTGTAATTCTCCTTTTGGATGGGGTCTTTGTCTGGTTTGGGGATCAAGGTAATGGTGGCCTCATAAAATGAGTTTGGAAGTTTTCCTTCCATTTCTATTTTTTGGAACAGTTTCAGAAGAATAGGTATTAATTCTTTAAATGTTTGGTAGAATTCCCCTGGGAAGCCGTCTGGCCCTGGGCTTTTGTTTGTTGGGAGATTTTTGATGACTGCTTCAATTTCCTTAGTGGTTCTAGGTCTGTTCAGGTTTTCTATTTCTTCCTGGTTCAATTTTGGTAGTTGATACATCTTTAGGAATGCATCCATTTCTTCCAGATTATCTATTTTGCTGGCGTATAGTTGCTCATAACATGTTCTTATACTTGTTTGTATTTCTTTGGTGTTGGTTGGGATCTCTCTTTCATTCATGATTTTGTTGATTTGGGTCATTTCTCTTTTCTTTTGGATAAGTCTGGCCAGGGGTTTATCAATCTTGTTAATTCTTTCAAAGAACCAGCTCCTAGTTTCATTGCTCTGTTCTACTGTTCTTTGGGTTTCTATTTCATTGATTTCTGCTCTGATCTTTATTATTTCTCTTCTCCTGCTGGGTTTAGGCTTTATTTGCTGTTCTTTCTCCAGCTCCTTTAGGTGTAGGGTTAGGTTGTGTATTTGAGACCTTTCTTGTTTCTTGAGAAAGGCTTGTATTGCTATATACTTTCCTCTTAGGACTGCCTTTGCTGTATCCCAAAGATTTTGAACAGTTGTGTTTTCATTTTCATTGCTTTCCATGAAATTTTTTAATTCTTCTTTAATTTCCTGGTTGACCCATTCATTCTTTAGTAGGATGCTCTTTAGCCTCCATGTTTTTGAGTTCTTTCTGACTTTCCTCTGGTGATTGAGTTCTAGTTTCAAAGCACTGTGGTCTGAAAATATGCAGGGAATAATCCTAATCTTTTGGTACCGGTTGAGACCTGATTTGTGACCTAGGATGTGATCAATTCTGGAGAATGTTCCATGGGCACTAGAGAAGAATGTGTATTCCGTTGCTTTGGGATGGAATGTTCTGAATATGTCTGTGAAGTCCATTTGGTCCAGTGTGTCATTTAAAGTCTTTATTTCATTGTTGATCTTTTGTTTAGATGATCTGTCCATTTCAGTCAGGGGGGTGTTAAAGTCCTCCACTATTATTGTATTATTGTCAATATGTTTTTTTGCTTTTGTTATTAATTGCCTTATATAATTGGCTGCTCCCATGTTAGGGGCATAGATATTTACAATTGTTAGATCTTCTTGCTTGATAAACCCTTTAAGTAGGATATAGTGTTCTTCCTCATGTCTTATTACAGTCTCTGTTTTAAAATCTAATTTGTCTGATATAAGGACTGCCACCCCAGCTTTCTTTTGGTGTCCATTAGCATGGTAATGATTTTCCACCCCTTCACTTTCAACGTGGGGGTGTCTTTGGGTCTAAAATGAGTCTCTTGCAGACAGCATATCGATGGGTCTTGTTTTTTAATCCAATCTGATAGCCTGTGTCTTTTGATTGGGGCACTGAGCCCATTTACATTCAGGGTAACTAGTGAAAGATATGAATTTTTGCCATTGTATTGCCTGTAAGGTGACTGTTACTGTATGTTGTCTGTATTCCTTTCTGATCTATGCTGCTTTTAGGCTCTCTCTTTGCATAGAGGACCCCTTTCAATATTTTTTGTAGGGCTGGTTTCGTGTTTGCAAATTCCTTTAGTTTTTGTTTGTTCTGGAAGCTTTTTATCTCTCCTTCTATCTTCAATGACAGCCTAGCTGGATATAGTATTCTTGGCTGCATATTTTTCTCGTTTAGTGCTCTGAAGATATCATGCCAGTCCTTTCTGGCCTGCCAGGTCTCTGTGGATAGGTCTGTTGCCAGTCTAATGTTTCTACCATTTTAGGTTACATACCTCTTCTCCCGAGCTGCTTTCAGGATTTTCTCTTTGTCTCTGAGACTTGTAAGTTTTACTATTAGTTGTCGGGGTGTTGACCTATTTTTATTGATTTTGAGAGGTGTTCTCTGGGTGCCTGCTGGATTTTGATGCCTGTTTCCTTCCCCACATTAAGGAAGTTCTCTGCTATAATTTGCTCCAATATACCTTCTGCCCCTCTCTTTCTTCTTCTTCTGGGATCCCAATTATTCTCATGTTGTTTCTTCTTATTGTATCACTTATCTTTCGAATTCTGTACTCGTGATCCAGTAGTTGTTTATCTCTCTTTTTCTCAGCCTCTTTATTTTCCATCATTTGGTCTTCTCTATTGCTGATTCTCTCTTCTGCCTCATTTATCCTATCAGTTAGTGCCCCCATTTTTTATTGCACCTCATTAATAGCCTTTTTGATTTCAACTTGGTTAGATTTAGTATCTAACTAATAGTTTCTGTAATAACTTCCACACTTTTTTCAAGCCCAGCTAGTATCTTTAAAGTCACGATTCTGAACTCTAGGTCCGACATCGCACTAATGTCCGTATTGAGTAGGTCCCTGGCAGACAGTACTACCTCTTGTTCTTTTGGTTGAGGTGATTTTTTTCATCTTGTCATTTGGTCCAGATAAGAGGGATGAATGAGAGAACAAAATGCTAACAGGTTAACAATGTCCCCAGAAAATATACTCTAATCAAATCAGAAAAGACCTGAAACCAGGGGAAAAGAAAGGGAAAGAAAGAAAAAAGAAAGAAAAAAAGAGAAAAAGATAAAAACAAACAGAAACAGAACAAAACAAAACAAAAAAAACCCAGAATATGATCAAATATGATCAGGCTAGTGCATAGATCAGTGCCACACACTAGATTTTGGGTGTATTTTGGTCTGTTAGAAGAAAGTGCCTCTAAAATTTTAAAGAAAGTAAGACTTATATATGTACAAAATAAGGGTTGATACAATGAATGGATGGAATATGACTGTAAAGATGAAAATTATAAAAAAATAAAAAAAGGCATTGATAAGAAGATGTTTGAAAAAAGAAGAGGATTACAAAAAAGGAAAGAAAGAAAAAAAGGGTAGAGAATGTGATCAGGCAGGAGACTAGAACAAAGCCATACACTATAGATTTAGGGTATATTTTGATATGTTAGAAGAAACTGTATCTCAAAATTTTAAAGAGAGAACATATATTTTGCCAAAAATAAGGGTAACTACTATGAAGGGATAGAATATGACTCTAAAAATGAAAGATAAAAATGTTTTTTTAAAAAAAGGGATTGAAAAGATGTAGGTTGAAAAAGGGAAAAAGAAAAATTCAAAAAAAGTTAAAAAAATTAACTTTGAAAGACTAATGAATCATGGTAAAAAAGCCATGAATTCTATGTGCAGTATTCCCCTAGCGCTGGAGTTCTGCCATTCTCATTGATCAGTAAACTTGGTCTTGGCTGGCTGTTCATGCTGATCTTCTGGGGGAGGGGCCTGTTGGCTTGGTTGCCAAATGTCTTTGCCAGAGGCAGAATTGCCCCGCCCTTGTCGGTCCGGGCTAAGCAATCTGCTCTGGTTTGCTCTCAGGTGCTTTTGTTCCCTGCAAGCTTTCCATACAGCATTGGAGGATGACAGTGAAAATTGTAGCCTCCCAATCTCCGCCCTGTAGGAGCCGAGAACTTGGGACCCCACTCCTCACTGTGCCCCCAGAGAAAAGTAGTCAGTCACTCCCATCTCTTCAGTCTCCGGCCGCACTCCGTGCTCACCTGGCCTGTGACCGAGCGTTTCTATCTCTGGCTCCCGACCCCATGTGGAGTCTCCAAACCCAGCAGATCCCTGCGGTGCTGTCCCGCGCCATTCCTCCCAGGGGAGGAAGGGGAGTCTCCCCAATCTGCCGCTTGTTGGGTCCCTGCTGGAGGAGCAGTCGCCCGACTGTGTCGCCGATCAGTTTATGACAACCCCGAGCTGAGAACCCGTGCCTCGGCTCTGTCTCTGCAGCCGGCTTCCCTGCTCTGATACCTGGGAGCTCTGCCGCACTCAGGCACCCTCAGTCTTTCTGTGACCCTGAGGGTCCTGAGACCACTGTCCTGCGAGGGTTCCACACCCAGCTTAGCCACTGGAGCGACGTCCCTCAGAGGATCCGACTTCTGAAAGTTCTTATTTTGTGCTCCACTGCTGTATCACTTGCCAGAAGCAAGTGAGGCGGAGGCCCCCTCCCCCGCCGTCTATCCTCCCGAATATCGCCTCGGATTCACTCCGCACGTCCTAGCTTCCAGAAAGTGGTCGCTTTTCTGTTCAGAGAGTTGTTGCTATTCTTTTCTTTGATCTCCTGTTGAGTTTGTAGGTTTTCAGAATGGTTTGATCCCTATCCAGCTGAATTCCTGAGACCAGATGAAATCCAGGTCTCCTACTCCTCCGCCATCTTGCTCCACCCCTGGGATTGTGTCTTCTTGATAACATCTCTCTCGGATTTAGGTAGCACCACCACACCTTCCATTTCTCCTTCCAGCCCTCATCCCAACAGACTTAATTGTCTGCCTGCTGTTTCCCTCTTTCTCTGTACCCTTGTCTAAACTGTGAGCTTTATGAGGGCAGGGGTTGATGGCACCTGTATCATTCTCTGCTGCAGCCTCAGACCCTTCCATAGTGACTGACACAGAATAGTAGTGCTGTGTCATAGAATCAATGTATGAACGAATAAGCAAATGAATGCATCTCAAAGCTGAGACCTACCGCTTGTTGGCTCTATGAGCCAAACCTAGTTTCTTAAAATCCAGAAGCCTCAGTTAACTCATATGTATAATAGGACATTATAACCTTACCCTCCAGGGTAGGGTTGCTATGAATACTGAAGGAGATATTGCATACAAAGCACTCAGCAGTTCTTGCCCCACAATAAGTGCTCAGTAATGTTAGCTATGATTACTATGTGGCCCTTTTGAGAAGGAAGGCTCTGGGGTGATAGCATGAGCCAGCCCTAAAATTCACATATGTGGGTTCACTTTGGTAAATACTAGCATTCCTGGCAGAGCAACACTACCCAAATTTATGCAGAAGATTTTTTTCTTATATTCTTCCTAACTCTTTCAATCTAATATCTTTTCAGTTTCAATTTGCATCAGCCCAGGGCCTATCATTGCCCATCTTCATTCCATAGTCCAGGCTTTAATTGCATAGGATACTAAAACCTTTAACAAACCCAGGACTTTATATGACAAGACATAGACAGCACAAAAGCCTGGAATTTAGAACAGAAGGGCCTCCTTCCCTTCAAAGGTGAACAATGAAGCCAGAGTTGCGTTTGTTAGTAAGAACTTCATTGCTGCCAGTGTGGGGCTTAAGCTGTTTGAAATAGATTACAGTGTGATGTGAAGCCCAAGTCAGGCCCATTTGAAAACAAAGAGAGAGAGAGACAGAGAGAAAGGGAGAAAAAAACGGAGAGAAAGAGAGAGAGAGAGAGGTAATGGGCTCTGGAAAGACCTAATTTCTTGCTTTTTCTCTTGCCCCTCCCAAGCGTTATGCTAAAAGCAAGTTAGTGAAAGGGTCAGTTCTACTAAAGAGAGCCACGTCTGAAAGCAATTTCATCTCCTAAGGAAAGTCCAGGGAAGCCAATTCTCAACCCAGATTTCAGCTTTTCATTTGAAAGCAGGGAGGAAGTAGGAAGGAAGAAAAAATAAAACTCTGGAGAGAGAGGTTAGGGAAGCATATGGGGCTGGAGGCAGGGAACTTGAGTTCCCACAGAGCCCAGGATGGTCCATGTCTGTGTGTGTGCAGGCATGGCCTCTCCCTGCCTTGTCTGGTCCCTGTGGCTCTTTGAATTGTTGGGGAAGTACCCTGGCCATAGGCTTAGGACAGCTGGGTATTGTTCTGTTTAACTGTACAACCTGTCACTTCCTGACCTCTTCTTTCCTGAGATTTCTTCTCTGTGTAAGGCAAAGGTTAGACAAGATAATCTTTTGGTTTCTCTCAATTACTACCATTCTAGTATGAGAATTCCCTGCCTGCCTGCCTGCCTGCCTGCCTGCCTGAGGGCCAGAAGACTCTGCTTCTAGGTTTGCAAAAACGGTTTCTTGTTCACATGTCTTTCCTTTAAGAGAATTCCTCTTTTTCTTTAATTTTTTTATTAAATTCTATT
Source organism: Eumetopias jubatus (assembly GCF_037043125.1). Lineage (NCBI taxonomy): Eukaryota > Metazoa > Chordata > Mammalia > Carnivora > Otariidae > Eumetopias > Eumetopias jubatus. The sequence continues at coordinate 42,241,737 of NW_028274808.1, forward strand.
TAGTTAACATTTGGAGTATTAATAGTTTTAGGGGTAGAATTTTAGTGATTTATAAGTTGCATATAACACCCTATGTTCATTACATCAAGTGTCCTCCTTAATGCCCATTACCTAATTACCACATCCCCCAACCCACCTCCTCTCCAGCAACCCTCAGTTTGTTTCCTAGACTTAAGAGTCTCATGGTTTGCCTCCCTCTCTGTTTTTTTTTAATTTTTTATTGTTATGTTAATCACCATATATTACATAATTTGTTTTGGCGTACTGTTCCATGATTCATTGTTTGTTCATAACACCCAGTGCTCCATGCAGAACGTGCCCTCCTCAATACCCATCACCAGGCTAACCCATCCCCCCACCCTCCTCCCCTCCAGAAACCTCAGTTTGTTTTTCAGAGTCCATCATCTCTCCTGGTTCGTCTCCCCCTCTGACTTATTCCCCTTCATTCTTCCTCTCCTGCTATCTTCTTCTTTTTCTTTTTTCTTAACATATGTTGCGTTATTTGTTTCAGAAGTACAGATCTGTGATTCAACAGTCTTACACAATTCACAGCGCTCACCGTAGCACATATCTTCCCCAATGTCCATCACCCAGCCACCCCATCCCTCCCACCCCCGACCACTCCAGCAACCCTCAGTTTGTTCCTGAGATTAAGAATTCCTCATATCAGTGAGGTCATATGATACATGGCTTTCTCTGATTGACTTATTTCACTCAGCATAACACCCTCCAGTTCCATCCACGTCGTTGCAAATGGCAAGATCTCATTCCTTTTGATGGCTGCATAATATTCCATTGTGTATATATACTGCTTCTTCTTTATCCATTCATCTGTCGATGGACATCTTGGCTCTTTCCACAGTTTGGCTATTGTGGACATTGCTGCTATAAACATTGGGGTGGACGTACCCCTTCGGGTCCCTACATTTGTATCTTTGGGGTAAATACCCAGTAGTGCAATTGCTGGATCGAATGGTAGCTCTAATTTCAACTGTTTGAGGAACCTCCATACTGTTTTCCAGAGGGGTTGCACCAGCTTGCATTCCCACCAACAGCGTAGGAGGGTTCCCCTTTCTCCACATCCCCGCCAACATCTGTCGTTCCCTGACTTGTTAATTTTAGCCATTCTGACGGATGTGAGGTGGTATCTCATTGAGGTTTTGATTTGGATTTCCCTGATGCCGAGCGATGTTGAGCACTTTTTCATGTGCCTGTTGGCCATTTGGATGTCTTCTTTGGAGAAATGTCTGTTCATGTCTTCTGCCCATTTCTTGATTGGATTATTTGTTCTTTGGGTGTTGAGTTTGATAAGTTCTTTCTAGATTTTGGATACTAGCCCTTTATCTGATATATCATTTGCAAATATTTTCTCCCATTCTGTCGGTTGTCTTTTGGTTTTGTGGACTGTTTCTTTTGCTGTGCAAAAGCTTTTTATCTTGATGAAATCCCAATAGCTCATTTTTGCCCTGGCTTCCTGTGCCTTTGGTGATGTTTCTAGGAAGAAGTTGCTGCGGCTGAGGTCGAAGAGGTTTGCTACCTGTGTTCTCCTTTAGGATTTGGATGGACTCCTGTCTTTCAACCATTTGGAGTCTATTTTTGTGTGTGGTGTAAGGAAATGGTCCAGTTTCATTCTTCTGCATGTGGCTGTCCAATTTTCCAAACACCATTTGTTGAAGAGACTGTCTTTTTTCCACTGGACATTCTTTCCTGCTTTGTCAAAGATAAGTTGACCATAGAGTTGAGGGTCCATTTCTGGGCTCTCGATTCTGTTCCATTGATCTATATGTCTGTTTTTGTGCCAGTACCATACTGTCTTGATGATGACAGCTTTGAAATAGAGCTGGAAGTCCGGAATTGTGATGCCGCCAGCTTTGCTTTTCTTTTTCAATATTCCTCTGGCTATTCGGGGTCTCTTCTGGTTCCATACAAATTTTAGGATTATTTGTTCCATTTCTTTGAAAAAAGTGGATGGTATTTTGATGGGGATTGCATTGAATGTGTAGATTGCTCTAGGTAGCATTGACATCTTCACAATGTTGGTTCTTCCAATCCATGAGCATGGAATGTTTTTCCATTTCTTTGTGTCTTCTTCAATTTCTTTCATGAGTATTTTATAGTTTTCTGAGTACAGATCCTTTGCCTCTTTGGTTAAATTTATTCCTAGGTATCTTATGCTTTTGGGTGCAATTGTGAATGGGATCGACTCCTTGATTTGTCTCTCTTCTGTCTTCTTGTTGGTGTATAGGAATGCCACTGATTTCTGTGCATTGATTTTATAGCCTGCTACTTGACTGAATTCCCGTATGAGTTCTAGCAGTTTTGGGGTGGAGTCTTTTGGGTTTTCCACATAAAGTATCATATCATCTGCAAAGAGTGAGAGTTTGACTTCCTCTTTGCCGATATGGATGCCTTTGATTTCTTTTTGTTGTCTGATTGCTGTGGCTAGGACTTCTAATACTATGTTGAATAGCAGTGGTGAGAGTGGACATCCCTGCCGCGTTCCTGACCTTAGGGGAAAAGATCTCAGCTTTTCCCCATTGAGCATGATATTCACTGTAGGTTTTTCGTAGATGGCTTTTATGATATTGAGGTATGTACCCTCTATCCCTATACTCTGAAGAGTTTTGATCAAGAAAGGATGCTGTACTTTGTCAAATGCTTTTTCTGCATCTATTGAGAGGATCATATGATTCTTGTTCTTTCTTTTGTTAATGTATTGTATCACGTTGATTGTTTGCAGATGTTGAACCAGCCTTGCAGCCCAGGGATAAATCCCACTTGGTCGTGGTGAATAATCCTTTTAATGTACTGTTGGATCCTATTGGCTAGTATTTTGGTGAGAATTTTTGCATCCATGTTCATCAAGGATATTGGTCTGTAATTCTCCTTTTTGATGGGATCTTTGTCTGGTTTGGGGATCAAGGTAATGGTGGCCTCATAAAATGAATTTGGAAGTTTTCCTTCCATTTCTATTTTTTGGAACAGTTTCAGGAGAATAGGTATTAATTCTTCTTTAAATGTCTGATAGAATTCCCCTGGGAAGCCATCTGGCCCTGGGCTTTTGTTTGTTGGGAGATTTTTGATGACTGCTTCAATTTCCTTAGTGGTTCTAGGTCTGTTCAGGTTTTCTATTTCTTCCTGGTTCAGTTTTGGTAGTTGATACATCTCTAGGAATGCACCCATTTCTTCCAGGTTATCTAATTTGCTGGCATAGAGTTGCTCATAATATGTTCTTATAATTGTTTGTATTTCTTTGGTGTTGGTTGGGATCTCTCCTCTTTCATTCATGATTTTGTTGATTTGGGTCATTTCTCTTTTCTTTTTGATCAGTCTGGCCAGGGGTTTATCAATCTTGTTAATTCTTTCAAAGAACCAACTCCTAGTTTCGTTGATCTGTTCTACTGTTCTTTTGGTTTCTATTTCATTGATTTCTGCTCTGATCTTTATTATTTCTCTTCTCCTGCTGGGTTTAGGCTTTCTTTGCTGTTCTTTCTCCAGCTCCTTTAGGTGTAGGGTTAGATTGTGTATTTGAGACCTTTCTTGTTTCTTGAGAAAGGCTTGTATTGCTATATACTTTCCTCTCAGGACTGCCTTTGCTGTATCCCAAAGATTTTGGACAGTTGTGTTTTCATTTTCATTGCTTTCCATGAATTTTTTTAATTCTTCTTTAATTTCCTGGTTGACCCATTCATTCTTTAGTAGGATGCTCTTTAGCCTCCATGTATTTGAGTTCTTTCCGACTTTCCTCTTGTGATTGAGTTCTAGTTTCAAAGCACTGTGGTCTGAAAAGATGCAGGGAAGGATCCCAATCTTTTGGTACCGGTTGAGACCTGATTTGTGGCCTAGGATGTGATCAATTTTGGAGAATGTTCCATGGGCACTAGAGAAGAATGTGTATTCCGTTGCTTTGGGATGGAATGTTCTGAATATGTCTGTGAAGTCCATTTGGTCCAGTGTGTCATTTAAAGTCTTTATTTCCTTGTTGATCTTTTGCTTAGATGATCTGTCCATTTCAGTCAGGGGGGTGTTAAAGTCCCCCACTATTATCGTATTGTTGTCAATGTGTTTCTTTGCTTTTGTTATTAATTGCCTTATATAATTGGCTGCTCCCATGTTAGGGGCATAGATATTTACAATTGTTAGATCTTCTTGTTGGATAGACCCTTTAAGTAGGATATAGTGTCCTTCTTCATCTCTTATTACAGTCTTTGTTTTAAAATCTAGTTTGTCTGATATAAGGATTGCCACCCCAGCTTTCTTTTGGTGTCCATTAGCATGGTAAATGGTTTTCCACCCCCTCACTTTCAATCTGGGGGTGTCTTTGGGTCTAAAATGAGTCTCTTGCAGACAGCATATGGATGGGTCTTGTTTTTTAATCCAATCTGGTAGCCTGTGTCTTTTGATTGGGGCATTGACCCCATTTACATTCAGGGTAACTATTAAAAGGTATGAATTTAGTGCCATTGTATTGCCTGTAAGGTGACTGTTACTGTATGTTGTCTGTGTTCCTTTCTGATCTTTGCTGCTTTTAGGCTCTCTCTTTGCTTAGAGGACCCCTTTCAATATTTCTTGGAGGGCTGGTTTCGTGTTTGCAAATTCCTTTAGTTTTTGTTTGTTCTGGAAGCTTTTTATCTCTCCTATTTTCAATGACAGCCTAGCTGGATATAGTATTCTTGGCTGCATATTTTTCTCGTTTAGTGCTCTGAAGATATCTTGCCAGTCCTTTCTGGCCTGCCAGGTCTCTGTGGATAGGTCTGTTGCCAATCTAATATTTTTACCATTGTAGGTTACATATCTCTTCTCCCGAGCTGCTTTCAGGATTTTCTCTTTGTCTGTGAGACTCGTAAGTTTTACTATTAGATGTCGGGGTGTTGACCTATTTTTATTGATTTTGAGAGGGGTTCTCTGTGCCTCCTGGATTTTGATGCCTGTTTCCTTCCTCACATTAGGGAAGTTCTCTGCTATTATTTGCTCCAATATACCTTCTGCCTCTCTCTCTCTTTCTTCTTCTTCTGGGATCCCCATTATTCTAATGTTGTTTCGTCTTATCGAATCACTTATCTCTCGAATTCTGCCCTCATGATCCTGTAGTTGTTTCTCCTTCTTTTTCTCAGCCTCTTTACTTTCCATCATTTGGTCTTCTATATCACTGATTCTCTCTTCTGCCTCATTTATCCTAGCATTTAGTGCCCCCATTTTTTATTGCACCTCATCAATAGCCTTTTTGATTTCGACTTGGTTAGATTTCAGTTCTTTTATTTCTCCAGAAAGGTTTCTCTAATAACTTCCACGCTTTTTTGAAGCCCAGCTAGTATCTTTAAAGTCATGATTCTGAACTCTAGGCCTGACATCGTACTAATGTCCATATTGAGTAGGTCCCTGGCTGACGGTACTACCTCTTGTTCTTTTTGCTGAGGTGATATTTTTCGTCTTGTCATTTTGTCCAGAGGAGAATAGATGAATGAGAGAACAAAATGCTAACAGGTTTACAACGTCCCCAGCAAATATACTGTATACAAATCAGAAAAGACCTGAAACCAGGGGAAAGAAAGGGAAAGAAAGAAAAAAGAAAGAGAAAAAAGAAAAGAAAAGAAAAAAAAAGATAAGAACAAAAACAGAACAATACAAAAAAAGCAGAATGTGATCAAATATGATCAGGCTAGTGCATAGATCAGTGCCACACACTAGATTTTGGGCGTATTTTGGTCTGTTAGAAAAAAGTGCCTCCTAAAATTTTAAAGGAAGAAAGACATATATGTACAAAATAAGGGTTGATACAATGAAGGGATAGAAGATGATTGTAAAGATGAAAATTATAAAAGATTTTATAAAGGACTTGATAAGAAGTTGTTTGAAAAAAGAAAGAAGATTTAAAAAAAAAAAAGAAAAAAGGGAGAGAATGTGATCAGGCAGGAGACTAGAACAGAACCATACACTAGTGATTTAGGGTATATTTTTATCTGTTAGAAGAAACTGTATCTCAAAATTTTAAAGAGAGAACAACTTATATATATATATGCCAAAAATAAGGGTAACTACTATGAAAGGATAAAATATGACTCTAAAAATGAAAAATAAAAAAAATTTTTTTTTTTTAAAGAGATTGATAGGATGTTGGTTGAAAAAGGGAAAAAGAAAAAGAAAAAAAAACAGTTAACAAAAATTAACTTTGATGAACTAATGAATCATGGTAAAAAAAAGCCATGAATTCTATGTGCAGTATTCCCCTAGCGCTGGAGTTCTCCCGTTCTCCTGGATCGGTAAACTTGGTCTTGGCTTGCTGGCTGTTCGTGCTGATCTTCTGGGGGAGGGGCCTGTTGCTGTGGTTTCCAAATGTCTTTGCTGGAGGCTGAATTGCCCCGCCCTTGTCCGTGCGGGCTAAGGAAGCTGCTCGGGTTTGGTCTCAGGAGTTTTGTTCCCTGCTAGCTCTCCGTACAGCCTTGGAGGACCAGGGCAAAAATGGTGGCCTCCCAATCTCCACCCGGAGGAGCTGAGAACTCGGGGCCCTGCTCCTCAGTGGGCCCCCAGAGAAAAGCAGTCACTCCCTTGTCCCCGGTCTCCGGCCGCACTCCGTGCTCACCCGGCCTGTGACCGAGCGTTTGTATCTCTGGCACCCGACCCCGTGTGGAGTCTCCAAACCCAGCAGATCTCTGCGGTGCGTTCCCGCGCCACTCCTCCCCGGGAGGGAAGGGGAGTCTCCCTGGCTCTGCCGCTTGTTGGGTCGCTGCTGCAGGAGCAGTGGCCCGACTGGGCCGCGGATCACAGTTTATGGCCACCCCGAGCTGAGAGCCCGTGCCTTGGCTCCGTCTCTGCAGCCGGCTTCCCTGCTCCGATACCTGGGAGCTCTGGCGCACTCAGGCTCCCCTTGTCTTTCTGTGACCCCAAGGGTCCTGAGACCCCACTGTCCCGCGAGGGTTCCACCCCCGCTTAGACACTGCAGCGACGTCCCTCAGTGGAGCCGACTTCTAAAAGGTCCGATTTTGTGCTCCGTGGCTCTAGCACTTGCCAGAAGCGGCCGGCGGAGGCCCCTCCCCCGCCATCTATCCTCCGAAATATCGCCTCGGATTCACTTCTCCGCACGTCCTACCTTCCAGTAAGTGGTCGCTTCTCTGTTCAGAGAGTTGTTGCTACTCTCCTGTTCGATCTCCTGTTTAGTTCGTAGGTGTTCAGAATGGTTTGATCCCTATTCAGCTGCATTCCTGAGACCAGACGAAATCTAGGTCTCCTACTCCTCCGCCGTCTTGCTCTATGTCTCCCTCTCTGTTTTTATCTTATTTTATTTTCCCCTCCCTTCCCCTATATTCATTTGTTTTGGGTTTCTTAAATTCTACATATGAGTGAAATCATATGGTATTTGTCTTTCTCTGACTTATTCACTTATCATAATACCCTCTAGTTCCATCCACATCACTGCAAATGGAAAGATTTCATTCTTTTTGATGGCTGAGTAATTTTCCATTGTAAATATACCACCTCTTCTTTATTCATCATCTATTGATGGACATCTGGGCTCTTTCCATATTTTGGCTATTGTGGACATTGCTGCTAGTGCCCCTTTGAATCACTATGTTTGTATGCTTTGGAAAAATTCCTAGTAGTGTAATTGCTGGGTCATAGGGTAGCTCTATTTTTAATTTTTTGAGGAACCTTGATACTGTTTTCAGAGTGGCTGCCCCAGTTTGCATTCCTACCAACAGTGTAAAGGGTTCCCCTTTCTCTGCATCCTCACCAACATCTGTTGTTTCCTGAGTTGTTAATTTTAGCCATTCCTTCAGGAGTATTTCTTATTGCACATTGCCAGCACTGGATTCTTTGCCAGACCATTGCTGAAGCCCAGGAGCATCCAAGCCAGAGTCCTCAGTTGGCAGGACAAACCTACTCCTGGTGCTACAAGACCTTGGCTCCCCTTGGGATCACTGGCACTGGGAAGAAAGGAAGGAACTGGCGGCTCTGGGGGCGGGGTGCTGTTGAGGGAGCCAAAGATCTGGGACTGGAGGGATAGCAAGTTGCTGCATTGCAGGTCCTTTGGGGTCTTTTGTAGAGGTCAGGCAGAAGATGGGTGGGGGCATGTTCTGTACTGAGGGAAGTCTGGAGGAGCCAGAAGTCAGTCCAGAAGCCACTGGCTGGAGGGGTAGGGAAAAGGGCCTTTGCAGGTTCAGAGAGAAGCCTGTCACCAAGCTTGCACTGGATGGGCTAGCTCTCCCACTGCACTATTGTGCCCAGATGTCCATCAACAGATGAATGAATAAGGAAGAGGTGGTATATATGTACAGTGGAATATTACTATGAGACTGCAGGGCACTAGGGTCTGCTCTGTTCCTAGGGTTAGGGATACCCTGCTATGGCTAACTTTTAAATGAAGAAGTTGGCCAGGCTGTATTCATTTTAGCTGCAATAATTACAGTAACATTTGTAAATGTAGAGAGGAGGCTAATTTATACCAGGGATGCCATCGATGCTGAGTGAGCCTCTGAAGCTCCAATTACAAGACAAATTTCCTTATGAGCTGACTGCCAGAAAATGCCCTTGTTGTTATTCCAAGAACAGAAGCTTACTTGTTACTCTTCCCTTTTAGAATAAAGGAGGAAAGAAATAAAAGGCAATAGTCTCCCTTGTTAATAATCTGAGTCGATTCTTCTGTAAATGTCTAATGAGTCAGGCTCCAGGTCTGGCTCAGTGCAATACTGAGCCTGACTTAAGTGGCTATTCTTGGCTCCACAAAAAAAATGGGCTGTAAAAAGAATGACCTCTTTTTGCAGCAAGGGATACTGAGATTAAGCCAAGGGTAGGTGCTATGGACTGAACTGTGTCCCCTCAAAATTCACATGTTGAGCCCTAAATTTCAAAGTACTTGGAGGTGGGGCCTTTGGGGGGTGACTAAGTTTCAATGAGGTCATGACCTTCTGGCTTAAACAACGGAAATTTATTTATCACAGTTGGGATGCTGGAAGTCTGAGGTCAAGGTGCTGACAGATGTGTCTTGTGAGGACCCAGTTCCTATTCAGAGATGACTATCTGCTTGAGATATGGCAGAGAACAGAGAAAAAGGAAGCAAGCTGTCTTGTGTCTTTTCTTATAAAGGAACTAATCCCATCATGAGGGCTCCACCTCCCTGATCTATTTACCTTCCAAAGGCCCCATCTCCACATATCATATTGGTGATTAGGGGTTCAACATGTGAATTTTGGAGGAAGACAAACATTCAGTCTGTAGCACAGATGGAACTCAACCATACTATAACTCTGATTTCAGACCTCCATCCTCCAGAACTGGGAGAAAATGTTTTGTTTATGTGTTTTGTTATGGCAGTCTGAGCTGACTAATACAGACTAAAACTAATACTAAAACTAAAACTGCTACTACTATTGACTAGTATAAACTGAGACCTTGAGAAAAACCATTCCCGATGAGGCTCTAGCATTTAGGTGATGAAGTCAAAGAATCTAGGTTCAATGTCAGCTCAGCCTCTCCTAAACTGTATGAAATTAAGCAAGTTACTTAGCTTTTCTAAGTCTAATTAATCACCTGTAAAATAGAGATACTAATATTATCAAGATCATATAATTGTTATGACAACTAAATGAGAGAATACATTTAAAGTGCCTAGTGCACACTAAGCACTTAGGGGCAGTCTTGGAGGATATTCGGGACATCACTTAAAAAGGAAGTAGAAGCATGACTATTCTATTGAATTGGCCTTTGGTATACAATTCAAATTCTAATCCTCCTTCCTTAGAAGAAGTCCTGGAACCTCTAGATTTTAGAGCTATTAGATCAGTTAGATTAGAGCCAATACACTGGTCTCTGGAAAGAATCTGATCTTGGAAATCAGAGTGACCTGAATTTTAATCCAAGCCTTGCTGCTTATTAGCTCAATGTATCTTACTTAATTCCCCAGAGCTTTAGTTCCCTCTCAGCAGCTTGGAGATAACACTTCCCTTCTAGCATCCCATTGTGAGGGACACATGAGAGAGCCACATGAAGCACTCAGCATGGTGCCTGACACTCTTAGTGCTTCTTCCCCTCTTGAAATAGTTCTTGATCCCAAATAGGTAATTCCCTATCAGTCTTAATATCCAGGGCTGGGAATTCATGAAATATAATAGTATATGATATATGTATATTGTATGTAATATAGAGACATATAGTAAATATATATAATATGAAACTACCTTATACTTGTAAACTGTAAGATTCTGTGCAATTAAAAATATATCGTCATTATTGTTATTTATCAAGGGTGGGGCCAATATGGTGGGATTCTGCCAGGAAAATAGGGTTTAATAATCAGTTTATTGGTAGGCAATTTTAGAACAGAGAGTTGTTAAACATTTGTGGGGACCTCCATTTGCCAGGCATTGGCAGACACTTTACGCAGTCAGAGGTATATCAGAACATCGGGTAGATAGTAGTACTAGACTGTGAACCTTAGAATGATTGCCATGTATTGCCTAGAACTGTAATTTAGAATCTATCTTTCCAATAGATTCTAAGTCCCTTAAATATAGAGACTGTGTCTTATAATATGCACTTTCTCCACAGCTCTAGGAATAATGTATCAGAGCAACTTGAAAGATATTTGGTGAATAGGTGGACATGTGGTTATATTGACTTATTTATTAATTTTATAATTTTTTACTATCTACTATGTTCCAGGCAGAGTTCCAGATATTAATGATACAGCAATTAACAAAATAGACCAAGTCTACTTTGCTTTCATAGAGCTTACACTCTAGCAGGGGAATGCAACATGTAAGGTGTGAAGAGGCACAAATGGAAAGAGAAAATGGAGAAAGTGGTCAGTGCGTGAGCTATCTGGATCCCCCCTATCATGTTGACATGGGGGCCTGGTATGCCCATGTTGTCCTGTCCTCATCGAGGACCATGCTCCCTAAAGGTGAACATCATAAGTACATTCAAGAAATCTTGTTGTCCTGAGCCCAAGAGCCATACTACTGCTCTCTCTCACTTTTAAATTAACATAATTTACTTTTTAGAGCAATTTTAGGTTTGCAGGAAAATTGAGCAGAAATTACAGAGAGTTTCTATATATCCCCTTGCCCCTACCCCCAAATTTCCCTTATTATTAACATCTTGCATTAGTGGGGTGCATTTGCTACCATTGATGAGCCAATATTGATATGTTATTAATAATTAAAGTCCATAGTTTACACCAGGGTTCATTCTTTGAGTTGTGCATTCTATAAGTTTTGATAAATGTATAATGACAAGTATCCACCATTACAGTATTATACAGAACAGTTTCACTGACCTAAAAATCCCTGTGTTTCACTTATTCATCCCTCCCTACCCCTAACCCCTGGCTACCACCCATCCTTTTAACTGTCTCCATAGTTTTGAAGACTTTCTTAGATTGTCATGGAGTTGGAATCATATAGGACCTTTCTCTTTTAGCAATTCTCTTGTGTTTCGGTTTACTTTGGCTGTTACCTTCATCCCAGAGTGATGAAACCCAGAAGCCTCTGTCCTGCCATGGTCATCTGGGCCCATTCATATAATTAAGAGGCAGTGATGTACAAGATAAAAGTCTTCTCTACTTAGCAAGTAGGATAGATCCACTGGTAGCCCAGAGGGGAAAGATTGGATCTTTACAGTTTCCTTGATTCAGTAAAACACATTTAATCACTTAAATGATTTTTGATGATGAGCTGGGGGTGATTTTTATCATTTCAGCCAACTCCCAAAACAGTCTCTGATGTGTCCTGAATAAAAGAACTGAGAAGAAAGCAGGAGTAGGAGCTTTTTGTTTTGGTTTGTTTTGCTTTATTTATCTACTTTTGCACTTAAAATGACACAAATTTGCCAGGCAACTGCAAAGCTTCTACTAGATGAAGGTCCCGTGCTGTTGGCAGAAGGAGTGGCTGGCTGTGAGTCCCTCCCCAACCCCTAAAGCTCCATGGTTACCATGGGAACAGAGGTAGGCTCTGTCCCTGCCCTTCCCCAAAGAACTCAGAGTGAGAGCACCCTTCAGAAGATGGGCAGGGGAAGGGCAAGTGTGGGCGAGATCTTGCATGTGTGTTATTTGTCAGATTTATGACCGCTAGTAGCACTTATCAAAAGTGATGTTTATTGAGTGTGAAATGTTCTCATTTGTTAGATAACACAAGCTGTTTAGTATTAAAGCAACTTTCACACAGCAGAGTCTCCTTTGTCATTAGGCACCTCCTAGGATTAATTACTGAGATCTATGCCCCAACGTTCAGATGCCTCCCAGAAGCATAAACTTATAAATCACGCAAGAGCTGATTGCCAAGAAATTTTCCTCAAAGCCACGATCTCTCTGTGAGGGGGACAAGGACAAGTTAAGTGGATAGTCAGTTGCTCCTAAATGAGTGTTCCCTGAAGACCTGGGTTCCTGGTCTGCAATCCTTAGACTATCCTTGCTTCCCTCATGCTTGACGTTGCTGCAATAACACCTCATATTTATACACAGGTTTTTAGCTTTTCAAAGCATTCCATCCACAAAGGTGATTTCTTTGTCATTTATGATTACATTTCAAGTGCCTGGAAAGCATCTGGCACATGGTAGGTCCTCAGTAATGGTGCTGGATGAATGAGAAGAAGGACAGAGATCTGCCTGCCTCTAAGGGGTGGGTGTGCTGCTTATCTCAGATCAGCAGGTTCTCAGAGACAGAGCTGGCTCCAGAAGCCCAGTCTCTTTTCTGAATCCGATCTGTCCTCCTTCCTTTTGAACCCTTCTTCAAAGCAACCTTGTCCCAGGCCTCTGGTTTCCAAGGTCTCCCAGAGCAGCACTGCTTCCATCCACTTAAACATAACACCTTAAGGGATTATGATAAAAACAGTGAGAGTTCAAATGCAAAGAAGTTTGTTGAAGAATTCTAAAACTACTTAGAACAAAGCTGGAGTCAACATAAAAGGGAAATGTACCTACTAGTTATGAAAGCACTTTGGATCACTGATAATTCTTTGGCATAAGAAAATGAATATAAAATGTTACAAGATGAATTAGGGTGGACATTAGGAAGAACCGTTATGGGCATCTACATTGATGTGCACCAGGGAAATATAAGGCTTGTTGAATCTTTTGTGTTCTATGTTCACCATGTAAGACAGTAAAATTTCCACATCCTAGGTAGTCCCAAAGCATGTGGGTTCACTCAGTATCCCATCTCCAACCCCATCACTTCAATCCAAGATATTGTCACATTTTACCTGCTTCAAAAGTCTTCTAACTGGCTTCCCCATTTCTACATTTGCCCTAAAATACCACCTAGCCACTGCTTAAAACATCTATCTCAATGGCTTCCCATTGCACTTAGGATAAAAACAAAAATCTTTATCATGACACATAAGGCCCTGTAGGAGCTGGCCTCTGGCTACCTTCCCAACTTCATTTCTTACCATACACCTTCTTACTACTTTCAGCCAAACTGGTCTTCCAGTCCTACAGATGTGCCAACTGTTTCCTGACGCTGAGGTCAGGACATTTGCAGAGGTGCTGTTCCCTCTGCCCACAATGTCCTTGCGCTCACTGTTCCCATGGCTGGCTCCTCATACCCCAAACTTCTAATCATCCTGCTAATCTCATCTTAAATGTAATTTCATCAGAGAAGTCTTCACACAATCCCAACCGGGCCCTTCCCCTATTATTCTTTCCTACACACTCCTTCATTCTTTTCATAGCCCCTGCTGTTTGTGTTTTTATTTTAGTGTTTATTGCTCTTCTTACGTTGTATATACCTAAGGACAGGGACCATGTGTATTGGTTATGCCAGTAGCACCTTAGAGTTTAGCATAGTGCCTGACCCCAAAACAGGACTACAAGAAATATTTTAGGAATGGAGGAAGAAATACATTAATGAATACCAGGAAATATAAAGCACAATAATATTCTCAAGACATTGGGAGCTTACAATCCATTTGTGTCTGTCTGTGTACGCATATAACATTTATTGTTCAAAATCTCAGGGATTTTTGTCTATTTTGTTCACTGACATATCCCCAATATCCAAAATGATGCCTGGCACATAGTAGTTAAATATAAATAAATATTTGTTGGATGAATGATGGGTAGAAACATAAGAACTATAAGAACACTTAGCAGGGAGACCTAATCTAATCTGTAAGTCACAGAAGAGATTTGAGAGCAAGAGGTATTGAAACTGAGACCTGGCATTATCTACACAAAGGGGAAGGGGGATGGGGTATAGCAGAGTAGTTCAGACATTGTAAACAACCTAAGTAAAGGCCCAAGGTAAGAGGCAAACGTGAGCTTGACATGCTACAGGTTCTTAAAATGATTCAGTGTACAATATGGTTGTGCCACTACAGATATAGGGGAACATTCATGCAAGCCCTGATCCCAAGGAAGGATTCCTCTGGGTGGAAACTATGTTTCCCCAATGTAAATAAACTGGCATTCTGCTTTACTTAATGGGTCTTTAGTAAGTTTGGTTAGGATAAGTCAGCCCTGCTCACTGGCAGTAAATAAATTATTTTCTCTGCAAAGCCAAGGACTAGATTCAGAGCCATCAGGACCTCACTAAAAATGGCCACCTGTGAGGCCCTGAGAGATGACCTGTCTACCTCTCTTTGCCATCAGGACAAGGTTCTAGGATTCAAGAGGCCTGTGTCCTATGTTTAATGATGTCCAATGTCTCATCTCTGGGTTCCTGGCTCCCTTCCTATTAATACTTTTGCTCTTGGAGGGCAGGGGCAGTATCAGATTCTGCTGGGACTTCCCAACCTCATTGAATGCAAAGTCTTGTATGTCATAGGCATTTGACATTCAGTGATGAGTCACATGTCGCAATGCAAAGATGAGAAAGGCCTAAGGAAAGATGATTGTGCCTTGACCACCTGTCTGTGCTGCTCTTAACCTCTTTTTCTCTATCTCCTGTCTGGCTTGTACCCAAAAGGCTCCTCCAGGCCTCCTCACAGATTCTCTTTCCTTCTATTCCAACACAGGAAGCCCTGAATCTCTATTTAGCAGTAATCTAAGGTTCTTTTTCTTTTGCTCAGTGAATGTTGACTGAGGGCTGACTGTGCGTCGGTCTGTGCGCTAAGTCCTGGGGTTGTAATGAATAACAAATAGACATACTCTTTGCCCTCAGAGAGTTACAATTTAGTAGGAGAGTCAGGTATTAAATTTAAATACATAATATATAACTGAAATTGTGACGTAGGTTGCACTATCAGTTGGAGTGTAGGAAAAGCATAGACACAGAACACAGGTGGCTTACATTTTGTGGAAGTCGAAGTGACACTTGAATTGAGATTAATGCACAGAGGCAGGTAACCATGCAGAGAGTTGGGGTGGGGTGTATGGAGGCGCACTCTCTAAATAAAGATGAGGGAGTGTGCAAAAGGCCCAGAGGCAGGACAGAGCTCAGTGTGGCAGAGGAACGGAAAGAAGGCCTGACCACAGTGGAATGAGTTTGAAAACAGAGGCCTGGCTAGATTAGGCCTTTCAGACCAGGTAAAGGATTCTGAATTTTATCCTTAATTCAGTGGGAAGCCCCTGAAGAGTTTTAAGCAGGGAATGACATAATCTGATTTACATTTTTACAAGATCATTCTAGCCCCTGTGTGGAGAATGAATTCAGAAGATGCTAACAAGGAAGATATTGCAGTAGTCTGGGTGAGAAATAAGAGTGGTTTGCACCTGGGGCTGGAGATGGATAAAAGAAGGGGGAGAGATTTTTTGATGTAGAAATGACAAAATTGGTAATGGCCAGGATTTGGGAATGAAGGAAAAGAAAGGGTGAGAATGGCTTCCAAATTCCTGGTTTGAATCAAAGAAATCTCTTTCACATGACTGCCCCTTTCTATTTGGCTCTTACAGGAACTTTGGGAAGAAGGTAGCCAGGGGTTTTTGTCCCTGGTTAACAGAAGAAAATAAGAAACTGAGAGATTAGGTGATTCACCTGGTGTCTCCTGTTGGATAGCAGAAGCCCTGACTAGCTCCTTCCTTTCTAGACCCTGGGTCTAGCCATCTCCACTGACCCCTGTGAGAAGTGCCTGTACCCTGTCTCAGGACCGTCATGCGGCCGGCCCCATTGCTTCTGGGCTGGCAGCTTCCCTGGCCACCTGTGTGTACAGTTCCATCAAACCTCCATCCTGCCTCTCCCCGCCCACCGGCTGTGGCCTCACTCTTACTTAATGACTATCATCTCCCAGAAAGTTCCTCCCAGAATCCACAATGGGCGGCATTACGAACTCCTCATGTCTGGTGATAACTTTTTATGAGGTTTTTATTCTTTTACAATATATTAAAGCCATATTTTTGCCAGGTTTTTACTTCAGTTTATTTCTTGTCCTTGAATCACTCCTTCCCTTCTCCCCCACCCCCTCAGTTATCTCCCCCACTCCCTCACCTGAGCAGGCTTTGCCCTGGAGATGTTTAATTCTCCTTTAATCCCAGTTCCCTGAGGTACATGAAAGCAGCTTTACGAGCCCATAAATCCAAGAAGATAAAGTGCATTTTTATTAGTTGTGTCGGCATCAAAGGGAAAAAAAATGGAATCTAATGTGAAATAGTCAATAATGAATTTGCTTAATAGCCTTTCTCATCCCCTCAATGGGTCTCACTGAAGGTAGTGGCCTCCCAGGTAGGGCACAGGGACTGGCAGACTTTCTCAGGGGATGAGGCAAAAAAAAAAAAAAACCCTGCCTGGCTGTATTTTTATTTTCATTTCTTCCAGCAGGAAGATATTTCTTCCAAATGGAACTAGGAGACTTAAAGGCAGGGATAGGGAAAGAAGAGGTTTGAGGAGCAGACATGAGGGGAAGGGATGGGCTGGCTGAGGGTTAAAGCCCCCCATTGCCCAGGGGCTGCCGGGATTCTGTCTGCCATGCTCTGAGCC
The DNA here is from genome assembly GCF_037043125.1 of Eumetopias jubatus. NCBI lineage: Eukaryota > Metazoa > Chordata > Mammalia > Carnivora > Otariidae > Eumetopias > Eumetopias jubatus. The sequence continues at coordinate 42,258,584 of NW_028274808.1, forward strand.
CAGGTGGATGCCTAGTCCACTGAGAGATGTTTTGATGACAGAAAGATGGAGGGTGGAGGCAGGGATGCTGGGGCATCACTAACAAAGAGGGTGTGCTACCTCAGGGGCAGGGTGAGCAGCATCCCCGTGAAGCCAGGGAGGATGGACTTCATGGAAGTGAAGGTGCAGGAGCAACTCTCACAGCACCTGTGCTGTCTTCAGAGTCAAGTTCCTAGGCTCAGATCCTGCACTAATTCAACTGCTCTGAAGGCTGGGCCATTGCTGGCCCATCCCCCTCATTAGTTCAGTATTTATCTCATCTTGTCTCTGTGGCCACAGGCCCTGGCTTTGTAGATACTCCCTGACCTCACTCCACCTCTCTTCTTCCTCTTCTACCCCCTTTCTGCCTCTTTATTCCTCTTTTCTCCCTACTTCCCTCTCCCTTTCTTGCAACTCCTCTGTCTGCTTAGAGAAAACCTTCATGCCTAGGCTGTTACCCACAGGAAGGGCCCTGATCCTAACTTGTACAGGTTGGCAGGCTTTCAAGTTATTTCCTGAGAATACTAAAGCTCCTGGCAGTCTTTTTTTTTTTTTTTAAGATTTTATTTACTCATTTGACAGAGAGAGACACAGTGAGAGAGGGAACACAAGCAGGGGGAATGGGAGAGGGAGAAGCAGGCTTCTCGCCAAGCAGGGAGCCGGATGCGGGGCTTGATCCCAGGACCCTGATCTCATGACCTGAGCTGAAGGCAGATGCTTAACGACTGAGCCACCCAGGCGCCCCTCCTGGCAGTCTTTGACAGCGGTTTTTAGGACCTTTTGGGGTTGAAAAGGAGAGCTCTGTTCTCTCCTCTCAAGAAAAAAAGGGGGGGAAAGGGGTGTTTTGGGTGATGGGATGAGAGTTTAGTTTATGACACATGGCCACTAGATGGCAATAGTCAAACATGCAAAAAGGTAAGCAGCCGGGGAATCCAGCAGGCCTCCCTTTCTCCCAGCATTTCTCCCTATAGTAGGAAGGGTTGGGGGTAGGGTATTGAGAACAGAGGCAGGGGACCAACACATAGGTAGGACCTGGGCAGGCATCTGTCTTGGAAAATAGGGTGGGTCTGTAGCAACGTCAAGGCAGTGTCAGAGAGCAAAGGCAATCTGCCCATAAAAGGCTGCCACCCCCCAACCAGGGCTGATCCTCCTGACCAGCCACTGGGGCTCCAATTTCTCCTTGCTGGATGAGGTGGGCATTCCTACACCTGCTTACTGCTGTGTTCAGGTGTGACCCTCAAGATGCTTGGCCTTAAAAGGGGAGAACAAGTGGTTTCCTATTTCTCAAGGTGGCTTTGAGGATGGGTTGTAGTTTCATCTTATTTCAGGATGCCCTGAGATCATTAAGGGAAGGTCACAGTGCTGAGATTTGCATAAGGTTGTGGCTTAAACTGTTTATCACGAAAACTGTTCATCTGCCTGGAGGAACCCGGAGCATGGACCAGCCTGTCATTCAAGGCATCAACAGATACAGGCAGGGGATAATGGTATGTGTTCAAAAATATTTGTTGAATTGAGCTTAATTGAATAGTCTCTGCCCTTCAGGACCTTATAATCTAGAGAGAGAGAGAGAGAAAGACTGTGTGAAGCAATTAAAGAATAATTTAGTGCTGCTAGACTATGGCTTGCTTATGGCTTGCTATCAGTGAACTGGAGTTTAAGAATCTCATGCTCTAGCGACTGAGCTAGCCGGGCACTGAACTGGAGTTTAGAAAAGAAAGATCATGTAGAGAGGCTCATGGAATTTGAACCAGGTCTTGAAAGGTTTAGATAAGAAAAAGTTACAGCATGACTGGAGAAGACAGGAAGAGCCTGGCACAATTAGGACATTTTACTTGCAGGAATGGAGGGTTTATGCTATAGTTAGCAAGGTGAGGTAGACTTAGGTTGGAGGTGGGTACTTAAAAGTCAGGCCAAAGTGTCTGTGCTTGATCCAAAGCCATAGGAAGCTATTGCAAGTTCTTGAGCAGGAGAGTGACCTGCTGGAAGTGTTGGTTAAGAAAACTCTCAACTATAGCTCATGACTGGGAGGTCATTGTGTGCAGGGATGGTGGGTTTTTCTTTTCTGTGTCTCTCAAAGGGTCAGTGTAATGCTTGGCCTTGATAAGTGTTCAATAAATGTTGAACTGAAGGGACATGCCACAGGAGCCCCAAGGACACTGAGGCTCCCTCAGGGGAGGTCAGATTCACTGGTGAGCATGCAGAGCAGATCTAGGGCTGCTGGCAGTTTGGCTGAGCGCCGCCCACACCAAGCACCAGTTTTCCGAGGGCTGCTTTTTTCACTGGCTCAGCAGAGCATGTGAGATGTGATCACAAGCTTGAAATAACACAGACAGTCTCTGCTCTCTGCCACTTCCTATTTTGCTGATCCACTTATTTGACAATGCCTAAGAAACCCCTACACCTTCCTTTTTTCCTGCATTGCCCACTTGTGGGGATTTCTGCAGTCTGAGTGTCGATGCAGGAGGCACACTGCTACAGCCCTCTCACCTGCAGGGAGGTGTCGACCAGGGATAGAGGGACTCATGGAGGCACCTTATCCAAACATTGGTGTAGGTGAAATGTCTAAATGCTTTTGGCTTTCTGCTGTGGACAAAGGCAGAGCTGACTGAACAAATACTCTGTTTCAAGGTGCCTTCACGTCTACCTTCATTCTCATTTCTACTCTGAGGTTGGTATCATTTCATCCACTTATAGTGGAAGAAGCTGAAGAGTGGTAATGGTGGGTGATTTACAACAAATAGCATTATTCTAAATGGGATGGACTCTCACTGTCAAACCTTGTGCCTATCTCATGAGACCCTGCTGCCTGGGTCCAGGCTATGAGGACAAGGAGTGCAGGGAAAGTCCCAGCCTGCCATGGCAGCTCTCAAATGTGGAGGTGGTAAGGCCCACTGGGATGAGGGAGGGCACTCCCAGAGTTCAGGAGCACAGCAAAATCCTGATGTTAGATGGGGCTCCATTCTTCCTCAACAACAAGGCTGGGTCCAGGAGAAGACTGGGCATGCCTGGGAGTTAGGTCAGCAGAGATGGAATCCAACGTCAAGTGAGAGGCGAGGGTCAGCAGCATGTAGCTATCTGGCAAAAGAGGCCAGTTGTCAGTCTACAAACATTTATTGAACACCTGCTTACCCCAGATGAGGAGTAAGACATGATTTCTCATCCTGGTGGGGATAGAGACAAGAAAATCAACAGTTACAGTATAATGTATTGTTTATGGTAATAGGGGTGGATGAAAAGGCTATGGGAATCTGAAAGAAAAATCAGTTGCATCTTTTCTGGGGTGGTGGGAATGAGTGATAAGGACCTTGGGAACACATGACAGAACTCATGTCATTGACTTGGTTAAGGACAAGGCATGAACAGCACAGACCCTTTCCATGTGCTGCCATAGGTGTTGCCTCCTGGAGCCCACTGGTACAGGAGCTGTGTAGAAATGTTTCCTCATGTTTCAAAATTGTCATTGCAGGCAGCACTGGGCTCGTGGGCCTGGGTTCCGTGATGTCTTCTCTTCTTCCTCATCTCTTAGAACTTCATAAATCCCAGGGCAGGAGCCAATAACCTTACCATTGTCTTTCAGACTACTTTCTCCTGGTCCACAATCTCACTGCATGCATTATCAGGACACTGGAGAACTCTATCATGAGAGATAATTCATCTTTGTTTTAAATCATCTTTACATGCCTCAGGGACCAGTTTGAGAGTATGTGTGGTAAGTCTGGCTGGATCCGATGCTCAGAAGCACCAAGTGTTAATGGACTTGCCTTTCTCATATGAGACAATACATTTTTGTGTCCTGGTAGTGGACAGGATGTGTTTTCCAGAGGCAGTGAAAACCCTCAGCGGGTGGTAACATTAGTGTGCTCTGGAAATAATAACTCAATAATAAATATAATAACTACCATTTATTAAATGTCCAAAGTCACATAGCAAGGAAATGGAAATGCAAATGAGAATTTATCTGTGACTGGGGTGGGTTTCATGATGGGCTTGTGATACTCCTTAGGAGAGCCTCCCTGGCTTTGAGTCTATTGAACAGAGGGAAGGATGGGAAGATGGAGGAAGAGTGGGGCAGGGGAGACACAGGCTTGCTGCTAGCTCTAGTATAATAAACAAGTATGTGAAAGCAGCTTGCTGGGCCCAGCCTTTGCTCTCATTCCCAGCAGTAAGCTCCTGGATCTTTTCAGATGACTGTGGATTCCTACGTACACTACTTGGGTTGTTTAACAGATCATATCCTAGCTTATTGTGATATTGTGCTTTATAAGAAAAATCCATTTGATCATTTAGATGACCAATATATATATTTCTCACATATATTTGGTCTGTTCACAGTTCCTGGTTCACAGTTCCCAAAGCCCTTGGAATTTCCTGAATTTTGAGAGTGATAAAGGTGTCTTTTGTTATGTTAATGAGGTGAGTTTTGGAAAGTGCCTGAGGATGGGGGCTGGTTGCCAATAGAGCCAACTCTGATTAGAGGGTTGGAATTTTCAATGCTACCTCCTGATCTCTGGGGAGGGGAGAGGGGCTAGAGGTTCAATTAATTGGCAATGACCAGTGATAGCCAATCACGAATATATAATGAAGTCTCCATGAAAACCCAAGAGGACAGCTTTCTTGTCCTTTATTGAAGAGCTTCCATGCTTGTGGAATCAGAATGCTCCCGGGTGCCAGTGAGTGGGGCCCGAAGCTCCATGAGGACCGAAGCTCCTTTGTTTAGGACCTTGCCATATCTCTTCATCTTGCTGTTGATTCATATCCTTTTTATCATATGCTTTAATAAAATGGTAAAGGTTAGTGTTTCCTTGAGTTCTGTAAGCTGCTCTACCAAATAAATCGAACTTAAGGAGGAGGTCTTTGGAACCCCTGAACTATAGCCAGTCAGTCAGAAACACAGGTAGCAGCCTGAGGCTTGCAATCTGGCTTCTGAACTGGGGGAGTGGGGAGGGCAGTTTTACAAGATTGTACCTTTAACTGTGCAACCTGGTGCTATCTCCAGGTAGATAGTATCAGAATTGAGTTGAATTCTGCTGGTGTTATGAGAATTTCTTGGTGTTGCGTGTGTAGGGACTCCCCCTCCCATATTGGAATTGTGCCCAGGAGCCCTAAAAGACCTGTGCCCCAAATTAATCTCACGTGGTTGGGGGCACAAAACATTCTATAACATGACAACATTGAACGTGATTCAGATTCAAAGCCAACTAGCATTGATTGAGAACCTACTATGTTCCAGGCATTGGGCCAGATAGTTTTGTCTAACATTATCTTGTTTAAGCTTTATGACAACCTAATGTGGGGCGTTATCTCACTTTTTTAATCGAGAGTCCCAGGGGTGTTGCATAAGGTTCCATGATGTATTAATAACAGTGGCAGCTTCTTTCCTCTCAGCTGTTTCTGAGGTCCTTTCAGTTCTAATATTCTGTTACCTGGGCCATTGGGAGAAACATGGGAATTGATTACAGCTGGGAACAGGATGCTAAATGATTCCAAAAGAACAATTTCCTTTTTTCTATTACTAACTGCCTCTCCTTTCAGGTGCTCTTTCACCTGGATAACTAACAGCTAATGTTTCCTTTTTTTCATTTCTTTTTTGTATCCCCAGGAGTAAAAGTCAAGGAAAAATATGAGATTAGAAACAATAGAGAACTTGTATAATGAAGACTAGTGTACAAAGGAGAGCAGGAGAGAAGGGTGAGTAGCTAAGTAGGAGACATTCATATCCAGAAACAGAGGTCCTGGGAACAACCTCAGCCACTACTTGTAGACCAGCTGGATACAGCTCAAGACAGTTGCAGGACCTGTTAGGTGTGGCTGACACCAGCTGTTCACCAGTCACATTTCCCCTTCCTTTTGGCTTAATAGCTAGACTGCATTTCCTAGTCTCTCTGATGTTAGGGTGATCAAACAACTGAGTGTTGGCCAGTGAGATGTGGGTGGAAGTGATATGAGCTACTTCCAGTCTTGGCTGTTAAGAACCTTTCACCTATGACTTACATGCTCTTTCCTCTCTCACAGTAATCCTAGAAACCACATGCTAGAGATGGTGGAGCCACGATGGAAGGAGCTTGGGTCTGAGCATCACTACTGTGAAAGATAAACTTTCATTATGTGAAACACCTGGGACGTGAGGGTTTATCTAGTACAACAACTAGCATAACCTTGGCTAATATACTCAGGTTCCTTATATGGAAAAACAAAGGGTGTTAGCCAGAACCATTTCTGAGGTCTTTCAGCTACTGGTTCTATGGTGCCATGAAAGAGGAGTGCAAATCCCAGCAGTATAGCATTGAACATGATTTATAGTACCTTGTGAGCTTCTCTATGGTCTCTGTCTTTGGAGAGCTTCCATTTGAGACCAGCTGTGGTAAATAGCTTTTCCTTTTTGGCACCGTACTTTGCTCCAAATGACCTAAGTGAGGACCCTTCTCATCTCTGTGAATTGTATATAATGACAAGGGCCTCTTCTTTTGTTCCAGAATAGTGCTGAAGATGAAATAAATAATGGCTTGCAAAGATTGTGTTTGTACACACTAAATGCTATATAAGGGATTATTATTAATTATAGATCAGGTTGTAGTTGAGATTCAACAAGTCAGCAAAAGATTCAGGAACTCACAAGTAATCATTTTAAGTATGACATTTACTTTCACTGACCCCAGCCAGGTTGCCTAATAGTAGTCCAAATGGTAATATAATCCATTTTATGTAAATCAAATAGGTGACAGTTGAAACTCTTATACACAAATTAGAGAATGATTATTTTAATCAGAGAATTGAACTATCAATTTCCTGATCTTAATACTGAAAGAAAGGAAATTTTCAAGTGAAAAGTTATCAATTAAAGATCAATTCAAAGTAATGATAAAGTAATACTGGGATTGGGGGAGAGTGAGTCAGACTAAGTAAAATCCAACTTAAATAAGATTTTTTAAAAAACTAGTACACAAAATGAAATAGTTTTCTTAAAATGGTTTTGCAAGAGACAGTTCTATCAACACAGTTTCTGCATCTTCCATGTGTTGGAATTACAGTAGTGAACCAGAAATACAAAGTTCCTGCTTTATGGGGAGCTAGACAGTGTACATTTAGAAAGTTCAATATTAGGTACAAACAGCCAACCATAATTGTATCCTGCCATGTTTTTTACTAGTTTTATAGGTATTAACTCATTTAAGCCTTGTCAGAGCTTTATAGGATAAGCGCTGTTACTCTGATCTCCATTTTATAGGTGGGAAAATTGATACACAGAGAGGTTAATTGTCAAAGCTGGGGAGCCTATTCTTACCTCCTAATCTATGCTATATCTTATTAGTGTTAAGAGCTATAAAGAACATGAATCAGGAAATAAATATGTTAGAGAAGATGTGGCTAATTAGGATGGTTAAGAAGACAAAACATTTAAGAGAAACCTCAGTAGAGGGAGGAAACCAGTCTGAAGATATCAAGGGAAAGATTGTATTCTAGGCAGAGGGAACAGCAAGTGCCAAGGCCCTGAGATGGGAAAAGTATAGTGGGTTTGAATAATACCAAGATGATTGGTTCCTGAGTGGATAAGCAAGGGGAAAAGTGACAGAAGACAGAGTTGGAAAGATAGCCAGGGCTAAATACTATAGGGCCTTGGCATCCACGATAAGGGCTTTGGCATTTGTCTGAAGAATTATGATAAACCACTGTAGGATTGTGAGCAAGGGCAATAATGGGATCTAATTTACATTAAGAAACAATGAACTATTCTGGATGTTCAATGTGTGGCAGGAGTTCCAGATGACAAGAATAGAAATGGGGAGGGGCGCCTGGGTGGCTCAGTTGGTTAAGCGACTGCCTTTGGCTCAGGTCATGATCCTGGGGTCCTGGGATTGAGTCCCACATTGGGCTCCCCCTACTCTGTGGGGAGCCTGCTTCTCCCTCTGCCTCTGCCTGCCACTCCCCCTGCTTGTGCTCTCTCTCTTTCTCTGTCAAATAAATAAATAAATATCTTAAAAAAAAAAAAGAATAGAAATGGGGATGTGGTATAGAATGGAAACTACTACAATAGTCCAGCAAGAGATAATCTGGAACTAGATCAGAGTGATAAGGATGTAAGTGCTCGAGTTTGGAAGCTTTGGATGTGGGGTGCAAGAGAAAGAGAGGAATATAGATGATATCAAGTTTTTTTCGGCCTGAGCAACTGGGTATGACGTGGTGGTGGTGACATTTGCTGAAATAAGGAAGAGTAGAGATGAGCAGGTCTATCAGTAGTGGCTGGATGTAATTAAGAGTACCATTTTGGACATGCATGTGGAGATACTGAGTAAGAAATTACATACTCAAGCTTGAAGATTAGGGGAAAAGTGGGGGTGGGAGAAACTAGTTTTAGAATCCCAGCCACAGATACAGAGAAAATGGTACAAAATAGATTTATTCTAGGATTTCAACATTTAAATCTCAAGAAGAGGAGGAGCCAGTGAAGCAGACTGACAGAGGGTCCAGTGAAGCAGTAGGAAAACAGAGAATGGGTTTCCTGATGCCAAGACATGAAAGTGTTTTAAGTAGGATGGCATAATCAGTGGTTCAATAAGGAGACCAATAATTGATCACTAGATTTGGCAACACAGAAGTGGTTTTGACAAGTGTGTTTTTTCTATGGAATGATGGGGACTCAAGCCTGTTTAGAAAGTCAGAATTTGGGGCACCTGGTTGGCTCAGTCTGTTAAGTGTCTGCTTTTGGCTCAGGTCATGATCCCAGGGTCCTGGGCTCCCTGCTTAGCGAGGAGCATGCTTCTCCCTCTCCCTCTGCCCCTCCCCACTGCTTATGCTCTCTCTCTCAAATAAATAAATAAAATCTTTAAAAAAAAAATCAGAATTTGCTGAGTAAGGCTGACATGACAATCAACTACCAACACTCAAGGACTTGTCAAACAGTAATGTTTTGTTGTTCATGTTACCTGTTGATCGCTGTGGGTCAGCTAAAGTTCTACTCCTTATAACTTCTCATTTTCAAACCCAGGCTGAAAGAATAGCTCCAATCTTAGGCTTACAGTTATTGTAGCTTAGGCGAAGAGCAAGATCGCTGGTGGCAACTTGACATGCCTTTTAAAACTTCTACTCAAACATAGCTCATATCATTTCTACTATGATTCTGTTGGGTAAGCCAGCCATATGGCCGAGCCTGCTGATGGTTGTGGAAGGTATACTCCACCTAAAGGAGGCACTGCAGGTCACATGGAAACCACAATCCTTACAGAAAGGTGGAGCCAATAGTTGGGAATAATAGCAGTCTTCTACAAAAAGAGTTCAAGAGAAATTGGAAGGTAAATTAGTGAGGATAAGAATTACAAAAATACATATAATCAGGAACTTTATTATAAAGGGAGTAAGTAAACAGGGTAGTAGCTGTGAGAACTGCTGCTGCTTCTTTAAGATGTGTGTTATTTCAGCATGTTTGTGTGTGATATACTATCCTTAGAGAGATGAAAGTGAAGGAGAGTGATAGAATAACTATAAGGATAAAATCTTGTAGGTGGAAGAAAACAGGTCCTCTGGACAGTGGAAAGGTTGACCTCTAGGAAGAATTTTTCCTCTGGCAGAAGAAAATGCAGAGCCCATTGGCACAGAGACTGGGAACTGTGGCTGCAGGAAGAGAAGGAATTTCTCTGATTGCTTCTGTGTTCTCGATGAAATAGACCAACATCCAAGAGTGAAGAAGTAGGAAGGGGTACTGAAGATCTGAGAATTGAAAAGCTGTGAAATAATTACCATGTGGTTGAAATGAATAGAAAAATGAAGTAGGAACATTGTTCTACTTGGGGTCTGTGGTCATGGATTTAAGATGAGAACAGTCAAGGTGTTTGCATGTTTTTCATCATTTCCATTCAGCTGGATGCAGTTATGAGGTAGATGGAGAGTTGGGTTTAACCAAAGGTTAGAGGCATCCAGGATGGCTTCCATGATGGAGAGGAAAAGGAACTGATGGCTTATCCAATGGATTGATTTTAATAAAGGAAGATGGAGTGAAAACATGAAAAGTAGGATAAATAGTAAGCATAGGTTTTATGATCTGGAAATTCTGGAGGGTCAAATATTGTTGAAGTAGGTTACTAGAGAGAGTAAACTGGAATATTGATGATGATGGTCAGTTGAATGTTTGATATCAAGATACTAGAGATGATGCAGTTGGTAATGACAGTCTGGGCTATGGGCATGGAAGTTCTTGGCTGAGATGGGCTGAGAGGATTTCTGAGCTGATTATTGGCAGTGATGTCAGGCACTGAGAAACTAGGGTGCTAAATGGTTCAAGTATGTGAATGTAGAAGTCACCGGGAGGGAAAATATAGAAAGGATGGAGGCAAAAGCATTTATAAATAAGTGCAACAAAGAGATGGTGAGTATTATCAGATGGCAAAAGCTTCTGAATCCTAAAGATCTGATGTGATCCTAAAGATCTTGCCTTTTCTTCTTTTGAGCTGTTTTGGGGAAAGATGTGTCCTTGATGACTAACTGGAGGTGTTTTTACATGGACTACTTGGTAGCTTGGCATATGGAGGATGCAGGAAACACTCCAGGGTCTTACATGGAAATGTGTCCTTACCCTTGCTTCCATCCTGCCTCCTGGCTGCCAAAGCATGGGAGACTCTGATAGATGCAGGATGCTGTGAGAACACATGATGCCTTCTCACAGCAAGTCACCAGGAGAAGAGTCCAACACAAGTCCCAGATGTGAGGAAATGCAGTGACAGGAGTGGTAAACCATTCCACAACAGTGGCAGGGAGAGGGGGCCCAGGGTATGGGTGGCAGGTGGAAGGAGAACACAAGTAGAGGAGGGACATTGTCTTGTCACCCCAGGACATGTTCTGTAACAGTTTCCCATCCATCATGTTGGGTTTCTCAGAGGGCTTCCCTTCCCACCTCCGTGACCCTCACCTCCACCCCCAGCTTGGTAAGACCATCTTGATTTCATGGTGAAGATGTTTAGAGTCTGACTACTCACACATCTTATTGTGGGGCATCTGTAGAGAGCTGGACTAGGGTCGCTTTTTGATGGCATTGCTTTTAGTTCATTTTATCATAGAGCTTTGAGACAGAATTGATATCCCATAATTGGACATTTGGCTCAGCAAAATGACAACTGTTTAAATAACAGGTTCTCCAAAATATAGTCTTTTTCTAAAGCTTATTGTAATGTTTAGTTTTCCGAGCTTTGTTTTTTAAAGATGTTACTTTTTGAGTTTTTTTTTTCTTTTCTGCTTAGACCATCAGAAGGTGGCAGCTGACCTGCCTGCTCCACTATTTTTTCCCCCATTTCACAAGGGAAATGTTTGTCATAAGCTTTGTGTAACATTATGTTTGGATGATATCAGGTAAGTGGCTGAGTATTGGAACTCTGTAGAGTCATATGGATCTGAATTTGAACCTCAGATGTGCCATTTACCTGCCATCCCTTAACACTCCCTATACCTCAGTTTCTTTATCTGTGTAGTGGGGATATTAGTGGGCCTTCACTCACAGGACTATTGGAATCATGAGATAAAGCATGCACAGTTTTGAGCATGGTAGCTGACATGTAGTGAACATTCAACAAGTCAATGATAATAAAATTACTATAATCAACAATATCATTATTATTGTTATCAAAATCAAAGGTACAATTTTGAATCCCTTCTGGCACATAATTTTAACCTCTGTTCTCCAAAAGGGCATTGAAAAGTCTATACTCCTATGTGATAGTCACAGAAATTTAAAAACCGGGGCTCTGTTCTGGTATGCTTCCAGGAAAAACTGGGTATGGAATCCCCTCTTAAACCTTTTATTTTTTTAAGATTTACTTATTTATTTGGGAAAGAGAGTGCAAATATCAGCCAGGGAAGGGGCAGAGGGAGAGAGAAAGAATCCCAAGCAGACTCCCTGCTGAGCGCAGAGCCTGTCTCCATCTCAAGACCCTGAGATCATGACCTGAGCCAAAACCAAAAGTAGGACATTTAACTGACTGAACCACCCAGGTACCCCTGCCCTAAGCCTTTTAGGAGGATTGGCATATTGTTCAGGACTCTTACAGTTTCAAGTGACAGAAACCAAGTTCATACTAGCTTAAGAAAAAAAATATATATATAATCAATTTTCAAATAAGCAAGTATAGGGATAATAAAAGACAAAGACAGAAATAGCTCTCTCTCTCTCTTTTCCTCTTTCTCAAACTTTATTTCTCTCTCCTTTCATCTTTCAAGTCAGTCCCCATCTGTGTCAGGGACCTCACATTTTTAATTAAGGGCATGCCAATGGACAATATACTTGCACTTGGAATTACCAGGAGAAAAAAAGAGCAATTCTTCACCTTTAACTAATGAAAATTCCAGGGAAGAATTCTGATTGGCCCAGACTGAGTCACAGTCCAAGGCTGATGGTGGGAAGCCCTGATTGGCAGCTGTCCCTAACTCAAATGGGTCAGGTGGGAGAGGGGCAGTTCTCTAAATACAGTGTGGAATACTGCTAACAGGAGAAGGTAAGAAGGTAAGCGGATTGGTACTTGGTCCAAACAGTTAATGTTCACGCAATTGGAAACCCTAGAAATTCAGATTTTAAATGATTCTCAGAACCTTGTCTAGCTCTGGTCTGATCTATAAACCACTGTGGCTAAGAGTGTGAGTATGAAGTCTGACTGCTTGGGTTTGAAATCTATCTCTGATACATCTTAGATGTGTGACCTTCAGCAAGTTACTTAATCCCTTTTATGACTTAGTTTACTTATTTATGAAATGGAGATGACAGTCCTACCTATCTCACAGAGTGCTTTTGAGGATTAAATGACATAATTAATGTGTAACATTTAGCACAATGTTTGGTGCATATTAAGTGCACAAGATATGTTATTTTTTAAGATTTTATTTATTTTTATTTTTATATTTTTTATATTTATATATTTTTTATATTTTTTATATATTTTTTATATTTTTATATATTTTTTATTTATATTTATTTATATTTATTTATTTTTAAGATTTATTTATGAGAAAGAGACAGAGAAAGAGCTCAGGGGGAGGAGAAGAGGAGAGGGACAAACAGACTCTGCACTGAGTGCTGAGCCTGATGCAGGGCTTGATCCCAGAACTCTGAGATCATGACCTGAGCCAAAACCAAGTAGGATACTTAACCGACTGAGCCACCTAGGTGCCCCAAGATATGTTATTATTAATACACCGTCACATCACCACCATTACTATTTTCATTAAACTGGCCCAAAGTCCAGGCACTGACTATTGCTTCTTTAAACTGAGAGCTTCCTTAATGAGATCCACGGCACTCTTTGTTATTCAAATTGGCATCTGCTAGAGGCCAAGTAAGTGCCCATAGCCCAAGACTCTCCCTTTATCCAGTGTCCCAGATGGTCTCATCTTACCCAGAGACCAGGAGCTAATCTCTCTTGTGCATTGGCTGATTTGTTTTTTGGGAAAGAAGCAGGGGACAATAAGATATGATACAAGGCATCTCAAAACACCCCCCCACACACACACACAAAACACACACACACCAAAATTAAGAGCTTATCTGAGAACAAACAACTAAGGTTGAATAACTTGCCCAATGTTATCCAATCCATTGGTTGAGGCAAGATTCAAACCTAGGTTAGCCAAGTCCAAAATCAGTGTTCTTTCTATGTTCCTCTCAGTCTTGGATCTCCCAATCCCATGCCTGACTTTCAAAGCCTTTTGTAACTGAGATCCATCTTACTTAGAAATTCTCATTTTCTAATTCCTCCTAAGTTCTCATTTGAAATATTTGCCTTTTCTTGAGCTTCTTCTCTTTACTGTAATGCTTTTTTTCTTACTTCTCCTCACCTGTCTAAATCCTTTAAGGCCCAAGACAACTTTTTCTTTTCCACAAACTCTTCTCAGGAGACTCCTGCCCTCATTGATCTACTCACTGATCTTTGGCCACCTATGGCCTCAGTCATTAGAACCAACTGACCAACACTTCCCTGTCCTTCTGATATGTCCAATGTGTCATCTCCACCCCCAGCTGTTGAGCCTATCTCTGTGTGTCCCTCCCCCTACAGGGCTTCACACAAGGTTGGGAACCTTATAGATTAAATTCAGAATGGAGGGATCCCAGGACAAGTGTAACAGTGAAGCTGAGTTTGCTGGAATCTCAGTGCTTATGGTCTTCAATTTACATGCCAGCAAGGGATTGGTTAAGATGAGCCTTAGGCTCTCAGACGGGTCTGAGAGCCTCAATTTTGAATTCCTTATTAAACTCAATCAATGATTATAAAAAATCTTATTGTCACTGATAAAAAATCCGATGTTGCTGTGCTGTCCAGACCACTGTGAGATCGGAGATCTGCTTTCAACCTGTTTTACACATGGCCCTTTCCTAGGACTCACAAAGGAGTTCTTAGGACCAAAAGGTCAGGGACCACACTAGCCACTGTGATAATCCCTGAGAAATGCAAGGACTTCTAGGTCTCAAAGGATATTCACAATAGCTCTCTTTATTTTCCCCACAGCACAGCATCATTGGAGGTATTGTAGTAGTAATGTCATCTTATTCATGCAAAGTTAAGGAGCCCTGAGATCACAGGAAGTTATTGGAAAAACCAATACTAGAAATCTGGATTGATGCCATTGTCATAAGAAAAAAGTAGACTTTGAGGTAAAGTATTTCCCAGTTTCCACCTAGTCTACCAGGGCATCTCTCCAGCCTGAGATTAATTCTCTGCTTCTGAGCCCTGAATAGCTTTCTGTCTGGCTGATAGCTAGTTGAAGGAGCCTCCTGGAAAGGCAGAGTACCTGGTGACAGTAACTCTCTACCCACCCAGGGTCCCCCAGTCACACACTCCTTAAAACACCCAGATATGCCCAAATGTGCAGGTTCCTCAGAACTGGTAAACTTTAAGTATGGTATTGTTACTGAAGCTGAATAGAGGAACAATTAGATTTTTTCTACATTTTCCTTGAGAAAGGAAGAAAGAAAAGAAAGAGGGTGGATAGAAAAAGAAGGCAATTCCTTACTATCAGTAAGGTCTTACTGAACATGAGTATTTTCTGTTTCCATGACCCTTATGGTCACCTGGCAACCTGACCAAACTCCTGCTCTCTCTCTCTGGACCACTTGTCCCCAAAACATCTGCCTCACTGTGTCCAACTTCCCTCCTTTGAACATCCCTGTTGTGTCCTACCTCAGGCTGTAACTTTAAGTGTTCTCCATGACTTCCTTCTTCATTTCTCTTAAAACTAGCCTAACTTCTCCTAAACAGCTTCCCCAATCTTTGGAGTTCTGCCTTCTTCCTTTGCTTTGCAAGTACCCTCCTGCCTGAAGTCTTTTAAATGGTTTTCCTGTCCCCAGAGTCCTAGACTGGCCTTTCTATCATCCCACCACCCACTGTTGTGTGTTATCTTCCTCCGAGTCTTCTAGGAATGCTACTTGGGTTGGGTAACAATTTCTTGTCCTAATTATGCCTTTAGATCTCTACACATTGTCTTTCCTCTTCTCCAAAAAGAGTTGAAGAGAGAGAGAATGTGGCTGCATGCACTGTGAGGCAGAGGAGTAGAAGAGAAAGAGTTTTGAAGTAGAATGAAAGATATCTGAGTTCCAGTCCCAATTCCTCTATAAAGAAACCATTCATTCATTCACACATTCATTTATTCATCAAACTTTTGCACGTGTACTCTAGGTTACAGAGATGAATAAAGGACAGTTGAGCGGTTTAGCACAGAGATTGCTTATTGTCTTAGGGAAGCAGACACATGAACAAGCAAACAAGGCAGTACAGTAGTGTGACTGAGACAGATGGAAGATGGATGGAGCGATATAAGAGGCCCTTTCTAGCCTGGGGGCTAGAGGAAACTTCCTGAGGAGGGACCACTGACCTGAATCACAGAAGTTATCTGGGAGAATAAGAAGAAGGCCACACCAGGTATGGGAGGCCAGCAAAGCAAAGGCAAGCAGCTAGAAAGTGTGAAGCATGAGCATGCTGGGTGAGGATGGCTGTGCTTGGTGGAGATGGGCATGTGTGTGGATATATTGCTGCTAAGCCTGAGCAGGAAGTGCCCAGAGATGACTTTGGGACAGATCATGGAGTACTTCATAGGCCACATTAAGATTGGGGTTTATCTCCAAATCAAAACCTCAATGAGATACCACCTCACACCAGTCAGAATGGTGAAAATAAACAAGTCAGGAAATGACAGATGTTGGCGGGGATGGGAAGAAAGGGGAACCCTCCTACACTGTTGGTGGGATTGCAAGCTGGTGCAACCACTCTGGAAAACAGTATGGAGGTTCTTCAAAAAGTTGAAAATAGAGCTACCCTATGATCCAGCAATTGCACTACTGGGTATTTACCCCAAAGATACAAATGTAGGGATCCGAAGGGGTACGTGCACCCTGATGTTTATAGCAGCAATGTCCACAATAGCCAAACTATGGAAAGAGCCAAGATGTCCATCAACAGATGAATGGATAAAGATGTGAGATGTACACACACACACACACACACACACACACACACACACACACACTGGAATAATATGCAGCCATCAAAAGGAACGAAATCTTGCCATTTGCAATGATGTGGATGGAACTGGAGGGTATTATGCTGAGCGAAATAAGTCAATCAGAGAAAGACATGTATCATATGACCTCACTGATATGAGGAATTCTTAATCTTAGGAAACAAACTGAGGGTTGCTGGAGTGGTGGGGGGTGGGAGGGATGGGGTGGCTGGATGATAGACATTGGGGAGGGTATGTGCTATGGTGAGCGCTGTGAAGTGTGCAAGACTGTTGAATCACAGATCTGTACCTCTGAAGCAAATAATACATTATATGTTTAAAAAAAAAGAAGAAGAAGAAGATACCAGGAGGGGAAGAATGAAGGGAGCGGGAAATCGGAGGGGGAGACGAACCATGAGAGACTATGGACTCTGAAAAACAAACTGAGGGTTCTAGAGGAGAGGGGGCTGGGAGGATGGGTTAGCCTGGTGATGGGTATTAAAGAGGGCACGTTCTGCGTGGAGCACTGGGTGTTATGCACAAACAATGAATCATGGAACACTACATCAAAAACTAATGATGTAATGTATGGTGATTAACATAACATAATAAAAAAAAAGATTGGGATTTATCTTATAAATGATGATGAACCATTACAAATTTTTAAACATAGCAGGTGCACATTCTGATTTGTATTTTCTTTAGCATCAATTTGAGGGATGGATTTGGGGGGAAGCCAGGAGATGAATTGGGAGACTGTAGTAGTGGTAGTTCCTGGGTAGAGAGGATGGAGAGAAGGGGACTCATTGGAGGAGTGTGTAGGAAGTCAAAGAAGATGCACTTGTTGGTTGGTTCCATGGAAGGGAAGAAGAAGATCCAGGCTGAGACAGAGACCCTGGTGGGACCCAGGGATATGCAAAAGGGGGTGGGGAGGGAAGGATGGGCAGAGTCCATGGTAATTTGTTTGGGAAGGTTGAGTCAGGGATCTGGGGACTCCAGGCAGTGAGGTCTAATAGGCAGTTGTGTGTACAAGAATCTGATGGAGGTGTAAGTGGAAAACTGCCTGGAGGTTGAGATTTGGAACTCCTCAGTTTAGAGTAGTGGTTCATATGCTGATAATGCCTAAGCTCCCCCGGGGAGCCAAGGGCACCAGCAGGAGGGAGAGAAGCCCCAAGAATGAACAGCCACACAGTACCAGGAGAAGGAGAGCCAGGGCTGTGGTCTGGACAAGCCAAGGACAGGAATATATCAGATGGAACTGAAAGTATCAAGTGATAAAAGGAATAAACATGCCTATTTGTGGTGGTCAGAGTGTCGCTATGGAGAGCTATCTTCGGGAAGAGTTGGGGCAGAAGTTTTGTTTTGATGAATTAAAGAGTGAGTAGGAGGTATGGAAATGCGGGCTCTAAGTATGGACTATCTTTACAAACTTTTGGTTGAGAGAGGAAGGAGGGAGTTTGGCCAGTAGCTAGGGCATCAAGGAATCTATGAAGTTTCCATGAGATGTTTATCCTGAGACAAGACACTGAACCTGATTTTAAGATTCAAATGCAATCTCTTAGTATAAAGAATGTTTCAGTAGTCACTGCTGAAGAGATCACCTAATATCTTACTTAATTCTATTTTTACAAGACTCCACTGATAAATTCTGTTTAGAACTCAGTGCTAGGAAACATTTATTTCTTCTGCATAAGTATACTCTCTTTCTTTCATCTAACAATAAAGTTTGCAACACATTGTGTTCCCCTTTTTACTCTCCCTGCTAGGGAGCCCAGCAGCAAATTAAAGCTTGTTATAGTGAAGAGCTTATTCCTGCTTCTCAGCATAATCTTTCCTCCTTTGCCTATACAGCTTTGGATTTCTTTTATACTTTATCTTATATTCATATGTATATGAGTAGTTAAATGTTTTTTAAATGTTCAATATAAGTTTATTGAACAAATAAAACCTGAAAGTGGTGATATTTTTCATAAATTGAAGTACTTAAATTGTCATTTACATGTTTTCAGCACATAGTTTTTGGCCAAATGTTGAAATGTTTCTATAGTTAAACTTCAAATGCTAGTCATTATCTAAATATGGTTTTATTTTTATTTTTAATACGGCTTATTTTAAGCCACCAAAAATACTTTCTGAATATAAGGAGGGTATAAATTACAAAAAAAAAAGGGGGGGAAGGCTTAACCTTTGTGGGTCTCAGGCTCCCCATCTTTAAAATGGTGATAATACTTCCTGCTAGCCTGACTCAGGAGATAATGAATATAAAAGCAATTTGAAAGGGGTAAAAGATCCTACAAAATCAAAGTAATATAAATAATACTATGATTTTTTTAATTCTTTATAATGTATAGCACAAGTTGGCTGATTTATTGAAAATGTGGGGGTGTGGTCTTAATGACCTCTGACCTTTCTGACTCTTAGGGTTCACAAATCTGACTTTCGTTCAGACAATAATTGTAGTTTGCTCTATTGTCAATTTACTATCTATATTATATAGTTTCCCAGGGGCTTGAGGTGTGGTGTGGTGGTGTGTTAGAGTTCTCCAGAGAAACAGAACCAATGATGTATAGAGATATATAGAAAGATTTATTAGAGGGATCGGCTCATGCAAACACAGAGGCTGAGAAGTCCCAGTCTTCCATCTGTAAACTGGAGGCCTAGGGAAGCTGGTTGTATAGTTTCAGCCTAAGCCTGGAGGCTTGAGAACCAGTAGTGTCCCCAGAGGGCAGGAGAAGATAGACATTCCAGTTCAGGGAGAGAGGAAATTCATCCTTCTTTCACTTTTTGTTTCATTTGGGCCATCCATGGATTGGACAATGCCCTCCTGCACTGGTGAGGATGATCTTTACTTAGTCTACTGGTTCAAATGCTAATTGCTTCTGGAAGTGCCCTCACAGACACATCTAGATATAATGTTTTACCAGCTATCTGGGCAGCCCTTAGACCGGTCAAGTTGACACATGAAATTAACCATTACAGCTGGTGAGCAGGTGGTTAAGAGGTTACCTGCTGTCCTTGTTACACCCTGGTGACAGGCCTGTCTCATGGAGATTTTCCCAGCAGGTTTTGTGTTTTCCTTCTGACCCTGGAAATTGAACAGGTGGGTGATGCATGCAGGAGAAACAGTGCTGAGGCTGATGAAGAGCAGTGGTCCACCTGCAGATCCAGAAGAAGCTGTCCTGCCTTGTTGTGAGGTCTGCACAGTTATCAAGAGAGAAGGGATGATGGATGGGAGTTGGGCTCCCTCCCCAAATGACCCTCTGGCTGGACCATCACTCACAGCCCCTGATGGACTGCCTCTTCTGCTCGGGCATGGCTTTAGGGTATGTTATGGATAAGCTGCCATAAAAACTATTTTTTCTAATTATATTTTTGAGCTTGGGACATGCCTGTCCATGGGAGGTGGGAGGTGCCTGATTCTAGGGGAGGAGGTAGAGAAATAAAGTTAGAGGAGAGTGTAGGAGGGTTTTTCTCTGTAGATGATTCTATTTAAACAACTAAGAAAGATCTCCATCTCAGGAATGGCTGTGGGTGATGCTGTGAGTGGCCTTTGATGACCCTTCCATATTCGCTCGCTTATTCATTGGTCAGATACTCTCTGGATGACTGCAGTGTGCAAGGCACTGTGTACCAGATGCTCTCTAGACAGAGTTTGTCACACTTTATTGTGCATACCTCAGGGATCTTGATAAAACTAGAATCCAGTTCAGTGGGTCCAGGAAGAGGCCTGAGATTCAGCATTCCCAACAAGCTCCCATGTCTGCCATGCTGCTGATTCACTCATTTTGAGTAGCAAGGGCATAGGATTCATAGCCAGATAATATATGGCTCTTGCCCTGGAGGAGCTTTCAGTCCAATGAGGGAAACAGATGTGTAGACAACTTATTACAATGAAAGTAAGAACAGCAGTTGCAGTAGAAAGACAAGAACAATATAGGAGGAGGAGAAGGGGGCCATTAATTCTGACTTGGAGGATCAAGGAAAGCTTTGTGACCCAGATGTCATTTATTTTTTTAAATTTTTTTATTATGTTAATCACCATACATTACATCATTAGTTTTTCTTTTTTTAAGATTTTATTTATTTATTTGTCAGAGAGAGAGTTAGCACAAGCAAGGGGAGCAGCAGAGGGAGAAGCAGGCTCCCCACTGAGGAAGGAGCCCGATGTGGGACTCGATCCCAGGACACTGGGATCATGGCCTGAGCCGAAGGCAGACACTTAACCAACTGAGCCACCCAGGCGTCCCGTACATCATTACTTTTTGATATAGTGTTCCATGATTCATTGTTTGCATATAACACATAGTGCTCCATTCACTATGTGCCCTCTTTAATACCAATCACCAGACTAACCCATCCCTCCACCCCCCTCCCCTCTAGAACCCTCAGTTTGTTTCTCAGAGTCCATAGTCTCTCATGATTTGTCTCCCCCTCCGATTTCCCCCCTTCATTTTTCCCTTCCTACTATCTTCTTCTTCTTCTTCTTTTTTTTTTTTAACATATAATGTATTATTTGTTTCAGAGGTACAGGTCTGCGATTCAACAGTCTCACACAATTCACAGTGCTCGCCATAGCACACGCCATCCCCAATGTCCATCACCCAGCCACCCCATCCCTTTCACCCCCCACCACTCCAGCAACCCTCAGTTTGTTTCCTGAGATTAAGAATTCCTCATATCGGTGAGATCATATTATACAAGTCTTTCTCTGATTGACTTATTTCACTCAGGATATTACCCTCCAGTTCCATCCATGTCATTACAAATGGCAAGATTTCATTCCTTTTGATGGTTGCATAATATTCCATTGTATATATATATCACTTCTTCTTTATCCATGCATCTGTCGATGGACATCTTGGCTCTTTACATAGTTTGGCTATTGTGGACATTGCTGCTATAAACATCGGGGTGCACATATCCCTTTGGATCCCTACATTTGTATCTTTGGGGTAAATACCCAGTAGTGCAATTGCTGGGTCGTAGGGCAGCTCTATTTTCAACTGTTTGAGGAACCTCCGTACTGTTTTCCAGAGTGGCTGCACCAGCTAGCATTCCAACCAACAGTGCAGGAGGGTTCCCCTTTCTCTGCATCCCCAGCAACATCTGCCGTTTCCTGACTTGTTAATTTTAGCCATTCTGACTAGTGTGAGGTGGTATCTCATTGAGATTTTGATTTGGATTTCCCTGATGCCGAGCGATGTTGAGCACTTTTTCATGTGTCTGTTGGCCATTTGGATGTCTTCTTTGCAGAAATGTCTGTTCATGTCTTTTGCCCATTTCTTGATTGGATCATTTGATCTTTGGGTGTTGAGTTCGTAAGTTCTTTATAGATTTTGGACACTAGCCCTTTATCTGATATATCATTTACAAATATCTCCTCCCATTCTGTCAGTTGTCTTTTGGCTGTGTTGACTGTTTCTTTTGCTGTTCAAAAGCCTCTTATCTTGATGAAGTCCCAATAGTTCATTTTTGCCCTTGCTTCCCTTGCCTTTGGTAATGTTTCTAGGAAGAAGTTGCTGTGGCTGAGGTTGAAGAGGTTGCTGCCTGTGTTCTCCGTTAGGATGTTGATGGATTCCTGTCTCACATTGAGGTCTTTCAACCATTTTGAGTCTATTTTTGTGTGTGGTGTAAGGAAATAGTCCAGTTTCATTCTTCTTCATGTGCCTGTCCAATTTTCCCAACACCATTTGTTGAAGAGACTGTCTTTTTTCCATTGGACATTCTTTCCTGCTTTGTCGAAAATTAGTTGACCATAGAGTTGAGGGTCCATTTCTGGGCTCTCTACTCTGTTCCATTGATCTATGTGTCTGTTTTTGTGCCAATACCATACTGTCTTGATGATGACAGCTTTGTAATAGAGCTTGAAGTCCGGAATTATGAGGCCACCGGCTTTGCTTTTCTCTTTCAACATTCCTCTGGCTATTCGGGGTCTTTTCTGGTTCCATACAAATTTTAGGATTATTTGTTCCATTTCTTTGAGAAAAGTAGATGGTATATTGATAGGGATTGCATTAAATGTGTAGATTGTTCTAGGTAGCATTGACATCTTCACAATGTTTGTTCTTCCAATCCATGAGCATGGAACGTTTTTCCATTTCTTTGTGTCTTCCTCAATTACTTTCATGAGTATTTTATAGTTTTCTGAGTACAGATTCTTTGCCTCTTTGGTTAGATGTATTAGGTATCTTATGGTTTTGAATGCAGTTGTAAATGGAATTGACTCCTTAATTTCTCTTTCTTCTGTCTTGTTGGTGTATAGGAATGCCACTGATTTCTGTGCATTGATTTTATATCCTGCCACTTTATTGAATTCCTGTATGAGTTCTAGCAGTTTTGGGGTGGAGTCTTCGAGGTTTTCCACATAAAGTATCATATCATCTGCAAACAGTGAGAGTTTGACTTCTTCTTTGCCAATTCGGATGCCTTTTATTTCTTTTTGTTGTCTGATTGCTGTGGCTAGGACTTCTAATACTATGTTGAATAGCAGTGGTGATAGTGGACATCCCTGCTGTGTTCCTGACCTTAGGGGGAAAGCTCTCAGTTTTTCCCCCTTGAGAATGATATTCACTGTGGGTTTTTCATAGATGGCTTGAGGTATGTACCCTCTATGCCTATACTCTGAAGAGTTTTGAGGAGCATGCTGTACTTTGTCAAATGCTTTTTCTGCATCTATTGAGAGGATCATATGATTCTTGTTCTTTCTTTTATTAATGTATTATATCACGTTGATTGATTTGAGGATGTTGAACCAACCTTGCAGCCCAGGCATAAATCTCACTTGGTCATGGTGAATAATCCTTTTAATGTACTCTTGGATCCTATTGGCTAGTATTTTGGTGAGAATTTTTGCATCCATGTTCATCAAGGATATTCGTCTGTAATTCTCCTTTTGGACGGGGTCTTTGTTTGGTTTGGGGATCAAGGTAATGGTGGCCCCATAAAACGAGTTTGGAAGTTTTCCTTCCACTTCTGTCTTTTGGAACAGTTTCAGGAGAATAGGTATTAATTCCTCTTGAAATGTTTGCTAGAATTCCCCTGGGAAGGCATCTGGCCCTGGGCTTTTGTTTGGAGATTTTTGATGACTGCTTCAATTTCCTTAGTGTTTCTAGGTCCGTTCAGGGTTTCTATTTCTTCCTGGTTCAATTTTGGCAGTTGATACATCTCTAGGAATGCATCCATTTCTTCCAGATTATCTAATTTGCTGGCGAATAGTTGCTTATAATATGTTCTTATAATTGTTTGTATTTCTTTGGTGTTGGTTGGGATCTCTCCTCTTTCATTCATGATTTTGTTGATTTGGGTAATTTTTCTTTTGTTTTTTTGATAAGTCTGGCCAGGGGTTTATCAATCTTGTTAATTCTTTCAAAGAACCATCTCCTATTTTCGTTGATCTTGTCTACTGTTCTTTTGGTTTCTATTTCAGTGATTTCTGCTCTGATCCTTATTATTTCTGTTCTCCTGCTGGGTTTAGACATTATTTGCTGTTTTTTCTCTAGCTCCTTTAGGTGTAGGGTTAGGTTGTGTATTTGAGACCTTTCTTGTTTCTTGAGAAAGGCTTGTATTGCTATATACTTTCCTCTCAGGACTGCCTTTGCTGCATCCCAAAGATTTTGAACGGTTGTGTTTTCATTTTCATTTGTTTCCATGATTTTTTTTTAAATTCTTCTTTAATTTCCTGGTTGACCCATTCATTCTTTAGTAGGATGCTCTTTAGCCTCCATGTATTTGTTTTCTTTCTGACTTTCTTCTTATGATTCAGTTCTAGTTTCAAAGCATTGTGGTCTGAAAATATGCAGGGAATGATCCCAGTCTTTTGGTACTGGTTGAGACCTGATTTGTGACCTAGAATGTGATCTATTCTGGAGAATGTTCCATGGGCACTAGAGAAGAATGTGTATTCTGTTGCTTTGGTATGGAATGTTCTGAATATATCTGCGAAGGTCATTTGATCCAGTGTGTCATTTAAAGTCTTTATTTCCTTGTTGATCTTTTGCTTAGATGATCTGTCCATTTTGGTGAGGGGGGTGTTAAAGTCCCCCACTATTATTGTATTGTTGTTGATGTGTTTCTTTGCTTTTGTTATTAATTGGCTTATATAATTGGCTGCTCCCATGTTAGGGGCATAGTTATTTACAATTGTTAGATCTTCTTGTTGGATAGACCCTTTAAGCAGGATATAGTATCCTTCCTCATCTCTTATTATAGTCTTTGGTTTAAAATCTAATTTGTCTGATATAAGGATTGCCACCCCAGGTTTCATTTGGTGTCCATGTTAAATTGTTTTCCACCCCTTAACTTTCAATCTGGGGGTGTCTTTGGGTCTAAAATGAGTTTCTTGCAGTCACCATATCGATGGGTCTTGTTTTTTTATCCTTTCTGATAGCCTGTGTCTTTTGATTGGGGCATTTAGCCCAATTACGTTCAGGGTAACTGTTGAAAGATATGAATTTAGTGTCATTTTATTGCCTGTAAGGTGACTGCTACTGTATATTGTCTGTGTTCCTTTCTGGTCTATGTTGCTTTTAGGCTCTCTCTTTGCTTAGAGGACCCCTTTCAATATTTCTTGTAGGGCTGGTTTCATGTTTGCAAATTCCTTTAGTTTTTGTTTGTCCTGGAAGCTTTTCATGTCTCCTTCTATTTTCAATGACAGCCTAGCTGGATATAGTAATCTTGGCTGCATATTTTTCTCGTTTAGTTCTTTGAATATATCATGCCAGCCCTTTCTGGCCTGCCAGGTCTCTGTGGATAGGTCTGTTCCCAATCTAATGTTTCTACCATTGTAAGTTACAGATCTCTTCTCCCGAGCTGCTTTTAGGATTTTCCTTTTTGTCTCTGAGACTCTTAAGTTTTACTCTTTGATGTCGGGGTGTTGACCTGTTTTTATTGATTTTGAGAGGGAGTCTCTGTGCCTTCTGGATTTTGATGCCTGTTTCCATCCCCAAATTAGGGATGTTCTCTGCTATAATTTGCTCCAATATACCTTCTGTCCCCTCTCTCCTTCTTCTTCTGGGATCCCAATTCTAATATTGTTTCGTCTTATTGTATCACTTATCTCTCGAATTCTGCCCTCATAATCCAATAGTTGTTTATCTCTCTTTTTCTCAGCGTCGTGTTTTTCCATCATTGGGTCTTCTATATCGCTAATTCTCTCTTCTGCCTCATTTATCCTAGCAGTTAGAGGCTCCATTTTTGATTGCACCTCATTAATAGCCTTTTTGATTTCAACTTGGTTAGATTTTAGTTATTTTATTTCTCCAGGAAGGGTTTCTTAATGTCTTCCATGGTTTTTTTCAAGCCTAGCTAGTATCTTTAAAATCATCTTTCTGAACTCTTGTTCCAACATCTTACTAATGTCTGAATTGATTAGGTCCCTGGCAGTGGGTACTGACTGTTGTTCTTTTTGTTGAGCTGATTTTTTTCTGTCTTGTCATTTTGTCCAGACTAGAATAGATGAATGAGAGAACAAAATGCTAACAGGGTAACAATGTCCCCAGAAAATATATACTAAACAAATCATAAGAGACCTGAAACTGGGGGAAAAGAAAGGGAAAGGAAGAAAAAACAAAAAAAAAAAGAAAAAGATTAAAAAAAAAAAGAATATGATCAAATGTAATCAGGCTGGTGCATAGATCAATGCCACACACTAGATTTTGGGCGTATTTTGGTCTGTTAGAAGAAAGTGCCTCCCAAAATTTTAAAGAAAGAAAAACTTATATATGTACAAAAATAAGGGTAAATACAATGAAGGGATGGAATATGAATGTAAAGATGAAAATTATAAAAGATTTTATAAAAGGAATTGATAAGAAGTTGGTTGAAAAAAGAAAGAAGAGGAATTAAAAAAAAAAAAGAATATGATCAGGCAGGAGACTAGAATGAAGCCATACACTAGAGATTTAAGGTATGTTTTGGTCTGTTGGAAGAAACTGTATCCCAAAATTTTAAAGAGAGAACAACTTTATACATATACCAAAAATAAGGTTAACTACTATGAAGCGACAGAATATGACTCTAAAAATAAAAAATAAAAAAGATTTTTTAAAAAAGGAATTGATAAAATGGTTGAAAAAGGGAAAATAAAAACTCAAAAAAAGAAAAGAAAATTTAAAAAATTAAGTTTGAAAGACTAAACAATCAGGGGGAAAAAACTCATGAATTCTATGTGCTGTATTCCCCTAGTGCTGGAGTTCTGCCATTCTCATTGATCGGTAAACTTGGTCTTGGCTGGCGATTCTTCCTGGATCTGGGGGGAGGGGCCTGTCGCAGTGATTCTCAAATATCTTTGCTGGAGGTGGAATTGCCTCGCCCTTGCTGGCAGCTGGGCTAAGTAATCTGCTTGGGTTTGCTCTCGGGAACTTTTGTTCCCTGCAAGCTTTCTGTACATCTTTGGAGGACGAGAGTGAAAATGGGCCTCCCAATCTCTGCCTGGAGGAGCTGAGAACCCGGGGCCCTACTCCTCAGTGCGCCCCCAGAGAAAAGCAATCAGTCACTCCCATCTCCCTGGTCCCCAGCTGCACTCTGTCCTCACCCGGCCTATGACTGAGTGTTTCTATCTCTGGCACACGACCCCATGTGGAGTCTCCAAACCCAGCAGATCCCTGTGGTGCACTCCCGCGCTGCTCCTCCCAGGGGAGGAAGGGGAGT
The DNA here is from genome assembly GCF_037043125.1 of Eumetopias jubatus. NCBI lineage: Eukaryota > Metazoa > Chordata > Mammalia > Carnivora > Otariidae > Eumetopias > Eumetopias jubatus. The sequence continues at coordinate 42,285,713 of NW_028274808.1, forward strand.
CTCCCCAGATCTGCCGCTTGTTTGGTCCTTGCTGGAAGAACAGTGACCTGACTGTGCCAGGGATCATGGTTTATTACAACCCCGAGCTGAGAGCCCACTCCTCAGCTCTGTCTCTGCAGCGGGCTTCCCTTCTCCAATACCTGGTTGCTCTGCTGCACTCAGGCACCCCTGGTCTTTCTGTGACCCTGAGGGTCCTGAGACCACACTGTCCCAGCAAGTGTTCCAACCCCCTGCTTAGCCACTGGAGTGACGTCCCTCAATGTAGCCAACTTCTAAAAGTTCTGATTTTGTGCTCCACTACTCTATCACTTGCCAGTAGCGGCTGATGGAGGCTCCCTCCCCCACTGTCTATCTTCCCGAGTATCACCTCGGATTCACTTCTCTGCACAGCCTACCTTCCAGAAATTGGTCGCTTTTCTGTTCAGAGAGTTGCCGCTATTCTTTTCTTTGATCTCCTGTTGAGTTTGTAGGTGTTCAGAATGGTTTGATCCCTATCCAGCTGAATTCTTGGGACCAGATGAAATTTAGGTCTCCTACTCCTCCACCACCTTGCTCCTCCCACAGATGTCATTTAAATTGTGCTTTGAAGGTGTGCTGAATTTTAATAAGTAAGGGGAATAGGAGACTGGAGGATGGGGAGGGTTGTAGTGAGTATGCTTTCTGAGGCTGATAGAAGAACACTGCTGTGGACTGAATGTGTCACCCCAACACTCATATGTTGAAATCTAATGCCCAAGGTGACTGTTTTAGAGCTGGAGCCTTTGGGAGCTGATGAATCCCTAATGAATGGGATTAGTGTCCCTATAAAAGAGACCCCATAGAGGTCCTTCACTCCTTCTGCCAAGTGAGGACTCTGTAAGAAGGCTCCAGGTATGAACCGGAAAGTGGCACTAACCCAGACACTGAATCTGCCAGCACCTTGATCTTGGACTTCCAACTTCCAGAACTGTGAGAACTAAATGTCTTGTTTAAGTTACCTGGTCTATGGTGTTTTTTATAGCAGCCTGAACAGACAAGCATGAATAGAGGCACAATCATGGTTAGGTTAGTCCTCAGTGACAGTAGGATTTCTAGATAATTAAGCTGCTAAGGAATTTGGACCTTATTCTCAATTGAGACTTGATGCATGCACTTCCATGTAGGAACTTTTAGGGATGGGCTGGGCAGGCTGAAGGCAGGGAGTCAGCTGGGAGGCCCTCAGCCTTTGGGGGGAGGTAAGAATGGGAGAGACAGGATTGCAGGTGGGAGGGAGAGAGGGGCAGAGGGAGGAAAGAGAGACAGGGTTGCTGATGGGAGGGAGGGGGCAGAGGTCAGAGGGAGAGGTCAGAGGGAGGAATGCTCTAAACACCCGCATGCTTCTGTCTCCACAGCTTTTATCATTCACCCAGGAGGCACTGAGTTTTACATTTGCAATTCTTTTAATGACAATATGTCCTATTGCTCTACCTTGAATATAGGCTTTTGGGGGGCTGGGAAACTTCTTTTGCATCTGGCAAAGTAGCTTGTACCCAGCAGGTGCTCATTAAATATTTGTTGATGACATGGGAGGAAAGTGATAAGGATGAACTAACTCACACTATCCCATTAGTGATTCCATCCAATGGCCTATGGTTTCCTTCCTTTAGCTTGTTCTTGCACTTTGTTTGGCTTCAACATTTCTGAGTAGCAAGATTGAAAGGAAGTTGTCCCATAAGATGTTAAAACATCCTTTAATGGTGTGATGAGGTAATGCATTACTTCCCCCAGGAGTACTTGCCTTTTAAAAGAAGAGGGCTGAGAAAAGTCACTGGGGTTGTTCATCCACCCCCTGGTCTTGGTCCATAGCTGAAAGATGCCACAGAGATAGCCCCAGACTCCTATCTCAGAGAATAGACCAGAGGGACCTACGGCTTTCTCAGGGCTGTGCAGCTGGTTAGTGGCAGGCACTTCAGACACACAGTTTGCCCAGGAAGAGGCTGACATTACAGATCCATGGATGACACAGATTCCCTCCAGATCCCGGGTGGGTAGGTGATGAGCACTGCCTTTGCACAAGCCTGGGCCTTCTTTGCAGGCTCTAACCCTCCTAATAAGGAAAGAAATGAGGGGCCTCATTAATGAGGACTTTCTACATGTGCTCAGAAGACTCTAGTGGGCCTCCACCCAATAAAGTGTGCCTCATTACCTCTATTTGTCAAGGAAGATCAATGAGGCTCAGAGAGGTAAAGTGACACACCCAGGACTCATGGAGGAGGTGCTGGGTCTGAACCCACACTTTGCGCTCCTTACTGTGCTCCCTGTGACAAACATAGAGAGCTGAGAGGGTGTGGGCATTTGGAAGATCAACTTCAGCATTGCACCCAAAGCCTGAAGGCTGCAAGGGAGAATATTTTACAAGCAGCAGTGGCTCTTCTGGGAAACCATTGAGGGCAGTGACCCCGACTGTCTTGGTCCTCTCCCTGAGTAGAGGAAGGTCCCTGGCATTGTCGTGCAAGCCGTGTGGGTGCTCCAGCTCCCAAAATCAGAGTCACTGTGGACCAGCAACCCTAGCCAGAAACATCCCCTCCTCTGCACCATATCAGAGGAGGTAGGAGTGAATATTCAGGTTTAGAGCTCAGTGCCAGGCATGGGGTAGAGGAAGAATATGTAATTGTAAAATGGATGGATGGATTCAGGGAGTTAGCACTCTGAATCCTAGCAGTGTAATAGAATTGAAAGAACATGAACCTTGGAGGCAGGATAATTTGAGATTAAATTCTGGCTTTTCTTTGGGTTTGCTGTGTGACTTTGGGTGAGTCCCTTGGCCTCTCTAAATGTGTTTTCTCATTTGCAAACAGAAGGGTGATAATAACACCCACTTGTTTGTGAAGCATCATAGAGAGAAGCTATGGGGGAGTGGCAGCCCAGTGCCTGGCCTGTGTGAATGTCCTTCCTTTGGCAGCCCTGGGTTCTATACTTACTCTGTTCCTTGTTAACACGTGCCTTTGAGAAAGTCACAGATCCTTTTCAACTCAGTTACTATACCTGTGAAGTGAGGGAGGATAACAGCATCTTGTTTAGCTCACATGTCTGTTGTAAGGATGGATGGTGATAAGCCAGTTATGTTAGTGATAACATCGGGAATGGCTGCACAGCTGTTAGGTACTGAGAGCTGACTATGGAGCCAATACTTACAGAGTGTGTTGTGGGGACTAAATAAGACATATCAAATGCCTGGAACATGTACCTGGCACAGAAAGAGTGCTTAGGACTGTTAAATATGGCCCTTGGTTGGCCCCAGAGGGCAATAGTTGGAGAGACAAGCTGATATCAACTCAGAGGTAAAAGCTCCTGGTCAAGAGTGCCCAAGCACTACACTCCCAACTGGGAATTGTGTCTTCTCTACTCTCCTTTCTCCCTTTCAGACCAGCAAGGATGTGTAGTTTGCCTGGGGTCTCTGCCCAGAATCCATGCCCTGACTCCTAGCCCAGCACTAGCTCCTCAAAACAGCTATGCTGGCCTTCCGCTGGAGGGGTGACACCCAGCCTTCTCTCTCCTGCATGACCTCAAACAGCTTCTCAGCTTACTGTCTACCACTTTGCCTTCCAACCTATCCACTCCTCTGCTTCCGCCAGTCTTCCTGAGGTTAAACCCAATCATGTTGCTCCCTGCTGAAAATCCCTCAATGGCTCCCGATTGCCCTGCCCTTGAAGTCTGAACTTGAAATAGCTCACAAGGTCTGTAGACTCTGGCCCTCATCTACCTCATTGTTTCCTTTCCTCCCAGTGCCTCACCCCAGCCACAGGAATGCTCTGCACGATTCCCTAGCTCCCCACACTGCCTCATGGCCCCTGCTTTTGTAGATGCTGGCCCCTCTGCCTCCAACACTCTCTCCCATCCATCTGCTTATCCTTTAATTCAGAAAATAATATTGAGCTCCTGTTATATGCCAGGCATGATGCAAGATGCTAAAGTTATAGCAGTTAACAAGATACAGTGTTTTTGGTCCCTTGAATTTATATTATAATGGAGAGAGATATAGCTTAGAAAAAGCAAATAACCAAAATATGTACACATTTTGAATTCATTTGTTTGTGTATGTGTGTATAAGTGGAGAATGCCATAAGGAAGGTAAACAGCATAATGTAACAGCCCCCCAGGGTGAGGGGATGGTGGGTTGATGGGTTTCGAGTACTAATTCATCAGGCTAATGTTTATTTGGTTTATCCTCACTCCAATCCAGGGGTCACTTCCTTCAGGAAGCCTTCCCGGATCAGAACCCATCAGGATGGAGTGTCCTTTTGTGTTCCCAGAGTGCCTTGCCCTGCCCATGCCATGTCTGGGCACTTAATGCACCAAACATAATGTTGTAGTTTAGTGGTTTAGTATCTGTCTGTGGAGGCTTGAGCTCTTTGAGGGCAGTGACTGTGACCTTTAGTGCCTGGCTCTGAGGAAGGAAGGAAGTATGGCTGATGGCTGTGAGTAAATACATGGCCCCAGGGTTTGGGTCTGGGCCCAGGGAAGGGAGAGATCATGGAGGCAAGCCTGGCTGGGCTGTCCCTACTCTATTTAGAAGTGTGCATTTGAAGATGGAATTGTGGAAGTCAGTTGGGCACTTGTTTATAAATGGCAAAGGCAGTGAGGAGCTTTTGATGAGCTGCTCACTTATCCTGCCCCCATCACCTTCTTGTCATTTTCCAGTTATTTAGAACTGACTGGCCAGATAGCCCTTAACCAAGCAATATACATGTTAATGTGGAGAGCAGGGGCTGAGATTGAAGTAGCGGCAAAAACACATTATTCAAAGAGAAGACGAGGAGGAAAAGAAATAAATGGGGATGGAGGCTGGGGGCAGCTGTTGCCTACACTGAAAGTCATTACCAGCCTTGTCTCCTTAGGTCATGGCACTCTCCACCTCACTCTCCCACCTCCAAGGCTCCCCCCTCAAACAATCTTCCCCCATCCCAAGTTTATTTTTAGCCCTTTCCAGAAGGCCCCTGGCAGTCTAACTTTAATTAGAAGTATACCCAAGGAAGCCAGAGATATTGATGGCATGATTTCTTTTCTTCTTCTCATCTTGTTGGCATTGTGTAGAGGAGAGCCAAAAATGTTTCCAGACAAGTGGAAAATTTAGCATTTATTTATTTTTCCTGGCCAACTGGTATCAGTTCAAGAAGGTATGTGAGAAAGAACACTGGAGCTGGCAAAACACGGTGGCTCTGGTTCTTCTCCTCTACTCACAAGCTGTTGGAGCTAATACCTCCACCTGTGGGATGAACCTTGTTTTCTTCACCAGTGAAATGGGGTCCCCATTCCTGCCTGGCTTTCCTTCCTGGGTTATAGTGAGGAGTTAGTGAGTTGGGAGTGACCTTCTATTATAAAATGAGGTACAAATGGAAGCATTGTGGTGAGTGTAAGTTACTGAGGCTCGCACAGTGGGCCCCAGGTCCAGGGGTACAAGAGGGCAGGTGGGGGAGGAAAGGGTTCAGATCTATAGATTCTTGAGCATTGCTGATTCTACCCTTCCCTCTTGGGCAGCTCACATCAAATTGGCTTTTGCAGCCAACTCCCCTGGCTGGAGTTTTAGGAAGGATAGAAACGGTTGGAGGGAGTTTTGGGGAAATGAGTAACTCAGGGGACCCTACATGGTGCTCTGGGACCCTGAGGAGGGGCAGTGGTGCAGTGCCCCCTTTTGATTCCAGGCCCCAGCTCTACAGGTCATAAACATGGCCTTAGCAGTACCTGATGGGCATACTCTGGTAGGCTTCCTAGAATCTGTTCAGGCTCAGCCAGGGTGTCAGGGTATATGATGAGGGCACCACAGCCCTCCTGGCAACATGGTGATACTCAGACACACATGTGCCCCCCAAGATGGATGCATACAGTTACTCACATGCAACATTGCACACACATCCATGACCACGCGCGCGCACACACCCACACACACACACGCTGAAAACGTATAGAACTGTTGGAGTAGAAACCATGTTAGTCATAGCACGTTGGGCTATTTTGCCTGGACTCTGTATTAGTCATTATAGGTTAGGTTATCCTGCTATAACAAGCAACTCCATCCAGTTCAATAACTAAACACAACCTATTTCTGTCTTTGGCAAATTTGCTGTGGATCTGGGTAATCCTCCACGGAATATACCCTCCAGATGTTGGCTCAGTATTCCACACTGCATCTGTCTTATAGTACCTTTGTATTAACAAGTGATTACCATGGCAGGTTCAGAGTTGAACACCAGCCATTAAATGCTTGGGCCCAGGATGTGGACTATAGTATATGCAATGTTTCTTGGGTTTATTTGACTAAGGAGCTGTTTATTAAAGGCACATTTATTAACAACAACAACAACAACAACAACAACAAAAATAAATAAATAAATGCTTGGGCCTCAAAGAGACACATTATCATTCCTGGTAGAGGAGAACCAGGGTTGATAAACATCGGTTGTATCTTCTACTCACACCCCTCCCAGGCCTCAGTTTCCTTCTTTGGGTTTCATTTCCTCTTTTAGTGAGGAGGATGAGTTGGATGATTTCCTGCTTAGATATTCTGTAATAAAATGTGGCCAACAATCTCATACCTCCCTTTGCCTTGTTGCCTTAGTGCTCTGGATCAAATGCTTCTGACATCCCCAAAGTCACCTTACTTTATGAGAAATATATAGGGAGTGTCCCCAAAGATCTTCCTTGCAGACCTGGCTTGAGCATTCATGAGACAGTTTTCCTGGAGAATAAAGTATATCCACTTTAATTTAGTGTCTGAGGTTTCCTGATTTTTAGTTGCAAATTAGTTTTCCAGGATCATCTGTTACTTCAACTCCTGTCCAAATTGACAAGTTAGTTTTCCCTGGATATGACCTTAGCCTTCATCACATCCTCTTTTCTCCTTGAGCATTCTGCTCTAGCCGCACTGGTCATTTTCTTGGTTTCTCAAACATGCCAAGCTTGTTCTGCCTCAGGGCCTTTGCATTTGGTGTTTCCTTTGACAATGCTCTCCCTCAGCCCAGTTCTATCTCATCAGTCTTCTCAGCTGAGATATCAGCTCAGAATGGCCTTTTTTACTATCTTATCTAGGGTCATCCTAACATTATCTTCATGTTACTTATAACTATCAGAAATCATTTGAATTCTTACTTGCTTATTTATTGTCTGCCCTTCCCAATTAGAATGTAAGCCCTCTGAGGGCAAGGACCTTGTCTGTCTTCTTCACTCCTGTATCTCAAGCACTTAGAACAATGGTTGGTGCTTAATAGTTGCTCAGTAAAATGTGCTGGCTAAATAGATGCCAGCTTCTCAGCATTTGGTCTCATTCTCTTCCTCTTCCACCCCATCCCCATTTCAGCAATTCTCAATCCTGCATGCACTTCAAAGTCTGTTTCAAGGCCACCTTTTCATGAGTTTCTCACTAACCATGATTTCAGTTCTTGCCCCACAAGAAGGGACAGCTTAACTCCTCTGAACACCTATAATATCCAACAGAAATACCTATAAAGTATAATTCTCAAAAGACTACAGTATTTTTCAGATTTCTTTTGCTTCTTCATCTCACAGTAACTCAGTGGTAAAGTCCTCACAGGTGAAGAAGTTTGGAGAGGTCCTACAGCTTGTGAGAAATCCTATCATGTCTGGAAGCCATGTGTCTGCCTTCGTGTCCAGAATCTGTTCCTCCACATCACAGGTGATATTCACTCCCCTTCTACTGGTTGGTTATACACAAATAAAATCGACCATAGTCCCTGCCACACAATAAGGGCATCCCATTGTGCCTGGTTCTCTTATTCATTTGTGTGTCTCAGAGGAGGGCTCTACCAGACATCACAGGAATCCAGTGGAGACAGCACATGAGGGCCAGGGGCCATTGGGAAGTGTCCTGCAGTGACTTCCCAGAGGCAGTGCTTTATGAGTCTGGTCTTGAAGAGGATACTTGGTCAGGATGATAGGAGATGATGGAAATTCTGGGCTGAGGTAGACACAACTGTAGAAAAGATATTCTCTGGGCCCAGGCCCCCAAATTTGCTTGTTGGTGGCTATTCAAAGTCATGGGAGTCTCTCTCTTGATTATAGAACATGGAGAAGTGTAGTTGGACTGTACTGAAGGGAGGAGCACCCCACTGCCCCCCAGTGCTGCCCAGACCCCTGGAGGTCTAGAGACTAGTGAAGAGAAAAACAGCTGGGGAGAAAAGTGGGAGAAAGGGTAAGAAAAGACTGTCAGAGAAGAGGTGTTTGGACATTGAATCTTATAACCATGGGCAGCTAATGCAAGAGTGGCAGAGAAAGCAGGCTGTCCAAAGTCTGCACTGGGCTAGACCTATTTTGTAATATGTTGTTATTCCTGTGACTTTAAAGAGCTTTTAAGGAGGTCTTGAGTTTGATTCTGTAATTTAATAGATATGAGGCCATGGGTAAGTTGTGTAATGTCTTTGAACCTCAGTGCTATTATCAGAAAGTGAACATTAGAATGCCAGCCTTATAAAATTATGAAGATTGAATGAAAAAACCAAAGTAATGTGGGTGCTGAGGACCCTACATGTGCTTAATAAATGTTTTCTTTACTCTGCTTGTCGGGGGCAGGTGACTGCTCTCCCTTCCTCAACAGATGAAGGAACTGAGGTCCCTGACCAGGGATCATGGGTGAATGAGGGTTGGATTCAAACTGAGGTCACTTTCGAGTTTTCAAGATCTTCTGGCTGAGGGAGTGGGGAATCACTGGACTGCAGGATTGTCACACAACCCAGGTGCTCAGTTTCACCCCCCACTCTAACCCCAAAGCTTCTGTTTCCTTATTGAGAGTCAGATGTGGCCATACTTCCACTAAGAGAACAATCTCCCTGTTCAGGGAGAAACACAGGCAGAAAGAGTTGAAATGGTTTACCCAAAAGTCTTGTACAGCAGGGAGAGCTGGGGCTGGAATTCCCAGGCCTTGAATCTCTAGTTCCCTACTTAAATTCTTTGACCTCTGTTCTGGCCCTCCACAGCTCAATTAAAAACAAAACAAAACAAAAAGTAATGTTGCTTGAACAGAAAAACACAAAGCCAGTTAGGACAAGAGTCAATTAGCTGTTGCTGGAATGTTCCCCCGCTCAACCCGATGGCTCAACAACCTTCACAAGTAGTTTTAAAATAAACTGGGAAATAAGATAACAATAATGTTTCTCAACAATGACAAAAAAACAAAAAACAAAAAACAAAAACAAGACTATATGACTTTCCCCACGGTTTGGCTTGTAGCTTTCTTGGGAGGGAACATGGGGAGAGGGTGATGTCCCTGGGCTGGGAACCAGAGCCAGGCAGATGGGCCTTGCACAGGATGGAAGGCTGTTCTGTCAACTCTCATGATCACCCTCTTTGGAGAACACAACAAGGCCTAAAGTCCTCATAAGGAAGAGATTGGAGCTGACTGAAAGTTAGCTGGCAGGAGGCAGTGTCTCCCAAGTATTTCAAGAAAGATGGATTATCCACTGGCTTTGTTTCTCACTCCTGCGATTGTCTCCTGGAGACCGTGTTTCAGATTGTCCTGGTTGTGTACCAGGGAGCCTGTGTCTCTTCTGTGTGAGAAGATTCAGTGACAGATAGCTGAGTGTTCCTCAGTTAGTGGAGGGTGGGTTTGCTGTGACAGTGGCCTGGGAGGGTCAAAGCTCCATCCTTACTCAGTAGTGAGTTTGGTTGTATATCATGACCACCCGGTTTTCGTCATCAGAGAAACTCCCCTACTTGGGCTTCCACAAAAATGTCGGTTTGCTAAAAAAGTTTAGAAACCATTAGACAAGCTTTAAAGGCACCTTTGAGTCTAAGAGCACGTAATATCTGAGATATGGGTGGCCAGCCTTGGACTAGGGTGAAGCAAGAAAGGCACCATGGCAAAAAATTGAAGGAGACCTTGCTCTCAGGGATACACCAGCACAGGATGGCCTCACAAAGGAACACCTCCTTAAACTTTAATCCTTGGCACCTCTATAGCCTCATCCCAGCCCTAGCTCTGGTGGGTGAGCAAATATTCTTCCCTCTTAGTTCCTGGAGAGCCACAGGGTCATCTTAGGTCATCCAGACTAGCCAAGAAAGCCAGTCATCCAGCAAAAGGGAAGGATGAAAAGCTCTTGTCTGAGCCAAAGAAAGCCCAGTCTGCTGGGGAAGGGAGAATGTAAGTATGATAGGGGGCCAGAGGCTTCCTTTCTAGTGTATCTGGAAGATGATGGGAAAGGAGGGATCTGTAGGGCAGCGGAATGCATGTAAATCCAAGTCAGAGGGAAGGACCTTGATTATGAGCCTAGACAAGTCAGGAATCAGTAAAGTTCCTGACAGTCTTTTCTTTTTTTTAAAATTTTTTTATTGTTATGTTAATCACCATATATTACATAATTTGTTTTGGTGTAGTGTTCCATGATTCATTGTTTGTTCATAACACCCAGTGCTCCATGCAGAATGTGCCCTCTTTAATACCCATCACCAGGCTAACCCATCCCCCTACCCTCCTCCCCTCTAGAAACCTCAGTTTGTTTTTCAGAGTCCATCATCTCTCCTGGTTCGTCTCCCCCTCTGACTTACTCCCCTTCATTCTTCCTCTCCTGCAATCTTCTTCTTCTTCTTTTTTTTTTTCTTAAAATATGTTGCGTTATTTGTTTCAGAAGTACAGATCTGTGATTCAACAGTCTTACACAATTCACAGCGCTCACCGTAGCACATATCTTCCCCAATGTCTATCACCCAGCCACCCCAACCCTCCCACCCCCGACCACTCCAGCAACCCTCAGTTTGTTCCTGAGATTAAGAATTCCTCATATCAGTGAGGTCATATGATACATGTCTTCCTCTGATTGACTAATTTCACTCAGCATAACACCCTCCAGTTCCATCCACGTCGTTGCAAATGGCAAGATCTCATTCCTTTTGATGGCTGCATAATATTCCATTGTGTATATATACCACTTCTTCTTTATCCATTCATCTGTCGATGGACATCTTGGCTCTTTCCACATTTTGGCTATTGTGGACATTGCTGCTATAAACATTGGGGTGCACGTACCCCTTCGGGTCCCTACATTTGTATCTTTGGGGTAAATACCCAGTAGTGCAATTGCTGGATTGAATGGTAGCTCTAATTTCAACTGTTTGAGGAACCTCCATACTGTTTTCCAGAGGGGTTGCACCAGCTTGCATTCCCACCAACAGCGTAGGAGGGTTCCCCTTTCTCCACATCCCCGCCAACATCTGTCGTTCCCTGACTTGTTAATTTTAGCCATTCTGATGGGTGTGAGGTGGTATCTCATTGAGGTTTTGATTTGGATTTCCCTGATGCCGAGCGATGTTGAGCACTTTTTCATGTGCCTGTTGGCCATTTGGATGTCTTCTTTGGAGAAATGTCTGTTCATGTCTTCTGCCCATTTCTTGATTGGATTATTTGTTCTTTGGGTGTTGAGTTTGATAAGTTCTTTCTAGATTTTGGATACTAGCCCTTTATCTGATATGTCATTTGCAAATATTTTCTCCCATTCTGTCGGTTGTCTTTTGGTTTTGTGGACTGTTTCTTTTGCTGTGCAAAAGCTTTTTATCTTGAAGAAATCCCAATAGTTCATTTTTGCCCTGGCTTCCTGTGCCTTTGGTGATGTTTCTAGGAAGAAGTTGCTGCAGCTGAGGTCGAAGAGGTTGCTACCTGTGGTCTCCTTTAGGATTTGGATGGACTCCTGTCTCACGTTTAGGTCTTTCAACCATTTGGAGTCTATTTTTGTGTGTGGTGTAAGGAAATGGGTCCAGTTTTATTCTTCTGCATGTGGCTGTCCAATTTTCCAAACACCATTTGTTGAAGAGACTGTCTTTTTTCCACTGACATTCTTTCCTTCTTTGTCAAAGATAAGATGACCATAGAGTTGAGGGTCCATTTCTGGGCTCTCGATTCTGTTCCATTGATCTATGTGTCAGCTTTTGTGCCAGTACCATACTGTGTTGATGATGACAGCTTTGTAATAGAGCTGGAAGTCCGGAATTGTGATGCCGCCAGCTTTGTTTTCTTTTTCAATATTCCTCTGGCTATTCGGGGTCTCTTCTGGTTCCATACAAATTTTAAGATTATTTGTTCCATTTCTTTGAAAAAAGTGGATGGTGTTTTGATAGGGATTGCATTGAATGTGTAGATTGCTCTAGGTAGCATTGACATCTTCACAATGCTGGTTCTTCCAATCCATGAGCATAGAACGTTTTTCCATTTCTTTGTGTCTTCTTCAATTTCTTTCCTGAGTATTTTATAGTTTTCTGAGTACAGATCCTTTGCCTCTTTGGTTAAATTTATTCCTAGGTATCTTATGGTTTTGGGTGCAATTGTGAATGGGATCGACTCCTTGATTTGTCTCTCTTCTGTCCTGTTGTTGGTGTATAGGAATGCCACTGATTTCTGTGCATTGATTTTATAGCCTGCTACTTGACTGAATTCCTGTATGAGTTCTAGCAGTTTTGGGGTGGAGTCTTTTGGGTTTTCCACATAAAGTATCATATCATCTGCAAAGAGTGAGAGTTTGACTTCCTCTTTGCCGATATGGATGCCTTTGATTTCTTTTTGTTGTCTGATTGCTGTGGCTAGGACTTCTAATACTATGTTGAATAGCAGTGGTGAGAGTGGACATCCCTGCCGCATTCCTGACCTTAGGGGAAAAGCTCTCAGCTTTTCCCCATTGAGCATGATATTTGCTGTAGGTTTTTCGTAGATGGCTTTTATGATATTGAGGTATGTACCCTCTATCCCTATACTCTGAAGAGTTTTGATCAAGAAAGGATGCTGTACTTTGTCAAATGCTTTTTCTGCATCTATTGAGAGGATCATATGATTCTTGTTCTTTCTTTTGTTAATGTATTGTATCACGTTGATTGATTTGCAGATGTTGAACCAGCCTTGCAGCCCAGGGATAAATCCCACTTGGTCGTGGTGAATAATCCTTTTAATGTACTGTTGGATCCTATTGGCTAGTATTTCGGTGAGAATTTTTGCATCCATGTTCATCAAGGATATTGGTCTGTAATTGTCCTTTTGGATGGGATCTTTGTCTGGTTTGGGGATCAAGGTAATGGTGGCCTCATAAAATGAATTTGGAAGTTTTCCTTCCATTTCTATTTTTTGAAACAGTTTCAGGAGAATAGGTATTAATTCTTCTTTAAATGTCTGATAGAATTCCCCTGGGAAGCCATCTGGCCCTGGGCTTTTGTTTGTTGGGAGATTTTTGATGACTGCTTCAATTTCCTTAGTGGTTCTAGGTCTGTTCAGGTTTTCTATTTCTTCCTGGTTCAGTTTTGGTAGTTGATACATCTCTAGAAATGCACCCATTTCTTCCAGGTTATCTAATTTGCTGGCATAGAGTTGCTCATCATATGTTCTTATAATTGTTTGTATTTCTTTGGTGTTGTTTGGGATCTCTCCTCTTTCATTCATGATTTTGTTGATTTGGGTCATTTCTCTTTTCTTTTTGATCAGTCTGGCCAGGGGTTTATCAATCTTGTTAATTCTTTCAAAGAACCAACTCCTAGTTTCGTTGATCTGTTCTACTGTTCTTTTGGTTTCTATTTCAGTGATTTCTGCTCTGATCTTTATTATTTCTCTTCTCCTGCTGGGTTTAGGCTTTCTTTGCTGTTCTTTCTCCAGCTCCTTTAGGTGTAGGGTTAGATTGTGTATTTGAGACCTTTCTTGTTTCTTGAGAAAGGCTTGTATTGCTATATACTTTCCTCTCAGGACTGCCTTTGCTGTATCCCAAAGATTTTGGACAGTTGTGTTTTCATTTTCATTGCTTTCCATGAATTTTTTTAATTCTTCTTTAATTTCCTGGTTGACCCATTCATTCTTTAGTAGGATGCTCTTTAGCCTCCATGTATTTGAGTTCTTTCCGACTTTCCTCTTATGATTGAGTTCTAGTTTCAAAGCATTGTGGTCTGAAAATATGCAGGGAATGATCCCAATCTTTTGGTACCGGTTGAGACCTGATTTGTGACCTAGGATGTGATCAATTCTGGAGAATGTTCCATAGGCACTAGAGAAGAATGTGTATTCTGTTGCTTTGGGATGGAATGTTCTGAATATGTCTGTGAAGTCCATTTGGTCCAGTGTGTCATTTAAAGTCTTTATTTCCTTGTTGATCTTTTGCTTAGATGATCTGTCCATTTCAGTCAGGGGGGTGTTAAAGTCCCCCACTATTATCGTATTGTTGTCAATGTGTTTCTTTGCTTTTGTTATTAATTGCCTTATATAATTGGCTGCTCCCATGTTAGGGGCATAGATATTTACAATTGTTAGATCTTCTTGTTGGATAGACCCTTTAAGTAGGATATAGTGTCCTTCCTCATCTCTTATTACAGTCTTTGTTTTAAAATCTAGTTTGTCTGATATAAGGATTGCCACCCCAGCTTTCTTTTGGTGTCCATTAGCATGGTAAATGGTTTTCCACCCCCTCACTTTCAATCTGGGGGTGTCTTTGGGTCTAAAATGAGTCTCTTGCAGACAGCATATGGATGGGTCTTGTTTTTTAATCCAATCTGATAGCCTGTGTCTTTTGATTGGGGCATTGAGCCCATTTACATTCAGGGTAACTATTGAAAGGTATGAATTTAGTGCCATTGTATTGCCTGTAAGGTGACTGTTACTGTATGTTGTCTGTGTTCCTTTCTGATCTTTGCTGCTTTTAGGCTCTCTCTTTGCTTAGAGGACCCCTTTCAATATTTCTTGGGGGGCTGGATTCGTGTTTGCAAATTCCTTTAGTTTTTGTTTGTTCTGGAAGCTTTTTATCGCTCCTATTTTCAATGACAGCCTAGCTGGATATAGTATTCTTGGCTGCATATTTTTCTCGTTTAGTGCTCTGAAGATATCTTGCCAGTCCTTTCTGGCCTGCCAGGTCTCTGTGGATAGGTCTGTTGTCAATCTAATATTTTTACCATTGTAGGTTACATATCTCTTCTCCCGAGCTGCTTTCAGGATTTTCTCTTTGTCTCTGAGACTCGTAAATTTTACTATTAGATGTCGGGGTGTTGACCTATTTTTATTGATTTTGAGAGGGGTTCTCTGTGCCTCCTGGATTTTGATGCCTGTTTCCTTCCTCACATTAGGGAAGTTCTCTGCTATTACTTGCTCCAATATACCTTCTGCCCCTCTCTCTCTTTCTTCTTCTTCTGGGATCCCAATTATTCTCATGTTGTTTCGTCTTATCAAATCACTTATGTCTCAAATTCTGCCCTCGTGATCCTGTAGTTGTTTCTCCCTCTTTTTCTCAGCCTCTTTATTTTCCATCATTTGGTCTTCTATATCGCTGATTCTCTCTTCTGCCTCATTTATCCCAGCAGTTAGTGCCCCCATTTTTGATTGCACCTCATCAATAGGCTTTTTGATTTCGACTTGGTTAGATTTTAGTTCTTTTATTTCTCCAGAAAGGGTTTCTCTAATAACTTCCACGCTTTTTTCAAGCCCAGCTAGTATCTTTAAAGTCATGATTCTGAACTCTAGGTCCGACATCGTACTAATGTCCGTATTGAGTAGGTCCCTGGCTGACGGTACTACCTCTTGTTCTTTTTGCTGAGGTGATTTTTTTCGTCTTGTCATTTTGTCCAGAGGAGAATAGATGAATGAGAGAACAAAATGCTAACAGGTTTACAACGTCCCCAGCAAATATACTGTATAGAAATCAGAAAAGACCTGAAACCAGGGGAAAAGAAAGGGAAAGAAAGAAAAAAGAAAGAGAAAAAAAAAGATAAAAACAAAAACAGAACAATACAAAAAAAGCAGAATGTGATCAAATATTATCAGGCTAGTGCATAGATCAGGGCCACACACTAGATTTTGGGCATATTTTGGTCTGTTAGAAAAAGGTTCCTCCTAAAATTTTGAAGGAAGAAAGACATATATGTACAAAATAATGGTTGATACAATGAAGGGATAGGAGATGACTGTAAAGATGAAAATTATAAAAGATTTTATAAAAGGACTTGATAAGATAAGAAGTTGTTTGAAAAAAGAAAGAAGATTTAAAAAAAAAAGAAAAAAGGGAGAGAATGTGATCAGGCAGGAGACTAGAACAGAACCATACACTACTGATTTAGGGTATATTTTTGTCTGTTAAACTGTATCTCAAAATTTTAAAGAGAGAACAACTTATATATATATGCCAAAAATAAGGGTAACTACTATGAAGGGATAAAATATGACTCTAAAAATGAAAAATAAAAAATGTTTTTTTTTTTTAAAAGAGATTGATGTTGGTTGAAAAAGGGAAAAAGAAAAAGAAAAAAAAACAATTAACAAAAATTAACTTTGATGAACTAATGAATCATGGTAAAAAAAAGCCATGAATTCTATGTGCAGTATTCCCCTAGCGCTGGAGTTCTCCCGTTCTCCTGGATCGGTAAACTTGGTCTTGGCTTGCTGGCTGTTCATGCTGATCTTCTGGGGGAGGGGCCTGTTGCTATGGTTTCCAAATGTCTTTGCCGGAGGCTGAATTGCCCTGCCCTTGTCGGTCCGGGCTAAGCAAGCTGCTCGGGTTTGATCTCAGGACCTTTTGTTCCCTGCAAGCTCTCCGTACAGCCTTGGAGGACCAGGGTAAAAATGGTGGCCTCCCAATCTCCACCCGGAGGAGCTGAGAACTCGGGGCCCCGCTCCTCAGTGCGCCCCCAGAGAAAAGCAGTCACTCCCTTGTCCCCGGTCTCCGGCCGCACTCCGTGCTCACCCGGCCTGTGACCGAGCGTTTGTATCTCTGGCACCCGACCCCGTGTGGAGTCTCCAAACCCAGCAGATCCCTGCGGTGCATTCCCGCACCGTTCCTCCCTGGGAAGGAAGGGGAGTCTCCCCGGCTCTGCCGCTTGTTGGGTCCCTGCTGCAGGAGCAGTGGCCCGACTGGACCGCGGATCACAGTTTATGGCAACCCCAAGCTAAGAGCCCACGCCTCAGCTCCGTCTCTACAGCCAGCTTCCCTGCTCCGATACCTGGGAGCTCTGGCGCACTCAGGCTCCCCCAGTGTTTCTGTGACCCCAAGGGTCCTGAGACCCCACTGTCCCGCGAGGGTTCCACCCCCGCTTAGCCACTGGAGCGACGTCCCTCAGTGGAGCCGACTTCTAAAAGGTACGATTTTGTGCTCCGCGTCTCTAGCACTTGCCAGAAGCGGCCGGCGGAGGCCCCTCCCCCGCCGTCTATCCTTCCGAATATCGCCTTGGATTCACTTCTCCGCACGTCCTACCTTCCAGTAAGTGGTCGCTTCTCTGTTCAGATAGTTGTTGCTACTCTCCTCTTTGATCTCCTGTTTAGTTCGTAGGTGTTCAGAATGGTTTGATCCCTATTCAGCTGGATTCCTGAGAGCAGACGAAATCTAGGTGTCCTACTCCTCCGCCATCTTGCTCCGCCCTCCCTGACAGTCTTTAGTAGCCCAGATGGGGAATGGGTCCTGGATGATCCAATTGCTTTTCCAGAAGAAGAGCATATTGACTTTGAGGGGAGTTTGCTTATCCTGTCAGTTGCTGGGTTTGTTTAGAGAAGGGAAGCCAGCCTTGGAATTCTATGGAAATATGTCTCTGAGGAAGAGGGAATTGTGGAGTAGTGGAAAGGGCTTGTAGGCCCCTCACTGCCTGTGGGTAAGGCTCCCTGAGCCTCAGTTTCCTCATTTGTAAGATAAAGCAAATCTCCTTCTCCTGGGGCTACCAGGAGGACTCAACATGCTGAATGTGTTTGAAAGTGTTTGGCATGTTCTGGGCCCTCACTACATGTTAATATCAGTCCTATTGGGAAGGAAGGAAATTATGTCTGCTTCCTTTTCTTAATCGCCATCAGTGTCTAGTCCCTGCTGTGCCTTCTTTTTACCAGCAGAGCATTTTCAAAAGTTGTGTATCAATTGAATTTTTTTCTAAATTGAATCTCATTTCCAATGAGCTGAGGGAGCTGGGCATTTAAAAGAATTCTCTAGTTTGTCTTTTTGTAAAGCTAATAACCACCCCTTGATGTCTTTGGTATGAATCAGTTTTCTCATTTATTGGCTTTGTTGAGAATGGGGTTCCCTTGTATTTAAGAAGCCCACGTATACAGACTTGGTGCTGACACCTCTGTCGAGATAGATTGAATGAATCTATCTTACAGGCCTGGTCCCACATGCCAGAAGCTGAAGCGAAGCTCAAGCATGTCAGAGAGCAAACAGACACAGTAACGCCTGGGGAGGCCATGAGTCCCTCTTTCTCCATTGACACTTACGAATTGTGGTTGCAACCTGCTCAAGGGGACATGGAGGAGGGACATCTCCATTTTAGATCTGTGGATACTCTTCCAAAAGAGAGTCCCACTGTTCCCCAAGTGAAATCTTGATGCGGCATCTCTTTATTGAAATCTATTCCCCCACACCCCTTCTTTCAACTGTTGCTGGTAGATGGAACACAGTGTTCTGTTGCTCAGATCCCCAGACACGTGTCCTGAGGTCCCAGGTCTGACTTTAGCTCAGACACAAATTCATCTGTCTAGTCTTTAAATCTCATTTGGTTTGTCTGTTTTCCCTAATAAGAAAAATAGAATTAGTTCGTTTGCTACTCAGCAGGGCTCTGGTATGGAATTTATGTAAATTATCTCCTTAATAAAATTACTAAATATAGCAACAACACGGTTACAAAGGAAAAAAAATAAAGCTCTTAGATTGTGAGTGTCTTTAAAAAAAAAAGCAATGTTCCACCACCAAGGGAAATGAAATTTAGCTTCTTAACCAGTAGGTACAATGTGGGGGAGGGGGGAGAGGGAAGATTAGGGGAGGATGGAGACAAAGACTGAGAGAGTGGATGGGAGAAATCTCTAAGCCAGACACACAGATAACCATTTAATTAATTGCTCCCCGGGGATTTGCTGGGTGTTTGGAATCAGGTCAAGAATATAAACAGTTCTTGCCTTCCTAAAAAAGAGATTGTTCCAGTAAAATAAAGGCACTAGGTGTGAATAGGTCAGAGCAGCGTGTGTGTGTCCACATGTGTGTGTACGTGCAAGCCAAACTGGGAGGACTAGGTGGAAAGAATAACCTTAGAAATGGGAATTTTGGATTAGAGGCACATTTTAGAGCTACCTATAGGAGAAATGCAGGGGAGAGCCCAGATGTTTTGATTCCTCTCTCCCCCTGGTTCTTACAAACATCTTCTGCATGGTACCTCTCCAGAGTCTCTTGTCTTTAAGCCCCTTGTCATGCCCTTGATTCAGTTCCTTCTGTTTCAACTCTTCGTCATACTCTCCCACACCCCATCTCTAACCTTCCATGTTTTGTCTTCATAGGGATGCCAGAGGCATCTTCTTAAAATATGCTCAGATCATGCTATTATGCTGAAAAAAAATCTGTTGTCCCTAATATTCTTATTCCATACTCCTCACCCTGATGTTCAAGACTGCTGACCTCTTTGCCTAACCCTTCACTTCCTGTCTGGCCTTCTCCACAAGAGCACACTTTGCCTGTTACCTTCCACTGATGCCAGAAAGGTACTCTCCAGATGTGCGCTCTGCACCCTCAGCACTTTGGCATGCATTAGTCTACACTCACTCAGCCTTTCCATCCCTGTTTGTCATGGCACTTCCAGCCATGGCTCTACGTGGGATTTGTTCCGACTTTCCAGTACTGTCATGTTTACGTGTCTGAATGCAAGGCAGCAGGGTGTAGGGAACCAGCCGTACCAGGTTCATATCTGAGATCTACCACGTGCCAGCTGTGTGGCCTCAGGTAAGTTTCCTCATCTCTGTGGGGCTCAACTTCCTCACCTGTAAAAGGGGGGTAGAGAGATCCACCCCATTGGGCTGCTAAGGGGATCAAATTGTGTCATGCCTGCAAAGCACTTCAAGCACAGTAAGAATCCAGTAAAACAAATGTTTATTTTTATCGTCTCCCTCTCTTGGTTGTGAGCTCCTTCAGAAAAGTAGTGTCTTCTTCAACTTTATATTCCCAGCAGCTAGCATTACAGGTTTTTAAAATTTCATGGATAAGGGAGGGAACTGAGCAGTGAGGGCTTCCCTAAGTATCCCCTTTCCTCTTGGTTATTCTCCTGTTCAGGCTGAGAACTGGTGCTCTGGGGATATGTTAAAAGGAAAATAATATTCCATATGGGGCTCTGTTTTTGGAAGCTTCATCCTTTTTCTGGGAACTGCCTCACCCTCCACATCCCCTGTAGTGGGCAGGAACCTGGGTGACCAGGTGACCAGCAGAGGATGTAATCCATTTCCCTCACAGCTGATGAGATCAGGCTCATCCCTATATACAGGTGACCTTAGGTCAGCAGATTCTCTTGTGGGAATGTGGGCTAACAGTTTCAGGGTCCATGGTCAGTCTACGCTCTACTCTAGGGTGAGCAGGTCTGCCATGGAAACCAAAGCCAGGAGCAAGTTAATATGAGGGGTGGATTAGTTGGCTAGGGCTGTCATAACAAAGTGCTACAAATCAGGTTGCTTAATATAAATTTATTTCTTACAGTTCTGGAGGCTAGCATTACAGGTTTTTAAAATCATGGTGTCAGCAGGGCCAGTTCCTCCTAAGGGCTGTGAGGGAGAATTTGTTCCATGCTTTTCCTCTAGTATCTGGTGGTTTGTTGGTGATCTTTGGCATTCTTTGGCTTCTGTTCAGCACTCCCATCTCTGGCTTCATCTTCATATGACATTTTCAAGGTGTGTTTGTGTCCAAATTTTCCCCTTTTATAAGGATACAGTTATATAAGATTAGAGCCTACCATAATATCCTCATCTTAACTAATTATGCCTATAGTGATCCTATCTTCAAATAAGGTCATATTCTGAGGTACTGGACATTAGGACTTCAACGTATGGATGGGGGGGGCATAATTCAACCTGAAACAAGAGGGGAGCAGAAACTATAACAAATCAATAAAAAATGGGCAGCAGGGGAGACATGACACAGATGTATATAGAGAGGCAGGCCCAAAAGAGTTTGCAGCCCGAGAGGAGAGAGGGATCTTGAATTACAACTCTCCAGTTCCAAGTTCATGTCACTAGGCTTAGCTCTACTTGGGTTCTATGAAATTCCTTGAACCCTTCAGGAAAACTCCTTTTGATTTGATCTGAAGTGAATGGATATCTGTTTCTAGCATCAGAATGATTTCTCTAGTTCAGGAGCATGCAGAGACCCAATTTTTACATCATATTCATTTTCATGTGGTGACTAAGGTAGAACCACAGTCTTCAAAGCCAGAAGAGTCAGGGACAGAACTAAGGAGTTAGGGAAAAGTAATAAACAAAGAACACAAACCTCCAGCTATATTGGCCAGTCTTCCCAGAGCCCCTCCTTCTCCTTTTCTACCCCCACAGGCCCACTTTGGTCCCTTTTTCATGTCTACCCCCCTACAGTTGGCATGCCCCCCTTTCTCTCTGCTTATCCTGTACTTTCCCCTAGGGTCCCACAGAAGCACTTCTCACCTCGAGTCTTCCAGCACCACCTACATGGGGTCTTCTATCTAGGAAGTACACTTGACCTTCAACTTATTTGGAAAGAAGTTGTTTCCCAAAGGTTTCAACTCTGCAGGAATCTCATTTATTGAGTGAGACTGCAAATTCCTTAAGGGTGTGGACACTCCCTCAGGTCTTGCTCCATGACACTCAGTAAATATTAATGGAATAATTGAATGATTGTGATCTCTCTTCATTAAAAAAAACAGTAATTTACCATGGTGCTAAATTCAAGAGGTAGACGAGGATACCTAGTATAAAGCTTCTTCCCTCCCATCCCTGCTTCTAAATTACCAGATTGTTCTCCCTAGAGGCAACCAACATTAACAGTTTATTATGTATCCTTCTGGAGATATTTTATGCTTTTTCAAGCAAATAGATATAACTATTCTTTTTCTTGTTACATATGTAGTAGCTGGCCATACAAACTGCTCTGTACTTTGTTTTTCTTTTGTTGTTGTTGTTGTTTAGAAATCTATCTTCGTGTGGTGATTTTAAAGATATGTCCACAGATTCTTTGATACATATCTCCTCAAGAGGTGGACTGCCCTCCTCTTGACTATGGGCTGGAATTGGTAGCTTTTTTGTAGTGCATAGAAAGTTAGCAGAAGTGATGGGGTGTCACTTCTGAGATAAGGTTATAAACAAACTACCCCTTCTGTTTTGGGAACTCTCTCTCTCTTGAATCATTTATCTGGGGAAGCCAGCTATCATGTCCTGGGGACACTCAAACAGCCTAGGAGAGAGAGGCCTGTGAGGAGAGTGGCTGAGGTTGGCTCACAACTGTGTGAGTGTGGACATTGCCAACAGTGACAGGATGACCCAGGAGCAGGTCCTCCATCTTCCCTAGTCAGGTCTTGAGATGACCCCAGCCCCAGCCCCAGCCAGTAACTTGCCTCCAGCCTCATGGGAGACCCTGAACCAGAACCACCCAGCTGAGCTGCTCCCAAACTCCTGCCCATGGAAACTATGAGATAGTAAATGTTCCTTTAAGCCAACGAATTTTTTTGTGCAACAATAGATGGTATGCTTGGAGATCCTTCCACATGAATTACATAGAGGGTGTATCTGTTCTTATAGCTGTTTTGTATTCCATTGTCTGAACACAGCATGGTTTATGTTAACCAGTCCCCTATAGATGGACATGTCAGCTATTTCCAAGCCTGTGTTCTTTGAACCATGCTGCAATGAAAAATGTGATACATGTGTCATTCCACATGTGTGTGAGTACATCTGTAGGATAAATTCTTAGATATGGAAAAGCCATGTCAAACGGTTCATGTTTTTGTTATTTTGATAAGTCCTGCCAAGTTACTTTATAAGGGTGCACCAACTTATGCTTCCATTGGTAGATGAAAGGGATGGTTTGCCCACAACATCACCATCTTCTGTAAGCCTTCTGGAACAGGGCATATGGAGGGAATTAATATGCTTGGTAATTGAATGATATCTTCCACATCTCAATGGGAAATGAACCAAAATACCCTTGATACCCTTGATTTGTTTATGATCCCAGAGGTTCTCTGGTCTCACCCAGCAAATTCAGTCTTTGCAGTGAGCAGTGATAGCAGTAAAAGCAGCAATGACAATGGCAATAGCCTGGTGTTGAAAAAAGTAAAAAAATAAAACCAGACCAAGCCTAGTCTTTTTCAGTTCCTGCTCACAGTAGGAAGGGAACCACCCAGGGGCCTGAAAATCCTATGCTGTGGAGATGCAAAGGGAGATCTGTAGTTTGCAGGTGTCTGATGACCTTCCAGTCCCTGTGGGGAGTGTGGGACAGTGCTGCTGGCGGCCTCTGAACCTGGTGAGGCACTGGGCCTTCAAAAGAGTCTGCTCCAGCTTTTCTCTCTAAGCAGAGCTGTTGCCAGGGGCTCCCGCAGCAGGAGGTGCTATAACCTGGCAGCAGGAGCACGCCTGTGAAGCCAGCTCAGAGCTGATTGAAGCAGTGAGGTGCTGGCTCTCACCTGCAGGTTCCTGCTTCTTTTAGCTTCTGGCCATTGCGTATGGTCGTCTTCTTCCGACAATGCACAGACCTCCTTTACCTTGGTCTAAGAGGGTGGAAGAAGAAAAAGAAGGAAAAAGTAGCCTCCTAAAATCCTGAGGAGGAGAAAACTTCAGTGGTACAGAGTTATCAGGAAAGCAGGAATTCTAGGACCTCTTCCTGACTCCTGGTATCCAACTGGAAGTGAATGGTTTTGTATATGAGACTTTTCCATATACTCACTCATTCAACCAACCAGTAATTACTTTGTGCAATGCACTTACTAAGTGCAAACCTTCAGCTCCTTCAAGATCTATTCCCACTGAGAACACAGGATCTGTGCCCATCACTAGATGTCGAGCACAATCCTCCACATACTCACCTATTAAGGAACTCCCCACCTCATTCCACCCTACCCACTCCTGCTCTCCATTGCACTTAGAACAAGTCTTACCTCCTCCACCTGCCACAGGGGCCTTGAATACTCTGGCTCACAGTTCACTCCCCAGCTTTCTGTCTTGCCACCTCCTGCCTTGAAACCTACAATCTAGCCACATTGACCCTACATTCCAGTTTGTTCATTCATGTACTCAATCATTTATTCATTCATTTTGATCATGTATGATATGCCAGGCTCTGTGTTGAGTGCTACATGTGTATCTATGGAACAGGAGGTGGATCCCTGTACTCAGAGAACAGACTTCTTGTTTTGAATGAAGATGGTAAGTGAGTAAATAAGTACCTAAAGGCAAGTTGTGATAATGACTTGAAGGGAATAATTGGGGTGATGAATAGAGAAGAGTGGATAAAGACTGGCCAGGGAATGTCTTTCCAGTGACATGACATTTAAGCTGAGGTCTGAGGCCTAGAAGGAGGCAGCCATACTTAAGATCTTGGAGACCTGCTTTCTAGCAAATGGGACAGCTTGGGCAAAGGTGAAGACCTTGTTCTTTTAACTCCAGAGCTTCATTCATTGCTACATTTTTCTCTGGCACCCTCCACAGGCCAATCCTGCTTATGCCATATAGATGCCTCTTCCTCCAGGAAACCTTCCCTGATTACCACGCTGAGTGAGCTGCTTCTCCTATTACTCCATTTGCAGTCCATGCTTCCCTTCACCCTAGGTGATGCTCATTACACTGGAAGTAATTTCCCTTTTACTTAGTAAACTCTGGACTAGCCAGAACCATGTTTGACTTGGTTACTATTGGAGCTGGGTGTGGGTTGAGTTGTGTTTCCAACCATCCTCACTCCTGGTACCTGTGAGTCTTTCAGATGTAGTTGATTAAGATGAGGTCATATTGAAAGAGGGTGGGCCTTAAATGCAATGCCTGTTCCTTCTAAGGAGTGACAGATTTGGAAACAGGGTCACACAGCAGGAGGAGGGTCCTATGAAGATGGAGGCAGTGACCATGGCGGCAGTGACCAGAGTGATGTACCTGCAGGCCAGCCAGTGCCAGGGACTGCAGGGAGCCAGGAAACTAGGACTGGGCGGATTCTTTCTCTAGGAGACTGACTGTAGGAGAGGTTCTCCCCTGGAGTCTTCATGGGAGTGTGCCCTGCCAACACCTTGACCTCAGACTTCTAGGCTCCATAACTGACAGAACGTGTTTCTGCTGTTGAAGCCACCCCACCTATGGTAATGGCAGCTATAGGGAACTCATACAGAGTGCCAGACCCTGGGAGGATTCCTGGTCCAGCCTATGGCTTGGTTGGAAGGATGAATGCTTAAATTATGTTGCTGCCTTCTGTGACCTCTGTGTCCAGCCAGAGGCCCTCCACAGAGCACATCATGTGGCAGGAAGGAGATCACATGCCTGCCTCATGTTTTCATGTGGGAAATCCTTCCTGGCGTTTCTCATGGAGATTTGTGTTTTGTTGTTGTTGTTTTTCTTTTTCTTTTTTTTTTTTTTTTGAATCTTGAATCCTGAGAAAAATTAGTTGAGAATCATGAAAATGGGAGAAAGTCTTATAAGTCTCCTGGGAGAATTAAAGCTTATAATCCACATATATATCTTTCAGCTCTGATGGAGTTCACTAAGATCAGGTCAAAAGTATGAGCAGGAAATGCTAAGGTGTGGAACTGAGGGTTAAGGAGGATAGTCTGGGACAAAAGAAGGGAAGAGAGATAGGGTCATGATCTGATCAGGCTGTCTTGTTTATAGTCATTGCCAAGTTAAAGGTGTGCTTATGGTCCTGTCTGCTGCTAAGGGTGACTCACTCATGCATATGAAGTACATATTACTAAGTATATATGTGAAGTATACTGTGTACAGATACTTTGAATGATGTCCTAAGAAATAACAAGTTTGGGAAATAAAATAAGTCCTTAAATTGGCAATCTGACATACAATTCTATGTAATGCTATTAATCTGGCTGGGAGACCTGGATGCTGTGTTATTTGAATACCACCCAAAAATGTTTTCTGGTGCTTTCTGGAGTTTGAATATTCACTATAGGCTGCAGTTCTTTGTAAATATTCCTAAACTGAATGTTCCTTGTTTACTAAAGAGCTTTCTTAAGAAATATATTCATCATAATAAAGAGTGTGAAGAATGTTGGAAGTATTTTAAAAAAATAATATGACTTTGGGAATTCTGATTTCTTGCTTCCAAATCTATAAAAGATTAATATCTGTTAGGAATTTAGAAACACTATAGTCCCGCCTTAGACATTGCTGCCACACCTCAAATAATAACTGGCTCAGTCTAAGCCTTCACAGTCTCTTTCTTGGGGCTGAAAGTAGGACTGTGGACTGTGGACGGGCACCAGTCTCCTTGTCCAAGTGGGAGCCCAGCTGGGCTCTCAGCCAGCTGCGTGACCTTGAGCAAACCATGTTATTTCTGTAGGCAATTTCCTCATCCCTGTTCTTGTGCACTGAATGGCTGGTTAGATGATCTCCCAGGTCTCTCCAGCCCCTACAATCTACAGTTTAACTTCTCTACTTTAGGCTGCATTTTTAAGTGCAAATATTCTGTAATCTACTTCCAACTCAATTGGCAGGCTTTCCTTTGTGTCCAGGGAAGGTTATTTAGGGAGGATTTCTTTGCTACTTGACACTGTGCGCATCCCTTATATGCATTACTTTGCTTCATCCTCATCACAACACTGTGAGGGAAGCTTTATTATCTGTTTTACAGATGAGAAAGCTGAGATTCAGAGAAGTCAGGTATTGTGTCCAAGGTCAGACAGCTGGAAAGTGGCAGATCAAGCAGGTTAGGAGGGGTCCTGGGAAATGACCTCTGGGCTTGGGTAGAAATGGGCTACCCCAGGAGCCCTCCTGCTATTCTGTCTGTATTTCTTGCCAGCCGCACAGAGGGACTTGTGGAAGGCTTCATGGACAAGAAGGAAAGTTACGTCATGTGGGAAATGCTGGCTGTTCCGCCATTGCCAAAAGCTTGGTTTCAATGCTGAGGAGAGAAGAAAAATTCGGTGCAGATTAAAGTATGTGGTGGGGGTGTATATTATTATGTCTTTTCTCCACACCATAGGGACTTGATGAGGGGCCTCTGTGTGGGGAGCGCTGTGTCAGGCCCCCAGTAAAGAAATGGATCAAGTTCATCTCTCCCGCATGAGCCCCATGGTGTGATGGGGACACTTCCCTGGCCATTCTAAGTATGGCTGGAGGGCACTGGAAAGGTAGAAGGAATCACCTCTTTCACTCTTGTGCCTCAGTCTTTCCTTCTCTAAAATGGAAGGGGTGGCTCTAGAACACATGGGGAATAATGGCTCCTTCCTAATTTGTATTTCCCACGTGTATGATTAAAATAAAGCTGTGTTTATGCTCCCAGTTTTAAAAAGTCCTAATGCCATAAATTTTAAGATATAGAACAGATGGCCATAATATTCACATAAAAAATTGACTCTTCACTTGGCCAGAGGATCAATGTAGGTATCTTTCCCTCTGTTATGGACTGAATTGTGTCCTCCCAAAATTCTTACAGCAAAAGCCTCAACTTTCAATGTGGCTGTATTTGGAGAAAAGGGTTTTAGGAGATAATTGAAGTTAAATGAGATTATCAGAGTGGGGCTCTACTCTGATAGGATTGGCAGCCTTATAGGAAGAGGAAGAACAGAAGTTTTGTCTTCCATACCCACACAAAGAGGAAAGACAACGTGAAGACACAAGGTGGCTGTCACCAACCAAGGGGAGAGGCTTCACTAGACACCTTGATTTTGAACTTCTAGCTTCCTTAACTGTGAGAAAAATGTTGTTTAAGCTACTCCATCTGGCAGCCCAAGCTGACTGATAGCTGCCTTAGTCCATTTGGGCTACCATAACAAAACACCATAGCTTGGGTGGCTAAGAACAACAGAAATTTATTTCTCACATTATGGAGGTTAGAAGGCCAAAATCAAAGTGCCAGCATGGTCAGGAAAGGGGCCTTCTTCCTGGTTCACAACTGGCACCATCTTGGTGTGTTCTCACATGGTGGAAGGGGTTAGGGAGCTCTGAGGGCTCTCTTACAAGGGCACTAATCCCACTAATGACTAGGTGACTTAACCACCTCCCAAAGGCCCTACCTCCTAATAATGTCATCTTTGGGGGTTAGGATTTCAACATACGAATCTTGGGAGATACAAACATTCAGATTATAGCATATATGCTCCTTGTCCTGACAACATGTAAATGTGCTTTGACTTAATTAACATGAAGAAAATGTGTGTGTGTGTGTGTGTGTGTGTGTGTATTCTGTTACTTTAGACAAACATTCTGAGAAACACCATCAGTGAATGAGTGAGAGGCTCCTTGTTGAAAGTGAGAGGCCCCCTTCTCTGTACTGTAAGGGCCTCATCACAGAGAAGTCCCCTTCTGAGACCTGAGAGCATCTGTAACCTCAAGGCCAGGTGTTCTGTTTCTTGGTCCTGCCTGCCCTGTTCTCCCACTCCCCAAAATGGATAGGCAATGGACTGGTCCAGCTTTATCTCTGTCTCCTAGCAACCATCCTTGGAAGATAGAAAGTGAATGGTAAGGTCTGGAGATTAGGCTGGGTCAGGAAAGGCAGGAGAGCAGGGACTTGGGTGCTGCTTCTGGAAGCAGAATTAGTCAGATGGTGTGATGGGGACTGTCTGACATATTAGTCAGATGCTTTCTCCTTGGTGTAGTAGTGGGGTGAGGGTGGCATTCATTATTTAACTGTATAATTTCTGTTGACAGAATGGATGGGAAAGTTTCATCAAGCAATTATACAAAGGAGTCTGACTTGTTCCAAAACATAAAGGCAACAGGCAGCAAAAATTAATGTACATGTGTGCATGGGCAATAAGTATTTGCCTCCACATGTAATGAAGGAGACATTCTATCCTCCTCTGAGTTGCTTACAGTGGGGAAAAGAAGGCAGAAGAGTTATTTTCCTGTCAAAGTGAGAACAGTTCAAGCAAGAAGTGTCCTCTCCCTCTGCCATTCATCCCAGGAAGAGTCCCCTGGGGTCCTGGCTTATCTCCGCTGCCCTGGGAGCCTCTTACTTTGGCCATCTCATACAAACAGTCATATTCTGTCTTTCCCTGCTTTTGATGTTCATCTTAACTACAGGTCACCTGGAGGGGAAACAGTGTCACAAAAGGCTGTTTGCATCTGGGAAGCAGAGGAGCAGATGAGATGTAGAGAGGGGCTCTCTTCTTGCCTGCTTCACCTAAGCAATAAGATGAGCCTGTTCTGACTTTCTTTCCCTTTTCTTTGCTTCCCTTTTGTTTCCTTTCCTCTCTTTCTCCTTCCTCTTCCCTTCTTCTTAGTGATCACACAATTATGAATGTCAGCAGCTACAAATGGGAACGACCATTTTGTTGGGTGAAAAGAACAGGATTGGATACCAGTAGGCTAGGGTTTCTATTTCTGGCTTTGCCACTGGGTTGCTGTGTGATCCTGGGCAGCTGGGCCTGAGCTGGCTCACCTCTAAAGCACAGGGTTAGACTAGATGGTGCTCAGAACCCCTTGTAGCTCTAACATTCCAGGACTCCACCTGGCTGCCCCACTCAAATCTCAAGAGACTTAGTGCCTTGGGCCTCCCTCCATCACCACAGCAATGTGAATGGGGACAGGGTAAGAGGTCAGGCTGACTCTACTGATTAGTGTTTCTCCAGTGACTCCTGGTAAACACCGGGTAGGGGAGCCCTGGGTACAGGACTTACTCTTCTTCCAGTTCTCTTATCCCTATGTATTTTTCCTAAATGAAATATCTTTATTATTACTATTAGTATTGAATTATTAAAGTACACATACATACATGCTGTAAAAATAAATCCAATTAGAGACATATTCTCAGTGAAATTTCCCTATAACCAAATTCACCCATGATGTATATGTTTCCAGAATTTTTCAAAACACACATATAAATATGAAATACATGTGTTTTGATCAGTGGAATTTTAATTCTTGCTTTAATTTTCTGATTCACGGGTTGCTGACATGCTGACCACCAGGAGTGTCATGGCACAAGAAGAGAAGGGAACAGACTTTTCTGAGGGGAGGCAGAGGAGCTATTCCCAGCTGCAAACCTGGTCCTGTCTTTTGGCACCAGGAGTCCCCACATTCTCTCCTAGTACAGGTTTTATGTAAATTTCAACCTGAAAGAACTTTAGACCTTGTGATGGTTAATTTTATGTGTTAACTTGACTGAGCTAAGGGATGCTCAGATAACTGGTTAAGCATTATTCCTGGGTATGTCTGTGAGGGTGTCTCTGAAAGATAATAGATAATAGCCTTTGAATCAATAGACTGAGTAAAGAAAGTTGCCCTCACTAATGTGGGTGGGCCTCATTTAATCTGTTGAGGGCCAGCCTAGAACAAGATGGCAGACTGTGGACTTCTTGGCCTCCATAATCATGTGAGCCAATTCCTATAACAAGCCTCCTCTAAATATGTCCTATTGGTTCTGTTACTGGAGAACACTAATTATCCGTGAGATCTCAAGGACATCGAGTGAGATTTCACTTGAAATCTCATGAGATCCCATGCAAAATGTTTGGAACTGGTGGTTGAAACATTATTCCTTGAACAAAGCTATTTCTGCACTGAACAGGTCCTAGAGCATAGTAGGCTGTGCACAACCCATCTGTTCTTCAGAATGAAGGCATCTCAAACAGCCAGGAGCATATGGCAAGCTGGATACTCATCTCTGTGTGTCCTCAGCTGGTCAAGAACCAAGTGCTCAAGGCCAGAAGGGCAAGCTTTTCTTTCAAATATTAGACTCTGTCCTATCTTAGCATAGGTTCAGAGTGGGAACTCACCACCAATCCCTGGGTGCTCTAAAGGTGAGTTACAACACCGTGGCCCATGAAGATGACCCAAGCCCTTGTTAGAGAAATAGGCAAGGACATGGGAATAACTACAAAGAGTGCCAAAGTCCCATGTGAAGTGCGAATGGGACACATAGTGACTAGCACACTCTCCTAACAGGTTGGCAGTTTTGGGAATAAGAATCAGCTGTGGACTTGGGTTAAGGGAAACTGCCATTTGCTACCCCAGGAAAGCTTTAGCCAGAGGCCTGCCTTTCTCCACCATAAAGGGAAGGAATGCTTCTGGTGGTGGCTGTTATTTCCCCTTTTCCATCAGTGGTTAAAGGTAGCAGTGATTCAGGGGTAGCAAGTTGGTTCTGCCACCTGATGACCAAGTATTTGGAACTGTTTCTTGGTGCAGTATTCCTTGAAAAAGTTTTTTTCTGCACTGACCAGCTCCAGGAGCACACTGCCCTTGTGGTTATGGTCTGTTCTTCAAAATGAAGGCATCTCAATCAGCCAGGGGATGGAGGCAAGCTGGCTACCTACCCATCATGGCACTTAGCTGGCCAAGATCCAAGTGCTCAGGAACAGGAACGCCATACTTCTTTTGGGATGTCAGCTCTTGCTTAGCACAGGACCAGACTTGGAACTGGCCACCCGCCCCTGGGTGCTGGCTGTGTGAGTGACAGCACAATGACCTCCAATGGCGACCCAAGACCTTGTTAGGACAAATAGCAGGGGCGCCTGCGTGGCTCAGTCGGTTAAGCGTCTGCCTTTGGCTCAGCTCATGATCATAGGGTCCTGAGATCGAACCCTGCATTGGGAATGCAAGTTGGTACAGCTGCTTTGGAAAACAGTGTGGAGGTTCCTCAAAAAATTAAAAACAGAGCTACCTTATGACCCAGCAATTGCTCTACTGGGTATTTGCGCCAAAGACACAGATGTAGTGAAAAGAAGGGCCACATGCACCCCAATGTTCGTAGCAGCAAGTTCCACAATAGCCAACCCATGGAAAGAGCCAAGATTCCCTTCAACAGATGAATGGATAAAGAAGATGTGGTCCATATATACAAGGGAATATTACTCGGCCATCAGAAAGGATGAATACCCAACTTTTGCATCAGTGTTGATGGGGCTGGGGGAGAGCATGCTAAATGAAATAAACAGCCAAGCAGAAAAAGTCAATATCATAGGGCTTCACTCATTTGTGGAACATAAGGAATAGCATGGAGGGCATTAGGAGAAGGAAGGGAAAAATGAAGGGGGGTGAATCAGAGCGGGACACGAACCATGAGAGAGTATGGACTCCGAGAAACTGAGCGTTTTAGAGGGGCGGGGGTGGAGGGATGAGTTAACCCAATGATGGGTATTAAGGAGAGCACATATTGCATGGAGCACTGGGTGTTATATGAAAACAATGAACCATGGAACCCAAATCAAAAACTAATAATGTACTGTATGGTGACTGACAATACAATTTTAAAAAAAGAAAAAGAAAATGCTTCTATCTTCATGACACAAGACGTTAGTTGAAATATGTATTCCCCACAGTGTGATATCTGAGGGTTAAGTATGTGGCACATTCCTTTGGCTTCCACGCATACATTTGTAAACATCCTATCTTCATGAAACAAGAATGCTTCGTAAAAAAAACAGGATTTCAAAACACGAAGGCTGTCTACTAGCTTCACAACCCCAGAAAAACAAAAGGAAAGAAACCTCTGTCCTATCCAGACCTCACATGAGCCTTGGGATAATCTCATAAGATCTTCATCCAAGATTTCATCCAAATCTCATGAACTCTCGTCCAAATTTTGTGAAATCTTGGACAAAATCTCATGAAATCTCAGGCCCTGTCAGAGAGGTCTAGGGCTTAATCCCGTTGGACCTGTGGCCAAAATCCCAGCCCATTTTGAGGATCACACACTCCCTTGCAGAGCCTGCTTAGCCAACCCTATGTCAGTAGGGATGGACTTGCTGAGTTTAGGCAGATCTTAAAACATTTCTGGTTTCACAATTGCTCCCAGACATGACCTGCAGGAAAACACAAAGTGTTTCAACCTAAATCCCTGGGGTTTCAGTATCTGGCTTGAAGAGCAGGTAAGAAGGGAGCACTGAAGTCAAGATGAATGGGACCTGTGGACTCTTATTCACACTCAACCGGCCAGGATAGAACAGGAGGGCAGGAGGAGAAGGAAAAAGCAATCTGTCCCCAAGCAGGACAAGTGAACCCACAGGCAGGCTCCCTCAGAGTTTTTCCAGTTGTTCAAAACATGAAGGATGAAGTATTATTCACAAAAACATGTAAATATACCTCTTTTCAAAACCAGATCACACATTATAGTGAGGAAAATCTCAAGAGTTCTCAAGCGCAATCTCATGAAATCTCAGCCATATCTCAAGATGTCTCAGGCCCAGAAATTGAGATCAAGGGCCAACATCCGTTGTACCTGGAGCCAAACACTGGGACCCGTGGGAGGAACTGGCATGCTCTAGCAGAACAAACTTTGCCCACCTTATCTCAGTAGGAACTGCATATGCCAGGAATGGGCAGGACTTCCAATATGTCCCATTTCTTAATTGCTCCCACACGACCTGCAGGAAGACACAAGGGGTCTCACAACGAAAACCCAGGTGTTTCAGACTCGTTGGTGAAGAGCAGGTAGGAAGAGAGCATGAAATCAGGATGAATGGGCCTGGTGCACACTTATTCACACTCAGCCTGTGGTGCCAAGAAGGGGAGGGTAGGTAGGGATGAGAGGAGCAATGTGCCCAACCTCCCACCTGGGCAGGACGAGGGAACACAGAGCCAGGATCCTCAGGGAATTTCTCAAGCTTTCAAAACTTGAAGGCTGTCTGTACTAAACTTACACCACCACAGAAACAAAAGGAAAGATACCTCTGTCCTGATACAGACCTCTCGTCATCCTGGGGAAAAATCTCACTAGCTCTCCATCCAAATCTGGTGAGATCTCACCCAAACCTCTGAGACCTCAGTCCAAATCTCGCAAGAACTCATCCAAATCTCGCTCAAACTGGGCAAACACTCCTAAGACG
This sequence comes from Eumetopias jubatus, assembly GCF_037043125.1. Taxonomy (NCBI): domain Eukaryota; kingdom Metazoa; phylum Chordata; class Mammalia; order Carnivora; family Otariidae; genus Eumetopias; species Eumetopias jubatus. The sequence continues at coordinate 42,319,352 of NW_028274808.1, forward strand.
TCATGGACATCGAGCGAGATTTCACTCCAAATCTCGCGAGATCTCATGGACCTTGGGCGAGATTTTACTCCAAGTTTCGTGAGATCTCTTCCAAACCTTGGAGACCTCAGTCCAAATCTCGTGAGATCTCATGGATATTGGGCGAGATTTCAACCCAAATCTCCTGAGATCTTATGGACATCCGGTGAGATTTCACTCCAAATCTCATTAGATCTCATGGACATTGAGTGAGATTTCACTCCAATTCTCGTGAGATTTCAATGACATTGATGAGATTTCACTCCAAATCTCATGGACATGGGCGAGATTTCACTGCAAATCTCCTGAGAACTCAAGGACCTTCGGCAAGATTTTACTCCGTCTCATGAGATCTCATCCAAACAGTGGAGACTTCAGTCCAAATCTCCTGAGATCTCAAGGACATTGGGTGAGATTTCACTCCAAATCTTGTGAGATCTCATGGACATCGGGCGAGATTTCACTCCAAATCTCATGAAATCTCATGGACATCCAGCGAGAATTCACTCCAAATCTCATGGGATCTCATGGACCTTGGGTGAGATTTTACTCCAAGTCTCCTGAGATCTCATCCAAACCTTGGAGACCTCAGTCCAAATATGGTTAGGTCTCATGGATTCAGCAACACTGTCTTTATTTATAGTGCATGCCAGTCTGCAAGCCTCATGGTTCCACCAAGCTGGGATAGATTCTGGTTATACCCAGACAGCTTCCCTGTAAGCCCCTGGACATCTTTGTGGGATCAGCTCAGAAATCTGTGTCTACTCTCACTCAGTCTGGAGAAGTATAGGGTAGGTGAAGGCATTCTCACACCATTATAGGAAAGTGTATTTGACACCTCAACACAAGGAAGTGATATGTGCTTACTTAGACTGAGCTAACTGGAAACAGACCTTGAGACAAAGAAAGGCATCTAGAGGGCTTCCTGTAGATTGCTCTTAGAAGATACACTGTAAGAAAGTTAGGAGGACTGGATTAGGCAGTGGGAAAAACTGATCAGCAATGCTGTTATAACTGAGGTTTCACTTGATCCCACAGAGAGCTCTGGAGCTGAGCCAGACCTTCAGAGTTGTTCCCAAATGGGTCAGGCGTACATGGGCTGTGTCCTCACATCAGCCAGTCCCTGGCTATGGGCTGCCTCCTGGGAGGGAGAGTAACCTTGGATCAATCAGTTCCCTAAAGCGAAGGGTGATTCCCAGGGAGGGATGCAGCTATGGCAGCATAGGGATGGATGTTAGGAGAAAAGGGGACCTGGGGAGATAGCAGCAGTTTCCACTACAGTACAACTTTTGTGTCCCTCAGATCTACTAACATACATCTCAATCAGAAAGAGGTCCTTCAGGATTCTGATTGGTCTCATTTTCTAGCAATTTACAGGCAAAGGATTAGGGAGATAAACCATATCTCCTACTGTTACAGTTGATCTTGAAGCCATAACTGATACCATCTCCCTACTCTCACCATTCTAAATACTCCTCACCTTGGCTGACACTTTTACTATTCTAAGCCTGGTAGAGTGAACCAGAGCCTCATTCCTGAGAGGTCTGAGCCCCGGTTACTATGTTCTTCTTAGGACATGACTACTGTATCCGTCAATTTACAGTTAAAACATACAAATACTAAGATGTCTCAGGGGATCAACTTAGTATCAGAGATATTCTTTTCTGCCCCCATTGTCTAGCAGCATCCCCATTTTCTGTTGTATGATTCCTTTCCATACCTGTTAGTCTTTTGGTATGAGGAATCCAAAGTGACTGCTAGCAGTGGTAGCTTAAAATTTAATTAACTTCTATTGAGAACCCACGTCAAAGTATCCCCCCTCTGAGAACTAAGATGTCTAGACCCACAGAGTCAAAGGTTGTAGGATTGAGAGAATAGATTCCTCAGGTGGGATATGGGTTGATGGTTAAGTGGGCCCATGCCTACTTCCACCCTTTAGTTTTCTGGCTCATGTATTCTACCTATTGGAGACATAGTACCATGCAATGGTTATTAATTTAGGATCCATACTATGTCCAGGTAATGGTATCATCTTCAAGTTGACATCTCAGTAGCTTCTTTAAGAGGCCATTCTACCACTCTATGAGGCTTGTGACTGTTGAGGGTGTAGGAGGTGGCAGGCCCAGTGGATCCCATGGTCAAACGTCCACTGCCAGTGCAGCACTCCCCCCCCCCCCATAAGTGGGTCCCTTATCCTAAGGCAATGTTAGTTAGGATTTTAAGTCAGCTCATGAAATCCTCTTTAAGTCCTTAGATAGTTGTAATGGCAAGCCCCATGCATAGAAAAGGCAAGCCCATATTGGATTATGCGTTGCTATTAATCAAATAGAATCATTGCTCCTTTTAGGGTGAAAGGCGTCCAGAGTGGTCAACTTGCTGTCAAGTGCCTAATTCATCTTCTTAAGAAATGGTGCCAAATATGGGGCTTAGCCTTAATTTCTGTCACTGGTGGGTTGAATATTCATTGGCAGCAGAAGCTAGGTCATTTTGGTGAGTGGGAGCACATCCTGATGGACCCGTGCATAGCTTCCATCCCTTCTACCATGATTACTCCACTCATATGCCCATCATATTAGCAGTAGGGTGGCCCATAACAAATACCGGTAGATGTCAAATGACTGAGTCATTCTGTCCACTTGACTGTTTAGTGTCTCTTCCATTGTTGGTGTTCTCTGGTGGTTCTTAATATTCCATACTAAATTGTTCACACTTTATATTCATTCCTATTTGCTCATCTAGATGAGCTTCCTGAGACCTTGTTCTTATTCTTTCAATCTTCCTCCCTTCAGGACTCTGGTTCAACTGGCCAGTCCAATAAAAGATGCCCCAAGTCTATGAATATTTTTACTTTGGGCCATTTCTCTCTCCAAAAAATGGAAGTCCAGATGCACTGCCCAAAGCGCTTACAATTGGGAAGATTTCTCCTCTTTATTCTCTTTTAAGGACACTGCTGATGAGGCTATAGTGTAAAAGCTGTCCATTTTCAGCGCACACTGACATACCAAGATGACCTGTGTATAAATTAAGCTCAGATCTTTTCCTCCTCCATTAGCTGGTTATAGGGAGCCAAGCCCCCACCCCTGGACATCGTAGCCCCAGCAATAGGAGCTGTGGGAGGAAGGTGTCAGTGCAATAATGGTAGGTGACATGGGGATTGAGATTACCTTCTTATATAGCTCACTAGCAGATTGTGCTCATGCCCAATCCCAGATATACCACTCCCAGTTTACAAAGAATTGGCCCTTGGTTGGCCTGATTTTATGACTTGGTAGGTATGACAGAGCCTGGTTCCCAATGGCTATGATGCCCATTCTCACATAGTCCATCTTTACTAGGGCCTCATGGCAAGCTAAGTCCTGCCTTTCAAGTAGAATGTCTGTTGCAGATGGTATGGTCTTGCTCCAAAACCCTAAGGGCCACATTGTGATTCCTGCTGGGGTTTGCCATCAGCTTTACTTGATATTTTTCTTCTAAACACAGAAACCTCTAATACCACAAGGTCTGCCAGGTTGTATGGTCAGATGACCGGACTACTTGTGCCACAGCCTGGACCTGCTGCAGAGCCCTTTCTAGGCCTCATTTAAAGCTGGCAGCCTTTCATGTCTTCTGGTAAGTAGGTCAGAGCAGTTTGCCAAGTGTAGAATATGCTCCTTCCAGAATCCAACAAGTAGTTGCATTGCGCTCCTTTCTTAGTGGTGGGAGTTTTGAAATGCAATAATAAGTCATTTATTTGGGGGAATTTCCTTCTATGCCCTAGACCACTGGACACTAAAAACTTCACTGCTGTGGCAAGACTCTGAAACTTTGTAGGGTTCATCTGTACCCTCTGGAGTACAGATGCTTTACCAAGCCCTCCAACATATGTGTCCCTTCTTACTTACCTGGTCTACTTAATAAGATGTCACCAAGAGAGTAGACTAATTTATAGTTCTGGAATATACAGATGTTTCAGTTCTCTTTTAGAAGGAAGGCGAATTAGCAAAGTCCTGGGGCAAGACCATAAATGTATACTGTGGTTTGTAAGTGCATAATGCTTTTGATTCTCCTTGAGAAAGGGAGGGGAAAGAATGCTTTTACCAGAGTAATGTCTGCGTATCATCTACTGTAGTCTGTGTTAATTTGCTCTAACAAAGGTACCACATCTGGCATGATAGCTACAATTGAGGCTGCTTTTTGGTTATTGGCAGTAGTCTATTGTCACCCACCATGATCCATCTGTTTTCTGAGACCCTAGCATTCCCATTGCTATCAGGGAGTCCAGTTCTGTAATAGCATCTGCTACTGTCAGGTCTCACTGAAAGAGGACAGGCACCAGTGAACATCTTAAAGATGCTGCTGTCACTTTCCCAGCACCTTCCTTGTCACTTTGATAGATGGACTGTCCTCCTAGCCTACCATGGAACATAGTTGGTGCATTTTCTTCCTACATCCACCCTGTCATCCCCACTTTCCTGAGCCTTTGAACCCATTTCCATCATCTGCTAGGGAAGTTCTGGTATATCTATTGAGTGTGGACTACTGTTTTTTCCAAGATTTCCAGATTCAACCTGGTAGTTTATTAGTACCTTCTCCCAGGATTCTTGCCAGAGTGCTAAATTCTGTATTATGAGGCAATTTTAATACATTTGCAAGCTGAAACACTCTCTTTTATCCGACTTTGTTCCTTCCCTTGATCCATCACCCTCAGGATCTAGTACAATCCATTCCCAACTCCTCCTGTATTTATTAGCTCCTCTCTTCCCTTAGCTGACCTTGTTGCCTGTGTCTTGATCTGATCATGATTTTGACCACCATTCCTATTGGTCTGATTAATACAAGGATTGGAGCAGGGATCCTGAGGGCAGCCAGTAAAGTCTTGTAAGGCACCTGTTTCATTTGAGACCTCTGACTGATACTCATGAAAGGAGGTGCTCACTATCTTCCATCACAGGGAATAGGTCACTTTTGTAGGTTCGCAGGTTTGAGAAGTGGGGAGTTAAAAATTCTCAACTACATTAACCCAGATAACCACATCCTATGTCTCAAAGCCCCACATCTTTTCTTTTATGGCCTTGACTTTGGTGTTAGAGACCTGCAAGGGAGGAATTGAACCTCCTCTGAAGTTCTGCTGCTTTTCCATGGTTAAGTCCTGAACCTAGTCCTTCATGATGATGGCCTTGTTCTTCAGAGTTCAAAATGCTGCGAAGGAAATCCTGCCTTCCTATTTTGCCTTGAATTGTCAGTAAATTACCATGAGTCTGATTTTTCTGTCTTCAATGAGTGAATCAATGACACTCATCAACAGCCACCCATTCCATGGTTGTTCTAGTTATTATTTCCCTGAATGCCTCTCCATCCCAGAGATATTACCCCAACCAGTGCATTACCTTCCACTAGTGTCCTAACACATTTAACTTTCATAGACATTTTGCAATTTTGCCTGTGACAGCACATCAGAGTCTAGCCATACTATACCAACCAACAGTGATGGTGTTCACATCTCCAGCGGGCTAGGGAGTATTCACCTCCAAACTCCCATTTAATAGTCCACTTCGTACGATCACTCCTGGTACTAATTGACTTAAATTGGGTTCTCTGGAAACAGACTACAAGATGGAAAATTTAATCCAGGGTTTATTGAGAAGTGCTCTTGGGATAAACACCTGTCCAAACAAACAAACAAACACGAGGAAGGCAAGATTAGTAAAGAGGAGGAAGAAGAAGGAGGGGGAGCAACTGACCTCAAATGCAGTTTCTATTGAGAATTCAATTTCATGGGGAGCTTTGACCGAGGCTGGCCTTTCAGTATTTCTCCAGTTGAGGCAAAAGTGCTGAGGCTTTGGAGTCTCATATCAGCCCATCTTTGGCCACAGCTTGTCTCTTAGGAGGAGCATAACCTTGAAAAGGCGATTCTTTATGACTGAGGGTGATTCCCAGTGAAGGAAGGATTCAGCTGTGAATTGTTAGCAGCCAGTGTTCTAAGCAGCTGGGGACTAGACGAATCAGCCCTGATGAAGGGATCTAAGGGCACCTGTCCACTGCAGGTGCCCTAGGCTCATGCTTCCCACTGAGCAACCCAGGAACAAAAAAACAAAAACTAGATTTAGGAAAAATGGAGGAGCAAAGATAGCATAGTGGTAGTGGCAACATCAATTTCATACCTACCTAGGATTATCAGACATGATTCTGCTTGATTTTTTGGACAAGTTATTCAGCTTTCTTTGTGCCTAAGTTTCTTTGACTATAGAATGAAATTATTAATGCATAAAGAACTTGAAATGGTGCCTAGCATACGTAGCAAAAATGTTGTTGCTGTTTGTATTGTTCTTATTGTTATTTTTCAGCAATCTAAGCTTATTTTCCAACTCTATTTCCCTTTCCATCACTCTCTAATCTGGTCCTTCACTGTTTCTCTCCTAAAAGGAAACTTCCACTTCTAACTTGCTGATTTCCTTTGTTCCTGAAAGATGCCATGCTCTGTGCTTATACCACCTCTCTTCCTAGACTCTTTGCCTTCATTGGCCTCCTATAAAGCTACCTAAATCCATCTTATCTTTTGAAGGAGTGGAAGGAGCATCCAGTTTGATTCAAGAAGCCTAGGTTTAATTCTCAGATCCTCTACTTACTTAAGTTATGTGACCTTGGGTAAGCCATTATCATATCTAAGGACTGATTTCCTCAGCTATAAATTGGGGTTAGTAGCACTGCTCCACTAGCTCATTATGAGGAATAAATGTGAAAACTAGTTAAACTCCCAGCACAGTGTCAGGCACACTTCAGTTGCTCAATAAATAATAACTATCGGATCTGGTAGTGAGCCTATTAATATCTAAGCACAGAGTCATTCAAAGCACAATTATTCAAAGGCCACGATGTTCAGGTACATGTTGGAGACAGGGAGATGCAGGAGCTACAGTCCTTCCCTCAAGGATGATAGGAGTTTCTCAGCTTTCCCCAACTTCATTTATGTACATCTCCCCTCTCCGCCCTTCCTCCTTCCTCCTTGAAACACCCACAGCACAGACCCATTCAGCATCTGAGCACCCAGCCTCTTTTGAATTGTTCTTTACATTTTCTCACATGTCAGTTATGGCTCTCAAAATAGACTATGAACTGCTTGAGGGAGAAAATCCTGTATTCCTTTTATCTACATACAATACCTAACACAGTACCATTAATGGGCACATGCCCTGTGTTCTCTAGGTATTTGTTAGATAAATTAATATATGAGTATATATGATTCTTTTTTTTTAAAGATTTTATTTATTTGACAGAGAGAGTGAGAGAGCACAAGCAGAGGGAGCAGTAGAAGGAGAGGGAGAAGCAGGCCTTCCGCCGAACAGGAGCCCAATGCGGGGCTCGATCCCAGGACCCTGGGATCATGACCTGAGCCAAAGGCAGACGCTTAACTGTCTGAGCCACCCAGGTGCCCCTGAGTATATATGATTCTTATCAAGAAGTTTCCACTTTGCAGGTAGAAACCTGCTAGTCTTAGCATCAATTTTATAGGCTGTGACCTAAAAATACACCTAGCATGCTATAGTAGTGTTTGGTGAAACTTCTGTTTCAGTTTTGAATATGTCATAGATTGGGTTGGGTTGTGGGATAAAAATGTATTTCTTACTGTGGACCATGGTAAAAAATAGTAATAATAATAAGTAAATAAAGTTAAAAAAAACAACAACAACTTCCAGAATGCATACCACAAGTTTCCTAGCAGGGATGTTCAGCTCCTTATGGGCAGAACTAAAGAAGACCCTGGACACCAGGGCCTCCAAGCAAGAGAGGCAGCAAATGGGTTCAGAAGGTCTCTCCTGGGGTTTGTGGGGATTAGAGAAGGTATGTAGTCAAGGGAAGGAGTGTTCAGGGCCCAAACACAATCACTCAAACTGTGTATTGTCTGGACAACAAACAAGCACTGCAGGCACACCTGCAAACCTCAAGTGCCTTTCCCTCAGAAAGACACAAAGTACTTAATACCCTGAAATTGCTCAAGATTTTCCTCTTGGGATCCCTGTTTTCTCTAGAGCTTTAGATTGTAATAGAAACACTATTGCCTACATTATCTCCCCACTTATTAATTTTGAAAAAATAGATCAGAATCATTAACCTTTGGAGATTTAGTGATAATTTCTTGATGCAAAATTTGTACACAAAGCTTGACAATTATGAGGGGACCATAGGACAACATCCATGAAACTGAAATTATACTGGGAATTCTAAGACAGCTGACCACCTCTCTACAGGAGATTTGAAATTGCATTCAAAGTGTCTTTGGCCCCTACACCTTTGGGAATTGGAAGCATTCTGCCTGCGGGAATGTCTGACCTCCTGCCATTGCATCTTACCTTCCAGAGTCTACAGTGATGGGGCTTGATTTCTGGTGGTCTGCTCTGCACAAATGCTTCCCACCTTTCTTCCTGGAGACTGGGCCTAATGCCTGGCTGTCTGCTATTTGTACTTTGAAAAGTGCTTTAATTGGGAAAGTAAAATACAATATCAAATGCCTTTTTTGTGCCTTGTGAAAGTCCTTTATAGCTTAGCTTAACTCAGAGAGCTTAAATCAATAGCACCAGCCCATTTTCTAATCACGGGGAATTTAATAATGATCAGGAAAGCCATTGTCAGTCTGATCAGTGGGACTGTTAGACTTTAACTCTTGGAAAACAGCTTCATGTCAAAATTACATACTGTTATCATATTAAATGTCACTCAGAAGGGTATTAAAATCCTTTAGAGAGGAAGCATTACAGGGTTCTATCAAAATTACTTTATATGCTGATGAGCTGGCTTCTGGGGGAGAAAGCTAAGACAAGACTAGAGGTAGGAAGGAGGAAATTGTTCTCTTTTTACCAAAATATACACCAAAATCAGGAAGGGAGGGTCTTGTTGTCTGCATCTCTAATTCTGGAAGTCCCTTGAGATGCCTCAGCCCAGGAGCTGGAAAGTTTACTCTTATCCCCTAAAGCCTGGAAAATCCCTTAGGTCCATCAGAGGAAGAACAGCTCCAGGTCACTCCAGGACTCCCAGCAAAGTGTAGGACTTGCTGACCCTAGCAACTTACCCCCATTTATTATCAGAGGTCCCATGGAATGGTGCTTCCCCATGGTAGATCCCAGCCACATACATCTTGGAGGTGCTGCTGAAGATTCCAATCCCAATTATCCATGCAACAGTTGAGCCTTTGTGAATTGAACCTGATGATGTTGTTTTAGGGATTAAATTTTCAGAGAGAACCATTTAACTGGGGGCAGATGGTTGGCCTTACCCTAAAGGAAATGGGGAGGGGTGTGGACAACAGGGCATAAGCAAAAATAAAAAAGAGGAACTAATTGAAAATCTGGGATAGAAGGAGGGACAAGAGAGCAAGTGTTTTTCCTGTCAATCCAGCCTGGCCACCTGCCTCTCTGTACCCAGGGGTTTTTCTAGCAGCTAAACACTTTATAGAGTGAAGGGGAAATGAGTGTGTTTGGGCTTTAGTGGATCTTGTACCTCCTGTTATGTACTCACATCGGACACTATCCCCCTATCCTGGGGCTTCTGGCCTCCTGGAGACCAGGGTTTCCCCAAGCCATTATGACTAAGCCCAGCAGACTTCCAGATGTGAAACCTGTATCCTGAGTCACTGTCTGTGAGAGCAGTGTGCACACTTGGTACAGATAGAGACCCCATCTCCCCTTCACTTGTTTTAGGAGTTAAGACTTTTAGCATCACACTTCACAGGTTTTAACCCCTTTGGCTCTTTCAGAAGGCTTTAGCCTCCTAAGAAATGTATATTACATGTAGAGCAGAGGCCAAAACACTGATTTTATATTCAAAAACTCACACTCAAAGACAGTAACTGAGCTCGCCTGGCAAGTGGCAGCCTGTGGCCGGGACACTGGCCTGGGGCCTCCTCACAGCCTGTGTGCTTGTCTCCATGTACCAAGTGAAGACTGTGGTCCAAGCCCTATCATCTACAAACTGAGTGACCAAGGGAAATGTCAAATCCCTCTAGTCCTCCCTTTCTTATTCTGTAAAGTGAGGATAATAATGTCTAATTTGAAGCTTAAATGTATGTGATGTTTCTAGCATGAGACCTGTCACTTTAAGTACTCAGTGGAAGTGCTACTAAAATACTTCCTGAAAAAATACAAGAAAAATGGCTCCTGAAAGAAAATTGGAAACACAAAGGAACCAGGAACTATGACCCAAATTCTAACTCTGTCTGTTGAAGACAATTGCTTGGCGGCATAGGGTATGTCATTGTCCTGGGCATGACAATGTTATCTGGGCAGAGAGGGCCACTGATAGAGTTATGACACTCATTACATATAGAAAAGGGCCAACCTTAAATATTAAAAAAAAAAAACAAAGGCAACTGAGTAAATTTTAAAAATCTTATTGGCTTTATTCAATGATTCATGAATTGGGTAGCATCCATCCAACAGATCAGAAAGGAGCTCCAAGCCTTTCCAGGCTACCCGGGGGGGGTCCATATGGCATTGTTCCTTGTTCCTGTTGTACCTTAAAGGGAAACTTTCACAATGTCCAGAGCCCTTGATGTCCTGCAAATGAAGGAGGAGGATGTACTCAAATTCTTTGCAGCAGGAACCCACTTAGACTTCCAAATTGAACAGTACATCTACAAAAGGAAAAGGGACGACACCTACATCATAAATCTGAAGAGAACATAGGAGAAGCTTCTGCTGGCAGCTTGTGCCATTGTTGCCATTGAAAACCTGGCTGATGGGGTGCCTGGGTGGCTCAGTGGGTTAAGCATCTGCCTTTGGCTCAGGTCATGATCCCAGAGTCCTGGGATCCAGCCGTGCATCTGGCTCCCTGCTCAGTTCAGTGGAGAGCCTGCTTCTCCCTCTCCCTCTGCCTCTGCCACTCCCCCAGCTTGTGCTTTCTCTCTCTGTCAAATAAATAAATAAATAAATAAATAAATAAATAAAATATTTAAAAAAGAAAAAACCTGGCTGATGTCAGTCATATCATCCAGAAATTGTGGCCAGTGAGCTATGCTGAAGTGAGCTATGCTGAAATGTGCTGCTGCTACTGGAGCCCCTCTTACCACTGGCCACCTCCCTCCTGGAAACTTCTAATCAGATCGAGGCAGCCTTCTGGGAGCCAAGACCTCTGGTGGTTACTGAGCCCAGGGCTGACCACCAGCCTCTCACACAGGCCTCTTATGTTAACTGCCTACCATACGTGACTCCGTTTTGGTCCTATTGTGTTGTTTTTAACACAACCTAAACCTGTGGGTTAGAACTACCAACACACAGTGTAAGCCCTCCTAAGCCCCAGGGACTTGAGATACTAAATTATCGATGAGAGCAAAAGTTATTTTTCTACCATATCTTCTCATGTATCGATGTTGATGAGAGGTATCAGAGGTATTAATAATTTAAAAGAATAGCCAAAATATCTCGTGACTGTCTATCTTCTCCACCAAATAAAAGCTTGAGAGAGACCTTGTCTGTCCTCTTCCCTGCTTAGCCCAGAATAGAGTGCATGTCACATGGTGGGTGCACAGTGGACATTCATCAAAGAGATGTTGGATGATGTCATAAAAGAGATCAGGTAGGACTAATCAAGATTCAATCGTTTGGTATTGAATATGTTGACTAAAATTGCAGTTTTAGGGTCTTCTTGATTATTCCTTCTTTAGTTGTACATGCCAGATATCACCTAGCATCTCTCCTGCTGCCCATTTTGCCCATTTTATTTGTTTGCAATGTATGACCATGTGAAGCAGACACCAGTTAAAGCCAGACAATGTTGTGAAAGTCTTCACTCTAGAAAAAATCTGCATCTTGAGACAGTTGGGGTGATTGGGTAAATGGGATTTGAGGTGGTCTGTATCTGGTTATGCATCTGTTTTCCCTGGTCCTTACAGCCATGTAGAATTGAAGTGAGAGGAAACACTTAACTTTCTTAGAATCATCCATGAATTGAGAGCTCTGGCAATCTGTCTGGGGCCACAGTAATGGAAATTAATTGGATTTTAGAGATAATAACATTTATGCTAATGTGGTTATTGAGAGGAGACAATAGTCCCAGAGATAAATAGCTAGGAGCGGTGGGGCAGGAGAATTTGCAGGAGAGATTGGGAGTCTTGGGGGGAGCTGCTGGGGTGGGTGGAGGTAGGGATAAGGGACATGAAGTTGTAAAGAACTGGGACGTTTTAGAGAAACAAGAGAGAGAAGCAAGGGGGAGGGAGAAGTAGAAAAACCTCTTTGAATAATGATAATAGTAATATGAATAGTCAGCTGTCCCTTATTAAGTGCTTACATTTTTTAAATTTTATTATGTTATGTTAGTCACCATACAATACATCATTAGTTTTTGATGTGGTGATTCATGATCCATTGTTTTCGTATAACACCAGTGGTCCATGCACTATGTACCCTCCTTAATACCCATCACCGGGCTAACCCATCCCCCCTCCCCCCTCCCCTCTAAAACCCTATTTGTTTCTCGAGTCCATAGTCTCTCATGGTTCATCTCTCCCTCCAACTCCCCCCCTTCATTTTTCCCTTCCTTCTCCTAATGTCCTCCATGCTATTCCTTATGTTCCACAAATAAGTGAAACCATATGATAATTGACTTTCTCTGTTTGACTTATTCCACTTAGCGTAATCTCCTCCAGTCCCATCCATGTTGATGTAAAAGATGGGTATTCATCCTTTCTGATGGCTGAGTAATATTCCATTGTATGTATGGACTACATCTTCTTTATCCATTCATCTGTTGAAGGGCATCTCGGCTCTTTCCACAATTTGGCTATTGCGGACATTGCTGCTATGAACATTGGGGTGCATATGGCCCTTCTTTTCACTACATCTGTGTTTTTGGGATAAATACCCAGGAGTACAATTGCTGGGTCATAGGGTAGCTCTATTTTTAACTTTTTGAGGAACCTCCACACTGTTTTCCAAAGTGGTTGTACCAACTTGCATTCCCGCCAACAGTGTAAGAGGGTTCCCCTTTCTCCACAACCTCTCCAACATTTGTCGTTTCTTTCCCTGTCCATTTTTGCCAATCTAACTGGTGTAAAGTGGTATCTCAATGTGGTTTTGATTTGAATTTCCCTGATGGCTAATGATGATGAACATTTTTTCATGTGTCTGTTAGCCATTTGTATGTCTTCTTCAGAGAAGTGTCTTTTCATATCTTCTGCCCACTTTTTGACTTGATTATTTGTTTTTTCAGTGTTGAGTTTGAGAAGTTCTTTATAGATCTTGGATAGTGTCATTTGCAAATATCTTCTCCCATTCTGTGGGTTGCCTCTTTGTTTTGTTGACTGTTTCCTTTGCTGTGCAGAAGCTTTTTATCTTGATGAAGTCCCAAAAATTCATTTTTGCTTTTGTTTCACTAGCTTTTGGAGATGTATCTTGAAAGAAGTTGCTATGGCCGATGTCAAAGAGGTTACTGCTTATGTTCTCCTCTAGGATTTTTCCTGATTAAAACTCTTCAGAGTATAGGGATAGAGGGAACATTCCTCAAGTTCATAAAATCCATCTATGAAAAACCCACAGTGAATATCATCCTCAATGGGGAAAAGCTGAGAGCCTTTCCCTTAAAATCAGGAACACATCAAGGATGGCCACTCTTGCCACTATTGTTCAACATAGTACTAGAAGTCCTAGCAACAGCAATCAGACAACAAAAATAAATAAAGGGTATTCAAATTGGTAAAGGAAAAGTCAAACTCTCTCTTTTCGCAGACGACATGATACTTTATGTGGAAAACCCAAAAGACTCAACCCCCAAATTACTAGAACTCATACAGCAATTCAGTAATGTGGCAGGATATAAAATCAATGCACAGAAATCATTTGCTTTCTTATACACTAACAACGCAACTGTAGAAAGAGAAATTAGAGAAATGATTCCATTTACAATAGCACCAAAAGCCATAAGATACCTCGGAATAAACCTAACCAAAGAGGTAAAAGATCTATACTCTAGAAACTAGAGAACACTCATGAAAGAAATTGAAGAGGACACAAAAAGATGGAAAAATATTCCATGCTCATGGATGGGAAGAATAAACATTGTTAAAATGTCTATGCTACCCAGAGCAATCTATACCTTCAATGCCATCCCGATCAAAATTCCAATGACGTTTTTCAAAGTGCTGGAACAAACAATCCTAAAATTTGTATGGAATCAGAAAAGACCCCAAATCACCAAGGAAATGTTGAAAAAGAAAAACAAAGTTGGGGGCATCATGTTGCCCGATTTCAAGCTACATTACAAAGCTGTGATCACCAAGACAGCATGGTCTTGGCACAAAAACGGACATATAGACCAATGGAACAGAATAGAGAACCCAGATATGGACCCTCAACTCTATGGTCAAATAATCTTTGACAAAGCAGGAAAAGACATGCAATGGAAAAAAGACAACCTCTTCAATAAATGGTGCTGGGAAAATTGGACAGCCACATGCAGAAGAATGAAACTCGACCATTCTCTAACACCATACACAAAGATAAACTCAAAATAGATGAAAGACCTCAATGTGAGACAGGAATCCATCAAAGTGCTTACATGTTTTAAATTTATGTCATTTTTATCCTCATAACAAACTCGTGAGGTGGGTACTATATTATTTTTCTTATTAAAAACAATAAAGAGGGGCAACTGGATGGCTCAGTTGGTTAAACTTCTGACTCTTGATTTCTGTCCTGGGTGTGGAGCTTGCTTAAGAGTCATTCTCTCCCTCTGCCCCTCCCCCACTTGCTCTCTCTCCGTTTCCCTCTCTCTCTTAAAAAAAAAAAAAAAAGAGGGAAAACTGAGGTTTAGAGGGGTTTAAAAAACTTGTCCCAGGTTGCTTGGCCAGTACATATGCAAAATAAGCACTCTTCACCTCTGCTCCATTACACCTCCCATTTGCCCAAAGCTGGAAGCAAAAGAGCAAAGATAAGCAGGAGAGATGAAATTCTGGAACAACACTGAAGAGACATTAACAAAGGCCTAATTTTGACAAAGGCCTGAAAGAAGGACCTAGGACCCAAAAGAATAAAGATCTGATTCTAGATAGTAAACACCTTCCAAGAAAGAACCCTCATTTAACAGGTTTGTACTTGGCCCTTGCATCACCAGCAGTCTGCCTGTGGGGCTCTCCATGAATACTAAAGTGATGAGGTCCACAAACAAATGATGGACTGTGTGGGTATGTGACCCACTGATATTGCTAATGAAGGTAGACTGGGAGTGAGTGTGAAAACCACCACCTCATCCAGGTCCATATTCCAACAGCAGGAGTAACTGACTTCTGCAAACCTAATCTATGCCTGGTTTTCACACTGCTAGCACATGTTTATGAAGTTTTACTAACTGTATTGAGCTGGAAGGGGCATAGTGGAGAGGACAGAGAGATTGGCTAGAGAGGAGGTGATCTTGGAAGAGAAACAAACCCAAGATCACATGAGTGGCGGCAGTGAAAGCCAGAGGGAAACATTGCTGTGAGTGCTCTGCCTGGAATACAAGCTATTCTGTTAAGAGTCCTTGAAGGTTAGGTCACCAAAATTATCACAGACATCTGGGCCTTCTGAGTCATGCTGACACTGCTGTATGTATAGCACTGTGAATAGAGAAATTTTGGAGATAGAACTGGACTCAAATCCAAGCTTAAACATCCATTAGTTGAATGACCTTTGGTAAGTCAACTTGCCTCTCTAAACTCTAGGATTCTCAAAGGCCAAGTAGGAATACTAATAACCTGCCTCCCAAAGTTCTCTTGGAGTTTCCAAATAATGACTCAAAAAACTAACTGGCCCATCACAGACCTCCATAAACAATGGAGGGTTTTTTTAAATTATTATGTTAATCACCATGCATTACATCATTAGTTTTTGATCTAGTGTTCCATGATTCATTGTTTGCAAACAATGGAGGTTTAATGTATGTGCTTATCCCTTGACCAGGTGGGATAGCAGAAACCAGGACATTTAGGAGGTCTCTTTATGATTTTTAGTATTCTTCTCCCTATTATTAAATAAGTCCCCTGAAATCCGAATGTTGACCTCCCAACCCTATTTCACTCAGATTTAAGTCAACACTGAATTTTGTGTTTCCCAAATGGAAAGCTGTATCATTAATTATACATTTGGTCATTTATTTCCTTTCATTTTTGAGACTTTTTTGGTTACTTGTGCTTGAAAATGTCTAAAATGTACCCTTACTCTCCTTGTCATACATCAAACTGCCATTTCCAGGTTTCTTTTTATAATATAAGGATTTTTATTCAATATAATTTTGTGCTATGGCAATATGCAAATATATATATCTTTTGCATAGTTACTCTCTAGGTAAAATCATGGAATTCTTGCATATTTGAGAGAAATGGGAAAATAAAAATTGTTGTAAGGTTAACAAATACACTCTACCTGTTCGATCTGGTCTCAAATGGAATGATGCTTAAAATGATTCTAAAGCCATAGTATGTGTAAATTTCATGAAATATTCTTGGCTTACCTTCCAAGTCATTAGGAAAGTCATTCACCTCCCTACTAATCAGTCCCTGAAGGCTGGAAATCTGAGCACAAATCCCCTCTATCCTAATACCATGCCATTGCCTGTTTCCCTGTTTCCCTTGGTCTTTGTCTCTAGAAAACCTTACACAGGACTTATACATCTCATCTGACCTTCCTGAGGCATAAACACAGCTACATAATGACAGTCAATTAAATATAAAGGCTGTCTGTCCTGACATTGTGGTGCCCTGAAAACAGTGAAGACCGCTAGCCACTTAGAAGCAATGAAAAGCATCAAACTGGGTAGAAATTGCAGTGCTGCTCTTAAGTTCAATTTTCCTTGTAGCTCAATTTCCTAGCTTTGCACTTTGCTAGGTAAATCACATTAATAGAGGAGAAGGGGGGCAATGGGGAGATTGGTGGTAGATAGCCAGACAGTCCTTTGGAGTGAAAGCATCTCATCCTGAGCCATGAGAGAATGGGTAACCAGTACTCTTGACAAGCAGGTATTCAGTGGTAGGAGAAGTTATTTAAAATGGGAAGCAGGAGCAGAGGTCTTCTGCTGGCAGGGAGTATCTTCATTATTGCTGTCATGGTGCCTGTTAACTACCCCCATCTATCATTTGTTCAATACCTCAGTGAAATTAGACAGCTGCATATTATAGCAGAGCTCTGATGTGCCAGTCTCCCCTGAAAGCATTAACTGTCTTCCGTTACGCATTCTTCTTACGCTCCACCCCTTTTTACTGCCCATTAATGATCTTTCATTTGCATCATGGAACAATGAAGTCCTTTGACCAATTATGTGAAATTACAGGTGCTCTGTAGGTGCCCTCTGTCACCGTTTACCTTCTTTGCTGAAGCAGTAGGCTGGAATGGATTTGTATTTCAAACATTACTTGACTTCTGCCTGTTTCTGGATGGAAGCAGTACAATTTTAGCTGGCACAATAAACTTCTCCTTGTGGCTCATGCCCAACCTGGATGAAACTAAAAAGTCAGTCTTGACAGATCCCTTTAAGGGATCCTTTCAGCTCATAAACCATGAGGGGAACAGGACATCTCAGAGCATAACAAACTTGCCCTTTTTATCCCAGGAGACTCTGCTGTAACACATTTTGAGATTACTTTTGGCATGCCTCCTCTGGGATATTTCTATTACCATAGAACTATTATTCCAATTTCTTTGATTCAGGAAAAAAAAGTTATCTTGTACTTTTGAGAAAAATTAAATGTATAGAAATCTTCTAGGGACAGGAATATAAAAGTAAGGGAAACCAACATTTATGGAACATCTATTACCAGCCTAGGTGCAGTGCTATGTGCATTTACATTAAATCTCAATCCCTCCCTACAATGTATAGTCCAGTTTGAAACTACAAAGACCATTACTTTTCTTTTGCACAAGGAGGCAGTATTGAGCAGACCAAGAAAAATGCACTCAGGTCTTAGCTCAGCTGCCACTTGTTAGCTGAGTCACCATTGGAAATCCATTTATTCTCTCTGTGCTCCAAATTTATCATTTGTATAATAAGAAGAGGGATACTGTTCAGGACTAGGATTGTTATGAGATTAAATTAGACATCATAAAAGACTTCGGTAAAGGGAAGTTACTCAATGTTAATTTTTTTTTTTTCATATGCTACTCAGGGAAAAATCTCAAAAGAAAAGACAAGATAAACTCATGTAAAAAATGGAAACATAAAATCACTCAATTTCACAACATCATTTATTGATATTATATATATTTAAATAGTATGGTATAGCACTTAGCAGAGAAGCTTAACATTACAGCAATACATAGGTAGTGAAAACACTAAAAGAATGAACAGTTAGATGAGGGAGTGATCAATACTAAAGTTAAGGAATGACAATTAACTTCTAAGATAACTTTGATTTAAAAAAAAATCTCAAAAAAAATTTTTTTTTTTAGTATGCAATATATTCACATGGCTCAAATACCAATGTTCACAAGGGGTTTTTCCACCACATCCTTAACTTTTGGTTCCCCAGAGGCAATGAGTATTATCAGCTTCTTATCCTTGCAGAACTATACTGTGTGTTTATAAGAAAATATACATAAATAATCTTTCTTACCCTTTGCTGTATTCTTTCTAGACAGTTATTTATATTGTTATTTCACTTGAAACATATTTTAGGGATTGTTATATATCAGTACATATAGACCCTTCTTTTTATTTTTATACCAGTATAATATCCTATTGTATGCATGCATTATACTTTATTAAATCTCCATTGAAGGATACTTATTTTATTTCCAATCTTTTTTCCACCAGGAAAAATGCTGTAGTGAATAATCATATGCATATATCATTTCACATGTGTGTGAAAGTATCCATAAGATAAATTTCTAAAACTGGGTTACTGGGTCAAATATTTTGTGCATTTGTAAAGTTGATAGATATTGCTAAATTACCCTCTGTAGAGATTATAATTTACCCCAGTCCCCAACATCTTTTGAGAGTACTTGTTTCCCTACAGCTTTTCCATCCTAATGCTTTTCAAAACTCCCAGATTTTTACCAATCTGATAAATGAAAATGGTATCTTAGTGTAATTTAAACATATATCTCGTATATTAGGAGGGAAGTTGAACTTTCATTTCCATGCTTAGGAGTTATTATATTTTCTTTTCTGGAAAATGTTTTTTTGTGAACTTTATCCTCCTTTCTATTGTATTGTTTATATATCTTTTATATGTGCTTCAGTTATATTCCCAAGTTTGTCATTTGTCTTTTACCTTTGTATATTGTGTTTTTTTCTCATGCAGATGTTTTTTGTTTTTTATATAATTAAATTTTAAATACTTTAAACACTTTAAAAAAATCCTTGAATTGACTTAGAATTTTTATTCCAGTAAGATTTGGGCCCTTAGTTCTCTTCCACATCTCCCCAATTCTAAATGGAAGAAGTCCCCAAATGATTTTTCTGCTGTTTCCTGACTCTGTTATAGAGCCAGAGGTAAGGGCCATTTACTCCTTTCCATGCATTTTGCCTAATACTGGGAGCTGGAGTGGTCGGGGGTGGGAGGGATGGGGTGGCTGGGTGATGGACATTGGGGAAGATATGTGCTATGGTGAGCGCTGTTAATTGTGCAAGACTGTTGGATCACAGATCTGTACTTCTGAAACAAATAACGCAACATATTTTGAGAAAAAAAAAAGAAAAAGAAGAAGATAGCAGGAGAGGAAGAATGAAGGGGAGTAAGTCAGAGGGGGAGACGAACCAGGAGAGATGATGGACTCTGAAAAACAAACTGAGGTTTCTAGAGGGGAGGAGGGTAGGGGGATGGGGTAGCCTGGTGATGGGTATTAAAGAGGGCACATTCTGCATGGAGCACTGGGTGTTATGAACAAACAATGAATCATGGAACACTACACCAAAACAAATGATGTAATATATGGTGATTAACATAACAATAAAAAATTAAAAAAAATAAATATTAAATAGATGAATGGAAGAGTAGATAAAAGGGTAAAGAAAATGCTGAGTTACTGAATTCAGGACCTGATGATGATATGTGAGTCCACAAAGCACAGACTAGACGTTTTTGGATTCAGTGTATGTATGCATTGGTCAGTGATAATGCAGTATACATCATTCATATACATCATGTACTTTGTGAGTGGTCATTAAATGTTAACAGTTACTGTACAACAGGTAGAATAAAGGGAGAAAAAAGAAAGGGGGGATAAACATTTGGGACAAAAACAACAAAAAGGCTTCAGAACCTTGGATAGCACCAAGCTAGGCGGCCCTAGGACAAATCACCAATAAAAGATTAGCTCCCTGGCAGGGTCCTTCCCCTTTTAGCCTGGAGTATAGTGACATTTTTCTTTTGTAGAACTGAGTGCTGAGTTTTCAGCACCCCTTTTCCTCCATAACTGTGGAACCTGACTTGTTTTTTGCAGATAGCTGTCCTTTTGCTCCAGATCAATTTCCAGGGCTAATTATTTTCTACAAAACATGCTTTGTCTCCTACTGAACACATAGGTCCTGTTTTTGGCTACTGGACTCTGGGAAGTGATCTGATAAACAAATCATGCTAAGATGTAATGACTGTTACTAATTTTTATATGTTACTCCTTAAGTCCAGAGAATAAATCTCTTATAGAAAGGTTTTATATTATAAGAAAGTTGACAGTGGGTTAATTTTGAGCCTGAGGAATTTGTTTCCCAGGTTCCCAGGATATCTGGCCCCAGTAAGCATCATTCTTACTTGTGGTATTTGTTATAGATGGATGAACTAAACAAGGATCTTTAAGCTGAAGAGAAAATGAAAGGAGAAGTCCCATTGTAATAATGTCCCTTCATAATTTTAGCATCATGAGGAATTTGGGAATGGGGAAAGCGTGCCAGAAGTCAGGACTATCAGACCCCTATAAAGAGCTCTCTGATACCCTTAATGGCATCCCTACAGTTTCCACTATCAATTCTTCTCAAAGGCCAGCAATAAATAGCTCATAAAGCATGCTAATTCTGTGTTTTATTTAATCGAATCCCTTTTCAGGACCCTTGACCACATGTATACTTTTCCTTCTCTAATCCTGTCCCACAGGCCAGGAAGTAGGATTTAACTCTGCCTTCACAACGTAACTCGGAGCATTTCAAAATCATCCTCAATAGTCAAGACAGATATGCATATTTAAGTTTTTAAATGCTCATCCTTGTGGAAGCCATTGCCTCAACCTTACATGACAGTGTGCTGTTTATTCCTGCTCAATGAATGACACGAGTGGGAGGGCATGTCTAAGGTCTTCACCAGAAAGTGAAAGGAGCTTCCCAGAAGGAGCATCTGATCTTGGTGCTGACAAATAAGTACATCTGCATTTGTATTTTTTTCTTAGATAATTCCAAGAGAGGGGACGGGAAGTGGAAGAATGTCAGGGTGCTACATATAGACTGTCAGAAATGTTAAGGTAAAGTTTTTCATGGAGCTTTAATACTCTGAATGACTTAAGTGTTGAAAGAAAGATTGATGATTATAGAATATTAAGAAAAAAAGTAGGGGGTAGGAATGGACCCTGAGGGTGGAAAGGAGAAACTAGCATCTATTGAATGCCTGTCATATGCCATACTCCGTGCTGTTTTTTCCACATACATTAACATAAATAATTATCACAGTCTTATGAATTAAGCACTTTTTATTTATCATAGTTGAGGAAATTGAAGTCCTGACAAATTAAGTAATTTTTTAAGTCTCAGTATTAACACAGAGTAGAATAAATTAGTCTCATTCCAAAACCCATCTCACTATTCCATCTTTGCCTTCCCCCATTAGACACTCTTATTTTAGAGGTAAGCTAACTTAGACCCAGGAAAATAAAGTATCTTTCTCTCATTTCTCAGTCCAGAGCAGCAGGAAGCCAAAGGGAAGAAGGCGATCCTTTCATCTTCTTCCTCTATCCTTCAATTTTTAATTATATGTTTTGATCACCAAAGAGATTTTGCTGTTAACATCTCCTTATGACAGGTTTCTTTAAGTGATGTACATTTAATGAGCTGATAAAATTGTTGCAGTTTGGAGCTCAGATGGTTGTACAAGATAGGGAGGGTAAGGTTTTTCCAATAACTCACTATTCACAAGTCAATATGCAGGGAGCTTGACTGGGACCCATGTATATGTGTGCCTGTATGTCTGTATGTGTGCATGTATCTATGAATTTCAGAGACCAAACATGAGTGTTTTTTGTTTTTGGTTTTGTCTGTCAATTGATTTCTGCCATCTAGAGCACTCTGCACATCCTAGGAAGCTTAAGGAAGTTAGTGGTCCATGCATCATGCACTAAACCCCCAAATGAGGTTCTCTCTATTGGAAATGGTAACAGTAACTCTATCAAAAGTATACTAGGGTTGTGGCCTCATCATTGCTGTCATAACATCTTTTGAGTCAAGTCACGCTCTTTGCACTTGCTGTCTAAAGCTGGTATTTGGAGATAAGGTTTGCTATGTCTCATCAAGCCTTGGACTCCTAATACAGAAAGGGAATTGTGCTTTCCAGCATGACCAGCATGAGAATAACAGGGAAATGTAGAGCCAAACCACTTTGGTAGAGCCCAGGTTCCTCATGAGTTCTGGGGGATATGGTCTCTGTGGTCTAGCCATGCCTGGACTAGAGCTGCCCAAAGGAAAAGAAAGCCTTCATGGATAGAAGTATTTCTCAGTAAAATCAGCAGCAGTGATTCAGAATGGTGTAGAAGTGGTTTTGAACTCATAGGCAGGAAATTGACTTTACAGTCATTGTTTTGGCTAGGCCAGTGATGCACCATGTTGACCTTCGGTTGATGAATTAACTTGTCTGGACCTCTATTTTCCCATCTGTGAAACAGAAATAATAATATCTGATTTACTTGTTTCATAGGATTACTTCAAGTGTCAAAAGAACTCACATGCATGAAACTGCTTCAAAATATTAATGTCCCTATATGTCCATAAGATATTCTAATTATCAGGACTAGTGCTGCACTCCCCTCATTTACCAAGCAAAGTCCTGTGGATTCTTTGATCCTTATAACTCCCCCACTGCAGTCATCAGAGTTATGAGATGGCCCCCAAGATTCCTTCCCTTGGTATTTCAGCCCTAAGTGATCCTCTCCCCTTGAGTATGTTTAGGAACTATGATTATGATGAGATAGTCATTACTGTGATTATTATAGCTTATATAACACTCTATTTTAACAAACCTGGTTGGAAAGTCTCCTGCTGGCCTCAAAGATGCAATCTCCATGAGTTTCACAGCTGTAAGGAAATGAATTTGGCCAACAACCAAGTAAGCCTGGAAGAAGACCTTGAGCCTCAGATAAGACCCCAGTCCCAGCTGACACCTTGATCTCAGTCTTGTGGTAGGCTGACCAGAGACCCCAGCTAAGTCATGTCCAGACTTCTGACTTATAGAAGTGTAAGACAATAAATAGGTATTGTATTAAGCTGCTAATTTTGTGGTCATCTGTTGTACAGTGATAGAAAAATAACACACCCATTTATTCACTTTTTATTCATTTCCAGTGCCACCAGATAAATTCCAGCAAGTGTTTTCTTTTATCTAGACTTTTCCATGGTCTTCCTTGAGCCAGTCTTTCTTCTTCTCTCTACCTCATCTCCTGATAATCTATTTCAGATTGAGACATGTGACTACTATACATTGTTTATCCTTGATTCTACAGTATGGTGAGTACTTTTTCTTATTTTCACATTTCTGAAATAGGGTTATGTCCCATGATGGATGTATATGTTTATTGTAGTGCTTGTTTTCTTCCCCAAAATCTCTTATTAAATTGATGGTGTACCTTATCAATTGATAGTGTCTAAGAATTGAGGAAGCCTGGTAGTTCAGTCTTAAAATTGACTGTGGAGCACTAAATAACTTCTAGTGAGAGCCATCAGATGCCTTCCAGGAGGAGAAAGGTAGGTTCCCTTCTCATGAACCTCTTCAACA
This sequence comes from Eumetopias jubatus, assembly GCF_037043125.1. Taxonomy (NCBI): domain Eukaryota; kingdom Metazoa; phylum Chordata; class Mammalia; order Carnivora; family Otariidae; genus Eumetopias; species Eumetopias jubatus. The sequence goes on from NW_028274808.1 coordinate 42,343,272, forward strand.
ACATCAATAGTGAAATGCATGGATGCCCAGGTTTTGTTCAGGAAGAAGCCACCATAGGCAACCATGGGATTTGGCAGAGTTGTATTTATTTTCCTCCTTATTGCTCCAGGTTGGTGGCACCCAAGATTCCTCTTTGACGCCAATAACCCGCATCCCTGGTACAGACTATGCCTTGATTCCCAAACAATGCCACAGATGATGACATTTCTTGTGATTTGCACATTTATCCTGTCTCTGACCCATCAGACAATCTCCCCAGGGATCCCAAGGCATCCCATTCTTCCCCTTACTGAATCCTTGGTTGGGTTTATCCTAGGCATAAGAGAAGGAGCTGTGATACAAGAGGTAGAAGGCTCAGATATCATTCATTAGTTGTATGACCTTGAGAAGGTCACTCCTCCTGTGGTTTCGGTGTTCTCATCTGTACATCTAAGCCCAGGCTGATCTTTCACCTCCTCATTTCAAACCTCCCCCAAAGCTATAGCAGAATGTGGGTACTACAGTGGAGTCAGTCAGTCCATGCTGCCAAAGGCTTATTGCATTCTTTGGCATCCTAGCAGTGGGGTAAGGAGAGGCCTAGGCTCCTTATCTATCCTACTGGTCTTAGCTAGCAGGTGACACAGCCATAACCCAGATTTTCTACACCACATTTTCCTGCACATCCAGACTAACTGACATACTTCTGTCTCCAAGTTCATTCCTGCAGATGTTTCCAATCCTCATCACTTTATCATAATTGTTATGATAAGCGTTTCTGCCAAAATGGTAGTAAAAACTCAATTTTCCTGAGCAAAATTAACAACAAAAAGTGTTCACGGCTCGTGCAACCTGGTTATTAAGCTGTAACAAGAATTGACTGCAGCTGTGAAATAAGATATAATTAAAGTCTGGGGCCCTTCACCACGTATCTGGTTTGTGCATTTGCAATGTTGTAGATACATAAATTAGTGGGGCTGACCAGCTCAAGCTGTCAATTGGGAACCTGTCCAGTGGAATTATATCCATCTGAATGTCAGAGAGAAAGAGAGAGGGGGAGAGAGAGAGAGAGAGAAGTGTGTATATACATTCAGGAAAGTAGAACAATAACTTGGGTAAATATGTAAGGCAGAGAGAGAGGGGGAAAGACCCTCATTATGAACTCCAGTTTAGATCTGCCATCAGCTGTGTGATCTTGAATGAGTCATTAATCTCTTGAATTCTTGGAATCCTTTGATAATATAAAGAAAGGGGGGTATATATTATTCATAACATGCTTGGCTGTAACATTATTAGTTGTTATTCTACTTGTGCAAGGTAGAAAGGACAGGTCTAACGTGAATAACATGGAGCCATAAGAGTAAAAAACATCACAGATTCATTAGAGAAATACAAGACTGATGAAGATGAAATCCACTAAATAGTTTGTGGATTTAATTACTTTGGTTGGTCTCTTGTTTTTCAATTTATATGGCCATTACTATCTCATTGTTTTTTTTCTCCTGAATGATCATGTTTTTATTAAACTCATACACAAAATTCTTATCTGCTGAAGCCCTGGGCTGGGGTATTAATTATAGTGGGGTTTTTTTTGTTTTGTTCTGTTAGAAAAGTTGAAGGATTGTGTGTGTGTGTGTGTGTGTGTGTGTGTGTGTGTGTGTGTGTGTGTGTGTGTGTGACTGACCTTTGTTTGGCCCCTTCACCCTATAGGCATTTCTAGATACAGTTGTATCTTCTCATCTTTTAAATTCATTTCAAATAAAAGGTAAATATGTGTGTTAGACATTCATAGTTTTAACTTCACTTATATACTATAGGTCTATTAGAACACTCTGGTGCTAAGTGAGAATGTTTTTTAGAGCCTGTCCTGTTTACCTTAAATCACTCTGAGACCATGGACAGTGGGTCACAGATGCGGCTCTACTTTGGAGCTATGGTATAAGATAGAAAAAAAAAAAAAGAGTGGTCAGCAGGGGGCCTGTCTGGAACCCAAACACCTGCCATTCTTGTTAACCTGCTGGAGGAAGCTGTCCTTCACAACTGAAGGCTGGACTGAGAATTATAGGCTCATTCCATCTCTCATGAAGACCATTCCAAGGTACTTGCAGTAGTTTGGCCACATGTCCATTGGTTTAGCTACTAAAATCCCAGACAGGGTGCATCCTCCAACTCCTCTCTCCTGTGACTCCTCCACAGGGACCCTGTTATGAACCCTTCAGCACCCTGTGCTGTTATGATTTGCTTCAATGCTAGACAAGCTGTGGGGAGTGGGGTGGGTTACTTGTTCTCTCTGTGCCTTTGTTTCCCTAACTGATGACTGTCCGAATGAACTAGATAATCTCCAAGTTTTCTTCCCATCATGAGCTGTCATGCTTCTTAGACAGATGTATACAGCTGTGGCCAGATTCTAACAGAATTGCAATAAAGATTCTTAGACCAGATTTCTTCTTGCAAGCATTTGATTCAGGTTTTCATAGTTTGAAGCTGGCTCCTGCCCTAGCTCCTCAAGGTAAAGGCAGGCAAATCTGAAAAGGGACAATTAAGGGAAAATGTGAAGGGCCACTGATATATCCAACACCAAGGGCCTGGCCCTGTGCTGGGTACTGCCTCAACATTATCTCATCTGGTGGCACATAGGACATAGGTGCACAGGCTCTGGGTTCCAGCAGCCTGGCTTCAAACTCTAGCTCCAGTATTAATTATCCATATGGCATTAGGGAAGGCATCGTTAGATGTTGTTAAACTCTGCAACCCAGTCTCCTTATCTGTAAAATGAGTATAAGAACGCTCTTATTATGGAGTTATTGTTAGAAGTTAAATTTGTTCATACATGCAAAAGATGTAGAAAACAAACTGACACATAATAAGTGCTAAACAAAAGGTAACTATTATTACTAATATTCAATCTTAACCACACATATCCTTTACAAGTATGGAAACTGAGGCTCTGGGAGGTTGAATTCACCTAGCCAGTTAGTGGCAGGATTGGGATTCATACTCAACTTTATCCAGTTTCAAAGCCCATATTCTCTTTTCTATGCTAAAATGCTTCAGAGATGAGGGTCTAGAACAATTGTATTCCCCCTTGATTTTGACTTACCTGGAATCACCATGAACACATATTAAAGAAACCTGAGACTCACTGTTGACCTCCCACATGTAGGCCCTTGTTCAAGAAGGCGACCATCATCCTGAGACTTCAATGCTTCTAGTATGCCACTCAGGAAGCCAGGCTGGAGCAGAAACTGTTCCACTTGGCTTCAAATGGTCCCTTCCTGCTGGCAATAGCATGTTTCCTCTGGAGTTAGACATTCATCATGGAAATAGGCAACTTAGCCTCTCAGAGGCTGGGTTTCTGCATCTAGTAACAGAAGTCTGGGACTGCCTGCCTTGCAGGGTTATGGCTGGGGTAGCATAACACCACCACTTTGGGTTTCCTGGCACATCATACAGGACTTCTCAGCTAGTGTTCCTTTTCTTTCTGCCTTTCCTGTCTTTTCCTACTACTACTTGAGCCCATAATTCTTCCCAACAATCTGAAACTGGGTATCTATTATCTTCCAACTATTGCTGTATTTTATATATAAAAATAAAAGCTTATTGAAGTTTGTAATTGCTCAGGGATTTCCCTCCTTTGAAGCCTCTTTGGGTAACCAGAGTCTCTCTGGTTTCTCTCATATAGTTTCTGATGTTAACATTTTAATAACACATTCAGAGTGTTTTTGTTTTATGAATTCTAATATAGATGGAGGTTCTTCCCAAGAGATGTTTTTAAAGCAGGTGTTTTTAAGTTAATGACTCAATATCCACCTGCATATTTCCATAACACAAAGCCATTTTTTTTTCCCTTCTAGACTTCAAATTGCCCTCTAGTTTTCAGGAAGCTCTGAGTGGTCACCTGCCTTGTTTAACATTTCTTTTCCTTTCGCAAGGAGCTAACTGCACTCTGAAAGTTGTGTGTGTGCACGCGCATGCACGTGTGTGTGTGTTGTACAATCAGAAAAGTTTGTCCACAGCTTTATGTTGACCTCCTCTCTCCAACAGTGGTTGGGGAAAAGTAGCTGTAACAACTATGTAAATATCTTTGAAAGAATGGGCACAAGGTAACAATCCATGTGCCTATTCTGTTGGAATTATCTGCCTTCTTTAGTAGTGAATCCAGGGGAAGTATCTGGTCTTAACTCCTTAAAATAGTAATATGTCTTTGACCTAAGAGTTAATGGGACAGTGCGCAATTGGGGAACCAGTGTGTTTTCTGGGGAGAGGGGAGGGAAGAAAGATAACCACTGATGTGGAAGTGTGATCCTAACAATTTTTCAGACTGTTGTGTCTAAGAGACTCTCCTTGTGGGAGATGTTAATAGGGATTTCTCCAAAGTTATGGTCACAAAATCTGGGATCATACTACTTCTCTAGTTCTTTTTGGGGTGTTAGGATATCTGGTTTCTTTTTTAAAGATTTTAATTTTTTGAGAAAGAGAGCACAAGTGGAGGGGAGGGGCAGATGGTGAGGGAGAAGCAGACTCCCCACTGAGCAGGGAGCCAGACCCTGGGATCATGACCTGAGCTGAAGGCAGATGCTTAACCAACTGAGCCACCCAGGTGCTGTGGGTTATCTGTTTATAGATGAAGCACTTTTAGGTCGTACAGTTAGAAGTACTGCCATTTTTTTAAGATTTATTTATTTCAGAGAGAGAGAGAGCATGAGCAGGAAGAGCAGAGGGAGAGAGAGAGAGAATCTCAAACAGACTCCACACTGAGTGCTAAGCCCGGTGCTGGGCTCAATTCCACAACCCTGATATCAGGACCTGAGCTGAACCAAGTCAGATGCTTAACTTACTGCTCCCCTCAGGAGCCCCAGTACTGTCTTTCTTCCACCAGTATTTCCCAAAATTCTTTCAAAAAGGAGCACATTTCTTGCTGCACACATAGTAACATGCTGTAGAATGCAAATCTATAGGGTAGAGTTGTGAAGCACTGATAAAGAACAGATGAATCCTCTGGAAAGGATCCTGGAAACTAGTTCATGGCATTTTAGAGGAGACTGAAAAGCAAAGTACTTTTGGTCTGTGAGATCATAGAGCCCCAAGGAATAGAACATTAGGCTTAGGAAAGACCGCAGACAGTCAGCCCAACTGTCCCAGCTTGCTTTGTGAGGGAAAGAAGCTTTGCTCAAGGCCCTCAAGTAAGCAATAGGAGAATGGTGATGACCAAATCCCCTGCCTCCTACCCCTTGCATGTGGTGCTGCAAGATGCCAAGCTAACTGCTCTAGTCCAGAAATGTGGGAAGGGGAAAGGGAGAGAGATTTTTAAAAATGCAGAAGGAAAGATGCAGAATAGACAGAAGAAGAAATTTTGGATACCGATTCTTAGACTGGATTTCTGGGGGTGGCGGGGGAATGGCAAAACAGAGATGCACGCAGAGCATATTTAACAAGCTTCTGGTGAGAGATATAAAAAGTATTAGGGTACAAGAAACTGTGTCTGCCTAGGAAAAGGGCATGGAGAGAAGGGGATGTAGGACCTTTGGAGACCTCTAAACACTCCCTGGAGAACCACTTTTGGAGCCATTTGTCAGAGATTAGGGAAAAGAAGGAGTGGCCATACTCCAGTTATAAAGAAAAGACATATGGGATTTTAGATTATAAACAGGCAGAAGAGGAGGAATAAGGACTCCTTTTTTTTTTTTTTTTGAGATAAAGCCTTTCTGTTTCCGAACAATGCTGAAGTGTGTAAGTTGACAAGTAGTGATGAATACATTTACTTCTTATCACTTTACAGTTTACAAAGCACTTTACAGTTTACAAAGACCTCTGTGGTTTCATATACCCTTGGCAGCTCAGTGAGACTCTTACATACTGTGAGGTAGGAGAAAAACTGGGGATAAAGCTCACTACACAAAGTGAGGGAGGGAAGGAATGATCGTTTGGGTTTCATCAGTTTATGAAAATGAATACATTCAGTATACATGGAATAGTAAACACAGACTGAAAGCAAACTGCCTGGGTTCAAATCCCAGTTCTACCACCTAGTAGCTGTTGACCTTGGGCAAATTATTTAACCACTGTGTACCTCAGTTTCCATATATGTACAATGAGGGTAATCACAGTACTGACTTCTAGGAGTTTTAAGATGCCATATTTTTATACTGTGTAGAAGATGCCTGACAGTAAGAACTAAGTAAATGCTTGGGAAAAAGTGGAAAAGCTCCTATTAGAAAGTAAATTCCTTCATGTCAGTTACCACGTATTTATAAATAGCATTTGTTGAGACAATAAATTTAGTGTTTAATCCATTTGAGGGGAAGTACTTTTGGAATTGGTTACACACACACACACACACGCATGTGTGTGTATGTGTGTGTCCAACAAAGTCCAACAAATGGAACAATTAAACTAGATGGTTCAACCTGAAGATTGGAAGATGCCTTCATAATATCTCAAGACCAAGAACCCTGCCTCGTTTTCCAGTCTTTGGGGAAAATGGAGAGGTTTGCGGACCCCACCACCAACACCTACTGCAGAACATCACCTGCCTGCCTGCGCTATGCAATGCCAGTTGTCTCGGGACTTATAAGTAGTGTTTGCCTGGTCCCAGAGAGGGCTCTTACTGCACGTCTGTGCATGGCCTCAAGGTGGAGCCTTAGCCTGTTAGTGGGAGTCCACTTCCAGACTATAGCTCCCTCTGTTTCTCCCCACCTTCCCCACTTGCCGCCCCCAGCATAATTGGGAGCTCAGAGCTTTGCAAGCTCAAAGACAGAGCCAGAGTATCCCCAAGCACATCCAATCCAAGCAGCTTACTTGTTAAATTCTTGCAGGTCTTAGCTTAACTTGGTGCTAGGCACATGGAGTGAGCTCTGTATGAAGCAGATTTTTTATTATTTTGGCTTCTAGTGCCTTCTCTCCCACAGGGCAGAGCAAAGACCATCTGGCTTAAACACTCTGTGAACCAAGATGTGTAATGAGTGTGCCCAGGGGCAACCACCAGAGCCCACCCCAAGGCCTGGAGTGCCCGGGATCATCTTGATGGGAATGGCTGTCCTCCACTTTTGGCAGCAAAGCTTCAGGAGAAGCAGGAGAGGAGGACGTCTGACTGACAATAAGTCCTCTGAGCTCCTTGAGAAGGGCTAAGTACAGTAATTTGTTGTAATGACTCAAATTTAAAACAATAACCCAGAGGCATAATAGCATGGGCCAAGAATACCTACTGCATGTGATGGGCTGTTAATGGGAAGTGAACAGTTTGATTTGGTGGCAGACAATCTTCAAATGGCTTTCACTCTGGATGTGTACTCTGCAGTGTGGAGAGCTAAGTTTGCTATCAGGGTTAATTTGGACCACTTCCTCTTTGTCTGTTGAGAGCCATTCTCCTGATGGAGGCCCCTTTACTGCTCCGCTATCCCCACAACTGAAAGCAAATTTCTGAGGCTTCACTTCTGTGATCATTTTCTCTTGTTTTGTTTTCCTTTTTCCTCTCCCTCCATCTCCCTCTTAGAGAAGCTGCTACTTCAGCGCTGGTTCCTAAGTGTGTAATGGGGAATAAATACACTGTGGCCTCAGGACCTGTGCCTGCCCAGGCTGATCAGTGCGATGCAGTCTGAAAATCTGCCCAGACCTGTGAGAGACCTGGCTGACCATGTCCAAGGCTCTCATTTCATTGATAGCAGGTGGGGCCAGGGAGGCAGTGACTCTTGTAAGGTCTCTCTGCTGCCAAGGACAAGGGCTAGGACTGGACCCCCACTTCACCCCTTCCCACCTCTCCTTCCTGCACTACCCTGACCTCTAACCACATTGACTGGGAGCCCGACACAACTCATTCCCAGCACCATGGGAAGATCAAGGATTAGAGTGCTTCACATGTCAGAGATTTTAGTGTCTTAAAAGTCCCTAAGCCCAACCACTCACCCAGGGAAATAGGTCTCTCCTTTCCTTATTAGAGCTCACTCCTCCCTGCTGGTACTATCTCCTAAGTACCTAGTACAGACCTATTCTGACTTGTATTACCAGGGCCAGCAGTCTTCCTTTGATTTCCCCTATCACATTTGCCATTTTCTCAGTGTCCTTCACTCTGCAAATGCACCCTGATGAATTCAAGTTCCATGTGAGTGATAGATAACCCAATGGCTAGCCTTTTAGGGGACTACCCAAGGAATTAATCTCTGGATAGAATTCCACATAATAGCAGGCTGCAAGGAACACACACACACAGACACACACAGATACATATACAAACACACAAAGACACACACAGACATGCACAGTTACACAGACACAGACACATACCCACTTTTTTTTTGTGGGAGACTTTCATATACCAGCATAAGAAGACTAACTCCACTCGTGATTATTTGCAGGGAAATAAATCCCTTGCAGAGAGTCAACATATTCAATTAAATTCAGCAAATAGTCCCTATTGTTGGTTGAATTGTCTCTTCCAAAAAGATATGTTGAGGTGCTAACTGGGGTATCTGTGAATGTCACCTTATTTGGAAATAAGGTCTCTGAGATGTAATTAAGTTAAGATGAGGTCATACTGGATTATGGCGGACCCTAACCTAATGACTGGTGTCCTTATGAGAACAGGTGAGGATACAGAGATGCATACAAGAAGAATATTATGTGAACAGGGAGGCAGAGATCAGAGTGGTATATCTATAAGCCAAGGGACACCAAAGATTGCTGGAGGCTAGGAAGAGGCAAGGAAGGATTCTTCCCCTAGCCTTCAGAAGGAGCCTGGCCCTCCCAACACCTGAATTTCAAACTTCTAGCCTCCAGAACTGAAAGAAAATAAATTTCTGTTGTTAAGACACCAGGTTTGTGGTGATTTGTTACAGTGACCACAGGAAACTAATACAATCCCTATGTACTCATTAAGTGCTAGGCTTTCTTTCAGATATAGCAGTGGTTGAGGCCCGTGTGGTCCCTGTGCTCAGTGAGCTTGTCAGGGTCTCTTTAGAAGGCTCCAGAAGGCTCAGCTGTGGGTGGGGAGGATTTCACAATCTTGCACTTCACTTTCCTTTCTTTCAGTGCCCCAGTTGATGGCATGTCCCCTGCACATCCAGAGTTGGGCTCAGAGCCCTTTGGATGTAGCACAGTCTCCATGTTCAAACACTGACTCGTCCAACGTTTTCCTTCACTCAGAGAGTTTGGGAAAATATTTGACTTTGATGTTAAATAGGCTTAGCTTGGAAGCCTCTCTCCATCACTGAGTAGTTGAACCTTCCACCTTCTTGTGTGTATAAGAGGAATACTCAAACATTGTAAGAAATCTGGGAAGAAGATCCCAGAGTAGTACATCATAGAGTTGGACAGACAGAAGGACCTGAGTCCTATCATCTATCCTTTTATGCACCACCTGCTAAAGTTGTTACCTTAAGCAAGTTGTTTAACTCCCTGGACTGGCTTCAATTTCCTCACTGATAAAATGAGAACAGTAATAGCATTCCTCTGGTAGGGTGGCTGTATTGACTGAATTAATATCTATGAGGTGCTTAGAAGAATTCCTGACAAATAGAGGGTGCTCAATAAAGCGTAGTCAACATTGTCATTTTACTGGTGAGGAAACTGAGTCACAGAGAGGTGATATGATTTGTTTAAGGACAGTTAGAGGGTGAGCTGGTCCTAGAACCATTCTCAGAGTGATGGGTTCTCTCAACAGTAACTGGGTTGTTCACTTGAGAGGCTGTGCTTGTTAAGATTTCTAACTCTGGAATCAGACATAATGCAGTTTCAAACTTGATCAATTACTAGCTGTGTGACCTTGGACTTACTATTTAATGTCTGTGGGCCCCATTTTTTTCACCTATATAAGAGAGGTATTGACCTCATTGGCTTGTGGTATGAGTGAGATTAGAATAAATATATATACTTAACCACAAACTTGTAAACATTCATAAATGTTTCTGGCTATTGTTTGTATTTGTTAGAAGTAAGTTCAGCTGTATGCAACTAAATAATAGTGGCTTTAAAACTCTCAGGTTCATTTTCTCCTGCAAAAAGAGTAGGGGGACAGGCAGTCCAAGAATGATATGGCAGTGTCAATAAGTCACCAGGGATCCAGGCTGCACCTCTATTTCTGCCCTGATATCTTCAGTATGTGGTTTCTCCTCTCAAAGTCACATCACCCTCCAATATGACTGCTGGAGCTCTACTTGTCACACACATATTGTGAACAGTACAAGCATGTGTGGGGAGGGGAGCAGAGCAGGAAGAAGACAAAAAAGACCACTTCTCAGCTAACTTGGTTCCCTAAGGAGCCATCTCTCAAGTCAACACTTTGTATTTCATTGGCCAGAACTTAATAACATGGTCACACCTGGCTGCAAGAGAGGCTGGAAAATGTAGTCTTGTACCCATCCTCAGTAAAATCCAGGCTCTTTTACGAACATAAAAAAAGATAGTGGGAAGGCAAGGAGCAGGCTCTGCCAGATCGTCATTATTGTTTTTATGGTTGCTATTGCTAGGTATGAGGAGCCTGCCTGTTAGGAATTTGCAGCTTTTAATGCAGTGCTATGAATGTTTGAAAGATGCATAGTGTGGTGTGAGAGTACTCAAGACGGAGAGATTAACTCCATCTAAAGGTATCTGAAATGGCTACTCAGGAGAATCTTTAAGGTGAGGCTTGATGTTTGAGAGGTTTGCCGGAGTGACCATGAGGGAAGGGGATTTCTGGTGGAAAGGGCACCACATACACAGCCTACTGGTTTTGTCAGCCTGCCCCTTGGCTGCTTGGAATTGTGCTGGGGACAGGGTGGGGGGCAGATTCCCAGAGGTTGTCCTGGGACCTCTCTCATCCATGCAGTCTACAGGGCAGATGGTGAGGGGTGCTGAGCCCTGCTGTCCATGAAGGTTTCCCGATTCTCCATTCTCATTTCACCAGACAGCAATCTATTTGTTAAATGAAAACCAGCTGGTTATTGAAAGAACCATATTTATTGGCAATTAACTGCCATGTGCAAAATGGGTATTTACTACCAACTTGTCAAACATCAGTGAATTTGTGTTTAATAATCATTTTTCTCAATTAACTCACAAAAAGTGCATCCCATTAATTCTAAATTAAATGCATATTTGTAAAACTCTATTTCATAACATAATCAAATCTTCTCCTCCCAGCCTGTTTTTGATGGCTAAGTGTTGGTGAAAGAATCTCAAATGATGTCCTTAGAGATGAAATTTGCTTATACCGATATGCAGTTGCAACTTGGGTTAGAGGACAGTGGCGCAGGTAGAACTTTTTTCCATTCACACCCTTCCCAGTTCCTTCCTCTCACTCCTTTCTCCCTCATGTACCACAGGTGCTGGAAGGTGCTTGTAGCTGGAATATTTGCATGATCTAAGCTGATAGTTTAACTTTGATCTCTGTCTTTAATCTCAGTGGTAGAAGGCCTTGGAAAATCTGCTTATCATGGTGCTTAGCTGGGAGTCAATGGACCTGTTTTTTGTTTGTTTGTTTGTTTGTTTATCTTTTTAATAAGAAATCATTTTTAAAAGCATATGTTTTATAAATATATGAACCAGTAAAATCAGTTTTTTCAGTATTTAATTTTCAAATCTAAATACAAACGTAGGGGAAAAAAAGGTGTGCAAACCCTTTGATGCATAATGACTTCAAGAGATGGTAATATGTGATTCATTTTGTTCCATGATTCATTATTTGCAAATAACTCCCAGTGCTCCATGCAGAACGTGCCCTCCTTAATACCCATCACCAGGCCACCCATCCTCCCACCCCCCTCCTCTCTAGACCCCTCAGTTTGTTTTTCAGATTCTATCATCTCTCATGGTTCATCTCCCCCTCCGATTTCCCCCCCTTCATTCTTCCCCACCTGCTATCTTCTTCTTCTTCTTCTTCTTTTTTTTTTAACATATAATATATTATGTTTCAGAGGTACAGATCTGTGATTCAACAATCTTGCACAATTCACAGTGCTCACCATAGCACATGCCCTCCCCAGTGTCTATCACCCAGCCACCCCCTCCCTCCCACCCCCTGCCACTCCAGCAACCCTCAGTTTATTTCCTGAGATTAAGAATTCCTCATATCAGTGAGTTCATATGATACATGTCTTTGTCTGACTGAATTATTTTGCTCAGCATAACACCCTCCGGTTCTGTCCACGTCATTGCAAATGGCAGGATTTCATTCCTTTTGATGGCTGCATAATATTCCATTGTATATATATGCCACATCTTCTTTTTGCATTCATCTGTCGATAGACATCTTGGCTCTTTTCATAGTTTGGCTATTGTGGACATTGCTGCTGTAAACATCGAGGTGCACATACCCCTTTGGATCCATACATTTGTATCTTTGTTGTAAGTACCCAGTAGCGCAATTGCTAGATCGTAGGGTAGCTCTATTTTTAACTTTTTGAAGAACCTCCATACTGTTTTCCAGAGTGGCTGCACCAGCTTGCATTCCCACCAACGGTGTAGGAGGGTTCCCCTTTCTCCGCATCCCCGCCAACATCTATCGTTTCCTGACTTGTTAATTTTAGCCATTCTGACTGGTGTGAGGTGATATCTCATTGAGGTTTTGATTTGGATTTCCCTGATGCTGAGCGATGTTGAGCACTTTTTCATGTGTCTGTTGGCCATTTGGATGTCTTCTTTGGACAAATGTCTGTTCGTATCTTCTGCCAATTTCTTCATTGGATCATTTGTTCTTTGGGTATTGAGTTTAAGAAGTTCTTTATAGATTTTGGATACTAGCCCTTTATCTGATATGTCATTTGCAAATATCTTCTCCCATTCTGTTGGTTGTCTTTTGGTTTTGTGGACTGTTTCTTCTGCTGTGCAAAAGCTTTTTATCTTGATGAAATCCCAATAGTTAATTTTTGCCCTTGCTTCCCTTGCCTTTCGTGAGGTTTCTAGGAAGATGTTGCTGTGGCTGAGGTCGAAGAGGTTGCTACCTGTGTTCTCCATTAGGATGTTGATGGACTCCTGTCTCACATCTAGGTCTTTCAACCATTTGGAGTCTATTTTTGTGTGTGGTGTAAGGAAATGGTCCAGTTTCATTCTTCTGCATGTGGCTGTCCAATTTTCCCAACACCATTTCTTGAAGAGACTGTCTTTTTTCCATTGGACCTTCTTTCCTGCTTTGTCGAAGATTAGTTGACCATAGAGTTGAGGGTCCATTTCTGGGCTCTCTATTCTGTTCCATTGATCTATGTGTCTGTTTTTGTGCCGGTACCATACTGTCTTGATGATGACAGCTTTGTAATAGAGTTTGAAGTCCGGAATCGTGATACTGCCAGCTTTGCTTTTCTTTTCAACATTCCTCTGGCTATTTGGGGTCTTTTCTGGTTCCATACGAATTTTAGGATTATTTGTTCCATTTCTTTGAAAAAAGTGGATGGTATCTTGATGGGGATTACATTGATGTGTAGATTGCTCTAGGTAGCATTGACATCTTCACAGTATTTGTTCTTCCAATCCATGAGCATGGAACATTTTGTCATTTCTTTGTGTCTTCCTCCATTTATTTCATGAGTATTTTATAGTTATCTGAGTACAGATTCTTTGCCTCTTTGGTTGGATTTATTCCTAGGTATCTTATGGTTTTGGGTGCAATTGTAAATGGGTTCGACTCCTTCATTTCTCTCTCTTCTGTCTTGTTGTTGGTGTATAGGAATGCCACTGATTTCTGTGCATTGATTTTATATCCTGCTACTTGACTGAATTCCTGTATGAGTTCTAGCAGTTTTGGGGTGGAGTCTTTTGGGTTTTCCCCATACAGTATCATATCATCTGCAAAGAGGGAGAGTTTGACTTCTTCTTTGCTAATTCAGATGCCTTTGATTTCTTTTTGTTGTCTGATTGCTGTGGCTAGGACTTCTAATACTATGTTGAATAGCAGTGGTGAGAGTGGACATCCCTGCCATGTTCCTGACCTTAGGGGGAAAGCTCTCAGTTTTTCCCCATTGAGAATGATATTTGCTGTGGGTTTTTCATAGGTGGCTTTTATGATATTGAGGTATGTACCCCCTATGCCTATACTCTGAAGAGTTTTGATCAGGAAAGGATGCTGTACTTTGTCAAATGCTTTTTCTGCTTCTATTGAGAGGAACATATGGTTCTTGTTCTTTTTTTGATTAATGTATTGTATCACATTGATTGATTTGTGGATGTTGAACCAATCTTGCAGCCCAGGGATAAATCCCACTTGGTCGTGGTGATTAATCCTTTTGATGTACTGTTGGATCCTATTGGCTAGTATTTTGGTGAGAATTTTTGCATCCATGTTCATCAAGGATATGGGTCTGTAATTCTCCTTTTGGATGGGGTCTTTGTCTGGTTTGGAGATCAAAGTAATGGTGGCCTCATAAAACAAGTTTGGGACTTTTCCTTCCATTTCTAGTTTTTGGAACAGTTTCAGAAGAATAGGTAATAATTCTTCTTTAAATGTTTGGTAGAATTCCCCTGGGAAGCCATCTGGCCCTGGGCTTTTGTTTGTTGGGAGATTTTTGATGACTGCTTCAATTTCCTTAGTGGTTCTAGGTCTGTTCAGGTTTTCTGTTTCTTCCTGGTTCAGTTTTGGTAGTTGATACATCTCTAGGAATGCATCCATTTCTTCCAGATTATCTAATTGGCTGGCATAGAGTTGCTCATAATATGTTCTTATACTTGTTTGTATTTCTTTGGTGTTCGTTGTGATCTCTCCTCTTTCATTCATGATTTTGTTGATTTGGGTCATTTCTCTTTTCTTTTTGATCAGTCTGGCCAGGGGTTTATCAATCTTGTTAATTCTTTCAAAGAACCAGCTCCTAGTTTTGTTGATCTGTTCTACTGTTCTTTTGGTTTCTAGTTCATTGATTTCTGCTCTGATCTTTATGATTTCTCTTCTCCTGCTGGGTTTAGGCTTTCTTTGCTGTTCTTTCTCCAGCTCCTTTAGGTGTAGGGTTATGTTGTGTATTTAAGACCTTTCTTCTTTCTTGAGAAAGGCTTGTATTGCTATATACTTTCCTCTCAGGACTGCCTTTGCTGTAGCCCAAAGATTTTCAACAGTTATGTTTTCATTTTCCTTGGTTTCCACGAATTTTTTAAAATTCTTCTTTAATTTCCTGGTTGACCCATTCATTCTTTAGTAGGATGCTCTTTAGCCTCCATGTATTTGTGTTCTTTCTGACTTTCCTCTTATGATTGAGTTCTAGTTTCAAAGCACTGTGGTCTGAAAATATGCAGGGAATTATCCCAATCTTTTGGTAGCAGTTGAGACCTGATTTGTGACCTAGGACATGATCTGTTCTGGAGAATGTTCCATGGGCACTAGAGAAGAATGTGTATTCTGCTGCTTTGGGATGGAATGTTCTGAATATATCTGTGAAGTCCATGTGGTCCAGTGTTTCATTTAAAGTCTTTATTTCCTTGTTGATCTTTTGCTTAGATGATCTGTCCATTTCAGTGAGGGGGGAGTTAGAGTCTCCCACTATTGTTGTATTGATGTCAATGTGTTTCTTTGTTTTTGTTATCAATTGGCTTATATAATTGGCTGCTCCCATGTTAGGGGCATAGCTATTTACAACTGTTAAATCTTCTTGTTGGATAGACCCTTTCAGTAGGATATAGTGTCCTTCCTCATCTCTTATTACAGTCTTTGGTTTGAAATCTAATTTGTCTGATATAAGGATTGCCACCCCAGCTTTCTTTTGTCCTCAGCATGGTAAATGGTTTTCCACCCCGTCACTTTCTATATGGGGGTTTCTTTGTGTCTAAAATGAGTCTCTTGCAGACAGCATATCGATGGGTCTTGTTTTTTTATCCTATCTGATAGCCTGTGTCTTTTGAGTGGGGCATTTAGCCCATTTACATTCAGGGTAACTGTTGAAAGATATGAATTTAGTGCCATTGTATTGCCTGTAAAGTGACTGTTACTGTATTTTGTCTGTGTTCCTTTCTTGTCTATGTTGCTTTTAGGCTCTCTCTTTGCTTAGAGGACTCCTTTCAATATTTCTTGTAGGGCTGGTTTCATGTTTGTGAATTCCTTTAGTTTTTAGTTGTCCTGGAAGATTTTATCTCTCCTTCTAGTTTCAATGACAGCCTAGCTGGATATAATATTCTTGGCTGCATATTTTTCTCGTTTAGTCCTCTGAATATATCATGCCAGTCCTTTCTGGCCTGCCAGGTCTCTGTGGATAGGTCTGTTACCAGTATAATGTTTCTACCATTGTAGGTTACATATCTCTTCTCCCGAGCTGCTTTCAGGTTTTTCTCTTTGTCTCTGAGACTCGTAAGTTTTAATATTAGATGTCGGGGTGTTGACCTATTTTTATTGATTTTGAGAGGGATTCTCTGTGCCTCCTGGATTTTGATGCCTGTTTCCTTTCCTATAATTTGCTCCAATATACCTTCTGCCCCTCTCTCTCTTTCTTCTTCTTCTGGGATCCCAATTATTCTAATGTTGTTTCATCTTATGGTATTGCTTATCTCTCGAATTCTGCCCTCGTGATCCAGTAGTTATCTCTTTTTCTCAGCTTCTTTATTTTCCTTTATTTGGTCTTCTATATCACTAATTCTCTCTTCTGCCTCATTTATACTAGCAGTTAGAGACTCCATTTTTTTTTGCACCTCATTAATAGCCTTTTTCATTTCCACTTGGTTAGATATTTATTTCTTTTATTTCTCCAGAAAGGGTTTCTCTAATAACTTCTATGCTTTTTTCATGCCCAGCTAGTATCTTTTAAATCATCATTCTGAACTCTAGTTCCGACATTGTACTCATGTCCATATTGATTAGGTCCATTGCAGTTAGTACTGCCTCTTGGGTTTTTTTGTTGAGGTGATTTTTTTGCCATCTTGTCATTTTGTCCAGAGGAGAATAGATGAATGAGAGAACAAAATGCTAACAGGGTAACAATGTCCCCAGAAAATATTCACTAAACAAATCAAAAAAGACCTGAAACCAGAGGAAAACAAAGGGAAAGAAAGAAAAAAGTAATAGAAAAAAAAAAGAAGAAAAAGAAAAAGATAAAAACAAACAAAACAAAACAGAATATGATCAAATATGATCAAGCTGATGCATGGATCAGTGCCACACACTAGATTTTGGGCATATTTTGGTTATTAGAAGAAAGTGCCTCCCTAATTTAAAGAAAGAAAAACTTATATATGTACAAAAATAATGGTTAATCTGATGAAGGGATGGAATATGACTGTAAAGATGAAAATTATAAAAGATTTTATGAAAGGATTTGATAAGATAAGTTGTTTGAAAAAAGAAAGAAGAGGATTTAAAAAAAAAGGGAGAGAATGTGATCAGGCAGGAGACTAGAACAAAGCCATACACTAGAGATTTAGGGTATATTTTGATCTGTTAGAAGAAACTGTATCTCAAAATTTTAAAAAGAGAACTATATATATACACATACCAAAAATAAGGGTAACTACTATGAAGGGATAGAATGAGTGTAAAAAATCAAAATTAAAAAAGATTTTTAAAAAAGGAATTAAATTAATAAGATAAGTTGGTTGGAAATGGAAAGAAGAAAATTTAAAAAAAAAATAAAGAAAATTTTTAAAATTAAAGCTGAAAGGCTAAAGAATCATGGGAAAAAAGCCATGAATTCTATGTGAAGTATTCCCCTAGTGCTGGAGTTCTGCCATTCTCATTGATCAGTAAACTTGGTCTTGGCTGGCTGTTCTTGCTGATCTTCTGGGGGAGGGGCCTGTCGCAGTGGTTCTCAGATGTCTTTGCCCTTGGTAGTCCAGGCTAAGTAATCTGCTTGGGTTTGCTCTTAGGAGTTTTTTTCCCTGCACGCTTTCTGTACAGCTTTGGAGGACAAGAGTGAAAATGGCGGCCTCCAAATCTCTGCCCCAGAGGAGCCGAGAACACCTCGGGGCCCCACTCCTCAGTGAACCCCCAGAGAAAAGCAGTCAGTCACTCCCATCTCCCCGGTCTCCGGCCACACTCCATGCTCACCTGGCTTGTGACTGAGCATTTCTATCTCTGGCACCCGACCCCATGTGGAGTCTCCAAAACCAGCAGATCCCTGTGGTGCGCCCCCGCGCCGCTCCTCCCAGTGGAGGAAGCAGAGTCTCCCCGGCTCTGCCGCTTTTTGGGTCCCTGCTGGAGGAGCAGTGGCCCAACTGTGCTGCGGATCACAGTTTGTGGCAACCCCAAGCTGAGAGCCCGCGC
Organism: Eumetopias jubatus; assembly: GCF_037043125.1. Lineage (NCBI taxonomy): Eukaryota > Metazoa > Chordata > Mammalia > Carnivora > Otariidae > Eumetopias > Eumetopias jubatus. The sequence goes on from NW_028274808.1 coordinate 42,361,381, forward strand.
CTCGGCTCCGTCTCTGCAGCCGGCTTCCCTGCTCCAATACCTGGGAGCTCTGCCGCACTCAGGCACCCCCGGTCTTTCTGTGACCCCGAGGGTCCTGAGACCACACTGTCCCAGCGAGTGTTCCCCCCCCCCCCCCCCCCGCTTAGCCACTGGAGCGCCATCCCTCAGCGGAGCCAACTTCTAAAAGTTTCAATTTTGTGCTCCATGGCTCTATCACTTGCCAGAAGCGGCTGACAGAGGCCCCCTCCCCCGCTGTCTATCCTCCTGAATATCACCTCGGATTCACTTCTCCACACGTCCTACCTTCCAGAAAGTGGTCGCTTTTCTGTTCAGAGAGTTGTTGTTATTCTTTTCTTCAATCTCCTGCTGAGTTCGTAGGTGTTCAGAATGGTTTGATCCCTATCCAGCTGAATTCCTGGGACCAGATGAAATCCAGGTCTCCTACACCTCTGCCATCTTGTTCCACCCCCCCCGTTTTTTTTTTAATATTTTTTAATTGAAGTATAGTTGACACACAGTGTTACATTAGTTTCAGTTGTATAACATAGTGATTTGACAAGTCTATATGTTATGTTATGCTCACCATCTGTCACCATACAAAGCTATGGCAATGCCAGTGACTATATTCCCTATGCTGCACCTTTTATCTCTGTGACTTACTCATTCCATGACTGGAAGCCTGTATTTCCCGCCTCCCTTCACCCATTTTGTCCATGTCTCCATCCCCCTCCCCTCTGACAACCACCCGGTTTGCTCTCTGTACTTAGGGGTCTGTTTCTGCCTTTTTATTTATTTTTTGTTTTGTTTTAGATTTCACATATAAGTAAAATTATATAGTATTTGTCTTTCTCTATCTGACTTATTTCCCTTAGCGTAAAACCCTCCAGGTCCATCCATGTTGTTGCAAACAGCAAGATCTCCTTCTTTTTTATGGCTGAATAATAATCCATTGTGTGTATGTGTGTGTGTGTGTATTATATCTTTACTCATTTATCTGTTGATAGACACTTGGGTTGCTTCCATATCTTGGCTATTGTAAATAATGCTGCCACAAACATAGAATTGCATGGATATTTTCAAATTAGCATTTTTGGGATATTTTTTGGGGTGGTAAATACTCAGTAGTGAATTACTGGATCTTATGGTATTTCTATTTTTAATTTTTTGAGGAACTTCTATACTGTTTTCCACAGTGGCTGCACCAATTTGCATTCCCACCAAGAGTACACCTTGCCAACACTTGTTATTTCTTGTCTTTTTGACTGTAGCCAATCTGACAGGTGTAAGGTGATATCTCACTGTGGTTTTGATTTGCATTTCCCTGATGATCAGTGATATTGTGCATCTTTTCTTGGCAATCTGTCTGTTTCCCATCTGTATGTTTTCTTTGGAAAGGGACCTGGGTTTTAATTGTGAAATTTGTTATGTGACCGTGATCAAGTCATTTTCTTCCTTGGAGGGTTTGTATTAGAATAAAGTTAAGCCAGTTTCCTCACTGCAGCCTTTCTTAGTGATATTACTATGAATCGAGAGTCTCCAACTGGAGAATGGATATGCTTTTCTTTTTTAAACTTCTTTGAATACAGAATTTTGTTTTTCCTTTCATGGAGCATCTGGGTGGATTGATGATATGAGGAAAACATTTTGGCAAAGGCTGGGCAGGATGATTCCCAGGGTCATCTGGCTCTATCATTTCAGGATTTTGTTTCTTAGTTGAGAAACCTGGACTGAGCTTCTGAAGGATGACTTGGCAATATGGACCTCTGTTCACCAGACACCCCAACTTCTGCTCCCAACTCTGGCCAGATCAGAAGCCATATGCAGAGAGCACATAGCATCCTCCAAAGCCCTACCTCTTGTAAATCTCCCAGATAAGGATAGTAATGGAGTGATCTCTGGAGCCTGGCTACTCCCTGCTGCATCCAGCTGCACTTAGCATTCGGTCCCTTGCCTTCCTGAGCACAGCAATTACATGCTCAGCATGCATCTCGGAAATGTTTAAGTGGTAACAAATGCCCAGAGGGTTCATTATCATCCAGCAGTGCAGACGGCCCTTGCTCAGGGCATGGGGCACCTTATAGAAGGCAGTGATTCCTTTCCTCGTTTCTGAGCCATGTGGCTGAATATATGCTGGCCTTGCAGTGAGAGGGGTGGGCATAGCTCATCTGCCTTGGCAAAGCTAACTGCTATGCTCCCCTCCGCACACTTGAGCAGCACTACAGACGTTCCACCCGTGTAGCTGGAGGTTGAGCAGCGCCAACCTAGCCAAAGAGACTTGATGTGATTCATGATCAGTACAGGGAAGAGATCCAAAAGTGCCCAGAGGAGTCTCTCAAAGGGGCCTGCTATCTGATGCCCCTGGCCACCCCTTTTCCTGGTCCAGAATCATTCAGGTAATTGAGAGAGTGGTTCTAATGTCTCAAGAGCTCTTTACATTCTTAGAAGTTCTTGGAGACCTAAAAGACTTTTATTGACGCTGATTATCTCTGTCAGTATTTATTATATTAGAAATTAAAATGGAGGAAATGGAAACAATTTATTAATTCATTTAAGAATAGTAACAGTAAATTGCTTGCATGTTAACATAAATAGCACACTTTTTTAATGAAAAATAACTTTATTTTCCAAAGCAAACAATGAATGTAGCAAGAAGAGTGGTTTTGTTTTACATTTTTGCAAATCTCTGTAATGTCTGGCTTAATAGAAGACAGCTGGATTCTCATATCTGTTTCCACAGACAATCTGTCATGATATGTTGTTTTGGTTGAAGTATCTGAAGAAAATCCAGCCTCACACAGATATGTATTTGGGGAAACGATGACCTTATGGGCCCCCCAAGAGTCTGGGGGATGTTCAGGGGTTCTTGGGCTATGCTTTGAGAATGGCTGACCTGGAGTATGGAGGACATGGGCTGAGCAGTTTTGGGTGTAGATGGTCCACACAGCAGAAAGTAGCTACTTCTCAGATCCCATGTGCTTCTTTTGCCTGTGCTACTTCTCTAGCCTCCTAGCCCATTTCCTGAATTCTGTTTTGTTCCTCTATAAGCATCCTCCAAACAGAAGCCAGAGTGGGCTTTTTAGAGATAACTTCTGTTCTATCACTCCTTTGTTTCCAACTGCTTGCTGGCTCCCCATCACACACAGACTAAGACCCCCAGGCCCTGGTCCTGTGTGCACTGGTCCTTGCCCAAAACTCCCCCCTCATTTGTTTGTTGTCTTTCCCTTGCTTGATTCACTCCAACAGCACTGGTCCACTTTGTCCCTGTGAACACATAGGGTCCTGACTTAGGGTTCTGTCTGTCCCCTCTCCATGGTGTAGCCTTCCCTCAGATCTTGGCATGTCTCACCATTTAGATTAAATGTCACCCACATTGAAAGCATTTTATTTTCTTCATAATCTTTATTACTATCTGCAATTGTCTAACTACTTTACTTCTTTATGATCTGTCTTCCCACACAAGGAGTTAAGTTCTATTGGAGCAAGGACTTTATCATAATCAATACTGGATTTTCAATGCCTAAAATGGCATCTGGCATCTGGCACATAGTAGATGTGTAGTAAATACTCTTGAAGGTATGAATGAAAGAATAGCTGTACAAAGGAATATTTGCACTGAAAATCAGACCTGTTTTTCAATTCCAGCTTTGTCACTTATGAGCTCTATGACCTTGGGCAAATTCCTGGAGTTTTCATTTTCTCCTAAGTAAAACACTGATAATGATAGCTACCTGTCTTACTCAGTTTGGGCTGCTACAACAAAAATACTTGTAAAGAAAAAAACCTGACCCTATGTGTTGGGTTTCTCTCACATGATTACCATATCTACAACACTTCTGACATGGGATATGTAGGGTTTTTCCCACACCAAACAATTCTCTGTGACACCAGCTGGGTATCCTATTTAACTCAATTCTCGCACTGTCTACCTAGAGACAGCATCAGATCCCACAGGTTAAGGGCTCAGTCCCACAAGACTGTCCCCCACTTCAGATGCCAGTGGCAAGTAGTAGGTCCCCAAGTTACCCATAGCTTCTCTCTGACTCAGCTACAAATGAGAGGTTCCCATGACCTCCTCCCCCTTTGAGTCAATTATTTGCTAGACCAGTTTACAGGACTCAGAAAACATTTACTAACATTTACCAGTTTATTAAAGGGTGTGATAAATATAAATGAGCCACCAGGTGAAGAGATACATAAGGTGAGGTCTGGGAGGGTCCTGAGCTCAGGAGTTTCTGTTTCTGTGGAGTTGGGTGCATCATCCTCCTGTATGTGGATGTATTTACCAAACTGGAAGCTCTCTGAACTCCATACTTGTGGGATTTTTCCAGAGGCTTCATCATTTAGGCATGACTGATCATTAACTCCATTTCTAGCCCTTTCCTGCTCTCTGGAGAATGGGGAGTAAGGCTGAAAATTCCAAGCTTCTAATTATGTCTTGGTCTGTCTGGTGAGCAGCCCCCATCCAGTAGCCCACCCAGAGTCACCTCATTAGAACAAAAGACACTACTACTAGGAAATCCAAGGGATCCAGAAACTCTGTGTCAGGAACCAGAGTCAAAGAGCACATGTTAGAATAGAATATGGCCCTAGTGCTCTCATCATTTAGGATGTTACAAGGATTTTGAGAGCTGTGTGCCAGGAACTGGGGTCAGATATGCATATATATATATATATATATATAATTTTTCCCCCCTATTATCTCACAATACCACAGATTGGGTGGCTTAAACAACAGAAACTTATTTATCACAGTCTGAAGGCTGGGAAGTCCAAGATCGAGGAACTGGCAAAGTCAATGTCTGGTGAGAGCACACTTCCTGGTTTGCAAACAGCCACCTTCTTGCTGTATCCTCATAAGGTGGAGGGAGAGAGATCATCTTTCTGATGTCCCTTCTTATTAGGGCACCAATCCCATCAGGGGGCTCCATCTCATGACCTAATTACCTCCCAAAGCTTTCACCTCTAAATACCATCACAGTGGGGATTAGGGCTTTAATATATGGATTTTAGGGAGACACAAACATTCCACCCACAGCACTACTGTGTAGGGTTGTGAGATTAGATGAGGTCATGAACACAAAGCACTTGTCAGATAAAATCATTCTATAATTGCTCCGCCTTTCCTCCCTTGCCCTAACCTGGCTTGTCAATAATACCTCTAGCTCCAGATGACTACTGTGGTTCTCTACAGTGGGATGCAGGTACCCAGGCTCTGGTCTGATGGAACTAGAAGGGACTCAGAGATACTCAGCTCATCATGAATTTCACAGTTGAGGACACTAAGACCCTGAGAGGAAAAACAAACAACTCATCAAAAAAGGCCCATCTCTCTTTTCTCTGAGTTTCCCCCTTTCCTGGAGCCCCTACTAGTGGCATGGCTGAATGGAGACTCAGGATGCATAACAGCAGGCCAGTGCACTCTCCACTGCTGCTTCTGAACACAGCAAAACCCAGGCCTCCTACTCCAAGTGCCCGTGGGTAGATCTTCAAACTGTGGCTCCTCAGACACATGATCAGAATTAAGTGGAACACTTATGAAAGTGCTGGTTTCTGGTCTCACTTCAGACCTACTGAATTAAATAACTGGGAAGACAGGATCCAGAAAACAAGTTTTCCAGGAGATCCGGATGCATGTTAAGTTTTGGAAAAACTGAAATGAGAAGCAAGAAGAAGATGCAAACAAACAAAAAATCTATTTTTCTTTCCTCCATGGTCAACACTTTCTCTATAGTTTCTTTTTTAAAAAATTCTTTATTTAATTTCAATTTAGTTAACATATACTATATTATTAGTTTCAGGGGTAGAATTTAGTGATTTATCAGTTGCATATAACACCCAGTGCTCATTACATCAAGTGCCCTCCTTAATGCCCAGCACCCAGTTAACCCATCTCTCCACCCACCTCCCTTCCAGCAACCCTCTCTATGGCTTATTAAATAGTTTTTCAGTAACCCAACTTGTTGAGAGGACACTGGCTTTCAGACAGGGCCTGAGGGCAGAGGGAAAACCTCCTTGGGTGTAGCTTGCAGTCTGTCCCGGGTCCCTTTCCCTGACACAGGAGATACAGCAGTGCACTTGGGCAATTCAGAGCAGTGCACATAGCGTGGAATGCCAGGGTAGTGTGTGAAAAATCTACTTGAATAACAGCTCCAGCAGCTCTTCCCAAATTCTCAGGATCCACTAGAGAAAAAAAACAAAAACAATTTTTTTTCTATCATTCCATAAATCATTCCACTCACTGAGAGGTGTCAAATGCAGACTAAAAAGATATTTTCACTAGCAGCTCAGGTAGAAGACATTCATCCTGGCCCATTCACTGCCTCCTTGAAAATGCAAGCAAGATCTGGGAGTAGGGGGTTGAACTTGTTTGGAGCTATCTGACAGTCTCCAGCCAGCTTTGGGTTCTAAATATGACTATGTCTGGCTTTTGTCAGGGGTGAACGGTTTAATCTGAGAGACAAACATCCTTCTGAAACATCCCTTGTATGAACAGTGGTCAGTGCTGTCCCCAGTCCTATGAGCTTGGAGAGAACTGTAGTAGAGACAGATAGAACTGGGGTTGAGTCCCAGCTCTCTGCCCATTAGCTTTGAGATCTTGGACAAGACACTTAATAGCCTTGAGCTTCAGATGTTAAAAAATGATAGTAAAATATAACTCACAGCACAGCAAGTAGGAGATAGGACAGAACATTTCATGTCTCTGTACATATCCCAATGCCTGGCATTAGCAGTTGCTCAATTAATACTAGCTCTTTTTTATTAATTTTTTATTGTTATGTTAATCACCATACATTACATCATTAGTTTTTGATGCAGTGTTCCATGATTCATTGTTTGTGCATAACACCCTGCTCCACGCAGAATGTGCCCTTTTTAATACCCATCACCAGGCTAACCCATCCCCCCCAGAACCCTGTTTGTTTTTCAGAGTCCATCGTCTCTAATGGTTCGTCTCCCCCTCCAACTTACTCCCCTTCATTCTTCCCCTCCTGCTATCTTTGTCTTCTTTTTTTTCTCTTAACATATATTGCATTATTTGTTTCAGAAGTACAGATCTGTGATTCAACAGTCTTGCACAATTCACAACGCTCACCATAGCACATACCCTCCCCAATGTCTATCCCCCAGCCACCCCATCCCTCCCACCGCCCACCACTCCAGCAACCCTCAGTTTGTTTCCTGAGATTAAGAATTCCTCATATCAGTGAGGTCATATGATACATGTCTTCCTCTGATTGACTTATTTCACGCAGCATAACACCCTCCAGTTCCATCCACATCCTTGCAAATGGCAAGATCTCATTCCTTTTGATGGCTGCATAATATTCCAGTGTGTATATAGACCACATCTTCTTTATCTATTCATCTGTCGATGGACATCTTGGCTCTTTCCACAGTTTGGCTATTGTGGACATTGCTGCTATAAACATTGGGGTGCAGGTACCCCTTCGGATCCCTACATTTGTATCTTTGTGGTAAATACCCAGTAGTGCAATTGCTGGATCGTATGGTAGCTCTATTTTCAACTGTTTGAGGAACCTCCATACTGTCCTCCAGAGTGGTTGCGCCAGCTTGCATTCCCACCAACAGTGTAAGAGAGTTCCCCTTTCTCCACATCCCCACCAACATCTGTCGATTCCTGACTTATTAATTTTAGCCATTCTGACGGCTGTGAGGTGGTATCTCATTGAGGTTTTGCAGCCAAGGGATAAATCCCACTTGGTCATGGTGAATAATCCTTTTAATGTACTGTTGGATCCTATTGGATCCTATTGGCTAGTATTTTGGTGAGAATTTTTGCATTCATGTTCATCAAGGATATGGGTCTGTAATTCTCCTTTTGGATGGGGTCTTTGTCTGGTTTGGGGATCAAGGGAATGGTGGCCTCATAAAATGAGTTTGGAAGTTTTCCTTCCATTTCTATTTTTTGGAACAGTTTCAGGAGAATAGGTAATAATTCTTCTTTAAATGTTTGGTAGAATTCCCCTGGGAAGCCATCTGGCCCTGGGCTTTTGTTTGTTGGGAGATTTTTGAAGACTGCTTCAATTTCCTTAGTGGTTCTAGGTCTGTTCAGGTTTTCCATTTCTTCCTGGTTCAATTTTCTTAGTAGATACATCTCTAGGAATGCACCCATTTCTTCCAGGTTATCTAAATTGCTGGCATAGAGTTGCTCATAATATGTTCTTTTTTTTTTTTGATTTTTTTAAAAATTTTTTATTGTTATGTTAATCACCATATATTACATCATTTGTTTTTGATGCAGTGTTCCATGATTCATTGTTTCTTCATAACACCCAGTGCTCCATGCAGAACGTGCCCTCCTCAATACCCATCACCAGGCTAACTCATCCCCCTACCCCCCTCCCCTCTAGAACCCTCAGTTTGTTTTTCAGAGTCCATCATCTCTCATGGATCGTCTCCCCCTCTGACATACTCCCCTTTTCTTCCTCTCCTGTTATCTTCTTCTTTTTCTTTTCTCTTAAAATATGTTGCGTTATTTGTTTCAGAAGTACAGATCTGTGATTCAACAGTCTTGCACAATTAACAGCGCTCACCGTAGCACATACCCTCCCCAATGTCTATCACCCAACCACTCCATCCCTCCCACCCCCAACCATTCCAGTAACACTCAGTTTGTTTCCTGAGATTAAGAATTCCTCATATCAGTGAGGTCATGTGATACATGTCTTTCTCTGATTGACTTATTTCACTCAGCATAACACCCTCCAGTTGCATCCACGTCGTTGCAAATGGCAAGATCTCATTCCTTTTGATGGCTGCATAATATTCCATTGTGTATATATACCACTTCTTCTTTATCCATTCATCTGTCGATGGGCATCTTGGCTCTTTCCACAGTTTGGCTATTGTGGACATTGCTGCTATAAACATTGGGGTACACGTACCCCTTCGGGTCCCTACATTTGTATCTTTGTGGTAAATACCCAGTAGTGCAATTGCTGGATCGAACGGTAGCTCTAATTTCAACTGTTTGAGGAATCTCCATACTGTTTTCCAGAGTGGTTGCACCAGCTTGCATTCCCACCAACAGTGTAGGAGGGTTCCCCTTTCTCCACATCACCGACAACATCTGTCGTTCCCTGACTTGTTAATTTTAGCCATTCTGACGGGTGTGAGGTGGTATCTCATTGAGGTTTTGATTTGGATTTCCTTGATGCTGAGCGATGTTGAGCACTTTTTCATGTGCCTGTTGGCCATTTGGATGTCTTCTTTGGAGAAATGTCTGTTCATGTCTTCTGCTCATTTCTTGATTGGATTATTTGTTCTTTGGGTGTTGAGTTTGAGAAGTTCTTTCTAGATTTTGGATACTAGCCCTTTATCTGATATGTCATTTGCAAATATTTTCTCCCATTCTGTCGGTTGTCTTTTGGTTTTGTGGACTGTTTCTTTTGCTGTGCAAAAGCTTTTTATCTTGATGAAATCCCAATAGTTCATTTTTACCCTGGCTTCCCGTGCCTTTGGCGATGTTTCTAGGAAGAAGTTGCTGCGGCTAAGGTCGAAAAGGTTGCTACCTGTGTTCTCCTTTAGGATTTGGATGGACTCCTGTCTCACGTTTAGGTCTTTCAACCCTTTGGAGTCTATTTTTGTGTGTGGTGTAAGGAAATGGTCCAGTTTCATTCTTCTGCATGTGGCTGTCCAATTTTCCCAACACCATTTGTTGAAGAGACTGTCTTTTTGCCATTGGATATTCTTTCCTGCTTTGTCAAAGATTAGTTGACCATAGAGTTGAGGGTCCATTTCTGGGCTCTCGATTCTGTTCCATTGATCTATGTGTCTGTTTTTGTGCCAGTACCATACAGTCTTTATGATGACAGCTTTGTAATAGAGCTGGAAGTCCGGAATTGTGATGCCGCCAGCTTTGCTTTTCTTTTTCAGTATTCCTCTGGCTATTCTGGGTCTCTTCTGGTTCCATACAAATTTTAGGATTATTTGTTCCATTTCTTTGAAAAAAGTGGGTGGTATTTTGATGGGGATTGCATTGAATGTGTAGATTGCTCTAGGTAGCATTGACATCTTCACAATGTTGATTCTCCCAATCCATGAGCATGGAACGTTTTTCCATTTCTTTGTGTCTTCTTCAATTTCTTTCATGAGTCTTTTATAGTTTTCTGAGTACAGATCCTTTGCCTCTTTGGTTAGATTTATTCCTAGGTATCTAATGGTTTTGGGTGCAATTGTAAATGGGATAGACTCCTTGATTTGTCTCTCTTCTGTCTTGTTGTGGGTGTACAGGAATGCCACTGATTTCTGTGCATTGATTTTATAGCCTGCTACTTTACTGAATTCCTGTATGAGTTCTAGCAGTTTTGGGGTGGAGACTTTTGGGTTTTCCACATACAGTATCATATCATCTGCAAAGAGTGAGAGTTTGACTTCCTCTTTGCCGATTTGGATGCCTTTGATTTCTTTTTGTTGTCTGATTGCTGTGGCTAGGACTTCTAATACTATGTTGAATAGCAGTGGTGAGAGTGGACATCCCTGCCGCGTTCCTGACCTTAGGGGAAAGGCTCTCAGCCTTTCCCCATTGAGAATGATATTCGCTGTAGGTTTTTCATAGATGGCTTTTATGATATTGAGGTATGTACCCTCTATCCCTATACTCTGAAGAGTTTTGATCAAGAAAGGATGTTGTACTTTGTCAAATGCTTTTTCTGCATCTATTGAGAGGATCATATGATTCTTGTTCTTTCTTTTGTTAATGTATTGTATCACGTTGATTGATTTGCGGATGTTGAACCAATCTTGCAGCCCAGGAATAAATCCCACTTGGTCGTGGTGAATAATCCTTTTAATGTACTGTTGGATCCTATTGGCTAGTATTTTGGTGAGAATTTTTGCATCCATGTTCATCAAGGATATTGGTCTGTAATTCTCTTTTTTGATGGGGTCTTTGTCTGGTTTTGGGATCAAGGTAATGGTGGCCTCATAAAACGAGTTTGGAAGTTTCCCTTCCATTTCTATTTTTTGGAACAGTTTCAGGAGAATAGGTATTAATTCTTCTAGAAATGTTTGGTAGAATTCCCCTGGGAAGCCATCTGGCCCTGGGCTTTTGTTTGTTGGGAGATTTTTGATGACTGTTTCAATTTCCATAGTGGTTATAGGTCTGTTCAGGTTTTCTATTTCTTCCTGGTTCAATTTTGGTAGTTGATACATCTCTAGGAATGCACCCATTTCTTCCAGGTTATCTAATTTGCTGGCATAGAGTTGCTCATAATATGTTCTTATAATTGTTTGTATTTCTTTGGTGTTGGTTGTGATCTCTCCTCTTTCATTCATGATTTTGTTGATTTGGGTCATTTCTCTTTTCTTTTTGATCAGTCTGGCCAGGGGTTTATCAATCTTGTTAATTCTTTCAAAGAACCAGCTCCTAGTTTCGTTGATCTTTTCTACTGTTCTTTTGGTTTCTAGTTCATTGATTTCTGCTCTGATCTTTATGATTTCTCTTCTCCTGCTGGGTTTAGGCTTTATTTGCTGTTCTTTCTCCAGCTCCTTTAGGTGTAGGGTTAGGTTGTGTATTTGAGACCTTTCTTGTTTCTTGAGAAAGGCTTGTATTGCTATATACTTTCCTCTCAGGACTGCCTTTGCTGTATCCCAAAGATTTTGAACAGTTGTGTTTTCATTTTCATTGGTTTCCATGAATTTTTTTAATTCTCCTTTAATTTCTTGGTTGACCCATTCATTCTTTAGTAGGATGCTCTTTAGCCTCCATGTATTTGAGTTCTTTCCGACTTTCCTCTTGTGGTTGAGTTCTAGTTTCAAAGCATTGTGGTCTGAAAATATGCAGGGAATGATCCCAATCTTTTGGTACCGATTGAGACCTGATTTGTGACCTAGGATGTGATCAATTCTGGAGAATGTTCCATGGGCACTAGAGAAGAATGTGTATTCCATTGCTTTGGGATGGAATGTTCTGAATATGTCTGTGAAGTCCATTCGGTCCAGTGTGTCATTTAAAGTCTTTATTTCCTTGTTGATCTTTTGCTTAGATGATCTGTCCATTTCAGTCAGGGGGGTGTTAAAGTCCCCCACTATTATCGTATTGTTGTCAATGTGTTTCTTTGCTTTTGTTATTAATTGCCTTATATAATTGGCTGCTCCCATGTTCGGGGCATAGATATTTACAATTGTTAGATCTTCTTGTTGGATAGACCCTTTCAGTAGGATATAGTGTCCTTCCTCATCTCTTATTACAGTCTTTGTTTTAAAATCTAGTTTGTCTGATATAAGGATTGCCACCCCAGCTTTCTTTTGGTGTCCATTAGCATGGTAAATGGTTTTCCACCCCCTCATTTTCAATCTGGGGGTGTCTTTGCGTCTAAAATGAGTCTCTTGCAGACAGCATATGGATGGGTCTTGTTTTTTAATCCAATCTGATAGCCTGTGTCTTTTGATTGGGGCATTTAGCCCATTTACATTCAGGGTTACTATTGAAAGGTATGAATTTAGTGCCATTGTATTACTTCTAAGGTGACTGTTAACTGTCTGTTGTCTGTGTTCGTTTCTGCTCTTTGCTGCTTTTAGGTTCTCTCTTTGCTTAGAGGACCCCTCTCAATATTTCTTGGAGGGCTGGTTTCGTGTTTGCAAATTCCTTTAGTTTTTGTTTGTTCTGGAAGCTTTTTATCTCTCCTTGTATTTTCAATGATAGCCTAGCTGGATATAGTATTCTTGGCTGCATATTTTTCTCGTTCAGTGCTCTGAAGATATCTTGCCAGTCCTTTCTGGCCTGCCAGGTCTCTGTGGATAGGTCTGTTGCCAATCTAATGTTTCTACCATTGTAGGTTACATATCTCTTCTCCCGAGCTGCTTTCAGGATTTTCTCTTTGTCTGAGACTCGTAAGTTTTACTATTAGATGTCGGGGTGTTGCCCTATTATTATTGATTTTGAGAGGGGTTCTCTGTGCCTCCTGGATTTTAATGCCTGTTTCCTTCCTCACATTAGGGAAGTTCTCTGCTATAATTTGCTCCAGTATACCTTCTGCCCCTCTCTCTCTCTCTTCTTCTTCGGGGATCCCAATTATTCTAATGTTGTTTCGTCTTATCGTATCACTTATCTCTCGAATTCTGCCCTTGTGGTCCTGTAGTTGTTTCTCTCTCTTTTTCTCAGCCTCTTTATTTTCCATCATTTGGTCTTCTATATCGCTGATTCTCTCTTCTGTCTCATTTATCCTAGCATTTAGTGCCCCCATTTTTGATTGCACCTCATCAATAGCCTTTTTGATTTGGATTTGGTTAGATTTTAGTTCTTTTATTTCTCCAGAAAGGGTTTCTCTAATAACTTCCACGCTTTTTTCAAGCCCAGCTAGTATCTTTAAAGTCATGATTCTGAACTCTAGGTCCGACATCGTACTAATGTCCGTATTGAGTAGGTCCCTGGCTGACGGTACTACCTCTTGTTCTTTTTGCTGAGGTTAATTTCTTTCATCTTGTCATTTTGTGCAGAGGAGAATAGATGAATGAGAGAACAAAATGCTAACAGGTTTACAATGTCCCCAGCAAATATATTGTATACAAATCAGAAAAGACCTGAAACCAGGGGAAAAGAAAGGGAGGGAAAGAAAAAAGAAAGAGGAAAAAAAAAAAGAAAAAAAAGATAAAAACAAAAACAAAACAATACAAAAAAAAGCAGAATATGATCAAATATGATCAGGCTAGTGCATAGATCAGTGCCACACACTAGATTTTGGGCGTATTTTGGTCTGTTAGAAAAAAGTGCCTCCTAAAATTTTAAAGGAAGCAAGACATATATGTACAAAATAAGGGTTGATACAATGAAGGGATGGAAGATGACTGTAAAAATGAAAATTATAAAAGATTTTATAAAAGGACTTGGTAAGACAAGTTGTTTGAAAAAAGAAAGAAGATTTAAGGAAAAAAAAAAAGGAAAATGGGAGAGAATGTGATCAGGCAGGAGACTAGAACAAAGCCATACACTAGTGATTTAGGGTATATTTTGATCTGTTAGAAGAAACTGTACCTCAAAATTTTAAAGAGAGAACAACTTATATATATATGCCAAAAATAAGGGTAACTACTATGAAGGGATAAAATATGACTCTAAAAATGAAAAATAAAAAATGTTTTTTTTTTTTTAAAAAGGGATTGATAAGATGTTGGTTGAAAAAGGGAAAAAGAAAAATAAAAAAAAAACAGTCAACAAAAATTAACTTTGATGAAATAATGAATCATGGTAAAAAAAAAAAAAGCCATGAATCTATGTGCAGTATTCCCCTAGCGCTGGAGTTCTCCCATTCTCCTTGATCGATCAACTTGGTCTTGGCTTGCTGGCTGTTTGTGCTGATCTTCTGGGGGAGGGGCCTGTTGCTGTGGTTTCCAAATGTCTTTGCCGGAGGCGGAATTGCCCCGCCCTTGTCGGTCCGGGCTAAGGAAGCTGCTCTGGTTTGCTCTCAGGAGCTTTTGTTCCCTGCAAGCTCTCGGTACAGCCTTGGAGGACCAGAGCAGAAATGGTGGCCTCCCAATCTCCACCCGGAGGAGCTGAGAACTTGGGGCCCCGTTCCTCAGTGTGCCCCCAGAGAAAAGCAGTCACTTCCGTGTCCCCGGTCTCCGGCCGCACTCCGTGCTCACCCGGCCTGTGATCGAGCGTTGCTATCTCTGGCACCCGACCCCGCGCGGAGTCTCCAAACCCAGCAGATCCCTGCGGTGCGCTCCCGCATCGGTCCTACCCGGTAAGGAAGGCGAGTCTCCCCGGATCTGCCGCCTGCTGGGTCCCTGCTGGAGGAGCCGTGCCCCGACTGGGCCGCGGGTCACAGTTTATGGCAACCCCGAGCTGAGAGCCCGCGCCTCGGCTCCGTCTCTGCAGCCGGCTTCCCCGCTCCGATACCTGGGAGCTCTGCCGCACTCAGGCACCCCTGGTCTCTCTGTGACCCCAAGGGTCCTGAGACCACACTGTCCCGGGAGGGTTCCACCCCCCTCTTAGCCACTGCAGAGATGTCCCTCCGCCAAGCCAACTTCTAAAAGGTCCGATTTTGTGCTCCGCGGCTCTAGCACTTGCCAGAAGCGGCCGACGGAGGCCCCCTCCCCCGCCGTCTATCCTCCCGAATATCGCCTCGGATTCACTTCTCCGCACGTCCTACCTTCCAGTAAGTGGTTGCTTCTCTGTTCAGAGAGTTGTTGCTACTCTCCTGTTCGATCTCATGTTGAGTTCGTAGGTGTTCAGAATGGTTTGATCCCTATTCAGCTGAATCCCTGAGACCAGATGAAATCTAGGTCTCCTACTCCTCCGCCATCTTGCTCCTCATAATATGTTCTTATAATTGTTTGTATTTCTTTGGTGTTGGTTGGGATCTCTCCTCTTTCATTCACGATTTTGTTGATTTGGGTCATTTCTCTTTTCTTTTTGATAAGTCTGGCCAGGGGTTTATCAATCTTGTTAATTCTTTCAAAGAACAAGCTCCTAGTTTCGTTGATCTGGTCTACTGTTCTTTTGGTTTCTATTTCATTGATTTTTGCTCTGATCTTTATTATTTCTCTTCTCCTGCTGAGTTTAGGCTTTATTTGCTCTTTTTTTCTCTAGCTCCTTTAGGTGTAGGGTTAGGTTGTGTATTTGAGACCTTTCTTCTTTCTTGAGAAAGGCTTGTATTGCTATATACTTTCCCTTTAGAACTGCCTTTGCTGTATCCCAAAGATTTTGAACAGTTGTGTTTTCATTTCCATGGGTTTCCATGAATTTTTTTAATTCTTCTTTAATTTCCTGGTTGACCCATTCATTCTTTAGTAGGATGCTCTTTAGCCTCCATGTATTTGAGTTCTTTCTGACTTTCCTCTTGTGATTGAGTTCTAGTTTCAAAGCATTGTGGTCTGGAAATATGCAGGGAATAATCCCAATCTTTTGGTAGCAGTTGAGACCTGATTTGTGACCTAGGATGTGATCAATTCTGGAGAATGTTCCATGGGCACTAGAGAAGAATGTGTATTCCGTTGCTTGGGGATGGTATGTTCTGAATATTTCTGTGAAGTCCATTTGGTCCAGTGTGTCATTTAAAGTCTTTATTTCCTTGTTGATCTTTTGCTTAGATGATCTGTCCATTTCAGTCAGGGGGGTGTTAAAGTCCCCCACTATTATTGTATTGTTGTTGATGTGTTTCTTTGCTTTTGTTATTAATTGCCTTATATAATTGGCTGCTCCCATGTTCGGGGCATAGATATTTACAATTGTTAGATCTTCTTGTTGAATAGACCCTTTAGGTAGGATATAGTGTCCATCTTCATCTCTTATTACAGTCTTTGTTTTAAAATCTAATTTGTCTGATATAAAGATTGCCACCCCAGCTTTCTTTTGGTGTCCATTAGCATGGTAAATGGTTTTCCACCCCCTCACTTTCAACGTGGGATTGTCTTTCGGTTTAAAATGAGTCTCTTGCAGACAGCATATGGATGGGTCTTGTTTTTTAATCCAATCTGATAGCCTGTGTCTTTGGATTGGGGCATTTAGCCCATTTACATTCAGGGTAACTATTGAAAGGTATGAATTTAGTGCCATTGTTTTGCCTGTAAGGTGACTGTTACTCTATATTGTCTGTGTTCCTTTCTGATCTATGCTGCTTTTAGGCTCTCTCTTTGCTTAGAGGACCCCTTTCAATATTTCTTGTAGGGCTGGTTTTGTGTTTGCAAATTCCTTTAGTTTTTGGTTGTCCTGGAAGCTTTTATCTCTCCTTGTATTTTCAATGACAGCCTAGCTGGATATAGTAATCTTGGCTGCATATTTTTCTCGTTTAGTGCTCTGAAGATATCATGGCAGTCCTTTCTGGCCTGCCAGGTCTCTGCCAATCTAATGTTTCTACCATTATAGGTTACATATCTCTTCTCCTGAGCTGCTTTCAAGATTTTCTCTTTGTCTCTGAGACTCGTAAGTTTTACTATTAGATGTCGGGGTGTTGACCTATTTTTATTGATTTTGAGAGGGGTTCTCTGTGCCTCCTGGTTTTGATGCCTGTTTCCTTCCCCACTTTAGGGAAGTTCTCTGCTATAATTTGCTCCAGTATACCTTCTGCCCCTCTCTGTGTTTCTTCTTCTTCTGTGATCCCAATTATTCTAATGTTGTTTCATCTTATCGTATCGCTTATCTCTCGAATTCTGCCCCCTGATCCTGTAGTTGTTTCTCTCTCTTTTTCTCAGCCTCTTTATTTTCCATCATTTCGTCTTCTATATCACTGATTCTCTCTTCTTTCTCATTTATCCTAGCAGTTATTGCCCCCATTTTTGATTGCACCTCATCAATAGCCTTTTTGATTTCGACTTGGTTAGATTTTAGTTCTTTTATTTCTCCAGAAAGGGTTTCTCTAATAACTTCCACGCTTTTTTCAAGCCCAGCTAGTATCTTTAAAGTCATGATTCTGAACTCTAGGTCCGACATCGTACTAATGTCTGCACTGAGTAGGTCTCTGGCAGACGGTACTACATTTTGTTCTTTTTGCTGAGGTGATTTATTTCGTCTTGTCATTTTGTCTAGAGGAGAATAGATGAATGAGAGAACAAAATGCTAACAGGTTAACAATGTCCCCAGCAAATATACTCTATACAAATCAGAAAAGACCTGAAACCAGGGGAAAAGAAAGGGAAAGAAAGAAAAAAGAAAGAGAAAAAAAAGATAAAGATAAAAACAAACAAAAACAGAACAAAACAACAACAACAAAAAAACAGAATATGATCAAATATGATCAGGCTAGTGCATAGATCAGTGCCACACACTAAATTTTGAGCATATTTTCGTCTGTTAGAAGAAAGTGCCTCCTAAATTTTTAAAGAAAGAAAGACCTATATATGTACAAAATAAGCGTTGATACAATGAAGGGATGGAAGATGACTGTAAAGATGAAAATCATAAAAGATTTTTTAAAAGGAATTGATAAGAAGTTGTTTGAAAAAAGAAAGAAGAATTAAAAAAATAAAAGAAAAAAAAAGGGAGAGAATGTGATCAGGCAGGAGACTAGAACAAAGCCATATACTAGTGATTTATGGTATATTTTGATCTGTTAGAAGAAAGTGTATCTCAAAATTTTAAAGAGAGAACGACTTATATATATATGCCAAAATAAGGGTAACTATTATGAAGGGATAAAATATAACTCTAAGGGCGCCTGGGTAGCTCAGTCGTTAAGCATCTGCCTTCGGCTCGGGTCATGATCCCAGAGTCCTGGGATCGAGTCCCACATCAGGCTCCCTGCTCAGCGGGAAGCCTGCTTCTCCCTCTCTGACTCCCCCTGCTTATGTTCCTGCTCTCGCTGTCTCTCTCTGTCAAACAAATAAATAAAATCCTTAAAAAAAAAATATGACTCTAAAAATGAAAAATAAAAAATGTTTTTTTAACAAAGGGATTGATAAGATTTTGGTTGAAAAAGGGAAAAAGAAAAATTCAAAGAAGGAAAAAAAACAGTTAAAAAAATTAACTTTGAAAAACTAATGAATTATGGTAAAAAAGCGATGAATTCTATGTGCAGTATTCCCCTAGCGCTGGAGTTCTCCCATTCTCCTTGATCGGTAAACTTGGTCTTGGCTTGCTGGCTGTTCGGGCTGATCTTCTGGTGGAGGGGCCTATTGCCGTGGTTCCCAAATGTCTTTGCCGGAGGCGGAATTGCCCTGCCCTTGTCGGTCAGGGCTAAGCAATGTGCTTGGGTTTGCTCTCAGGAGCTTTTTTTCCCTGCAAGCTCTTATTACAGCTTTGGAGGATGAGAGTGAAAATGGCAGCCTCCCAATCTCCGCCTGGAGGAGCTGAAAACTTGGGGCCCCACTCCTCACTGTGCCCCCAGAGAAAAGCAGTCACTCCCGTCTCCCTGGTCTCCAGCCACACTCTGTGCTCACCC
This sequence comes from Eumetopias jubatus, assembly GCF_037043125.1. Classification (NCBI taxonomy): domain Eukaryota; kingdom Metazoa; phylum Chordata; class Mammalia; order Carnivora; family Otariidae; genus Eumetopias; species Eumetopias jubatus. Next base: position 42,380,220 of record NW_028274808.1, read on the forward strand.
GGCCTGTGACCGAGCGTTTCTATCTCTGGCACCTGACCCTGTGTGGAGTCTCCAAACCCAGCAGATCTCTGCAGTGCACTCCTGCGCTGCTCCCCCCAGGGGAGGAAGGGGAATCTCCCCGGATCTGCCCCTTGTTGGGTCCCTGCTGGAGGAGTAGTGGCCCGACTGGGCCGCGGATCACAGTTTATGGCAACCCCGAGCTGAGAGCCCACGCCTCAGCTCCATCTCTGCAGCCGGCTTCCCCGCTCCCATACCTGGGAGCTCTGCTGCACTCAGGCACCCCAGCCTTTCTGTGACCCCGAGGGTTCCACCCCCAACTTAGCCACTGGAGCGACGTCCCTTAGCAGATCTGGCTTCTAAAAGTTCTGATTTTGTGCTCCGCAGCTCTAGCACTTGCCAGAAGCGGCCGACGGAGGCCCCTGCCCCGCCGTCTAGCCTCCTGAATATCGCCTCGGATTCATTTCTCCACACATCCTACCTTCCAGAAAGTGGCCGCTTTTCTGTTCAGAGAGTTGTTGCTATTCTTTTCTTTGATCTCCTGTTGACTTCGTAGGTGTTCAGAATGGTTTGATCACTATTCAGCTGAATTCCTGAGACCAGACGAAATCCAGGTCTCCTACTCCTCCGCCATCTTGCTCTGCCCCCCAATACTAGCTCCTTTTATATTTTGGCCAATAGTGAAGTCCCTCCATTATGTAAAGAGTAGTAAAAAATAGAAAAATTATGTGTGTTCCTCTCCCTGGTAGTAGACATGATTTCTGGTCTAGCCTTGTCTTAGAATCATTATGCCACCCTAGGGAAGTCACTCCCTCTTTCTGAGCCTCAGCATCCTCTCCTGGAAAGTGAGGGGCAGTGGTAGTGAATCCAGAAAGTCTCCTCCACTCCAAGCTCTGACTTTAGGCTTGCAACATCAGACAGACTGATCCAACACTGTGACTGGCTCCCCTTCTTGGAAGTCTAACTCTGTTGCCTCTGTGAAAATTTCCTAAGGTCTGTGGGTTCCTCTGTTAAATGGAAACATCAACATCCTTGGTGATTTCCTTGGGGGAGAGGGTTGTGTATGAAGCTCTAAAGATACAGAAGCTTTGGGGAAGATTAAAAAAATGTAAGAAGCACCATACAAATGAGGCAATATGGGTCCTTCTCTCTCTTGTGTAGGGCTCTCCCTGCCTGGGGCTGGGTGCTGGGCAGGGCATCAGGGGCTAACAGGCAAGCCGGGTCTGAGAGCTAAGCACAGACCCTGGCCACTTTGGTCTTCCACCTGTGAGTGGCTCTGCTGTCTTCTTGGGGCCACTTCAGAAAACTTGTCATGAGGGGCAGGAGGAGGTAAGAACAGAAGGATCAGGAGAAGAGGGACAAGAAGCCAAGTTACAAGAAGGGATGAGAATGGGGGAGGAAAGAGGGAGGGAGAAGGGGAAAGGAGGTATGAGGGAAGAGGGAAGAAGAAACAGTTCTCATTGTTCTCTCTTAATTCTGCCTGGGCATCAGCAAGACCATCACAAGCAGATCAGAGCACCTCACTCCGACCTCTTACCTTGAGTTAAAAAATAATTCCAAGCCAAACTGTGGTGCCTAAATCTATCACAAATAGCAGCCAGGCCTGAAGCCAGAGCTGTGATCTCCCCCATGTCAATAAACCCTTGAAGTCCCTCTCCCTTGGAAGCCTGGCTTTCTTCTGATCTGTTGCTTTCTACCCCGGGCTGCCCTTTCATGAGTAATTTCTTTTAACCCGAGGATCTCAGCTGTGAGCCATAATGAAAAGATTTCTTCTGGACCGAGACTGCTAAGAAGCTGCAGCTGCACTACAGAAAGCTGGGAGAAACACACAATTAAGTCCAACGCCCCACCAAGGCTGGTGGAGGCGGCACACGAGCAGGCAGAGACCCAGCTGCGGGATGCCCATCATCCCCAAACTAAAAACCAAGGGATTTCTCAGGTGGCCCAGGGAGACACAAAGACTCCCAGGTCAGTCTTGTTTTGTGGGTGTCAGGACTGCAGCGATGGCAGGGAGAAGAGGGGCTGACATTGACCCAAGAGGTAGCAGTAGAATTGGAAGTTGTACTATGCACTCCAGGGTCAGGCCCAGATGGGGACAAAATTCAGTCTGGAATGAACACTTCACTTTGGGTGCTGGAGCCTGCTCCTGACTCCATTCATGGGGTTCAGGTTGATCTTGTACCTGGTTCTTGGAGTGTCTTCTGACTCCAATGGGAGAGAATAATACTGGAGTTTATCTGAATTACTCACAAGTGAAAGTTCTATTTTTTTTTTTATAAGAAACCATCCATTTAGGAGCACCTGGGTGGTTCAGATGGTTGAGCATCTGCCTCTGGCTCAGGTCATGATCTCCAGGTCCTGGGATCGAGCTTCATATCAGGCTCCCAGCTCAGCAGGGAGTCTGCTTCTCCCTCTCCCTCTGCCCCTCCCTGCTTGTGCTCTCTCTTTCTCTCTCTCTCTCTCAAATGAATAAAGAAAAAAAATCTTAAAAATAAATAAATTAAATGAAAAAAAAAGAAATCATCCACTTAGGTTGGGTTAAGACCCTTTGAATGTTTTGGGGCACCTTTTACAGATGAAAATTCACTTTCGGTTTGAAAACTGAACGTACCCTGGGAGGCTCTCTGGGCACTATTTGGGCAGCTCTGTACTTCCCCATGTCATAATATGTTCTTGAAAAGTCATCTAATGTTTGAATTTGGGTAAATAGGATCATATTTTAATGTAATGGAAGTGTTGTTGCTTAAAGGAATTCTATGGGGAATCATTTTACAGACCATCCTTATGTAAGACACATAACCCCTCCCAAGTCATCTTTTTCTTCTTCCACGTGGTTTTTCATCAGATTTGCTTGAATAAAGCTTCTGTCCTACATGTCAATGTCCAGCTTTCCCCAGTTCCTAAGCAAATAAGGCAGAGAGGTGGCAAGTCAGTCACTGGCCTAAAGGTTGCCCGTCCTAGTTGTGTGCTATCTTGTAAAGAGCCATGGACAGAGACTGTGGGCACCTTGGTGCTAGGTTCTGAGTTCCTCCTTTGTAACTGTCATGTATTAGTGTGTCTCTGAAGATGTTGCTAGCCAGAGTTTAGTTCTCTGAATAAAATGTTCAGAGAGTTAGAATGTGTATCAAATGAAAAATATCCCAGATATTGCTTAAAAGACCCTACTGCTACCTGTTTTCTTCCTTATACAGGTTGGGGGACCTGAACATCAGGACAGGAGAACATTCCCACATCAGAACTCTGAGGGAAGCCCTTCTTTGTATTCTCTCCTTCCTATCTCCAAGTATGAGCAGATATTAATGAACTCTAAGTGTCAGGGATGAGAGATGGCCCCTCTCACTTGGGAGCTCAGCGCAGCTCAGGGAGGCATTAGCTTACTGCTGACACTTGGCTTTGCAAGGCAGGTGTGTGTGTGTGTGTGTGTGTGTGTGTGTGTGTGTGTGTGTGTGCATACGCACGTGCATGAGCACACATGTGTAGGAAATTGTCCTCCTCCTTAAAGCAGTGTTTAATTACACCAAGGCTTTCTTAGCAGAATGTGAGAATACTGGTCAAAGGTCCCACCTCAAAGTCATCCTCTTAATCTGCAAAAGAATCAGCAGGGGGACCTTAAGCTGTCAAAATCTAATAGAACCGTAGTGATGAGACAGAGAGGTGGCAGGAGTGAGAGTAATGGGGAACAACAAACACTTTATTTTACCTAGAGCTTCAGCCTTATAAAGGGATGCTGGTTGTAAAGGGTGTTTAGCACCTGGTATTTATTTGAAGCATTGAGGATTTATTGAGTGTTTCTAGTAAATAAGAAGAAAAGGACCAACTGTACTTGTGAAACTAGTGAGATGGAGAGAAATGGAGCCTTTCTGGACCGAGTGAGTGGAAAAGAGCCATGGAGGTGACAGCAGGTAGAAAGGCCTGGAATGGAGCCTCTTCCAGAGGATATGGGAAATAGAGCCAGGGAAGGAGGGGAGGGCTGAGGGAAGGCCAGATGAAGGTGTTGGTTGATGGGGCTGGGATGGCACAGGACCACAGCAGAAGACAGATACAATGTTACAGATTGTTGAGGAATTGGAATGCAGGAGTTAGGAGGCAAACTAAAGGAAGAGGCCTCTCCTATCTCCTAAGTCACAGAAGAAAAAGTCAGCCAGTCCCAGAGGATAGGATGCTTCCTTTATCTTCTCAACAATGACCAGGAGATCAGACTTTGTTGTTGCAAGTGTGGCAAGTGATCAATCTTCCCCTTGTCTTTCTCTGAGCTGTGACATTGGTGAGGCCAAGATTCTGAGGTTAGGACTTTTCTGATGGGGCCTGGCTGTCACCACTTGTAGGCATGTGTTCCACTTGCACCTGTAACCACATGACCACTGGACAGGGAATGACTCACGATCTCTCCCCGGCCTGCCTAAACCATAGAACTTTTTTTTTGTTTGTTTGTTTGAAGGAGGTGGGAGGAGTTGTCTAGATGGGAGAGGAGAGAGGAAGGGAAGAGAAAACATCATACCTGCTTCCTGCCCTACTTGTTGGGAATAGCTAAAGGCCCCTGGGAAGAGAAGGGTTGGGGCAAGAAGCATAAAAGTATATTTGCAGGAGAGATTTTGAGGGCTGTCTGGGAGGGGAAAAAAGGGCAAAGCGGAGCATAGAGTCAGGGAAAGGTTCTCAGCTGTGGCAGTGATGAGGCTCTTTAGTGGTTTCCCTGAAAATGGCTTCTCTCAAAGAGGAGGAACATGCTGGATGCTCTTGGGGACTGTGCCTGTCATACAGGTCTCTGAGCAAAGGTGAATTGCCATTTGAGGTCCCCAGAAATTCTTGGGGATGGGGGGAAGTGGGGGAGTAGGAACTCCAAGTTATTAATTTTTTTGTTTATTTCTATCTGCAAGTTAATAAGAACTTGGTGACGTTTCACCAATGATACATTCATCAACAAGATTATTAGAAATTCACAAGTTGTGGTTTGATTTTGAAGGTTTTTGACGAAGGAAGAGTTTATACCTTTGTTATGGGCATTGAGCCAGTGAATGCTGCTTGTGTCCCATGTAGGGCTGGAGGCATCCACATCTTACACATCACCCCAGGAAGCAGGTTTGACAGATATTTTCATGCCCTGACACCTCTCACCAAGGCCAAAGATCTTAATAAACAGACATTTAGAAGAAAATGTACACCAAAGCATCAGTAATGAATGGGTGAATTCTCCCAAGCCATGGACATTAGGTGGCTACTGTTGGAAGCTTAACAAGAGTAGTCATAGATGTGAGTGCATCCATTCATATGTATTTACCAAGCATCTACTGTTTCTAATACTGTGCTAGGCTCTACAGAAAAGCATACAAGTTATGAAATATTGTCCCTGACCTCAAAATTTGCTAATGCAACTTCATTTTAAGGGAAAACCTTAAAAAAAAAAACAACCAATTTATGGGCATGAAACCCCCCTGACAGCTACCATTAATTAATAATTTTTTTTTTCTTATGGGAATAATAAGGTATCCACAGACTATTTTCTCTCTTTTTTTTTTTTCAAGTTGGTCTCAGTAAGATCCATGGAGCCCTTTCCTGAATGTATGTATTTATGTGTGTGTGTGTGTGTGTGTGTGTGTGTGTGTGTATTTAAGCACTAATGTAGAAATTTTATTTAAATTGTATTGAGTTTTTATGGCACATTGCATGTTTGTCACAATACAACTATACAGTTTGGATTTTTGGCCACATCATGTCACTTACACCCACAACAGCTCTGAAAGGAGTATTTGATGAATATATCTGAGCCAAGAGCTCAGAGTCTTTCTCCAAGGCCATGAGATATGTTCACTGATGGGCAGTCCCTCAAACAGCCTCATGAAGTAGACAGATACAGTCTCCTCAAGCATTACGAATCTTACCCACCCCTGAAAAGGGCAGAGTGAAGTTAAGAAAAAAGAAAACAAAAAAAACCTCACAAATGGCAGTAAACTTTAATGACTCAGAAAAGTCTTAGAAGAATTTTATGTATCAGAGAATTTTATGTATTGTTGCTTTGTCAACAATCGCAGGAATTTCCCAGACACAAAATCTCATTTAACTCTATTTGAATATATGTAAAAATGAAACAAAGAGTCCTCTGTCCAGATTATTCTCACTTACTTTTGAGTGTTTCTGTTGGAGAATAGAGAAAATTCTGTGCCTCAAACAGGGTAAAAGAGTTGGTGGTTGGTCATCACCTCTAGCCTATGGGTTTTGTCCAGGGAAGATAAGAATGGGGCTCCAGACATCTATCCCCTTTGAAACAGTCGATGTTACATCATTCCCAGGAATCTTGGTTTTGGAGTGTGAGCAAGTTTCTTTGAAATACTTTAACTTCAGCTGACATGACTTAAAATAATCTCAATTTCAGCAAGGACTAGAAGCAGTGCAAATATTATCTGTGTGTTGGCTATCTTTTTTTCAAATGGGAATGAAGGAACAGCAAAATCACTTTGACTAATCTTTGTATCCCAAAGTCCTCAAACTTCACTTGATGGCCATAACTGAACAAAGTAATTTCTATGCCATAGTATGCTGGGGTGGAGGCAGGGGGTCCTTCCAAATTTGGCAGATCCTAGTATATCTATAGGGTATATGTTCGAATGAGAGGTAATTGAATCCATATAACTCCCTACCCTCACCACTAATGATTAGAATATGGGGGATTCTGTTTACATTTCCATCTGATATAGAATCTTGGGGCTTTAAATAGCTTTGTTTTGTTTTGTTTTATGGCAAAGGGATCTATGAATAGTGAAAGCATGGAAGTGTTATTAGTATATATTTTTTTAAAGATTTTTTATTTATTTGACAGAGAGACACAGCAAGAGCAGGAACACAAGCAGGGGGAGTGGGAGAGGGAGAAGCAGGCTTCCCGCTGAGCAGGGAGCCTGATGTGGGACTCGATCCCAGGACCCTGGGATCATGACCTGAGCCGAAGGCAGACGCTTAATGACTGAGCCACCCAGGCGCCCATGGAAGTGTTATTACTATATTTTACTTACACTGTATCTCAGTATCAGGCTACACTTCAATGTACTAACAATTATAATTGAGGCACAAAGTTTTAGTTAAGCTAATGTGGTTATTTTTACAAAACACAGCCTAATTTATGAAATTGCCAATTGTTCTTCCAGGTACAGCCATCAGTGGGTAGTGTATCATTAGCATGCTTTATGGCATGTGCCATATGGTATGATACCAGACTGCATACTTAGTACAAACCGATGTATTGTTCTTTAATGGCATCTATTAGTTCATCAAACAAATATTTATCGAGCGTCAAAGTTGTGCCTATTATTAGTTAGAATAACTACAGTTATTCTATTCTAATATTCCACAATTAGAATAACTACAATTACTGTTACTACAATAGTAACTGTAGTAAATGAATTTTATAGCTTAAAACAATTGAAGTTAATTTTTTGCTCCAAAGTCTGAAACATTGTTCAGCAGGTGGCCTTCCATGTGGTGATTCAGAAATCCAGGGTCTTTCCACCTTGTGGTTCCACTACACACAAGGTTTTCAGACTTCTTCATTTCCAGCTGGTGATTAAGGAAAAAGAAGGAGACAAAGGAATACCCCACCCACTTCATAACCATCTCCACCTAGAAGTGGCACACATCACTTCTATTACCACCCCATTGTCAAGAATTGTCCTAACAGCCCCACCTGGAAGAAGCATGCTGGGAAATGCAGTCTCTTGATGAGCACTTAACTGTGTCAAACCTAGTTAATGGGAATCTTCGGGGGGTAGCTGGGCATCTATGCCACAGCTAGGTACTGTTTGAGGCACTACAGATATAGTGGTGAACAAAACAGAACAATATCTGCCCTCATGGAACATAAATTCTTGAGTTTGAAACTCTCAACTTCTCCATGGGATAAGACAAACAATAAACAAACAAAGAAAAAGGAATATATTACACAGTGATGAAGAGCTAAGGAGAAAAACTAAAGCAGGAAAAGGGGATAGGAAGCCTGGGGGTGGGGTTTGAAATTAGGCAGTGTGGTTATAGAATACCTTTCTAAACAAGTGACATTTTGAGCAAATAATTGGAGAACACAAGGGATCCAACTATGTAAATACCTACATGAAAAGCATTCCAGGCAGAGGGAATAGCAGGTACCTGATGCTGGGGAGGAATAGTAGCAGATGAGATCAGAGAGGTAATGGTCAGGCCAGGTTGTGTTGGGCCATTTGGGTCATAGTAAGGATCTTGGATTTTTTTTTTCTGTAATTAACTTTATTGAGGTATAACTTACATAAAATAAAATGCACTCATTCTAAATGTACTACTAGATGTGTTTTGACAAATGTATATTTGTATACATCCATGTATCCACCAGTATAAGAAAAATACAAGTATTTACAACAACCACCCCCCGCCTACCCCCCAACCCCCACCACAAGAGTTCCCTCATCCCTATTTATAGTCTATTCCTGTTTCATCTCTGACCCACACAGCCACTGATGAGCTTTCAGTCATCATAGATGAGTCTGCTTTTTCTACTATTCCATGTAAATCAAATCAAACAGTATATACTCTTTCGTGTATGGATCCTTTCATTCAACCTAATGTTTTTGCATTTCATCCTTGTTGTTGCTAGAGTGGTTTATTCCTTTTTACCCTCATTATAAGGATTCCATTGTGTGGATGTAGCACAATTTGTTTAATCTTTCATCTCTTAATAGACATTTCAGTAGTGGATAAGTTGGAGCTATTAGTAGTAAATCTGCCATAAACATTTGTGTGCAATTCCTTTTTTTGTGGGCATATATGTTCATTTATCTTGCATAAATATCTAGAGGTAGAATTGCTGGATCCATAGAGTAAGTGTATGTTTAACTTTAAAGAAACTGCCAACCAGTTTTCCACAGTGCCTTTTTACACCTCCGTCAACAATGTGTGAGAGCTCTAGTTGCTCATATCTTTATCAACCTTTGTTATTGTTAGTCTTTTTTTTTTTTTTAAGATTTTATTTATTTGACAGAGAGAGAGAGACACACAGCGGGAGAGGGAACACAAGCAGCGGGAGTGGGAGAGGGAGAAGCAGGCTTCCCGCCGAGCAGGGAGCCCAATGCGGGGCTCGATCCCAGGATCCCGGGATCATGACCCGAGCTGAAGGCAGACGCTTAACGACTGAGCCACCCAGGCGCCCCGTATTGTTAGTCTTTTAAATTTAAGCCATACTAGTGTGTGTAATAGTATCTTGCTGAAGTTTTAGTTTGCATTAATCTAATGACTAATAATGTTGATTTGTTTTATGTGCTTTGGGGCCATTACATATCTTCATTTGTGGAGTGTTTGTTCAAATATTTTGCCTGTTTTTACAATTGGGTTTTTTGTCTTATTACAGAGTTAAAAAATTTTATATTTTCTGGATATAAGTCTCTTGTCAAATATTTGTATTGTATGGATATTTTCTCCCTAGTCTGGTTTACCCTTTCTTTTTCCTAATGTTATTTTTCAAAAAGTACGTATTTTTAATTTTGATAAAGTAAAATGCATCTTTTTTATAGTTAATGCTTTTTGCATCCTAAGAAATTTTGGCTTATATCTTGAAGATTTTCAAATTTTAAGGATTTCCTTCTGTTTTCTTCCAGGTTTTTTCTCTTTTTTGTTTGTTTGTTGTTTTTATTTTTTTAATTTTATCCTTAGATCATGATCCATTTTGAGTTAATTTGGGCATATGGTGTGATTTGAGGGTTAAAATTTAATTTTGCATGGCAGATATGGAGTTGTTCCAGCATAATTTGTCAAAGACTATCCTTTCCTCATTGAATACATTGGGACCTTTGTTGAAAATCAATTTACCATAAATGTGCAGCTATTTCTAGACTCTGTTCTGTTCTATTCACCTAGAAGTCAATTTTTCACCAATACCACATTGTATTGATTACTACCATGTATAGTAAGTCTTGAAATAAGTTTAAACCTTCCAATGTAATTCTCTTTTCCAAATTGTTTTACTATTCCAAGTTCTTTGGAACTTGTGAATTTCTACCAAAAAGACTTCTCAGCTTTCAACTGAGGTCGCATTGAATATATGGATTAGTTTAAGGGAGAAATAACATCTTCACAATACTGAGTCTCCCAAATCATGAACACAGTATACTTAAGTCATCTTTAATTTCTCTCAGCAATGGTTTGTAGTTTTCAGTGTACATATTTCATTAAACTTATCCTGTGTATGCTAGTATTAAAACTTGAAGCTATTATTAAAACTTTTTACTTTCTAATTATTCATTGCTTGTATACAGAAAAATGGTTGATTTTTTAAAAATTTTATTATGTTATATTAGTCACCATACATCATTGTTTTTAAATGGTTGATTTTTGAGCACTGATCTTGTACATAGCATCCTTGCTCAATTCATGTATCAGTTTAAGTAGTATTATTTTGTGAAGCCTTATATGCCATAGCATATGACTTTTACTCTGAGTTGGATGAAGTTAGAGCCAGCAGAGTCTACTGATGAATCATATGAGAAAGCAGATGTTAGGACTTTAATTTTTGAACATGTTAAAGCTAGATATTTAAGGCTGTTAGATAAAAAAAAATCTGAAAATCAGAGAGAGGTCACTGATAAACATTTGGAATCACTACCTTATCAGTGATAGTGAAGCCATGGAACTGATTCAGATTATTAACATTTCGAGCTGAGGAAGAATCAGCAAAACAGTCTGAAAAGAAGCAGTCACAGAGGTATGAGGAAAATCAGGAGTGTGGTGCCATGGAAGCCAAGAGAAGAAAGTGTTCTAATTAGAGTGGTCTACTGTGTCAAATAGTGCTTAAAGATCAAGTAAGATTAAGACTGAGATTGACCCTTGAAGTAAGAGGTCCCTGGTGACCTTGACAAGCAGGTTTGGTGGAGTGTAGGGAGTGAGAGACTGACTGGAAGGAGAAATTGGAGGCAATGCCCATAAAGAACACTTCCAGGGAATTCTGCTCAAAGGGTGGAAATGAAGTGAGTTGGAGATAAGTGGAGTCAAGAGAGTGTGTGTGTGTGTGTGTGTGCATGCACGCACGTGCCTTTTGCTTGTTTTGTTTTTCAATGGGAGAAAAAAATGGCATATATATGTGCTACTTCAAATGATCTAGTGGCATCCAGCATGACAAAGGAGAGAGGGGAGAGATTCTGGAGCAATGGTTTTTCGTTAAGAGGGGATGGGATCTGGTACACAGAGAAGGAATGGCCTCAGTAGAAGCACAAATGGCTCAACAACAGTGACAGGAAAGAAAACCGAGTGAGTATATGCAGGTGATTGTATAGTTGTGTTGTAGGAACTCATGGAAATTCTTTTCTTACTGCTTTAATTTTCTCACTGAATTAAGTTAGGTTGGTTAATTGAGTTAATTGTTGTAAACATTTAGAATAGTGCCTGGCATGTAGTAAGCACTATGTAATTCTTTGTTAAATAGATGTCTTTTCCTGGTTTTCCAGAATCCAATCATAGAATTAATGATGATTGAATACAGAGTTGCATCTTCTTTGTTTGAGTTCACAGCCATTGAGCTAGAACTGGCATCTGAGGTTGGGTTATTCCTTTGTGCTACTTAGGAGGAGCTGTGATATTTTTAGGTAACTGCTGCATGTGGATCCCTGTACTTCAACCCTATTTATTCAAAGAATGATGAGAGTCCTTCCTTTTTTCTAAATAATGAATGTTTTTGAAGCATTGACCTATTGGTTTTGGCTAAATAGATGGGCAGGATTATTAGTATTATAAATAAATAATAATGAAAAAAATATACATACTATGTCCTATATTCTATATCCTATATATATATATATGCTCTCTCTCTCTATATATATTCTACATTTACTATGTAAAGAGTATTGTGTTAAGTGCTTAATATTTGTTATTTTGTGTAGTATGAGCAACAAATTTATGTGCAAGATTGTTTCATATACATTTTACATATGTGGAAACTAAGCTCAGTGAGCACCAAATCACTCAGTGAGATTACATTCCAAGTTTTCTTACTTGGGTTGTGATCTCCTGTGACACCCTCTCCTACTGCCTCTGCAATAAGTAAGTTATCACTGAGCAGTGGACAAGACCACTGGGCTGTATATCATGCAACACAGGTTCTTGTTCCAGCTCAACCAATAACTGGCTGATTAAACTTGGAAAGTTACTCACCTCTTTGGGAATTTTTCATCTGTATTCTATGAACCCAGATGATCTCTACCATTCTTTCCATTTCTAACGTTCTGAGATTTTATTATTTCTATAATTGTCATCTTGCATTTCCCATATCTTTTAAGAATCTAGGTCAGGGCTTCCCAGGTGAGAAGGTGATTACAGATTTAATCAGGGCAGAGCTGGAGGCCGCTGTGGATGAGATGAAGCTACCTTCTATTGCTTCCCTCTCTGTGGCTTTCCAGCGAGTTAGCAGGATTAAATAGCTGACGCTGTCCCAGCCTTGGCTCCAGGATGAGACATGAGAAAACCCTGCCAGGTCCAAGCTGTAGGCTCCCCTGACTCCCAGAACGCTTGTCCCAGGGCCTGATGGGCTAGTTTTAGTGCCTGGTATTTATTATCTTTACGGAACCTTGGCCTGGAGCCTGGGCATGCAGGGTGAGTGATTAGACATGGGGCTCTCATGCATCTAACTTTAAAAAATCTCAATTACATCAGAAAGAGGGTTCAGAGTAACAGATTGGGTCCTGGGGACGATAGTGTAAATAACACACAAGTGCACTTGCCATGATGCATCACTGGTCCCAGGGAGCTCAAGGAGCCAGCATCTGGGCATCCTCTCCAGCTGGAGTGCCCAGAGACCAAAGATACAGGAGGTGGCAGCACTTGCAAACAGTACAATCCTGAGAGCCCCGTGTGCACCTTTGGGCCCCCTCAGGGGGCTGACTGGCTTGTGAGCTGAGCTGGGTAGGGGGGCAGGGGTGCAGGGGATGGGGTTTCTGGCATCTCACAGAGGCTGGCCAGAGAAGTGTTTTGTGAAGAAGGTTGGTAGGGTCAGAAACTGAGTGTACATCGAGATTCTTGGAGATGTGGGGACTCTGTGAAGGAGGTGTTGAACAGAGTAGTGAGTTTGATTTGGTCATGTCCCCTGGATGGGGGGCACTGAGCCACTGCAAGCATAACTCAGTAACAGAGGCTTTCAGCTAGTTAAAAGAGGGTCTGAGAGATCTTTAATTCAACCACCCTATTTGCAGATTAAAAACTGAGGCTATGGGAGAAAAGGAATTTTCCTAAGGTCCTCTAGCTGGTTGGTGGCAGGCCCAGGAGTGGATTTCTTAGTGTCCTGTTTCCCAGGCCCATTATCCATTTCTGCTACACTTGACTTAAGGACAGCTTCCTGTAGTGACCTGCTATGTTTTTTTTTCTTTCTGTGTTTTTGTTATTATGTTAATCACCATATATTACATCATTGGTTTTTGATGTAGTGTTCCATGATTCATTGTTTGCATATAACACCCAGTGCTCCATGCAGAACGTGCCCTCTTTAATACCCATCACCAGGCTAACCCATCCTCCCACCCACCTCCCCTCTAGAACCCTCAGTTTTTTTTTCAGAGTCCATGGTCTCTCATGGTTCATCTCCCCCTCCGATTCCCACCCTTCATTCTTCCCCTCCTGCTATCATCTTTTTTTTCTTCTTCTTTTTTTTAACATATAATGTATTATTTGCTTCAAAGGTACAGATCTGTGATTCAACAGTCTTGCACAATTCACAGCGATCACCATAGCACATATGCTCCCCAATGTCTATCACCCAGCCACCCCATCGATCCCACCCCAATTCAGCAACCCTCGTTTGTTTCCTGAGATTGAGAATTCCTCATATCAGTGAGGTCATATGATACATGTCTTTGTCTGATTGACTTATTCCGCTCAGCATTACACTCTCCAGTTCCAACCACGTCATTGCAAATGGCAAGATCTCATTCCTTTTGATGGCTGCATAATATTCCATTGTGTACATATATATACATATTGTATATTGTATATATACATAATATGTATATGTATACACATATTGTATATATTCCATTTTATATATATATATATATATATATATATATATATATATATATATATACCACTTCTTCATTTTCCATTCATCTGTCGATGGACATCTTGGCTCTTTTCACAGTTTGGCTATTGTGGACATTGCTGCTATAAACATCAGGGAGCACGTACCCCTTCGGATCCCTACATTTGTATCTTTGTGGTAAATACCCAGTAGTGCAATTGCTGGATCATAGGGTAACTCTATTTTCAACTTTTTGAAGAACCTCCATACAGTTTTCCAGAGTGGCTGCACCACCACAGTGTAGGAAGATTCCCCTTTCTCTGCATCCCCGCCAATATCTGTCATTTCCTGACTTGTTAATTTTAGCCATTCTGACTTGTGTGAGGTGGTATCTCACTGAGGTTTTGATTTGGATTTCCCTGATGCTGAGCGATGTTGAGCACTTTTTCATGTGTCTGTTGGCCATTTGGATGTCTTCTTTGGACAAATGTCTGTTCATGTCTTCTGCCCATTTCTTGATTGGATCATTTATTGTCTGGGTGTTGAGCTTAAGAAGTTCTTTATAGATTTTGGATACTAGCCCTTTATCTGATATGTCATTTGCAAATACCTTCTCCCATTCTGTCAGTTGTCTTTTGGTTTTGTTGACTGTTTCTTCTGCTGTGCAGAAGCTTTTTATCTTGATGAAATCCCAATAGTTCATTTTTGCCCTTACTTTCCTTGCCTTTGGCAATGTATCGAGGAAGAAGTTACTGAGGCTGAGGTCGAAGAGGTTGCTACCTGTGTTCTTCATTAGGATGTTGATGGAATCCTGTCTCACGTTTAGGTCGTCCAAACATTTGGAGTCTATTTTTGTGTGTGGTGTAAGCAAATGTTCCAGTTTCATTCTTCTGCATGTGGCTGTCCAATTTTCCCAACACCATTTGTTGAAGAGACTGTCTTTTTTCCATTGGAACCTCTTTCCTGCTTTGTCGAAGATGAGTTGACCATGGAGTTGAGGGTCCATTTCAGGGCTCTCTATTCTGTTCCATTGATCTATGTGTCTGTTTTTGTGCCAGTACCATACCGTCTTGATGATGACAGCTTTGTAATAGAGCTGGAAGTCCGGAATCGTGATGCCGCCAGCTTTGCTTTGCTTTTTCAACATTCCTCTGGCTATTTGGGGTCTTTTCTGGTTCCATACAAATTTTAGGATTATTTGTTCCATTTCTTTGAAAAAAGTGGATGGTATCTTGATGGGGATTGCATTGAATGTGTAGATTGCCCTAGGTAGCATTGACATCTTCACAGTATTTGTTCTTCCAATCCATGAGCATGGAACGTTTTTCCATTTCTTTGTGTCTTCCTCCATTTCTTTCATGAGTATTTTATAGTTTTCTGAGTATAGATTCTTTGCCTCTTTGGTTAGATTTATTCCTAGGTATCTTATTGTTTTGGGTGCAATTGTAAATGTGATCGACTCCTTAATTTCTCTTTCTTCTGTCTTGTTGTTGGTGTATAGGAATGCCACTGATTTCTGTGCATTGATTTTATATCCTGCCACTTTACTGAATTCCTGTATGAGTTCTAGCAGTTTTGGGGTGGAGTCTTTTGGGTTTTCCACATAAAGTATCATATCATCTGCAAAGAGTCAGAGTTTGACTTCTTTGCTGATTCGGATGCCTTTTATTTATTTTTTTGTTGTCTGGTTGCCATGGCTAGGACTTCTAATACTATGTTGAATAGCAGTGGTGATAGTGGACATCCCTGCCATGTTCCTGACCTTAGGGGGAAAGCTCTCAGTTTTTCCCCATTGAGAATGATATTCGCTGTATGTTTTTCATAGATGGCCTTTATGATAGTGAGGTAGGTAACCTCTATGCCTATACTCTGAAGAGTTTTGATCAAGAAAGGATGCTGTACTTTGTCAAATGCTTTTTCTGCATCTATTGAGAAGATCATATGGTTCTTCTTCTCTCTTTGATTAATGTATTGTATCACATTGATTGATTTGTGGATGTTGAACCAACCTTGCATCCCAAGGATAAATCCCACTTGGTCATGGTGAATAATCCTTTTAATGTATTGTTGGATCCTATTGGCTAGTATTTTGGTGAGAATTTTGCATCCATTTTCATCAAGGATATAGGTGTGTAATTCTCCTTTTGGATAGGGTCTTTTTCTGGTTTGGGGATCAAGGGAATGGTGGCCTCATAAAACAAGTTTGGAAGTTTTCCTTCCATTTTTAGTTTTTGGAACAGTTTCAGAAGAATAGGTATTAATTCTTCTTTAAATGTTTGGTAGAATTCCGCTGGGAAGCCATCTGGCCCTGGGCTTTTGTTTGTTGGGAGATTTTTGATGACTGCTTCAATTTCCTTAGTGGTTCTAGGTCTATTCAGGTTTTCTATTTCTTCTGGGTTCAGTTTTGGTAGTTGATACATCTCTAGGAATGTATCCATTTCTTCCAGATTATCTAATTGGCTGGCATAGTTTTGCTCATAATATGTTCTTATAATTGTTTGTATTTCTTTGGTGTTGGTTGGGATCTCTCCTCTTTCAGTCATGATTTTGTTGATTTGGGTCATTTCTCTTTCTTTTTGATAAGTCTGGCCAGGGGTTATCAATCTTGTTAATTTTTTCAAAGAACCATCTCCCAGTTTCGTTGATCTGGTCTGCTGTTTTTTTGGATTCCATTTCACTGATTTCTGCTCTGATCTTTATGATTTCTCTTCTCCTGCTGGGTTAGGCTTTATTTGCTGTTCTTTCTCCAGCTCCTTTAGGTGTAGGGTTAAATTGTGTATTTGAGACCTTTCTTGTTTCTTGAGAAAGGCTTGTATTGCTATATACTTTCCTCTCAGGACTGCCTTTGCTGCATCCCAAAGACTTTGAACAGTTGTGTTTTCATTTTCATTGGTTTCCATGAATATTTTTAATTCTTCTTTAATTTCCTGGTTGACCCATTCATTCTTTAGTAGGATGCTTTTTAGCCTCCAGGTATTTGAGTTCTTTCTGACTTTCCTCTTATGACTGAGTTCTAGTTTCAAAACATTTTGGTCTGAAAATATGCAGGGAATGATCGCAGTCTTTTGGGACTAGTTGAGACCTGATTTGTGACCTAGAATGTGATCAATTCTGGAGAATGTTCCATGGGTACTAGAGAAGAATGTGTATTCTGTTGCTTTGGGATGGAATGTTCTGAATATGTCTGTGAAGTCCATGTGTTCCAGTGTGTCATTTAAAAGTCTTTATTTCCTTGTTGATCTCTTGCTTAGATGATCTGTCCATTTCAGTCAGGGGGGTGTTAACGTCCCCCACTATTATTGTATTGTTGTCGATGTGTTTCTTTGCTTTTGTTATTAATTGCCTTATATAATCGGCTGCTCCCATATTAGGGGCATAGCTATTTACAATTGTTAGATCTTCTTGTTGGATAGACCCTTTAAGTAGGATATGGTATCCTTCTTCATCTCTTATTATAGTCTTTGTTTTAAAATCTGATATAAGGATTGCCACCCCAGCTTTCTTTTGGTGTCCATTAGCATGGTAAATTGTTTTCCACACCCTCACTTTCAATCTGGGGGTGTCTTTGTGTCTGAAATGAGTCTCCTGCACACAGCATATGGATGGGTCTTGTTTTATTATCCTAGCTGATACCTGCGTCTTTTGTTTGGGACATTTAGCCAATTTACATTCAGTGTACTATTGAAAGATATGAATTTAGTGCCATTGTATTGCCCGTAAGGTGACTGTTACTGTAAATTGTCTGTATTCCTTTCTGGTCTATGCCGCTTTTAGGCTCTCTCTTTGCTTAGAGGACCCCTTTCAATAATTCTTGTAGGGCTGGTTTCGTGTTTGCAAATTCCTTTAGTTTTTGTTTGTCCTGGAAGATTTTTACCTCTCCTTCTAGTTTCACTGACAGCCTAGCTGGATATAGTATTCTTGGCTGCATATTTTTCTCGTTTAGTGCTCTGAATATATCATGCCAGTCCTTTCTGTCCTGCCAGGTCTCTGTGGATAGGTCTGTTGCCAATCTAAGGTTTTTACCATTGTAGGTTACATATCTCCTCTCCTGAGGTGCTTTCACGATTTTCTCTTTGTCTCTTAGACTTGTAAGTTTTACTATTAGATGTCGGGGTGTTGACCTATTTTTATTGATTTTGAGAGGGGTTCTCTGTGCCTCTCGGATTTTGATGCCTGTTTTTTTCCCCAAATTAGGGAAGTTCTCTGCTCTAATTTTCTCCAATATACCTTCTGTCCCTCTCTCTCTCTTTCTCCTTTTGGGATCCCAATTATTCTAATGTTGTTTCATCTTATGGTGTCACTTATCTCTCGAATTCTGCCCTAGTGATCCAGTAGTTGTTTGTCTCTCTTTTTCTCAGCTTCTTGATTTTCTATCAGTCGTTCTTCTATATCACTAATTCTCTCTTCTACCTCATTTATCCTAGCAGGTGGAGCCTCCTTTTTTGATTGTACCTCATTAATAGCCTTTTTGATTTTTGACTTGATTAGATTTTAGTTCTTTTATTTCTCCAGAAAGGTTTCTCTAATAACTTCCATGCTTTTTTCAAGCCCAGCTAGTATCTTTAAAATCATCATTCTGAAGTCTAGTTCTGACATCGTACTCGTATCCATATCGATTAGGTCCTTTGCAGTCGGTACTGCCTCTTGTTCTTTTTGTTGAGGTGATTTTTTCCATCTTGTCATTTTGTCCAGAGAAGAATACATGAATGAGAGAACAAAATGCTAACAGAGTAACAATGTCCCAAGAAAATATAGTCTAAACAAATCAGAAAAGCCCTGAAACTGGGGGAATGGAAAGGGAAAGAAAGGAAAAAGAAAAAGAAAAAGAAAAGGCAAGAAAAAAAGATAAAAACAAAAACAGAAAAAATATATGATCAAATATTATCAGGCTGGTGCATAGATCAGTGCCACACACTAGATTTTGGGTGTATTTTGGTCTGTTAGAAGAAAGTGCCTCCCAAAATTTTAAAGAAAGAAAAATTATATATGTACAAAAATAAGGGTTAATACAATGAAGGGATGGAATATGACTATAAAGATGAAAATTATAAAAGATTTTATAGAAGGAATTGATAAGAAGTTCTTTGAAAAAAGAAAGAAGAGGATTTAATAAAAAAAAAGGGGGGGGGGAGAATATGATCAGGCAGGAGACTAGAACAAAACCATACCCTAGAGATTTAGGGTATATTTTGATCTGTTATAAGAAACTGTATCTCAAAATTTTAAAGAGAGAATATCTTATATATATATGTCAAAAATAAGAGTAACTACTATGAAGGGATAGAATATGACTCTAAAAATGAAAAATAAAAATGTTTTTTTAAAAAGGGGTTAATAAGATGTTGGTTGAAAAAGGAAAAAAGAAAAATTCAAAAAAATACTCAAAGACAGTTAAAAAGAAAACTAACTTTGAAAGACTAAAGAATCATGGGAAAAAAGACATAAATTCTCTGTGCAGTATTCCCCTAGTGCTGGAGTTCTGCCATTCTCATTGACCAGTAAACTTGGTCTTGGCTGGCTGTTCATGCTGATCTTCTGGGGGAGGGGCCTGTTGCCACGGTTCCCAAATGTCTTTGCCAGAGGCGGAATTGCCCCGCCCTTGCCATTCCAGGCTAAGTAATCTGCTCGGGTTTGCTCTCAGGAGGTTTTGTTCCCTGCAAGCTTTCTGCACAGCTTTAGAGGACGAAAGTTAAAATGGCGGACTCCCAATCTCCGCCCCAGAGGAGCTGAGAACTTGCGGTTCCACTCCTCAGTGAGCCCCCAGAGAAAAGCAGTCAATCACTCCTGTCTCCCCAGTCTCTGGCCGCACTTCTTGCTCACCCGGCCTGTGACCGAGCATTTTTATCTCTGGCACCCGACCCCGTGTGGAGTCTCCAAACCCAGCAGGCCCCTGCAGTGTGCTCCCACACCACTCCTCCCAGGAGAGGAAGGGGAGTCTCCCTGGATCTGCTGCTTGCTAGGTCCCTGCTGGAGGAGCAGTGACCAGCCTGTGCCATGGATCACAGTTTATGGCAACCCGGAGCTGAGAGCCCATGCCTTGGCTCCATCTCTGCAGCTGGCTTCCCTGTTCCGATACCTGGGAGGTCTGCTGCACTCAGGCACCCCTGGTCTTCCTGTGACCTCGAGGTTCCTGAGACCATACTGTCCCCACAAGTGTTCCACCCCCCTCTTAGCCACTGGAGCGACATCCCTCAGCAGAGCTGACTTCTAAAAGTTCCGATTTTGTGCTCCGTGGCTCTATCACTTGCCAGAATTGGCCGATGGAGACCCCCTCACCCGCCATCTATCCTCCTGAATATCGCCTCGGATTCATTTCTCCGCACATCCTACCTTCCAGAAAGTGGTTGCTTTTCTGTTCAGAGAGTTGTTGCTATTCTTTTGTTTGATCTCCTGTTGAGTTGATAGGTGTTCAGAATGGTTTGATTCCTATCCAGCTGAATTCCTGGGACCAGAAGAAATCCAGGTCTTCTACACCTCCGTCATCTTGCTTCACCCTGGACCTCCTATGTTTGTAAAGAAGAATACGGCCCTCTGCCTTTGCTGCTTCCACTGTGATTTCATAACTTGACAAGTAGTGTGTGGCAGATCCCATGTATCTGACAGCATTATTCACAGTGGGTGATGATGAAAAAGCAGAAAGGAAGGGCCCCCAGCAAGGGGAGGGAAGCAATCTATCTGTGTGCATGTATGTGTGCATGTGAAACATGGAAAGAATGGTTCTCCAGCCATGAACTGCAGGCCAAGAGAGGCAGACCAAGGACCTATGTGCCCAGGAGGCCCAGTGGCATGATGGGCCATGGTAGAAAGATATGGCTCCTGGAGCTGAATGGCCAAGGTTGGAGTGTCAGCTCTGCCTCTTCTTGACATGTGACCTAGAAGACATTCAACTTCTCTGAGCCTCTTTTGTAGAATGGAGCTAGAATTTGGAAACAACCTAATGGAATATTTACTGTGTAAGGAGGGTTTATGTAATCTGTAAAGAGCAATTCAAGTGAGAAACATTCTGGTTTTAATCTAAAATGAAGGCAAGTTGTTATTGGCTGAACTTAGAGATGGAAAAGTGTGCAAAATTTTTTTTTCTTTTCTTTCTTATTTTAATTTTTTATTGTTATGTTAATCACCATACATTACATCATTGGTTTTTAGTATAGTGTTCCATGGTTCATTGTTTGTGAATAATACCCAGTGCTCCACGCAGAACGTACCCACTTTAAAACCCATGACCAGGATAACACATCCCCCGACCCCCCTCCCCTCTACAACCCTCAGTTTGTTTCTCAGAGTCCATCTTCTCTCATGGTTCGTCTCGCCCTCCGATTCCCCCCCCCTCATTCTTCCCCTCCTGCTATTTTTTTTCCTTAACATATATTGCATTATTTGTTTCAGAGGTACAGATCTGTGATTCAACAGTCCTGCACAATTCACAGAGCTCACCATAGCACATACACTCCCCAGTGTCTATCACCCAGCCACCCCCTCCCTCCCACCCCCACCATTCCAGCAACCCTCAGTTTGTTTCCAGAGATTAAGAATTCCTCGTATCAGTGAGATCATATGATACATGTCTTCCTCTGACTGACTTATTTCACTCAGCATAACACCCTCCAGTTCCATCCATGTCACTGCAAATGGCAAGATCTCATTCCTTTTGATGGCTGCATAATATTCCAGTGTGTATATATACCATTTCTTCTTTATCCATTCATCTGTTGATGGACATTTTGGCTCTTTCCACAGTTTGGCTATTGTGGACATTGCTGCTATAAACATTGGGGTGCACGTACCCCTTCGGATCCCTACATTTGTATCTGGGTGGTAAGTACCCAGTAGTGCAATTGCTGGATGGTATGATAGGTCTATTTTCAACTTTTGAGGAACCTCCATAATGTTTTCCAGAGTGGTTGCACCAGCTTGCATTCCCAGCTACAGTGTAGGAGGGTTCCCCTTTCTCCACATCCCCGCCAACATCTGTCATTTCCTGACTTATTAATTTTAGCCATTCTGACGGGTGTGAGGTGGTATCTCATTGAGGTTTTCATTTGGATTTCCCTGATGCCGAGCGATGTTGAGCACTTTTTCATGTGTCTGTTGGCCGTTTGGAAAAATGTCTGCTCATGTCTTCTGCCCATGTCTTGATTGAACTATTTGTTCTTTGGGTGTTGAGTTTGATAAGTTCTTTCTAGATTTTGGATATTAGCCCTTTATCTGATATGTCATTTGCAAATATTTTCTCCCATTCTGTCGGTTGTCTTTTGGTTTTGTTGACTATTTCTTTTGTTGTGCAAAAGCTTTTTATCTTGATGAAATCCCAATAGTTCATTTTTGCCCTTGCTTCCCTTGACTTTGGCGATGTTTCTAGGAAGAAGTTGCTGCGACTGAGGTCGAAGACGTTGCTGTCTGTGTTCTCCATTAGGATTTTGATGGATTCCTGTCTCACATCTAGATCTTTCAAACATTTGGAGTCTATTTTTGTGTGTGGTGTAAGCAAATGGTCCAGTTTCATTCTTCTGCATGTGGCTGTCCAATTTTCCCAACACCATTTGTTGAAGAGACTGTCTTTTTTCCATTGGACATTCTTCCCTGCTTGTCAAAGATGAGTTGACCATAGAGTTGATGGTCCATTTCTGGGCTCTTGATTCTGTTCCATTGATCTATGTGTCTGTTTTTGTGCCAGTACCCTACTGTCTTGATGATGACAGCTTTGTAATAGAGCTGGAAGTCTGGAATCCTGATGCCACCAGCTTTGCTTTTCTTTTTCAAGATTCCTCTGGCTATTCGGGGTCTCTTCTGGTTCCATACAAGTTTTAAGATTATTTGTTCCATTTCTTTGAAAAAAGTGGATGGTATTTTGATGAGGATTGCATTGAATGTGTCGATTGCTCTAGGTAGCATTGTCATCTTCACAATGTTTGTTCTTCCAATCCATGAGCATGAAATGTTTTTCCATTTCTCTGTGTCTTCCTCCATTTCTTTCATGAGTCTTTTATAGTTTTCTGAGTACAGATCCTTTGCCTCTTTGGTTAGATTTATTCCTAGGTATCTTATGGTTTTGGGTGCAATTGTAAATGGGATCGACTCCTTAATTTCTCTCTCTTCTGTCTTGTGGTGGTATATAGGAATGCCACTGATTTCTGTGCATTGATGTTATATCCTGCCACTTTACTGAATTCCTGTATGTTTTACTGAATTCCTACTAGTTTTGGGATGGAGTCTTTTGGATTTTCCACATAAAGTATCATATCATCTGCAAGGAGTGAGAGTTTGACTTCCTCCTTGACGATTTGGATGCCTTTGTTATCTTTTTGTTGTCTGATTGCTATGGCTAGAACTTCTAATACTATGTTGAATAGCAGTGGTGATAGTGGACATCTCTGCCGCATCCCTGACCTTAGGGGGAAAGCTCTCAGTTTTTCCCCATTGAGAATGATATTCGCTATAGGTTTTTCATAGATGGCTTTTATGATATTGAGGTAGGTAACCTCTATGCCTATACTCTGAAGAGTTTTTATCAAGAAAGGACGCTCTACTTTTCAAATGCTTTCTCTGCTTCTATTGAGAGGATCATATGATTCTTGTTCTTTCTTTTGCTAATATATTGCATCACATTGATTGATTTGTGGATGTTGAACCAACCTTGCAGCCCAGGGATAAATCCCACTTGGTCATGGTGAATAATCCTTTTAATGCACTGTTGGATTCTATTGGCTCGTGTTTTGGTGAGAATTTTTGCATCCATGTTCATCAAGGATATGGTTCTGTAATTCTCCTTTTGGATGGGGTCTTTGTCTGGTTTGGGGATCAAAGTAATGGTGGCCTCATGAAACGAGATTGGAAGTTTTCCTTCCATTTCTATTATTTGGAAGAGTTTCAGGAGAATAGGTATTAATTCTTTTTAATTGTTTGGTAGAATTCCCCTGGGAAGCCATCTGGCCCTGGGCTTTTGTTTGTTGGGAGATTTTTGATGACTGCTTCAATTTCCTTAGTGGTTCTAGGTCTGTTCAGGTTTTCAATTTCTTCCTCGTTCAATTTTGGTAGTTGATACATCTCTAGGAATGCACCCATTTCTTCCAGATTATCTAATTGGCTGGCATAGAGTTGCTCATAATATGTTCTTATAATTGTTTGCATTTCTTGTGTTGGTTGGGATCTCTTCTCTTTCGTTCATGATTTTGTTGATTTGGGTCATTTCTCTTTTCTTTTGGATAAGTCTGGCCAGGGGTTTATCAATCTTGTTAATTCTTTCAAAGAACCATCTCCTAGTTTTGTTGATCTGGTCTACTGTTCCTTTGGTTTCTATTTCATTGATTTCTGCTCTGATCTTTATCATTTCTCTTCTCCTGCTGGTTTAGGTTTTATTTGCTGTTTTTTCTCTAGCTCCTCTAGGTGTAGGGTTAGGTTGTGTATTTGAGAGATTTCTTGTTTCTTGAGAAAGGCTTGTATTGCTATATACTTTCCTCTCAGGACTGCCTTTGCTGCATCCCAGAGATTTTTGAGCAGTTGTGCTTTCATTTTCATTGGTTTCCATGAATTTTTTAAAATTCTTCTTTAATTTCCTGGTTGACCCATTCATTCTTTAGTAGGATGCTCTTTAGCCTCCATGTATTTGAGTTCTTTCTGACTTTCCTCTTGTGATTGAGTTCTAATTTCAAAGCATTGTGGTCTGGAAATATGCAGGGAATAATCCCAATCTTTTGGTACCAGTTGAGACCTGATTTGTGACCTAGGATGTGATCTATTCTGGAGAATGTTTCATGGGCACTAGAGAAGAATGTGTATTCCATTGCTTTGGGATGGGATGTTCTGAATATATCTGTGAAGTCCATTTGGTCCAGGGTGTCTTTTAAAGTCTTTATTTCCTTGTTGATCTTTTGTTTTGATGATCTGTCCTTTTCAATCAGGGGGTTCTTAACGTCCCCCACTATTATCGTATTGTTGTCAATGTGTTTCTTTGCTTTTGTTATTTGTTGCCTTATATAATTGGCTGCTCCCATGTTAGGGGCATAGATTTTTAAAACTGTTAGATCTTCTTGTTGGATAGACCCTTTCAGTAGGATATAGTGTCCTTCCTCATCTCTTATTACAGTCTTTGTTTTAAAATCTAGTTTGTCTGATATAAGGATTGCCACCCCAGCTTTCTTTTGGTGTCCATTAGCATGGTAAATGGTTTTCAACCCCCTCACTTTCAATGTGGGGTTGTCTTTCAGTCTAAAATGAGTCTCTTGCAGACAGCATATCGATGGGTCTTGTTTTTTAATCCAATCTGTTAGCCTGTGTCTTTTGATTGGGCCATTGAGCCCATTTACATTCAGGGTAACTACTGAAAGATATGAATTTCGTGCCATTGTATTGCCTGTAAAGTGACTGTTACTGTATATTGTCTGTATTCCTTTCTGGTCCATGCTGCTTTTAGGTGTCTCTTTGCTTAGAGGACCCCTTTCAATAATTCTTGTAGGGCTGGTTTCGTGTTTGCAAATTCCTTTACTTTCTGTTTGTCTTAAAGCTTTTTATCTCTCCTTCTATTTTCAATGACAGCCTAGCTGGATATAGTGTTTGGATGCATATTTTTCTCATTTAGTGCTCTCAATATATCATGGCAGTCCTTTCTGGCCTGCTAGGTCTCTGTGGATAGGTCTGTTGCCAGTCTAATGTTTCTGCCATTGTAGGTTACATATCTCTTCTCCTGAGCTGCTTTCAAGATTTTCTCTTTGTCTCTTAGACTCGTAAGTTTTACTATTAGATGTCGGGGTGTTGACCTATTTTTATTGATTTTGAGAGGGGTTCTCTGTGCCTCCTGAATTTTGATGCCTGTTTCCTTCCTCACATTAGGGATGTTCTCTGCTATAATTTGCTCCAATATATCCTCTGCCCCTCTCTCTCTTTCTTTTTCTTCTGGGGTCCCAATTATTCTAGTGTTGTTTCATCTTATGGTATCGCTTATCTCTCGAATTCTGCCCTCGTGATCCAGTAGTTGTTTATCTCTTTTTCTCAGCTTTTTTATTTTCCATCATTTGGTCTTCGCTATCACTAATCTCTGTTCTGTCTCATTTATCCTGGCAGTTAGTGCCCCCATTTTTGATTGCACCTCATTAATAGCCTTTTTGATTTCAACTTGGTTAGATTTTAGTTCTTTTATTTCTCCAGAAATTGTTTCTCTAATAACTTCCATGCTTTTTTCAAGCCCTTCTAGTATCTTTAAAATCATGATTCTGAACTCTAGGGTTGACATCGCACTAATGTCCGTATTGAGTAGGTCCCTGGCAGATGGTACTACCTCTTTTTCTTTTTGTTGACGTGATTTTTTTCATCTTGTCATTTTGTCCAGAGGAGAATAGATGAATGATAGAATAAAATGCTAACAGGTTAACAATGTCCCCAGAAATTATACTCTAGTCAAATCAGAAAAGACCTGAAAGCAGGGGAAAAGAAGGGAAAGAAAGAAAAAAGAAAAAGAAAAAAAAAGATAAAAAGAAAAACAAAAAAACAACAAAAAAAAACCCAGAATCTGCTCAAATATGATCAGGCTGGTCATAGATCAGTTCCACACACTAGATTTTGGATGTATTTTGGTCTGTTAGTAGAAGGTGCCTCCTAAAATTTAAAAAAAGAAAGACTTATATATGTACAAAATAAGGGTTGTTACGATGAAGGGATGGAATATGACTGTAAAGATGAAAATTATAAAAAATTTTAAAAAAGGAATTGATAAGATATTTGAAAAAAGAAAGAAGAGGATTTAACAAAAGGAAAGCAAGCAAGAAATAAAAAAGGGTGGGAGAGAATGTGATCAGGCAGGAGACTAGAACAAAGCCATACACTAGAAATTTAGGGTCTATTTTGATATGTTAGAAGAAACTGTATCTCAAAATTTTAAAGGGAGAACAACTTATATATATATATCTGCCAAAAATAAGGGTAAACTACTATGAAGGGATAGAATATGACTCTTAAAATGAAAAATAAATATGTTTTTTTTAAAAAAGGGATTGATAAGATGTTGGATGAAAAAGGGAATAAGAAAAATTCAAAAAAAAACAGCTAAAAAAATTATCTTTGAACGACTAATGAATCATGGTAAAAAAGCCATGAATTCTATGTGTAGTATTCCCCTAGCACTGGAGTTCTGCCGTTCCCATTGATCGGTAAACTTGGTCTTGGCTGGGTGTTCGTGCTGATCTTCTGGGGGAGGGGCCTGTTGCCGTGGTTCCCAAATGTCTTTGCCGGAGGCGGAATTGCCCTGCCCTTGCCAGTCCGGGCTAAGCAATCTGCTGTGGTTTGCTCTCTTGAGGTTTTGTTCTCTGCATGCTTTCTGTACAGCTTTAGAGGACGACAGTGAAAATTGCGGCCTCCCAATCGCCACCCCGGAGGAGCCAAAAACTCGGGGCCTCGCTCCTCAGTGCGCCCCCAGAGAAAAGCAGTCAATCACTCCCGTCTCGCCAGTCTCTGGCCGCACTCCGTGCTTACCCAGCCTGTGACCGAGAATTTCTATCTCTGGCACCCGACACCATGTGGAGTCTCCAAACCCATCAGATTCCTGCCGTCTGCTCCCGTGCCGGTCCTCGCCGGGGAGGAAGGGGAATCTCCCTGGATCTGCCCCTTGTTGGGTCCCTGCTGGAAGAGCAGTGGCCTGACTGTTTCGCCGATCACAGTTTATGGGAACCCCGAGCTGAGAGCCCACGCCTCGGCTCCGTCTCTGCAGCCGGCTTCCCCGCTCTGATACCTGGGAGCTCTGCCGCACTCAGGCACCCCCAGTCTTTATGTGACCCCGAGGGTCCTGAGACAACACTGTCCCACGAGGGTTCCACCCCCCGCTTAGCCACGGAAGTGACATCACTCCGTGGAGCCGACTTCTCAAAGTTCCGATTTTGTGCTCCTCAGCTCTATCACTTGCCAGAAGCGGCCAATGGAGGCCCCCTCCCCCGCCGTCTATCCTCCCGAATATTGCCTCAGATTTGCTTCTCCACACATCCTACCTTCCAGAAAGTGGTCGCTTTTCTGTTCAGAGAGTTGTTGCTATTCTTTTCTTTGATCTCTTGTTGAGTTTGTAGGTGTTCAGAATGCTTTGATCCCTCTCCAGCTGAATTCCTGAGACCAGATGAAATCCAGGTCTCCTACTCCTCCGCCATCTTGCTCCGCTCCCTGCAAAATTGTCTTCTGCTAGGCCTTAGAGGGAGAGGGCTTGGTAGGAAGAGGAGATAAAGAGTAAGAAATGATAAAGACTATGTTCTGCTCTCAACTTGGTATGAGGAATGGCAGGGAGGAGACCAGCCTGCTGGGAGTGGTAGGAGTCAGAGTTGGATGGGGAAAAAGAAGTTTGTCACAGTGGACATCCAAACAATGTTTATGAGGGATGTAAATTTCATTTGCAAAATAGGGAATCACTTGTATACTCCTGAGTGGAGTAATATGACGAACATAGCATTTTGGAGGATCCATTTACTGGTAGCTAAAAGAATGGATTCATGTATTCACTCAAAGTTATTTATTGGGTGCCTGGCACTGTGCTAGATGCTGAGGACACAATCGACAGCAAAACAAGATGAGGTCTCTGATTCATGGTACTTCAAGTCTAGTCATAGACTGAGGAGATAGGAGCTGGGGGCTGCTGGTGACTGGGGAGGTTTCCAGGGTCCTGAAGAATTGAAGCATGAGGCTTCATTCATACTCAAGAAAGAAAGTATGGTGGGCATCTTGTAATGTGCCTTTTCCAAAAAGATGGAAATCCCAGCCAAGATTGTTAAAGACACCATCCTTGTTATCAGAGCAGACCCTCATCTAATTGTGAAGCGTGGAATCTCCCTGAAAAAAACTGTGACAACAGAAAACAAGGCAAGGCATACCTTAAATGGAAAGTCTGCCATTGGTCTTATCTGAGTGGTTACCTCTTGATGCCCCAAAATGCTGGACTTAGATTTCATAGGTAGAAGTCACACTTCCTTAGCCCTCTGTTTCTCTTAACTATTTTGGTTCCTACCAATGCACAGTTTTTGAGCATCTCCTCCATACCAGGTAAGAGCTATTTCTCTCAGCCCCTGGTTACTGGGTATGGCTGGCTCTGCTATTTATTTAGCAAATATTCAATCTCCCCTTCACTTCCAAATATCAGGATTCTGGTTTTTAGCTGAACACATTTCCAGAAGGAAATATCTGGAAAGCACAAAGACTGCAGTTCTCAGCTTCCTGACAACTAGGTATGGTTATGTGACTAAGTTCTGGCCAAAGAGCTCAAAAAATTGTGAGGAACTTCTCAAAAGGTATTTTTCTGCTCTCTCCATCCTGCTGTTTGTAACATGGCCCTCAGAAAGCACTCCAACCACTAAGGAGAGGCCACAGGTAAGGATGGTGAGCAAATAGCTGGAAGGGACCTGAGTGCCTGATGATCACAGCGTATCCATATGAGACCAGACTATCTACCTCAGCAGTTCTTTTCCTGGAGAAAGACATAAATTTCTGTCCTGTTTATAGTGTCATTCTCCAGAGATCTTGTTGCTGCTGAACTTAACCCTAACTGATATGGTGGGATACAAGGGATTTTTTTTCCCCTTTGGGCTCAAATTTCATCCTCTGATCCTGGGTTGAACATCTCTGAACCTAGTTTTGACAGGTTTCTAGGCCCATAACTATTCTTTTCCTCTTCTGGGTACAAAAAAGCCTGTGAAGTACCTGAGGTATTTCTCTTCTAAAAGTCTTTTTGTTGAGTTTAGAGATGAAGAAACTTAAGCACAAAACATACATGACAGTGATTAGCACGGGGCTTGTTGCATAATAGCTGCTGAATAAATGTTCCTTGAGATGTATTTGAAGAATTCTTCCCACTTTCAGCCTCCCATGAATGTGTGCTGATAAGTCTCATCTCTTCCCATTATAACTGTCCCGTTTCTTTTGAATCAACGACTTCTCAGAAAGTTGCACATTTCTTCACAATTTCATCTTGATAGCTTTATGTCTGGGGAAACATTTTAAATATATAACTTTATACATATATACATATATGTATGTATGTACACACACACACACACACACACACACACACACACACACACACACACACTGGTTGTGCAAAGCCTCAACATCCTAGGCTAGCTCTCTTCTAAGATACCGCTCCTCTCTTTCCTCAGTATAAACACGGACCATACATAACAGTTATTTGAAAATGATTGTGATTGCTCTATCTTTTGCCAGATTGATCCTTAAGCGACTCACATATGATTTTGTAGAAGGCTTTCCTGCCCAAACTCTGCTGTTTCCTCTCCCAGTAATATGACATGGGGATCCATGCTGGTTCATGGGAATCTGTCTTGTCTTAGCCTCCTGGTACCATGCACATTTTTGGGGAGCCCAGATGGGATAGTGGTTTCATACAATGGAGGGCATTTGGGGCATACTTGAAGGCTGGTGGAAGAGCTGTTTGTAACCTATGGGCCACTTGGCACTTACAAATCACACAGTCCAGGGAGAGGCACATTCAGCCCAGGATGAGGGCTCCCACATTCCAGTGAGTGAGAATTGGGTACTTTCTGTGTGGTATTGACTTTCCACAAGAATATCTCATTTCAGAAATGACATTGAAAAGGAAAATGAGCTCGAGAATTCACTTTAGCCAGATGAGTCATAGAACTGGAAAGGCCTTAAGTACTGTTTTTTAAATCATATAACATATAAACTTTTTTTTTTTTTTTTTGGTGAAAAGAAAACCTCAGACACTAGAGCCAAAATAAAAGCCTTACTTCATTTGCACTCCCTGCACTCTCCCTAGAAGAAACTATGTTTAGAAATTTAGTGTAAATACTGCAGAGCTTTTTCTGTGTGTATGTGTGCATGTTTGTGTCTAGGCATCCCCAAATGGGGTCCCCCCCACTGCATGTGTTGTTCCACACCTTGCTTTTCTCACCTAGTGACATGCCTTTCTGTGGTGCTATTTGCCTTAGTCTTGTTAACTGCTGAGTAGTCTCTCATTGTACAGATACAGTGAGGCTCATTGAACAATTCCCATAGTAATGGGAATTTAGATTCTTTCTAGACCAGTGGTTTATAAACTGGGCTTGGAGGGGATTCATCAGAGGAGTTTTGGAGGTCTCCAAGGGAAGGGCAGGGGAAAGAAACAGCATGTGGGGCCTCCAGCCCCTGAAAATGGCATTAACCAGAGCAAATTTAGTTCCTCTGTTGTATATATTGGGCTTCCACAAAATTTTATTAGATAATAATTCTGGGAATAACTGTCCTCTTTAAGCCAGTGATGTAGTTGAATGCTCTCATATTATAGCTGTTGAAATGCAGGCTCAGAAAGTTGAAGTGACTTTCCCAGGATCATATAGACAGTTCACATGAAGCCAGGCTCGAACCCAGGTCTTTGGGCTGGATTTCAGTACCTTTGCTGCTCTAACCTCCGGCTCCTCCTCTTTTCCTCCAAGATCTGGACACATCAAATACCCATTAGAAGGAATTATCCAGTCCTGACCCTGAACTGAGGTAGAAGTTTTACTATGATCAACCCAGAGATCAGCTAACATACTTAAGGACTGCTCAAAGTCACATAGTCTCATTAGAGGAGAAGGGTGAAGACCTTCATAGAGTGTGGTGCGGATAAAGACCAAATCTGGCACTTCCATCCAGTTGGAATGGGGGTCCAGCTTGTTTGTAGCATCTTATACCAAGACTGGTGTTTCATTTCACTTACCAAGCATTTACTTCATGATGGATACTGTATTTTCATATCGTTTTATTAAAAATCATAAATTCCTTTTTAGGAGATACAGATTATTCCCACTTTAGAGATGCAGAAACTAAAGTATAGGAAGGCAGGGTGACGAGTCAGAGGTTCAGTGAAAGTTTGTGCCCACAACTATCTCCATGGCCAGTGGAGCAAAGAGCTTTTCCCAGCAAGCGCTTCTTCCCTGGCTTGGTCAAAACAGTGCCCAGCAGGTACATGTGCAGCTGCATTCTGCTCCATAGGCCACTGCCCTGAAGGAGAAGCCTCCTTGGCATTGGCGTGCAGAAGGAATCCTGTGATATGGTGTTGGTGCCAATACTCTGTGTTATCACCCTTCCATCACTGGCCTCCAGGTCATACCAGCAGCTGTGCTGGGACCGCCAAGAGTTGCCCTTTCCTTCTCTGGCTTCTCTCTTATTTTATCTTAGAGCCCACTGGGCAGGACTAATATGCAGTAAAACTGATTTGTACACTTTTCAGCCCTAGCTGAGAACAACAGCTGTGTGCATTAGTTGGGAGGTATTTAATGGATGATTTATAAGATGTTGAAGATAAAACTTGCAAGATACATGGGCAGCGCCGAGGTGCAACATTCTTGAGGAATAGAGAACATTAAGTGCTTGATTGGCTGAGATGATTTAGAGGGTAGCCCTAGGCGGCTGTCCAACCATCCCAACACTGTTCTGGCAACTTCTCTCCTGACAGCTGCAGCCCATGATGTGCGTCTCGGACAGAGATGGTCTGGGCAGCAAATCTCAAAGGAACTTCTGCTTCATGTGATGACTTTCCTTCCCACAGCCCTCCTGGGGATGCAGCTTGCCTCTTTAGAACAGAGTACAGCATACTGAAGGCACACTGAAGGCACACTTCTTCCCAGGGAAAGGCCTCTAGTAGGTAAACCCATCTTGTTCTTTTCTAGTAAAGTTCAGTTCAACAGGTCAGTGCATTTCAAAAACACCCGACTGGGTGCCTGCCATCCCCTGGGCACAGAGTTAGGTCTGGGAACATAGAGGTGAACAAGATTTATAAAATCCCTAACTGCAGAAAACTTATAGCTTTCCCTCTCTTCGTATTTTCCAAACAACAATGACAATAAGCCAATGTGGTCTCATAGAAAATATGAATACAGAGCTATCTGGAAAAATCTGGCTGATTAGACTCGACTCCAAACACGATAAAGAGATCCAGAGATCAATCGTCTGAACAGTTCTGTTCTTCTCAAATTACTTTGAACACACATAGTCACTCATGTTCTCACTCGCTCAAGGTCCCACGGGGCCCACCCTGCCTAGCTCAGTCTAGACGAAGCCATCAAATAGGTAAGTGGTCCCATGCCTCTTCCTTCTCAGAAGACCTTTGTCTTTCCTGCTCTGGCATCACCCTCCTCCTCCAAACAAGCACAATTCACCAACCCTGCTCTGCCCAGGATGCCATCTCAAAGTCCTGGAGGCATGCCATTTCAAGGGCTCTGTGGTTTGCATTCAGACTCTCAAGGACAAAATAGCACTGAGACCCAAAAGAACAGCTTCCTTGGTGCTGTTTCAGTCAGTGACAGCAAGAGGCACTTGGCAGGAAGTGAGAGGGTCTTCCCTGTCTCGTCAAATTTACAAATTTACTGGTTGTATGGACACCATTTAGTGTCCTGATCCCCAGGCATCACCTTCTTATTTTCCACAGCTTCCCCTCCCACACCACTGGAGTGGGCCTGGCTCAGGAGCTGTGAGTGTTTGCTTTTGGGGTATATACTCACAGCCTTTGGGGTCTGTGATTCTGGGCACATCCCAACCCTTGATTCTGGAAATCCAGTCAGAAAGGGAAAGTTACTAAACTCCCTTTAAGAAACCTGGCTATTGCACATGGAAATCTGAACTTACCCAAAAGATAAAATGGGGAAACAGTTGTTTATTATGGAAAAATGAAGATGTGACACACTTGCGGGAGTGCAGGAGGGAAAGAGAGTAGGGACTCTAGGGCAGTGAGTGTATGCCAGGCCCAAGTAGGCACCTTGACTTTCTCACAGCCTCTTCACAGATGAGGCTTTTGAGACCCAGAGAGCTTAAGGGACTGGATAAGGTCTCCTAGCTAGTTAGTGGCAGGGTCCAGACTTGTGCCTAAGTTGTTTGTCATTCAAACCTGAGCTGGGTCAACCAGCCTTTTCTGAATTTTTGGTGTCAGACCCCCTCTGTGGGGAGGAGTGTCCTACCTCCTGGGACCACACTGTGGCCTTCTGGCTTCCTGCTCCTACTTCCCACTTGTCCATTCCACACAGCTCTGATCAATGAAAGAAAGATGCAGGCTAATTAGCCACATTCCTGTTTTATGAAGGGAAAGAGAGATCCAATAATAGCCTCCTCTTTTTGAATAATGGCTACACTGTGGCCTCTCTGCACTCACTAGCTCAAAGGTCAGAATATCTGTAATCAGACATCATCAATATCTCTAGCAAACAGTAACTGACCACAGCCAAGGCACTGTGATAGGCTCAGAGAGAGTAGAAAATCAACCTCTTGAGAGGTTAATTTAATTCCATTTAACTAGAGTATGCTGAGGTCTACGTGTGCAAGATATTATGAAAGATAAAAAAGGTTAAGATACAAGCTATATTGAAATGTCTTCTTATTTAGTTGGAAAAGTAGGATATACTAATAAAAACAAATTAAAATATAAGATAATAGATAAGAAGGGATTGAAACATGAATAAGTCAAACACTGGACCTGTTCTCAGAGGACCTGGATTGAACTCTTAGCACTGCTACTAGCTGTGCGGTCTTAAGCAAGTCACTCAGCCTCTTTGAGCCTCACATTCCTGTACTACAGAGATGATAATTCAAAACTCACAGGGTTATTTTGGGAAATAAATGAAAGATAGGATAGATGGAAAATTCAACATTGTATCTGATATGTAGATATAGATAAAAATCTAGATATATAGCTGTAATCAGGGGCTGAGCATGCTGCTTAATTTTTCTTTTTTTAATGGTCTAAAACAACCACCTCTTTAGCTCACAATTCTGTGAATTGGTAATTCAGGCCAGAGTCAGGTATACAGTTCTGCTGGTCTTGGCTGATCTCTGCCAGGATTGCTATGTATGTCTATGTATGTCTGAACACAGTTAGTAATATCATATTGTTATATTATATTGGCTCAATGTAATTAACGAAACTACTGACTGTATTCAGATTTCACCAGTTTCTTCACTAATGTTCTTTTTCTATTTCAGGATCCAATTCAGGATACCACATTGCATTTAGCCATCATGTCTCCTCCTTCTTCTCACCTGATCTGTGACAGCTTCTCATTCTTTCCTTGTTTTCAGAAATGTCAAGGCCATGAAAGAGTTGGTATTTTGTAGAATGACCTTCAAATGTGAGAGTATCTGATGTTTTCTCATGATTAAACTGGGATTATGGATTTGGTGGAAGAATGTCATTGAGGTGAAGTACGTTTCTTATCACTCACAGTAGGGGGTACATGATGAACATGACTTTCATTGGTAATGCTGACCTTGATCACCTGCTTAAGGTGGTGACTGCCAAATGTCTTCACTGTAAAGTTACTAATTTTTTTTCTTTTCCATACTTTATTTTTTGGAAGAAAGCTACTAAATCCAGCCCAGAGTAAAGAAGAAAGTAATTAAGCTAGGGCTGATAGAGTTTTTTTTAACTTTTTATTTTGAAATAATTGTGGATGTGCATGCAGTTATAAGAAACAATACAGAGAGATCCTATATACCACTAATACATCTTGCATCATTACAGTAAAGCTTCATAAGCAGGCAATTGCCATTGCCATAATCCACCCATCTTACTCAGATGTCACCATTTTTAAAAATTTTTTATTGTTATGTTAATCACCATACATTACATCATTAGTTTTTGATGTAGTGTTCCGTGATTCATTGTTTGTGCATAACACCCAGTGCTCCATGCAGAATGTGCCCTCTTTAATACCCATCACCAGGCTAACCCATCCTCCCACCCCCCTCCCCTCTAGAACCCTCCGTTTGTTTTTCAGAGTCCATCATCTCTCATGGTTCGTCTCCCCCTACAATTTACCCCCCTTCATTCTTCCCCTCCTGCTATCTTCTTCTTCTTCTTTTTTTTTTTTTAAAGATTTTATTTATTTATTTGAGAGAGAGAGAATGAGAGATAGAGAGCACGAGAGGGAAGAGGGTCAGAGGGAGAAGCAGATTCCCTGCCGAGCAGGGAGCCCGATGTGGGACTCGATCCTGGGACTCCAGGATCATGACCTGAGCCGAAGGCAGTCGCTTAACTGACTGAGCCACCCAGGAGCCTCTTTTTATTTTTCTTAACATATATTGCATTATTTGTTTCAGAGGTACATATCTGTGATTCAGAAGTCTTGCACAATTCACAGCGCTTACCATAGCACATACCCTCCCCAATTTCTGTCACCCAGCCACCCCATCCCTCCCACCCCAACTCCAGCAACCCTCAGTTTGTTTCCTGAGATTAAGAATTCCTCATATCAGTGAGGTCATATGATACATGTCTTTCTCTGATTGACTTATTTCACTCAGCATAACACCCTCCAGTTTCACTCACGTCGTTGCAAATGGCAAGATCTCATTCCTTCTAATGGCTGCATAATATTCCTTTGTGTATATATACCACATCATCTTTTTGCATTCATCTGTCGATAGACATCTGGGCTCTTTCCATAGTTTGGCTATTGTGGACATTGCTGCTATAAACATCGAGGTGCACATACCCCTTTGGAGCCATACATTTGTATCTTTGTGGTAAGTACCCAGTAGTGCAATTGCTAGATCGTAGGGTAGCTCTATTTTTAAATTTTGAGGAACCTCCATACTGTTTTCCAGGGTGGCTGCACCAGCTTGCATTCCCACCAACAGTGTAGGAGGGTTCCCCTATCTCCACATCCCCGCCAACATATGTCATTTCCTGACTTGTTAATTTTAGCCATTCTGACTGGTGTGAGGTGGTATCTCATTGAGGGTTTGAGTTGGATTTCCCTGATGCCAAGCGATGTTGAGCACTTTTTCATGTGTCTGTTGGCCATTTGGTACTAGCCCTTTATCTGATATGTCATTTGCAAATATATTCTCCCATTCTGTCGGTTGTCTTTTGCTTCTGTTGACTGTTTCTTTGGCTGTGCAAAAGCTTTTTATCTTGATGAAATCCCAAGAATTCATTTTTGCCCTTGTTTCCTTTGCGATTGGCGATGTTTCTAGGAAGAAGTTTCTGTGGCTGAGGTCGAAGAGGTTGCTACCTGTGTTCTCCTTTAGGATTTTGATGGACTCCTGTCTCACGTTTAGGTCTTTCAAACATTTGGAGTCTATTTTTGTGTGTCGTGTAAGGAAATGGTCCAGTTTCATTCTTCTGCACGTGGCTGTCCAATTTTCCCAACAGCATTTGTTGAAGAGACTGTCTTTTTTCCATTGGACCCTCTTTCCTGCTTTGTCGAAGATGAGTTGACCATGGAGTTGAGGGTCCATTTCTAGGCTCTTGATTCTGTTCCATTGATCTATGTGTCTGTTTTTGTGCCGGTACCATACTGTCTTGATGATGACAGCTTTGTAATAGAGCTGGAAGTCCGGAATTGTGATGCCGCCGGCTTTGCTTTTCTTTTTCAACATTCCTCTGGCTATTTGGGGTCTTTTTTGGTTCCATACAAATTTTAGGATTATTTGTTCCATTTCTTTGAAAAAAGTGGATGGTATTTTGATGGGGATTGCATTGAATGTGTAGATTGCTCTACGTAGCATTGTCATCTTCATAATGTTTGTTCTTCCAATCCATGAGCATGGAACGTTTTTCCATTTCTTTGTGTCTTCCTCCATTTCTTTCATGAGTATTTTATAGTTTTCTGAGTACAGATTCTTTGCCTCTTTGGTTAAATTTATTCCTAGGTATCTTGTGGTTTTGGGTGCAATTGTAAATGGGATCGACTCCTTAATTTCTCTCTCTTCTGTCTTGTTGTTGGTGTATAGGAATGCCACTGATTTCTGTACATTGATTTTATATCCTGCCACTTCACTGAATTCCTGCATGAGTTCTACCACTTTTGGGGTGGAGTCTTTTGGATTTTCCACATAAAGTATCATATCATCTGCAAAGAGTGAGAGCTTGACTTCCTCTTTGCCGATTTGGATGCCTTTGATTTCTTTAAGTTGTCTGATTGCTGTGGCTAGAACTTCTAATACTATGTTGAATAGCAGTGGTGATAGTGGACATCCCTGCCGTGTCCCTGACCTTAGGGGGAAAGCTCTCAGCTTTTCCCCATTGAGAATGATATTTGCTGTATGTTTTTCATAGATGGCCTTTATGATAGTGAGGTAGGTAACCTCTATGCCTATACTCTGAAGAGTTTTGATCAAGAAAGGATGCTCTACTTTGTCAAATGCTTTTTCTGCATCTATTGAAAAGATCATATGGTTCTTCTTCTCTCTTTGATTAATGTATTGTATCACATTGATTGATTTGCGGATGTTGAACCAACCTTGCAGCCCAGGGATAAATCCCACTTGGTCATGGTGAATAATCCTTTTAATATGCTGTTAGATCCTAGTGGCTAGTATTTTGGTGAGAATTTTTCCATCCATGTTCATCGAGGATATGGGTCTGTAATTCTCCTTTTGGATGGGGTCTTTGTCTGGTTTTGGGATCAAGGTAATGGTGGCCTCATAAAATGAGTTTGGAAGTTTTCCTTCCATTTCTAGTTCTTGGAACAGTTTCAGAAGAATAGGTAATAATTCTTCTTTAAATGTTTGGTAGAATTCCCCTGGGAAGCCATCTGGCCCTGGGCTTTTGTTTGTTGGGAGATTTTTGGTGACTGCTTCAATTTCTTTAGTGGTTCTAGGTCTGTTCAGGTTTTCTATTTGTTCCTGGTTCAATTTTGGTAGTTGATACATCTCTAGGAATGCATCCATTTCTTCCAGATTATCTAATTGGCTGGCATAGAGTTGCTCATAATATGTTCTTATATTTGTTTGTATTTCTTTGGTGTTGGTTGGGATCTCTCCTCTTTCATTCATGATTTTGTTGATTTGGGTCATTTCTCTTTTCTTTTGGATAAGTCTGGCCAGGGGTTATCAATCTTGTTAATTCTTTCAAAGAACCAGCTCCTAGTTTCATTGATTTGGTCTACTGTTCTTTTGGTTTCTATTTCATTGATTTCTGCTCTGATTATTATTTCTCCTCTCCTGCTGGGTTTAGGTTTTAGTTGCTATTTTTTCTCTAGCTCCTTTAGGTGTAGGGTTCGGTTGTGTATTTGAGACGTTTCTTGTCTCTTGAGAAAGGCTTGTATTGCTATATACTTTCCTCTCAGGACTGCCTTTGCTGCATCCCAAAGATTTTGAACAGCTGTGTTTTCATTTTCATTTGTTTTCATGATTTTTTTTTAATTCTTCTTTAATTTCCTGGTGGACCCATTCATTCTTTAGTAGGATGCTCTTTAGCCTCTATGTATTTGAGTTCTTTCTGACTTTCCTCTTGTGATTGAGTTCTAGTTTCAAAGCATTGTGGTCTGGAAATAGGCAGGGAATAATCCCAATCTTTTGGTACCAGTTGAGACCTGATTTGTGACCTAGGATGTGATCTATTCTGGAGAATGTTCCATGGGCACTAGAGAAGAATGTGTATTCCATTGCTTTGGGATGGAATGTTCTGAATATATCTGTGAAGTCCATTTGGTCCAGGGTGTCTTTTAAAGTCTTTATTTCCTTGTCGATCTTTTGCTTTGATGATCTGTCCATTTCTGTCAGGGGGTTGTTAAAGTCCCCCACTATTATTGTATTGTTGTCAATGTGTTTCTTTGCTTTTGTTATTAATTGCCTTATATAATTGGCTGCTCCCATGTTCGGGGCATAGATTTTTACAATTGTTAGATCTTCTTGTTGGATAGACCATTCTTGTTGGATAGATCCTTTAAGTAGGATACAGTGTCCTTCCTCATCTTTTATTATAGTCTTTGTATTAAAATCTAATTTGTCTGATATAAGGACTCTTTATGTGTCCAGCTCTCTTTTTGTGTCCATTAGCATGGTAAATTATTTTCCACCCCCTCACTTTCAATGTGGGGGTGTCTTTGGGTCTATAATGAGTCTCTTGCAGACAGCATATCAATGGGTCTTGTTTTTTAATCCAATCTGTTACCCTTTGTCTTTTGATTGGGGCATTTAGCCCATTTACATTCAGGGTAACTATTGAAAGATATGAATTTAGTGCCATTGTATTGCCTGTAAGGTGACTGTTACTGTATATTGTCTGTGTTCCTTTCTGGTCTATGCTGCTTTTAGGCTCTTTGCTTAAAGGACCCCTTTCAATATTTCTTGTAGGCCTGGTTTTGTGTTTGCAAATTCCTTTAGTTTTTGTTTGTCCTGGAAGATTTTTATCTCTCCTTCTATTTTCAATGACACCCTAGCGGGATATAGTATTCTTGGCTGCATATTTTTGTCGTTTAGTGCTCTGAATATATCATGCCAGTCCTTTCTGTCCTGCCAGGTCTCTGTGGATAGGTCTGTTGCCAATCTAATGTTTACCATTATAGGTTACATATCTCTTCTCACGAGCTGCTTTCAAGATTTTCTCTTTGTCACTGAGACTCATAAGTTTTACTATTAGATGTTGGGGTGTTGACCTATTTTTATTGATTTTGAGAGGGGTTCTCTGTGCCTCCTGGATTTTGATGCCTGTTTCCTTCCCCACATTAGGGAAGTTCTCTGCTATAATTTACTCCAATATACCTTCTGCCCCTCTCTCTCTTTCTTCTTCTTCTAGGATCCCAATTATTCTAATGTATCCTATCACTTATCCCTCGAATTCTGCCCTCGTGATCCAGTAGTTGTTTATCTCTCTTTTTCTCAGCTTCTTTATTTTCCATCATTTGGTCTTCTATATCGCTGATTCTCTCTTCTGCCTCATTTATCCTAGCAGTTAGTGCCCCCATTTTTGATTGCATTTCATTAATAGCCTTATTGATTTCGACTTGGTTAGATTTTAGTTCTTTTATTTCTCCAGAAAGGGTTTCTCTAAAAACTTCCATGCTTTTTTCAAGCCCAGCTAGTATCTTTAAAATCATGATTCTGAACTCTAGGTCCGACATTGCACTAATGTCCGTATTGAGTAGGTCCCTGGCAAATGTTACTACCTTTTGTTCTTTTTGTTGACGTGATTCTTTTCATCTTGTCATTTTGTCCAGAGGAGCGATGAATGAGAGAACAAAATGCTAACAGGTTAACAACGTCCCCAGAAAATATACTCTAAACAAATCAGAAGAGACCTGAAAGTGGGGGAAAAGAAAGGGAAAGAAGCAAAAAAGAAAGAGAGAAAAAAAGAAAAAAATAAGAGAAGAACACACAAAAACAGAACAAAACAAAAAAATGGAATATGATCAAATATGATCAGGCTAGTGCATAGATCAATGCCACACACTAGATTTTTGGTGTATTTTGGTCTGTTAGAAGAAAGTGCCTCCTAAAATTTTAAAGAAAGAAAGACTTATATATGTACAAAATAAGGGTTGATACGATGAAGGGATGGAATATGACTGTAAAAATGAAAATTTTAAAAAATTTTAGAAAAGGAATTGATCAGAAGGTGTTTGAAAAAATAAAGAAGAGGATTTTAAAAAAAGGAAAGAAAGAAAGAAGAAAAAGGAGAGAGAATGTGATCAAGCAGAAGACCGGAAAAAAGCCATACACTAGAGATTTAGGGTATATTTTGATATGTTAGAAGAAACTGTATCTCAAAATTTTAAAGAGAGAACAACTTATATATATATATATATATATATATATATATATATATATATGCCAAAAGTAAAGGCAACTACTATGAAGGGATAGAATATGACTAAAAATGAAAAATAAAAATGTTTTTTTAAAAAAAGTGATTGATAAGATGTTGGTTTGAAAAGGGAAAATGAAAAATTCAAAAAAAATACAGTTAAAAAAATTATCTTTGAACGACTAATGAATCATGGTAAAAAAGCCATGAATTCTATGTGCAGTATTCCCCTAGCGCTGGAGTTCTCCCATTCTCATTGATCGGTAAACTTGGTCTTGGCTGGCTGTTCGTGCTGATCTTCTGGGGGAGGGGCCTGTTGCCGTGGTTCCCAAATGTCTTTGCCAGAGGCGGAATTGCCCCGCCCCTGCCAGTCCGGGCTAAGTAATCTGCTCGGGTTTGCTCTCGGGAGCTTTTTTTCCTGCAAGTTTTCCGTACAGCGTTGGAGGACAATAGTGAAAATGGTGGCCTCCAATCTCCGCCCCAGAGGAGCCGAGAACTCGGGGCCCCGCTCCTCAGTGCGCCCCCAGAGAAAAGCAGTTTTGTCACTCCCGTCTCCCTGCTCTCCTGCTGCACTCCGTGCTCTCTGGCCTGTGACCGAGCGTTTCTGTCTCTGTCACCCGACCCCGTGTGGAGCCTCCAAACCCAGCAGATCCCTGCGGTGCGCTCCTGCGCCGCTCCTCCCAGGGGAGGGTGGGGAATCTCCCCAGATCTGCCGCTTGTTGGGTCCCTGCTGGAGGAGCAGTGGCCCGACTGTCACGGATCACAGTTTATGGCAACCCCGAGCTGAGAGCTTGCTCCTCAGCTCCGTCTCTGCAGCCGGCTTCCCCGCTCCGATACCTGGGAGCTCTGCCGCACTCTGGCACCCCCAGTCCTTCTGTGACCCCGAGGGTCCTGAGACCACACTGTCCTGTGAGGTTTCCACCCCCAGCTTAGCCACTGGAGTGAAGTCCCTCAGCGGAGCTGACTTCTAAAAGTTCCGATTTTGTGCTCCGCGGCTCTATCACTTGCCAGAAGCAGCCGACGGAGGCCCCCTCCCCCGCCATCTATCCTCCCGAATATCGCCTCGGATTCACTTCTCTGCTCGTCCTACCTTCCAGTAAGTGGTCGCTTTTCTGTTCAGAGAGTTGTTGCTATTCTTTTCTTCCATCTCCTGTTGAGTTCGTAGGTGTTCAGAATGGTTTGTTCCCTATCCAGCTGAATTCCTGAGACTGGACGAAATCCAGGTCTCCTTCTCCTCTGCCATCTTGCCTATTTCAGATGTCACTATTTTACATATACTCATTTGTGTGTTAATGTGTGTGTATGTGTGTATTTAGTTAGATGCAGTTTTATGATGTTGTTGCATATGTAGATTCATGTGACCAGGTTAAGACAAAAGTTTCATCATGTCAGGTATCCTTCATGTTGCCTCCTTATAGCCCCAGCAGCCTCCCTCCCCACCCCTAGCCTCTGGCAGTCACTAATCTATCTCCATTTTTATAATTTTGTCATCTCAAAAAGTTCTATAAATGGAATCACACAGTGTATAGACTTTTGGAATTGGCTTTCTTTTCACTCAGCATAATCCCCTTGAGATCCATCCAAGTTGTTGCCTGTATCAATACTTCATCCCTGTTTATTGCCAAGCAGTATTCCTTGGTATGGATGTACCACAGTTTGTTTAACAACTCACACATTAAAGGGCATTTGGGCTGTTCCTGGTTTTTGACTATTATAAGTAAAGCTGCCATGAACATTCATGTACAGGTTTTTGTGTGAACAAAAATTGTTAT
Source organism: Eumetopias jubatus (assembly GCF_037043125.1). Classification (NCBI taxonomy): domain Eukaryota; kingdom Metazoa; phylum Chordata; class Mammalia; order Carnivora; family Otariidae; genus Eumetopias; species Eumetopias jubatus. The sequence goes on from NW_028274808.1 coordinate 42,423,472, forward strand.
TTCTCTGGGATAAATGCCTGTGGCAGAGTCCAGGGTATTAGTGGTTTTGCTCTCTTTCTCTTGATGCCTAGTTTGGTCTGGATGCCTAGTTTGGGTTATGTCTATCTACAGCACCCCCACTGTAGGAGCTTTGCCCCTCACTAAGGATGCTAAATAAGCAGATGAGGCACTGCTGTTGCCTTTCAAATTGGAAAGAAAAGAATCTTTTATCCTTCTTGTGGCCTCCAATGATGACTGGGCTTAGCTGCCCAGAAAGGAAGCAGGCACCCTGATTATTCAGGGATGCAAAGTCAGGGCTTTCACCACGGGTGCCCTCCTGGACTTCTTGTTTGTAATGACACCAGGGAAAACTTGTCATCTGGCAAGGCTCAGGGAAGCTGTGGGAACCAGAAGGCAGGCCGACTGGAGGTGAGTTGTGTGACCTTGGATAACTCATATGACCTCAATGTTCACTAATTTCTCCTTTGTATGTGATGCAGTAAACTGAGGGATTCCCATCCCTCTTCCATTAGAGTAGAGACTTAAATGTCAGGGATACTCTAATAGAGATTTTTGGTGCCTATCACCACCAGATGGCTAAAATAGAACATTCATAGCTGTTGTGGTGACCCTTAAAATGGGAAGAATGGGAACTCCTCCATAGCACAATAATACTGGGGTAATGGTTTCACAAGGAGCAAGTCAAAGCCCCATTAATTGGAACAACACAGATCCCTATGTGAAATCGGACTATGTTATTGCCATTAAAAAAAAAAATAGTACTTGCTTTGATGAGGTGATCCCTTCTTTGTTAATTAATGAGAAAATTAGGCATAGCTCTTGCTGATGGGGAGCCTGAGCAGAACTCAAGCACTCAATGCCTTCTTCATGCTTGAGACCAGAGTCCTTCCTTTGAGAGCAGTGTGAGACTCCTTAGCCCAGGGCACTATAAACTTGTTAGAGGCAGGGAAGGAACAAACAAATATTCCTCATTCTCCTTGTGCTGTAATGGAGGGATCTGAGGCACAGACTGGAGGATGTGAGAGGAATCCAGGAGACTGAGGAAAGAGCAAGAGAGGTAGGGGACCAAGTAAGTGGAATAATGGGGCCAGCCTTGGATCCTTCTACCTTGTGTAATTCATGGCATCAATCTGCTCATCATCACTGGTTTCAGTAGGTTTGTGGTATGGGGAAGATGAAGTCATGGGAGAGGGCTTCCTGATGGTCTTACAGGGTCTCTGTGAGAGACTGTGTTCAAGGGGCACTGCCCTGCTTCTCTGCCCCGGACAGAGTCCATTTTAGGAGTGACTCCTTTACTTCCCAGCTTAGCCAGGGACGCACTGTGAGACAGAGGCCCTGCCTTGCCAGATTACATTTAAAATGAGGGATTGCCTCAGTATGGTCCCTGAACCCACCTGGTCACCAAGACAATAACAGCTATTGAAAAATGTCAAATTCTGGTTTCCACCCTAGATGTACTGAATGAGACTCTTCAGAAAGGAGACAGGGATCTATATTTTACTAACTTCCCAAATAATTTTGATGAGCAGCCAGATTTGAGAGTGCTATCTTAGATGACGTTTAATGCTATCCCTAGGGGATGGAGGACAAGAAGAAACAAAGGCAGAAAGGGTCCTTTATTTTTATACCTAGGATCTCCATTCCATGACTTTTAAAGCTTCCTGCACACTCTCATTCCTGTCCTCTCCTTCTCAAGTCAGAGTAGTAAGAAAAATGCCACACAATTTGCAATTCTTTTGAAAGAAGGTAAAACACAACTGGAATATTTCCTCTAAATCTCTTCCATTTCAGACATATTTAGAAATTATTCACCTGACAAAAAGACCAGTTGGAAAAAGCATTGCATGAACACTCTGGGTTCCCTGGGAGAGGCAAACAATGGCCATTCTCATTCTTTAACAGCTACATTTTTGGAAGAGCCTTGTCTATACACCACCTCTACTTACCTCCCATTCTCTCCTTCATCTGCTGGAGCCTGACTTCCTCTCCCACCACTGCCCCAAAACAGCTCAGACAAGCTAGCATTCTGGGGAGCCTGCCATGCCCCAGGCATTTAAAGTACATATTTAGTCTTCACATCAATCCTGTGGAATAGGAAATGTGGTATTATTATCTGTATTTGGTAGAAGAGGATACTGAGGCACAAAAAGGTTAGATTAATTTTCCCTAAGTGTCAGAGTTTATAAATGTAGGAGTCAGGTTTGAGAGTCCAGCAGTGTGAGTCCATTCCCTGCTTCTCTATCCTATAGCTAAAAGCATACCCTTTCCTAAGCAAGATTTGATGGGGGGGGGGAATCTGGGGGCTGTAGGTGAGGGGCAGATGTCAGGAGAGGAGGCTAGTACTCAGAAGCAAAGGATCTCTCCCTTGATACTGGATTGGGATGGGCCCAACATCTCAAGTTAAGGTCCCTTATCTCAGTCTGGAAAATGTAAGGGAATAAGAGAGGAAGAGATTGTACTGACAAGCCAGGACTGATTTGGCAGCTCCAGTCTCCACCATCACCTTGGTTAAATCTCTCAGAGAAAGGGAAGGAAGAAGAAGAAAATCACTCTTGGTTTGAGGAATATTTTTGTTAAAGCATGTAGTCAAATGGACCCACCACCAGACAGGCGAATCACATACAGATGATTTAGCTGCAATATTGTCGAGTTCATGGAGTGAGGAATTCCCATTCCCATCTCTGAGATGACCAGAATGAAATAAAGTTGAACTGACTTTTGACAGTGCAGTGCTAGGGAATCTATTTGAGTTCCTATTTAAAGGCACATAACCTTATTTTAAATTAGTTTCCCATGATTTGACTAAGATACTCCAAGTTATCAAAATATACATTTCCTTCTACTAAAAAGCCTCCTTTGCTTAGAAAGTTTCCAAATATCTCTGTACCACAGACTTCTTTATCTATTAAGAACTGCAAGGCTCTTTGCACAAGCTAAAGCTGGGAACAACAACAACAACAACAACTACAACAACAACAATAATAATACTTTTTCTGCCAAGTACTTTCCCATGTTATCTCATTGAATCTTCACAAAAAACTTTATGGGGCAGGTGTTATGATTATTCCCAGTTAGCAAATGAGGTACTGACACTCAGGTTAGGCCACTTGCTTAAAGTCACATAGCTAGTGAGTGGAGATGAGTATGCTTGCAGTCTGGCCTATGTATAAATGATGTAGCTGTAAACTTTTCTGCTTCATGGATGGGTAACCCAAGATACCCAAACTCCAAACTTGGGGACTTGGGGGACCTAACCCTCTGCTCATGGGTTCTTTTGGACCAGGTTCCAATTTGGGCTGGAAGGCTTAGTTTCTAGGTGAAGTCATTGGGTGGTAGATGTCTCTGCATAGTGTATGACCTTGGAGTAGTTCTTATCCAGCTCATGCATCGGTTTTTCTGTCTGTGGTAAGGTGAAGTCTCATACCCTGGGTGCTGCTACGTTTGGGAGGCCCACATCCTAAGTGTGTTTGAGGAATCGCACTTGGGCGAAGAACATGTGGACCAGTGAGGGCATTATCTAGCACAGTACTTGGAGGAAGGGTGACTGATGGAGTGGGGTCTTGTCTGCACTGCCTGTCCCTGGGCACTCTGGGTCTCCAGAGTGGCTCAGCCTTCACATCCCAGCCTTAGTATCCACTGTGGGGGGCGGCAAGGTAAACTCCAGTTCTGTGCTTACTCCCTTTACACTCCTGGCCAGCCAGACTTCCTTGCCAACCTGGAGTCTTAATCACGGGGAGCAATTACATGAGAACAGAACAACAAATCGGGATCAATACAGAGACTCAACTGCCTACTGAAAGAAACAAAATTTATGACTTGGCTAGATTATGCTTGCCAGCCAAGAATAGCGGTAATTCCAAGCAACCCCACTGACCAGGATCAATCATGGCATTTTATTACTTTGCTAAACCCTGCTTCCCCACCCCCAACCTCCCTCTTATTAGAACCCAATCTCTAAGGAAAATATTGCACTTGTTATCAAATTTTAGAAAGAGAATTTATGGCAAAGGCAGATTGATTTAAAGCCTTCTTCTAAAAGGGGAGCGGAGGGTGGTGGAAAAGTAAATTTTGCTGTGGCTTTTAGATTGGTTCTTTTGCTTATCTCTCCATTTTATGACATAATCTGTTGTAGCATTACCCAAGGTCCTCTGGGCTGAAGCTTCTTGCCTGGCATTAGATAAGGGGAGATATTGTCTGGGTGTGAAGTTTAAAGCCCGTGGCAAGGGCTCATTTTTCTCATTTCAGGCAAGGGAGAAAGGATATAAAATGAAAAGCAAGCAATCAATAAAGAAGGAAGATAGAGATCTTCCCAAAAAAGAAAAAAAGAAATCCTTACCTCACTGACTGCTCTTCTAACTAAGACTTTAACAGTTGGATAATGAGCTCACACATCCTCTGGTCAGGGCAGAGACTGGAGAGCAATCCCCCACTGCCAGCATAATCCACTCCCCTTCCACAGGTCTCCCGCATAATGGGGTAGCTCCCATTAGGAGCCTTTGGATTTTTTTTTTTTTTTTTTAATACAGCTAGGCCTCCTTCATTCCTGTCAGTCAATCTTTAAAATAAGAACTGAATGGTTAATTACTTATCCGGCAATAAGTGTGGGGAATTGTGATGGATAGTTCACATCAAGTAGTAAATGCTGTGATCCTGTCCTGCTTAAGTGGATGTATCTACTCCCGATTGCCCATGAGAAACTAAAAGAAAAGGTGAAAGTACTCTTTGGTTAATCCTGGAGTTTATGATAGTCTAGTCTGATTTAATAGCTCTACAGTCATTCTGCTATTAGAAAATCAATATTTTCCTAAGAAAGAGTATGGACCGCCATAAATACACTCCCAGTTATATGAACCTTGGCCACAGAACTTACATACTGCAGAAAACATAATGAGTGGCAAGAAAAGAGCCTTCACTAGCAGCCAGGGAGTAGGGCACCCCATAAAGAAGCCCGTAGCCCTGTCATTGGACTAGTACCTCAGAAACTCAGAGAAGCTCTCCTCTGACTGTTGGGGAGCTGGGTGTACTCTGTCATTGGTTTTTAGTTGAGCAGTTCCTCTGTGCCACCCATTCTGGAGCAGGGAAGGAGGGGGCTAGGTGGGGAATGTACCTCAGGGCCGGGCATGATGCTCGCAAGAGGGATGAACGGGAGAAAACCCCAAAGGAAAAGGCAGCACTGTGTCATGGGATGAACATAGGACTCGCAATCAGAAGTCTGCGTTTGAATCCTGTACTACACTTCTGTGGAAGCTTGAGCCAGTCATACATCCCCATTTCACAGAGGAGGGAATTGAGGCTCTGAGGGATTTGTAACACACTGAGTAGTTTTGAATTTAAAAGACCGTATGTGTTGGAGATCTGCCATTTATTTTGGCTGTTCAGCATCTAATACCCCTTCCTGTGTTTGAGGAATTCCACATCTTATTAAATCTTGGTGGAAATTAGAGCCCTCTTTCTGACAAAGAATCTGATGATGCCACGCTTTTGGTTTTCCAGCCTCCTCTGCAGCGAGGCAGATGTGGTCAGACAAACACATGGGCAATGGGTTTGAGTCAGGAGTAGTGAGGCAAGAAGCAGGGGCAGCAGTTCATCCTCTGGTGATGGGAGAGGTTACAGGGATGCCCTGATTCCGGGTGCAGTGTGGTCACAGAGCACCTGTTGTCCGTGCCAATGGAACAGCTGCATGGCTCAAGCCAAATGTGCCTCCCGAGGTCTCACCATGGCAGCCGAGTCCTCACCAGACCATCCTGAGGAGATATTCTGAATGTCCTTTCTGGCTATTTCCTCAGGAGTCCTGTGCACACTGTCATATGTCCTTCATCATAAAGTGGATTTCTTGGTCTAAGGCAACGTTAGAGGGCTTCTTACAAAACATCAGATGCTCTGTGAGGTCTCAGATGGTGGAACTGGCAAATGCACTGTGCGTGGAAATGCAATACAATACCCCAGATATGGATGAAGTGTGTGGATCTGGAATCACTGCCTCTTCCAGGCAAAAGGAATCCAGTGTGATGAACTTATTACCAAGTGGCTGTTTGGTCCCCTTGAGGGATAGCATCATACCTGGGGCTTAGCATCAATCTCTGTTGCTAACAGATCAGACATCCCCAAACGCAGTACCTATCAGGGTTGGTGAGAAGGGGCCCACACTGTTGGGTCCCTGTTCAACCTCCACCTCTGCCACATGACTGCTCCATTGATGGGCCCGTTGTGCAGGCAGTGGGGGGCTGGGGCTCACAGACTGCTGCTGGATGAGTTTTCCTGTCCGTCTGCTTGTTGAGTGCTTCTCCCTGTGTAAGTGTCTGCTCCTCTGCACACTCTGGGCCCCTGCTTATGGGTCCACACACATGCTTCTTTCCTAGGCTTCTGTCTCTGACCTTTTGAAATGGCTCCTTCCAAGCTCCCAAGCAAACATTTAATCCATTCACCACTGCCTAGAAGCATATGTATGTCCTTAAAGCAGGCTGCTTCACCCTCCATACAGATATTTACTCCTCCAAGTTTTGCCCACTGGAGGGATTTCCACTCATACTGTCTTTCAGGACTATTCCCGAAGGGGGTGTTTTATGGCAACAGTCCATTTTATGCACATAGCAGACTAGTGAGCTGACCCTTCCATGAACCAAGCCTGCGTGTTGTTCTCTGCAGTCAGCTGGAGAGGCCACAGGTGTGAGCTGAGTGAGAGGATTGCTGCCTCCATTGTATAATGATTGCTGCTGTGCCCATTCAACCTTACAACTTCCTGGGTCTGAAAATATTCAGCTCATCTTTGGCACTCATAGTAACATAGCCATTGATATTCCATAGTCAAGTGGCTGTAGTAACATACCAAGCACTGCTTTTAAAATGGTAAGTTATGATTTGCTGCAGCTAGCATGGTCTTGCTCCAGAGCCCTAGGGATCTGCACCTCAGCTCTGCAGTTTTGGCATTTAGGAATGCCATAAAGCGTCCTATCATGGATATCTCTAAAAGACACAAGAGCTGATGAATCACATGGGCCAAGCATTAGGACCACTTGTACCATAAGTGTTGCAGAGCCCTTTTCGCTTTGGGTACTACTCAAAACTGACAACCTTCTAAGTGACTGGATAAATGGGTCACAGCAGCATTCTGAAGAGTGGTATGTTACTGTCATCAAAAATCCAAAGGAAACTGCCAAGTGCTGGGCCTTTTTCTAAATGGTACAAGTGCAAGGTATGGTAACAAACTTTAATTTGGAGAGAAGAGTTGGACATGTTACAGACCACTAGACCTCTAAAATTTTTAGGGTCTCACTGATGTCTTCTATTCTTTTCTCAAATCCAGTGAGTATCCTTATGAAATTGCTTTAAATTCTCCATCAGGCATGTTACTTCTGTTTCATTTAGATCTTTGGCCATGGCCTTATCTTGTTCTTTCATTTGGGATAAATTCCATCTTCACATTCTGCCTAAGTCTCTGCCTTCTTTTGTGCGTTAGAAAAGCCAGTTTTGTCTCCTGCTCCTTCTATGTGGCCTTTTCTCTCCCTTTAGTTGTGGAATTTGTTCTGTCAGTCTTCAGGTTGATTTCTGGGGTATTTAGGATGATTTGATAGTTATCTAGTTGTGTTCTTGGGACAAGACCAACCTAGGATTCTCCTACTCCACCTCCATCTTCCTCCTCTCTCCAACCCCTAAAATCTTTAGTGATGTAGTAGGCCCCTTAATTTTTGCAGAGTTATTTCCCAATAACTGGTGCACATATGTCTTTCTAGGTTATCCAGAGTTCTTGCCACTTCTTGCTCATTAGTTCTGATTAACAAGATATTCAAGTGCATCTGCCTAGATGTCCCTATTCCAGCTCTCAGAATCCTGCTCTTTCTCTGACTTTAGCATAGGAAACTTACCAACCTTGTGATTTCAGCCCTATTTATAATTCTGTGACATTTGAAAATCAGATTGTGGGCCTGATTTTCAGCAGTCTTCCATCTATGAAAGGTAAGGACTTTCACAGGGTTTTGAATTTTATACAACCATAATATATTTTATTTCACCTCATTTATTACCAGTAGTGGGATCCTTGTCATCTGGCCAGCAAGGGGTCTAACTTCAGAATCCCATTCTGAGCATATCCTTCCTAATACCATTTCTGGTACCAACTGACTTAATATGGATTTCCCAAGAAGAAAACACTAAGACAAAGATACAAGTGCAAGTATTTTATTTGAAGGAGATGCCAGCAACACTGGTAGGTAAATGGGAAGTAGACAGCGAAAGGAAGAATGCTAGTAAAGATTGTGTTTTCAAGCAAGTTTCCACTATATAGGTGACTGGAGCACATTCTTGCTGGGTAATTCTAGAAGCCCGTGTGTAATATGCATCTCAAAGTTAGCCTGCCTGAGAGGTGAGGGAGGAATGTTTATCCACCAACTTCTGTCAGTCATTGGTTAAGGGTTGCCCCAATAGGCATCAGTTCCCTAAAACCTCCAGCTAAAGTGAGCTACAGCAGTCAGAGAGCTTCAGGTGCCAATGTTTGGAATTTGCCCCAAAATGTATGGAAATGATGGGGCTCAGTAAGATTTGCTCCACCATTGGTTATTTATATCTCTGCAGGGCCAGACCATAGAGGTGAGGAGATGTGGAGATGGCAGTGCCAGGTATAGAGTCTGGGGCACACACAAAGTAAGGGCACACCTTACTTTGAAGGGAAAATATGTCAAATAGACCACCGAGGGTAGTCTTGCACATAGTAGGTGTTCAGTAAATGAATACTGATTATTTGGTTTCTGAAGGACATAGGGGGCCAGGAAGGGTATAGTAGACAGACGTCATTGGACAGCAGGCCTCTGCTGTCCCAGTGCTGGGGCAAAGGAGGGTCCACGTGTCCTAGATTAGGGTAGGCATCTTTGCGGCCAGTTTGTTGCTTCTCAGAGAAATTTTTTAGGGGGAAATGAGCCCATTCTGTCTTTTCTGTCCTATAGCTAGAGGCAAGTAGTAGGTCCAGAGTGGCTCCCTGGTCAGGAAAGTCTGATTGAATTGTGTGGCCTAGAGGGCCTCATTATCTCCTCCAGTCATTTGCCCAGAAAGCTCCTGGAGTTACTTCCTGGGAAACAAACCTTGGGAATAGGAAGAGAGAAAGTGGATGGGGGAATAATGAGCAATTACCAATGGCAAGCACCAGCCCCAAACATGCAATTACTTTTCAAAACAGGCTATTTACAACCCGTCAGAGCCTTCAGGGGGTGGGAAGTGTGCAGTTGGGGACTGGTCAGGGCTCCAAGAGGTAGGAAAGGGAGCATCAGGTCTGGCTCTGAGCTGTGTGAGACTGAAGGATAGAGGTACAGGGCAGTGGGCAATTAGGGGATGATGACAGAGTGCAGCCAAGAGCCCCTCTGATCTTCACTCTTGCCCTGATGCCTCTTCTAGACTCCTAGCTCCTTGCTGGTCAGGCGCAGCCTGCCCCACACCTTCCTGAGTCCCACTCCAACCTTACCTTTCTCCTGGTCCCAGCTCAATTTCCACCACCCCAGGCAAAGCTTCCCTAACTACCCAGTCTGCTCTGATTGCTTGCTTTCTGAAAACTTGGATCCTTTACCCCTTTTGCTATTCACTTTTACAGATTTTTTTTTTTAAGATTTTATTTTTAAGTAATCTCTATACCTATCATGGGGCTGGAACCCACAACCCTGAGATCAAGAGTTGCAGGCTCTACTGACTGAACCAGGCAGGAGCCCCTTCACAGGTTTGTTTTTGTTTTTGTTTGTTTTTGTTTTAGGACTGTTTTCTCCCCCCAGTTAGAATTTAAGTTCACTGACTTCTTAGTTTTCATTTTTGCATTCCCTCTTGATCTTAGCCCAGTGAGCAGCACACAGCTGATGTCTCTGACTTAATCACCATAAGCCTTCCTGTTCACATAGTGGGACTCAAAACAGTACTTTCTTCTTAGGGTTGCAGTGAGGATGGTGGCAGCCAATGCTAGTTAAGTGCTAGCACTGTACCTAGTACACAGTGAGAACCTGAAAAAGATGAGCAGCCATTGCCAGCATTGACCTATTCATAGTTCCTGGGACTCAGAGAAAACCATGGTGGTCAGGTTGTTTTTTATTTCTTCCATATTCAGCTCATTTAAGTGAGAGCAGGAAACATGTATATGATTATAAGATGTATTTTAGAATAATTTTTACAAGCCTTTTGACATGGAGCTATGTAAATTAGCTCTGTAGAGTCAAGCTTAGAAGTCTTCTCTTGTACACATCAGAATGGAATTTGAGAACTGTTATATGTGCCTGATACAGGTATTTTGGTCAGCCTTGTTTTCTAGAGATTGTTCACCAGAGCCATTTGTGATCATTAGAGGGAACAAAATCTTCAAAGGCATGTCTGTGTTAGTAGAAGCGGCCAGGGCATTGTTGCCAAGCTGGAGTGACCATGCTGGAGATGAGAACATTTGATGATGCCTGTTAGTCATGGCCTTGACAGATACTGCACCTGCTCCTATTTTAGCTTTGGCTTTGGTTAGTTGGATACAGGATTAGGGCAGCTGTCCCCTCTGATCACCTCTAGAAAAGAACACTGCAACACTAAAATCAGACCAGTGTTTGGATCTTAGCTGGTCTGATTTGAGATTTGATGCTACATGTTTTCCATTTGTCCTCCAGACTCCTTCACCCTTCTTCCGGCTATGTGTCCAGGGACACTGATCTCTAGGGACAGCATTAAATATTCTTTTGCCCTCTGGATTCCACTTGGCTCCAGCCAGTGGGAGACTCCAGCAAGAGACCAGAGAGTGAGGTTGGGATATTTATTCCTTTCTCTTCTTCCTGGCCTCCAGATTGGCAAAGTGATTTATCATCCAAGGCCACAGCTCCCAGTGGGTTGCCCTCTCCTATAGCTCTCTCCAGGTTCCAGTAAATTTTAGCCCCAGGGGCTGAGGGATAGGAACAGCTGTTGTTGCCCTGGGATACTTCACTATCTTCTGCTGAATTTCCTTAACCTTGCTCATAACTTTGTGAATAATCCCTGCATTAAACTTTCCTAAAGCATTCAGTGGTCTCCCTGACATCTGGGCAGTTGAGACCATAGGGTCTGCTGTCAGACTATATGGGTTTACAATGTTAAAACAAAAACAAAAACAAACAAACAAAATGCATACCCAAGATGGGGTCACTTATGCCAGGCCAAACCACCAAACTGGGATTTAATACCAAACTAATTGCAGTTTTAACCTCCCCGAGAAATGTAGTCTTAAGTGGTCAGTCAGGAATTTTCTGGTCAGTGCCAATGAGGCAATCTATCACATGGGCTTTCTCCATCCCCCAAAGGAAGATGAGGTAATCCACCTAATGAGACCCCACTGTCTGTTCCCCCTAAAGGAAAGTGACCTTGCCTGGAACAATACTTTTCTTTTGCTAATAATTTCCCTGACCCACCCTCCTTCCTATGAAAACATTCCATTCCCTACAACTCCTTAGAGCTTCCCTCTACTTCCTAGATGGGATGCTGCCCAATTCATGAATCATTTAATAAAGCCAACTAGATTGTCAACTTAGTTGAATTTCTGTTTCTTAACAATGTTCTGATTTAATCTTTAACTAACTATATGAATTTGGAAAAGTTGCTTAACCTCTTGGTGCCATAGTTTCCTATAACATGGAACTAATCAGAGTACTTCCCTAAGTGGCTTGTGATGAGGGTTAACTAAAATAAGACATGTAAATCCCTTCCAAATTCAGTAAGAGAGAAGGGAAAGTAGAGGAGAGCACTTGAGGAGGAAGCAATAACACAAGAAGCAGGGGGAAGATGTGTGCAGAGGTGAAAGAAGACATGGACGTGGCATGAGGTTGACCCATCTAAGGAAAGGTTTTCAGAGAATAAGAGCAAACAGTAGCTATGAATACGAGAGGATGATGGAGAGTGGGAAGAGTGTAGTAAAGTACTCATTTTTGAGTGTGATTATTTGAAGACTGTATGTAGAAACTTTGGGTAATGTAAATTCCCCAAAGTGCTAGAAGGCTGAGATTCAATTAAAATTCTGGATCTTCTATTCTAGACTGAAAGTTCTTGTCCTCCATTACTCAGTTTTTCTTAAATTTTGGTCTTGTTGGAGTTCTTGGTGAAGCTCCCATTATTGTAATATATAATTCTGATATTATAGTATCTCTTATATTGTTATTGGACATCTTTGATGACCCATCTCACCCTCTTGACTAATCTTTTTTTGTGGTTTTTTGACTTAATAAACTTTATTTTTTATATCAGTTTTAAGTTCGCAGCAAAACTGAGTGTAAAGTATAGTGAGTTTCCACATATCCCCTCTCCCCTGACACACACCCACACAGCCTCCCTCACTATGGATGTTCTGCACCACAGGGCTACATTTATAACAATCAATGAACCTACATTGACACATCTTTATCACCCAAAGTCCATACTTTATATTGGGGTTCATTTTTGGTGTTGTACATTGTATGATTTTGGAAAAAATCCATGCTGACATGTATCCCCCATGACAGTATCACATATAACAGTTTCACAGATCAAAAAGTCCTCTGTGCTCTGCCTATTGATGCCCCCTCCCTCCCCTAGGGCAACCGGTGATCTTTTTCTGTCTCCATAGTTTGGCCTTTTCCAGAATGTTGTATTATTGGAATTATACAGTATGTAGCCTTTTCAGATTGACTTCTTCCCGTTAATAATTCATTTTTAAGTTTTCTCCAATCCTTTGTATGGTTTGATAGTTTCTTTCTTTTTAGTACTGAGTAATACTCCATTGTCTGGATGTACCACAGTTTATTTATCTATTCAGCTACTGAAGGACAACTTGATTTCTTCCAAGTTTTGACAATTATGAATAAAGCTGCTATAAACATTTGTGTGCAGGTTTTTGTGTAAACATTAGTTTTCAACTCCCCTGGGTAAATACTAAGGAGCATGATGCTGGATTGTATGGTAAGAGTATGTTTTGTTTTGCAAAAAACCACCACACTGACTTCCAAAGTAGCTGTACCAGCAATGAATGAGAATCCTTATTACTCCACATTCTTGCCAGTATTTGGTGTCAGTGTTCTGGATTTTAGCCATTCTAAGAGATGTGTAGTCATTTCTCATTGTTGTTTTAATTTGCAATTCCCTAAGGACATATGATATTGAACACCTTTTCCTATGTTTATATGCCATCTGAGTATCTTCTTTAGTGAGATGTCTGTTCAACCCTTTGCTCATTTTTAAACTGGATTTATCATTTCCTTATTGTTGAGTTTTAAGAGTTCTTTGTATGTTTTGAGTAATTGTCCTTTTTCAGATTTTTGTTTTGCAAATATTTTCTTCCAGCGTATGGCTTGTATTCTTATTTTCTTGGCATTGTCTTTCACAGAGAAGAAGTTATTAGGTTTAATGGAGTCCATTGGCTCATCTTTTAGTTTTGTCAATTGCTTTGTCAATAGTTTGCATGGATACGTAGCCTGACCAGAGCCCATCTGAGCTGCACAGCTTACCTCTTACTTTTTGTTCTTGGGCTTCTCTGTCTACACCTTGGATGATGCAATAGGATCCTGTTCAACTCTGCTGACTCATATGTAATCTGAAAGAACAAAGGAGTTACACAGTCCTGAGGATAATCCTTTACCAATGGGGTCGGAAGCCAGTGCTTGAATATTTCCCTCTCCATCTCTTGGGCACACAATTCTGAAGCACAATGTACACGATTCTTCAGAGATCCCTAGGGCATTGAGTCCCAGTTCTTCACAATTATTGAGTCTACTCAATAGTGCATCATGGGATTGATTTTTTTCTTCTTTCCCTTTTTAATCTACCTATTCCTTCCCTCCTATTCCCTAAGATCACTTCTAAAAAGAGACTCCTTGCTGGAAAACTTTTGTCACAAGCTCTATTTTTCAGGGAGAATCCAAGCTAAGACATTATTTAATTTTATGTTATTAAGTTCATTTTCTGGTTGCATTGTGTGCTGCTTTAATGAACATGGTTTATGTCCTCTTAATAATATACAAATAGCTAGAAGTAAGTCCTTCATAAATAAGACCACAATTTCAACAATGAATCTAATTAGCTATCTTCTTCAGTGAGCTATGTCTTCTAGCAAGTTGGGCATATATTGAAGCAGGATAGACGAGGGAAAAGAGCAATAAAGTGGGAGTCAGCAGTGTTGGATCCTTGACCTAGCCCTCCCACCATCTAATTGTATGATTAAACTTACTTGTTTTAATAGCTTTATTGAGATATCATTTATTTGCCATAAAGTTCATCTTTTTAAAGTATATAATTTCAATGTTTTTAAATATATAGAGAGAGTTGTACAACCATCACCATAATCCAATTTTAGAATATCATCATCAGCCCCAAAATAGACCTTGTGCCCTTTAGTGGTCACTCCTTATCACTCCCCCCACTTCTCCCCCCCTCTTCCCCTCCCCACTCTTTCCCCTCTCTTCCAGTCTTAGGCAGCCATTAATCTGCTTTCTATTTCTATAGATTTGCCTATTATGGACATTTCATATAAATGGGATCATGCAATCTGTGGTCTTCTGTGACTAGAATCTTTCACTTAGCAGAATGTTTTTGATGTTCATCTATGTTGTTGTATTAGTGTGTGATTAAACACACACACACACACGCACACACACACTGACCTCCTGTGTCCTGCTTCCTCTTCTGCATGTCAGAAGAGAAGGTCTCCAAGGTCCTCTCCAGCCCTCCGAGTCCTAAGTGCAAGTAGCCAAGAAACCTAGAGAAAAGATGATTCCAATGTTCATTTTAAGATCTCAGCTTTGAGTTGAAAGAAACTGATAAAAGAGCAGCATTTTCTATTGCTGAGCTCCTATTCGACAGTTGGTGCCCTTCTGTGTGCAGAAACCAATTACCTATGAGGAGTAATTGAAATCATTAATAGCCACAAACAAATGTGTCTATTCTGCAAGTAATTTGCAGTAACATTTAGTAATTTGATAGTAATTTTTAGTAATTAAACACTAAGTAATTCATTTACCAAGCCACGCAGCCATTTTATGCGGTTCTTCGATGTTCCCACAGCAAATCTTAATTACTTAACCCAAGCACCAGGAATATTTCTGTCATTTCTAAAAAAATAGAGAGAGAGTGTGCTATTCTTGGTAAGCCCCAGTAGAAAGAATGCCAAAGAGAGCAATATTTTCCTGGGCGGTAGCAATGAAAAGACTGGAGCTACCTTTCAGGCCAATAACAAGGTTGCTGAGTCAAGCCCTTTAGACATGATTTTTGTCTATGCTGCACAGAAAATCAAAGTGAAATCTGGTTTATAATGACTTATTTCTGCCTCCTCCTCTCAGTATTTTGGCTCAGCCTTTCCCGGGTTTGTTCAGGTTATCACAAACCCATGCGTGAGTCGGTTGTGGCAGAAAGCAATCCCAAGGAGCCATTTTTATTTTCAAGATGCCGTGTGATGTTTTGAGCTTGATAGTTACTGTTATCTTCAGCTGGGCTTCAGTATTCCTTTCCTAGTGATTTATGATCTGAGGAGGGCGGTGTTAGTTGCTTACTCAGCATCTGGGCCTCCTTCCTTCTTTCTGGCAACACTCCAATTTTACTCAGGTATCCACCCCTTCTCCATGCAGCCTGTGTGACTAGGGGATGCTGGGCTTTGGGGTTTATCTAAGGCGCTCATAGTAATCCCACTACCTGCTCTCGCTAGACTGGTAAAGGAGGCCAGGTTATTGGTCTAGCAATGATCATGTAACCTCAGGTGGCCCACTGAGAGTGAAGGAAAGGGCTTTCATTCCAGGGGTAGGGGGGATTTTTATTCCTCTCTCTGGCTCAGATGTTGCTGGCAGCCATCCTGACACCACACAGGAAACTAGCCTGAGAATAAAGTCTACATAGAGATGGGCAGAGCCAAGAGAAATGACACAGAAACTGAACCCGAGTCCTGTGCCTGGAGTCCTACTTCTAGACTTCTAGTTACTTGAGATAACACAATTTTTCTTTAGTTTGATCCAGTTTGAGCTTGCTTTTTTTGTCACTTGAAGCCCCAAACTTCCTAATTCATTTGCTACCAGTCCCCATCTTCCACTGCAATCTGATTGCTCCATTCCCGAAACAAGTCTCCACACTTTGGCTCACACATTATTGTCCCAGTTTAGATTGTCCTGTGCCACTTCTCTCTATCTGGGGGAAATTCTGCACAAGCAATATCATGAATGTTAATGGTCAGATCCCGGTATACCTCCTCGTTGAAGCCTTCATTGACCACCCCAGCCCTGTATGAAATTCTACAGCATGTTGTCTGTGCACCATTTTTGGTGTTTCTCACTAAGTGGTGCATGTGCATATCTTCTAAACTAGTTCATGGACAACAGAGAATGTGTCAGCATGCCAATAAGCTGATAACCTGAAGAAGAAAATGAGCTAGATCCTTATAAAAGCTAGCATCAAGAGGTCATATAGAGGTTAAAAGGAGACGTTTGGTAAGCACTGCAGGCATTCAGAGGTGGGGAAGATGATTTGAGGCAAGGCTGGCTGGGAAGTTATGGAACTTTCCTGAAGAAATAAGAACCAAAATGGGTTCTTTAAATATGTGCAGGCTTTTGATAAAGATTATATGTAAAATTATTCTTTTATTCATTCTGTTGTCTTTTCCCCAACTTCACTGAGATATAACTGACATATAACATTGTATAACTTTAAGGTGCACAAAGCATTGATTTGATACACACACATATATATATGTATTGCTACATGATGATTATCATTTCTTTTTTTGTGGTGAGAACATTTAAGATCTACTATCTTAGCAACTTTCAAGCATATAGTACGGTATTGTTATCTACAGTCACAATGCTGTGCAATAGATCCCTCATCTTCTAACTGCAGTTTTGTACTCTTTGATCACCATCTCCCCATTTCTCCTCCAGCCCCTGATACCATTCTACTCTTTTTCTTTGAGTTTAGCTTTGTTAGATTCCACATATAAGTGACATCATGCAGTATTTGTTTGGCTCTGTCTGACTTATTCCCCTTAGTATAATGTCCTCAAGAACCATCATGTTGTCACATATGCCAGGATTTTTTCTTTTGCATGACTGAATAATATTCCATTGTGTACTCACACATCTTTTTCCATTCATCCATTGATGGACGCTTAGGTTGTTTCTATATTTTGACTATTGGGAATAATGCTGCCTGTTATTATTTATTGAGAATCTATTCTATATCAAGGATTGTGCCAGTTTTTTCCCTCTCTCATGTATCTCATCTTATTTAACATCCACAGGATATGCATTGTTTATTTCCTTTTTACAAATGGGGATACCTGTGCTCAGAGACATATGTGATTTTTTCCAGGAGTGAAGATGGGCTTCAGACCCAGCTCCAACCCCAGGTCTGAAGCAGTTTCTGCACCTCATAGCTACCACCCAACTCACCCCAGTTATTTCCCCTTTACCTCAGAGCAGGGATCATCACAGGTTTCCCGTAAAGGGCCAGATAGTAAATATAGTTGACCCTTGAACAACACAGGTTTGAAATGTCTTGGTTCACTTACATGTTGAGTCTTGGTTCACTTATATGTTGAATTTTTTTTTTTTGACAAATACAGTACAGGACTATAAGTGCATTTTCTCTTCCTTATCATTTTCTTAATACCATTTCCTTTTTCTAGCTTGCTTGATTTTAAGAATACAGTGTATAATACACATAACATACAAAATAAGTGTTAGCTGACTATGTAAATGGTAAGGCTTCTGGTCAAAAGTAAGCTCTTGGTAGTTAAATTTTAGGGAAATCAAAAGTTATACACGTTTTTTTAAAGAGAAGTGGGCAGGGGCAGGAGGAGAGGGAGAGAGAGAATCTTAAGCTCCACTTAGAGCCCAGTTGGGGACTCGATCTCACAACCCTGAGATTGTGACCTGAGCCAGTATCAAGAGTCAGACATTGAGCCACCCAGATGCCCCAAAAGTTATACACATATTTTTAGCTGCACTAGGATTGGCTCTAACCCCCATGTTGTTCAAGGGTCCACTGTATTTTAGGCTTCATGGGCTATACAGTCTCGGTTGCAACTATCCCACTCTGCTGTCATAGCACAGAGGCAGCCGTAAATATGGGTTCCAATAAACCTTTGTTTGTGGCACTGAAATTTAAATTTTGCATAACTTTCACATCATGAAATATCATTTCTTCTTTTTATTCCATGGCCTTCCTCTTCCCAATTATTATAATATGTAAAAACAGGCTGTAGGCTGGTTTTAGCCTGTGGGCTGTAATTGGCTGGCTTTTTTTTTTTCTGTCCATGATTTTAAAACTTGTGTGTCTATGTGGAAGGGCGCAGGGAAGTTGAAGGACAATCTACTCTTCGCAAGCCCCCTCTCCTCCATGCCCCCACCTCCTCACCTCCTAGAGCCTACAGTAACAGTAAACCCTGCCTCCTCCCCTACATAGCAGCCCTGGCCATGACCTCCCAATAGCTGTGCTCTGCTGCCTGGCTCCAACCTGTTTATCAGCATAAGACATTCTTTTAATTTAGCAATCTGCAAAGGTCTCGCATGAAAAGACTTCACCTGCCCTCTTTCTCAAGCCTGACATAATTAGCTACATCTCAGCCCCACCTTCTATTCTCTCCTTTAATGAGCAGTGCCATTCCTGAATCATTTTAAAGGAGCAAGCAGCCCCTTGGTATCAATTAAAAGAGAAACACTTTCCAATGCATAAACTGTAACAAGCTGTGAACACGTACAGAGAAAAATCTAGAGGTTCTGGCACTCTAACAGAGCAGAGCGCTTTGCAAGGATTGTCTCTCACTCTTTTGGAGGATAAAAGAAAACAGGGCCAGCATGCAAGGTAATATATTACTCCTGGTAGAAGAGGCTGCATTTTTTAATCTTCAAGCCAGAGACTCGGGAACAGGCCAGTGAGCAAAGTGCCCTGAAATATGTCAGCCCAGTCTTCTAGTGCTCTTGGATGGAGAAGCCATGTACAGCCCCAGCGAACTGAGTCTGGAGGAGATGATTTAAGACAAGTGTTTTAGCTCCATGTGAAGTTACATCTCTCTCATTTTCCTCCCCTGAAGTGAACAATCAAACAAGCCTTTTTTCAGTCAGGGGGTGATAGGGAGGTAGTGGGTGGTTTCATTAATCTCCAGCTTCTTCAGGAAAACCAATTTGATCATCGTACAATATCAAGCACTCTGAGAGTACTATTGCTTGTTAGCTTGGATGTGTGCCCTGCAGAAACTCCACACTGGGGAGACTGGCCCATGTGCCAGGACCGAATGGGGTGAAGGGACTGGAAGTGGGAGGAATGTGCTCTTGATCTATTCAAAGGATACACGCAACAGAGTCTTGCATGGATCAGGAAAATACCTGTTCACAGAGCCACCTGGCAACACTGGAGTGCTGGCAAAATTAACTTTTGATCCTCCAGCTGCACCTCGGAAGTCTTGTCATCTTGTGCTGTCTTCTCCATTTTCTGAGGCAGTGGGTACGGTCACTAACACGTTAGTGTCGATGCCTTTTAGTACCAGGAGTACAGTCACTAACACGTTAGTGTCGATAGCTTTTATGTTTCTCTCTTACTCCTGGAAATAAGTTCCCTACCAGAAAATACTTAGCAAAGTTACTGTGAAGGTTGGAAGTGCCCTTTTCCTGTCACCTAAATTCTTACATGGACAATAGCCTCATCCAGGGATCAGGCTGGTTCCGATGCTTAAACACTGCTGATTCGAAGTTGCCTTCCCAGGAAGGATTACACAGAATGCAGGGCCAGTTATTCTTTCCCATCTAAAGTACCTGACAGAGAAAGAGACCCTGCCCTGAGCCCAAGCCCTCAAGTGAACCCCTACCGTCTAGATCAGGAAGAAACGTTCATCTTCGGTGGCTAAAGAGCTTTTCAGTTAATAAAAGGCTTTCTTACATGTCATTTTGTTGTTGATCCCCTGCCCACCAAGCAACCTTGAGAGATTGGAAGAATCAGGATAATAATAGCTTCCATTTATTGTATATATCATTTATTGTGATTATTATGAATGAAACTTCATCTTCACAGAAAAATAGGCTGATAAAACTTGGTTAAAAAAAAAAAATAATGATTGCTATGTGCCTGGCCCTGTTCTGGATGTTGTGTTTTTTGATGCCTTTGTCTCATATGAGGAAATAGAGGGATTAAATAACCCAGCAGGTATCCCACAGGTAGGAGATGATAGCATCGGACATGGTGGAGGAGACTAGATGACATTAAAATTGTCCCCAGATGTCACATGTATAAACAGGCAATCACAAAGGTCACCGAGGGACACACACCTCAATGGTAGAGTCACTTCATGGTGGCTAGATCTCCTGAACCATCTCAGAACCATCTCAGAACTCTTCCTCCTGGACCAAATTCATGGTATAGCTCATAACTGGTTTCTCCAGAAAACCCACTATCACCAGAATTTTAGTACGGGCCCATTTCTTGGACAGGGTATGGTAGAAGCCAGGTAGAAGCTGCATATTGATCTTGTCATTGGTAATTAATGACAACTGCAAATTAATAACCGCATGCACAAATTGATTTTTAGAGGTGCAATAATTAGATTTAATGCCTGCCATGCCATGTATTTATGTGTTTAATTATCAATTTCGTTATGAATTTTAATGAACTTTCAACGGTTCAAAATATTCATATCCCACTACGTATGTCTTCTTTCTCATTCATGGATGGATTCTAGTCTCTAGAGTCCTAGAGTTGACTTTCATACATAAAGAATACTAAATTTTCTAAATTCTATTTTTATTTCTTATTTCATTCTCACATGGACAGGTAAGGTACGTTGGTAAAGAGATGAGTTCTTCCTTCAAGATCTTTGTCTACATCCACCAGAAAGAAAGAGCCAGAGAAAGAAGTGGTATCCACAGTCCCAAGTTTCTGCCCCATTGCTACAGTAACTTGCTGTGAGACCTCAGGGAAGTCACTAGACTCCTCTGGGCCTCAGT
Organism: Eumetopias jubatus; assembly: GCF_037043125.1. Classification (NCBI taxonomy): domain Eukaryota; kingdom Metazoa; phylum Chordata; class Mammalia; order Carnivora; family Otariidae; genus Eumetopias; species Eumetopias jubatus. The sequence goes on from NW_028274808.1 coordinate 42,444,384, forward strand.
GTTCTCATTTGTAAAGGGATGGGAGGAGAGAGAATGGAGGAAAGGAGTTGTAATGTTTGGAAACAGACTCCCCTGACTCAGCTTCCTGCAAACCTGGCCGAGAACTCTTTCTAGAAGCAAGAGAGTGAGAAGAAGGATTTGGGCCATATTTCCTCAGCCTTGCCCTGCCTTAAACACGGACTCTGCCACGGTGGGGTGTGCGCCTGCACGTTCTGTTGTGGGTTCGGCTGTTATTAGGCAACAGCGCTTGGGCTCCAGCCGGGATTACTGCGGCAGCATTCACTTGCAGTTTGGAGCCTGGGCCACCGGGAAATTGCAGACAATTTGGATGAAAATGGTTGGAAAATTGCAGTGTTTAGGCCTCTCCCACCAGCCCCTTCATTTTTTTTCTCTTGCTTTCTTTTTTATTTCTTCCATCCTATCCCCGCCCACCACAAAATTACTCTAGAAGCAGAGAAACAACAGGCTAGACTGGCTAGATTTTTTTCCTAGTCTATGATGTATTTTATAGGTTTTTTGTTTTTTTTTTTAAGATTTTATTTATTTATTTGACAGAGAGAGACAGCGAGAGCAGGAACACAAGCAGGGGGAGTGGGAGAGGGAGAAGCAGGCCCCCTGCTGAGCAGGAAGCCCGATGTGGGACTCAATCCCAGGACCCTGGGATCATGACCCGAGCCGAAGGCAGACGCCCAACGACTGAGCGACCCAGGCGCCCTATGATGTATTTTATAAACAAGCATGTAAATTGATACAGAATTTAACCACCCTCAGACAAAGTGGCTAAAAGATTAGGGAGGGAGGAGAGGCTCTATGTGAAAACCTGGATTAACTGCATTGCTGGGGAGTGTTTGTCCTGATTAATTGGATTTCTGATTGGATATGGCTAGGCCAGGAATCCTCCCTCCTGTTTCAAATCGTGTCAAAATGAGTTGGCTCACCTATCTTAGTAGTTAATTACTTAAAAAATGTCAGACTCTGCCTCATTCAAAAAGAATGGGAGGAAGCCACCTTATTAAATAGAAAATAAATGGTATCTTTTTATTGATAACTGAGATGCATGGTCATGGTGCTGAAAATATTTGTCATCTCTCGGTACAATAGATGGAAATGTATAAAGTGTGGCGGATAAATTGTGCAGACTGTCAGGGTTGCGACAGGCATCAAATGTTCTAATCACGCTGCCCACTTAACATTTGTCTATCTTCTGTATGTCCAATTGATTCCTAACCTTAACTTAAGTTCCTCCACCTAAGGCAGCCCATTCCATTTTTGGACAGATCTAGGTATCCTAAGATTCTTCCCATTATATTGAGTCAAAATTTGTTTCCCTATAGTCAATCAGTCATTGGTTCTAATTCTATCCCTTGGGTCAATACAGAACAAGCTGCTTTTCATTTCCACATGTCAGCACTTCACTTATTTGAAGAAAGTTTCCTTCTCTCTCCTACAGAGATGATGTGGTGGAGTTGGTAAGAACTCAGACTCGGGTGCCAGAGTCCCCACTGCCCCCTTCATTAACTGTATGTGTGTGACCTTGAGGGAACTTAGAAAAGAACTTTGCCTCAACTTTCCCTATAAGAGATGGGAATTGTAACAATAGAAGCCCCTAACAGTTTCCTAGGAGGATTAATCAGGACAATATAAATGAAGTTCTTTGTATGCACCTCACTTCATAGTAAGTATTGTGGAAATATCTTCTATTACCATGGCATTGTATAAGACCTCTTTGCCCTGTGGTCTCTCTCTTCTGAACAGACTCCAGTTTATTTCTGTTATTTTGAAAGTGTAATGTTCATTCATCAAGTTTTTAATGAGCATGTACTATATAATAGACACTGGATATACAGGTGAAATAAGCACTGCTGTCATAGAGTTTATGGTCTTTTAAGAGAGGTATCTATAAGCAAATAATTCTTTAGCATGGTTCTTGTATGTGCAACAAAGTGGAATTATAGGACGCCATAAGAGCAAAATGCAAGGGCACTTAATTGAGGATAGAAAAGTCAGACATTAAGCTAAGACTGGACGAATAGGTCAAAGTGAATCAGCTGGAGTGAGGATGATTAGAGCCAAGAGAGAAGGTTCTCTGAGGTTAGAAGTTGGAAAGTCTGAGGAAATGAAAAAGCAGGGTTTCTGGAAAATAATGACTTGGGGAGAGGGCTCTGGGATGAGATTGGAGCTGCAGATGAGGGGTCTAGATCTTGTAGGAGTTTGTAGATTATAGTAAGGATATTGTTTTTGAAAGGTTTGAAGCAGAAAGAGCAATGATTATATACATACATATGTATATGTACATGCATATATATTATATATATTATATCTCTCTATCTAATGAGAGAGTGAGAGATTGTGATTATTCTGGGGGGTAGATGCAGAAGACTAGAAAGGGGACTTCACCATAAGTCCAGGTGAAGAATCATAATAAAGATGGAGTATAATTATGGCAGCAGAGATGGAGAAAAGTAGTTTTAAAAAAAAAATTTAGAAAGAAGGGACAACTGGACTTGGTCATGGAATAGATGTGAAACGTGAGGGTCACATCTGAAGGATGCCATGATGTCATCATGATTAACTGGGAGGATTGGAAAGTGATGCTTTCTTGAGATAGGGCCTACCAGAGCAGGATCTTGAGTTTGAGGTGCTTGGGCTATGCAGTGTTTGGGTAGAGCATTCCAAGTTAGACTTGGACTCATGGTTCTCAGGCTCTGGAGTTTGTAGATACAAAGTTGGTGTATGGGGGTAACTGGGGTCATAGATGGTATGAACTTGCTTAGGGAGAAAGCGTAGAAAGAGGAGGAAAGGGGGCATGGGAGAGCCCAGGGAAACCGAAAGGTAAAGGTTGGGTTAGAGGATTAGGAGGCTGGAATGGGGTTGAGAGGAAGGTGAAAGAAAGAGAAAGAAAGTCAGGAGTACTTTCTGTAGTGCCAAGAAGCCAAGAGACAAGAGTGTTTCAAGAAGGAGGGAGAGAATGGTCATCAGGGCTGTTGAAAGACTCTAAGAGGGCAAATGACAGGAAAACTGAAAGATGTCCAGTGGGTTTAGTGGTATGGAGGTTGTTGGTGACTTTAGTGAGAGCCCTTTTGGTGATGAGTTGGGGGCAGAAGCCAGATTGGAGTGGGCTGAAGCATGATGGCAAAGTGAGGCAATGGAGGCACAAACATAGACGACATTTTTTTGAGATGTTTGGCTGTGAAAAGAAGGAGAACCATACACCTAGCTGGAGGATGGTATAAGATCTAGAGTTTAAAGAAATTGTTATTACTACTATTAATGGGAAAGATTAGAGTTTGAATGCCCATAGGATTGATCTAAGAGGGTGGAGAGGTTAAAAACTAGGGGAGAGGCGGGGCAACTGATGACGTTGAGACTGCTGAGGAGCTGGTGGCCTGGGTCCTAAACACCTGGCCTCCCCTATGAGGGAGGGCCCAAAAAATGGGCTGTGAGTTCGGGAGTCGGAAATTGAGGAGGGTCCCACTGGACGTCTTGGGTGGTCCCAGTGAAGTAGGAATCTAGATTCTCTGCGGAGGGTGAGGGGTGGACAGAGGGTGGAGGGTGGCATAGTGTGAAGTGGGGCTGTCCTTCCTCTGCCAGGTGATGTACTTGTGTTCTGCTTCCTGTTATGGTCTTGGTCACAGAGGGCCGGATTTCACCACTGTGTCCTGACGACCCTCAATTTATCCCCAGTTCTGCCAAGCCAAGCTTCATCATCTTGAACATATAATTGGAATTTCTGATTCAAAATGTGTGTGTTTTTCTTTGAACTGAATCTTCTCCTGAAGGAAGTGCTTTGCTTTGAGGGGGAGCCGGTGGGAGACAACAGAACGACATGCTGGCTAGCCTGTGACAGATTTTAGTGCAACTATTCACAGTACCCTCTTTCATTCCTGGAAGTACCCTGGTGTGTGTTGTAAGTAATAGGGTCACTCAGCATTTTAGAGATATTGTCAGAGGGCAGCAGATAGAATTTTGTTCCCTGAGCCCTCAGGTTAATTGGGTCTCAGTGAATCACACTTCAATGATGTTCTAAGAGCCTTGGCCTTCTTCGGCCTCCACCCTCAAAGGCTGAGCCCTTGGTCGGAACAGATAGGCAGATGTAGCTCTACTATTCCCCACCCTAATTTTGACTACCCGCCCTACCAAAGCACACAGATATGACATACCCATAAAGGAGTGGAAAGTGGAAACATCTGAATTTGCCACAAACTGATTAATGTGGTGGGGGGCGTGAGGAAAACAGGTCATTCTCAATCTCCCAGAGTTAGTTCCTGGGCCTATAGTGGCCCCAGCAACCCTTGGGAAAGTGTTTCCCAGTGATAATTAATGTGCTCTTGGTATCCTTACCTTATTGATCTCTCTGTATCTCTCTTATTTTTTGGACACCACATATCTGAGAGCACTTTGGTACAATAAAACAGCCACAAGCACACTCTATTGATCTATAAAAGCCTCTTGAAACAGAGAGGATTTTTTTTGGCCAGGTTCAGAGAAACCTCAGCAGTGAGAGAGGGATTTCATCCTGCCTAAGACACACCCAGGGATTTTACTTGAGGGGAGGAGCAGAAGCCTCTCTTGATCTTTCATTTCAGGGCCTGTTTCAGAAGGTGATGTTCCTGGCAGGGGCTGTGTGAGTAGATGGGGTGGAGTGGGGAGGGGAGGGTTGTGTTGGGAACAGAAGTTAAAGTGAAATTGGAAAATGTTTCTTCCTGCCTGGATTAAAAAAAAAAAAAAAAGGCAAAACATACAAAAGGCAAGTAACAAAGCATGAATGAGTTAAGTCTGGAAAGAGGCACTGAGCCCTGAACCCTCCGGGGCCATCCGGCACCTGTGAAAGGCTGAGCAGTAACCCAGGAGAACAGAATACCGATTCAGCTGTGGTGCTACCTCAAAATGAGCCTCTGGGTGGATTTCAGTTGAGCAAACATCTCTTGTACGTGAGTAACAAAGCTTCAGAAATAGCTTGAGGCTATATTTTAGCTCAGGCAAAGCAGTAGCCAGGCGTTGGGAGCCCCTTTCAAGTACATTTCATCTCTTCAGGGAAGGGGTCGGGGCGAAGGGAGGCAAAGGAGGGTCTTCTCAGATGGCCTCTCAAAGCCCCAGAGGTTTCCCCACACTTTGTTGGCTTCAGAAGAACAAGGAGCCAGAGTGGGTAGTCAACAGAATGCTCGGTGGAAACAGCCTAAGGCCCTCTGAAGCCACAGGTAGTAAAGCACAGAAAAGAACTGAAGGCTCTCTCGTGACAGGTGGGAAGGGTGTGTGGCCAGGGAGGGAGGCCACATACTGCCTGAAAGATCTGCTGCAACCCAGTTCTCTCCAAAGGCAACATTTTGAGAGGAACAGAGTTGAGGTGGGGGAAAATGTCAAGGTGACAGAACAGAAGTCACCCAAGTAGGTTAAAAGCTACATTCTAGGACCAATTTAAGGGAACCTCTGTGCAGAAAAGCTGGGGCAGCAGCGAGGCGCCTTGGTCTTGAAGGGCTTTCCCAGCAGTGGGGTGGCTGGTAGGGGCAATGTCTAGTCCAGCCCTAGTGTTCTTGCTGGGCAAATTTAAAAGGATCATTTAGCCTCTCTGATCCTCTGATTCTCATCTGCCAGCTGGGAACTGCAATCCCTGCCTTCCCCACCTGACAAAAATGCTAAAACAGCTAAGGGGGCTGAGGTGCTATTCATAAAATGGGAGTGATCCGCACCCTAGACTGCTAGCGTGGAGGGGCCTCACGGAGCCTTTGTTGATCTCTTGCCCCCAGGGTTCCCTAGCTAGAGGCAGAATTGGGATTCCAAGCCAGGTTTTCCTCCACTCAACTAGAGCTTAGCCTCTTAATGTGGTCACGAACTTCTTCACAGCAGGGCTGTGATCACAGGCTTATTGTTTTTTTGTGGTTTTAATTCTCATTTCAAATCTTTCAGAGCACACCGACCTCACTGCTCTGTACGCGCAGTCACTGCTCTGTACGCGCAGTCAGGACTCGATGAAACTTTGTGGCTTTGGTCAGCATTAGGGCTCAGGAGGGCTAGTATGTTTGTGTAGCAGTTTCTCACTTTGGAATTTAGAGAATTACTCCCAGCCAGACCCTGGTCCCTGGTGTTGTTGGTAGAGATCCTCATCCCTAACAGCCTGGTGAGACAGGCTACCTGCTTTTCTTCCCTCTGAAACAAAGGCTCTGTTAGGGTCCTGGGGGAGGACAAAAGGAACGCAGGGATGCAGGCAGCTACTGCTGGTTTGTTAATGAGCAGCTCAGTTCTAATGGCTGGCTCTCAGCCCACCAGGCATGCTTGGCTAGGGATGCTGACCAGATTGGCTTGGGGAGGTAAGTGGACTTAACCTGCTGAGGCGCCTGGTTGCAGTTGCTCATGCTCTGCTTCCTCCTGCAAACAAAATGACGATAATGTGAATCATGAAAAGAGAAAACACCTGAACGGACTCACAGTGGTGCTTTCCAGAGCCTTGAATAGGGAAACGGACTTCATTTAACACCAGCCATCAATTTATATTCTGTCACTGTTTACCTCTGAAAATGGGATCTGCAACCTCCTAAGTTAGTGGTCTGGCTCGAAGCATGCCCATGCCTGTAGAGAGGCCTCTTGAGAGGGGTAACTACCCCCTGGGGATTGAGGAGGAGGGGTTTCCAGTCCCTGTGAGCCCCAGACTGCCCTGCCAGGACTCCTGCAGTTTCTGCAGGGATAAAGGTTTTCCTGTGCTTTCCTTGCTCCCATCCTGGATGTGGCTAAAAACAGCAACATCCCAGGGTTCCTTCAGTGAGATGCACACTGGATGGATGTATTAATAAAGCATGGGTTGGAGCAGGGCCAGAGGGGGCGGTCAGCTGTGGGCTGAGCAAAGTTCCTGTGCTCAGAATAGCAGAGTGGGAGGGAGGTTGGTACAAGGGTGTTGCCTGCATGTGTGCATGTCTCTGTATCTGCATGAGGGTGTTTTGCCATGTGCATACATGCATGTGTGTGTGTGTGTGTGTGTGTGGTCCGACACAGGAAGGGCAAAGGACTTCAACAACAGCAGGGGAGTGAAGCAGGTAGGGGGTCAGAGGGCAGCACCCACAGAGAGCGGCAGTCTACCCAGAGCCTGGAGCAGATGCATGTCTCCAGGTGGGAACAGCAGGGCTCTGACGCAGCTGTCCAGGAAACACCTCTGTGGCATCCATAGACCTGTGGTTTCTGTGCTCAGGTGTCACAGACTAAAAACCAATAGACCGGTCACTCTGTGCCATATGGACAGCTGCCCTGTGCTGGCCTCCCTGTCTTCCAGTCCAGACTCCGCAGTCTCTTCCTGCTGTTAGTTCCCAACAGAGGCGATGAGCTTTCTGTCCGGGCTGGACGGCAGAGATGACAACAGGCCCTCCAGGGTTGCTAGCTCGCCATAGGCATTTCTGTCCCCCATCAGTCTGCTTCTCTGAGCTTTGATGTTTATGTTCTCAGCCTCTCCACCAGCAAAGCCGGGGGAAGGGTGAGGAACATGGAATCGAGTGGGCTTGGAATCCAGCTCAGCCATTTCCGCCAGGCTTTCTTGAACCATGACGCCCACATCTGTAAAATGGGATGATGCTAATAATATACTTATTATGAGGATGAAATCAGATAATGCTCCATGGGTGTTTCTTGTCAGGCTTTTGTGAGGACTAAATAAGGCTGCTGCATACGGAATGTTCTAAAACACCCGAAGAGAGTTGAAGTGGGATCTGAACAAGTTTGCTCCACCTAAATCCCAGCTCAGCCTTGACCGCCCAGCCTCTACAAAGGCTCCAGAATCCTAAAGTCCCTCAGACCTCAGGCTGCTGCATCCTCTGCTTGACCTCTTCTCTCATCTGCCAGTGGGGTTCCTGCCTCATGGGCATCTCTTTTCGGGCCTGGGCAGCAAGATGCCGGGCTCAGGGCCCCTGCCACTCACACTGAATCCAGACTGAGGCACCACATTAAAGACCTTTGAGGGGAAAATCAGCTGTTTATCAAATTAGCGGAATTCTCGGAGCCTGGCTAACACAGGAGGAATCAGATGCTAATTAATGAACAGCCAACACAGCCCCACTGCCGATTTGCATCAATATGCATTGTCAAACTGTTAGGTAAACAAAAGCAGGATAAAGTGCTAGGGAGCCAGATTCATTATGCCTGCACTCCTAGTGAGCCTTTGCAATAGGGATTACAGCCTCTGTGATTTTTCCTTTTTGAAGGCTTCCCCCCACCCCCCCCCACACACTCTCCTCACCTCATTCTCTAGTTAGAATTCCGCTTCCTTACCATTATCAGCTGCCAAAACCAAGACAATGCAAACCAAAGCAGGGCTGGTTCTCACATGAGCAAGAAGTGTCTTCTCTCCCGCTAACATCATCTGGGTCCATAAGGCTCTGTTTTAAAAAGAGAGGGAGAGAGATTGAGAGGGAGAGACTAACATGAGGTTGTCCCCCCCGCCGCCCCAACCCCCACCTCAAATGAAGATATAAGCATAGGGTCTATCTATAAAATTCGCCTGATGGATGGTTTTAATCCTTTCTAATTACAGCTAATTGGAGCTGTCAATCGTTTAAAACCCTGAAACTGATGCAGGGAGACCAGGTGATTCAAACTTACCCAACTGTACACAGGATAATTAGATGCACTGAAGTTAATAAGCTTTGGGAGGGAAGCTCTCACTTTCCCTGCACATAAGGGAACCTCAGAAGATGGAGAGGAGCCACTGCCAGACTTTTTCTGGGGCAGAAGTGAGATCTGGTAGCCTGGATGCTCCACACTCGAAGCCTGCTCCTCAGTCCCTGAGACTCAGCGGTGACAGCACCACCGCCGTCTGTCAGTTCATTTCAGCAAACATTTATCCAGTGTCTCCACTGTGCTGGGCACTGGGGAGGCTCTGGGGAGGTAGAGAGGCAAAATTCTGGCGCTGGAGGAGTTCAGTCTTCGTCGGGCAGACCAACAAGACCGAAGATGCAGCTGAGGCTCAGGGAAGCCTAACAATTCAGGGAACTCACTTTTTGCAGTCCCTGGAGTCTCTCTCACTTAATTTTCTGGTCAGAGGGTACAGCTGAGTTGGCTTTAGCTTCTGGCCAGATTCTTCATCACTTCAGGGGCTGTTTTCTGGTTTATTCTGTCTCCTGGCTAACAACAAGAAGTCCCACGGGTCTGTGCCCATATACTTCCCTGGGCTGACTCATCTAGCTTCTATAAATAAGGACAATATCACCCTCCTCACTGAGTCTCAGTGGGGGAGGGCTAGGAGAGAAGTTTCTGCAGGGCTTCTGGAGGAGAAAGTGTGGGTCCTTGGAAAGGTGGGCAGTTTCCCTTGGGCCAGTTGGCAGACTCGAGGTTGCCCAAGTAATGTGTCTTAAGCTCTCTTCTGGGGGTTCTTACACCTACAAATATTTACTAGCCTGTCAAGCTGCATGCAGCTGTGAATCTCCACTCCACTGGGGGTCAGAGGGGAGCTCCCCTCTGGTGAATGTCTACTAGGTAATTTACATCTGTTGTTACCCTTCTTTCTCATAAAACCATGTGAGTTTGGCACACATGTACCAACTTTACAGAAGAGGAAACTGGGATTCAGAGAGGCTACATGACTCACCCAAAATACTATTGTAAATGCCTGAGTCAGGATTCACATTCAATCTGGCCTGAGTCCAGAGGCTACCATCTTACTTTGTTTAAAGTAAGACCCCTACCCTGACAACAATAATAGCAATAGTAACACTGACCCCCAACTTTCATTGATTGAGATTTTACTCTTCTCCACTTAAATTTCACAGAAACCATGGGGAGCTTTCTGCTCAGTGGTGTTCCGGGGTGGTGGGGGGAGGCCTGGGTGGCTTCAGTGGAAACGACATGATTCTGAAGTCCTCTCTCCAGCCCTGAAGTCCAGGACCTGGAAGCAGTGACCACGTGGTTCAACCAGCCAGCTAAGAAATCTGCAGACATGAGGCCAAACACCACAGAACTGCCTGCACGCTGCCTGTGGACATTTCTGGTCAGTGGTAAGAAGCCCACCACCAGGCATCAGGGTGAAGTTCAGGCTGGCAAAGGATTTGGCTTGGAAGAGTTTAAAGTATATGGTACCTTACTAAAAGTGGCTGAAATATGGCTATCTCTGTGACTCTCAGAAGCCACCATGTCCAGCTCACGTGCAGCAGCTACTGGAGGTCCAAGCACGTCCTCCCCCTCAGGGAGCCCTCTACACTGGAAGGGACATGGTTCTATAGGAGAACTCAAGTTGACCCCCAGCTGGCCAGTTTTGCCTCCACCAAAATGAATACAAGAAGGAAAAGGCAGTGTAATAAAAGAGGAGGGAGAGAACATTAAGGAATTTGCCATGCTTTATCTGGAGCATAACAGTGCCTGGCCCACTAGTCAGTCACCTGTGCAAAAACACCCAGGAAGCCACAGAAAAGGATGTGGACAAAAAGTAATAAAAAGACGATGAGAACTTTTAGTAAGAGTAAATTTTCTGATGCATGTGCATACACATAAGAAGCTAGTAGTATCTACACTTTAGCATCGAAGAAATGGAGTCCTAGAGAAGTGGGAAATTGCAGCACAGTCTTGCTGAGGACTGACAAGCAGGGATGGTACAGGAACACTTAAAGTACTTAAGACTAGAAAAAATATAGAGAAGGAACACTGAGTCCCCATAGTCCTTTGGAAATGTAGGACTAACTAACAAGAGACATGGTACGCAAAATAGGAGCATTGAATAAGGAAACCATTCACACAGAGTTCAGTGTTTTTGGAGAGGGCAAAACAGAGAAAGAACAAAAACGATCAGGTGTCAGCTGGAAGGCATGCTGGGCAGAGCGGCTGCATGGGTCTAGGAGTTTGCTTTCCTCCCCTTACCAGCTCTGTGACTTTAGAGTCATATTACCTGTCAGAGCCTTAGTTATCTCATCTGGATGGCCTGGCCCATTAACATTTGTCCCCTTTTGGAAACTGGCTGTGAGCACCTCCAGGTATAGGCATGGATACTCCTGTATGAGAAGAACCTCAAGGCGGCAGACCCTGAGTCGGTTCGAAATCTGAACTCAGGCACAGAGGCGCACTCCTGGAGGTGTCCCGCATCTCCAGGCTACATGCAGAGTCTGGTGGGACCTAACAAACGTTCAGGGAGCCCAGGCCAGAGGCAGTGCATCAAGGAAGGGGACCCTTGGGCTAGCCTTTGGTTTCCCTGCTATTCCCTGGACCAGAGCCACAGGGTCTCTAGTCTTGCCTATATCCCTCTCTGGAGAGCTTGGCCTGCTGCCAGAGACTCAACAGGGCTCTCCCTAAAGCTGGCCCCCAAGAGCTGAGCTCCTGTCTGGACAAAGGTGATACAACCACCAAAAGCTGTCACTCAGAAGCAGAGCCAGAGATCAAAGAGAAGACCCAAGGAGAGGCTCAGGGGCCTATTAGATTCAACTTGCTTCAAAGACAGCGAAGCTGAGGGCTGGCAGGGAGTGTGGAGGCCAGAAGTCTTCAAAAGCTGCCGTGCTGTCAAGAGCATTGGCCACAGCACACCTCATGTGTGGTTTCTGCGTACTGTGACACAGAGGTGGCGTGTGTGGGGTTAAGGCAGCAGGGCCAGGTTTCCCCTAACCCAACTAAGGTGGTTGCAAATAAAGAGTCATCATCCTGAAACAAAAACAGCAGTGTGTATAAGTGCGTTAAGAATGTTAATTCCCAGAGTTCCTGTGGAGCTGCAAATCTATCCTGTCTCTTCCATGGCAAAGAAGTCTGATTTCCCCAGTGGCTCATACTAGTCCCTCTCTTCTCCTCCTTCCTGCAGTGTTTATAGTCAGAGCTTCAAGGCCCAGACTTGATCACATGCTCTCTGGTTTTCCTCACTTTTTTTTTTTCTTTTTCCATGCCATCAAGGTCTCCCTTTACCAACCAGACAATTAGTTCCCTGAGGGTAGATTCCATGACTGGTGATAATGCAGCGCCTGACTACATACATAGCAGTTCACATTTTTTCAAATCTCTTTCCCATCCATTTGATTCACTTTCTAATAATTCAACCATGCAGGGCAAGGCTGTCCATACCATACAACAGATGCGGACACTGACACAGGGAGAAGGGGAGTAACTTGATGGGGCTCAGCCTGCTATTTGGAACCAGCAATAAGACCCCATGTTACTGGCTGAACTTCTGCTACAAACTGCCTCCCATCAGGTTTGTGTAGATTTCCTAGCACCATGCCCTAAAAACAGGAGAGGTTCAAGAAACACTTGATGATTTACCTTTTTAAATAGCTCTTTATATTTTAAAACTTCCAAACCCCAGTGTAGCCAAATAAGGATGGCTACTTTTTTTTTTTTTTTTTTTACTTTTTCCCCATCAACAGATTGGATCCAGTTCCCATCCCCTTAAAGCTGGACTAGACTTAGTGGTTTGCTGTAACCAACGGAACATGCTGGACTTGAGACATTGCAAAGGTCATGCAGCTTCCACCTTGTTTGCTAGGAAACTTATTCTTGGAGCCCAGAGTCACCATGAAAAACGTATGATTACCTCAAGGCTACCAGGCCAAGGTGAGCACTCCACTTAGGTGGGTATCCCAGCTGAGCCAAGCTCCCAGCCATCCCTGCAAAGGTACAAGACATATAAAAGAAGCCCTGTTGAGCCTTGCAGATCAGCCCATCCACCAATTGAATGCCAATAAGTGGCCTTCATCTCTGGACACAGGACAAAAGGATTACCCAAGTGAACCTGACTTGAACTCCCAAACTGCTAAGTTTTGGGTATTTTTTTAAAGATTTTATTTATTTATTTGACAGAGAGATAGCAAAAGCAAAAACACAAGCACGGGGAGTGGGAGAGGGAGAAGCAGGCTCCCCGCGGAGCAAGGAACCCGATCCCAGGACCCTGGGATCATAACCCGAGCTGAAGGCAGACACTTAATAAGTGAGCGACCAAGGCGCCTCAAGTTTTGGGTATTTTGTTGCACAGAAATAGGTAAGTGGAACATCCAGAAAATTCTCTGGTCTCCCCTGGAGCCCCTCCAAGGACACATATCAATATGTAAACAGTAGCTAGGTTTATGAAGGCTCACATTCTGCTCAACTCCCTATATTAGGTCCTTCAGCATCATTTTAGCTTTCCTTACCTCTTACTAATATTGGGTGAAATTGTGTGGATATTCTGAATTCCCCAGAAAACTGATTTCCACTTAAGAACATGCTCAAAAAAATGTGAGTTGTATGATTGGCTGAGAGTGTTCACCTAAAATCATACATTTTTGAGTACCTCCTTGTTCTTGACAATGTGTTCAGTCCTACATATCATTCAAATCCAACTTAGATACTTTCTTTTTGATAAAATATTTCTTTTGCTTCTACTCTGAGGATAGTTCTCCTTTTCTGGGCTCCCAGAGCAGTATGTCTATATTTTTATGATGCTGATTACATTCTGCCTTTTCTATGGTTCTATTTAAATGTAAGTCTCTCCTATCCTGCCCGAAGTCCTTAAGTTAGTTGACCTTTACTTATTGGTCTTGTTTGCGTAAGCAAACAAGGGTCAGCAAACAAGCAGACCCTTGCTTACTGCCTGTTTTGGAAGAAATATTATGTGCTTACATACATTTATCTTCCTGGCACACAGGGAGACTCTATGCTGTGTGGTTAGAGTAGGCCCACAAGATTGAGTTTTTGCCAATGGATACGAGCCGAAGTGGTGTATGCCACTTTTAGGTCAACACCCAGAGCCTCTCCGTTATCTCTACCTCTGCCACAGGGACTTTGGAGGCTATGTGCCCCAGATGGCATAACTACATAACTATCATACATGAAATACATCTGGGGGAAAATTGTGATGTTTGGGGGTTTTCATCTGAATCTAAACTTAGTCTTTTCTTTGCTTGTGTCATAGATTTGCTGGAAACCTTCCTTTTCATGAATGGTTTAGGTTCAGAGACAATAGCATGACAACTGCTTTCAAGATGAAATAAAAAGTTAGATTCAGATTTCAAAATGCCCTACCGAGAGGCTGCGCTGCTGATAGCACCTTGTGAGGGTGCGTGTGAGCTGTGCCAGTAGACAGAGCTGAGTGTGTCTAGCAAGGGCTGTAGTGCATAGCTGATGGTAACAATTAGCCAGATTTTTAAGTAGCCATGATACCTTCAGTTATGGGTAAAGTTGGGGAGGTCAACATAATAAGTGTTTGCATTTTCAGGGCCCTGGGAATCTATAAAAATCACTGGAGTATATTATTTCACTCCTACTCTGCCTTCTTAGCCTTCTTATCTGATTTAAAACATTCCCAGCACAGGGTGTAAAATTAAACACACATCACCAGCTAATACTAGCACAACAGAGTAAAAGGGGAAAACAGACATTTTAAGATACAATGTAATTGTGAAAGGCAGGGCCCACCACTCTTTCCCATGGACAGAATTTACAGTTCTAGCTATAGACTTTTTTTTAGTATATAATTTTTGTTAAACATTGAAACAATCTCAAATGTACAGAATATTTGCAAGTACAATTAAAAAATAATTTATTTTAATTAACTATTTAGGAGTAAGTTGCTTTGTACCCCATTACCCCAAAATCCTTATTATTCTAAATAACCATCAAAATCAGGAAACTGACATTGGTACATGGTTACCATTTCTTCTAGATTTATTGAGATATTATTGACATATAAAATTGTGTAACTTTAAGGTGTACAATATAATGATTTGATACACATATATATTGTGAAATGATTAACACAATGTCAGTTAACATCTCAATCACCTCACACAATTATCATTTGTTGTTGGTGGTGGTAAGAACATTTAAGATCTACTCTTAGTAACTGTCAAGCATACAATACAGCATTGTTAACCATGGTCACCGGGCTGTTCATTAGGCCCCCAGAACTCATTCATCTTGTAAGTGGAGCATGATTACCATTTAATCCTCAGACTTCATCAAATTTCTGACACTGCACAATTAAAGCCTTCCCAGCAAGAGGATCCAGTCCAGAATCATGTGTATTGCATGTACACATGTCTCTTTAGTCAATCAATGGGTTATAATCCACTGCTTTCATTAATCATTCTGATGCTCAGATTGTCCCAGTTTGGGCTAGTGAGAACTCCTCCAAGCTGGTTTGTGTGTGCTTGTGACATGTCATCATTGTCCTTTGAGTATTTCCTTGATTTATGTTTCAGTGTTCCAACTTATTTTCTCACCCTAATCCTAGAATCTGCCATTTTTTCTGAGGAATTTTGGTTCCTTTTAGTGAAAAATGGTACATGGAAGTCAAGAAATGGGTATTAGAGTTGCACACTGCTTTGGGGGTGTCATTGCTTCCAGGACTTCTTAGTGAGCAGAGCTAGGAATACACACACACACACACACACACACACACACACGCACACACAGTCAGTATCTAAAAACTGCATGTTCACATTGATACTTCTAATTCCAAATCAATATACAGGGTTCATTCTAATTTTTCTTTCTTTTTTTTTTTAAGATTTTGTTTATTTATTTGACAGAGAGAGACACAGCGAGAGAGGGAACACAAGCAGGGGGAGTGGGAAAGGGAGAAACGGGCTTCCTGCCGAGCAGGGAGCCCAACGTGGGACTTGATCCCAGGACCCTGGGATCATGACCTGAGCCGAAGGCAGATGCTTAACAACTGAACCACCCAGGCGCCCCTAATTTTTTTTCCATATTGTAACTCCCCTCTTTCTCCAGCAAGGAAACTGGGTTCTATTATCCCTAATGTATTGGGTATTTGTTTATTTGCTTGTATATGACCAGTCTCTCATTATTGCTGCCATCTTGTTCCTTACCATGAGTGCCCATCTCACCCAATGTTGACTTCAGTATCTTGTGCTGGGTCATGCCCCTTTGGCCTACTCAGGTTCAATACCTTACATTGGGTTGTCTCAACACAGTCCAACATCCCACACTGGCCACCCCTACTGTGGACTCCCTCCTCACCCTGCTTGGGCTCTGACCATGTGCTGGGCTGTCTCACTCTGCCTGGGCTCTGACCGTGTGCTGGGCTGTCTCACTCTGCCTGGGCTCTGACCGTGTGCTGGGCTGTCTCACTCTGCCTGGGCTCTGGACATGTGCTGGGCTGTCTCACGCTGGGACACCCTTCCTCCCTGTACAGGCTGAGGCCCCATCCCAGCCACCCCACGGAGACCGCTACCTCACTCTGCTCGGATTCTAATACCTCCACAGAGTCATCCCATGTTTGGCCATTCTCCCCAACTTGCTTAGGCTCGGAAACTTCACACTTGGCAGCCTTTCTCACCTAGCTTGGTCTTGCTTTAGACAAGTGTTTGAGATGGAGAAGAGTAACTGGAACTGCAATCTGAGGACCAAGGTGAATTCATGAACTTCTGCTGGCCCTCTCTTGAGGGATGTGGTGATAAGGAAGTTGAAACACTGCACAGAGTCACCATCAGAATGCTCTGGAACATGTGGTCCTGGGCCCAGACAGAGCAGGGAAGGGGGCCCTTTGTATGGCCCTGGCCCTCTTCTGACACTTGCAGGTTGCAACTAGGCAGCACTGGTGTCTAAACACTCTTCACCACACCCCAATGAGTAGGCCTTATTTTTATTGCTTGTCAGGTGACAAAAATGTGCCCTAGAAGATTTACCTGGCTTTTCACACTCACCAAGGGGGCAGAGCCAGGATTTGGACTCAGGACGGTATGCCTCCCAATCTCAGTCTACCTTCTTGTCTCTTGTGATGAAAGGGATTATAATTCATTTCATGGGGCCAGGCAGCCAGAAGATGCTTTAATAAATGTATGTTAAGGGAATGCTTGGGTATTATTGAAGTCTATGTGAAGAAAACATGAAGTGTAAAGTTGGGGGGGCGTTTATGAGTTTAGAAAACTTTTAATTCAAGCCACCCTCAGGGAATTTTCTCTACTTTCCTTCCTGGGATGTAAAGATAGACATTTATTTTAGGAGAAGCTGTTCATACTGCAAAGCTGAGAAGTATTTTCTTGAACACCTTCATGAGAATCATGTTTTATCTAGAATAAGAAAATAATATTTATTGGGCTTTTACTATGTATCTGATCCCATTCTCTTACTTTGCCCCTATCAATTTAAGGTGGGGCTGTTATTTTCCTGTTTAGGGACCTATCTAAGGACCTAAGGCACAGAGAGTTTAGGTAGTGTCTGAAGTTATAGAAGTGGAAAGAATCAGAATCAGTATTTGAATCTAAGCTGATTAGTTCTTGGGCCCAGTCCTTGACCATTAGGTTCTGTTAACTTAACAGACTTTGCAGCAACTGGTTCTATCATTTAGCCAAATGTATTTTTTTCATAAAGCTGTTATGACAATATAAAGCACTTTGCAAAACATAAAAGTTATACAATTTTATGTTCATATTATTATTTGTTGAGTTTTTATATCAAGAGCTGCCCCACTTTAGGTGTTTTTGGTAAAGGCATTAGAGCATTAATTCAAAATTTTAAGCCAGAAATGAGTGCATCCGGATATTCATTGAATACTATGTACCAGGCATAATAATCAGAAACATGCCTTTAAAAAGCTAATAATCCAAAAAGGGAGATGAACAAGTGAAGTAGCCCTTCAAATGCCCTGTAGTAATTACTGTGATGAATTTAAGAGGGTGCTGCAAGGAGGGAGAAGGAAGGGAATGTAAAAGATGAGTAAGTGGAAGACTATGAGGTCAGAAACTTGGCAGCATATCAGTTTCACCTTACATGGTTCAACTGAGTGACTTTTCTGGAAGGAACTTTTTAGTCCCTTTAGAGTTTAGTTCCTTTAGAGTTGTAGGCAGGATATTTCCTGATATTGAGATGTTGAGGGGCCCAGAGTCCAGCAATCATGGGAAGCTCTTGATGCTCTAGGCTCAAAAGATCAAGAAAGGACACATGAGCCCATGGGAGCTATAACTACAGAAGAAGGGCTACCAGCTAGGAGTGCATCCCTGCCAGGCTGCAGGTATCAGGTATTAGATGCTAAAGCAGGTGTTGGAGAGCAGGGAAGAAATACTCAAATCTATTACTTCAACTTTCTAATCTCCTGTTGGTATCTCCTATCAGCAAAACCCAAATGACCTATGTAATGTGCTCTCCAGGGGTCAGGTACCCAGGCACAGAACAGGGTAGAGGTCAGAAAATGGGTCTGTGATGAGAACAAGTAGACAACAATCTATATGTATCATGGAGGACTTCCTAGAAGAGGTGATTCTTTAATTAGACTTGAAGTATAAAGAAGAGTTTTCTAGGCGAAGATGGAAGGGGAAGGAAGAGAAGACATGCCCTACAGAGAGTTTGCCCTGTTTAAGAGCATGATTCAGTAAGGAAACTGCAATATCTTCAAGATGAATGAATGGGGTGTGAGGGAATTATGAGAAAGATGGAGTGCTAGATGACAATGGGGAATTCATAGATTAGTAACATCTATAGCTTTCACTTCAGTCATGGCATACCTTCCCCTCATCATCCTTATTTCTCTGCTTTTAAACTATATAAAATTATATTTGTTAGAGAAAATAAAATCATCTTATTCCTTGAAAGGATCTCAAAATTATCAGCTCCTGGATCAGGTTGGCAAATTTCCTAAGCCATCCAGAATAGGTGGTATCTATTTCATAAATGAAGAAACCTTCCCCTGGTCACCTGGTAGAGGCTGACTAATGGGCACAGTTGTGGAATCTGTGCAGTTACTGACCTTTAAGCTCTCTGCATGTGGGAGCTGTATGCAAAGCCTAGAGGATCAGGCTGCGGCTGTATGGTATCTGGACTGTCAAGGGCTCCAGGTGTGGCTCAGAAGAAATGACTCCATTGTTTCACCAGTGCCAAGAGCACATGTGCTTTTTTGGCTTGACAGCTGTTTGTTGATTCCAGCGTGAGAATCCCAGGCTTTCCTCTTCCACCTGGGGGCTCACACTGTGGCCTGCCTATCTGTGTAGGACAAAGCCCTGGGGAGCAGGGCCAGAAAACAGAACCAGGAAGATCCTGTGGGCTTAAATGCCATAAAATGCATTCCTGGTCCAGTTTACTGGACTACAGCCATTGGACCCAGTGGCTACTAAAAAGTTAATCCTTGAAATTGAATTGACTGAAAGGACAGTGAATAAAAACTGGGAGCTACACATCATTAAGTCTCTGGGGAGAAAATAAAGCAGCAATCCTGCCTCAGAAAAGTAATCTTAAAGGTCAGCTATTCTGAATATGTTAACTTTGTCCCTGATAATTAGAATTATAAAATTTTTCCGTAAGGGACACAAAAAAATTTTCTTAAGGGGTAAAAAAAACAGTAGGCTTTGTTTGTTTGTTTTTTTAAATAAAGACAAAAAGACTATTATCCAAGGCTTAGAGAGGGAATGGAAGAATGGAAGAAAAGATGAAAGATGAAAAGTTGGTATAAAGTAACGTAAAGCAGAGAGAACTAGGAACAGAGCCTTTGGACAAGTAGGCAAGCAGGCAGAGGAAGTGCAGAAAGACAAGAGTACATGAGTCATACCCATCAGTGGAGGTAGGGCCCAGAACTAACCATGTGTAGGGCAGGCATAGTGGCTTGGCCTTGGCCAGGGTAGGTTGCCAGGGGCTATTCCTGGCCCAGGTCATTGTCTGTAAGTCTCTGGCCTGGCCAAAATACTCTGAGTACTTGCCTGCTTCAGCTATGGTATGAAAAGTCTCTGTTAAAATAGAAATTCCATTGATAGTTATAAATAGTTTAGTATGAAGTAATGTATCAAATGGCTTCAGTACCCTTTTTGTAACCTGAGGAACATTTTGAAAAGAGGAGACCAGAGGGTGTCAGAAGAGATGCGGGGATGGGACATTGTCTAAATATGATTGAAGACTCTGGAAACCAGGGTAGAATGGGGGTTTCAGACCTCTAGATACAGAAATTCTGAGAATAAATTTTACCTACTTCATCATTTATCTAGGACCAGAATAGACTACCACTCATTTATATATTTAGTTCATGAACTGCATGCACACTTGCAAATGCTGTGGTGGTCAAGGCAGGGTATAATCCCTGCATGGGCTACAGAGAAAGGTCAGAAAATTCTGAGAAGTGCAGAGAACAAATTAGAGCCAGTGCATTAACTATCACTCATTGGTGCACCGAAGAAGAAACTGGGCAATGTCCTGGCTACATGGTGCTGGGTCCACTGGCACAGTCCTTACTGGCCATAAACAGTGAGGCTGATAGTGCTTTAGGCCAAGACCAGGTATGGTGGGTTGAATAGTGTCTTCCCAAAATTCATGTCTACTGGGAACCATAGAATGTGACCTTAACTGGAAAGAGGGTCTTTGCAGACATAATTAGTTAGAATGAGATTGTGCTATATTAGGATGAGCTCTAAATTTGATGACTGCTATCTTTATAAGAGAAAGGAGAGAGATTCAGACACAGAGACACAGGGGAGACCCAAGGAAGAAGGCCATGAGATGATAGAGGCAGTGATGAGAACGAAGCAGCTAGAAACTAAGGAATGCTGAGGATTGCCTGCAACCACCAGAAGCCAAGAGAGAGGCATGGTACTGTTTGTCCCTTAGAGCTTCTGGAAAGAACCAGAAGCTCTAAGAATCAGAAACACGTTAGCGCTCCTAACGTGATCTTGGACTTCCAGCCTTCAGAACTATGAGAGAATAAATGTCTATTGTTTTAAGACACCCAGTCTGTGGTCCTCTGTTATGGTAGCCCTAGCAACGAATGCATCAGGTTCTAAGGCTGCCCTTCCTTCCCCAGGATTGATTCAGGGTGAGCAAGGAGACACTGAGAGAGTGCACGACTGAACGTAAGGGCTCAAGGCCAATAGACCACCTGAGATCCTGGAGGGTTAATAGCAAGTGTGGGGTAGATGCACCGGCTCCCGCAGCATTCTTCAGCAATGGAACAGCTGCTTGTGATGGGCCTGCCTGTTTGGGGCTTGCTTCAGCCAGTCTTAAGGGCATCGGGCTCTTGGACCAGTTGATTTAACTGATATTCACTATCCTCCTGCTTATCAAAGTCCCCCTCTCCTTTAAAAAAGTCTCTCCACCGTCAGATATTTTACGTCTTGGTGAGAAACATGGCTATAAGCTATCTAATGGCCTAGAACTTTCCCCAGGATGGGGTCAGTTTCAGACTTCCTAGGAGGACAGACATGGGAGAGCTACTTAGTTGAGATTAATTTCATCAGCCACAGAGAAAAATCAATGTAAACTATGGACTAGGTCCCTCCTCCTCTTAACAAACAAACACACACACAATCAAAACAAACAAAAATCTCCTCAGAACTAGGTGTAGGATGCTACAGAGGTAGAGATGGACACTGAGTTCTGGTCACCAGGTGGATGAGAGTGGTTGAATGCCCCATGGAGGCTGAGTTTTGATTTTCTTTAGAAGATTCTAGAAACATGAGCTTCTCTGCATTCAAGTCTTTGCCAACCAGTGCTGTGGCAGTGAGCTCTCCGAAAGGACAGGCATAGCAGATATGAAACATTTAAGCACTCAAATGGCACTGGAAAACCTTATTCAAACTTAAGTGACTTTGAATGTGATACCCTGATTATCTACTAGAGGGAATTATAAGAAGTAAATGGTAAGGCATATAGGGGAGTTCGGAATAAGGAATTATCAGAAAGCTCCATTAAGCCTAAGAGGGCTTATTAAAGATGCTTCCCAATGCTTGGATTCAAAGATACATTTAACTAGGCTTCTTTGGCTCTTCTTTCTGAGCCTTTACTTGAGCCCTAGAGGTGGGGAGTATTTCATAGCAGGATAGAATTGTATTTGTTAATTCTTGAGGATTAGTACAAAGAGTATTAATGAGATCTCAATCAGGGCCCGCTGTGGTCATGTGGACCCAATTTGGCTTTTATTGCTTTTTACAATATTTCTAAGACTCAGGATTCTATCCAACTTGAAAAAAAAAATACGTTCGGTGTCTACTCTAGGGCCAGCAACAAGCTTAATATGTTACAATGAAGACAAGGCTTGGAGAGGCAAAAGTTAAATGCAGAAAGTCCTGCTCAAACAGCACTGCCCTCAGACCTGGGTAAGAAGGGCTACTGCCTGAGACCTGTACCCCAGAGGACCCCACACTTTGGGAGGCATTCCTTGAATTTTCTAAGGGTCTGGCAGTGCAGTCCAAGCAGAGACTAGAGAGCCCAGACACGGGTCTCACACATGGTCTTGGTTCCTGTTTCTATGCTTTGTAGCACTAATCCTTTACACCCTCCCCCAACATTAGTACACGTGGACACACACACACACACACACACACACACACACACACACACAGACATACATATATATAAGGCCCCTCTTACCCTTTTTCATATATATATATATACTGGATCTCAGTCTCAGGAGGAAAGTCTACTGTGCACATTGTTCCTACTAGCTGGGGTGGTATTTCTTTCACAGAACAAGAAGAGATTGTGCTGCCAGAATAGTGCTGATCTGGGGTGACCCTCATTCATTTCATTTCAGATGCAAGATGAGTTCAGTGCTCTGGGCTACCAACAGTCCACCACCAACTCTTTGTTGAGCCACGTGTATGAGTCCATTCATGTTCTGCCCAAGGTTACGCCTCCAGTCTACAAGAGCCAAGGGCAGTGGGATGTGATGGCAATGGAGAATTGCCTACATTTCTCTTCAGCCTGCATTAGAAACATGACTAGAGACACTCTAATATTTTCTTTTTTTTTAAAGATTTTATTTATTTATTTGAGAGAGAGAGAATGAGAGATAGAGAGCACAAGAGGGAAGAGGGTCAGAGGGAGAAGCAGACTCCCTGCTGAGCAGGGAGCCCGACGTGGGACTCAATCCTGGGACTCCAGGATCATGACCTGAGCCGAAGGCAGCCGTTTAACCAACTGAGCCACCCAGGCGCCCTCTAATATTTTCTTATCCTATTACAATGTGTCCAGACCTACAGGTAAGTGAGAGAATGGGAGCTTGGCTGCAGCCCTGAGTAGGGATAATCCCTGCAGGGGTATGTTTTATCTGACAGGTGATACATAGAAGCATAATGTAACCCAGCTTTGAGCCAGTGAGGCAAGTTAGCTTTGGGGAGCCCTGAGGGCAAGGACTATGGCCACCAGAGTGGTGTCAAGTGCCAAGGAAAGCAGCGTGGTCTTTGGGAAAGCAAGGTCTTTGGAAAGCTGGATAGCACCCTCAGCTTGGGAGAGCTTGAGTCCTTTCTAGACCTCACAAGCAGAAATTGAAAAAAACATGTACTAAATGTGGGGCAAAGAAACACTGGGACTGGGGTAACTGGTATGTTTTCTAGGCTTAATCTCTTTGACAAAATCATGGCTGGATTAGACATAAAGATGACTTTTGCTAAAGTGCAGTCTGGGGTGTTCTCTTGGAGTAGAGCGTGGAAAAGGTTGGAGGCTATTTCAGTTATCAGAATGGAAAATTGTGGCTGGAAAGAGCACTGTCCTTTTTTAGCAGAAGTTGTAATCAAGAAGGGAAGGCTTTAGACACATGGTACAGTAAGCAAAACACCTTACTTGGTTGTGATTATGGAATGAACTGATGTATAAAGAAATGGTTTGTGATCTATAAGTATTTCCTCCACATGCAAGTTGTTGTCCTTAGTACTTGTCTACAACTCTCTTCCTCCTTTTAAGCAC
Organism: Eumetopias jubatus; assembly: GCF_037043125.1. Taxonomy (NCBI): domain Eukaryota; kingdom Metazoa; phylum Chordata; class Mammalia; order Carnivora; family Otariidae; genus Eumetopias; species Eumetopias jubatus. The sequence goes on from NW_028274808.1 coordinate 42,467,922, forward strand.
TTGTTTCAGGGGCACCTGGGTGGCTCATTCAGTTAAGCATCTGCCTTCAGCTCAGGTCCTGATCTCTGGGTCCTGGGATCAAGCCCCGAGTCAGGCTTCCTGCTCAGCACAGAGTCTGTTTCTCTCTCCCCCTCTGCCCCAACCCACTGCTCGTTCTCTTTCTCTCTCTCAAATAAATAAATAAAATCTTTAAAAAAATAAAAGCACTTGTTTCAGCTGTGGGATCTATGGAGCCTCTCCCCAGAGCTCTCTTTCTTCAGCATGGGTGTGTACCTGTCCCCCTTCTGTTAGATCAGTGGAATACTTGGCCCTGAGCAATAGCTCAGATGTGAGTCCTTTGATTTCTTTTTTCCTTTAATGTTTTCAAAGATCAGGAAGATTTCCTTCCCCTTGCGAATGCAGCTTAGCTGCTAGCAAAGAACACAGCAGCAAGTAGAAGTCAGGGCCAATTACAGCCCAGGCTGACCTGAAGACAGAGTCCACATGGTGACCTGGGAAATCTCTTACAAGTTAGAGATCATGGGCTACTGAGAGGGCTGCTCAGGACATTTCTTGGGAATATAGACTGAGGTGAATGGCCTCTTGGGAGAAGTCAGAAGCCGCTCATCAGCATCTGATGCCCCCAGATAACAATGCCCGTGTTCCCCTGACCTTGTGTCAGCCCCTGGATACCACTTATTAACAAATCCCCATGCCTCCTCTGAGTGCCAGCAGAGAAGAGGACTTCTCACTAGAGTTTGCAGAGCACTTTGAGCTGGGTGAAATGTCGGCCTTGGCACCCCAGAGTGAGAAATATGTTAGCTGTAGCTCGGGAGGAAAGGCCTCCTCCTCCTTGGAAGGCTGTATGTTATTCCCTCCCACATGTGAGAGATATGTGATTCTATGGACCAAAGGGTCAGTATCAAGGTTAGATTCTGGACTCCTTTCAATGCTTGTTTTCTAAAGAGCTAGGATCTCCATGGGCTTTCTTTAGTGTCTGGCACCTGGCACAACTTTTCTGTGTTGAACCTGAACTTGGACTTGAGATAAGAGTTCTTTAATTTATGCATCCATAGATAAAATATATTATTATTTTTTCAAATAATAATATATTATTAGAGTTGTATAATAATAATAAAATATATAAATTATTCTGCACTTCCTACATTTCATATCCTTTGAAAGTACCAGTGTCTTCTACCAACTGTCAACTGAAGATTTCATATAATAAAGAAAAAATTTGCATGCCACGTATTTGCTGAATCAAGGTATTATATCTACACAAAATATACAATAGAGGCAAGGGCCAAATTAGAAATGTGTATATTGATGGCATGATTTGGGTAAATACTTACTGTCCTTCATTTTCAATCCATGTGCAAAGAAGTAAAAGGCGAAAGATTTATGCGTTTTGAAGAGAAACCAGAGTATCCATGTGCAAAGAAGTAGAAGCACTCCTGTGTCCTCTCCCCTCTCAGCAGGTAGATACAGTTGGACTGAGCCCCATCTAGAGGACTTAGGGTAGGCTTCTGACGTTGTGATGTCCTTCCTGTCCTCCAGCATGGACTCCAGTACAGGCTCGTGGGGCAGTCTGTGTCAGTACCAACAGGACTTGGTACCGCTCACCGTCAGGAGAGCTGTGGAGGTCAGGGAGAGTGCAGTGCTGCCTGGAAGCATGAGCAGCACAGATGTTGGTGGAGAGAGGAAGTCTGTGGCAGGCTTACTGACATATCCACTCATTTCCTGCGGAGCTTTCCTAAAAGTGGGGCAGGGGGGGAGGAGCAGGGGTCCTAAAAGTTGCTGCTTGTTGGTCAGTACAAATTATTGGAAATACAAGGTTTCCCCATCCCCTCAAATTGCATTCTGTCTGACAAATTACTACTGCCTTCTCCACTGATGTTTTATCTAAGTGCCTTTTCAATTCATTTGTTCTGTGACTGAAAAGAAAAAAATCTTTAAAAAAGTTCAATAGCGGGGCACCTGGGTGGCTCAGTCGTTAAGCATCTGCCTTCGGCTCAGGTCATGATCCCAGGGTCCTGGGATGGAGCCCATGTTGGGGTCCCTGCTCCACAGGAAGCCTGCTTCTCCCTCTCCCACTCCCCCTGCTTTTGTTCCCTCTCGTGCTGTGTCTCTCTCTGTCAAATAAATAAATAAAATCTTAAAAAAAAAAGAAAGAAGAGTTCAAGAGCTTTATATATTTCTATCTGTAGAGAAAGCAATATAGGAAAAGCCTTTCAAATTGTGCTTATAAAATATTTTTCTGCTTTGTTACTTATACATTCCACTTTGTGGTCCCAGAAATGTGTCATCAGCAATTGTTTCCTGAGGTTGGACATTTTCTACTCTATTAAAGTCTGTGCATGTTTTCATTACATACATAAAGTTCTTTGTCCTATATTGGATATATACATTTTTTTTTAAAACAGCATCACTATAATACATTATAGGTGGCAGTGGAAATGACACAAACCCTCTTGTAAAGCAATTTAACTGAAGGTTATCAAGAACCTTAAAATGTTAATTGGTATTAATTGGTACCCTTTAAACTAACAATTTCACTTCTTATCATTTATGCTAAAGAAATACTTAAAACATCAAAAATACACACATACAAAGAGGTTCACTACAGTGTTACTTATATGTATTTTAAAACTGTAAAAAACCTATATGCTCAACAAGTAAAGAATATCTCTATATACTGGTAAATCCATTTAACAGAATATGTAGCAATTAAAATGGTATTTATAAAGAGTAGAACAGAAAAATGTGAAAAACTGGTGACATAATTTAAATAAGAACAGCAAGATGTATAATACATATCTAGTATTCATACGACTATGTACAAATATGCATATTAGAAAAAAAGATGTGAAAGGACCCTCCAACTTGTTAATGGTAATTAGGTTTGGATGCTGGTACAATGGATGGTTTCTATATTTTTTTATTCTATTTTTTATGTTTTCTTTCCCCAAAGCTTTTCAATGGACATGGCTACTTTCAATTGGAAATAGACAAACAGAAGAAATGCATAGTATTCATGTAATACGGTGATAAATTTCTATAGGCTCATAGTAAGCATAGACTTTTGGGCACACACATACTCATATAAGAAAGGGGTATGGCATGATGGAAAGGGCATTGGCGTTGGCTTCAAACTAAGGAAATGGGTCCAAATTCTGGCTTTATAACCAATGTTGTGACATTGGACAAGTCATTTGTCACTTCTTGTGTCTGCCATGTCCTATCTATAAAATGAAGGGGTTTCTTTAGACGTTTCTATGGTTACCACGAACACTCTAATTTTGTGATATAAAAACTGAACAGGTAGAGATTTGAGACCATAACTTCAGTAGAACTTAACTGGATGGATCTTTTACAAATCCAGTAATTTGGGTACTACTAGGTGTTAAGAATGCCATGCTTTACATCTTGATCTTACATTGTTATCTGGTGACAAATTTCTCATAGCAATTAGATCATTACTCTTGTATATGACATCCAAAGAGGAAGAATGGAAAACTGCAAAGATTTCAGTCTGAGACATGTGGACAAGTTGAATTTAGCTTTCAAACTGGATATTAGATACCAAACAAATATTAGATACCAGTATTTTACAGATAAGGAAATAAACCAAGACAGGGGAAGTCACATGGATAGGGAGGAACCAAGATGGGTCTCAAACTTTGGTCCCATGTCTCTTAGTCCAGTGTGTTCTCTCCTGTGGTATGGTTGTTTACAACAAAATCAGATTAAATTCAATTCATGACTATTGAAAATACAAATAATTAGAAATAATGATGCTACTTTACATGTGTATAGAGCTTTAAAGTTTCCCAAGTGCCCAGAACAAAGCTAGTTATCCTGGATATGATTTTTTTTTTTTTATACAACAAAACTTATTTCACATTTTTGTTCTGCAAAGGCTATTAAATATTCCCGAATTCTGAATGATATTCTCTGGGATGCCTGGGTGGCTCAGCCAGTTAAGCGTCTGCCTTCAGCTCAGGTCATGATCCCAGAATTCTGGGTTGGAGTCCCGTATCGGGCTCCTTGCTCAGAAGGGAGTATGTTTCTCCCTCTAACTCTGCTGCTCCCCTTGCTTCTGTTCTCTCTCTCTCTGTGTCAAATAAATTAAAAAAATAAATAAATAAAAATAAATAAATAAAAATAAATGATATTCTCCACACTCAAACATTGAAATAGAGAGAGATTCCTTTGCCATTTATTCATTCAACAAATATTTCTTGGACACAGCTCTCAGTGCTGAGGATACTAGCCTGGTCCACATACTCATGGAGCTTACGTCCCCTAGTGGACTGTACCCGCCAACTGAGGGTGCTCCTGGCCTTGACCTGGGGAGGTCAAAGTTATATACATGCAGTAACAGGAGTATAATAAACAAGGACCAATATCATATGCTGAGTGCTGTTTATAACTCCAAATGCTATATGATTCCAAAGCAGGCAAAGTCAAAATAGTCCAAAATACGTTGAAACAATCCAAATCGAGGTTGAACTTAGGATGAGAGAAGTAGAGAGTCCCATGTAAACACATGCAACCAGGGCTGAAATTCTAATGAGAGTAGGAGAAAAGAAAAGAGACATTAATATGTATTAAACACTGACTATGCTCATGAAACTTACCATGCACTTGTTTTCTAGAATTAGGTACCATTATCCTCATTTTACAGACAAGGAAGCCAAAACTCAACAGCAGTATATGGATGCTAGAAAGAAAGAAAAGACAAAACAAAACAAAACAAAAACCTTGATGCATCTTCACCTTCTGTAACAGGCCAGTTCAGATTTAGCCATTAGACCACTGGGTAAATGCTGAATCTCTCTGAGCAATGGACCATGTGAATCATGGAATGGAGGGAGGATATGGGTGAGATGCTAGAAAAGGATCTGCTTTTAGTGTCTTCATACTACAGACTCCATCAGTCTCTCAATCCTACAAGCACCAGACTCTCACTCTCCCACCCCACTTCAAAAATATATGTTTTATGTTGTCTTTAATAGAGGACTCATGTCTTATTGATCCCAGTCTGCATGCTGGCCCTGAAGCATGCAGACTCAGATGAGAGAGAGAAAAAATCAATTTGGATTCCAGGGAGCAGTGCTGTTTCCAAGTTTACTGGATTATCTTTTTTTTTTTTTCTTTCTCTCTCTCTTTTAAACTATGGAAAGATTGCCCTGTGTCCTAAGTTTGAACAAGGACCATGTGGCCAAAGCAGCACTTCCTGTGGTAGGCAGCTATGTTATTCAACAAGGAAACCAGGTATAACTCCTGTCCTAGATCAGGTGGCTTCGGGAGTTCACAGTCAGCAGTATTGAATGCAGGCCTGTCTCAGCCAGAAGATAGTAATTGATGCTGATGAGCTGTCTTCTGTGTAAACTATCTCTTGCTTTGACTGATTCTTCCAAATACCACAGCTTTCACATCCATGTATTTCCTGCCATAATCAATTCAGAAAGAATTCCTTGAGCCCTTGGTATTTAGCACTGCACACAATACAGTACCTAGAGTTAAAAGTTAAGACCCTAGCTTTCAAGGAGTCACATATAAAGTAATTAGAACTTTCTATAAGACAGTAGCACCTTTTTTTATGTAACATAGGGTGGTATCATTGTGAAATTTTCTAAGAGGTCAGATCAATAAGAGATAGGATAGTTGGAGGATAGACCAGATCATCTTGCATTTAACAATGGGTAGCATTTGGGGAGAGTGTGGGAAAAAGTGGTGTATCAGTACCTAGATTTCTTCTCTACCCAATTCAGGATTTCCATTGACAAAGGCCTCCAATTCAGCTTCCGTGCCCATTACTTATCACATACACTGTAGAGTTACATGCAGGTACATTGAGTACTTGTTCTATGTCAGGGACTATATTCTGCACCACGGATACAGAAATGATTATGACATAATCCCTGATGTAAGGAGATGCTACTTCATCATCTAAAGGGAAAACCAGTCATTATACTGTAGTTATTTGTGTTGAGTCTAATTCCTACAATCGGTGAATATATAAAGTACAATGGGAACACAAATGAGGGGCTATTTCTGAAGGACAAGGACAGATGAATCAGCATAAACAACAGAAATGAGTTGACATTTAAACTTTGAATCAAAATTCCAAGCATTCACATGTAGACAAAAGCATTCATAACAGAGGAAATACATCAAGCAAAAGAGCAGAGATGGGAAAGCACTTCATATGATATTGGAGTTGGAAAGAAGTAGATAGATTAAAATCATATTTGGGGGATAAATCAATGGTCTTTATTTTTTTTAAAGATTTTGTTTATTTATTTGACAGAGACACAGCGAGAGAGGGAACACAAGCAGAGGGAGTGGGAGAGGGAGAAGCAGGCTTTCCGCCGAGCAGGGAGCCCGATGAGGGGCTTGATCCCAGGACCCTGGCATCATGACCTGAGCCGAAGGCAGATGCTTAATGACTGAGCCACCCAGGCGCCGCAAATCAATGGTCTTTAAAGATTAATTGGATATGGCAGGCATTGTGTTTACTGTTAATACCTTGTCCAGACCCCTTTTACCATCCCATCCACACTGCAGCAGATGAATCCATACCCTAGCTGCTATGAGTATTGGCTGCTAAGTCCTCACAGAGACACCTTGAGTATTGACTCTATCTGAACAGGAACTGTCTTATCAAGGCAGCTTGTAGCAGCGACTGATTTGAGGATTAAAAAGGCTGGCCTCTTGGCTTCAAGGCAGGGTCAGCACTGCAGTGCTTTCTGTTCCAGAGCTCCCTGTGTGACCAGGGTGAACCTGGTCTCCAAATGAGGACACATCCTTGCTTAGCTCCTTCTTCCCTCACTCCCTTCTCCTGGGAGTACTCTCTCCAATCAATGACTTGCAAAAGAACCCACCTCTCAGGCTCCACTTTTGGGGAACCCAACCTCAGAAAGGATAGGGTAAGAAAGGGTGGAGAGTCAGTATGATTCCCAGGTTTCATTTTGGTTAAGTAGATGGTGGCTGAAGATGCAGTGAGTGAAAGAGCATTAGAAGAGTAAGTTCTTGAGAGGAGATACATTGAGTTTTGTTTACATGAGAAGCAAGTGAAATACACAGAAAGCAGTTGGATATTTGTGGGTCTACAGCCTAGGAGAGAGTTCTGGGCATTGTCACCAAACATGGCTAGAAGACAATTGAAACTATGAGGTTGCCTAGAAGAAAAAGAATGAAGAAGTAAAGAAGGCCTAGGATAAACTCTGAGGAAGACGAACATTACACACTGAGCAAAGAAGTGGAAACCTGTGAAGGAAGTTTGCTCTTTTTCTTTATTACCTCCAGTGAAGCTATGTTTATATATCCTGTTGTCATTCTACTAGTGTAGTGGTTTTAAACTTGTGATTCAGCAGGTGTGTGTGTGTAGGCATAAAATGAAAAATGTTCAATGAAATGGAATCTACTTTGCTATTAGATATATGTGCTCTAATATTTTCTTTTAAAAACATCTTTGTTAAGGTATAATTGATGTACAAAGAATTGAACATATTTACTGTGTACAATTTAATGAGTTTAGACATATGCAAACACCTGTGACACCATTGCCAAAATCAAGGTAATAGACATGTCCGACACCTCTCAGAGTTTCCCTTTGTCTTCTTTGTTGTTTTGTGCTAAGAACACTTAATGTGAGATCTAACCTCTTAACAAATTTGGAATTGCCCAGTACTGTATTATTTACTATTGGCATTATGTTGTACAGCCAATCTCTAGAACTTACTCATCTGTGTAACTGAATCTTTATACCCACTGAATAACAGCTCCCCATTTCTTTCACCACCCAGCCCTTGGTGATCATGATTGTTTTCTCTGCTTCTATGAGTCTATTTTAGATACCTCATAGAAGGGAAATCGTGCAGTATTTGTCCTGTGACTGACTTACTTCACTTAGTATAATGTGTTCCAGGTCCATCCACATTGTTGCAAGGGGAAGGATTTCCTTAATTTTTAGGGCTGAATAGTATTTTATTTTATACATAGTGCAGCCTATTCTATTCTATTCTGAAAAATGATGGGGTACAATCTACTAAATTGATTTTTTAAAGATTTTATTTATTTATTTGACAGAGAGAGATCACAAGCAGTGGGAGCAGCAGAGGGAGAGGGAGAAGCAGGCTCCCCCCAACACGGGGCTTGATCCCAGGACCCTGAGATCATGACCTGAGCCGAAAGCAGATGCTTAACTGACTGATCTACCCAGGTGCCCCTACTAAATTGATTTTTTAAGTCACTGATTGCTTATGACCTGCAGTTTTAAAAACATTTAAAATGGTAACATAAGCAGTGTATTTGGTCTTTTCTCCCTAGTTGTCAGTGTAAAAAATGCAACATATGTCTTGACTCCTGCTTTAGAAATTAGCACAATTTATTTCCTTTTTCTATATTCTATTTTCCCATTTTTTATTATACTTTGATATGTTATTCTTGATTATTACTGTTAAATCTATATTTCTGCATTTTATATATTCTGTTAAGTTACCTTTGATCAATAAATATAATATTAACAACATACCCAATTTTGTAATATGTATGTACATATGCATATACATATATGTTTGTGTGTATGAATGCAGAAGACCAGAAAGCTGTATGTTAAAAGATTTATATTGTCTCATAGTATTTGTATTTTAGGAGGTTTTAATTCCTCTTTGTGCTTTTCTATAGTTTTTATTTTTTAGACAAAGAACCAGTGATAATTCTAATCAGTAATAAAGTTCAGAAAATTAAAAAAAAGAACTTAACATTAAGAAAATTCACTGATATTATTGTTGATTTATACAATTTTTAATAGTTTTGCAATCACAACTATGTTTTACCTGGTTATATATTCCATATCTTTAATCTAGAAAGTTCTTTCATCCTCTCTGCAGGTGTTAAATATGTCAGCACTGTGCTCACTCCTGTGAACAGGAGGCTGTGTCCTTTCTCATCTCCATTCAGGAAGGGGTCAAATATCATCCAAAGTGTGAGCAAGGTGGGCTCAGGTAATACTGCTTCTCCTGATTTTGAATCTTTAGAATCACTCACCAGCAATGGAAACTATGATCTATAGATTTAGGATTTCTAGGACACCCTTGTATCAAGTAGACCGTTTCTGGGGCAAACAAGTCACATTTGAAAATCAAGCAGTCTCATGCTTTTGTTTGCTTCTTTGGAGAAAATACCCATATGGAAATCAAGTCCTATTAAGACACGTATTTCTCACAGGGTTGATGTTCCAAAATAAAACTTAAACCATAAAGTAAAAACAGAAAGTTCTTTCATATTTAGAAATCAGATTGTATCCCCATTTTTCTTGGTTTTAATGATTTAAGTTCTTATATTTCATTTTTTTTGTTTGTATGAACTGTATTTTTGTCTATGTTGTGTACATCCAGTCTCCAACAGCAGATTCAAGGGTTTCCTAGGAAAGTCTATGACAATGACCAAAGCAGTGTTCCCCAAGGGTGACCCCTCAGGCTACCTGCACAGCCATAGGCCTCACTCCAGACCTATGGACTCAGAGTTTCTGGGTGTGAGGCCCAGGAATCTGCATCTTTTACAAGTCTTTCCTTTCCATTAGCACCTCTTGTGACTAATATGTGTCTTAGATATCAAAACCCAGCCTTCTAAAGGGAAAAGAAACAAAGACAAATCATTGATTTATAAATGACAAAACCTCCACTGAAGCCCTAGTTTGGCCAATGGCTAATTCCATACCCCTGGGGTAAACTTCATCACCACTTTAAATGATAATTTTCTCAGGGCGCCTGGGTGGCTCAGTTGGTTAAGTGTCTGCCTTCAGCTCAGGTTGTGATCCCTGGGTTCTGAGATTGAGTCCTGAATCAGGCTCCCTGCTCTGTGGGGAATGTGTTTCTCCCTCTTCCTCTGCCTCTCTATGTCTCTGTCTCTGTCTTTCATGAATAAATAAATAAAATCTTAAAAAAAAAATAATAATTTTCTCAACTATGAAATGGTGGATTTAGGTTAAACAATATGCTAAATTCTTTCAGTTTTAAAAAATTGTTTGGCTCTTAGTTCACTGTTTTCTAAAATAAAATGATGCATTTGCCCTACCTATGTAACAAGCATATCAGTTTATGAAGGTCAAATGAGTTAATGGTTTGTTAAAGCATTATAATATTATTATTATTGTTGTTGCTATTGTTGCTATTATTTGAAAAATTCATTTGCTCTTCATCCCTTAGAGTGAATAAAACAAACTGCATATTCATTGCACTTTTGGCCTAGTCATTTCTCCCTTCAGCAATCTAGATGCTCTTTCAAAGTAATTTTTCCTTCTGCCTCATAGGGGCAAAGACTAGGCAGGTGTCCATTTAAGTATTCGTTAAGCACACAGCTAAACCGTCTCTCCCAGCCTTCTTTGCTATCAGGTATGGTGATTTTACTGAATCCCAGCTCATGGAATGTGACAAAATATGCCTGGCCTTTACAATACTTACCTTGTGATGCTCCATGCTTTCCCTTATCCTTCTGCCATGTGAATGCCCCAACTGCCCTTGGACTACCCTGATCCCAATTGCTTCTAGCCTTGGATTGGACTTTAGGTGAATAAGAAATAAACGTCTATTGTCTCAAATCACTGAAATCTTGGGATTTATCTATACATCAGTCTGTCTTTACCTTAATAAACATACTGTCCTCATTAGGCACAGGGGATATTTGTTTTCATTTGTATGATAAAAGAACTTTTTCCTTGCCTAGAAGGTGACAAGATGACAAAGTTTCTCAGGAATATGGATAAAATCCATCTGCTTTTAATATCTAAGGTTGTCATTGGTATGAAGCTATCTGTTTCAGCTCAAATGTCACCTCCTTAAGGCTCCCTGGCCTTTCTATTCAAAGTATTCTATCCATATACCCCTAACACTGGTAACTCCATTTCATTATTTCAGGTAATATTTTTTAATGAAAGTGATTAGTTTTGATAGTGTATTATATTTTCTGCTGGTTTGTTTATTATCTGCCTCTACCATGAAAATGGAAGTTCCATGATGGCAGGATTGATTCTTTTCTGTCTTGGTCACAGATATATTCTCAGAGCCTAGGACACTTGTTGATACAGAGCCAGCATTCAGTTGTTTTAACAAATCTTTCTTTCTATGTCAATAAATGTCTGCCATGTTGAGCTCCACAGATGACTTCTTGGTCATACCATCTCAGTAATGTTGCCTTGGAGTTGTTATCAAAGTCCATGTGCTTTCAGCTTATTTCATAAATTTCCTGTGCATTTGAGAGGTCCTTTGAGTTAGGAAGCTGAGCTGGGACCAAAGTAAGGTGGGAAAGAGAGAAGGAAAGGAAGGATCAGGAGGACCTCTGAGAGAGACACTAGGAAAAGGATCCTGAGGTGACTGTGTGACTTCATGGAGAGTGAGAATGCGTGTTTGTGTAAGCATGTGCACGCACACATGTGTCTAAGAGAGATATTAACATAATATGCAAGGCTTATTCCATAAATTCCCCCAATTAATTATTATAAAGCATTGCAAGTGCCTTTTCCTCCATAAGTAAATGCTTTTAATGATATATTTATACTCCCCATATTATAATGGAAAGCTAGCGTCTAACTGAAGTTCTGCCTAAGTTTGGTGCTAAATCCTCATTTTCCTCCCAGTTTCTGGAAAGGCACTTGCCTTTACATTTGGGTAAAACTGGACCTTTAGAATTCCCCCTCCTGTTTTCCTCGCTTAGTGTTTTTTTACAGCCTATTCAATGGGGAAGATGTATGTGGGATTTCAAGTCCTCTATGATTTAACAAACTGACTAAGCAAATTCCATAACCCTAGTGGATCCGCTTCCTATGTACGCTAAGAGCCTTGGTTTCCGCCTCTTCTAATCATTTTTGTAGAGGTTCTTCATTGCAGAGGTACTGTTTTTTTTTTATTTTTTATTGTTATGTTAATCACCATATATTACATCATTAGTTTTTGATGTAGTGTTCCATGATTCATTGTTTGTGCATAACACCCAGTGCTCCATGCAGAATGTGCCCTCTTTAATACCCATCACCAGGCTAACCCATCCCCCTACCCTCCTCCTCTCTAGAACCCTCAGTTTGTTTTTCAGAGTCCATCGTCTCTCATGATTCGTCTCCCCCTCTGACTTACTCCCCTACATTCTTCCTCTCCTGCTATCTTCCTCTTTTTCTTTTTTCTTAAAATATGATGCATTATTTGTTTCAGAAGTACAGATCTGTGATTCAACAGTCTTGCACAATTCACAGCACTCACCATAGCACATACCCTACCCAATGTCTATCACCCAGCCACCCCATCCCTCCCACCCCCCGCCACTCCAGCAACCCTCAGTTTGTTTCCTGAGATTAAGAATTCCTCATATCAGTGAGGTCATATGATACATGTCTTTCTCTGATTGACTTATCTCACTCAGCATAACACCCTCCAGTTCCATCCACGTCGTTGCAAATGGCAAGATCTCATTCTTTTTGATGGCTGCATAATATTCCATTGTGTATATATACCACATCTTCTTTATCCATTCATCTGTCGATGGACATCTTTGGTCTTTCCACAGTTTGGCTCTTGTGGACATTGCTGCTATAAACATCGGGGTGCACGTACCCCTTCGTTTCCCTACATTTGTATCTTTGTGGTAAATACCCAGTAGTGCAATTGCTGGATCGTATGGTAGCTCTATTTTCAACTGTTTGAGGAACCCCCATACTGTTTTCCAGAGGAGTTGCACCAGCTTGCATTCCGACCAACAGTGTAGGAGGGTTCCCCTTTCTCCGCATCCCTGCCAACATCTGTCATTTCCTGACTTGTTAATTTTAGCCATTCTGACTGCTATGAGGTGGTATCTCATTGAGGTTTTGATTTGGATTTCCCTGATGCCGAGCGATGTTGAGCACTTTTTCATGTGTCTTTTGGCCATTTGGATGTCTTTGGAAAGATGTCTGTTCATGTTTTCTGCCCATATCTTGATTGGATTATCTGTTCTTTGGGTGTTGAGTTTGGAAAGTTCTTTCTAGATTTTGGATACTAGCCCTTTATCTGATATGTCATTTGCAAATATCTTCTCCCATTCTGTCGGTTGTCTTTTGGTTTTGTGGACTGTTTCTTTTGCTGTTCAAAAGCCTCTTATCTTGATGAAATCCCAACAGTTCATTTTTGCCCTGGCGTCCCTTGCCTTTGGCGATGTTTCTAGGAAGAAGTTTCTGCAGCTGAGGTCGAAGAGGTTGCTACCTGTGTTCTCCTTTAGGATTTTGATGGACTCCTGTCTCACGTTGAGGTCTTTCAACCATTTTGAGTCTATTTTTGTGTGTGGTGTAAGGAAATGGTCCAGTTTCATTCTTCTGCATGTGGCTGTCCAATTTTCCCAACACCATTTGTTGAAGAGACTGTCTTTTTTCCATTGGACATTCTTTCCTGTTTTGTCAAAGATAAGTTGACCATAGAGTTGAGGGTCCATTTCTGGGCTCTCGATTCTGTTCCATTGATCTATGTGTCTGTTCTTGTGCCAGTCCCATACTGTCTTGATGATGACAGCTTTGTAATAGAGCTGGCAGTCCGGAATTGTGATGCCGCCAGCTTTGCTTTTCTTTTTCAATATTCCTCTGGCTATTCGGGGTCTCTTCTGGTTCCATACAAATTTTAGGATTATTTGTTCCATTTCTTTGAAAAAAGTGGATGGTATTTTGATGGGGATTGCATTGAATGTGTAGATTGCTCTAGGTGGCATTGACATCTTCACAATGTTCGTTCTCCCAATCCATGACCATGCAAAGTTTTTCCATTTCTTTGTCTCTTCCTCCATTTCTTCATGAGTCTTTTATAGTTTTCTGAGTACAGATTCTTTGCCTCTTTGGTTAAATTTATTCCTAGTTATCTTATGGTTTTGGGTGGAATTGTAAATGGGATCGACTCCTTGATTTGTCTCTCTTCTATCTTGTTGTTGGTGTATAGGAATGCCACTGATTTCTGTGTATTGATTTCATATCCTGCTACTTTACTGAATTCCTGTATGAGTTCTAGCAGTTTTGGGGTGGAGTCTTTTGGGTTTTCCACATACAGTATCATATCATCTGCAAAGAGGGAGAGTTTGACTTCCTCTTTGCCAATTTGGATGCCTTTGATTTGTTTTCGTTGTCTGATTGCTGTGGCTAGGACTTCTAATACTATGTTGAATAGCAGTGGTGAGAGTGGACATCCCTGCCGCGTTCCTGACCTCAGGGGAAAAGCTCTCAGCTTTTCCCCATTGAGAATGATATTTGCTGTGGGTTTTTCATAGGTGGCTTTTATGATATTGAGGTATGTACCCTCTATGCCTATACTCTGAAGAGTTTTGATCAAGAAAGAATGCCGTATTTTGTCAAATGCTTTTTCTGCATCTATTGAGAGGATCATATTCTTGTTCTTTCTTTTGTTAATGTATTGTATCACGTTGATTGATTTGCAGATGTTGAACCAACCTTGCAGCCCAGGGATAAATCCCACTTGGTCATGGTGAATAATCCTTTTAATGTAATGTTGGATCCTATTGGCTAGTATTTTGGTGAGAATTTTTGCATCCATGTTCATCAAGGATATTGGTCTGTAATTCTCTTTTTCATGGGGTCTTCATCTGGTTTTAGGATCAAGGTAATGGTGGCCTCATAAAATGAGTTTGGAAGTTTTCCTTCCATTTCTATTTTATGGAACAGTTTCAGGAGAATAGGTATTAATTCTTCTTTAATGTCTGATATAATTCCCCTGGGAAGCCATCTGGCCCTGGGCTTTTGTTTGTTGGGAGATTTTTGATGACTGCTTCAATTTCCTTAGTGGTTCTAGGTCTGTTCAGGTTTTCCATTTCTTCCTGGTTCAATTTTGGTAGTTGATACATCTCTAGGAATGCACCCATTTCTTCCAGGTTATCTAATTTGCTGGCATAGAGTTGCTCATCATATGTTCTTATAATTGTTTGTATTTCTTTGGTGTTGGTTGGGATCTCTCCTCTTTCATTCATGATTTTGTTGATTTGGGTCATTTCTCTTTTCTTTTGGATAAGTCTGGCCAGGGGTTTATCAATCTTGTTAATTCTTTCAAAGAACCAGCTCCTAGTTTCGTTGATCTGTTCTACTGTTCTTTTGGTTTCTATTTCATTGATTTCTGCTCTGATCTTTATGATTTCTCTTCTCCTGCTGGGTTTAGGCTTTATTTGCTGTTCTTTCCCCAGCTCCTTTAGATGTAGGGTTAGGTTGTGTATTTGAGACCTTTCTTGCTTCTTGAGAAAGGCTTGTATTGCTATATACTTTCCTCTCAGGACTGCCTTTGCTGTATCCCAAAGATTTTGAACAGTTGTGTTTTCATTTTCATTGGTTTCCATGAATTTTTTTTAATTCTTCTTCAATTTCCTGGTTGACCCATTCATTCTTTAGTAGGATGCTCTTTTGCCTCCATGTATTTGAGTTCTTTCCTACTTTCCTCTTGTGTTTGAGTTCTAGTTTCAAAGCATTGTGGTTTGAAAATATGCAGGGAATAATCCCAATCTTGTGCTACCAGTTGAGACCTGATTTGTGACCTAGGATGTGATCAGTTCTGGAGAATGTTCCGTGGGCACTAGAGAAGAATGTGTATTCCGTTGCTTTGGGATGGAATGTTCTGAATATGTCTGTGAAGTCCATTTGATCCAGTGTGTCATTTAAAGTCATTTCCTTGTTGATCTTTTGCTTAGATGATCTGTCCATTTCTCAGGGGGGTGTTAAAGTCCCCCACTATTATTGTTGTCAATGTGTTTCTTTGCTTTTGTTATTAATTGCCTTATATAATTGGCTGCTCCCATGTTCGGGGCATAGATATTTACAATTGTTAGATCTTCTTGGTGGATAGCCCCTTTAAGTAGGATATAGTGTCCTTCCTCATCTCTTATTACAGTCTTTGTTTTAAAATCTAGTTTGTCTGATATAAGGATTGACACCCCAACTTTCTTTTGGTGTGCATTAGCACGGTAAATGGTTTTCCACCCCCTCACTTTCAATCTGGGGGTGTCTTTGTGTCTAAAATGTGCCTCTTGCAGACAGCATATTGATGGGTCTTGTTTTTTAACCCAATCTGATAGCCTGTGTCTTTTGATTGGGGCATTGAGCCCATTTACATTCAGGGTAACTATTGAAAGGTATGGATTTCATGCCATTGTATTGCCTGTAAGGTGACTGTTACTGTATATTGTCTGTGTTCCTTTCTGATCTATGCTGCTTTTAGGCTCTCTTTTTGCTTAGAGGACACCTTTCAATATTTCTTGGAGGGCTGGGTTCGTGTTTGCAAATTCCTTTAGTTTTTGTTTGTTCTGGAAGATTTTTATCTCTCCTTCTATTTTCAATGACAGCCTATCTGGATACAGTATTCTTGGCTGCATATTTTTCTCGTTTAGTGCTCTGAAGATATCTTGCCAGTCCTTTCTGGCCTGCCAGGTCTCTGTGGATAGGTCTGTTGCCAATCTAATATTTTTACCATTGTAGGTTACATCTTTTCTCCCGAGCTGCTTTCAGGATTTTCTCTTTGTCTCTGAGACTCATCAGTTTTAGTATTAGATGTCAGGGTGTTGACTTATTATTATTGATTTTGAGAGGGGTTCTCTGTGCCTCCTGGATTTTGATGCCTGTTTCCTTCCTCACATTAGGGAAGTTCTCTGCTATTATTTGCTCCAATATACCTTCTGCCCTCTCTCTCTTTCTTCTTCTTCTGGGATCCCAGTTATTCTAATGTTGTTTTGTCTTATGGTATCACTTATCTCTCGAATTCTGCCCTCGTGATCCTGTAGTTGTTCATCTCTCTTTTTCTCAGCCTCTTTATTTTCCATCATTTGGTCTTCTATATCACTGATTCTCTGTTCTGCCTTATTTATCCTAGCAGTTAGTGCCCCCATTTTTGATTGCACCTCATTAATAGCCTTTTTGATTTCGACTTGGTTAGATTTTAGTTCTTTTATTTCTCCAGAAAGGGTTTCTCTAATAACTTCCACGCTTTTTTCAAGCCCAGCTAGTATCTTTAAAGTCATGATTCTGAACTCTAGGTCCGACATCGTACTAATGTCCGTATTGAGTAGGTCCCTGGCTGACGGTACTACCTCTTGTTCTTTTTGCTGAGGTGATTTTTTTCGTCTTGTCATTTTGTCCAGAGGAGAATAGATGAATGAGAAAACAATATGCTAACAGGTTTACAACGTCCCCAGCAAATATACTGTATACAAATCAGAAAAGACCTGAAACCAGGGGAAAAGAAAGGGAAAGAAAGAAAAAAGAAAGAGGGAAAAAAAAGAATAAAAAAGATAAAAACAAAAACAGAACAATACATAAAAAGCAGAATATGATCAAACATGATCAGGCTAGTGCATAGTGCAGTGCCACACACCAGATTTTGGGCGTATTTTGGTCTGTTAGAAAAAAGTGCCTCCTAAAATTTTAACGGAAGAAAGACATATATGTACAAAATAAGGGTTGATACAATGAAGGGATGGAAGATGACTGTAAAGAGGAAAATTATAAAAGATTTTATAAAAGGAATTGATAAGATAAGTTGTTTGAGAAAAGAAAGAAGAAGATTTAAGAAAAAAAAAGGGAGAGAACGTGATCAGGCAGGAGACTAGAACAAAGCCATACCCTAGTGATTTAGGGTATATTTTGATCTGTTAGAAGAAACTGTATCTTAAAATTTTAAAGAGAGAACAACTTATATATATATATATATATATGCCAAAAATAAGGGTAACTACTGTGAAGGGATAAAATATGACTCTAAAAATGAAAAATAAAAAATGTTTTTTTTAAAAAAGGGATTGATAAGATGTTGGTTGAAAAAGGGAAAAAGAAAAATAAAAAAAAACAGTTAAAAAAATTAACTTTGATGAACTAATGAATCATGGTAAAAAAAAAAAAGCCATGAATTCTATGTGCAGTATTCCCCTAGCGCTGGAGTTCTCCCGTTCTCCTTGATCGGTAAACTTGGTCTTGGCTTGCTGGCTGTTCGTGCTGATCTTCTGGGGGAGGGGCCTGTTGCCGTGGTTTCCACATGTCTTTGCCGGAGGCTGAATTGCCCTGCCCTTGTCCGTCTGGTCTAAGCAAGCTGCTGGGGTTTGCTCTCAGGAGCTTTTGTTCCCTGTAAGCTCTCGGTACAGCTTTGGAGGACCAGGGCGAAAATGGTGGCCTCCCAATCTCTGCCCAGAGGAGCTGAGAACTAGGGGCCCCACTCCTCAGCGCGCCCCCAGAAAAAAGCAGTCACTCCCGTCTCCCTGGTCTCCGGCCGCACTCCTTGGTCACCCAGCCTGTGACCGAGCGTTGCTATCTCTGGCACCCGACCCCGTGCGGAGTCTCCAAACCCAGCAGATTCCTGCGGTGCGTTTCCACACCACTCCTCCCTGGGGAGAAAGGGGAGTCTCCCCGGCTCTGCCGCTTGTTGGGTCCCTGCTGGAGGAGCAGTGGCCCGACTCGGCTGCGGATCACAGTTTATGGCAACCCGGAGCTGAGAGCCCGCGCCTCGGCTCCGTCTCTGCAGCCGGCTTCTCCCTCCGATACCTGGGAGCTCTGGCGCACTCAGGCACCCCGGGTCTTCCTGTGACCCCAAGGTTCCTGAGACCACACTGTCCTGGGAGGATTCCACCCCCACCCCCCCACCCCCCACTTAGCCACTGCAGCGACGTCCCTCAGCGGAGTCAACTTCTAAAAGGTCCGATTTTGTGCTCCGTCTCTGTCAATTGCCAGAAGCGGCTGACGGAGGCCCCTCCCCCACCATCTACCCTCCCGAATATCGCCTCGGATTCACTTCTCCGCACGTCCTACCTTCCAGTAAGTGGTCGCTTCTCTGTTCAGACAGTTGCTACTCTCCTCTTTGATCTCCTGTTGAATTCATAGGTGTTCAGAATGGTTTGATCCCTATTCAGTTGAATTCCTGAGACCAGAGGAAATCTAGGTCTCCTACTCCTCCGCCATCTTGCTCCGCCTTCTTCTCATTGCAGAGGTGCTGTTAAACAGACTTACGTTTAAAGCTCCAGTCCTCCACCTACCTCCACGCCTGCGGAATGGACGAGCTGTCCGTGGTGCTGAAAGGTTGACTGGGTAATTCTCAGTCTTCGGATAGTCTCGGTAGCAGTGTGCACTTCGGAAGGTGGTCTGCTGGGGCAGGTTGTTCTACCGCCAGCAGCACAGTTGTGGTTCTAGACTCCTGCCTGTGATGTAGAAAACTCACCGCTTGTCCTGTTTTCCAGCTGATAGATGAGCTAATTTGAAACATAAGAGTTAAGATCCAGACTTGTTGGAAACATTTTGAAAATCTGTATTTCTGTTCCTGGATACATTAGTACCTAAGTCCCTAAAATTAGGCTTTTAAACTCTAATATAACAATATAAAAATTGACCCATTTTTAAAAAATGTAAATTGCTTCACAACATGCTCACATAACTATTTCTTAAGTCCCATCCAGCTGAACTACTAAGAATTCTAACCCCAAGATCAAGCTTCATTTATTTAGTAAGCTCAATCTCCACCTTGTAATTAAAGAGAATTTCAGGAATGTTCTAACCTTTTGCACATAAGAGAGTCCAAGATCTCATCAAAGGACTTTTCCTTGTTGGCCTGACACTGACCTATGGAGGAGGAAGTAACATAGTGGTAGAGAGTGAGATAGAATAGAGGCCAACACGAGGTTTAGAATTTGTTTACAGTCTTCCTTTAATCAAAAACTCTTTTCCCCCCACAAGGGAAATAATAAGGTGCTTATGTAAACCCCATAACATCCATCTGGCCATTTTGCTGTCTGAGGCCTTGGTGTGTGTGTGTGTGTGTGTGTGTGTGTGTGTGTGTATGCATATGCATACCCAAGATTTGGAAGTGTGAAAGAATTAGCTTGGCTAATGGTATAAACTAGGAAATGATGTTTTCAGTATCTATGATATACTTAACCCAGACTTAATCATAATTAAAATGTGAATTTTTAGATATGCTAATGTTTGTGCTGAGAGGAAGGAATTACCTGGCTGTCTGCGAATAAGGTAAGTTTGGGGGCAGAGGTGGTGGTGATCCAGAAGCATTGATTGAATGAAACAGGAATCAAGTAAAGGAAGCAGTCTGAGTAATCAGACACAACAGTAGGATGATTTTCTGTAGCCCAGAGTGCTCCTCGATCTGTCAGGAATACATTAACTGCCCAGCAGTATCAAATGGAAGAGAACTGCAAACAGGAAGCATCTTTTAGGGGTTGTGGATGATGAAGATAAAGTTTTACTTTATTCCTCATTTTTTCAGAAGGCACAACAACAAAAGATTAGGAAGTGCTTCATTAGCTAGGATAGGACTACAGTAAAAGACATCATTATCAAATATAGTCTCATCCATTCTTATATATTTTACAGATTACATATAGCTGATCCGCATGACAATCCTGAGCGACTGCAGTCTTTATTCTACACATAAGAAAACTGCAGTTTGTGAAGGTTAGGTGACTTGCCCAAAGTCATAAAGTAAGTAAATATGAATCTAGAACAGAGACAAAGCTTTTTTACTTCAAAATCAGTGCTCCTTTCATTACATTATAGTCACACTATTAACTAAAGTAAAAATTTACTTTATTTAAATTTTCCTTTGAGCTTCTTTTAATAAGAAAGACAACCATTTAGCAGATTTGTGAATTATCAACTCCACGCTGTTGAAGAAAGAGTAATTTCAGAAGTTTTAGAGTCCTTCTATCTCTCTCATTTCAACCCCAACATTTAATCCAGTTATAATAGTTAACGCTTTTTTGAGTATCGACTATATGCCAGGCTCTGTGGAAAGCGCTCTGTAAGCATTATACCAATCCTTAACAATAATTCAATGTAGTAGGTATTACTAGTATCCCCTTTTGGCAACAAGGAAACTGACTTAGATAGGTTCAGTGACTTGACAAGAAAAAGTCACTAGTAAAAATAATAGCAACGTTTGTTGAGTACTTGCAACATGGCAAGCTTGGCTCAAAGCATATTGCAAGTCCTAGGTCACTTAATACAATTTACCCCCAAAATGGAGTATTTAGGTTTGTGCAGAGTGTCCTGGTTTACTCCTGTTGTTTCAGCATAATTATCAATAGAGCCTCTTTTTACTCTAACAAGTATCCTTGTTTGAAGGATAAAAGTATTTGGTTACTCTGTCTAGAAGGCAGGTACTCTTATTATTTCTCTTTTACAGATGAGTGGAATGAGGTAGAGAGAAGATAAGTAATTCACCCTAAGCCATCCAACTGAAAAGCTGCCAAGCCAGGACTCAAACCCAGGTGGCTTAATTGATGTTCTTTGTAATCCTCATGTTCTTAACAATCTTCCTTACTTGCCTTCCATTTACCACCACTTTAGTACAGCAGCCAGTTCCTGTCCTGAAATGCTCTTAGATTCCTCTCACAGAGAGTGGTCCCTATCCTAATGTCAGACTCCCTTTATCTTCCAAACAAATATACATTTTAAATCTCATTCCTTCAGAACCCTCCCAGAGAATAGGAGATAATCCAAGAAAAAAAGAGGCTTTCATAAAATACATTTTTAATATTTTTAATATAGATTCCTTCCCTTAATCTAATCCTTACAACTTCTCTATGGATTATATGTCATAATTTCTATTACCCCAATGAGAAAACAGAGGCTTAGAGAGGTTACATAACTAGCCCAAGCTTTCATAGTCAGGAAATCGGGGAACTGGAGCTTGACTAATTTCTGCCTCATTCCAAAATCCAGGCAGTTTCATTGTGGACTCTGCCCTCAACAATAAAACGATCTCCAAAGTCCTGCCACAGCTCCTAGACTGTAATTCTTTCATCTTACTAATAAAATTCTATCCAATTTGATGTTCATGTCATCTTTCTAAGGTTTAGAGGATCACATGTATGCTTTTAATCTGGGGAACCCCAGTGCCTCTATCCTGTGATAATTTTAGGCATCATGACAGCCTCAATAGGGTTGAAAGCCCTTCTGAATGTGATGGGATCCAATCCCTAAGATAACTGTGAAGAGCCTGAAGATAGTCTTCCACACAGGTACTCTGCCAGGGAGGGGCTCCCTCACCTCTATCATCTCCCCAAGTTTCAATTCAGACCATCGGTGCTGCTCACGCTGACCTGAGATGCAGGCCCTGGGTACTGGGTATGATGCCATGCAGGCCAAGTGCTATGCTGATTAACAGGGGTTTGTGTATCTCCCATTTCATACTCCATTAAGGAAGGATGAAGCAGGCCGAACTTGCAAATGATGACAATAATGAGGTTCCGGTTATCTACTCTGCCTTTCTCTCCCCTGCTCCCCACCCGCTGTTTCTCTGAGGGCCTTGCCAGTGAGTCCAAGTAGATTCTGACACGTTGGACATGCTTCAGCCACTATGAGAGGGCTGCTCTGTGGAGGCAGGACAGTAAAGCCATTTCCCTTGGTAACCCAGGGGACTGGCTGTGTGACTGTTCTGATTCTTCCTTTGGGAGGTGAGGCTCGAAGTCCCTCTCTCTGTATTTCTTAATGAGGCAGCCATGCTGAGGGAGTGATCTGTATGTGGATTGCTGAAGCATAAAAGATACCAAGTGGGTGGTTTGAGAGGAAAATGAAAGGGTTTTTTGTGCTCTGGCAGCTAATGAAATCAGAAAGAGAAATGGAACTCACCCAACGTTGAGAGAATGGGAAAAAAATACTAAGATTAATTTTTTTTATAAAATGAGAGTAGCTCACTGAAATGTCAAAATATCTTTTCATTTAGGTTAAACAAAGGGAAGGGATAATGTGGTTTCAGTCACATTTGTTGGCCAAAAATCTCGAAGCTGTGTTCATCCTATCTATAATTTTTATGGCAATTTTTCCATTCAAATTGACTATGAAAACTCACATCTGTGTAAGATGTTAACATGAATTAAGACTGTAGAAATATGCTTATGGGGTAGAGCATGAGCCTGGGATATACAGAACTATGTCCATGACACACACGTTATACAGTCATAAGGATACAATATGCCAATAATCAAACCCAGCTTGCTTCTTATGGCAAGGATAAACACTTAGCAAATGTGTGAATTATCTCTGTGTCTCAACTCAACACAGGCTGAGAAAGAGAAATTTCGGAAATTGGGCCACAAATTCCACACCTGGAAAGTTCATGAGCTCCCAGCAATGAAACAATTTATGACAGATTTTCATCTTAAAGTGTGAATTGAAACTGTTTCTATTTATCCCCTCATCCTGGCCTTGTTTGGCTTTGGCCAAGATAAAATTTCTGTAGTTCACTCATTTGCTGTCTTCCTCTTTGTCTTGCTTATTCTTGAACTTCTGACCTCTATCATTCTTTTGCTGTTCCTTGTGGAACTTTATTTCATTATAAAATTAAAGTATTAAAGATATTTCTAATCTCTCCTAAAATAAAATTAGGCATTGTCCTTGATAATAACACTGTGCTTGCAAGCTCTCAGGTAGAACGTGTTCACCCTTTTGAGACCTTGGTCACAAAGTCCCCACCACTGCAAAGTTTCACTCCTTACATGTGCTTCTTAAACACTTCTCCAAGGATGCATGCTTTCAGCCACAATCTGCCCCGCTTCTCACCACGTCACCAAACTTCAGGCTTAATTCTTCACATTATTCAAGGGTGATAACACTTGTCCAAGACTAGTACTCTCCACCCCATTTGCTTTCAGTTTTGAATGATGACAGTGCCTGTGTTGGTAATTTCCTGACCTCAATTCAGTGACTGACCTCCCAACTGCCTTGTCACAATTCCCTCCCATGATCACATGCTGATAAATTATATCTTTGCAATGTGAAACTCTAATACCCCACTCTCCACCCACAGCTGTCTTTCCTTTACTTCATTCCAGGCTTCAATTTGATTGGTTTCATCATCGTTATCTGGACCCTGGTTCTGTGGGCCCCTAACTTTCTCTACAGATGAGATACCTGAAGCCAGTCCATCAAAGATCTCTGTGATCTCCTCCCTAATTTCCAAATCCTCCTCTTTCTTCATCCCATTTTATCTCTTATTTGTACCTCTAGCTCGCACCTTCTATAATGAAAATGTCTTTTCCTTTGGCTTTTGTGTTGTATCTCCCATAGTCATCTTCTCCCCCCTTCTTCCTGTCAGCTGATTGAATATCTCCTCTTCTCACTGCGTGCAAAGTGTTCCTTTCTGAGTCATTTTCTGGTTTTCCTTGCTTCTTAATCTGTATATTCCCTGACGGTTTTCATCATAACTTTCTTTTGAAGGATTTTTCTCTTGAGCACTCCCAGTAGCCTGTTGTATGGCCCAAAGAAGCCCAAATAAAAAATGTTCCGTACTGAACTACTTCTGTTTCAGTGTATGCTTTTTCTGAGGAAAGGTCACAGTCATTCAAGCCTGGCTTCTGAGCATCATCCTTGTTTTCTCACTTCATCCCTTCCAACCAAAGAGTCATTAAGTTGTGTCAATTCTAACCCTTAAAGTTTTCTCACATTTTTCCTGTCCCTTTATCTGCATGGATACTGTAACTATAGCTTCAACCTTCGCCATTGTTTTCCTGGATATTGTAGCAGACTTCCAACTAGTTTGAATCTGTCCTTTCTACTACCACCAATGTCAACTTCTTGAAGCATAGATTCATTTATAAATTTTCCCTAACCTAAGCCTGTCAATCCCTCCCTCTCCCAGCACTGCAAGATCAAACTTCAGAACATGTCTATCAAGATGCTTTATGATCTGATCTTTGCCTATTTATCTAGCTTCATCTTTACTCATTGCACTAAACATTCCAGTGATGCCAAACCACCTGTTGTTACCAAAATATGGCATGGAGCTTTACATGGACATGCACTTTGCATATGCAGCTCTCTTTCATCCTGAAATATTCTTCCTC
This sequence comes from Eumetopias jubatus, assembly GCF_037043125.1. Lineage (NCBI taxonomy): Eukaryota > Metazoa > Chordata > Mammalia > Carnivora > Otariidae > Eumetopias > Eumetopias jubatus. Next base: position 42,492,747 of record NW_028274808.1, read on the forward strand.
TTCTTTCATACCAACAAAAATTTATTTGTCATTCAAGACCTAGTTCAAGTATTACCTCAATCTTTAGCTTATCTCTTTCACATCATCTAAAACTGTTCTTCTCTTGATATCCATCTCTATTCATAGTAGAATTCTGTATTTCCCTCAAGTATGTCATATTCTCTACTTTTGTTATTCCCTTCACTCTTACTATCCTTTCCATCTGTCTAATACACTACCCAAGCTTCACATCTCAGCTTTAGATGGCATTTCCTTTGAGAAATATGTGGCCCTATCCCCAATGTAAGTTAAATCCCCTTGTTTTATGGCTCCATTGTAGCCTATATCTCCCTTTGGGTAATGAAACACTTATAGTGGCTCCTTTAATTTTTGACTTCTACAAAGACTATTATATCCAAGGTTAGAAGCCTAGTCTGTATTTTTGTTATTGCTACATCTTCAGAGCTCAGCACACTGCCTGGCACATGTTAGATGTTCAATAAATACTTGCTGGATTTTGATGGTATTAAACTTACTCATGATGCCTGCATAGAGTTGACAGCAATCTCTCTCTCTCTCTCTCTTTTAAAGATTTATCTATTTGTTTTAGAGAGAGAAAGTACAAGTGGGAGGGGAAGGGGGAGAGGGAGAGAGAATCTCAAGCAGACTTCCTGCTGAGCACGGAGCCCAACATGGACTTGATCTCATGACCCTGAGATCACGACCTGGGCTGAAACTGAGTCAGACTCTTACCCAACTGTGCCACCCAGGCACTCCTGACTGCAATCTCTTTTAACCCCACCCCCACCCCTGCCCTACAACTGTACTTTCACCCATCAGTGTACTAATTACAAATGGAAAGTCTGAATTTCTCTCAGCAACTGGAGCTTATGATGCAGCCCCCAGATGGGGGGGTCTTGGAACCCAGTTTGAGGCCAAGCAGAATCACACATGCAGATCATGGAACTAGAAAGCTTTCAAAGACTGAATTGAATGTTAAATTAGAGTAAAAAAATTATCTTAATCATCAGTCTGAAGGACTGTCATCAGTCAGAGGAATGGGAGAAAGAGGCATCAGAACAGACCAAGAAACATAGGTCGGCTGGTATGATTCCTTGAGGCATGGAGCAGAGCTGCAGGCACTCTCATAGGGCACATGCAAAAGTTTCAAAAGGTACTGAACAGGCTTTGGTACATTACAGTTTTGTTGTTGAGGTGGTGGTGGGGTAATTGATATATACTTACATGTCATGACCTCTTCTTCTAGATTTTGAATTCTGTAAAATAACAGCTTTATTTTAATCACTTTTGTATTTTCTGCCCTCAGTAGATATCTGTACAACTAATGTGTGTATAGTTACCCTTCACATCTAAAATCTTATTGTTTGCAGCTTTGTTTACACATAAAAGCTTATTCCTTATGCCTTGATTGGAAATGTTTGTGTAGTAATGTGCTGAACCTGACATATTGTTTTAAAATGCAAGTTTTGTGAAATTCAATTTATGAAATCCAAACACAATTTCAGCCTACTAGGGGCTTGTAACCAAGAAATAACTTGCTAGTTAAGTAAACCATTAACTTTGGAAATCAAAGCATAAACAGCTGCATTTTCTATGTGTGCTTTCCTACTGTAGCTATTAGCCCAGGAATTAGCCAAGAAATTATGCACTGCGCTGAATGAATTGAGAGAACTTCAAGTGTAAGAAACTCCTAAGGCCAGTGGAGCGCACTGTCATTGAAAGGGTATGAGGTGTAACTAAGCTGCTTTGCATGGTGAAAGCTGCCTGCTGGTGCTAACTCACTCCTCTTCTGTACCATCTAATTGATTTTCCTTTGAGTGTTATACCAAGGGATTGGGGGACAGTGTCAGTGGTCTGCCTTGGATATAGGCAATAATGTTTTTTGTGGGGTTTTTTGGGTAGAGAATTTAAAAAATAATAACACTGACTAAAAGTTGGTCAAAATTTTCTTATCACCATGTCCTGGCAATTCTAATCAATGTCAGTGATAAGATGCTCCTCCCTCCAATGATTCTTTTGTTGGCCTATGTTCTAAATAATTATTGCAATTACTATTCAGTTTTAATAATACATATGTAAACTTAAAATTGGCACATTTTTATTACTTTCCTTTTAACAAACTTTGCATCCCATATGGAAGTTAATTTGTAGAATTCCCAGTCATACAGTTGGCCCCTGACACATGTGGACTGAACATAGCTGTTTATTTCCAGAATGAATATGTAAGAGTTCCGAATCATTCAGACTTATTCCCAGTACATAGTCGGTAGTAATACATAGTTTTGTGTTTGAACAGTTGATAAGAAATAAACAATAATATTACTGTGCTTGCAAAGATGAAGAAACATAACTTGAGCCACTTTAATTCTGTCATTCTATATGACTCCTTTGAATTTTTGTGGTTATAATTTAAAACAGTAAAAAGATTGAGATCTGAGAGATTCAATAATTTTTATTTGGTGAGTCTAAATTTTTAAATCATACATGAAATATATTTATTTCATTGTATTATAATTACTAAAAATAGCTTTGTTATGTAGAGGAAAAGGGTGTTAAAACACAATCTGCTTTAGGTGGCAAGTATATCATGTTTGGCACTCTCTCCTTAACCACCCTCTCCCTCCTCTCTTTCTGGTATTATGATAGGCTCTGCACACATGTGATCTCACCTTTCCTTGGGGCCGTCATTACTCAGAGTGGGTGGGGTCAGGCCAAGGAGCCTGGTTGAACAACACCGACCTTGGCGGTTACTCAAGACTGTCTATGCTACGATTCTACTTTCCCATCCTAAGTCTATTTTTTCATTATTTCCCAACTTTTGGGAAATGTAAAGTGTATAAAACTTTACTCTGTTTTATATATTTGGGCTGGTCCCTTCTGTTTTTCTCCCCTTTTCTCCCCTATGCCATGTTCATTCTCTTATATTCCCTTGCTCATATTCTTCTGTCTTCCTGGAATATCCCCTTACCTCCTTATCCCTTACCCAAATCACAAATCCTCCATGAAGCCCTTTCTGACTGTTTCATCCCCCCCCCCAAATATCTCAATTCTCCAAACTCCCATAGTGTTTTTGGTGTTTAGATTGCTTTTGTTTTTGCTGATTGACAGGGATTAATTTTTTTTTTTTATTAAATACTTGCAATACAAATTTACTGTTCTGGCCACTTTGAGATGTACATTAAGTACACTTAATGACTTTAAGTGCCATTGTGACGTTAAGTATTCAAAATTTTGTGCAACCATCAGCACCCTCCTCCAGAACCCTTTTCATCTTGCAAAACTGTGATTCTATATCTATTAAATAATAATTCCCCCTTCCCCTTTGCCCCTAGCCCATGACAACCATCATTTTATTTTCGGTAACTATAAATTTGACTACTACATTCTTCATATTAAGTGGAATCATACAATATTTTTCTTTCTTTCTTTTTTTTTTTGATTGGCTTATTTAACTTAATGTAATGTCCTCAAGTTTCACCCATTTTGCATGTAGCATGTGACAGGGCTTTCTTTCTTGTTAAGACCAAATAATATTCCATTGTATGTTTACACCACAATTTTTTTTAAAGATTTTATTTATTTATTCATGAGAGACACAGAGAGAGAGGCAGAAGGAGAAGCAGGCTCCCAAGGAGCAGGGAGCCTGACGCGGGACTCAATCCCAGGACTCCAGGATCATGACCTGAGCCGAAGGCAGACGCTTAACCATCTGAGCCACCCAGGCACCCACACCACAATTTGTTGAATGTATATTTGGGTTGCTTCCACCTTTTGGCAACTGTAAATAGTGCTGCTATGGACATAGATATATAAATCTCTTTAAGACCCTGTATTTAATTCTTTCAATTCAATTCTTTAAGACCCCGTTTTCAATATATATATATATATATATATATATATATATATATATATATATACATATTTCTTTTTAATATATACCCAGGGGTGAAATTGCTGGACTATATAGACAGTAATTCTATTTTTAATTTTTTGAGGAATTTAATTTTGAGGAATTGAATATCTGTTTTCCAAAGTGGCTACACCATTTTACATTCCCACAAGGGCTCCAATTTCTCCACATCATTTTTTTTTTAAGATCTTATTTATTTATTTGAGAGTGAGCAAGAGAGAAAGAGAAAGAGCATGAGTAGGGGGAGGGAGAGAGGGAGAAGCAGACTCCCCACTGAGCAGGGAGACTGATGCCAGGCTCAATTCCGGGACTCCAGGATCATGACTAGAGCTGAAGGCAGACACTTAATGGATAGAGCCACCCAGGTGCCCCACTCTCTACACCTTTTTCAACTCTTATTATTATTTTTTATAGTAACCACCTTAATGGATATTAGATAGTATCTCATTATGAAAGATTTACATTTCTGAAATAATTGGTGACATTGGGCATCATTTCATGTACTTACTGGCCATTTGTATATGTCTTTGGAGGAATATCTCTTCCTCTTTTGCTCATTTATTACTTGGGTTATCTGATTTTGTTGTTGAGGTGTAGAAATTCTGTATATTTCTGGATATTAACCCCTTATCAGATATATGATATTTAAATATTTTCTCCCATTCTGTGGGTTGCCTTTACTATGTTTATAGCATTCTTTGATGCACAGCTTTTAATTTTGATGTAGTCTAATTTTTTTTATTTGTTGCCTATCTTTCAGTGACATATCCAAGAAACTCTTGCCATATCCAAGGTCATGAAGATTTTCTCCTATGTTTTTTTTTTTAAGATTTTATTATTTATTTATTTGAGAGAGAGAGAGAATGAGAGCACATGAGAGGGGGGAGGGTCAGAGGGAGAAGCAGACTCCCTGCTGAGCAGGGAGCCCAATGATGGACTTGATCCTAGGACTCCAGGATCATGACCTGAGCCAAAGGCAGTCACTTAACCAACTGAGCCACCCAGATGCCCCTCCTATTTTTTTTTCCAAGAATTATATAGTTTTAGCTCTTACTCTTTGGTCCATTCTGAGTTAATTTTTGTATGTGGTATGAGGCAAGGGTCTAACTTCATTTTTTTGCAAGTAGAGATCCAGTTTTTCTAGCATCATGTGTTGAAAAGACCATCCTTTACCCATTGAATGGTTTTGGCAGCCCCATTGGGTAGCATTTGACCATATATTGTGAGGGTTTATTTCTGGGCTCTCTATTCTATTGTGTTAGTTTATACATGTGTCTTTATGCCAGTACCACACTGTTTTTATTACCATAGATTCATAGTACATTTTAAAATCAGGAACTGAGAGGCCTCCAACTTTGTTCCTTTTCAAGATTATTTTGCCTATTTGGGATCTCTTAAGACTCTACATGAATTTTGGCATGAATTTTTCTATTTCTGCAAAAAGCATTATTAGAATTTTGATAGGGATTACATTGCAATTGTAGATTGCTTTGGGTAGTATTAAAATCTTAAAAATATTAAGTATTTCAGTCCATTAACATGGAACATCTTTCTACTTGTTGGTATCTTCTTAATTTCTTTCAGCAATTTTTTGTAGTTTTCAGTGCGCAAGTCTTTTGCCTTCTTTGTAAAATGTATCCTTAAGTATAGTATTCTCTTTAATGCTATAGTAAATGAAATTTTTCTTAATTTCCTTTTAGGATTATTCATAGTTAGTGTAAAGAAATGCAAAACTGATTTTTTGTGTTAATTTTTTTTTATACAGCAAGTTTGCTTAATTTATTGAATAATTCTAGGGTTTTTTTGTTGCTCTTTTGTTTGTTTTATTTTTGTCTGTTTTTTGTGTGTGGAATATTTAGGATTTTCTACATCTAAGGTCATATCTGTGAACAGAGATAATTTTACTTCTTCCTTTCCAATTTGGATGCACTTTATTTTATACTTTTGCTTAATTTATCTTGCTAGAAATTCTAGTACTATGTTGAATGCAAGTAGTATAAGTACTACTTGCAAGTATAAGCAAGTAGTATAAGATGAAGAAACATCTTCAACTTGTAAGATAACAGGAAAAGCTTTCAGTCTTTTGCCACTGAATATGATGTTAGATGTGGGGACAGTTGGTTTTTAGTAGAGAGATCTTCAAAGGCCCACATTTATACAACTGACATTTGTTGAGTACCTTCTAAATTCCCCAAAGTAGATAGGCCCTTTTCATATGTTGCTCATTTAGACTTCACAAAACTTTATGAGGGAGTTTTCCCCACTTAGTAAATGTGGAAATTAAAATTCATAGAAATCAAGTAACTAGCCAAGTTTATGAAATTAGTTCCAAATTTGAATTCCATTTTATCTCACTTAAAAGTGCACATTCTTTTCACTTTATCCAGTTGCTCCTTGAAAGAGGGACCAGAGCTTCCTGGACTTACATTTCATTTTTGCTTCTACAGTATCAAGGAGAGCTGGGCCCATCCAAATGCTCAATATCTTTGGATGGATCCATTGCCAACATAAAAATCCATTTCTAAATGCCCTGAGAGCTTTCCTTGTCCCTGTTGAAATGGGAAGCTGGATTTCTCAGGCAGTTGAATACACTTTTAACTTGCCAAACACAATGCTTGAAGTGGGCTATAGTCTATCAGTGGGCCACTAAGCCTGGCTTCCAAAGTCATTGATTCTCCAGTCTACATCCACAGCTCCCTCTGTCCCAGCAACTGAGGTCTCTTACTTTGGGCTCCTACTGCCTGACTCATAGCAGCAGCAGTGTCTCTGCTGCTTTTTTCTTCTTGTTTCTGCCTGGGGTAACCCCGGCCCCAATGCTAGTGACACATTACCCTAGAGGAACAAGGGAAACTGCTGAGAACCCATTCCTTTCCTAAGACTACCTCTCTTCTTGGCCAGAGTGGAGAAAAACAACCCGTGGCAGCCAAATTGATTATATCATCAAAAGGAAGGGCTAAAAATAACTTCTCAGGCTAGATCCCAGTTCCCAGAATTGACATCTTCCCAGTGTTCACAGCCTTGGCCAGAGATGGTGTGGAAAAGAAACAACCCTGCTCTTGGATCATCCCCCTCAGGTTTTGAACTTTACAAAGGGGCAGAGTAAGACCACTGAGGGAAAAACAAACAAACCAAACATGACTCTCACCCATTAGGATAACCACATGTCCACATTTTCTGGGATATCTTGATTGCAAACAATTCTGTTCATGTGCCATAAGACAGAATGGCTATCATGTGTTGGACTATTTGTTTTGATTTTGGGTTCAGGAAAGATTGTCACTGTAATAGGAAAAATAAATAAAAAAGTCAAAAGTGTTTTAAGACTGCATCTCTTATTACAGTCTTCCGTGAGAATACATCCTGGGTGTATGCCTGCAAGTGTGTCGTGTGTGTGTGTGTGTGTGTGTGTGTGTTCTATGACTCTATCTCCAAATGTTGATTAAAATTTAAGTCTATAGGGAGCAATAATCTTTAACCTCCATCAGCTTCCCCTAAATCCACACATACATTGATTTAGATTGTTTGGGGAGCTCTTAGATCACCTGAAGGATCCAGGATAAGCATATTGACTAGAGACAGAAATTCCTATGAGACTCCCTGCCTGCCTATGGAAAGGAGACAGGGAGGGAGAGGGGCATGCTCTCACCTTCATCTGGGAAAAGCCAAACTCTCTGAGTCCAGAGAGATGGCTTCAGCCTTAGAGAGTCTAGCTGACACTTAACACCTGAACTTCCTATTCTGACTTGTTCCCTTTGCTTCCTGTCTGTAGAGGGGACAGGATTCTGAGGGAGCCTGGCATTGGATAGTATGTAACCATGGATATGTCAAGCAAGATGGAAAAACCTTAGGCTTTATGGTGCAGAAGAAAGATCCAAGACTTCAGAGTTATTGCAGTCCAGCCTTAGTCACTTAATATTGTGTGGCCTTGACCAAGTTACTTAATTTTCTGATACTCAGGATTCTCATTTGCAAAATGGAATTAGTTTTTCTCAGGGTCCTTGTGATAATTAGGAACAATATATGTAAAGTGGTTGGCATATTGTGCAAGCTCAAGAAATGGCAGCTATTACTATTATTGGAACTGCTCTATTCAACAATCTTGTAAGATAAGAAATACTGGAATCCAGAGAAGTGAAATATCAATGTCGTGTAGCTAGTTGATGAGAGGCCCAGGACTGGAACCTAGTGATTCTTTCTCTAAGTCACTTCACCTCCTAAGATTTTCAGCAATGGGAGATATTAGAACTAAAATACACTCTTACTACTCTTGAGGATGCTATAATCTAATGAAAGATAGATATATGAATAAAACCCACAAGGGTGTTTAAGTAAGCGATGGAGAAATAAATGCTTGCATGTGTATTTGCTCAAATACTTAGAGGAGGAGAAAATCTGTGTAGTTAGCTAGACAATTGAAAGACAGTGTAACAATGTACTTGGCTCCTGCTTGTATTTAAGTGTAGTAGCTTATTTTTCCATTTCAATTTTCTTGGAATTTACAAAGCCTATAATTGTAGAAGTCCTTTTGCTTCACCCTGTATGTAAGTATGTTCACTTTTTAATTTTTTTTTTAAATATTCACTCAGTGGACTCTCAAGACAGGCTACGAGGAATGTAACTGGATTCCCCAGACACACAGTGCTTATGCCTACCAAAGGGAGGACCTGACTCCCTTGTCCTCTAGGTGACTGGGACTGTCCCACAAATGTAAGCAGAAAGACAGGGTAAACATCTCTTCTATGTGTCATCATGTACCCTGTAGCACAATGCCTGGAACACTGTAGGTGCTTAATAAATATTGCCTAAACAAATTATATGTAGATTGGACTCTCTTATACCCCTAGTTCACAGGACTTCTCTGCTGTAGCAAGAGATGCCAGCACACAAAACGTTTGTCCGTCATTTGGTTTATGTGAGGTATAAAAAGTTCCCATCAGGGGATGGTGATACTGAAAAGCCCTTCTCTCCAGCCTGGGTAGTCTCATCAGAACTGCTGGAAACTCCTTTGAATTCTCCTAGCTTCAAAGACCTCTCCTCATCAGCCAAGATGACTTTACAGGAGCCAGAGAAGGACCAGCCTTCCTCACGGACCTCCTCTGACATCCAGGCACTCTTGTCATTCTTTTCCGAGCAATTTGTACCTTTCGCATATAGCTGTGTATGCTCTATGCTTATACACGTATCTCACAATGTGCTTATGCTCATCCATGTGTGTAAGCGTTTTCTCCACAATAAGGCCTATTAGCACCTTGAGAACAGGGACTATTATCCTCCTCCCCATGGGTCCCCTGCAGGCCCTCAGGTAGGTACATGTGGCTTGTTTGGTGCTTCATGAACAATTGTTTCAAAAGTCTTCTAGTTCTTTCAGGATATGGCCCCTAACATATTAAAGTAATCATGCTGTACGTGACCTTATTTCCATTTACACTTTTCCTTCAAGGAAGCTTGGAGCCAAAGCACACTCTGTCTCTAGCAACTACAGTCTTCATTTTGAGCAAAGTGCCCCTGAGTCCTTTTTACTCTTCTACATTATTTTCCTTTCACATACTTCTCTCTCATGTATAAGCTTATGTAAAGAGGTTATAAATGACTAAATATGAAATGTAAAGTGATCCATTTGAAAGTGCCAATGGTTAAGGATGACCTACCCATTTTAGTTTGGTCATTTTGCACTGAAATAAGGAAAATGAGGGTATAATCAAAAAGAATATATCTAGAACTGTGCAAGTTCAGGTAACATGGTGGTTGAATTGGGTGGGCCTCTTGGCATCTTTGCAGTTTCCCATAAAATGTAACTGTCTTCTGCATCTAGAACTGGAGTTACTGGTGCTTAGAGTCTAAAAGAAATCAGAACTGAAGTTTGAGCTTGTTATTTTCCTCCACTTTCTGAATCAGCCTTTTAACCCCTTGAGAGCTGTCCCCAGGCTGAGGGCTTAAGGCTACCCACCAAGCTGCTCACATCTGCTTTCCCTGAGTCCACACACTGGAGAGAAAAAAACAAAACTCTGTAGTAGAGGAAATGAGCTGCAAGGTTTGGTTTCCCAATCCTCTCCAGATCTCAGGACCCCAGGCAGAGGAGGAAGCAAAGAGGTATTTGAAAAAAAGAAACAAACAAACAAAACAAACAAACAAACAAAAGGAGGAATGACTTCAGGACAATACAATCCCAAAATATCAGAACTGCCATTCTCATTTTATAGTTGAATAAAATTGAGATTCAGAGAAGGGAGTGACTAACCCAATCTCATTGGTCATCAAGGCTGCTAATCACCTCTGTGGAAGACTGAAGAACCTCCTGTAGCTCTACAGCTTCTCCCACCATAGGACTCACACTCTAAACAGAACTTAAGCCTGCTTCTACATGGCCGCTGGTCTGCAGGCTGGCTATCCACGGAAGGTCAAGACAAAGCTCCACCACCTCACCGAGGACACTGTTACTGAGTTCTCCCTTTTCCTTATCTGATGGAAGGCAAAATTTCTCCAGGTGTGATCTTTTCACCACCAGAATAGGAATCTCTGGGTGACTTCCTACACCCACTCAGACCTATTGAATCAGTTTCTGAGGATGGGTCTGGGGATTTACATTTTAATAAGCCTCTTAGGTGCCTAGCTGATGGCCAGGCACATTCTTGTCTCAGAACTGCAAGTCTGCAGGTCAAGGGGAATGTGGTGGTGGGAGCCAGCCACATTGTCTCCATCTCCCCTCCATCAGAGGCAACCCAGCTGACCTCTCATCAGCGGGCCTGACTTAATGCTGCAGCTGGGGAAGGACTGTCAAGACAGGTACTTCCCCCAAAGCCAGAAGTGTTTTGTAAAAGAAACCTTCTATATAGCCATACGTGTTGAGAAACACTAGTTCATTTCTTAATGTCTAGTTAAAAAGCTCAGTTTCTCTGTAAGCTAACCTAAAACAAAAATGCTATTCCTCTTTCCCTCAATTCTGCTCTCCCCTTCTTCCTCCCCAACCTCAAGACTTCCTTTTACACATTTCTAATCTTAAAGGATTTTGAGCCCTTTTTTACCTTCCTCTTCATTCCAACCCAGAAGGCTAGGGGCATAAACATTTTCTCCCATAGATGATACAAAAAAGGTGATAATAACAATAAGGTGGTGATGCCCCAATGGTGACTTCAGTGACTCTTGCAGATAAGTTTCAGTATTTTCCAGGGCACACCTATTTTCACTTGCCCAAATTGCTTCAGATTATGAAATCAAATGTTTCCTCCTTTTTAAAAATCAGTTGTCTATCTCACTAATGGGGATGCATGATTAGTTCAATAATACAGCATGACATTCATGCCTGTGTAAGCCCCATGCCTGCCTATACAGGCTGATCCATTAGTGGCAGCTTGTATGGGAGAGAACAAGGCTGAACATAAGTGTAGCAGAAAGAAAAGTGGAGAGTAGATGAGGGAGAGGAGCCTCTTCTGAGGAAGAGTTAATTGGATGATGTATGAGAGGAAACATTCTTGTCAGGGGGGAGAAGCTGCACAGTGAGTTTGAAAGCGAGAGAGCCCAGTTTCCCTTGGGCATTGCCTGGTGAGAGGTGGAAGGGTTTGTTTTGTTGTGATCAACTGAGAAAAAGACCAGCGAAGTGCTGGCAGCAGAGGAGGCATTACCAAGGGATAGTACTGGAGCTGTTTTGTTCTTAGGCACAGATGTAATTATCTCTCTAATAGCAGCCTTGACAAGCCAATCTAGATAAGAAGATATTGTACAAGGTCTATTTATCAGGTGGGTTGAAGAACTTCAAGATACATAGGCAAGTATGTATATATGCAGACACACATATATAAATATACACATATACCCCACTTACACACACTGGCACAAAAAAAGTCACACTCCACCACACAAACATAAAGATACACATACATAGATACAAATACACACATATACAACTGTACATACGGATGCATGTGCCTACATGCAATCATGCTGACACATGTCCATTTGTACCAGTCTTACACACAGATGTGCATAGGTTGACTTACACACACAAATCAGAATCAAACAGAAAATGTGCCTATGGTGTGGTGGCCATGAGAATCATTGGAAATCACACTGAGCTAAGGATGAGGCTCTAAGTAACATGAGGGCAGTAGCCAAGTCTCCTGATCCTCAGAGCACCCAAATGCTGGGTACGTACTGGGGACACAATAAGGTCCCACTGATTGATGGACTCTATGGCTTACCTTACTGACCCTCTGCCATGGTTTGATTATGACAACCATGGGAAAATTGTCTCCCCTCCAAAACTTTGGTGTAAATGCTTGGAGTGTCTAGGAACTTGTCAGTAGCTGAGATTATGTGCTTATGGAGCCCTTATCCCCTGACTCTCCACTCCCAAAACCCCACCTCACAGTCAAGTGGAAAATTTCATTCCTTTTCAAAAGCAAAAGATCACCAGGGTTCTCTATGGCATACGTGATATTTCAGACAGGCCTCCCTGAAGAGGGTCCTTGCCTCCTTCATAGGAGGAAGGAAGCTCAAAGTGTCAAAATAAGAGCCAGGCAATGCTTACTGACATACCTATGGCTTATTAGCAATGTGTACATCATCATTATCATTAAAGATGACTTTTAAAAAGCATGCCCATTACATGCTTGTTTGGTCAAGGTGAAGCAAAGTAGAACAGCATGTGTTCTTTCTGAGTCATTGGAGAAAGGTAGCACCTGCACCCCATGCCTTAAGAGTTAGCATCTCCACTTAAGCAGCAAGAGGTCTGAGTCCCAGATGAAGGAGCCTAGAAACAGTTCTTTTTCCCCGTGGAGTTCTTGATTACAATGAACTCTATCTTCATTCCCTGTGCACTTGTTATTGATTCCAGCATATATACTACTTAGTGTTTGAACAGGAGGGAGAAGAAATTGGGATGTTAATTTTGAACTTTTAATTCCATCCTTTTCTCCTCCATAAACTTTCTTTGCTTTATTTTTTTTTCCTTCCCTTATTTGTTCTCCATTCTCTTTCTTCCTCTTCTACTGCATCCCAAACAGCAGTGGGATGGCTAGAGAGCCGCCGCCTTTCCAGCCACACCTTGAAGACTTGGAGGTCCAAGGACTATGGCCTCCCTTTGCATTGATCCTTCTCTTCAGCATGAACCACTTTTTAGCCCATCTTCTGAAGAGTGGGGCTGAGGTTGTGCCATCAGGAAGTCTAAGCTTTTAGTTCCAAGGGTGGCTGTACTGATAGTTTTAAGGGAATTAATTTCTTGGTCCTCGACTTCCATAGTCTCCAGTTAACCAACTTAGGTTCTCTTTGCTCTCTTTCCTCACTGCCCACTACATAAAAACCCATTCCTACTTTACAAAACCAATGCACTCATCCTTCCCAAACTTCAGTCTGGGACACCGTTCTAAGGGGTGAACACCTTCAGGAAGACAAACCTCCTTTAATAAGGGAAACTCATGGGACAGCTCCTCTTCTTTCTGATTTTATACATTTTCCTATTAGGGATGAAGCATGATCAAAATGGATGTGTTAGCCCCTTTGGGGAGGGCATAGACAATGGGAATGATGACAGTTCTGTTTAATGGCCTCACCTCTCCCAAGCCCTGACTTCTGTCAAAGAATGCTTTGCTGTTGTGGGAGAAAATGGTGAGAGCTAAGCAATGAGAGAATTGGTAAGAAATATTGAATGCTAAAAATGTCTTCTTTTTCACAAATTTAATCACAAGCAATTATATTCAGCTATTCTCAATACTCATAGTTGGGAAGTGTCATTATCTGGAAAGAAAAGCTCCTTGGAACAGGTGAAACAGTAAGGTTAGTGACACAGATTCTATTAAATATAATGGGAATGTTTTTAAGGGCTACCAAATGATAAATCCTGTGGAAAGAGCTTCATCTGGTTCCTTTTAAATTCAGTGTGTGTTTTTCAGTAAGGTAGTTAAGACCTATTTTATCAAATTGTATCATGAAATATTTATTCCACTTAGTTCTCAGTTTATTTTTTTCTTAGGAAATGCTTAATATTTTTGAACTCTGATTAATAAAAAATAAAATGATATTCTAGCTGCAACACCAATTTGTCGTTACAGATATATACCTTTCTCTTTTATTAAATATATGGAAAAATCTTGATGTCTCACAAAATTAATGGCATTATTTTTGAAGTTATAAACATAATTCTTATTTATTGATTTTCAAAAACTGAAAAACAAATTCAATTCACTCATACACAGACATTTACCAAAGGACTACCAGGAGTTTTGTACTTCTTGCTTTGTAAGTAACACATTCTTTTTTTTTTTTTTTTTTGCTACAAATCACACTGCATTATTTCAAATTAAGTAGTGAGAAACAATATGTAGATTTATTATCGTTCTTATAAATTATAGAAATAAGGGTGGCTGGGTGGCTCAGTCAGTTAAGTGTAGACTCTTGATTTCAACTCAGGTCATGATTTCAGGGTCATGAAATCGAGCTCCCACCCATCAGGCTCCATACTGGGCATGGAGCCTGCTTGATTCTCTCTCTTTACCTCCCTCCCTCCCTCCCTCCCTCCCCACCTCTCCCCCACCACCCAATCACATGAGTACACATACATGCTCACTCTGTCAAAAAAAAAAAATTACAGGAATAGACTTGATTTGACTGTTTTTAGTAAGCTGTTTTAAAAATTCCATAATATATTACTCAGTGATTTTTAATAATATTTCCATTAATCTATTCATTTGAATTGAAAAATGAAGTCAGTATTTTATGATAGAAAGTGAGTCTGATTAGGCTGATGGTTTGACAGTGATAACTGGCATTTCTAGTTAGGTTACATGGCAGACGTTTCTCCAGATGCTGAGTAAGTTAAATCTAAACTTAAAGGATGTGATGAGATAAAAGCAGTTTATGGAAAGATACTGTATTGTCAAAGTTGTATTGAAATTAGTAATATTTTTCATTTTCCCAACTCTATGAGTATAGCATGCTAAACAGTATGTCTGTAAGTGGGGAAAAAAGTAATGGGTATCATCAATAATCATTTAATAAATCTGGCAGTCTTTTGGTGATTATTTTCAGATATTGAGGAAGTGAATGGTCCTAATAAATTAAAAATAAGTAAATAAATGAAAATTTACACACACACACACACACACACACACACACACGCTTTTCAGTCCAGGTGGTTTCCAATTTTTGCTTTTAGCAAAAGGGATGAAGCCTAATCAAACTGTCAGTAAACACTGTCAGCAAATGTGTCGGTGAACTGATCAAAAAACATAATTTAAAATAGATCACCAAGTGATTTTTAGCCTATAGGAAGAATTTTTTTTAGAAAAGGAACATTTAACCTTGCTATAACAATTTCACCTCTTTCAAGTGAGTAAATCTTAGTGCTAACATTTGTGAAAATGTAAGATACAAATAGAAAATGTAAAAACGTGAGTAGAAATCTTTTAGGTGGCCTATGAGAAATAACGTTTGAGCATGACTGGCCTGAAAGGTCCTTCCTAACTCTGACAACCTATGACTGTCACTCCACATCTGCATGCCTCTTACACTTCTTGGGCTTCCCTACTCCCATCAGGGAAACCCCAGGCTGCTGGAGGCCTCATCTACCTCACTGCCATGGCTCATCTAGCTTGCCTGCCTCAGTGTGAATCATGCTCCATTATGCCACTGACCCATCCCACATCATCCCAATCACTCTTCTCTCAGCACAGTATTTTCATGTCATTTTCTAGCCATTTTTATGCCAAGGAAACAAGGCTGTGTAACTTATGCCTTGTCAGACTTTCCACCTTCATTACGAGGATTGAGGGGGAGCCTCCAACACCACTCCCTCTTACCCCCAAACAGGGTAGGCGACCTTTGTCTGCCTTGAGCCCACCCAGGCTGATCTCATGATTCCTGCTTATGTGTGTCACCTTGAAAAGCCTGAAGCCACTTCTCACTGTCTGCACTTCAACTGTCTCTTTCCCCATCTCCCACCCTGCCCCCCTACTTATGAAAACGGTCTACTAGAACTCATGATCCATCAGCAGCAAAACACTGTTTCCTAAGCCTTTTACCTAAATTCTCTCTTCACTTTCTTGTCCTGCCTACAATATGACCCCCTCCTGAGGACAGTGCTTTTCTGGAACTGAGTGGTGGCTGTTTATTTGCCCTCATCCCTTGTACTGTTGAGCATGAGATGAGTTACAGGTGCCTCCTCCTCCTCATTGTCACTTGTCGATGTGACAAGTGACAAGACTAGTCTGTTCTCCTTTGTCTTTCTTTTAAACACATGGTGTTGAGTCTTTTGTCTTCAGAATTCACCAGCCACTGTTCTTCCTTTCTGCAGTTAACTTCCAAGCCCACGGTATGCCCCTTTTCAATGATGGTAGCTCCTGGCTCACTGTACCTCTCTCCAACTCTGTCCCTGCCTTGATGCTAGGTGATTTCCATGTACACATATATAATCCCCTTAACTTTTGACCTTGACTTCCTTTCCTCCAATGAATGTATCCTCCATTGTATTTTACCACTTGATCTCATGACCATACCCTGCCTTATTCTTCCTAATGCAATCTACTTTTTGAGCTCACCTTTTCTTTTTTCAGCTCATTCCCTCTAGTACTCTGACTTCAACAAACTCTTGATGCTCCTCACTATACTTGGCTTAAATTATCATAATCCTTATAACCATCTCTGCATACACTCTCAAATTGCCCCTCATTTTAATAACTCTTTTAGGAGAATTAAGACCCTAAACAAACTCTTCACTACCTCTATACCTAAACCCATGCAGCCAACCTGAAATAAAGAAAAATATAAAATCATGCTGATGCTCTTACTGTCAATTGGTGGCCACAAACCATTAGTTAAACCACAATGCTCCTGGCATTCATACTACATTTCACATATTGTCTTTCTCTGGAAATCATCAACACATGTTCCTTCGTCAGTATTGTCAGCTGACAACATTGCTTCCCACTTCATTGGTAAAACTGAAGCAATCAGAGGGGAATGTCCATATGCTTCCACCACAATGTCTACACACCTACCAACATCTACATCTACAAACTCTGCCTTCCCGAGTGTTTAATGGAGATGAACTGTCCATGTTCCTCTCTAAGGTCACTTGTGCTAAAAACTTTCCCTGTCCTTCACCTACTGAAAGATATCATTCCAGTAATTCTCTCCTCTCTCTCTTACATCATCCATATTTCTCTCTCTTGAGTTATTAACCATCACCATAACATGATGCACCTACTTTTCCCATCTTAAAAAATCATTTGATCCACAGCTGCTCCCATTTTTCTGCTCCACCTTATGTCAAACTCCTAAACATATTTGTCTCTACCCACTACCTCCAATTTGGGTCCTCTTTTTTTATTTTTTATTTTTTTAAGATTTTATGTATTTTTTTGACAGAGAGATAGCAAGGGGGAGTGGGAGAGGGAGAAGCAGGCTTCCCGCTGAGCCGGGAGCCCAATGTGGGGCTCAATCCCAGGACTCTGGGATCATGACCTGAGCCGAAGGCAGAGGCTTAATGACTGAGCCACCCAAGCACCCCAATTTGTATCCTTTTGTTTTCTCTTAATCCCATGCCAAATAAGATTTTGCCCTCAACCACTTCAACAAAACTATTTGTGTTTGGTTAGGTCAAAATGACTTCAATGTTGCTAAATCCATAATCAATGATTAAAGTTGATAATGTTTGGCCTTTAATAAGTATTTCATAGTTATTCATTTCTTACTCTTACAAGCACTTTTTCCCCTTGGCTTCCTAAACACCACATACTTGGTTTTACTCCTAATTTACTGGTCACATTTCAATCTTTTGTTCTATTTCCTCCTCTTTTCCCTAATCTCTTATTATTGGCATGCCTCCAGTTTCAATTCTTGGACCTTGATTCTTTTCTGTTACACTCACCTGATCTGATCCTGTCTTGTGGCTTTATATTCCATCCATGTGCTAATGACTTCCATCTCTAGCACAGACTTTGCCCCTTCACTCCTGACTCCATACAACTGCCTACTCAACAGTTGATGCCTAATAGAAACAGCAAACTTAACATGTCCAAATGATCTTATTTTCCCCAAACCTTCTTCACACATTTCTCCACCAAAGCTCATAGTAATTTCATCCTTCTATTTGGACAGGCTAAAAACCTGGATGCCATCCTTGATTCCTCTCACACTCCATGTTACATGCCATGAAACCATGGTAGCTTTTCCTTTAAAATATACCCTCATCTAGGCTCTTTTCACCCAGTCTTCTGCTACTACCCCGATCTTGCCTAGATTTTTGTAAGAAACACTTAATAGCCCTTTGCTCACATTGTCGCCTACCCCCTCATAGTCTATTCTCAATACAATAGCCAGAGTGAACTAATCCTATGCTCAAAGACTCAAAACCCTCCAGTGGCTCCCCAGCTCACTCCAAGTAGGAGCCTATCTACTTACAATGGCCTACAAAGGTTAACAATCTGACGCCCATTACCTCTCAGACTTCATCTCCTATGACTCTCTCATTCTGCTCTAGTCCCACTGACCTTTTCATTGTTCCTCAAATAGTTCAGGCTACTGGGCATTTGTACTGGCTGTTTCCTCTGCCTGGAGCTCCCCTCCTTTGGGTATCTGTAAGGCACACTTTCCTTCTCGGCCTTCTTTATTTTGTTCAAGTATTATTCTCTCATTAAGATCTACTCTGACTACCAATTTTAAAATTGCACTCCCCTTACCCTGCTTATTTTTTCTATAAGAATTATCACATTTATTATATTTATTGTCTCTCTCTCTAGAACTTAATGCTCAATGAGAGAAGGTTTTGTTGTCTGATTTTGTTCATTGCTGTAACATCAGTGCCTAGAAGATTGCCTGGAAATAAGAAGTGTTCAATGAATACAGTTGATCCTCAGAATTCATGGATTCTGAATTTGCATATTTGCCTAGTTGCTAAAATGTATGTGTAACCCCCAAGCCCATGCTCATGGCACATTTGTGATCATTCACAAACATGCACCGAGCAGTGAGAAATTTGAGTCACCTGATGTGCATGTTCCCAGCTGAGGTTAAGCAAGGCAACGCTCTTCCTTCTTGTTTCAACTCTCATACTGTAAATAAGTTTCCTTTCTGTGATCTATTTAGTGCCATGTTTTCTGCATTTTTGTGTCTTTTGTTGGTGATTTCACTGTTAAAAATGGAATTGTCCCTTAATTTCTGGCACTGGATGTTTCTCTGGAGAAGTCTGAAGGCAGCCTGGATTTTCTTCCTTCATTTAAGGAAACAGCATTAAAAATATCTTGGAATAATTTTTTTCTGTTCTTTTTGGGTTCTCTATTTCAGGAACACTTTTTATCCATATGTTGTATCATTTAACTGCCCTTGTTATCTGTCACTTTATCTGTGATCATTTTATCTCCCCCTTTCCTTTCCTTTTTATTCACTCAAAAAAGACTTTTATTTCAAGGCTTTAATTAAAGTTTCAGCCATATCTATTTTGTGTATGGCTGCCCTAGTGATGGCTTCTGTAATGATACTGCTTCAGTGCTCAGTTCCCTTACTTGGCATCACTCTTTTAATCTCATTCTATTCTTTTGACATTTTGTCTTTAACCCCCTTTTAAAAAACAGAACTTATGTTATAAAGTTATCCCATAGCCTGAAGCACCTGCAAGGATTCTTCTTCTATTTCCTTGGGTTAGGTTTTCTGTCACTTGAGTTATTTTTCTGTCCTTTGCAGCTGTCTTTTCTTTCTTGGTGTTGCTGTGATAGGTTTCCACAGTCACCATGTATGCTTACCTTGTACCTCTCATTGGTGTCAGGTGTGGGCACTCAAATTGCCACAGTGAGGTGTGGGCAAATTCTTTGTTGCATCTTTCCCATCTTAATGAGACATTTTTGGTTTCCCCTCTGAGCCAGATTTGAGAGAGAGGTCCACACTACTTTTCAGTGCCTTGATGGTTCAGTCAATTAAAAAGCTCAGCTGGAGCTGTGTGAAAGTTTGTTGGATAACTTCCACTTATCTGATTCTGGACTTTCTTCTAAGATTAAAAAAAAAAAATACCCTATGTTGGGGATCACCACAGTGATCAAGTGTATAATCCACTCTTGTAGGGAAATACCCTTGTGTTTTAGATCATTTCCCTAATTTAGACTAGAATTCTGAGAAAATGGCAAATCCAAGTAGTTTTTCCTGCTTCTGCCGAGATGGCATAATGATTAGGATTAACTTTCTCTGGTTTCCTTATGTGTACCAGGAAGCTAATGATATCATAGGATTTTATGAGTCTCAAACAGAATATTGCATATACTGGTTGATCATCATGCTACAGTAGATACTCAAAATATGTTAGGTGTGATTATTTTTTGCAGTGATTGATGAAGATTCCCTTCCAGAGAGCAATTTCTTTACCTTTGTCCTAGACTGACTACTCACACTTTAATTCTGCTTCTTTCCAAATGGGGTTGCATTCTTGAGATTTTAACTTACTACATTAGTCTCTTGTCACCTATGGGGGTGTTTTGGGAGAAAGAATTTGTGATGAGCCACACCCAAATATTCTATTGATTTCCTTGGGAACAACTTTTAAAAGTTTGTGACATGAGGTTGCTGATGGCAATTTTGTTTGTAGTTGCTGTTAGTTTCAATAAGTTATAGGGTGGGATATTGTTTATCTTTTTCCATTCATCATGTCTACTTAGAAGTAGTATGGGGTGGGAGGGATGGGGTGGCTGGGTGATAGACATTGGGGAGGGTATGTGCTATGGTGAGTGCTGTGAATTGTGCAAGACTGTTGAATCACAGATCTGTACTTCTGAAACAAATAATGCGATATATGTTAAGAAAAAAAAAGAAGATAGCAGGAGGGGAAGAATGAAGGGGGGGAAATCGGAGGGGGAGATGAACCATGAGAGACGATGGACTCTGAAAAACAAACTGAAGGTTTTAGAGGGTGTGGGGGGATGTGTTAGCTTGGTGATGGGTATTAAAGAGGGCACGTTCTGCGTGAAGCACTGGGTATTATGCACAAACAATGAATCATGGAACACTACATCAAAAACTAATGATGTAATATATGGTGATTAATATAACAATAAAAAAATTTAGAGGGAAAAAAAAGTTCAAACATGATTAGAGGCAGATAGGAGACACACAGGCACCCTGGGCAGGGGCCTGAGTGAGGTTAGAAGCAGAGGTAGACATGCACAAAAAGAGGTGGTGAAGGGCAGGGGCTGGTTAGCAGAAGGAAATGAGTGATACACCACAGTAGGGGGAAGTTAAACTTTAATGGCTGGTCAGAAGATTTTGGAACCCAGAAGGAAGAACTGAGATTAGTGGTGCTATTAAGACTAAGATCTGTGTTGTCGATCTTCTACAGTGAGCTCATTTGGAGTTTACCTGTTGACATTCTATGTTTCCTTAAGTGAACCTGCAGGCTTCCATAGCCACAGGGCCCAAAGGTTTTGACTGGGGTGAACATGCACCTCTTTGTTTTAGTAAAACAGAGACCACTGGGAAGGGAGATGGATGCAGAAGGCCCTAAAGTTCTGTCTGCTTTTTATCTCAGATTCCAGTTTTGCTCGGTATAGACATGGCTGAGTTTACCTGGTCCATGTTTTGTCTGCCTCTGGAATTTGGGGGACAGACAGCTCCAGGAGCCACTTCTAATGACATACTTTTAACTCAGAGCTCTAACTCTGGTTTGGGCATCAGCGAGAAAGACAATTAATTCGTGACTTCATAAGTACCATGAGTTTGTTCACTAAGTCCAGTTAACATTGCTCCTAAATTGAGAGCTTCCAAAATCATTGACTGACTATCCATATGTATCCAGAGCCAGTGCTGAAGCCTGGTACAATAGATACTCCTTAATTAAGTGAAGAAAAGGTAGATCAGTTTAACAGTACTCCAGAAGTTGGAGAATATTCCTTGAGTCCTCTCCTTCCCTCCCACCCTATCACCCTCTCTAATTTAGCACCAACTTCTTCCCAAGAAGCTTGAATCTGCCAGTGGAGTGAGGAATCATCCAGCAGGCTGGTTATTTTAAATCTTTAATAGACATATTACCTTACATTATGGCTTCATCATCCGCCCCTCAGTGTGAGCACAAAGAGAACATCCATCACAATTAGTGTAACATCCCAAACACATAAAAAAGATGAAAATGTGTGGCTAAGTTTGATGTAAAAGAGCCCAGGCTCTGAGTAGCTTTCTGTTAGACCATGGGCATACAGCCAGGCCTGGATGAAGCTCTCCCAGGGGCCAAGAAACAGATTAATAAGGGTATGCCCTGAGCCCAGAGTACTGCTCCTGTTCTCCAGAAAGGTAAAACCTTCCAGTGTTGAGCTGAAACTGAAGCTGTCATTTACAAAGCTCTGCTCTCACTTCTGTTACTGGACAAGCAGAGTCCACTGGCCAAAACTTGGGATCCCAGATCCAGGGCAATAAGAAGAGGGCATCTTATTTACTAAGTCAATACTTTAGTAGGCTCTTTCACTTATATTTGCTCATGGAAGCCCTATGACCACCACACGAGGTAGATGTTATTATTCTTCTTACAGAGAAGAAAACTAAGGTTCAAAAATTTCTGTGACTTAGGTCAGTCTGTTTCCAAAGATTATTTCCTTAGAATGTGGTCCCTGGATGAGACAAGTGTATCTAGAACTGAAGCTGGGAGAGGAAATGCTGCTCCAAGTTTGGAGGCAAGAGTCGTGCATTACCCAGGTGTGAGAACCAGGTGTCCCTTCCCCTCCTCCCCCTGTGGCCCTTCACCTGCATGTAATGTTTCATAACGTCCAGCAAACCACTGCTTGCCTTTTTCATTGTTTGCATGCATATATGTATATAGGTAACTATTTATATCTCTTTTGGACTGACACAGAGTTGAGTTACTCTACAGTTCAGTTCTCAGCACTGCCTACATCCTTCAGCACAAGGCCTCTCTCTTCTATTCATTTCTCCCATTCAGTACCTGATCCCCATTCCCATCCCCTCACCTGCATAGACATCTAACTCTGCTGTCCTTTTAACAGTTTGTGTGTGCATATGTGTGTGTGTGTGTGTGCTTTTGGTTTACATATAGTATTTTGTTATAGACTTCATTTTGCTTCTTATTTTTCCCATTAACATTAGGCTTTTAGATATAACCACATTTTCTCTGTGGGCATCTAGCTCACTAGATTTTAACTCCTGTGTGCACAATGGCATGCATGCATCCACACATTTACTTACCCTCATCCCTCGAAACAGACCCTCTAGTTTACCTTCAACTCCTGAACACTGCACACAGTACAACTCAATAAACATCAACATCCTTGTCTTCTTGAGATCTGCACCAAACTTTATCTGTCCATCCCTCATTCTTTGTCTTCCTACATTTACCCCACTCAAGTCCTTATCATCCCTTGTCTGGGTTATTACAAAGGTCTCCCTGCCTCCCACCTCTTCTGGTACTAAATTCAGCACACCCTTCAAGGCTCACCTGTACTTGCCCTCCCCTCAACTCCTTCATCACACATTTTCCATTCCTGCCATTTGCTGAAGAAGCCACAGTCCAAGATGAGAGATGATTAACTGTTGCAAATTGCAGGTGTGTTCTACCTGGTTAGGTTTTATGGTCTCCACTGTAAAGAAGAGGAATTGTAACCTATTCAACTCATCACAGAACCTGTGTAGTACATAGGCAGTGTGTTCAAAGGTCTTTATACACACAGGAGTCTAGGTTTGTGGGTCATAGGGTACCCTCTTCCTTTGTGTCAGGAAAGAAATTCCTCCTGGGGAGTCTGCCTCAGCAGCAGATAGATGGAGACTTTTCACTGCCAGATGGGCAGGGTTATGGAGAGTTAGTTGGTGAGAGTGGGTGAGGAGTAATAAACCTCAATTAATTCCTGGTGACCTACTTCTCTATGCATGCATATTTGAGCCTGTGCATAAGTGTATGCATGTGTGTGTAGGTGGGGGCAAAAAAAGGGGGAGGATGAAGGCATGCCATATTTCCTTCTGTAAGCTTTGGAAAGACAAGCCTTTCCCAAGTAGGACACAAAACAGGGCCCAGGTATCGTTCCCTACATAGGCACCTTGTCTGCTTCTTTCCTGAAGCATCCTGAAGTGGCAGAAGCAGCTGAAAGGATCAGGAAGTGGTCCTGCCATCAAAGTGGGCAAAGCAAAGTAAAGTATTGAGCAGTAGGAATGGAGGTTGTAAGGCAGGATATTGCCCTTCTTGGGCTGTCAATTTATTTGTGTTTTACCCCTGCCCACAATATCTTTTATTTGCTAGTCATTTTCCTGAATCTCAAGATTTCTTCATTCTCTTTCTCTCTCTCTCTCTCTCTCTTTTTTTTTTTTTTTTTTTTTGTTCTCTAAGATTGGTTGAGAGCATTCTTCCCCTCTTCCTAAATGGGTTACTGATTTGGAAGTTCCTTACTTATTCTTGATCCCATTTTTTTTGGTCTCTCTTTAGCAATAGATGTTAATGTCTTAGCAATCCAGCTAACAACTACATATTCTGTTCTCTTTGGAGCTAGAGGTGGCCCATGAGAAATGAGTGGAAGAGGCTTGTGGTTCTAGACAGAGGGATTGTTTGCACCACCCTCCTTTTTCTGTGCTTCTTTTTTCATGGACTAGAATGTGCAGCTCTTGGTGGGAGCTTAAGTAGCCATTTTAGCCATTAAGTAGCCATTTTAGGCCATATCTGCAAGACATAGGTTGAGACTGAGCCATGAGATGGAAGGAGCATGTATCACCAACCCTATACTTCTGCCATATCAGCCCTGGTATGTTTATGCTAGGCTTGCTGGTAAAGGAGAAATAACTTCTGTTTCACTTAAATCCCTATATTTTAGCCTTTGTTGGAGTGGCCAAACCTGTATTTTATTATGCAGACCCAAGCTGGGGACAAATTTCATAGTTACTAAATATTGTAGATGCCAAATCTATGATTTCTAAATAGCTATGGCTGGTGAGTGACTTCGGAGCTGTCAGAATATTTCAGGAAAATGCAACAGGATTGGGGATTATTTAAGTAATGCTTAGAAATTGTCATTATGTGTTATGATTTTATTAATTGATTTATGAGTTTATAGACATATTTTTGAATTGACATAAACCATCAACATAAATATACAAAATGTTTTCTTAGTAACTATGTTTGCTCCTATTGTTATGGGGTCTGCAAAAGACAAAGTGTTATCAGATTCCTTCCTGAGAGGTGTTAAATCTGCCGCAACTTGATTCGATGGCAGGAGCTCAAGACTGGAAGCCTGAAGTCATTAGCCTAATTTTGTTTTTCCTCTAAGTAGTTGAGCAACCCTTGCAAGTAAAATAAAGGAATTTGTAATATCTCTTTCTGATACAAACTTCTATGATTTTATGACTTGGAGTCTGAATGCCAAAATCAGGACAGGGGTCTCCATTAGCCACTTATTAACTAAATTTGTATAAGTTCTTAATTCCTTTACCTTTAGCATTTTTCTTTTAAATGTAGATTAAAAACCTTGGCCAAGACAATTTCATAAAGAAACTGTAAGAACCAAGCAGAATAGCAGCTATGAAAGTGCTCATACAACACAACGACACACAAAGTACATCATGATTTTTATTCCTTTTGGTTTTTTATTTTTCTTTTCATTCCTATTAATGGGACAGGATTGGCCTTATTACACTAGTGCACATTCCTGGGGCCCATATCTGTACCATTTGGTCTATGGCACATATTCAGCCCTCCTTTTCTATTCACCACAGAAGAGTTTTTGCAATTGTGATCTATTGTGATACTGTGATACTGAATCTACTGTGATACTGAATTAAGAGAATAGTAGGGGGAAACTTGGCCTGAAGAGGAGAGAAAGAAGGGGTTGGATATAATAGAGAGGCTAAGCAGACCCATGTGAGAGAAGGAACTGCAAGAGAGGAGAGGGGGGGAGGACAGGGAGCTCTGGTAGGTGATCTGGGGGGAGTGCCAAGGATTGGGGACTGTGTGTGAAGGCAATAGAGTAGCTGTGGGAAGTGAGAGAATTGGAAGTAGACAAAGGGGCTTTGCAAAGAGTTGCTGTGGCTTATGAGTTAGATCTGCTTTCACATTCTTCAAGAGACATAAATAATGCTGTGATTCCTTTTCAATTATTATTTGTTGGCAGTTTTGCCTCTTTAAAGATGAGTCCCAGCAGAGACTGTGTTATATAGAAGGTCATTTATCATATCATGAGGATTGAAAAATTTTTCAAAATTTTAGTTCCAATATAATTAACATATAGTGTTATATTAGTTTCGGGTGTACAATATAGTGATTCAACAATTCCATACATCACCCAGTGCTCATCATGATAAGTGTGCTCTTAATCGCCTTCACCTATTTCACTCATCCCCCACCCATCTCCTCTCTGGTAACCCGCTATTCTCTAGAATCTGTTTTTTGGTTTGTCTCTTTCTTTTTTTCCTTTGTTTGTTTTATTTCTTAAATTACACATATGAGGGAAATCATATGGTATTTGTTTTTCTCTGACTGACTTATTTTGCTTAGTATTATACTCTCTAGCTCCAACCATGTTATTGCAAATGGCAAAATTTCATTCTTTTTTCAATGACTGAATAATATCCCATGGGTGTATATATACCACTTCTTTATTTGTCTAGCTATTGATGGACACTTGTACTGCTTCCAAAATTTGGCTATTGTAAATAATGTTGCCATAAGCATAGGGGTGCATGTATCCCTTTGAATTAGTGCTTTTGTATTTCTGGAGTAGTGTGATTACTGGATCATAGGGTAGTTCTGTTTTTAAGCTTTTGAGGAACCTCCATACACTGTGTATGAACCAGTTTGCTGAGGTGTAGGTTTTGTTTTGTTTATATATGCACCAGTGGCTGCACCAGTTTGCATTCCCACCAACAATGCAAGAGGGCTCCTTTTTCTCCAAATCCTCAAAAACCTTTGTGTTTCTTGTGGTTTTGATTTTAGCCATTCTGACAGGTGTGAGGTGATATCTCATTGTGGTTTTGATTTGCATTTCTCTGATGATGAGTGGTGTTGAGCATCTTTTCATATGTCTGTTGGCCATCTTCTGTCTGTCTTATTTGGAGAAATACCTATTCATGTCTTGTGCTCATTTCTAATTGGATTATCTGTTTTTTTGGGTGTTGAGTTGTATAAGTTCTTTATATATTTTGGATACTAACCCTTTTTCAAGTATGTCATTTGCAAATACTTCTCCCATTCAGTAGGTTGTCTTTTAGTTTTCTTGGTTGTTTCCTTCAGTGTGTAGAAGCTTGTGTAAAAATACACAATAGTGTATTTTTGCTTTTATTTCCCTTGCCTCAGGAGACATATCTAGAAAAATGTTGCTACGGCTGTTGTCAGATACATTACTACCTGTGCTCTCCTCTAGGATTTGTATAGTTTCACATCTCACATTGAGGTCCTTACTCCATTTTGAATTTATTTTTGTGTATGGTGTGAAGTTGTCCAGTTTCATTCTTTTGTATGTAGCTGTCCAGTTTTCCCAACATTATTTATTGAGGAGACTATCTTTTTCCCATTTCATATTCTTGCCTCCTTTATCATAGATTAAGTGACTATATAATTTTGGGTTTATTTCTGGACTCTCTGTTCTGTCCATTGACCTACATGTCTATTTTTGTGCCAGTACCATATTGTTTCGATTACTACAGCTTTGTAATATAACCTGAAGTCCAGAATTGGGATACCTCCAGCTTTGTTCTTCTTCCTCAGAATTGCTTTTGCTATTTGGGGTCTTTGTGGTTTTATACAAATTTTAGGATTGTTTGTTCTGCTTCTGTGAAAATTGCTGTTCATATTTTAGTTGGAATTACATTAAATTTATAGATTGCTTTGGTTAGTATAGACATTTTAAGAGTATTTGTTCTTCCAACCCATAAGTATGGAATGTCTTTTCATTTCTTTGTGTCATCTTCAATTTCTTTCATCAATGTTTTATAGTTTTCAGAGTATAGGTCTTTCACCTCCTTAAGTTTATTCCTAGGTATTTTATTCTTTTTTGGTATAGTTGTAAATGGGGTTGTTTTCTTAATTTCTCTTTCTGCTAATTATTAGTGTATAGAAATGCAGTGGATTTCTGTATATTGATTTTGTATCCTGTGACCTTACTGAATTCATTTATCAGTTCTAGGAGTTTTTGGTGGTCTTTAGGATTTTCTGTATATAGTATGTCATCTGCAAATAGTGAAAGTTTTAATTCTTCTTTACCAATTTCGATGCTTTTTATTTCTTTTACTTGTCTGACTGCTGTGGCTAGGACTTCCAGTACTATGTTAGATAAAAGTGGTGAGAATAGACATCCATTTTGTTGTTGTTGTTGTTGTTTCTGAATTTAGGAGAAGAGCTCTCGGTTTTTCTCTTTTGAGTATGATGTTAGGTGAGGGTTTTTCATATATGGCTCTTATTATGTTGAAGTATGTTTCCTCTAGACCTATTTTGATGAGGGTTTCTATTATGAATGGGTATTATACTTTGTCAAATCCTTTTTCTGCATCTATTAAAATGATCATATGGTTTTTATCTTTCTCTTATTCATGTAATGTATCACGTTGATTGATTTAGAAACATTGAGCCACCTAGCATCCCAGGAATAAATCCTACTTGATTGTGGTGGATGATTTCTTTAAAATTTATTGTTGCATTTGGTTTGCCAATATTTTGTTGCAGAGTTTTGCATCATGTTCATCAGAGATATTGGTCTGCAGTTCTCATTTTTTTTATAGTGTCCTTACCTGGTTTTAGTATCAGGGTAATGCTGGGACTCATACAATGAATTTAGAAGCTTTCCTTCCTCTTCTATTTTTTGGAATAGTTTGAGAAGAATAGATATATTTGGTAAAATTCACCTCTAGAACCATCTGGTCTTGGTTATTTTTTGATGGGAGATTTTTTGTTTTGTTTTATTTTTTTATTTTTTTTTCTGATTCAATTTCATTGCTGGTAATCAATCTGTTCAAATTTTCTATCTCTTCTTGATTCAATTTTGTGAGGTTATATGTTTCTGGGAATTTATCCATTTCTTCTAGGTTGTCCAATTTTTTGGTATATAATGTTTCATAATATTCTCTTATAATCCTTTGTATTTCTGTGGTGTTGGTTGTTATTTCTCCTCTTTCATTTCTGATTTTGTTTATTTGAGTACTCTCTCTCACTCTCTCTCTCTTTTGATGAGTCTGGCTATAGGTTTATCAATTTTTTGACCCTTTCAAAGAACTCACTCCTGGTGTCATTGAGCTGTTCTTTTTTTTTTTTTTTTTTCAGTTTCTATTTTGTTTATTTCTTCTCTAATCTTTATTATTTCTTTCCTTCCTTCTAGTGGTTTTTGGTTTTGTTTGTTCTTTTTCTAGATCCTTTAGATGTAAGGTTACCTTATTTGAGATTTTTCTTGCTTCTTGAGGTAGGCTTCTATTGCTATAAACTTCCCACTTAAAACAGCTTTTGCTGCATCCTAAAGATTTTGGACACTGGTGTTTAAATTTTCATTTGTCTTCATGTATTTTTTGGTTTCCTCTTTGATTTCTTTGTTGATCCATTAATTGCTTAGTAGCATGCTATTTAACCTCCATGTATTTGTGTTCTTTCTAGATATTTTCTTGTGGTTGATTTGTAATTTCATAGCTTTGTGATAGGAAAAGATGCCTGATATAACATCAGTCTTTTTGAATTTGTTGAGACTTGTTTCATGACCTAGTATGTGATCTATTCTGGAGAATATTCCATCTGCACTTGGAAAGAATGTGTATTCTGCTGTTTTAGCATGGAATGTTATGACTATATCTGTTACAGTCATCTGGTCCAATGTGTCCTTCAAAGCCACTGTTTCTTATTGATTTTCTGTTCAGATGAACTGTCCATTGATGTATGTGACATGTAAAGTCCCCTGCTATTATCCTATTACTTTTGATAACTTCCTTTATGTTTGTTATTAGCTTCTTTATGTATTTGGGTGCACCCATGATGGGTGCATAAATATTTACAATTGTTATATCTTCTTGTTGGAATGTTCCCTCTATGATTATCTAGTGCCCTTCTTTGTTTTAAAGTCTATTTTGTCTGATATAAGTATTGCTACTGTGGCTTTCTTCTGACATTCATTTGTATGATAGATGTTTCTCTATCCCCTCACTTTCAATCTGCAGGTGTCTTTAGGTCTGAAATGAGTCTCTTGTAGGTTATAGATAGAAGGTTCTTGCTTTTTCATCTGTTCTCTCATCCTATGTCTTTTGATTGGAGTGTTTAGTCCATTTTAATTCGAAGTAATTATTGACAGGTATGTACTTATTATCATCTTGTTACATTTTATGGTTGTTTCTCTGTTTTTTTTTTCTGTTCCTTTCTTCTCTTGTTCTCTTCTCTCACAGTAAGTTGGCTATCTTTAGTGATATACTTGGGTTCCTTTCTCTTTATTTTTTGCATATCTATTACTGGCTTTTGATTTGTGGTTACTATTAGATTTGTATATAACCTCTTATGCATATAACAGTCTTTATTAAGTTGATGGTCACTTAAGTTTGAACCCATGCTTTACCTCTCTCCTCACCAATGTTTTAGGTATATGGTGTCATACTTTATATCCTTTTATTTTGTGAGTTCTTTGATTTTTATAGATATACTTAATTTTGTTGCTTTTGTGTTTCCTACTTTTCTTACTCCTACTTATAGTCTTTACTTTCCACTCAGAGTCCCCTTTAACATTTCCTGGTATAGGGCTGGTTTAGTGGTCATAAATTCCTTTAACTTTTGTTTGTTTGGGAAACTCTTTATACTTCTTTCTAATTCTGAAGAGTAGCCTTGGTGGATATAGCATTTTTAGTTGTAAGATTTTGCTCTTTTAGCACTTTAAATATATCAGCTGCTTACTTCTGGCCTGGAAAGTTTCCGCTGGAAAATCAGCTGATAGTGTTATGGAGTTTCCCTTGTATGTAACTGTCTTCTCTTGCTGCTTTTAAAATTCTCTTTTTATCACTATTTTTTGTCATTTTAATTACTATGTGTCTTGGTAATTGTGGACCTCCTTGGTTTATTTTTTTAGGGGACTCTCTGTGCCTCCTGAATCTAGATTTCTATTTCCTTCCCCAGATTTGGGAAATTTAGCTCTTATTTCTTCAAATAAATTTTCTACCCCCCCTTTTATCTTTTCTCCTTCTGGGATTCCTAATATAAATGTTATTACACTTGACTGTGTTGCTGAGTTCCCTAAGTCTATTTCATTTATTATTATTATTATTTTTTCTCTCTCCTGTTTAGCTTGATTGTATTTGATTACTCTGTCCTCCAGGTCACTGATCTGTTCTTCTGCTTCCTCTAGTCTAATATTATCTATCTAGTGTTATTTTAATTTCAGTTATTGAGTTCTTCATCTCTGATTGTTTCTTTTTTATGATTTCTATCTCTTCGTTAAATGTTTCACTGATGTCCTCTACTCTTTTCTCTAGTCCAGTGGGTATTTTTATGATCATTATTTAAATTCTCTATCAGACATATTACTTATCACCATTTCACTTAGGTCTCTAGCTGTGATTTTGTCCTTTTCTTTCATTTAGGATCTATTTCTCTGTCTCCTCATTTTGCCTAACTTTGTCTCTACGTATTAAGAAAGTCAGTTATGTCTCCTGTTCTTGAAAGTAGTGGCCTTATGAAGAATAGGTCCTGTAGTGCCCTTCAGTGCAATGGTTCCCGTCCACGAGAACCTGGAGCTTCCTATGTATGTTGTGTGTGCCCAACTGTTATGGCTAAACCACTTTGCCTTCAGTCCAGTCATCTGTGATTACTCTCCTTGTCTGTTGTGGGCAGAGATTGGTTCCTGTATTATTAGTAGGCTAGTGTGAGTGCTTGAGTTGAGTAAGACCAGGCATTTGTCAGAGATACAGTAGCACCAAACTGCAGGCACTTTCCCGGTGCTGTCCTCTGAGAAGCTTTCATCGGTAGGTGGGGCCTACTGTCAGACCAGATATCTGCCCTGAGCCGACTACTAGGACTACAGTTGGGCTGGTATGTGTGGTTATTTTCCCTTCTCCCCAGGGGAGAAGTTACTCTGTAGTAGTGCTGGTACCATGCCACTTTTTTTTTATTGTTATGTTAATCACCATACATTACATCATTAGTTTTTGATGTAGTGTTCCATGATTCACTATTTGTGCATAACACCCAGTGCTCCACGCAGAATGTCCCCTCTTTAATACCCATCACCAGGCTAACCCATCCCCCACCCCCCTCACCTCTAGAACCCTCAGTTTGTTTTTCAGAGTCCATCATCTCTCATGGTTCATCTCCCCCTCCGACTGACTCCCCTTCATTCTTCCCCTCCTGCTATCTTCTTCTTCTTTGTTTTCTAAACATATATTGCATTATTTGTTTCAGAAGTACAGATCTGTGATTCAACAGTCTTGCACAATTCAAGTGCTCATCATAGCACATAACCTACCCAATGTCTATCACCCAGCCACCCCATCCCTCCCACCCCCACCATTCTAGCAACCCTCGGTTTGTTTCCTGAGATTAAGAATTCCTCATATCAATGAGGTCATATGATACATGACTTTCTCTGATTGACTTATTTCACTCAGCATAACACCCTCCAGTCCCATCCACGTCGTTGCAAATGGCAAGATCTCATTCCTTTTGATGGCTGCATAATATCCCATTGTGTATATATACTACATCTTCTTTATCCATTCATCTGTCGATGGACAACTTGGCTCTTTCCACAGTTTGGCTCTTGTGGACATTGCTGCTATAAACATCGGGGTGCACGTACCCCTTCGGATCCCTACATTTGTATCTTTGTGGTAAATACCCAGTAGTGCAGTTGCTGGATCGAATGGTAGCTCTATTTTCAACTGTTTGAGGAACCTCCATACTGTTTTCCAGAGTGGTTGCACCAGCTTGCATTCCCACCAACAGTGTAGGAGGGATCCCCTTTCTCCGCATCCCTGCAAACATCTGTCGTTTCCTGTCTTGTTAATTTTAGCCATTCTGATTGATGTGAGGTGGTATCTCACTGAGGTTTTGATTTGGATTTCCCTGATGCCGAGTGATGTTGAGCACTTTTTCATGTGTCTGTTGGCCATTTGGATATCTTCTTTGGAAAGATGTCTGTTCATGTTTTCTGCCCATTTCTTGATTGGATTATCTGTTCTTTGGGTGTTGAGTTTGGAAAGTTCTTTCTAGATTTTGGATACTAGCCCTTTATCTGATATGTCATTGGCAAATATTTTCTCCCATTCTGTCGGTTGTCTTTTGGTTTTGTGGACTGTTTCTCTTGCTGTGCAAAAGCTTTTTATCTTGATGAAATCCCAATAGTTCATTTTTGTCCTTGCTTCTCTTGCCTTTGGCGATGTTTCTTGGAAGAAGTTGCTGCAGCTGAGGTCGAAGAGGTTGCTACCTGGGTTCTCCTTTAGGATTTTGATGGACTCCTCTCTCACGTTTAGGTCTTTCAACCATTTGGAGTCTATTTTTGTGTGTGGTGTAAGGAAATGGGTCCAGTTTTATTCTTCTGCATGTGGCTGTCCAATTTTCCCAACACCATTTGTTAAAGAGACTGTCTTTTTTCCATTGGACATTCTTTCCTGCTTTATCAAAGATTAGTTGACCATAGAGTTGAGGGTCCATTTCTGGGCTCTCGATTCTGTTCCATTGATCTATGGGTCTGCTTTTGTGCCAGTACCATACCGTGTGGATGACAGCTTTGTAATAGAGCTGGAAGTCTGGAATTGTGATGCCGCCAGCTTTGCTTTTTTTTTTTTCAAGATTCCTCTGGCTATTCGGGGTCTCTTCTGCTTCCATACAAATTTTAGGATTATTTGTTCCATTTCTTTGAAAAAAGTGGAGGGTATTTTAATGGAGATTGCTTTGAATGTGTAGATTGCTGTAGGTAGCATTGACATCTTCACAATGTTCATTCTTCCATTCCATGAGCATGAAGGTTTTTGCATTTCTTTGTGTCTTCTTCAATTTCTTTCATGAGTATTTTATAGTTTTCTGAGTACAGATCCTTTGCCTCTTTGGTTAAATTTATTCCTACGTATCTTATGGTTTTGGGTGCAATTGTAAAGGGGATCGACTCCTCGATTTGTCTCTCTTCTGTCTTGTTGGTGTATAGGAATGCCACTGATTTCTGTGCATTGATTTCATATCCTGCTACTTTACTGAATTCCTGTATGAGTTCTAGCAGTTTTGGGGTGGAGTCTTTTGGGTTTTCCCCATACAGTATCATATCATCTGCAAAGAGGGAGAGTTTGACTTCCTCTTTGCCGATTTGGATGCCTTTGATTTCTTTTCGTTGTCTGATTGCTGTGGCTAGGACTTCTAATACTATGTTGAATAGCAGTGGTGAGAGTGGATATCCCTGCCGCATTCCTGACCTTAGGGGAGAAGCTCTCATCTTTTCCCCATTGAGAATGATATTCGCTGTACGTTCTTCATAGATGGCTTTTATGATATTGAGGTATGTAACTTCTATCCCTATACTCTGAAGAGTTTTGATCAAGAAAGGATGCTGTACTTTGTCAAATGCTTTTTATGCATCTGTTGAGAGGATCATATGATTCTTGTTCTTTCTTTCGTTAATGTATTGTGTCACGTTGATTGATTTGCGGATGTTGAACCAACCTTGAAGCCCAGGGATAAATCCCACTTGGTAATGGTGAATACTCCTTTTAATGTACTGTTGGATCCTATTGGCTAGTGTTTTGGTGAGAATTTTTGCATCCATGTTCATCAAGGATATTGTTCTGTAATTCTCTTTCTGATGGGGTCTTTGTCTGGTTTTGGGATCAAGGGAATGGTGGCCTCATAAAATGAGTTTGGAAGTTTTCCTTCCATTTCTATTTTTTGGAATAGATACAGGAGAATGGGTATTAATTCTTCTTTAAATATTTGGTAGAATTCCCCTGGGAAGCCATCTGGCCCTGGGCTTTTGTTTGTTGGGAGATTTTTGATGACTGCTTCAAGTTACTTAGTGGTTCTAGGTCTGTTCAGGTTTTCTATTTGTTCCTGGTTCAATTTTGGTAGTTGATACAACTCTAGGAATGCACCCATTTCTTCCATGTTATCTAATTTGCTGGCATATAGTTGTTCATAATATGTTCTTAAAATTGTTTGTATTTCTTTGGTGTTGGTTGGGATCTCTCCTCTTTCATTCATGATTTTGTTGATTTGGGTCCTTTCTCTTTTCTTTTTGATAAGTCTGGCCAGGGGTTTATCAATCTTGTTACTTCTTTTAAAGAACCAGCTCCTAGTTTCGTTGATCTGTTCTACTGTTCTTTTGGTTTCTGTTTCATTGATTTCTGCTCTGATCTTTATGATTTCTCTTCTCCTGCTGGGTTTAGGCTTTATTTGCTGTTCTTTCCCCAGCTCCTTTAGGTGTAGGGTTAGGTTGTGTATTTGAGACCGTTTTTGTTTCTTGAGAAAGGCTTGTATTGCTATATACTTTCCTCTCAGGACTGCTTTTGCTGTATCGCAAAGATTTTGAACACTTGTGTTTTCATTTTCATTGGTTTCCATGATTTTTTTTTAATTCTTCTTTAATTTCCTGGTTGACCCATTCATTCTTTAGTAGGACGCTCTTTAGCCTCCATGTATTTGAGTTCTTTTTGACTTTCCTCTTGTGATTGAGTTCTAGTTTCAAGTGTGGTCTGAAAATAAGCAGGGAAAAATCCCAATCTTTTGGTACTGGTTGAGACCTGATTTGTGACCTAGGATGTGGTCAATTCTGGAGAATGTTCCATGGGCACTAGAGAAGAATGTGTATTGCATTGCTTTGGGATGGAATGTTTTGAATATGTCTGTGAAGTCCATTTGGTCCAGTGTTTCATTTAAAGTCTTTAGTTCCTTGTTGATCTTTTGCTTAGATGATCTGTCCATTTCAGTCAGGGGGGTGTTAAAGTCCCCCGCTATTATGGTATTGTTGTCAATGTGTTTCTTTGCTTTTGTTATTAATTGCCTTATATTATTGGCTGCTCCCACGTTAGGGGCATAGATATTTACAATTGTTAGATCTTTTTGTTGGATAGACCCTTTAAGTAGGATATAGTGTCCTTCTTCATCTCTTATTACAGTCTTTGTTGTAAAATCTAATTTGTCTGATATAAGGATTGTCACCCCAGCATTCTTTTGGTGTCCATTAGCATGGAAAATTGTTTTCCACCCCCTCACTTTCAATCTGGGGGTGTCTTTGGGTCTAAAATGAGTCTCTTGCAGACAGCATATTGATGGGTCTTGTTTTTTTATCCAACCTGATAGCCTGTGTCTTTTGATTGGGGCATTTAGCCCCTTTACATTCAGGGTAACTATTGAAAGATAGGAATTTAGTGCCATTGTATTGCCTGTAAGGTGACTGTTACTGTATATTGTCTGTGTTCCTTTCCGATCTATGCTGCTTTTAGGCTCTCTCTTTGCTTAAAGGACCCCTTTCAATATCTCTTGTAGGGCTGGTTTCATGTTTGCAAATTCCTTTAGTTTTTGTTTGTCCTGGAAGCTTTTTATCTTTCCTTCAATTTTCAATGAGAGCCTATCTGGATATATTATTCTTGGCTTCATATTTTTCTCGTTTAGTGCTCTGAAGACATCATGCCAGTCCTTTCTGGCCTGGCAGGTCTCTGTGGATAGGTCTGTTGCCAATCTAATGTTTCCTCCATTGTAGGGTACATATCTCTTCTCCTGAGCTGCTTTCAGGATTTTCTCTTTGTCTCTGAGACTTGTAAGTTTTACTATTAGATGTTGGGGTGTTGACCTACTTTTATTGATTTTGAGAGGGGTTCTCTGTGTCTCCTGGATTTTGATGCCTCTTTTCTTCCCTACATTAGGGAAGTTCTGGGCTATTTTTGCTCCAATATACCTTCTGCCCCTCTCTCTCTTTCTTCTTCTTGGATCCCAATTATTCTCATGTTGTTTTGTCTTATCGTATTGCTTATCTCTCGAATTCTGCCCTCGTGATCCTGTAGTTGTTTATCTCTCTGTTTCCCAGCTTCTTTATTTTCCATCATTTGGTCTTCTATATCGCTGATTCTCTCTTCTGCCTCATTTATCCCTGCAGTTAGTGCCCCCATTTTTGATTGTACCTTATTAATAGCCTTTTTGATTTCGACTTGGTTAGATTTTAGTTCTTTTATTTCCCCAGAAATGGTTTCTCTAATAACTTCCACGCTTTTTTCAAGCCCAGCTAGTATCTTTAAAGTCATGATTCTGAACTCTAGGTCCGACATTGTACTAATGTCTGTACTGAGTAGGTCCCTGGCAGGCGGTACTACCTCTTGTTCTTTTTGCTGCGGTTTTTTTCGTCTTGTCATTTTGTCCAGAGGAGAATAGATGAATGAGAGAACAAAATGCTAACAGGTTAACAACGTCTCCAGCAAATATACTCTATACAATCAGAAAAGACCTGAAACCAGGGGAAAAGAAAGGGAAAGAAAGAAAAAAGAAAGAGAAGAAAAAAAAAGAAAAAGAAAAAGATAAAGACAAACAAAAACAGAACAAAACAAAACAAAAAGAATATGATCAAATATGATCAGGCTAGTGCATAGATCAGTGCCACACACTAGATTTTGTTCTGTTAGAAGAAAGTACCTCCTATGAAAAACTTATATATGTACAAAATAAGGGTTGATACAATGAAGGGATGGAAGATGAATGTAAAGTTGAAAATTATAAAAGATTTTATAAAAGGAATTGATAGATAAGAAGTTGTTTGAAAAAAGAAAGAAGATTTAAGAAAGAAAAAGAAAAGAAAAAAAAGGGAGAGAATGAGATCAGGCAGGAGACTAGAACAAAGCCATACACTAGTGATTTAGGGTATATTTTGATCTGTTAGAAGAAACTGTATCTCAAAATTTTAAAAAGAGAACAACTTATATATATATGCCAAAAATAAGGGTAACTTCTATGAAGGGATAAAACATGACTCTAAAAATGAAAAATAAAAAATGTTTTTTTTAAAAAAGGGATTGATAAGATGTTGGTTGAAAAAGGGAAAAAGAAAAATTCAAAAAAAAACAGTTAAAAAATTAACTTTGAAAAACTAATGAATCATGGTAAAAAAAAGCCATGAATTCTATGTGCAGTATTCCCCCTAGCGCTGGAATTCTCCCGTTCTCCTTGATCGGTAAACTTGGTCTTGGCTGGCTGTTCGGGCTGATCTTCTGGGGGAAGGGCCTGTTGCCGTGGTTCCCAAATATCTTTGCTGGAGGTAGAATTGCCCCGCCCTTGTCGGTCCTCCGGGCTAAGCAATCTGCTCGGGTTTGCTCTCAGGAACTTTTGTTCCCTGCAAGCTCTCAGTACAGCTTTGGAGGACCAGAGTGAAAATGGTGGTCTCCCAATCTCCACCCGCAGGAGCTGAGAACTCGGGGCCCCGCTCCTCAGTGCGCCCCAAGAGAAAAGCAGTCACTCCCGTCTCCCCGGTCTCCGGCCGCACTCTGTGCTCACCAGGTCTGTGACTGAGTGTTTCTATCTCTGGCACCCGACCCCGTGTGGCATCTCCAAACCGAGCAGATCCCTGCAGTGTGCTCCTGCGCTGCTCCTCCCAGAGGAGGAAGGGGAGTCTCCTCAGCTCTGCCACTTGTTGGGTCCCTGCTGGAGGAGCAGTGGCCCGACTGGGCCACAGATCACAGTTTATGGCAACCCCGAGCTGAGAGCCCGTGCCTCGGCTCTGTCTCTGCAGCTGGCTTCCCTGCTCCAATACCTGGGAGCTCTGCCGCACTCAGGCACCCCCAGTCTTTCTGTGACCCCGAGGGTCCTGAGACCACACTGTCCCGTGAGGGTTCCACCCCCAGCTTAGCCACTGCGGCAACGTCCCTCAGCAGAGCCGACTTCTAAAAGTTCTGATTTTGTGCTCCGCGGCTCTATCACTTGCCAGGAGCGGTCGACGGAGGCCCCCTCCCCCGCCGTCTATCCTCCCGAATATCTCCTCGGATTCACTTCTCCGCACATCCTACCTTCCAGTAAGTGGTCGCTTCTCTGTTCAGAGAGTTTTTTCTACTCTCTTCTTCGATCTCCTGTTGAGTTCGTAGGTGTTCAGAATGGTTTGATCCCTATTCAGCTGAATTCCTGAGACCAGACGAAACCCAGGTCTCCTACTCTTCCGCCATCTTGCCCCCCATGCCACTTACACATTGCCAGACTTGTAGAACCTCTTTAGATGGGTTTGTGCCAAAGACATATTGGGGGGGCAGGGCCACAGGAAAATGTTGGGGAGGGGTGGACAATGTTAGCAAGTTTTGTGCAGTTCTGCTTTGGGAGGAGCCATGGAGCAGAGGCCTGCCTTGAAGGGGTGTTTTTGCAGGAGAACATGGGGTTGGAGCACAATATTAATATGTTAGGTAAGAAGTGTTGTCATGGCACTGGTTCCTGTAGGTGTCAGGGTGTCTAGGCTGGGAGGCAGGGAGGGAAATGGCACCCACCAGCATTTTATTTCCTGGAGAAGTCACCTAAAGATCCCTGCCCCTCTAGCCCATGATCTGAGATTAGCAAATAAATCTCCCTCCTGTATATCTCAGGTGTTTTTCAAACTGCTATTTCTATGCTGTATCTCCACGGAGCTGTTTGTTGTGTTTTCTCTTTAAGGTTGGAGACTCAGTTTCTTATTGCTCTCTGGTTCTCCTAGAGCTGAGCCCACTGATTTTTAATATTTCAGGTGTTAAGCCCTGCTGACTATAAGAACTCACAAAATTTTGCCACTTTGGTTTTCAAAGCCAGATATTATGGGGATTCCCCCATGCCCATGGTGCCTGGTGTGGGGTGTGTTATTCTCCCCTCTCTGCACCCACAACATCCCTCCCTCTCACAGACAGTCCCACAGGCCCCTTGAGTGCCCGACCACATCTCTGCCCCTCTTACCCTCTTCAGTGTAGCATCTTCTCTAGTTTAGCTGTGGAGAGTCTATTCTGCCAGTCTTTGGGTCATTTTCTGGGTTATTTACATGGATGTGGGTTTTACCTAGTTGTAACCATGGGACAAGGTAAGCTTAGGGTCTTCCTACTCCTCCCTCTTCCCTGGAAGTCTGTTCAGTTTGTTTTGTTTTGTTTGTATGTCTGTAACAAGTAGAATATTCTATGGACCACCTCCAAAGGGAAGATGTGTGGTGTTTGGGGATGGGCAGTCAGGAGGGCAGTGCCTTTGGTCCTTCTTGTTTGGGTCCCTGTGCTGGCTGCATGTCACACCCAAGAACCAGCCACCTGCGCTCTGGGTCTGGGCTAGTTTGTGGGGTTCAGCTAAAGGTTTGTTGCCAATCATTAGTGTTTCCCAGGCTGCACATTAAGCAGCATAGCTGAGCCATGGAAACGAAATGCTACCTGAATGCTATAACCATTAGAATCAGAGAGCCTTGTAAACAAGGGGTGCAGGAGGTGGTAGTTTTGTGGAGTGGTGACCCAGAGTCCTTATCTTTGTTCTGCTGCTGTGTAGTGGTGAAAAGGTATAGGTGATGTCCAGTAACATCAGTGACGGCAAAGCTGGTGAGTGAATGAAGAGGACATTCCAATGTAGTCAAGTGACATTGGATCCCTATCAGTTGTCAGAATAAGAGGCCAGTTCTTGAGTTGATACTCTGGTTTATGTATCATGCGTGGCCATCTCTAAACTTTGTGAGCAGTGTTAGGGGGATTTCTATCCTGAGGAAACCTGGCTTCTTTAGGCTGAGCACCCTCCCAATCATCCTGTTTCCCTACAGCCATCTTTCATTCCCAAATTTTGATGGGGATCATGACAGAAGCTAATTGAAGCAAATATCTGAAATGATGCATGTAACTAGCTGCAGAATTTTTCAAGAGGGGACAGGTGGTAGATCTGAGATGGCCTAGAGTTGTTTCAACTAACCCCTCATAGCATTTCACCTTGCCATCCTCCTTTATACCCTTCCACATCAGATGTCAGTGACACTGAAAGGTCTTCTGAGGTGATCCTCAGTCTAGTGTGCACTTTGTTTAGGGCATGTAACAAATATATGTTCTAACTTACAGTGTAGCATAATGGTTAGAAACAAGGATTTTGGAACCAACCTGCTTGACTTCAAATCCCAGCTCTGACATTTACTAACTGTGTGATATTGAAGAAGTTACTTAATCTGTCTGGGACTGTATATTTGGGCCAATGAAAGTGTTAAACTCCTAGTGTTGTAGTGAAGATTAAGTGAGTTAATAACTTGTGGAAATAAAAGAGGCCTGGTGCATAGGTAGGTTTGAGAAAGGATCATTGGTATAGCTAAGTGTAAAACAATGCTTCTAGGGCCACCCACATCAGAGTCATAGTAAGGCCAGGAGTAAGGAGGGGAGCCTGTTAAGTGCGAAGTTGATTGGGCTCTGCTCAGACAGGGAGAACCAAATGTCAGCACGCACTATAGGTGATTATTAACTAAAGATAAAGAGTCACTGTGGTAGGCAGAATTCTACAGAGGCTCCCCCACCCCAGGACTGCTGCACCATGGTTATCAAACACTAATCTAGGTGTTGTTGTGAAAGGATTTTGCAGACAAAATTAAAGTCCCTGGTCAGGTGACTATAAGATACAGAGGCAATCCTGGAGGGCCTGATCTATCATAGGAATCCTTTAAAAGGCAGAGAGGATTAATTTGGCAGAGGGATTATCCTAAGCTTCTAGTTTAAAATAGAGAGGGTCATGTGAGAAGGAACAGTGGTAGCCTTAAGAAAGCCAAAGCCTTCTCTCAGGGACCCTGGTGCTACAACCAAAGGAACTGAGTTCCACCAATCAACTGAATGAGGTTGGAAGCAGCTTCTTCCACCAGGGTTTGAAAAAAAGAACATAGGCCTGCTGACATCTTGATGTCATTCTTGTGAGACCATGAGCAGAGGACCCAGTTGAGCCTGCCAGGACTTCTGACTACAAAACTGTGGGATAATAAATGGGTGCTATTTTAACCTGCTAAGTTTGGGTCAAATTGTAACACGGCATTAGATGTTAACTAAAAAGACCGCAGGCAGAGTAGGAAGGGCACTGGCCTTGGAAAAGCTTATTAGATGTATATCCTCTGGCAGTTACTGAAACACCTTTTCTTCATCTATAAAGTAGGGACAATAAATAATACTTCAGAGACCTGTGCTGAGAATTAAGTAAAATGAGATATACGAAAAGGCTTTTGCAGCACAAAACACTTTTCACAATATAGAAATTCCTGAATTTTTCATGTCCAAGCATATTCTCTCCTTTGGAGCTTATTCAAAGCACCAATAAAACAAGCCTCTTTGATTGGTTAGCCCAGTGATAGGTATTAAGGAGGGCACGTAAAACAAAACAAAACAAAACAAATAAAAACTGCAAGCAAGCTTCTTTGTAAACCAAGGGTGCCTCCAACAATACTTTCTGATTCTGAGGCTGAATTGATTATTGTCCCAATTTTGATATGTACTCCTTTAATACTGCCTGGGGCCGTGAGCCTTGGGCCATTTCTACCCAGAGGCTGTTGGTTCCTAGGAAGTTGTTTGTTGTGCTTTCTGGAAGAGCTTAACCTCATTTTGGGAGCATTCTCTCCATATTCCAGAGCTTTAGAAAACAGTCCTGAAGCAGATGCTCCTTGCATCTCTGGTAGGTGTGAGTAGGCCATATGGAAAACTTTTTTTTTTTTTTTAAGGTATTGTAGTGCTACAGTTGCAGGATTGCAAGGTTCTTGTCTCACGGAGTTGAAGAATGAATCTCATGGACACAAAAGTGAAGTGAAAGTTTATTAAGTGAAGGTGGGAACAAAAAGGAAAGAAAAAGCTCTCTAGAGTGAGAGGGGTCCCAAACGGGTTGCCACTGAGGGCTTTTAGTGGCAGTCTTTTATTGAGAACTGCCTGGGAAGCTTGTGACCTTGAGATTCTTGTGCCATCTTGGTTTGTTCCCTTATCTCTTGTTGCACTCTGTCTCAGCATCTCCACCTGCCAGGAATAGTTCCATAGCCCAGTCAGTGGAGTCACAGGCCTCCTATCTCTCCTGCCTATAACTTAACCCCTTCCCTACTCATGGGACAGGACCTGTGGGCAGAAAGTGCTCTACTGGGATTGTAAGGAGTGACTGATTGTATACTTCTTAGTGAGGGTTAGGGATAGCACAAGTCTCCAAGGAATCTGGAAGTGAGGCTTTCAGGACCTTAGGGTCCAACTGCTGCCAAGATACAGTTACTTTTAAACATAAAGGTACTAAAGCAGCCACGAGTTCCTTGAGGAAGGTCACACTCTGCACATTTCAGGTGTCTATCAATGGGCTGCAAACTGTAAGGAGATTTTAATTTAGATTTTTTTTGCTTTTGTTTCCCACATCACTACAATCACCAGCAACTCCACACCCTCCTTTAAGGGATATGATAATCTCAGGGTGCCTGGGTGGCTCAGTCGTTAAGTGTCTGCCTTCAGCTCAGGTCATGATCCCAGGGCCCTGGGATCGAGCCCCATATTGGGCTCCCTGCTCAGCGGGGAGTCTGCTTCTCCCTCTCCCACTTCCCCTGCTTGTGTTCCATCTCTCCCTGTGTCTCTGTCAAATAAATAAATAAAATCTTAAAAAAAAAAAAGTGGGAGGAGC
Organism: Eumetopias jubatus; assembly: GCF_037043125.1. Taxonomy (NCBI): domain Eukaryota; kingdom Metazoa; phylum Chordata; class Mammalia; order Carnivora; family Otariidae; genus Eumetopias; species Eumetopias jubatus. The sequence goes on from NW_028274808.1 coordinate 42,536,102, forward strand.
AAGATGGCAGAGGAGTAGGAGACCTGGATTTCGTCTGGTCTCAGGAATTCAGCTGAATGGGGATCAAACCATTCTGAAAACCTACGAACTCAACAGGAGATCGAAGAGAGTAGCAACAACTCTCTGAACAGAAAAGTGATCATTTACTGGAGGTAGGACGTGCAGAGAAGTGAATCCGAGGCGATATTCGGGAGGATAGACGGTGGGGGGGGGGGGCCTCCGTCACCTGCTTCTGGCAAGTGATAGAGCCGGAGCACAAAATTAGAACTTCTAGAACTTGGCTCCGCTAAGGGACATTGCTCCAGTGGCTAAGCTGGGGGTGGAACCCTCGCGGGACAGTGTGGTCTCAGGACCCTTGGAGTCACAGAAAGACTGGCGGTGCCTGAGTGCGGCAGAGCTCCCAGGTATCAGAGCGGGGAAGCCGGCTGCAGAGAGAACCGAGGCGCGGGCTCTCAGCTCGGGGTTGCCATAAACTGTGATCCGCGGCCCAGTCGGGCCACTGCTCCTCCAGCAGGGACCCAACAAGTGGCAGAGCTGGAGAGACTCCCCTCCCTCCCCTGGGAGGAGTGGCGCGGGAGCACACTGCAGAGATCTGCTGGGTTTGGAGACTCCACACGGAGTCGGGCGCCAGAGATAGAAACACTCGGTCACAGGTCAGGTGAGCACGGAGTGCGACCGGAGACCAGGGAGATGGGAGTGACTGCTTTTCTCTGGGGGCACGCTGAGGAGCGGGGCCCCAAGTTCTCAGCTCCTGCAGGTGGAGATTGGGAGGCCACCATTTTCACCCTGGTCCTCCAAACCTGTACCGAGAGCTTGCAGGGAACAAAAGCTCCTGAGAGCAAACCCGAGCAACTTGCTTAGCCCGGACCGACAAGGGCGGGACAATTCTGCCTCCAGCAAAGACATTTGGGAACCACGGCAACAGGCCCCTCCCCCAGAAGATCAGCAGGAACAACCAGCAAGCCAAGACCAAGTTTACCGATCAAGGAGAACGGGAGAACTCCAGCGCTAGGGGAATACTGCACATAGAATTCATGGCTTTTTTTACCATGATTCATTAGTTTTTCAAAGTTAATTTTTTTAACTGTTTTTTTTAAATTTTTCTTTTTCCCTTTTTCAACCAACATCTTATCAATCCCTTTTTTAATAAAACATTTTTTATTTTTCATTTTTAGAGTCATATTTTATCCCTTCATAGTAGTTACCCTTATTTTTGGCATATATATATAAGTTGTTCTCTCTTTAAAATTTTGAGATACAGTTTCTTCTAACAGATCAAAATATACCCTAAATCACTAGTGTATGGCTTTGTTCTAGTCTCCTGCCTGATCACATTCTCTCCCTTTTCTTTTTCTTTTATTTTATTAATCTTCTTTCTTTTTTCAAACAACGTCTTATCTTATAAATTCCTCTTATAAAATCTTTTATACTTTTCATCTTTACAGTCATCTTCCATCCCTTCATTGTATCAACCCTTATTTTGTACATATATAAGTCTTTCTTCCTTTAAAATTTTAGGAGGCACTTTTTTCTAAAGACCAAAATACACGCAAAATCTAGTGTGTGGCACTGATCTATGCACTAGCCTGATCATATTTGATCATATTCTGTTTTTTTTGTATTGTTCTGTTTTTGCTTTTTATCTTTTCCCTTTTATTTTTTTTCCCTTTCTTTTTCTTTCCCTTTCTTTTCCCCTGGTTTCAGGTCTTTTCTGATTTGTATAGAGTATCTTTGCTGAGGACGTTGTTAACCTGTTAGCATTTTGTTCTCTCATTCATCAATTGTCCTCTGGACAAAATGACAAGACGAAAAAAATCACCTCAGCAAAAAGAACAAGAGGTAGTACCGTCAGCCAGGGACCTACTCAATATGGACATTAGTACAATGTCGGACCTATAGTTCAGAATCATGACTTTAAAGATACTAGCTGGGCTTGAAAAAAACATGGAAGTTATTAGAGAAACCATTTCTGGTGAAATAAAAGAACTAAAATCTAACCAAGTCGAAATCAAAAAGGCTATTAATGAGGTGCAATCAAAAATGGGGGCAATAACTGCTAGGATAAATGAGGGAGAAGAGAGAAACAGAGATATAGAAGACCAAATGATGGATAATAAAGAGGGTGAGAAAAAGAGAGAGAAACAACTACAGGATCACGAGGGCAGAATTCGAGAGATAAGCGATACAACAAGACAAAAGAGCATTAGAATAATTGGGATCCCAGAAGAAGAAGAAAGAGAGAGAGGGGCAGAAAGTATATTGGAGCAAATAATAGCAGTGAACTTCCCTAACGTGAGGAAGGAAACAGGCATCAAAATCCAGGAGGCACAGAGAACCCCTCTGAAAATGAATAAAAGTAGGTCAACACCCCGACATCTAATAGTAAAACTTACCAGTCTCAGAGACAAAGAGAAAATTCTGAAAGCAGGTCGGGAAAAGAGATATGTAACCTACAATGGTAGAAATATTAGATTGGCAACAGAACTATCCACAGAGACCTGGCAGGCCAGAAAGGACGGGCATGATATCTTCAGAGCACTAAATGAGAAAAATATGCAGCCAAGAATACTATATGCAGCTAAGCTGTCATTGAAAATAGAAGGAGAGTTAAAAAGCTTCTAGGACAAACAAAAACTAAAGGAATTTGCAAACAGGAAACCAGTCCTACAAGAGATATTGAAAGGGGTCCTCTAAGCAAAGAGAGAGCCTAAAAGCCGCATATATCAGAAAGCAACACAGACAATATACAGTAACAGTCACCTTACAGGCAATACAATGGCACTAAATTCCTATCTTTCAATAGTTACCCTGAATGTAAATGGGCTAAATGCCCCAATTAAAGGCAGAGGCTATCAGATTGGATTAAAAAACAAAGCCCATCAATATGCTGTCTGCAAGAGACTCATTTTAGACCCAAAGAAACCCCCAGATTGAAAGTGAGGGGGTGGAAAACCATTTACCATGCTAATGGACACCAAAAGAAAGCTGGGGTGGCAATCCTTATATCAGACAAACTAGATTTTAAAACAAAGACTGTAATAAGAGATGAGGAAGGACACTGTATCCTACTTAAAGGGTCTATCCACCAAGAAGATCTAACAATTGTAAATATCTATGCCCCTAACATGGGAGCAGCCAATGATATAAGGCAATTAATAACAAAAGCAAAGAAACACATTGACAACAATACAATAATAGTGGGGGACTTTAACACCCCCCCCTGACTGAAATGGACAGATCATCTAAGCAAAAGATCAACAAGGAACTAAAGACTTTAAATGACACACTAGACCAAATGGGCTTCACAAACATATTCAGAACATTCCATCCCAAAGCAACAGAATACACATTCTTCTCTAGTGCCCATGGAACATTCTCCAGAATTGACCACATCCTAGGTCACAAATCAGGTCTCAACCAGTACCAAAAGATTGGGATCATTCCCTGCATATTTTCAGACCACAATGCTTTGAAACCAGAACTCAATCACAAGAGGAAAGTCGGAAAGAACTGAAATACATGGAGGCTAAAGAGCATCCTACTAAAGAATGAATGGGTCAACCAGGAAATTAAAGAAGAATTAAAAAAATTCATGGAAACCAATGAAAATGAAAACACAAGTGTTCAAAATCTTTGGGATACAGAAAAGGCAGTCCTGAGAGGAAAGAATATAGCAATACAAGCCTTTCTCGAGAAGCAAGAAAGGTCTCAAATACACAACCTAACCCTACACCTAAAGGAGCTGGAGAGAGAACAGCAAATGAGGCCTAAACTCAGCAGGAGAATAGAAATCATAAAGATCAGAACAGAGATCAATGAAATAGAAACCAAAAAACAGTAGAACATTTCAATGAAACTAGGAGATGGTTCTTTGAAAGAAGTAACAAGATTGATAAACCCCTGGCCAGACTTATCAAAAAGAAAAGAGAAATGACCCAAATCAACAAAATCATGAATGAAAGAGGAGAGATCCCAACCAACACCAAAGAAATACAAACAATTATAAGAACATGTTATGAGCAACGCTATGCCAGCAAATTAGATGACCTGGAAGAAATGGGTGCATTCCTAGAGATGTATCAACTACCAAAATTGAACCAGGAAGAAATAGAAAACCTGAACAGACCTAGAACCCCTAAAGAAATTGAAGCAGTCATCAAAAATATCCCAGCAAACAAAAGCCCAGGGCCAGATGGCTTCCCAGGGGAATTCTATCATACATTTAAAGAAGAATTAATACCTATACTCCTGAAACTGTTCCAAAAAAATAGAAATGGAAGGAAAACTTCCAAAATCGTTTTATGAGGCCACCATTACCTTGATCCCAAAACCCAACAAAGACCCCATCAAAAAGGAGAATTACAGACCCATATCCTTGATGAACATGGATGCAAAAATTCTCACCAAAATACTAGCCAATAGAATCCAACAGTACATTAAAAGGATTATTCACCATGACCAGGTGGGATTTATCCCTAGGCTGCAAGGTTGGTTCAACATCCGCAAATCAATCAACATGATACAATACATTAACAAAAGAAAGAACAAGAATCCTATGATCCTCTCAATAGATGCATAAAAAGCATTTAACAAAGTACAGCATCCTTTCTTGATCAAAACTCTTCAGAGTATAGGGATAGAAGGTACATACCTCAATATCATAAAAGCCATCTATGAAGAACGTACAGCAAATATCATTCTCAATGGGGAAAAGCTGAGAGCTTTTCTCCTAAGGTCAGGAATGCGGCAGGGATGTCCACTATCACCACTGCTATTCAACATAGTATTAGAAGTCCTAGCCACAGCAATCAGACAACAAAAAGAAATCAAAAGCATCCAAATCGGCAAAGAGGAGTTCAAACTCTCACTCTTTGCAGATGATATGATACTGTATGTGGAAAACCCAAAAGACTCCACCCCAAAACTGCTAGAACTCATACAGGAATTCAGTAAAGTAGCAGGATATAAAATCAATGCACAGAAATCAGTGGCATTCCTATACACCAACAACAAGACAGAAGAGAGACAAATCAAGGATTCTATCCCATTTTCAATTGCACCCAAAATCATAAGATACCTAGGAATAAATTTAACCAAAGAGGCAAAGGATCTGTACTCAGAAAACTATAAAATACTCATGAAAGAAATTGAAGAAGACATAAAGAAATGGAAAAACTTTCCATGCTCATGGATTGGGAGAAAAAACATTGTGAAGATATCAATGCTACCTAGAGCAATCGACACATTCAATGTAATCCCCATCAAAATACCATCCACTTTTTTCAAAGAAATGGAACAAATAATCCTAAAATTTCTTTGGAAACAGAGGAGACCCCGAATAGCCAGAGGAATCTTGAAAAAGAAAAGCAAAGCTGGCGGCATCACAATTCCGGACTGCCAGCTCTATTACAAAGCTGTCATCATCAAGACAGTATGGTACTGGCACAAAAACAGACACATAGATCAATGGAACAGAATCGAGAGCCCAGAAATGGACCCTCAACTCTATGGTCAACTCATCTTTGACAAAGCAAGGAAGAATGTCCAATGGCAAAAAGACAGTCTCTTCAACAAATGGTGTTGGGAAGATTGGACAGCCACATGCAGAAGATTGAAACTAGACCATTTCCTTACACGACACACAAAAATAGACTCCAAATGGTTCAAAGACCTAAACATGAGACAGGAGTCCATTCAAATCCTAAAGGAGAACACAGGTAGCAACCTCTTGGACCTCAGCCGCAGCAACTTCTTCCTAGAAACATTGCCAAAGGCAAGGGAAGCAAGGGCAAAAATGAACTATTGGGATTTCATCAAGATAAAAAGCTTTTGCACAGCAAGAGAAACAGTCCACAAAACCAAAAGACAACCGACAGAATGGGAGAAAATATTTGCAAATGACATATCAGATAAAGGGCTAGTATCCAAAATCTAGAAAGAACTTATCAAACTCAACACCCAAAGAACAAATAATCCAATCAAGAAATGGGCAGAAGACATGAACAGACATTTTTCCAAAGAAGACATCCAAATGGCCAACAGACACATGAAAATGTGTTCAACATCGCTTGGCATCAGGGAAATCCAAATCAAAACCTCAATGAGATACCACCTCATAGCAGTCAAAATGGCTAAAATTAACAAGTCAGGAAATGACAGATGTTGGCGGGGATGGGGAGAAAGGGAACCCTCCTACACTGTTGGTGGGAATGCAAGCTGGTGCAACCACTCTGGAAAACAGTATGGAGGTTCTTCAAACAGTTGAAAAATAGAGCTACCATATGATCCAGTAATTGCACTACTGGGTATTTACCACAAAGATGTAAATGTAGGGATCTGAAGTGGTACGTGTACCCCAATGTTTATAGCAGCAATGTCCACAATAGCCAAACTGTGGAAAGAGCCAAGATGTCTATCAACAGATGAATGGATAAAGATGAGGTGGTATATATACACAATGGAATATTATGCAGTCATCAAAAGGAATGTGATCTTTCCATTTGCTATGACGTGGATGGAACTGGAGGGTGTTATGCTGAGTGAAATAAGTCAATCAGAGAAAGACATGTATCATATGACCTCACTGATATGAGGAAGTCTTAATCTCAGGAAACAAACTGAAGGTTGCTGGAGTGGTGGGGGGTGGGAGGGATGGGGTGGCTGGGTGATAGACATTGGTAGGGTTGTGCTATGGTGAGCGCTGTGAATTGTGCAAGACTGTTGAATCACAGATCTGTACTTGTGAAACAAATAATGCAACATATTTAAAAAAAAAGAAAAAAGAAGATAGCAGGAGGAGAAGAATGAAGGGGAGTATGTCGGAGGGGGAGAGGAACCATGAGAGATGATGGACCCTGAAAAACAAACTGAGGGTTCTAGAGGGGAGGAGGTGCTGGGATGGGTTAGCCTGGTGATGGGTATTAAAGAGGGCACATTCTGCGTGGAGCACTGGGTGTTATACACAAACAATGAATCATGGAATACTACATGAAATCCTAATGATATAATGTATGGTGATTAACATAAGAATAAAAAAATTAAAAAAGTGGGATATGAGGATCTCGTGTGAATACTTTGATACCCTCTTAGGTAGGAGGATACCCTAGTAACATGTGAGAACCACAGTGGGCTCTCCCTGAGCAATTTAGTGAGCTATTTATTAGTGGTGTCTTAATGTACAGCCCGAAGATGTTGGGATCGTGTAAGTGAAATGATTTTAGATATACCTGTCAAAAGGGGAGGTGGCATGACTCCATTGCCAATAGGAAAGGAATTTTAGGGTAAGAATCTACAAGAGGCAAGGCTGGGAGGCCCAGCACTGTACATTTCCACAGTGTGTTAATCACATGGATTGTGATTTGCAGCCTTTCCAGAAATGTCTGATGGGAAATTTCATTAGAGTTCTATGTTGTGTGCCATGTAGAACCTCCTCCTTCTCACCATGTGAAATCTAAATGAAATCTGCATGACCTTTTTTTATTTTTGTAATTGTTTTATTGCATTATTAGCTGTTGCTAATCTCTTTTTTTATTATGTTCAGTTAGCTAGCATATCCTAAGTTTTTGTTGTAGTGTTCAACGATTCATTTCTGCATGACTTTCTAATGCAATGTTTTGAGGGATATGGTCAAGTACCATCCATAGACTCAAGCTGGATATAATTAAAGACAAAGCTCAGCATGGTGAAATTAGAAATCTGGTGCAATTCTGGAGTGCTCACTATGGGGCAAGTGCTGTGTTGGGATATAGGTGCATATATACATGCATATATGCATCTAGTAGTATGGACATAGATATATACATACTACATGCAAAAGTTTAAATCATCACAATAATCTTGCAGAATATTATTATTCCTAGTTAGCAGGAGAAAAAGCTCAGAGATATTAAGTGATGTGTCAGTACAACATGCAGGGCTGGGATTGGACCCCAGTCCATGTGCTTTCCATTGTACCACACTGTCTGCTTTATGGATGAAATGAAATACGAGAAAAAGGGTGAACCATGAAATACTATGGACTCTGAGAAACAAACAGGGTTCTAGAGGGGAGGGGGGGGGAATGGATTAGCCCAGTGATGGGTATTAAGGAGGGCACGTACTGCATGGAGCACTGGGTGTTATACAAAAACAATGGATCGTGGATCACCACATCAAAAACTAATGATGTATGGTGACTAACATAACATAATAAAATAAAAAAGAGAAAGAAAAAAAAAGGACTTACTATTTTCTTATTTCATCAATAACTTTCAAAAATTCTGATGTTAGGGGCCATGGGAGGAGTCAAGCCTCAGGGAGCTCAGGCCAACTCTCCTACCAGTGTCATTAATCTTAGAAGGGCTTGAGCTGAGAGAGTGAGGCTCACTTGCTGAGTGACATTGTCAGGTTAGTTTGAGGAAAACATTTCCACATTCTCTCCTTAATACTGTGTAACAGAGGGAAACAAATATATTCACCTTTCTGCCCTTTGATAGAGAAATCTATGCCCAGAATTTTCAAATAGCAGCTCAAGAAACAAATAACCTTTGTCCCACTAATTTATCATTTTCGTAACTCAATAATAGGGCTCTTCCAGCTGGGCCACTGTATTATAATGAAGCATGTCAGAGAGATCTTGAAGCTTAATGAATACAAAGAAATTAAACTCCCAAACCTGCTGATTTCAACAATCACCACTGCCCACCCCATCCCCCCTTTCTGGTATATTTCTGAGCCATTAAAGAAACTAATTACTTTCTCTTCCATTTGCCCAGTAACTGAGGTCAGACTTGAATGTGTAAGCAATGAATGCCTCACCCCCTTGACTTTACATCAGCACAGGCAGAAATTACCTCTTGTGGTGATGAGGCTTTCTCTCCCACCTTTCTTGCTAAAGGCATATAGTACTTTATAGAAACATTAGGTGGGGACCTGCCTTTATAATAATCATATGACTTAGAGCAGGAAATAATAAATGCCTGAGAATGAAAGGGAAAAGCAGTATTGGGTGCCTGTATTGAGCTTGCAGGAGCAGCTGACAAAGCCATTTGCCAACTGGAAGGAAATGATGTCAGGGGGAGAAAGAGATTAGTGGTGACCGATCAAGGACATGTTGGTCAGAGGGAGGAGGAAGCCAGCTTTCTAGATACCTTCAAGTAGTGAGAAACATCCCTTATGTGGGTGACAGAACTCAGTCTCAGGATTGATAGAAACACCTCACCACTGGTGGAGGGATGTGGGGAGATCAGTTGACCAACTCGATTGTCCACTTCTAGTGGTGGACATCCTCAGAGTGCCTGAGGGTGCAGGGGACCCAGAGAATGGGCTCCACCTTCAGGTAGAACTGGAACACCTCTTGCCTACTTGTGGGGAGACCTGGGGTAGGTTACTACACATCTTTGTCTTTCCATCTATAAAGTGGGCATGATCACTCAGTAGGCTTTTTTAGACCAATGCCTAGCACATAGTAGGTTGTCAGCAAATAATAGGCAGATTTATTATTAAGGTAAATTCCAGTTATTGATGGAAAGCTTGAATTCCAGAGTAAGATTAGAGAATGCCCCCACTGCAGACCTCAGCCATGACCCTCATATTGAAGATAAGAAGTGAATCAGATTCATCAAGTCAGATGATCAGAGTCCCTGAGGACAGGGGCTTATGACTCCAACTCTTCTTTACCCAAGTTTTTAATGGCTTGGGAATGTTGAGGCCAGACCAGGAGGGAGGCCTGGGGAGGCTGCCAGCGGTCACAAGGGCATGGATCCAGGAGTTGTAACACCACCTTTTTTCCAACTCAGTATGGGAGTTTGAGAAAGTAATTTCCTCATCTATAAATCTAGAGCAAAGGGGACTGAACTAGCTACCCTTCTTAATCTCTTCCAGTCATAATATGGAGAATTCCAGATGTGGAAGACAAGGTTTCTAAAAGAAGTTGTGTCTCAATCCTTCTTGCTGAGGTCAACAATCCCATCCCGTCAGACTCTCATCTGATCCCAGCACACTCACTGGGTATAAGGGCTCTTTCCTGGACTCAATGATTCTTGCTTTCCCACCTCCAAATGTCCATTCAGAGACCCTGGCTGTCCCTGATATCCATAGTTGACTGCTCTGGGGAAAGAGGGAGGTCAGAGGCCTCCAGTCAATTTTTAATCATAGTTGGCAGATGTTGAAGCCCTGGATGTATGAATGCTTTTCATCTTAACCAGCCTGCTGCTAGCTCCCAGTAACTCCCTCACCTGACCTGAATGATTTATACATCTGTCACCTGCTGCAGTAAGCCAGAGGCTGAGCTGCAGAGTTTCCAGTTGCCCCACTTCTCGAACACATTCTAGTTCTTTTTTGCAATAATAAACTTATTTGCTGGAAGGAATCTTATCCCATGGAATGCCACTCCTACACTACCTCTCCTACAGCCCACCAGCATTTCCCTCTTCATAATACAGAGTTACCCTGCATTTCCTAATGCCTTGGATGGAATCAGACTGCTCTACCTGGGCTTCTGGAGGACTGTGGTTTCCTTTAATGAAACTTGCCCTGATGGATTTGGACAAGAGTCAAAGACTAGTAAACTTTAAGGGTCTCTGTGGGAAAATTGCCTCTGATTTCCCACTCCTCCTCCTGAACTTCAGAGCACAGTGTCCATACTACTCCCTTCCACAGCTGAGGTACATCAAATCAAATGGAGGTCTCACAGGGATCCCAGGTTCCTGGAAAAGATTTCTAAATTTATTTAATGCATCATGATGTCCTTCTGTAGCTAGCACTAGTCCCAAGATGCTGAGAAAGAAGTCTATGTCTTTAGGCAAAGAATGTGTCTCTGATCTCCCTTTCCTCATTTATGTTCTTGAAATGAGGATAACTGACTAAGGTGCTAGGTTAAGAGAAGGGTCTGGTTCTTAAGGAAATAATCTCACCAGTTGTGCTCCTCTCCAAACCCCATTTAGTCAGGGGACTTTCAAGGCAGAGTGGAAGGAGGATATCTATTAACCCTCAATTGTAGGGCTAGACACTTCACACCACTAGTGGGAAACAGTTTCCTTAGGGCCGGGCAGGTAATACAAATAAAGTGGCCCTCAGTACAGGTGAGACAATAAGGAAAGATGGGGTTTGAGGAGATATGGAGAAAATAAGCCATATATACAGAAGGTAGTTACTCCTTAGCTTTAACTGGTCAATCTTTGGGAGAAATAGAAGTTTACCAGATCTTTCAATTGTTCAAGAGAATACAGAAATAAGGATTTTTAAAATTTGAAATATCTTATAAATAATTGGCAAATAATTCAAAAACTGGGAAACAGTATGCCATATTCTAACAGATGTATTTTATTTAGCTTATAGAATATGGCATACTGGTTCCTAGTTTTCTAGTTTTCAACCTTGGTTTTATATGCTTGATCTCATTATTTTCAGCAACTGTAGAGGGTGGATTTTATTATATTATTTTACAGTGGTAGAAACTGAAGGTCAGGAATGTCAAGGAATTTTCCCTGAGTCACACAACTAGAAGTGGTAGAGCAGGGGCTCAGAAATATGCCTGCCTGTCTCCTCTTCCAGGGAGAAGCCCCTCTGGAGGTGTGCTGGCTATCGCGGGCTGCTGTGCTCGGTTGCGCAGAATCAGGCAAGTATGACTGTTCTTCATCCTTCCTTCCTCACACACCTCAAGGCTTTCTAGGACTTTATGAATCTTCTTATGATTTTGCCAGATTTGACCCCAAGTATTTGAGAACTCTAAAAGCATCTGCAGAAAAATGTACTTGTTTCTGAGTCCTTGTGCTTGCTATGGCTCATTCAAATGTGACTTTTTAAGTTTCAAATAATGTTACTTTTTTTTTCCTTTTTACCTTTTTTTGAAACAAGAGATCATTCCCTGGCTTTTACATAAAGGAAATAAAGTTAAATTTCCAAAGGTTCCAACTCAACAAATACATGCAGAATTGAACTAATTTCTCTTGGCTACCAAGTAGGTTTGGAGCTTGAAGGGGGTTGAAGAATTGGCTTTTTTTTTTTTTTTTTTTGAGACTGTATGATACTATGAAAAGGGAAATTATTGGCTTCTTTTTGCAGATGAGAAAATTGAGTTCAGAACATTAAAGTTACATGCCCAAGGTCTCACAATGCCCAAGGTCACACAATGCCCAAGTGACAGAGCCAGAATGTAGATTGCCTGACTCTAAATCTAATACTCTTTGCTCTGCACCATGCTACTTCTGATGATTACAGTAAGTTTGTCTGTGCTAGCAACATTAACAGAATATCTGAGGAATTCTACTTTTGAATAGTGTTATTTCATTGGGTCAGAAAAAAGAAAGTAAAATATGCTCTGGATTTAAATATAATAGGGGGTTTATATACATAGAACCAAAAGCAGGAAGAAGCTAATCTCAGCCTAACCCTCCTTGAAATTAATGCCATTTATTATTCTCTCAAAAAATTGTCAATAATATATGGAATTAGCACAAAATAACATACCATTTCACAAAAGTGAATGAGTCTGCAATTGTATAATTGCATATAACCCTTTGTGCTCTTGGTGTCTATATTTTATAACTGTGTATGCTATAAACCCTATGATTGGTTGCTATTGTTTTTGCTTTAAAAAGTCAATAGTCTTTTATATATGTCATCTATGGTGTATTTATATGTCAGCTTAGAACTTTACCCAGTGAATATACCCTTCATATTTATATACATGAAACATATGTATAATGCATAAATATATATTTGTTTCTAAAATACATTTAGATTTGTATATATAATTACATTCAATATGTAATATATAATTTATATTCCATATATAATATATATGCAATATAAAACATGTATATATGTTAATATATAGATGCAAAATGTATTTACATATAAATATACAATTATATTTATATAGAAGTATATAGAAACTGAAAGACATATTTACTGGATAGAATTCTAAGTTGACATTTTTTTTTCTTTAAGCTCTTTATACCATTCTGTTGCCTCTTGTTGACAGTATTTCTGGAGAAAAGTTAGCCATCTTTTCATCATTGTTCCCCAGGATGTATTGTGTCTGTTTTTTTTTTTTTGTTTTGTTTTGTTTTTTGGTCTGCTTTTAGATCTGCTTTTTACCTTTTATTTTAGACTGTTTGGTTACTGTGTACTTAGGTGTGACTTTCTTTGTAATTACCCTGCTTGGAATTTATTGGCCTTCTGGGATCTGTGAGTTGATGTCTTTCAACGGTTTATTGCCCATCGTTCCTCAAATATTTCTGCTGCCCCACACTCTTCCTTCTTTCCTCTGGGACTCTATTTGTATGTTGAAACATTTGCTACTATACAACAGGTCCAGGATGTTCTGTTCTATTTTTTATTCACCCACTTCTGTTTTTGTGTTTCAGTTTAGACATTTTCTGTTGATATATCTTTAGGTTTACTGGCCCTCTCCTCTTCTGTGTTCAGTATTCTGCTAATCTATTTAATAAAATCTTATTTATGATACTATATTTTTCATTTCTAGCATTTACATTTATTTCTTTTTTTTTTTTTTGTAGCTTCCATGTCTCTGACCTTTCCCATTCTTCACACATGTATTTGCCTTTCCACTAGATCCTTTAGCATTTTTCCATAATTATTTTAAAGCCTCTCTCTGATCACTCCAACATTTAGGCCATCTCTGGAACTGCTTCTACTGACAACATGTTTCCTGTCTTGACTTTGGATTACCTTTTCTTGCCTTTTTGTGTTCTTATAACACACAAAAGAGCACTAATAACTGAAATCAATAATGTTTGCTTTTGTAACGCTTCACTCTTGTTTTTCTGTTCCACCATAAGAGTGAGGGCTAAGTCAATCTGAGGTGAATTAGCCTGGGTCAAAATTGGTCTAGGCTTTGTCACCCCTTTAGTTTCACTCCCTTCCCCACTAGAGTCCAATACCTTGAGAACAGAATGGGTGTTTTCTTTTCATTAGGAAATAAGATCTCACAACTGGTGACATTCTGGAAATTTGCTCTGATTCCAGTTGAGCCACTAGTTTTCAGATACGTGGGAGACTTCTCCCTATTTTATAACTGAATAGAAAGTTTTGGGTCATTAATAACTTCTGTCTGCCACCAAGTCCTACTTGTTGCTCTCTATGCTTTGGAAGTTTGCATTCAGCTAGTGGCCATTTTCCCAGACTTTAAAGGTCTTGGGAAAGCCAGGAATGCCTTGGGAGCTCTCTCTTCTTAGTTCATTCCAGTTTGTGTCTTCAGTCCTCTGATAGTGTTTAGAACGTTTATTTATTTATTTATTTATTTATTTATTTATTTATTTATTTATCATTGTTTAGCAGAAACAAAGATCCCATAACTTTCATCTATATCAAAAGCAGGACTATTTTGGTTAGTTTTTTTATTGCTGCTGTTGGTGGTGGTGGTGGTGGTGGTGGTGGTGGTGGTAGTGGTGGCGGCAGTGTTTTGTGTGTGTGTGTTTTAGAGTGTCATCTGTGAAAGTAATATTTATGTCTAATTAGCTTGGCCTATGCAGTGTCTAGACCTATGACATATATTTTTCTGTTATTGTCTCAGATAATTTTATCCTTGTAGGTCCTGCTATCTGGTCACAACTCTCATGACCCTACTATTTTGCAAATAGCTTTTGACACTCCTTCATGTACCTCCCATCTCCTTGCTACTCATTTTCAATTTTGGCAGCTAAATTAGGTATGGCCAAAAAGGAGTGATCTTTTCTCTCCCTCCCCCTTATGTGCATACACACACACACACACACACACACACACGCACGCATGCACATTCACGGGGAAGATAGAACAATCAATCTACTTTTGGAATAGTGCTTGAGTCAGTGTTTTGATGCCATTCCCACTGACATGTAAAATTAGCTCCTGTAGCATGTCAACAAAGTGTGTCACAAAAGACCAAATTTCTTAATACATTTGGAAAGAGTCAGGAAAAAAAATAATTCAGAACCTGAAAAAAATGAACAGGGAAAAACTGACTTTTAACTCTTTCCTTGAAAATATCTTAAGGCCTGGAGGACCTATCCCAGCATTGCATCCAGTCTTTATCCCAGGGAATATGGCTAGTAAAAGGACAGCCAGAGATGAATGCTAGTAGGTCTTTTGGAAGAGCTCTGAGCCAAGAAGTTCAGCTGAGGGAAGAGAGGAAATAAAAATGTAGTTCCATGACAAGTTCCTGGAAACAAGTGAGGGATAGGAGGGGAGGTGAAGAGGGACATCTGATGTAGTTGTGCCAACGGTGACTTCCTGGCTCAGAACTGATGGCTCTGATTATTTTGTATTGGAAGGCACTACTTTCCATAAAACCTTAACACTTCACTATTCAGCTCAAATAATTTAATTTCAACTTGATGCAATTCATTTCAATCCAACTGATATATTAAGTATATATTAGGTAACTGCTATATGTCTAATGCTGTGTTAGTCACTGTGATGATTACAGAAAAAGGAATGTACAAAATGGCTCTGTTCTCAAGGAGATTGAGTGTAATTCTGCTGAAATGAGGGCTACTCATTATTCAACTGAAATTAGAGAACAAAACAGGAGAACTGGACTGAAAGATCAGGGTTTAAATTTCAGATCAGCAACTTTGCTGATCAGATCATGTATTTTTTCTGTACCTTACATTCTTCCTCTGAAAAATGAGGGATTGTAATAGATCAGTGGTTCTCAAACTTACTGTATTTAATATCCTCTTTTATAAAAAATAATTTGTAATGCCTCATTTACCAAATTGAAATGAAATTTTCAGATATTATAACATACTTATACACATAATAAAAGTCAGTATAATGCCCCAACTGTATACACATGAGCCAGATTGCCCTGACATTGCTGCAATTTTTTGCAATTTAAATTTTGCAATTTAAATGAGAAATAAAAAGCAAGTATTTTAAAATAAATAATATCTACTTCAAAATGTAAATTTTCAGAAACAGCTACAATAGATGATACAATGAAGTAGTCAGTTAGTTGCACCTGCTTATAATGAATATATTTGGGTTCAAGAAAAGTGAGGTCAAAAGTTGTTCTGTGAAAGAAGTACATTAAATTAAAGGGCAGAGGTATAAACACATATATTCTAGGACTAGGTAACTAGAAATAGACCAGACTTATTTGTGCATGAAATGAGAGAAAGAGAGAGAAATAGCTTTAATTGAAGCAGGGACAACATACCAATTCAAATTACAGGCTGTCGAGGTAGAGAAAATGAGGAAGCATGTTATTTCTCACAATGAGCTTATCTTTATTTATAAATATTATAAATGTAGTGTCAAAATAATGCCTGTTGTTGTGACATGGGATAGGGTAGTGACAAGTCATCATGGAAAGCATATCACTTATGTGAAATATTTCCACATGTCAAAGCATGTTTACAGCCTTTCCCTCAGGTCAGCCTCGGGGTGTCCAGTGGGACACTCAAGGTTTATGTAGGAGATGAGGCAATTCTAGGCCAGGCAGGACTGTCCCCAGCATTGCTGAACTTTTCAGATCCCAGTTCTCTTTCCACCACATACTACCACTGCTTTATAATTATTATGAGAACCAAAAATAGCCCCATAACATTTCAAAATACCTCCCAATTAGGTGGTCCTTAACATGTTTAAAGTTCCACCAGTCTACTATTTTAATAATTCAGTGCAAATAAGTAGTATAGATAACAAACTTAATGGCAAGTCAGGATGGGTAAGATCAGTGAGAAGAGACCACCTTGATGGAAGAAGTAGACCTTGAATTGGCCAAGAAGGATGGCGAGCATTTGGCTAGCAAGAGTGGTTTATTCAAGTACTTTTTTTTGTTGATAAACAGAATAAACAAGATTGCAGAGAAGCAATCTTCCTTGAAGCATGGAGGTATTGGCATCTTGACAATTCCTGAGCCTGCTCTTCATGTAACTCCAATGCTTATGTGGATCCTACATGATGCCTACATGTTCATTACACCAGATCACAAATTGAAAGAAGTTCAATGCACTTTAAAGGAAATATGCTGCATTCATTAACACTCCATGATTTTGATTTTTCATGAATTCAAATTGAGTTTAAAATGGCAATGATTCTGAATTCCAGAGGTTTCAGCTTAGCCAAAGAGAGATTTTCCAAAAACCAGTCCCATGGGTTCCGACAGCAGGGTTTAGAGAGTTGTCCCAGAGATTCTAGGTGCCTCGACTCTTACTGATTTCTGAAGTGTCCATGAAAGTGTCCATCCTGCAAATACAAAATCCTCTTCCAACTACCTGACACTTCATTGAATTCCCTGTGGATGGTACTAAGGTTTAGGCTTTAAGGGCAGCTTGGGAACCTTTTTGTTACAGGGAAGTTTGATAGCCCTTAAGTCTGAGGAAATACATCCTCCCACCCAAGTGCATTAATAGCTGAGGGACAATAAAAGCAAGCACATCTGTGATGCACCTCGTGCTTAGCACTTCAGAGGAACTGCTGTGGGCAACAGGCACCGTGGCAAAGCAATAGGAAGCTTGCAGAAGAAGCTCTGCTGGCCTGGCCGTGAGGTCCATCAGGGAGAAGGGTATGGAAGCCAGCCTCTTGGGGCATGGTGGACTTTATAACCTTGTACCCTCTCCTAAAACATTACAGGCAGCGTTCGTTCAGAGCCCTTCTGTCCTGGCAGTGACAGATCAGGATTGCAGCAATGTCAGGGCAATCTGGCTCCTGTGTATCTTTCCCCAGGGGGCTCTTTCACCCACTTATTACTGTGGGATTTCTGGAGGGAAGGACATAGAGAAAGTAGCAAACATGTAAAAAGGGCAGGCCCTGGAGGTCATAGTGGGACAAGACAAGAAAAATCATAGCTTTCAGAGTCAGACCTGATTACTGGCTGGGCCTGGTCACCCTGCATCTGTGTAGCTGTCCAGACTCCACAGGATGGGCCTCTGACCACTGTGCCAGCCTTTCCACACTCCGTGCTCTCTGGGCCCTGCCATGCTTCCTTTCTCCTGGTTCTTCAAATGCTCCTTACCCCTTTGAACCATTCACTTCACATCACTGGTCCCTCAGCCCAGAGTTTACAGCCTTTCCCTCAGGTCAGGGCATGTCTTTTCTTTGGCTAACTCCCTCTCGGGAAGTACATGGCACACCCCAGAGAGTAACTGAAGAAAGCTCAGTGAAGGGATTGGGCGCAAAGGCGTGGGCAGGTTTAGGGGCACCAACAAGGCCTGGGGAAAACACCAGGAACTGGCAAAGAGTACAGTGCTTGTTTCCCAGGCCCAAAGCATCAGCAGGAGGAGCAGGTCCAGACATTTGGTGAGAGACTGGGGTTCCCAGGAAGCAGCAACCAGTACCAGAGTAGCTGGTGGACACCAGGAAGCCAGAGAACAAACAGAAGCACCACAGGAAAACCATGAACTTCCCAGACAGAGTGACAGCCAGAAACCCCAGGAAGGAGACCACAACCTCACTCCTACCCCTCAAATCTCATACAAGTGGAGGTTACTGGCAAAACTGAATTGATAACCAGAGTCATAGCTGCAAGGGATTCTGGAGAATATAGTTGGATGAGAACACCCAGGTAGGTCCTGCCACTCCTCTGGGTCTTTACTACTGTATCCCTTCTGTCCTAACCCCCTTCTAGCTATGACATAGTTCTCATCCTCACCTGATCTAGATCTCTGCTCATGCTTCCTTCCCACGGAGGCCCTTCCCCTCCTGCATATGAGGTGGTACCCATCACTCTCCATTTTCCAATCTTGCTCTAGGGACTTCATAGCTTATCACTCACTACCCGAAATTCAAGCCTATTCATTTACTTTTTTCTCTCTACACCAGAGTGTAGCCCATGTGAACAGTTGCTGTTTTTACTTTTCCCTATCCCCCTGTGTTCACTATCTGTCTTTCAATAGAATTTGTTGAAAAAATGTTGAATGAATAAACCAGGAGAAGAGAAGTTTCAGGCCAGATGTTGAAGGACCATTATGAGACACACTGGGAGTCAGAGGTGCTGTTTTAAAAGAGGTGATGCTGGAAGGGACTCAGGTCAGAGAATGCTTATGATGCTACCTGTGATTTCAAAGTAGTTATTCTGGCAGCAGCCAGAGAGGGAAGCAAAGGTAGACAGCTGGTCAGCAGGACAGCAGTCACCAGTCAGTTGAGTGGGCCATCTTGGTTGCAGACACTCTGCTGGGCCCATGGCAGGTGTGTAAGTGGCATGGGGAAGCTGGTAAGCTCTGCAAGTATAAAATGCCTAATGCCTAAAATGTTTCCCTAGGATCCAGAGATCAATTTGGGGAAATTAGAGTAGCATGCATGAAATGTGTGGAACACATTGAGAAGTACAGATCAACACAGCAGGAATACACAGGTCCCCAGAATACCCTGAAGAAAGGAAAAGCTGGCTTGGAGGATGCTTGATCCAGGGGATTCCCTGGAAGTTATAGGATGAATGATGATGCACCAGCAGAAAATCCAGGCTAGCTCCAAATGCAAGAGAAATGCCTAGGAGCTAGTTGGAAAGGCACTGGCAAGAGACTGCCTGGCACTGGGAGGAATCAAATACATTCTTTTTCAAACTCATTGAATAAACACCTGAATAATCCAATCAGTGAAAATTTCTGAGTGCTCTTGTCCTCCCCTCTAAAGCATACTACTCTGGGACCCCATCTTCCTGCTTGAAATGCTCTTTGTCCTTGACTTCAGTCTCCCTCTCTGGCTCTTCTTCCTTCTCCAGTAGGGATTATATCCTTTGCCACGTTTTGTTTTTTTTCCCTCCTCACAGCTTCATCACTCTTGATGATTTGACTCACTCTTTCTTCTCCTGCTCACCCCGACATCCAATTGTCACCAGATCTTGTCAGTTTTACCTCCTAAACTTATTTTAAATCCTCCCTTTTATATTTTTATGACAATATCCCTATAAAATTCATTGTCTCCTCTAGCCAGGTTTAGCCACCCATCAGGTCACCTTGCAATCCCTCTTGCCTCCTCCAATGCACACAGTAGTGGTCCTTCTAAATACTAAGCCTGAGCTTATGATTTTTCTACCTAAAGCCATTCAATAACTTCCCTTGGTCCCTATGATCAAACAGAAATTCATTAGTGCTGATTAAAAGGACCTGGATGCTATAGCTACAGCTGCATATCTCAAACCATCTCCGTCTCTATCTAACTCCCACCAATTTACTCTACTTTCTGAAGGAGCCATGATCTATCATGCTTTAAGGTATTTGCACAGGCTACTCCCTGGCTGGAACACAACCTGCCCGCATCTTTGCTCTTACTAACTCCTACTCTTTACTCAGCTATCATTTCTTTCAGAAGACCTTTCTGACCCCTCTTGTCCAGGTTAGTTTCTGCTCCCACTTAATTCACCACAGTTATCATTGTATTATCATCAATTTAATGATAGTACTTATCATTGTACTATTATTGCCTATTTGAATAAAATTCAAATATCTCTCCATAGACTGGTATTGGATCTTGCTAGCTACATGTTATATCCCCAGTGCCTAGTATGTAGTAAGTGCTCACCACAGTTTTATTGAGTGAATGCATATATAAATAATTTCAACCTAGCTATTTTTTTTCCACCTGTCTATTTTAAGTGCCACCACCCATACAAAACCCCTTACTGGGTCTATCTTACTAACTTCTCAGTCTCTATCTCTCTTTTACACTACTGCATGTTCTGTTATGACCCCTCTGATGGAAGCCTTTGGCAACTTGCCATGTCTTCTGGCATTCTAGGCCTTCCATGAGATGACTGTTCATTTCTAGCCCCACATTCTAACCCCATGGATCTACTGACCATTTCCCTTCTTTTCTCCCCTGCAGTGGTTTTCATCATGTTGCCTCTACTTGGAAACAAATGTCTATCTAGTCTCTAAACTCCCTTCGCCCTCTTCTTTAGATTGAAATTGATTACTCTTTCCTCTAAACACTACCTGATTTACATAATAGAAAGAGCAGATATTACATCTCGCAAAAGCTACTTCATTTTGGGCATTTTCATATTCTTGCCAATAAATGAGATTAATGATATCTATATCATCATAATAATAATTTTTGCTCATCCAGTTCTTGCATGTGCTATGTGCTGGGTAGCCTTCTAAGCACTCTCTGTATATTAATTCATTTAATCATTACACCTAACCCCTTTTAAAGATAGAATGAAGGCAGAGAGAAGTTAAGTAGTTTCCCCAGTGTCACAGAGCTGGGGGCAACAGAGCTGAGATTCAACCTGGTAGCCTGGTTCCAGGTCTGTGCCCTCAGTCACACTGCCTAATGGAAGGGAATAGTGAGGTAGTGGATGAAGATGCTTAGTACAGAATGCAGCTCCACCAGACACTGAGTGGGATTCTACAGGCCCTGAAGTCAGGTGGATGTGAGAGTGATTCTGCTATTTAGGAACTGGTTGACTTTGAATAGGTTATTTATCTAAACCTTAGTCACCTAATCTAAAAACTAGCATATTGTTGGTATTTATCCCACAGGATTATTCTGCAGATTAAAACGCACACATGCACACACACATGCACAACATAGAATATTCTTAGAATGGTACCTGGCACACAGCTAACTTTCATAAATGTGTATTTTATAATATGTCATAATCACCATTATTATTTTATCACATTCTGCTTTGTGTTATAGTTATTTGTGTTTCAATTTTAATCCCTTCTTTAAGATTATAATCTTCCTGTTCATGGCATATGTCTTAAACTCCTGTACAAAGTTTGTTAAATGAGTGAATAGATGATCCTTTCATTGTGATTCATTTAAATGATTATGGAAGCATTGGTGAATTGAAAAGGGAATAGGGTGCTGTCTATGCTACCCAGAGCAATCAATGCCATCCCGATCAAAATTCCAATGACATTTTTCAAAGTGCTAGAACAAACAATCTTAAAATTTGTATGAAATCAGAAAAGACCCTGAATCACCAAGGAAATGTTGAAAAAGAAAAACAAGTTGGGGGCATCACGTTGCTCGATTTCAAGTTATATTACAAAGCCGTGATCACCAAGACAGCATGGTACTGGCACAAAAACAGACATATAGACCAATGGAACAGAATAGAGAACTAAGGACTCTCAACTCTGTGGTCAAATAATCTTCCACAAAGCAGGAAAAAATATGCAATGGAAAAAAGTCTCTTCAATAAATGGTGCTGGGAAAACTGGACAGCCACATGCAGAAGAATGAAATTTGACCATTCTCTAACACCATACACAAAGATAAACTCAAAATGGATGAAAGACCTCAATGTGAGACAGGAATCCATCAAAATCCTAGAGGAGAACATAAGCAGTAACCTCTTTGACATCGGCCACAGCAACTTCTTTCAAGATACATCTCCAAAGGCAAGTGAAACAAAAGCAAAAATGAACTTTTGGGGCTTCATCAAGATAAAAAGCTTCTGCACAGCAAAGGAAACAGTCAACAAAACAAAGAGGCAACCCACAGAATGGGAGAAGATATTTGCAAATGACACTACAGATAAAGGGCTGGTATCCAAGATCTATAAAGAACTTCTCAAACTCAACACCCAAAAAACAAATAAAAAGTCAAAAAATGGGCAGAAGACATGAACAGACACTTCTCCGAAGAAGACATACAAATGGCTAACAGACACATGAAAAAATATTCACCATCATTAGCCATCAGGGAAATTCAAATCAAAACCACATTGAGATACCACCTTACACCAGTTAGAATGGCAAAAATGGACAGGGAAAGAAACAACAAATGTTGGAGAGTTTGTGGAGGAAGGGGAACTCTCTTACACCGTTGGTGGGAATGCAAGTTGGTACAGCACTTTGGAAAACAGTGTGGAGGTGCCTCAAAAAATAAAAATAGAGCTACCCTATGACCCAGTAATTGCACTTCTGGGTATTTACCCCAAAGACACAGATGTAGTGAAAAGAAGGGCCATATGCACCCCAATGTTCATAGCAGCAATGTCCACAATATCCAAACTGTGGAAAGAGCTGAGATGCCCTTCAACAGATGAATGGATAAAGAAGATGTGGTCCATATATACGATGGAATATTACTCAGCCATCAGAAAGGATGAATACCCAACTTTTGCATCAACATGGATGGGACTGGAGGAGATTATGCTAAGTGAAATAAGTCAAGCAGAGAAAGTCAATTATCAGATGGTTTCACTTATTTGTGGAACATAAGGAATAAGCATGGAGGACATTAGGAGAAGGAAGGGAAAAATGAAGGGGGGGAAATCAGAGGGAGAGATGAACCATGAAAGACCATGGACTCTGAGAAACAAACTGAGGGTTTTAGAGGGGAGAGGGGTGGGGGGATGGTTTAGCCTGGTGATGGGTATTAAGGAGGGCATGTACTGCATGGAGCACTGGGTGTTATACAAAAACGATGAATCATGGATCACTACATCAAAAACTAATGATGTATTGTATGGTGACTAACATAACATAATAAAATAAAATTTAAAAAGAAAAAGGGAATAGGGATTTTTGGCCAAGAAAAATTTCCCTAAAATGGAAGTAGCTATGATATCAATTCTTCCGTACTCCACCTTTCTTTCCTTCCTTCCTTCCTTCCTTCCCTCCTTCCTTCCTTCCTTCCTTCCTTCCTTCCTTCCTTCCTTCCTTCCTTCCTTCCTTCCTTCCTTCCTTCTCTCTCTTCCTGCTTTCCCTCCTTCCTTCATTTCCTTCCTTCCTTCCTTCCTTCCTTCCTTCCTTCCTTCCTTCCTTCCTTCCTTCCATCCCTGCTCCACCTACCATTCCCACTCAAAGAGTAAAGGGCTGGGGCTTTCTTCTTTTCATTCTGTTGAAGCAGGATGCATAATATCCATCATACAACTGGGTCTGAAAGAGTCAGATTCTTCCTTCAAATGAAGAAATCCCATTAATGTTTTCAACTCAAAAATGTCTCTTGGTATCTTCATATGTTATACGTAGCCTATTGTAATGGGTCATAGAAACAGTAAGGAATTTTGGGAAGAATCAGGGCTTTGGAGGAATGTGGATGGAGCCCTGACTCATCATTGACAGGGTGATTCTGGGCAAATCATGTAAACAAAGGGTGTCTCGTTTCCTCATTTGTAAAATGTTGTGAGACCAAATTAAAGTGTACTTGGGAAACTTTGTAAGACCTTCCTTGGGTTGTCACTGTTGCTCTTGTGCTAAATGTGGATTTCCTGGGGGTCTGAATTGTCATTATCTCTCTTCTTCCCAATGTACAGATAAGCCACATTAGAGAAATGTGTTCCTACTAGAGGTGGAGCGAGGGTGTCAGGGAAAGGAAATGTGGAAAGGAGTATTAAGGATCAGCTAGCCCAGCAATTCTCAAACTCCTGCTACCTCCATGATTTTCACCACATCTGTGAAATCTCTGCACTATTATAGATACAATATTTTCCTTTAATACCACTCACCTTTTTACTTAAACATCTATAGAAAGGAGACCTTATTTCATTGCTGTAAATGAAAAACCAGTATTACTTCCTATAAATGGAAGGCAAAAAAGAAATACAATAAGAACTCAGCAATGTCATTACATTCTAGGTAGGTTCTGCTGCTTGCCAAGGTTATGAGCCTGAGGCCTACTTTCTCTCCCTTGAAAAGGTAAATTAGCAGATATTAGAGTGGTGTTAACTGAAAACTCGAACCGAGCCAAGACTGGAAGGATTGAAAGATAATTGAAAAGAAGATAAATTTCTCACTCCGAATTAAATGTAGCTTAATGCTGTATTCATGCCCCACCTCAAATCATTTCCACTACCCCATATTTTAGAGAAAAAGTTACTTTAGTCTAGCCTTCTCTTTTTACCAATGAGAAAATTGAGGCCTGAGTGGATCACAACTTTTGTTCATACCACGGAGGAGCTTTCCAGGCCCGAGCTCTGACCACGGTGTGCTGGTCGCCTGAAGGTCATGTCACTGCCACCACGATTGAGAGGCAAGTATTCCATAAGTCAACAGCACCTTTAACCATCCTGAGGGCATTTCATTTATTGTTTCACTCAGTCTTCACAGCAGCCCCATGAGACAGACAGGTTCCATTTGATTTTGGCCATCTCACAAATGTGGAAACGGAAGCCTCAGGAAGTCACCTGATATTTTAAAGCTGGCAGGTGGCAGAGCCAGGTCCCAATACTGCCTCCTAGCTACACATCCTTTCTACTAGATGGCCCAGCCTGTCCAAAAGGCCATCTTGACTTTGTTTCATCTCCTGCTTGGTGAATGAAATGTATATGACATAAACAGATTATCTTCTCTGTGAACAAGGCATTTTACACAGTTTGAGTTTTCAAGCTCACCTTCTCATTATTCTGTCTGAGGCATTTTGGTAAGGAAAATAAGCTTTTGAAGTAAAACCCCATCTCTTCAGTCCAGCCTCAAGCATGAAGCAAAGAGATGATCTATTGCTGGCCAGGAAGTCAACAGGTCTTGCCGTGATCAGGCTGAGTGGCCCCAGGACCGTGCTGCTGGGCCAGGGCTGGGAGCAAGACTAGCAGAGCTATAGGCTTGCGGTGGACAGCCACACTCAGCCACACCTGGAACTCTCTTCTCCCCCTGTGCACAGGATTTCCAGTACAACTCTTAGTGCCACTCACTTTGTCTAAAATGAATTACACAAGTCCCGGACTTCTTAATACGTAGGTAAGTTGCTGCAACCTGTGCTCTATGCTTTCCCTGTAAACTACATGATCAAGTCTAAACTACTCAGCCTGGCATTCAAGTCCTTTCATAGTGTGGCGGAGTGATGGCTCCACGCTGCAAGAGCCACCCTCCCCAAACTCATCTGCCTACTCAGACCTTACTTAGTCTTCTAAGGAAATTCAAGATCCATTCCCTAAAGCCTGTCAGAGTGCCCAGCCAGCAAGTGACCTTTCTATTCTTACATGTATTTCATGTTTTTGGAGGAGATTGTGTCTCTTTGCATTTTAAAACTTTTATCCATTATTTATATATTTAAGTCTTAATGTATGGTTACTTGGCATCTTAGAAACAGACTGGAATTTGTTTACGTCAGGGTGTGTTGTGTTCTTTGAAGTCCATGATTGTCTGCTCTGTATTGCATATGAAGTAGATGCTCAATGCAGTACTCATGTGGCCAGGAAATACCTTCCCAATCAAAGTATAATAATAAAGTGTTAAAAATCTTAAGAACCAGGCAAAGGTGTTGGAGTTGGAGTTATTTCACACTCTTAACACTGGCTGTTGCAACCCATTTTCTCTCTCCCAACCTAAGGGAAAATAGTTGCTTTCCACTGAGCCACTGGATGGAAGGAGAGAAGAGCTAATCCACTCCCAGGTCTTTGTAATTCCCCTTCTCCTAGTTGTCCTCCTTTCTATCCCAACCAGAATGGACACAGAAAGCTTCAGCACCCCTCTTTCATTCTCTTCCATACTTCTCTCCTTTGCTTTTCCCCCTGTGTGGTTCATGACAGACTCCATTCCCTTGGTCCCCCAGGCACTGTAGAGGCTAATTCACTGCCAAGGGAGTAGACTTCAGTGAGCGCTAGAGTCCCTGAAGGAAAGAGGCTGTGCTGCCTGGGCTGTAATTGTCCAGGAGGCCTGTTGTCATGGCGACTCTAGAGGCAGGCACAGTGTGGAGGAAGGGAGAAATAAACTAGGCAAGGGACTAGGGGAAGAGGAGGGTCTTTGATTTGGGAAAGACAAAGGGAACCTGGGAAGCCAAGGCCACTGCTGCAGGAGGTGAAAGGGAGTGAAGCAGAAGGGTAGAGAGGTGGAAGGAGGGAAGCAGGAGATGAATGGAGGAGACAGATGGGGAGAGGGGAGGAGGCCAGGAGAGGAGAGGGTCTGAGCAGGGCGCAGGCCAGGCACTGGGAGGGGTGGGGAGCCAGCCAGCTCTGAGTAATCCTTAATTATCACCCTGATGTCTTCCATCTCTATCTGCTCTTTGATCTCTTGTGTTGCACATTAAACATGAGCGACCGAATGCCTGCGTCTCATGTTTAAGAACGCGATGAGGCGTGACTTCAAAGCCAGGAGTGGAACAAGACGATGGTGGGCCTGGCGTTTCTGTGGCCTGTTTGCTGGCCCAATTAGGTTAAATGGGGCCCTGAAATCCTCCTAATCTGAGCCAGTTTCTAAGCTTGTGCCTGCCACCAGCTGCCAGGCTTAATGAGATGAACGGCCCCAGGCTGGCCAGCTGACCCCTCCCCAGGTGCCCTAGTTTCTCAGAAGGGCTGCTGGGAAGCTGGCATCTGGACTCAAGCCACATGGGCTGAGCTCCTGGGGGAGATCCTAGGCAGCTGGGCCAAAGCTGGGTCTAGTCCATTCTCCATGTGGCTGGGAGGCTTCCATTCACATTGACAGGTGCCAGAGCAGCAGGAAGGACAGTTGAATCTTGACCTTTGCCTCCATGTCCAAGTTTCAGCTCCTGGTGCCCAGGTCCTAAGGCAGCTGTGCCCACTGGTCCCTGGTGTTGGAATCAGGTTTAGTCTATCAAGAGTAATGATCTAACTGCCTTCCCTGGGCCTCAGTTTCCCCTTCCCTAATGCAGGGATGAGGCTGGGGACTGCCAATGTTTTCTCCAATGCTATGATGCATGCTTGGATCATCCTGGACACCTTTTGAGGCATCACTCACTGGCAGACTCTACAATACCTGGGGGGCCCCCAAAAGAAGGCCTTTCTGTCCTGCCTGCAGGGCACACAGCCTTTTTTAGGGATCTCATAGTGGCTGGGCCACACTCGCTTGAGAGAAGAGGAGACAGCCCATGAGCTTATTCAAACAAAGTTAGAGGGAATACAATGAGAGTATTTACATCTTGAAAAAATACATCTAGAAAGAAGACAAGGATTCACGCAAAGGAAATCTCTGAGGGCTCACACATTGAATTTTATATTTAAGAGAAGGTGGAGCTGCTGGTGGCCCTCAAATTCTGTCAAAAGGGGGGACTCTTATTCTGTCTATGGTCTTCTGGGGGTGGGGGGCCACATTAATCTGGCGGTTATGAGCAGGGGTTGTAAATTTTAGCTTGTATCTTCAGGCATTTAGATGTTCCCCATATTCCACAAATGGTACCTGAGCTCAGTGGTAATTGAGCTAGACTCAAGTCAGACTAGACCCTGACTCCAACACCTGAGCACAGGGAGTCTGGCAGAAGGAGTGCACCTGAGGAAGTGCCTCAGAGCAGCTCACAACTAGGATGGACACAGTCCCCCATTGTTGGGCAGAACAATTCTACTTTCTGGGGCATCTGCAGAACAAAGAGTTTGGTCCCATTTCCTGCCTGGCTCACCTTCCTCACCCTTGAGACTGTCCCTCAAGAGCTTTCCACAGGCATCTTCTCAGCCACCATCCCCTTTAGGAGCTGTGTCTGAGCAACAGAGTGAGCCCTCAGCCCCAGGCCTGCTGGTGTTGAGAGATGTTATTTTTATGGAAGGTGCCCCGAAGTGAAATTCACAGCTCCCGAGTGTCATAGGAGGGAAAGGAAAGAGGCTATGCATTGGTGTTATTCTCCTCCTCAGATGAGAAGCTGATCAGGGTGAGGGGAAGGCTCAAACAGAAAAGGCACTCTTTTTTTTTTTCTCCCCCTTGGCTTTTGGAGGCTTTGGGTCTCAGTCAGCCCCTGCCTTGGATTCTGAGCTCATGAACAGTTTGATGAAATCATACCAAGCCCAATGGACCCCAGATATTTGTTTATGAGTGTGAGTCCCCAGGAAAAAGCAGTGATTTTTCAGTGTCCTCTTGGAGGCCTCTGACAACCCAAGTGAAGTCAAAAGTAGAAGTGGTGGGGCTCTCTCTGGCAAATACACAGAAAGCACAGCGTTTGGAAGCTCTTCATTAGAAGGCTTCTCAGCACAACACAACACAGTGCTTAAGAGCAGGCTTTGGGCTGGACTCCATGGGTTATATCCTACATCTTCCTGTGTAATCATAGACCAGTTATATAATGCTCTGTGCCTCAGTTTCCTCGTTTGGGAAGTATGGGCAATAATTGACCTATGTTATAGCCCTGTTGTGAGAATCAGAGGACTACTGTGGTGCCTGGAACTTAATATTCAGTCACTGTTATCCATTATGCTCATCCATGATTTCATTTGGTTCTCACATAATCTCTGAGGACAACAGGAAAAGTATAAGCCCCTTTAATAGGAACAGAGAAGAAAGATTTTGCCCAATTTACATCCTGTTCATTGTCATTTCTCCCATGACACCATATATGGTGGAGAAAAGGAATCTTCAGTCTTGACACACATGGTAGTCATTGATTTTACTCACAATTATTTCTAGTTCTCCCTCTTTCTGAACATATGGTAGGATTGTAAAGTTAGTTATGACCATGTGACTTGATTTGACCAATAAAATGTGAGCAGAAGTGCATATGCCACTTTTGGGTGGAAGTTCTAAGATCCAGAGTACAATTTGCCACACATCCCCTTCCTGCTACAGTGACTAAGTGAGCACATGTTGAGATGAAGCTTCTATCAGCCTGTGACTCTGAGGGATCAGCAGGATCAGAGCTCCACAGCCAATCCTCACTTGACACAGAGCCTGAGCAAGAATGAACTTTGGTTGTATTAAGCCGCCAAGGAACAAGAGTCACTTGTTATAACCAAGCATATCTTTATTGATTTGCCATAGATTAAACTGGTGTATTTAGAACACTGACTCTCCTGTAGTGGAACCTGCTTCCCAACTTTCAGAAGAGCCCAATCATATGGAAGGGTTTGAGAAATTAGGTCACTATTCTCTCTTATCTCTCCTTCAGTCTTGATCTAGTGGCTAACATTCAGCTCAAAGGGTGAAGGGTAGTGATCCGAAGAGGAATTTTGTTTGTGTTTGTTTTGATTTACATTTTATTACCCTGAAAGAAAGACTGAGATCCCCATCTACTAAGTTGCTCCCATGAGCCTCTCAGTATCTCAGAAGGACAGAGATTCAGATCCGGCAAACAACACTGGAAAGGATGGGGTTTGAATTGGGCTTTGCTTGCTTGTCTTGGGCTGCCCCTTCTCAAGAATTTGATCTCCATGTCTAAGAGATTTAGTCAGGGATGATATTCAGAGGCTCCTTTCTGGGGCATGAGGCCTGGAAGAAGCCTTACAACAAACACCTCCTCATTTTCTAGATGAAGAAAGTGAGGTTGGAGACCTGAAGTCAAGCTTCATCCAATTCCTGAAAGGCAGGACCAACTGCAAACTTTGCAAGACTTAGGGCAAGATAAAAATGCAGGGCCCCTTGTTCAAAAGTATTAGGAATTTCAAATTGGTGACTGCAGAGTTTTAAACCAAGTGTGGGACCTTTGAAACACGGCTTTGCACAGTTGCCCACATTGTATAGCCCTGAAGCTGGCTTTGCTGAATGAACTGGACCACTTCATATGAAGAGGGAAGGAAATCCACTTCAGACCTCAGTACACATCCACCCCCTTGATATGCTTGAGAAAATTACAAAAGGAGTTCAATGAAAAATCATCCAGGTTACAAAATGACTCCAAACCTGAGCTTTGCTATGTGGGCCATGGCCGGCTTCTTTACACTTTCCTTTGCAGGACAGGCAGATGCTCCCTGTCCTGTTATTGAGATGCAGTTCGAGAAGGTAACAACTCAGAGTTTAAATTTGTCCATGAATCCTAGAAAGCCAGATACCAATTCTATGTGTGCTGTTTTAAATGTTCTTGGGAGTGGAGGGACAAATTCAGAATGCAGGGAAGACACGTTAGGGGCTTCTCAGAATCTGCAACTGCACTGTTTATTTCCTTGTTTATTTTCAGACTTCCCTACTAGTGTTAGGGCCATGAGGGCAGACCTGGCTTCATCTCTATTCCCTATGTATAGAACAATGTGGAAAGTAGGCCGTCAATGCTTGTGGTGTGAATAAATGATGAGGGACACAGTGATGAATCGGATAGGCCTGCAGCACGGTGGAACTGGTGGAAATCCTTATCTGCTCCATGGGTGCTGAGCTGTGTGTGTGTGTGTGTGTGTGTGTGTGTGTGTGTGTGTGTGTGTGTGTCTCCTTTCCCTTCTCTACCCAAACCCAAACTTAAGTCAGGACAAGACATATTTAGGTGTAAATGACTGCTTCAGCATATCAGGTGACTCTTTCCAGAGAGTTAGCTTTTTTACCAAGGATTAAAATTACATTGCTTGCTTTGATCAATCATCAATCACCAAATATTTATCTAGAATTCAAACATTCAAATTAAGTAAACATTTATCCACTGATTATAGTGGGATTAGGTTCCATGAGGACTTAGGGATAGAAGACTAATTGTGTGATCTCAGGCCCCAGCCCACCTCCTCAGGGGGTGGGGGGAAGAGTGGGGTTCAGGGCTTGGTGCCTTTCTAGCTCCCTGGAATCGCAGAGCCTCTGCAATGCTGTTTGGATGTCTCTTTGCCTTTGGTCAAGGCCAAGCTCCTAACAGGGATCCAGAAAGGGACAGGGCAGGATCTGAAGGTGTCTCTCCTACACCTCTGAAGACCCAGCTTCATCTCCACCCCTCTCCAGGGTGCCACAGAGAGAAAAGACCCAGTGGAGTCAACAATGGTCCCAAGTTAACAAACACAGCCTCTTCCTCTTCAATTCTCTCTCTCCGTTTACTGAAATGGTAATTTTAAGTCTCTAATAGCTCCTCAGGGCGCTGAAGTGAGGCAAGAAGGGGATGTATTTATGTTCACATCTGCCAGCCTGTCTTCTCGGGTGATGGCGAGGCTGATGGTGCTGCTGATGAAAGCCACCCGCTCTGCTCCGCTCCACTCGCTCGTGAGGAGGGGAGCAGGCTTGTTGCATCTCCCAGGTAACCAGGTGACCGGCCTGCCTGCTCCTCTCTGCTCTGGGGCAGCCCGCTGTGTCCTCTGCAGGCTTCAAGACTGCATATTCATGCTGAGTGGCAGCACCCTGGCGGTCCATGCATATTCATGCTGAGTGGCAGCACCCTCCTCAGAAGGGCCGGCATCCTGGGCATTTATTAATCACTGTCTCCAGCTCTCTCAGGGCCACTGGACAGGAAGCCCCTTTGTAGGAAGGCTGCAACCACTGCTGTCATTGCCAGCAATGGGCTTAGCAGAGTGGAAAAGAACAACAACAGCATTAATGAGGGGTGCCTGCTCTGGAGGCTGAGTCCGCATCCTCCTCCACCCAGAAGCGTGGCTGCCATTGTGATTGAGAGCACTCACTACAGCAGGATTGAAACTTCACCACCCCTGCAGCAGTACTCGCCGGGGCTCCGCTGAGGACTAGGTTAGCACATCAGATGCTTTCAACCTTGGGAGGCAGGTATTCCGACCCCAGTTTTATAGGTGAAAACTGGCATTTGGGAAAGAGAAGTGACTGATCCGAAGTCATGCAGCTATGAAGTGATAGACTTCCATTCAAGTCTCCTGGCTTCTAATCCTCCACTCTCTCCCCCATCCTACAGCCATTCCTGCAGGCACTTCCCGGGAGTCTTCCAAGGAGCCTGGCTATCCATTTTCTTAGGCATTTTGTGCATACTTGTTTTCTAAGCTGTGTTTCTGGTAGGACTTCCAGAGGTTTCCAGCTGAGTATCTAAGAAATAAGAGCTGAGAGGGATATAAGAGATCCTCTAGTCCAATCTCCTCGTTTTAACAAATTAAGAAGTTAAGGGCGCCTGGGTGGCTTAGTCGGTTAAGTGTCTCACTCTTGATTTCAGTTCAGGTCATGATCTCAGGGTCATGAGATCAAGCCCTGTGTCAAGCTCTGTATTCAGCGCAGAGCCTGATTGGGATTCTCTCTCTCCTCTGCCCCTCTCCCCTCAAAAAATAATAATACAATACAATACAATAATAAGATAAGTTAGGAAATTAAAATGACAGCCAAATCTAAAACTCAGCTCTTCCTGAACTTTGCTCTAGATCTTTCTCTTCCCCTCTATGCCCTGTCCTTTTCACCAATCTCAGACTCCTGCACCTGGATCTTTCTCCCTGCAGTAATCTGCATCCACCCAGATAAACCTGCCTTATCTCCCCTGGCTCCCAACCTGTTGACTCAATTCAGATCCCGCAGGTCGGCCCTCTCATCACCTGAAAGATGAACTATGCTCAGTTCTGCCTTTGCCTCTTTGTGCAGGTGGGCTCCTATTCTTCTTTCTTTAAATGCCATTTTTTCCCTGGCCTCTGAAATTTTTATGTGCATCTTCATTGGGGATGTGTATCCAGCTCACCCCTATCCCTCCCTCTTACAACTTCTACTACATACATTGTTATACTTAGTTTATCTCTACATGTAAGTCCTTGGTTAGATCAAGACAGGGTGTGGTGCTTTACTCAGCTCTTAGGTTTTCTGCATTGTCTGGTAGGGACCAGACACACAGAAGTTCCTCAGGACATACTTAAGAATTGATAGATGATAATGTTGCCCATTTATAACTCTGTATCTCTGAGGTCTCTACCCCTGCCTGCTCTCAGAGTAGCACACAGCAATCCTTCTTTCTTGAATGTAAGACATGTTTAACGAGGAGACATTATATGCTGGACCCCATGGGAAGTACTGAGGGGACAATGATGAATGAGCATATCTGCCCATTAGGAGACTATTGTCTACAGGAGGAGACCGAAGTCACAGGCCAGTGAGAATCAAAGGAAGAAGAGAACCTGTGGCTGAAAGGTAAGTCAGCAAGGCCCTTGACAACACTAGGGTATGCTGAGGTGTGTCCGTTAAGCACCTCTACCCTTCCACTGCTCATTTCAGCCACATCCACCCCCCTGCCATTTGTGCTGTGACCCTCAATTTCCAATGCTGCCCCACCTCATCTCCAGACCTGCCAGCTTGTTGTGATCAGCACTTTCCTTTCTTCTATTAAATCTTCCCAGTTAGATCTCCCTTTTACAAGGCCCCATGCCTCCCATTCTATAGAATCACTAGTGACTGGTAACCACTTTTTATTCTTCCCATTGGAGACAGTGATTGAATGAATGATTCTAAGGGGGAATTCCAGGTGCTAGATGCAAGTCATTAAGAGAGGTGTTTGGGACAGAGTTGGGGTTTTCCATATGCTTCTCAAGAAATAACATGGAGTTGATAGCAATAGTTGTTTACACAACTTTCAATTTCTCCCAGCCCTTCTACAAGCAGTTAATTCTCCACAGTGAACTAATGAATGATACAGGATTAACATCAAACTATAAACTGGAACCTAAAAGTGTGCTAAGAAGAATAGCTAGAAGATGTGCTGGAGCCCCACTCTGAGAGCAGACAGACAAATTCTGACCACCAGACTGGCTTTTCTGTTGGATGAGAAGCTGTGCAGCATAGGAAGAGCACAGTTCCAATAAGTAGAAATATTCCAGGAATCCAATAAAAAGACAAAATGAAAGGATGGCAAAGAGGCCTGCCATCACTTAAACATTTTGCAAATATGAGCATGGGGGAAAGAATGAGGTAAAAATGGGCTCCTACAGCTAGATTTTATCAGAGTTGCAACAGGGAAGGATCCTTCTAACATAACGGATGGATTTGATGACATCCATAGAGAATGTTGGAAGAAGAGTTGGAAAGGTATTGCAATAATCTTGGCAAATGATGATAGTGACATGAAGATGGAAAGAAGCTGAGGCTTCTAAAAGGTATTTTGAGAACAGAATTGACAGGACTTGTTGATGGGTTGGATACAGAGGATGAGGAAATCAGATGACCCCAGTTTTCTGGCATGAGCAACTTAATAGGTAGTGTTCCCATTTCTTGAGATGGGGAGGACTGGAGAAAAAAACAGTTGAGAGGAATAAGAGCTCAGGCTCAGACATGGGGAGCCTAACTAGTCATATATCCAAATAGAGATGTCAAATAGACAATTAAATATACAAGAATGAAGCTCTGATGTGGGGTTTGCATTAGAGATATAAATTTGGAAGTTGCCAGCATCTAGAGGCCCTCCTGATTAAACTTGGCCTACACAGAGCAAGAGCTCATGATTTCTGTAATTTTTTGCACTGACTTCCTTCTTTTTACATCTTTCATACCAGCCAGGAGCCAGCAAGATGACTTGCTCCAGGGGTTGTAATCTGGTTTTCCTCTCCCAGGACTCACAAAGGAGTCCTGGCTGTGGGGCTGATATGTGGAAACCTCCACATCCTAGAGAAGGATTAAGGGACAGGTGGCCCTGGAGTTTCTCCGCTGAGCTGGGTCTGAGGACTAGTAAGGAGAGAGCAGAAAAGAGGAGAGAAGGGCAGAAGAGAGCGGACAAACATCCATCCAGAAGGAACTCTTAGACTTACAGTTTGCCTTCTCCAGGCCACCCAGACCCAGTGCCCCTTTTACTTATTCCTGGCATGACCTGTTACACACTCCAGCATGGAATGCAGGCCCACCAGTGAATCTTCACTACTTGACACATGCTTACTTATTCTTTTTAATGTCAGGTTGATTGAGGAAAACTTAATGTGGTAAAATTCACCCCTCTTTTGTGAATTCTCTGTTCTATGAGTTTGGATAAATGCATGCAGGCCTGTAACCACACAGTCAAGATCTGGAACATTTCTGCCACCCTTTGTAACCCACCCCTCCTCTAACCCCAGCCCCTGGAAACCACTGATTTGTTCTCTGTCTCTCTGTCTGTCTTTTCCAGAATGTCATTTGAACTGAATCCAACAGTACTCAGCCTGTTGAGTCTGGTCTTTCACTTGTCAGAATGCTTTTGCGTTCCCTCCGTGTTACTGCATGTAACAATAGTTCCTTCATTTTCATTGCTGAGGCGTATTCAATTATGTGGATGTGCCACAGTTGACTCATTTGCTGGTTGATGGATACTGGGTTGTTTTCAGTTTGAGGCGTTTATGAATAAAGCCACAGTACCCATTCACACACAGATTTTTGTGTGAGCGTGGGTTTTTATTTCTCTTGGGTGCACATCTAGGGTATTTGCTGGATCATACAGTCAGTGGATGTTTAACTTTATAAAACCTGATGAAATATTTTCCAAACTGACTGTGCCATTTCCCAATCCCACCAGCAAGATGCAAGGGCTTCCGTTCAGATGCGGCTCTCTGTGTCTTCGACATTTGTTTGCCCCCTTTCAACTCTATTCTAATAGGTGTATAGCAGTATCTCACTGAGTTCTCCATTTGCATTTCCCTAATGATTTATGATATTGAGCACCATCTATGGTGCTCCTTTTTCATCTCTGTAACTTATTCGGTGAAGTGTCTGTTTAAATTTCCTGCCCACTTTTAAAAATTAAGTTGTTTGTTCTCCTGGTATTGAGTTTTGAGAGTTCTTTATATACTCTAGATACAAGTCTTTTATCAGATATATATTTTGTAATACTTTCTCCACAGATACTTATTTTAACACAATTTTTCCTTCTCTCTTCATTCTGAATACTGTTCCCACTTCCCACCATTAGCCTGGCAGGATTATAAAACACAAAGAACACATTCATCTCCATTTTCTGGAAGAGAAAAACTGAGGCACAGATACTTTAAAAAACTTGCTGCTCCCAATTCTACGGACAGCTGGAGCCAGGTGTGAGACTTGACCAAGAAGGAAGTCTTGAAATGTTTTGAAGCCATCACTCCACTCAAAGGGCTGCCATCCAGGTAAGTGGGATTCAGCAAATAGAGTCCAGGTTGTATTAATATATATATATATATATATATAGAGAGAGAGAGAGAGAGAGAGAGTCCAGGTTGTAAATATATATATATATGATATATATATTTATATGTAGTATATAAATATATATAATTTTTATTTGTCAACATACCTCAATAAAGCTGGAATATTATCTCAATTATTATCACCTTAATTACATATTATTATTTCACATTTTGAATTTTGTCAACAACGTGTTTGAGAAAATTTGTTTTTTTCTTTTTTTATATACGTACAAAATATCCTCAAATTGACCTCTTTGTCTGCAGAATCTAAAATATTATCTAGCTCTTTACAAAAGTTTGCTGCCCACTAATTTAAGTAGTTATAAGTTATCTTTTCTTTAATCATTACAAATACAGCAATTTATTTTACAGATGAGGAAAGTGAGGACCTTTGAAAAAGATGAGATGCTGAAAGTTACCCAGCTAAGGGCAATGGAACAGGGATGTGTTCTCATTTCAAAACCTGGTGCTGTCTCTAGAAACAAGTTCACAGCAGCGATCTGGTAGGAAATGGAAAAAAAAATTCCAGGGGCAGGTGGTGGAGCGAAGGGAGAACCTGTCCCAGGTTCCTGAACCTGTTGTTGGCCAATCCATGAGCCTCTACATTGAGAGCGGGAACTCATCAGAATGACCTCAAGACCATGTGGGATTTTCAAATCACCCAGGGAAATACTGAGTCTACTTCACTTGCTGAAGTATACATATATTTTTAAAAACCTTTTAATAACAGTGGTTTATTCTGAAACAAAACATGTTAAATAAAGCCTTGTGAGGCTGTGAAACATGTGGACATGAAACCTCCCAGTAAATGGAGGTACCTCAGTTTACTTATTTTTTAAATAAGCTATACTGGGACTCATTCCTCATTCATAGGTGTTCTATAAGAACTAAATGAGTAAGTATTTGTGACATGATGGCAGAGGGCAAACACTATGTCAACATATATTAAAAAAATAAAATAAATGTTCATTTAATCAAAAATCAAATCTCCAGAAAACAGGTCCTTTCACTTTCTGGTTGATCAAGACTTTTCTGTAGTAAATGGGTCCTGAAAGACAGGACAAGGAAAGACACTGATAACAATGGCATTGCCTCAACTTCCCCAAAGTGATCATTCTCTGGTGAAGAGAAGCAGGAGGGGAATGTACCCCACCACCTTCAGCCCAGGTACACACTCCCCAGCTGTCCAATCCAGAACAGCAGTCTCACCAAATTGCAATAATTTATAGTAAAGTAGAATATGCATTCTATTGGTGACCTCTTGCCCTTTGGTGTCAGGAGAGTATATCCATTTTCTACACATCCTGGTGTGTTCCGTGCTGATACCATAACTAAAGATTCTTTACTCCCCCCAACCCCACACACACACACTTTACCAGCTCAGCGCTGGTAAAGATGTGAGACAGACAGACAATCTCATACAGCAATTTAGATATTTCTATCAAGAGCCTTAAACACATTCTTAGCCAGGAATTCCACTTCTAAGAATAGAACTCAAAGGAATACAGACAGCTAGGGTGTGTGTAGCAGAGTGTGGGTGGGAGTTGTAGAATTTAAAGAAGAACCTAGTCTGATTCCTGCTCAGACTTGGCTGGAGTCTGTGGGGGTGTCTGGCCACGGCAGCTAGGGCGTGTCTGAGGGCCTTTTGTGAGCACTGTGGCTGCACCATGGTGGCTGTGCCCAGGAGACAGCCCTACTGCGTGTAAGGCCTGCACCATGCTGGTAGAGCCCTACCAGGGTCAGCACTGTTGTCCAGCTTCCACAGGGTCAACCATGAGGACGCGGGACCCAGTGCTGCCAGTTCCGACACTGTTTGACAGGTTCGGCAAACTGCAGGTGACCAGCAGGGTCAGGTCAGCTCTGGGGCCTGGCTGCCTTCACTGCTTCAGCCTTCCTCTCCCCTTGAGGACCTGCTATATGAGAAATTATTCTAAAAGGCGAATTTCCATATGAATGTTAGGGATTATCATCTACAGCTACAGGATTTTAGTCCTTTAATCTTCTCAGAAGCCCTAGGGAGTCTTTAATATTTTGTCAGAATTCAAGATAATCTTTAATCACTTTAATTTAAACAAATAAATAATTGGGAAGATACACTTTTAAGGGGGACTGTCGAAATCAAGTAGGAAACTACAGTCAATATGTTAATATCCAGAGGCACCAAGGAAATGGTTAGAATGTTCATGTATTTAATGGAAAAAAGGTTAGGTCATTCATTCATTTAACAAACAGGAGAGACTTGCATCAACAAAGATTACCTCCTTGAACCTCATGAAGTACAGCTAGGTAAGGTCTTACTCCTATTTTCTAGGCAAGGGAACAAAGGCTATAACCAAGTTGCCTAAGATGAGGTAGTAGAAGTGGCAGAGCTGGATTCGAACCCAGATCATGCCAGTATGCTTCCCCAGCATTGCAGCTAGTCGCTGGGAAAAGCCTGGCCTTTTTGGCGTGCTGTTAGTCCTTGGCTGTGCAAATGCTCCAAATCACAGATAAGGACATTTAATCTGTTCTGTGATCTATGGAGCCACTTGGGAAATGGAAGAAGAATTACCGAGATGAGTCATTCCATGTCAGCAGGTGAACTGTAATGGAGTTTTTATTACTATTTTATTATTTATGTATTTGTCAAAAAAAAAAAAAAAATCAATGGAAAGAGTAACACAGCAGAGCCCCCTAATGGCTATTCCTCACAGGGATTTGCTTGTGTGCCAGAGGGTGTGCTTATGAGCATGGGTGTTTGTGCATTTGTCTTACACTCTCACTCAGATACCTATGCTCTATAAGATTTTGGGCAGGGGATAGTTTGCATAGAAATGAATTATATCTAAGGAATCTAGAGGTTGTATTTGTGGTCTGTGTGTTTGTATAAGGGATACAGAGACTAAAGACGTGTGCATTATTGAGAATGTGCCTACTGAAATCACTGTTCTATAACCCCTGACACACTAAACTTCTTTATCCCATCCTTTAATTTTTCTTTTTTTTAAGATTTTATTTATTTATTCGACACAGAGAGAGACAGTGAGAGAGAGAACACAAGCAGGGGGAGCAGGAGAGGGAGAAGCAGGCTTCCCGCTGAGCAGGGAGCCCAATGCGGGGCTCGATCCCAGGACCCTGGGATCATGACCTGAGCCGAAGGCAGACGCTTAACGACTGAGCCACCCAGGTGCCCCTCCTTTAATTTCTTTTAACTGGAAAAAGAAATGTACAGTGACCCAGAACTCTCTGTAGTCCTTGGATTCTATTTGTCACGGGGACCTAGTTTTAACATTCTTCTTTAGGAAAGCACTATTTTGACTTTAGCCAGAGACCTTCCTGGAACCCATGTACCCTGCCTCCAAGACTCCTTCCCTTTCCTCTTCTCAATGCTGAGAAGAACAAGAGATTATCCCAGTGCTTGGTTGTTAATGAAACTCATGAGGATCTCTCAAGGAATCACTCTGAGGCATATGTCATGCACAGTCTGGGAGAACTCGAAGGCTCTCAGATCCATGGAGCTCCAAACTCTTTTTCTGATATGATGGGTTCCTAAGTTTTTAAATATAAACTTTGACCTCAGTTTTGCTCCTATCCTAGAGAAAAAGATGTTTCTAGAGCTTGGGTTTACCTCCATAGTCCACCTCTTCTCTGGAGGTGGTAAAGTCTTTTCTGGGCCTCTTTGGGCTAAAATTGTGGAAATGAGCCTTGCCAAAATGGCAGAGGTTATCGCCAAAAATGAGACCTCTCATGAGGAACTTTGAGTCATAGGCTAGAAGAGCCATTTGAGTCCCTACTTCACTGTTCTGTCTCTATTTTTGAGCTGGAGTTAGTAGATGTGAGTTTGTCCACTTTTATTGAGGGTATATTACATGTAGGTCAGAAGCTCAAGGTGGTGATGCCAAAGGATGTAAGACATGGTCCTTGTCCAATATTTTATGGAAGAAAAAATGAAAACATGTGCCAAAGACACATATAGCATGTATGGAGTAGAGGGGAGACTCCAAGTTCAGGGTTCCTTCTAGCACATTGCCCTGCTTTTCCTTCTACTTCACCCACAGGTTTTTGTCTTTATCTCTTTTGAGATGCTTTCTCCTCTTTCTGCTTCCCTTCCCTAAGAGATGGCCCTCTCCTGGCCCTGTGGGTTCTGCTTCCAATTTTCTGGACCGCCCAGAAATGTCACTGCCTCTTAGCCCCAAATTCTAAATAGACATGCCAAGTCCGATGCTGCCAAACAAATAAGAACAGAACCTAGCTCTATTGCTTTCCCTTCACCAAAAATGCATTAATAAAGTTAATTAGCCCTGACCTGAAAAAAAATCTGAACAATAACCTCTTCGCATTAGGATCAAATGCAATGAAGCACAAGCAATAAAAACTCCATTATTGCTCCCCTCTGAGAGACTGTCACTGATCCTCAGGCTTACATCTCCCAGGACTCTCCCTGCCTCCTCTAAGCCTCACTATGGGACTGCCAAAACACAGCCAGGTGTGAAGGTGAGCTGGGCTGGGCCCCAAGTAGGACTACCTATAGTTAAATATATGACTCCCAGAAGTCCAGGGGAAACACAGGCTTGATTTGGGCTGTCATCAGTATCCAAAAGGGCCAAACAGAGAATGGTGGAGGAGGCAGGCCATCAGAGATGGCAGCTACTTCTTAGCCAGTCAAGACTGGTAGTTGGCAGGTACTCAGGGAGTTGAAGAAGCAGGTGCTTGGGACTCTCCCCAGGTATAGCAGAAACCTGGCCTATGATGTCAAGAGTAATTCTAGATTGTATTCCTTGGCAAGCCAAAGGTGATTAGTTTATTGCTTCCTCTTGTTAGAACTGGTTCAGAAACTGGGCAAAGGTATGTATATAGTTACTGACCCCAAGGCACTGGGGATTAAGTCACTGACTTTCTCCCCTCCACGCGCCCTCCCTCAAACTGCCAATGATCTCATTTTGCCCTTGAATTTTTATTTTGTGCTGAGCATTGAGAAGCAGGGATATGGAGACACAAATATGAGCAAGACCCAGTGTTTGCCCGCTATTGGTCCTCAGTCTAGTGGGATTGTGTAAACAACCCACTGGATTTCTGTCCCTTCATACTGCTTTCTTCTGCCCTTCCTTTCCATGATATGGTGAGATATTTGAGGGAACGTTCCATGTTGGTATTAAGCCTGCCTTATCTCATTCTCTACCTGAATCTGTCCAACCCATGCTCCATTCCTGAGGGCAGTACTGGGAGGAGGAGTGGGGCCTGCTGGACCAAATCCTTTTGTTGTGTTATATCCACTACATGGGGAGCCCATGCCTCTCCCTTGCCTCCTGAGGCCCTGCAACAGCCCATGCTCTCGACAAGCATGACAGGAACTGATGTTCCCTCCCTTTAGGAAGAATGGAAGCAGTCGCTCTTTTCCAGAGGTTGCCTTAAATTCTAGAGGACACTTTGTTGAGGTGGAAGAGGGATGCTGGGAGTCATGAAAGAACACACACAATGAAAGTATCTCTTGTATGTGACACTTAAAATACTTTATTGGCCCAAAAGTCATTGTAGGCAGATGTTCAGAAATGATGGGGGATATAAAGTAAGAAGAAGGAGAAACACAATTCAAACTGGCCTGGATGGGAGTAGGGAATGGGAACTTCCTAAGAACACAAATAACCGTTTAAAATGTTTTAAATGGAGACATTTGCCTGTGCATTAATACTCAATCCCATCTACCTGAAGTCTTTAAATATGAATGCAATTCTGGAATGTT
This sequence comes from Eumetopias jubatus, assembly GCF_037043125.1. Lineage (NCBI taxonomy): Eukaryota > Metazoa > Chordata > Mammalia > Carnivora > Otariidae > Eumetopias > Eumetopias jubatus. Next base: position 42,578,314 of record NW_028274808.1, read on the forward strand.
TCCACAAATGGCATGAGAAAAAAAGTTTCAGCCTCATGAGAAATATACTGCCTCCTCATCCTCCCAAGTTCCCAACCCCGTATCCACCCAGTGTCTCAGGTCTGACCTGCTGTATTTGCAAACAGCCACCTAATGGCTTTCTTTACTTATGGTTCATCTCCTCTGTGGCCAGAATTGTTTTCTCAAAACACAGATGGAGTTCCTGTTTAAGAAGACCTTGAATGCTCCCCAGAACTCAAGGTCCCTCCACCCTGCTTTCTGCCTTTGATACTTTGAAGCCAGACTGGTTGTTCCTTGTACATTCCCTTCCCTGTCCTTCCTGAGAATGAGCAATTCCAGCAGTATGACTGTTCTCCAGTAAGCCTGGAAAAATAAGAGAAAATTCCAATGTGCCTTGGAATTGTTTGTTTGTATGCCTATCTCTGTTTCTGGCTATAGGCTCTTGGAATCTACAGATATTAATATTATGATAACACCAAACATTTATCAAGCAGTTATTATATAACTTTGCATGTAACATTTAATTCTTAAAAGTAGGTAATATTATTAGCCTTTTTTTTTCTTTTTTTACAGAGAAGAAGCCTGAGGGAGGGGAACACAAACAAGCAGCATGAGCAGAGCCTAAGCAGCTTGACTTCAGGGCCTTGTTCTTGGCCCCTAAGTTATTGACGGTCTTTGGATCTGCCAATGTACATAAGGTCTCCAGTCACATAGCAGGCCCGGTCAGTGTTTGCAGGCAGAAACAGTAGATGAATGAGAGAATAAGGTGATGGTGAAGGAGCAAACCACTCTGGAAAGATAAGCCTGTGGATTTTACTGGGAATGAAGTTTCAGGGCACTGGTGTGCTTGCTCTGTCTCCCTCTTGACCAACTGGCAGAATCTGGAGGAGGTAGCATCTAACAGGGTAGCACCAGGGACCTGGGGGGCCCTCTCTCCCACCAAAAATACCTCCTTCAGTTGCTTGATGGTGCCTGAAATTGTACCATTACAGTCTAATTCCTTCAGCTTAGGCTGCTATTCCCCTGTTAAAATGCAAATACTCCTGGGAGAGGCAAGTTATTAAACTTTATTAGTCTTTTATATCCCGTGGAGAATTTATTGATCAGGCCCTTCTTTTTAGCAATGACTGGGATAAGGGAGAAAGATGGAGACCATATAAATGTCCCAGGCTCCAGGGAATGAGGTCACCTAGAAGGCAAGGGGTGGGGGAGCAGGGATTTAGGAAGGAATAATGAGAAACAAACATTTCCCTTGGTGTTCTACTGAGTAGGGCTGTAAGAGGCCAGTAGCATGGGTGGACTGGCTAAGGAAGGGCCCAGAGGCCCTGGCATCAGGACCAAGTTACTGGGTCAGGATGGGCTCTCAGTCACCATAGCAGCCATCCTGGGCTCTGTCTTGTGCAAAAGAGCAGCATGACAGGCAGCACCATAACCACTGCCAACAGTCTGTGGACTCTCCATCTCTTCCTGTGCAGTGTTCTTGGAAGCCCGTCCCACCCATTCTAGCCTAATGGGAAAGTCCTGAGCAGCCTTCTTCCGTGTGTGTTGTTGTTTATCCGTTGCACTTTTCTGGCTCTTCTGGCCTACAGGTGTTGCCTCAGCACCATTCTCTATGCTGTACACACACTTCTCTGAAATAACTCCCTTATCATCCACCCACTGCCTGTACTGTGGTTAGAAATAGATTAAGAGAGAGAGAGTGATCCTTTCTTAAGGACACATCAGGGTTTTGAGAACAATATTATTTTATGTGTTCTCAAAACACTTTGTCCTGCCTTCAGATTTATGGGATGGCCTTTATTACTACAATAAAATATTTAAAACAAAAATAAGAGGGGAAGCCTGAGGTTTTTGGCCTCCATTTCTCTGGAGCCAGCCCACGCAGAAATACTCCCTAACCTTTGCACACCTCCTCACCTCAGAGACCCCAGCAGCTGTGGTCTGCCACACAATTCTGATGTTCAAGAACCAGGCAAGGCTGTAGTTAGAGCTGTATCTTTATTCAGTATATAATGTCTGTCCATCTGATGGAAAATAAGCTTGGATTCTACCACATGGAATACATTTTTCTGTTGTTCAGTGATTCATCACAGTTCAATGATTCATGTGTCTTACTTTTGAAATTGAAATAGCACACAACAATATTTTAAATGGAAAAGAAAGTGATTGCTATACTTAGGAGTTGCAATGAGACACAAGTCGTGGTCAGGGTTGGATGGCATCTTAGAAAGACAACTTGCCTGGGGGACAGGAGAACTGGGGGACCAGCTCTGACCCTCACAAGCTATGTAGCCTTGGACTTTTGGCATTCTTTCCATCATTCACTCAACAACTACTTTTTGAGTGTCTACTATGTATTAGACATCATGCCAATCAGAAAGGGGAGGCTGACTCTGGCCTTTGCACAAAGTCAGCTTAAATGGCTTCTTCCCACTATAAGATTATGCAGAATAGTTAATTTTAATCAGCACTGAACAACTTGGATGTTTGGTGAGTCTAAGAATGATGGACAAGATTTTCTTCTCACTTTTCAAAGATCTAATGATTTTGCCAAATGTGAAGGTCATAAGAACCTAAAGCAGGTGGCAGGTGGTAAATCTTGCCCTCCTCATTTTGCAGCACAGGAGTGCCAGAGGTTCTGGGTTCCTTATAATTCACTGAAAAGAGTCAAATAAATTTTATTTCCTCCCCAGTGGATTTTATTTTCTCACTCTGAAGGCAAGTGGTTCTGACGCAGGGACTGGTCGTCAGGAAGACAGAGAAAAACCCAGGTGGCACACTTTCAAGTCCATTTTTTCCCGGCCTTTCCTTTCCTCCCCAACTGCTTCTTCCTCAGAAGGCTTTAGAATCCCTACTTTTGCAGGCAGTGTCTAGGCATTAGGCCTCTAGCTTCTGTCCTTCGGAAACTTGCAGCCTAAGGGGGGTGGTTCTGTTGGAGAATCATAAATGATATTGGGGTAGTACAGGGAGGAACACCTCAAAACTTGAACGGGTTCAAGAAGCTTCTTCCTAGAGTAGCACTTGAGTTTAATCTCGAGAAGTAAATGAGTTCTGCAGGCAGACAAGATGTGGAACATGCTGTAGGTTGCTGTAATAGCATGGACAAAGGCCCTGAGGTGGGAGCAGGTGATGTGTTGGAGAGGCAGTTTGGAGTAAAGCCAGATACATGGGATCAAACTTCAAAAGGCTGAGAACCCTGGCTAGGGAAACCTCCAGAGCTGCCATTGCAAATAAAAAGATGTGGCATGATTGTCCCTCTCTTCCCCCCAAATGTTCTGCTGTCACCAAGCAGCCTCCCATGTACCAGATCTAGCTCTCATATGCCCCCATCAAATCTGAATCCTCTGTCACATTCCTCCATGGAAGTGCCATCTTCTTGCTTCTGTTGTTACCTTTCAAGAGGAGAACTCACTAATTGAATACAGATAATAATTTAATGAATAAGCTTTCATGTTAGCAGAATAAGCATAAAATCAAAAGAAATTATATTGAATAGTGGACTTTCAGAATTGAGATATTTCTGAGCAGGAGATTTTCTTAAGGAGGGGGAGATAAGGAGGAGCCTTCCCCATCAGCCCACAGGGGCCAAAGGCAGGGTGCCCCCAAATGTGCAACTTTGGCATATTGATTATTTTCAATAAAAGTTCCTTAAGAGACAGCCTGTTCAGGAAGGACACTCAGACCCTCCTCCATCTCTCTGAAAGCAGGAAATAAGTCTCCTTTGTGAAGGCTTCCGTCCCTGTACCAGAAGGTAAAGAGAGAGCCTGATCACCCGAGATAGGAAATTTAGGGCCAAGAAGTCAGTATCAACAATCCTTGTTACTTTTTACTAATTTACTCCCCCAGGCCAAATTCTGCTTAGAACTCCCTACCAGTATAAAGTTCCCAAAGTTACTTTTTCTTTGTCCTTTCAGTTCCTCATATATTTATTTTTTCTTTGTCTAAAAAGTATAAAAACTGCCTGGGTTGATCATTTCTCTGGGTCTCAATTTCCTTATTGGGGCTCTATGCACATGTAATCAAACTTTTTTTTCCCTCTTGCCAACTTGTCTCATATGAATTTAATTCTTAGTCTACCTGGAAGAACTTAAAGAGTAGAGGAAATTGTTTTCCCTTTCTTTCAAACCCCTGAGTCATACCATATTACCTAAGAGTGCATGGAGGACAGCAGTGCTGGCCACTACCCCACCAACCTGCTTCCTGTAGGACACCAGCAAACTGATGCCTATTCTAATCCAGCGTGAGGGGGGCTGATGGTCCTAAAACTCTCATCAGATTGAATCACCAGGCCTTCTGCATTTCTCCTCCTTTGGACTACCTGGATCTCTTTCACATCATACAGCTACTATGTCTGTCTTTACCAAAAACTCCCATTGTTCACAGCAACCATCAGCTCAAAGAATGACAATTGGAGGTGCTGGGCAGGGAAACAAGTCTGCCATTCAAATGTCAGAGGATTTTTAAAATTTAGAGTAACAGGAATGTTTGGGGCTGAGGTTTGTGTCAAACTTTCAGAGGACTTAGAGAAAAAGTGTGTTTCAACTCTCCTGAGAAATGGGTAGAGTGCTTTGGGAAAGTGGTCCCAAGTAAGAAACAAGGTGAACACCCAGAACATGGTACATGGACTTTGTATGGCTCCAACTCTTGGTGTTGCAGGTGTTGAGAGCGGGCAAAGAACCAGTACTGGAGTAGTCTAGGAAAGTTGCCCTAGAGGAAATGTGCCTTAAACTGTGTTTAAAACAGTGTGAGCTCCTTCTTCATCCATGTTGCTTGCATTGCCATAAATGCTGGATTGGGCCCGCTCCTGTTCTCACTTTCTCATTTCCTCAATGGTTAGAGTCTTAGCGGCTGCAGAGGCTGTGATGGTGCTGAGGGGACATGGGCTTTGGAGTCAGATAGACCTAGCTCTGGATGGCCTCAGACACATTATGCGATCCTCTGAGCTCATCTCCTTTTCTAGAAAATTGGAATGACAAAATATTCACCTTATTTACCTCAAGTAAAGATGTCAAAGAGGCACATGTATTTAGAAACACCATAGAAGACATTGAAAACTCTCACAAAATGTGTTGGATTCTATCCTTATCCCTCCAACCCACCTACCAGAATGGCCCAAGACTGAGTGGTCTTGCAGAGAGGCCTTTGTCCTGAGTCTGGAGATCTATACCAAGGTGGTCTCTGTCAGAGCCTGCAGGTTCCTCTGGGACCAAGTTTTTATTGCCCTAATGTGTTCCCATTCTCCACAGCCACTTATGGCACTTTCTGAGCTGATGCCAGCAAAAACCCACTCTGCCCCTCAGACACTATGAAAATGGCAGGCGTCAAGATCTGAGCAACTGGTTAAGCTACAGTTGTGGTCTCCATTCCTATTTTAGGAGACTAAGCCTTTCAAAAACTCAGTTACTGTGAAACACTGAGAGAATCTGTTTTCATCGTTCTCATTGCATGCAATGAAACTTGCTTAAAAGTTGCTTACCAAGTACAAGTATATTATCTCTATTATTCATCACCAAAATCCTTTGAGGCAAGGGTCATTAACCCCACTTTTATAGATGAAAAATGGAGACTGTGAAAGATTAAGTGACTTTCCCAAGTTCACATTGAGAACAGCAGAGCCGGGGGACTTACTCTCTGATCTGTAAGTGATATAACCATTATTGGTTCAATGATGTGTCTGATTTGTAGTTCCAGAAATATGCTCACTCCTGTCAAATCCTCATGGAGGTGGGCTATTCTAAATAGACACGCAGATAAACAAATGGGAAACCGTTTTATTGTCATTTTACATATAGAATACGTTCAATATTCCTTGCATATGCATCATGCTACCTGGTCACTTTCCATCGTGCCTACCCACAGATGTCTGTTAAAGAAAATGTGCCTAAATAAAGTAGAACATATCCCCCAGACACTGGGCTTTGCTTAATGTTTTGGGGTAGGAGTGGGTGTGAGGAGAGATTCTGCCACTTAAGATTGCACCAAACTGAAATTCCCTTGAAATTGGTTGTTCCATTCAGCCTCCAGGCTGCCCTTTGGCTCTGCCTCAGGCTGCCCACTTAAGAAATCACTTTATCATGCCTTCATGTGATTGTATTTGCCCAAGGATTGAGCTCAAAGGTCCTTTTAAATTAAAAGGTTTTTAAAAAACCCTCTCTGAGCTGCAAAACACTGCAGAGTAGAGTGGGAGAGCCCTGAAGGGGGCTTTCGGTTTCTAGGTTGCAGGCTACCAGTTTTACTCTTCAACTGGAGATGTGGCTCACAGCCAGAGACTGGAACCATCTGATCTTGCAGAGAAGGTCAAAATCTAGTGTTACTCCATGAACTGAATTATAAGCACAGCATGAGTACAGGCCTATTCTGAGACAGGACACTGGTGATGTTAACTCTTTGATTACTCTAAGATTAACCTCACATTTCCAGCCTCAACTATGTCATGGCATCCTGTAATCAATTCCTCAGTTCAGAAGAAGGTTTCTTGGTGCATCATCCTCAGAAAGATGAAAAAGGCTGATATTCTTCCACAATTTCCACATTGAATGGGGAGTACAGAATGAGACAGAATGGCAGAGTCTTAACAATATCTGGGAAGTCAGAAGAGGGACTATTGAATGATTGGATTGTTGGCCCCAGTTCTTCACCCTTCCTGGGAACCAACTTTTGCCATGGTCTCACCCTACCCCTTGACTTTAGACTCAGTCATGGGACTTGCTCTGGCCGGAGATGTTAGTAGATGTGAGGATGGCAGGACCTTAAAATGCATGTGGGCATGCCTTCCTCAATGGTTAGAGCCTTAGTGGCTGCAGAGGCTGTGCCTTCTTCCATTTCCTTAAGGAAGACATGCCCTACCTAGCCCACTAGTGGCAGGAGAAGGGTAAATGACTTGTAGAACAGAGCCACTCAGGCTTGCCCTTACTGAAAGGGAACTGCCCCTGTTATTCGCCCCTAATATTTTGTGGTCATTTTTTTTTGGCATAACTGTGACAATGATTAACTAATATAAGGATTTATTCATGTGGTTCTGAAATCTTTTTTCCACAGGTTTCTCCGTGTTTTATAGGCATCTACTACATATTACCACAATGCTAAGCCCTGTGGAGACACAGGAAAAGTGGTAGGTACCCCTGCCTTCAGAGATACCACATAAGAGTCTACATAGGAGTAAGAAAACAAACACCACAATTCAACTTGGCATCTCATTATAGTTAAATCATTGTAGTTATAATAGGAGGGACCAAGTCAGCTCTGAGCTGATCATGTCAGGAATTTAGATCTCTATTTGTCCTTTGTGTCTTGCGTGTGTGTGTGTGTGTGTGTGTGTGTGTGTGTGTGTGTGTGTGCATGTATTAAGTAATAATACACCTGGATATTGGCCTTAGATTCTTATACCCCCATGCATGTATGTGTATACCATGCAGAATGACTATAAGGAGGGAAAGGTATCTGTTGTTAGTCATGCTATTTTATTGCAGGTCTTATACACATTTTAAAAGATGAGATATCTGAAACAAAGAGGTGCTAATCATAGTCATGGCAATGCCATGGTTGATGGAGCTGGGGTTGATGTGACTCCAAAGGCTATGATTTTTGTCCACTCTCTGGCTCCCTCTCCTCTGTCCAGAGGCCATGGGGCATGGCTACAGTGGTTCAGCTTTGGAGAGAGCTGGGCATGGTGCCCATTCTGTTTGTGTCATGTCCTAGCTTAGTTGGACTTGGGACATGTGGCCCAATCTCTCCTATGTTTCCATTTGACACCATTAATCTCTGAGAGGTAGCATAAAGATTAGGGATAATTTGTCTGTTATGGGCTGAATTGTATGTGCCCCCATGCCCAACAAATTAATATATTGAAGTTCTAACTCCTAGTGCCTTAGGATGTAACTATTTAGAGACAGATCCTTTCAAGTGATAAAGTTAAAATGAAGTCAGTAGGGTGGGCCCTAATCCAATGAATGGTGCTCTAATATGAAGAGGAGATTGGGACACAGACCATGGGAAGAGGACCACGTGAGGGCACAGGGAGAAGGTGGCCCTCTGCGAGGCAAGGAGAGAGGAGTCAGGAGAAGGTGTCTGCTAACACTTAGATCTCAGACTACCAGTTTCCAGAATTTTGAACAAATAAATTTTTGTTGCTTAAACTACTCAGTATTGTTACTTTGTTTTGGCTGTGCTAGCAAACTAATACAATGGCTAAAACTCCTGGCATAGAATACACATTTCTGTAAATAGCGCAAATTTAATTCTTCTTCTCCTGTCTTCCCCTCCCCCTGCTTCTCACTATTGCCTTTTTTCTCTTCCCCATTTCCTCTTTTCTCTCCCATCTTCCCTTCCTTCCATTTCCCCTCCTCCTTATCCTTTTCTTCACCCAAAATACACAGACCTCCAGCTTCTCAGAATGAGGTAGAAGGCAGGGTAGTATGGAAGCAATTTAACTAGTATTTATGTTCATATAAAAGAGAAAAGGAAGACTCTGGCATTTACCTGGGCTGGCCAGAGTCACAGAAGAGTAACAATCAGGTGAGACACTGAGGCACTCATGAGAACACCTCTTCTAGGAGTATGGAGTTTACCTGAATTGAGGATCATGAAAACTGTGGTAGGTCATAATTATCTTTTACTTAGCTAGAAAAACTGACAAAGAATATCTTGGGGGGTGACTTGTTCTCCTTTAGTCCATAATTTTCGGGCTGGATTCCTGCTTTAGAAGAACCTTTTGACCTATGGTGCCCATATCTGAATCCATACATGGAAAGATTAAGGTGGGACCAGCAGGTGGCCCAAGAAGCCAGCGCGAGAGCTGCCTGGACCAGTCCTGGAGCTCCTCCCAGGGGTAGTGAGAACGGTCTTTGACAATCCACTTCCCTTCTAGAAAAGACACCTTTTTTTTTTTTTTTTTTTTTGCCCAGAAAAATGAGTGTAATCAGACTGGCTGGCAAAACCTTTTTGAGATTTCTTGGATGAGAGGCTCTGTGTAAACCTAGGGCACGGTTGTTTTCATACCTGGTTGGTGGGCCAGGAGAGAAGGGAAATGGGAAAGCAAAGCAAGAATGGCTCCTTGGCAGCTGGTCCCGAGCCTCTAAATCATACCTTGACATTACAAAACTGCTCACAAGCAGAACAGTCATAGACGTTGGTGGGGAAGCTGAGGATGAAGCAGTCAGTCTTAGCAGAGAAGAACGTAAGCGATAAATGGGAGGTTAGAAGGTCAGATGGAAAACATTCATATCAAGGGGGAAATATCCAGTGGAGTGTCCCCTGCTTCTCTGGTGCTCCATTTCTTCACCTTTAGAATGAACAGCTGGAGCTGTCTGTCATTTCTGGGAATCAGACTGTCAAATTTCTAAGAATTTCTCATTAGCAAATACAGAGGGAGTCCAGGTCCGAAGTCAGGAGAGAGGACGCCAAGATAAGGATGAGAGTCAAAATGGAGGTGAAGATAAGGGAGCAAATGAGAGCAGGAAAGAAGGACGGAGGAAGGCATTCTCTCTTCCCGGAATCAGATTCCAACCTGGGGTCAGCAAAGGGCAGCTTTCCCAATGAGGTTTTGTTACTTTCCAGATGACTTTAAGCAGAAAGTCAGAGCAGCCTTCCACATATGCTGGTGCTATCACCTCCAACACCTCCAACAAGTCCCAGTGGGAATTACTTCGAAAAACACATCTGAGGGGCGCCTGGGTGGCTCAGTGGGTTAAGCGTCTGCCTTCAGCTCAGGTCATGATCCCAGGGTCCTGGGATCAAGACCCACATGGGGCTCCCTGCTCAGCGGGGAGTCTACTTCTCCATCTGCCCCTCCCTCACCTTGTGCACACATGTGCTCTCTCTTTCTCAAATACATTAAAAAAGAAAGAAAGAAAGAAGAAAAAAAGAGAAGAAAGAAAGAAAGAAAGAAAGAAAGAAAGAAAGAAAGAAAGAAAGAAAGAAAGGAGAAAAAACACATCCGAACTTTCTAGGTACTATGCAGTCTGAGATCTGCAGTGGCTGAGAAGCTGGCTATGCCTCTGCATGGGAGTGGCAAGAACTCTAAGCCCTGATTCTTTCTTTCATTTTTTTTTTCCTGACAAAAGAAGAACTTTAAAATGGGAAGAAGCCTATTGAGGTTTAAGGGTTACCTGGCATGATCTGAAACACCCTTTTCTGTCTCTTGTTTCTCAAGACGGAACTCTAAATAAAGTGCTGCAGGCTTGTACAGGTTGCTGTCAGGAGGAGGCTGCCTGTGTCAGCTGCTTAATGTGCGGAATGAAGGAGTCATAAAGTCAAGTGCCTGTAACACTTAATGTGAATGATAAAGGAGGGAAAACACCCTGAACAGAAGGCAAGCCTGTGTGTCTCATTATGGGTAAATGGCAGGAGCTCCACCTGGCACTGCAGCCAGGAGCATCTACCATGTGGGCACAGGTGCATGTGTATAAGGGCACACATGTGTGGGCATTCATGTGTACCCATATGAGTGTGCACACACCCACACATGTGCACACACGTGCCATCACAGGTGACAGCCATCAAGACAATCATAGCGATGGCCTTCCTGGGGCTATGCTATCTATGAAAGGCAATTCACAATGCTGCATCCACTCAGGGACTTGCCACCTTTTCAGGACCAAGAAGAATTGTAGAATTGTTTGCTTTATTGCTCCAGAGCCCACACAAAATTATAGTATTAACCATCAGCAACCCCAAACCTCCAAATCCTGTTCTTCTTCTGATGGTGATCATTCCAACAAAAGTGCTTTGGCAGTTTCTGGCTGGTGGCTGCTGGCTCTGGTACATGCCTGAACACACCTGGCCCCTGGTCACAGCCATCATTATTGTTCTCACTGGGGAGGGAAACCAGTCTTCCAGTGGCTCCCATTTGCCTTCTCATCAGAGAGACAAGCTCTCTATTCTCCAACACATTCTATTGCTCTTAGGAAATCTGGAACATGCTGTTCTGGGTGAGGACAGAGAACACCACAGCATGGCATCCCTGGTCTGTGGCCTATAAAAAGCTCAGGTGTACTAGCCTTGGAGTCTGGGAGACGTTTGACGCCACAAACCTGGGTTCCATCTGTCAGCTGCAAATATTTACTGCTCTTTCAATGTCCCAAACAATCTTCAACAAATACAATTCATGGTGGCTTGTGCTGACATGCCAGTGTTGCCAATGTCTTCTTAGTGAGTATGCAGAATACCTCAGATTCTCTTCAACATCTTCCCTACAGGATTTTCTAGAAGAAAAAGTCACTTTAGTAATTAAAGTAAACCTCATGACCTCCAAGGCAAACATTAGAAGGATAATTTCTTTGGGGGGAGGACAGCTAGATAATTCAGTTTTGCTTCAGACAGCTGCATTTGACCTTCTTAGAATGTGTCATTGACAATGATGTGACATTACTTTGACCTCCGCTGAGGGTGGGAAGGACAGGGTCAGCACTTTCCTTTGACTATACAGCGTATGTTTGGACTAATTATGATCCAATGCATAATACTTTATAGCACGGTTGCAACCAGGCTGAACATTTATACAAGACTTTGCCAAAGGTTTTGGGAAAATGAGGACAAAAACAATACCAATTTAGACAATCTGGTTTATAAGAGATGGCCCAATGCCCAGTAGTAGGCCCATCTCACAGGAACCTTAGAAAGAAAAAAACTGGTGCCCCAGGGGATTTTCACCTTTAAATCTATTGCTTTTCTTTCTCCTGCTTCTATTCTAGATGAGGACAGCCAAAGAATATAAACCTCTTAGTTTTGAGGAGTCTTTCCTCACATCCCATCTACACGTAAGATGTGAGGCCAGAAGAAACTTCAGTGGTTGGCATGCCAGGATGCTCATAGGAATCACCTGAGTAGCCTGTTATAAATAGATTCCTGGACCACCACCATGTCCTGGAAGGACACTGGGAGTGTGTATTTCCCCTTAAGTAATGAACTGTCTTGACATTTTAAAGGTGAGGAAACAAAAGCCATAGATGGGACTTTTTCAAGGTTACATAGTTATTTAGCAAGAGAGTTAATGTTTCTCCCTCTCTGCCAAACTTGTGCCCTAATTAATAAACCTTGGCAGAACCCAGGGGAGAAACAAGAAGACTGCAGCTTCTCTGTCTGGCTTTCTACCAAAGAGCTCATCTGCAGGGTCAGAAAGAAAGAGGATTCCAGATGTGAGAGATAAATAGCTAGTGCACCCCTTTAGAAGAGTTGTACCCACATCCCAATAACGCTTGCCACTCAAACCCACTGTGATCCCAACTATGTCTCCGTATTTCAGTAAGTCTCTTCCTATTGCAGAGGCTCTTGGAACCCAGACTTTCTGGGAGAGGGTAGAACGGACAGATGTAGGACCAGTATCCAAGAACCTGAATTCTGAGCCCAGGTCTCTTTGATCACTCTGATTAGTTAAGTGACTTGGGGCAAATCATTTCCCTTTTCTAAATCCCAACTTTCTCTCAGAAATTCTAAGATTCCTTTCCATGTTTATAACCCTGTTAAAAAAGCAGGGCACCAAATTTTGAGCAACATGCTCATATTAAAATTGGTGAAATGACTGAAAAATCATGAGAAACATGAAGGTACATTTTCCTTCCTCAATACTTCATGAAAATCAAATGTCATGTCACCCTTAGAAGTCCCAATTCCCCAACCCCCTTACCTTGCTGCCTCAAAAGTTATAGTTCAGAGTGACTGTAATGAATTACCCATCAACCTATCTCTAATCCAAATGATTTTTCTCCTGTTTCATGTGAGTTAATGCACAGTGTACAGTAGGGGCTTCATACAGGAGAAGTGGGGACAAGGGAAAGCCTAGCCCTACTGTTGGCCATTGATAGGGCTGTAGCTTGATACAAGTAAATCCACACCTACAGTTTTGAGACACCATCTATTCACCAGGATATGGGGCAAGGGAGGAGGTGCTTAGGACCCCTCTCTATATTGGTAAAAGCCATCTCAGCTTTTTTCTCTGCTGTACATATGTTCTCTCTCTTCAGTACACCAAGCCCATTTGTCACTGGCAAAAAACTTCCAAACACAGGTAGTACAGGTGCACAGACAGTGTTCAGGAGAGCAGGGACCATGTGATCATGGTCCCTGCTCTCCCCATCACAGAGTGATGCTGTGAAAAGTCATCAGCTTACTTTCTAATTTAGAGACCCACTGGGCATGGTATCATCCTAGAACCATAGGATGTGAAATCTGGTGGGGGCTCAGAAGTCATCTAGTGACCCCACCTTCCCACTTTCAGAAGGTGAATCTGAGGCCCAGAAAGGTGAGTCCCTACTCAGTGCCACATCACTAAAACTCATCTGTTTTCTTCCTCGTGTCTGTTCTAATTTCCTCTTTCTCTCTTCCTAGCTTGCCCCATCTCTCTCCTCTGTGAACTCATGTAATATACTCTAAAGCACATGTGCTGCCATGACATTCATTACACGCTGCTTGTTTGTTCTCATACATCTTGCCCCTCTGACTAGGCTCAACAAGGCAGGGGGGATACCTTTTGTGTATCCTCCACATATGAGACTTTATACACAGTAGGTGCTCGGCAAAGACACATTAGCTTGAAGATGGCAGTGATGATCATTGCTTAGCAAAAAAGAGAAAATGCTGCAGCAAGCATGTGGAACATTGGGAGAAATGTGCATCTGTATTAATCTCTTTAGATAAACTTGGCATGCTCCTCCCCACCACCCTACCCTGCCAGCCACCTTGGATGTCACTCTCTCCCCTCATTCTACTACAGGAGGTGTGGTGGAAGTAGTCACTGTCAAACAGGTCCAGAAGGATATGTCTGAGAACTCTATGGAACAATGGCTTCTCCAACTCTAACACCGTTTCATTATTTCCTTGGTGTCTTTATACCCCAAGACTCTAATTCCTCACTTTGCCTTGGCATTTGTCTAAATGTCCTATTTTGTTTTTCCCTTTTCTCTCTTTCCTCACTCCCCTTCACATGTTCCCAATCTTCACACATACACACCCCAACAGTTTTCCTCTTTAAAAAAAAAAAAAAACAAATCACAGATACAGGTGATGATTCATGGGGGAGGAGGATAAAATTATTTTTTTCCTAAAGGTCCTGGCTATAGTTCCCTCGACCTACTCACATACTGGTATGAAGACAGCCCCCAAGCTGTGTTCACCAGGACATTTTATTTCATTTCTCACTCTGTAGTTCCTTATGACTGCTAAATACTACCTATAGTTCAGCATAAAAAAATTCAGTTCTCTTTTCCTTTAAAACAACCCCCATTCCCACTGCCACCCAGGCAGCTCAATGTGAAAATTGGTTCTGGCCCAATGCCCCTCTGAACAGGGATACTTGCTACAAAGCTTATATGCATAAGTGGTCAAAGGCAAAGGCCAGTTGTCACTGAGAGATGTATCTAAGCAACCTTGGTGCTAAGCAACAAATTGGAACTCAAAGTGTCCTGGTCCACTCCAGCAGGCTGCTCAGAACTTGGCCTTGACTGGAGGAGAGGCTTGATTTTGGTGGAGGAGGAGTTAGCAAATGTGATGAGAGAAGGAAAGATAGGGACAGGAGAAGGGAAAGAGGAGCAGAAAGGGGAGGAAGATGGTGAAGGATGACAATAAATGGAATTAGTCATAGCTACTAATATTTAAAGAATGGCCTGAGGTATTCTCAGAGTAAATGTCCACACTTAAGATTTTTGGAACTTTTTTGAACTGCTAATTTTGGTTGATGAATGCATCTCCCAGGGGGTCAAAATATTCCTTCTCAAGAACCTTTATTACCCGGACCATCCACAGTCCAGAAATTGGTATCCTGGCTTCCTCCTATAAAACTAAGTGTACACTCAAGTGTACACCAGGGAACAATTTCTGAGGGTAGGTGCCACGCATAGAGAGGTGGATGGAAGAGTGTGGAAAAGAAAATGAAAGAAAGAGGATAGTTCAGGCTGAGTAGGGAGGCCAGATTAACAAGTTGAACCTGTGACAGGGCAGAGGTGTCAGTCCTTGGGCCAATATGAACTCCTCCCTTTTTTCCTACTTTACTGCAAGTGTTTTAGGAAAGAGGCCAAGAACTGTCCACAAATTCCTTATATATAAGTGAGACATTGTGGTGCTCAAGTGATCCAGCCAAGCCTGTCTTGGGTCACACAGATCAGGGAAAACAGCTTGACAGCCATGTTATAATTAGGTTGGGAATGTTTCCCAGAGGGCAGAATAGCTTGAGGTATTCAGATGCCAAGCAGCACCTGGTATATAAACCTCAATCCCAGTGTCTCTTCCATTCCCTACCTCACCCCACCCACTGCTCCACATGCTTTTCTCATGTACCGTCTGTTCTAAACAAGCCTCTAACTCTCTCCCTGCCTCCCTCCCATTGGCTGAGAGCAGTTGAAGCATGACTGATATCATATGAACCACTTATTAAATACTCCTCATACACCCTAGCAGGACGATTAGTTGCCATTTCAACAAGGCTCTGGAATAGGGTCATTAAGAGCTGTCATTCCCTTTTTCCAAACCAATTTTTCTGTATCAGTTGTTGTAGGCAGTCAGAATCTCTCAGACTCACAGAGAGGTGTCTGAAACCTGAAAACGCTTGGCATATGGCAAGCATGGCATGTGCTTATGAGCTGTGTCTCATCCCTGATTGAGATCTACATCACCAGCCAAGCCTCCAAACTCAGCAATTTACAAATTCCAGGCTTTTGTGGTTTGCCTCCTCCCTAGGGTGATTCCCAAGCCCAGCTTTGCCTGGAAAGTACCAGGTACATTTGGTCTGGGGTTGATGAGATGTCTCTTTTTGTTTGGCTTTTAAAAGCCAGACAAGAAGAACATTGGAAACATCAAGCGCATTGTAGTGTCAGATGAAGGTATTCTGAAACAGCTAGATGTGTGTGTGAGTGTGTGATAGAAACTACTAAAAGATTGTTTTTCAAGGATTTTACATCTCTCTCTCTCTCTCTCTCTCTCTCTCTCTCTCTCTCACACACACACACATTCACATTCACATGCTAGCAAAGAACAGACTTTTGGGGAAAAAACCCAGCTGTGTTATCCAAAGATAACAAACACTTTATCCTGCAAACAACCAGGTAAAGTGTTTCTTTTCTTTCACTGAATCCTTATGTTTCCATTAAATGGACATTTGTTTTTGGCCACACAATTATGGTACCCCCTTAATATGCTGAAGGAATTCCCCAACTTAGAAGGTAAAACATGACTACTATTATATAATGAATATTCTATTATATCTAACCAAAAGCTATGATATAATCACTATCCTAGACTACCTTTCCAGTTGAGTAGAGATGCATGTCCTAGTTTCATCAATTAGACACACATACTTACTGTAAATTGGCTACAAAGAGAAAAAGGGCTGTGCAGAATATATATTTGGTAGAGAGTGGTGATAATAGCAGGAACAGCAGCAGCCACATTTGTGCCCAAGGGCAAGACTGGCCTTTGTAACTCATGTCCAATGTCTGTAGTAACCACAGAAAAACCTGTGACATCTAGTGC
The DNA here is from genome assembly GCF_037043125.1 of Eumetopias jubatus. NCBI lineage: Eukaryota > Metazoa > Chordata > Mammalia > Carnivora > Otariidae > Eumetopias > Eumetopias jubatus. Next base: position 42,594,772 of record NW_028274808.1, read on the forward strand.
CCAGAGGTGGCAGCAGAGATGTCTTCCTTTGATTAGTTCTGTGACGTGATTGGGGCTGTGTCCCTGACTTTGTAGCCATTGATTCTGGTTCTTTGACCCTCCTGGAAATTTTATAAGCTGCCCAATTTCTTTTTGATAAATTATTCTTCCTTTAAACCAACTAAAGTTGGTTTCTGTTGCTTGCAATTAAGAACCATGACTGATGAAAAAATTGATATGAGAAATGATCAAAGACAACAGACTTTCAGGGAGACGAAAGGTGACCTAAAATTGATTGTCTGGTCTTACTAATTTTGAGAGAAATATCCAAATTCCATTGTTGGATAGAATTCTGACAGTGGCCTGCAATAATGAAACCACTTATCAAATTATCTTCTGTGGTCTTTTTATAATAATGTCACCATTGAAGGTAAAACTTTGGGGAATCAAGTGGCCAATTACATGGAACAGTATGAATGGTAAGATTAATCACTGTTGGTGGGAAATATTTTTCAAGTAGTGGTACAAAATAAAAGAAAGAATGAATGGATCAAGCTTGTAAATTCTACATGCAAGTCTTGGACTAAAAGCCAGGAACTTCCTGTGAGTGTACTAAAAGACCCTTCTTTCTTCCATATTTAAGCTTGAGACAGTCAAAAACCAGGATCATATTTTGATTCTGTCAGCTTGTGTTCATAGCTTCATTATATTTCTCAGATTTAGGGTAAGACATTTATTGGGAAAGAGTGGCACTCCAAAACTTGCAGTGGGTTATATAACAAAATTCAAACTATGCTGACCCCGAGCCATTGTCAGTATCATTTATTGCCAAAACAGCCCACTGTTTCCTTGTCTGATTGCCTTGACTGAAGACCCTGTAATGATTTCACTTGAAAGAATTACCTTGCAAAAAGAAGCTAATTCTTCTAACAGCCCATTCCCTACCTTTTCTCCTAATTTCAATACCTATATCTTGAATCACTTTCCATCATACCCTAAGGAGTCATGGAGTGAAAGTATCTCTAGGAAGCTAAAACTTACAGTAAATGAAAAGTAATGCCACGGAACAATATGACAGAGACCTAAATTTCATCTGGTCCCAGGAATTCAGCTAGATAGGGATCAAACCATTCTGAACACCCACAAACTCAACAGGAGATCGAAGAAAAGAATAGCAGCAACTCTCTGAACAGAAAAGTGACCACTTTCTGGATGGTAGGATGTGTGGAGAAGTGAATCCGAGGCGATATTTGGGAAGATAGATGGTGGGGGAGGGGGCCTCTGTCAGCCACTACCAGCAAGTGATAGAGCAGCAGAGCACAAAACGGAAACTTTTAGAAGTCGGCTCTGCTAAGGGACGGCACTCCAGTGGCTAAGCTGGGGGTGGAACACTTGCTGGGACAGTGTGGTCTCAGGACCCTCAGGGTCACAGGAAGACCAGGGGTGCCTGAGTGTGGCAGAGCTCCCAGGTATGGGAGTGGGGAAGCTGGCTGTAGAGACAGAGCCGAGGAGTGAACTCTCAGCTCGGGGTTGCCATAAACTGTGACCCGCAGCACAGTCGGGCCACTGCTCTTCCAGCAGGGACCCAACAAGCGGCAGATCCAGGGAGACTCCCCTTCCTCCCCCAGGAGGAGTAGCGTGGGAGTGCACCACAGGGATCCACTGGGATTGGAGACTCCACATGGGGTCGTGTGCCAGAGATAGAAATGCTCGGTCACAGGCTGGGTGAGCATGGAGTGCAGCCAGAAACCAGGGAGATGGGAGTGAATGACTGCTTTTCTCTGGGGCCTCACTCAAGAGTGGGGCCCCGAGTTCTCAGGTCCTCCATAGTGGAGATTGGGAGGCTGCCATTTTCACTCTTGTCCTCCAGACCTGTACAGAAAGCTTGCAGGGAACAAAAGCAGAAAAGCACATTACTTAGCCCGGCCCAGCAAGGGCGGGGCAATTCCGCCTCGGCAAAGACATTTGAGAAGCGCTGCAATGGCCCCTCCCCCAGAAGATCAGCAAGAACAGCCAGCCAAGACCAAGTTTACCGATCAATGAGAATGGCAGAACTCCAGCGCTAAGGGAATACCGCACATAGAATTCATGGCTTTTTCCCCATGATTCTTTAGTCTTTCAAAGTTAATTTTTTTTAATTTTCTTTTTTTTAATTTTTCTTTTTCCCTTTTTCAACCAACATCTTATCAATCACTTTTTTAAAAACTTTTTTATTTTTCATTTTTAGAGTCAGATTCTATCCTTTCATAGTAGTTAACCTTATTTTTGGTATATCTATAGTTGTTCTCTCTTTAAAATTTGGGATACAGTTTCTTCTAACACACCAAAATATACCCTAAATCTCTAGTATATGGCTTTATTCTAGTCTCCTGCTTGATCACATTTTCTCCTTTTCTTTTTTTGATTCCTCTTCTTTCTTTTTTCAACCAACTTCTTATCAATTCCTTTTATAAAATCTTTTATAATTTTCATCTTTACAGTCATATTCCATCCTTTCATTGTATTTACTCTTATTTTTGTACATATGTAAGTTTTTCTTTCTTTAAAATTTTGGGAAGCACCTTCTTCTAACAGACCAAAATACGCCCAAAATCTAGTGTGTGGCACTGATCTATGCACCAGCCTGATCATATTTGATCATATTCTCGTTTTTTTAATCTTTTTCTTCTTTTTTTCTTTTTTCTTTCTTTCCCTTTCTTTCCCCCCCAGTTCCAGATCTCTTCTGATTTGTTTAGTGTATATTTTTCTGAGGTCATTTTTACCCTGTTACCATTTTGTTCACTCATTCATCTATTCTCCTCTGGACAAAATGACAAGACAGAAAAAATTACCTCAGAAAAAAGAACAAGAGTCAGAACCAACTGCCAGGGACCTAATCAATATGGACATTAGTAAGATGTTGGAACTAGAGTTCAGAATGATGAAAATAAAGATACTAGCTGGGCTGGAAAAAGCAAGGAAGATGTTAGAGAAACCCTTTCTGGAGAAATAAAAGAACTAAAATCTAACCAAGTCAAAATCAAAAAAGCTATTAATGAGGTGCAATCAAAATTGGAGGCTCTAAATGCTAGGATAAATGAGGCAGAAGAGAGAATTAGTGATATAGAAGACCAAATGATGGAAAATAAAGAAGCAGAGAAAAAGAGAGATAAACAACTACTGGATCACGAGGGCAGAATTCGAGAGATAAGCAATACCATAAGATGAAACAATATTAGAATAATTGGGATCACAGAAGAAGAAGAAAGAGAGAGGGGGGCAGAAGGTATATTGGAGCAAATTATAACAGAGAACTTCCCTAATGTGGGGAAGAAAACAGGCATCAAAATCCAGGATGCACAGAGAACCCCCCTCAAAATCAATAAAAATAGGTCAACACCCCGACATCTAATAGTAAAACTTACGAGTCTCAGAGACAAAGAGAAAATCCTGAAAGCAGCTCGGGACAAGAGATCTGTAACCTACAATGGTAGAAACATTAGACTGGCAACAGACCGATCCACAGAGACCTGGAAGGCCAGAAAGGATGGGCATGATATCTTCAGAGCACTAAACAAGAAAAATATGCAGCCAAGAATACTATATCCAGCTAGGCTGTCATTGAAAGTAGAAGGAGAGATAAAAAGCTTCCAGAACAAACAAAAACTAAAGGAATTTGCAAACATGAAACCAGCCCTACAGGAAATATTGAAAGGGGTCCTCTAAGCAAAGAGATAACCTAAAACTAAAATAGACCAGAAAAGAACACAGACAATATACAGTAACAGTCCCCTTACAGACAACACAATGGCAATAAATTCATATCTTTCAATAGTTACCCTGAATGTAAATAGGCTAAATACCCCAATCAAAAGTAACAGATTGGATAAAAAAAACAAGAACAATCAATATGCTGTCAGCAAGACACTCATTTTGGATGCAAAGAATCCTCCAGATTGAAAGTGGGGAGGGGGGAACCATATACCATGCTAATGGACACCAAAAGAAAGCAGGGGTGACAATCCTTATAGCAGACAAATTAGATTTTAAAACAAAGACTATAATAAGAGATGAAGAAGGACACTATATCCTACTTAAAGGGTCTATCCAACAAGAAGATCTAACAATTGTAAATAGCTATGCCCCTAACATGGGAGAAGCCAATTATATAAGGCAATTAATAACAAAAGCGAAGAAACACATTGACAACAATACTAGTGGCGGACTTTAACACCCCCCCTCACTGAAATGGACAGATCATCTATGCGAAAGGTCAACAAGGAAATAAAGACTTTAAATGACACACTGGATCAAATGGACTTCACAGATATATTCATAACATTCAATCCCAAAGCAACAGAATACATTCTTCTCAAGTGCCCATGGAACATTCTCCAGAATAGATCACATCCTAGGTCTAAAATCAGGACTCAGCTGGTATCAAAAGATTGGGATCATTCCCTGCATATTTCCAGAACACAATGCTTTGAAACTAGAACTCAATCACAAGAGGAAAGTTGGAAAGAGCTCAAATACATGGAGGCTAAAGAGCATCCTACCAAAGAATGAATGGGTCAACCAGGAAATTAAAGAAGAATTTAAAAAATTCATGGAAACAAGTGAAAATGAAAACACAACTGTTCAAAATCTTTGGGATACAGAAAAGGCAGTCCTGAGAGGAAAGTATATAGCAATACAAGACTTTCTCAAGAAACAAGAAAGGTCTCAAATACACAACCTAACCCTACACCTAAAGGAACTGGAGAAAAAAAAGCAAATAAAGCCTAAACCCAGCAGGAGAAGAGAAATCATAAAGATCAGAGCAGAAATCAATGAAATAGAAACCAAAAGAACAGTAGAACAGATCAACGAAACTAGGAGCTGGTTCTTTGAAAGAATTAACCAGATTGATAAAACCCTGGCCAGACTTATCAAAAAGAAAAGAGAAAGGACCCAAATCAACAAAATCATGAATGAAAGAGGAGAGATCCAAACCAACACCAAAGAAACACAAACAATTATAAGAACATATTATGAGCAACTCTATGCCAGCAAATTAGATAACCTGGAAGAAATGGATGCATTCCTAAAAATGTATCAACTACCAAAACTGAACCAGGAACAAATAGAAAACCTGAACAGACCTAGAACCACTAAGGAAATTGAAGCAGTCATCCAAAATCTCCCAACAAACAAAAGCCCAGGGCCAGATGGCTTCCCAGGGGAATTCTACCAATATTTAGAGAAGAATTAGTACGTATTCTCCTGAAACTGTTCCAAAAACTAGAAGTGGAAGGAAAACTTCCAAACTCGTTTTATGAGGCCACCATTCCCTTGATCCCCAAACCAGACAAAGACCCCATCCAAAAGGAGAATTACAGACCAATAACCTTGATGAACATGGATGCAAAAATTCTCACCAAAACACTAGCCAATAGGATCCAACAGTACATTAAAAGGATTATTCACCATGACCAAGTGGGATTTATCCCTGGGCTGCAAGGTTGGTTCAAAATCCGCAAATCAATAAACGTGACACAATACATTAACGAAAGAAAGAACAAGAACCATATGATCCTCTCAATAGATGCAGAGAAAGCATTTGACAAAGTACAGCATCCTTTCTTGATCAAAACTCTTCAGAGTTTAGGGATAGAGGGTACATACCTCAATATCATAAAAGCCATCTATGAAAAATCTACAGCGAATATCATTCTCAATGGGGAAAGACTGAGAGCTTTCCCCCTAAGGTCAGGAACGCGGCAGGGATGTCCACTATCACCACTGCTATTCAACATAGTATTAGAGGTCCTAGCCACAGCAATCGGAGAACAAAAAGAAATCAAAGGCATCCAAATCGGCAAAGAGGAAGTCAAACTCTCACTCCTTGCAGATGATATGATACTGTATGTGGAAAGCCCAAAAGACTCCACCCCAAAACAGCTAGAACTCATACAGGAATTCAGTAAAGTGGCAGGATATAAAATCAATGCACAGAAATCAGTGGCATTCCTATACACCAACAACAAGACAGAAGAGAGACAAATCAAGGAGTCGATCCCATTTACAATTGCACCCAAAATCATAAGATACCTAGGAATAAATTTAACCAAAGAGGCAAAGGATCTGTACTCAGAAAACTATAAAAGACTCATGAAAGAAATTGAAGAAGACAGAAATGGAAAAACGTTCCATGCTCATGGATTGGAAGAACAAACATTGTGAAGATGTCAATGCTACCTAGAGCAATCGACACATTCAATGCAATCCCCATCAAGATACCATCCACTTTTTTCAAAGAAATGGAACAAATAATCTTAAAATTTGTATGGAACCAGAAGAGACCCTGAATAGCCAGAGGAATATTGAAAAAGAAAAGAAAAGCTGGTGACATCACAATTCTGGACTGCCAGCTCTATTACAAAGCTGTCATCATCAAGACAGTATGGTACTGGCACAAAAACAGACACATAGATCAATGGAACAGAATCGAGAGCCCAGAAATGGACCCTCAACTCTATGGTCAACTCATCTTGGCAAAGCAGGAAAGAATGTCCAATGGCAAAAACACAGTCTCTTCAACAAATGGTGTTGGGAAAATTGGGCAGTCACATGCAGAAGAATGAAACTGGACCATTTCCTTACACGACACATAAAAATAGACTCCAAATGGTTGAAAGACCTAAACGTGAGACAGGAGTCCATCCAAATCCTAAAGGAGAACACAGGCAGCAACCTCTTCGACTTCAGCTGCAGCAAATTCTTCCTAGAAACATCGCCAAAGGCAAGGGAAGCAAGGGCAAAAATGAACTATTGGGATTTCTTCAAGATAAAAATCTTTTGCACAGCAAAAGAAACAGTCCACAAAACCAAAAGACAACCGACAGAATGGGAGGAAATATTTGCCAATGACATATCAGATAAAGGGCTAGTATCCCAAAACTAGAAAGAACTTATCAAACTCAACACCCAAAGAACAAATAATCCAATCAAGAAATGGGCAGAAGACATGATCAGACATTTTTCCAATGAAGACATCCAAATGGCCAACAGACACATGAAAATGTGTTCAACATCGCTTGGCATCAGGGAAATCCAAATCAAAACCTCAATGAGATACCACCTCACACCCGTCAGAATGGCTAAAATTAACAAGTCAGGAAACGACAGATGTTGGCGGGGATGCGGATAAAGGGGAACTCTCCTACACTGTTGGTGGGAATGCAAGCTGGTGCAACCACTCTGGAAAACAGTATGGAGGTTCCTCAAACAGTTGAAAATAGAGCTACCATTCGATCCAGCAATTGCACTACTGGGTATTTACCACAAAGATACAAATGTAGGGATCCGAAGGGGTACGTGCACCCCAATGTTTATAGCAGCAATTCCACAATAGCCAAACTGTGGAAGAGCCAAGATGTCCATCGACAGATGAATGGATAGAGAAGATGTGGTATATATACACAATGGAATATTATGCAGCCATCAAAAGGAATGAGATCTTGCCTTTTGCTACGACATGGATGGAACTGGAGGGTGTTATGCTGAGTGAAATAAGTCAATCAGAGAAAGTCATGTATCATATGACCTCACTGATATGAGGAATTCTTAATCTGAGGAAACAAACTGAAGTTTGCTGGAGTAGTGGAGGGTGGGAGGGATGGAGTGGCTGGGTGATAGACATTGGGGAGAGTATATGCTATGGTGAGTGCTGTGAATTGTGTACTGTTGAATCGCAGACCTGTACCTCTGAAACAAACAATGCATTATATGTTAAATAAAAGAAGATAGTAGGAAGGGAAAATGAAGGGGGGAAAATAGGAGGGGGAGATGAACCATGAGAGACTATGGACTCTAAGAAACAATCTGAGGGTTCTAGAGGGGTAGGCAGTGGGGTATAGTTTAGCCTGCTGATGGGTATTAAAGAGGGCACATATTGAATGGAGCCCTGGGTGTTATACACAAACAATGAATCATGGAACACTACATCAAAAACTAATGATGTAATGTATGGTGATTAACATAACATAATAAAAAAAAAATAATGCCACAACCCTGCACAAATCACAAGAGGTAGCACCAAAATCAAAGTTTAGAATATACAGAGTTGATGTGATAGACTGGATAATTTTTCAGCAAATATTCATTACACTATCTTTCTCCTTGAGAAGGAGTATAGTCACTGAATCATAACTTTTGGGTTTGGCTATATGACTTCCTTTGGCCAATGGAATGCATCCAGTGGGCTATGCTTGTATGATTTAGCTTAGTGCTCTGGTCCTATAATTCACCAAAAAGAGGACATGCCCTGGGTAGCTGCTAGCTCAAGGGAAATGTGGAGACATGAAACCAAACTGCAGTCTGGACCTGGAGGTCAAAGGCTAGAGCCTGAAGCCTAGATCTGAAAGCCTAGAGACCAGCTTCATCAGCTGAATTTCAGTTAACCAATATTTTGGCTAATATATTATCCAGCATATTTCAGCTAAATTCAGGAGCAGCTAGTGTTCCCTCTCAGATCCCTACTTAATTTCCTATTTATCTAGTGTAGAAAAATGGTAACTCTTGGGTTTTAGAGACTATAACACTGGATTATTCTAAGCTCAACTGGGTGGTGACTCCAGTGGAAGCTGCTGTTCCAGATATTTAAATTTTGGAGCAAATCCCCTCAACTCTGCACATGATATGATCCTATATATCTGGAAAATATTTTTATTTCTATTTCCATAAAACAAAACAAAAACAGTACATTTATTTTCACCTAACAGGGATAACAATATACGCCTATGGTCCTTCCTGAGAATTACAGTAACTCTGGCTCATATTTTAGTCCTCAGATACCTTGATTATCTCACCATCCCACAGAACATTATCCTGGCCCACTACACTGATGATATCATGATAATAGGACTTAGATAATTAAAAGCAGTATGTAACCAAAAAAGATATATGTATGCCACAGGGAAAGAAACAAATTCCTTGATAATGCAGGGGCCTTCCACCTCAGTCAGGGACATGTGAAATAACACTCCAAAGTGAAGAACAAGTTGTCTTTGCTTCCACTATGTTTAAGAGAAATGCACAATGCTTGGAGGGTCTCTGGACTTTAGAGATATCATACACATTATTTGGATGTATTGCTCTCATTCACATATTAGTTGACAATCTTAGATCACCCCCAAAGTTATCAGCTTTGAGGTGCAGTGTAAGTAGCACTGCTGCTTAGTTACTATGATCCTGTAGATCCAAGGAGATTAAAGTGGTTTCAAAGACACATTAAGATGCTTTATAGTTTCTGCAGCAAACTTTGAGAGCACAGTCTCAAGTTTGAGACCTAGGATTTTGGAGCAATGCCATATTTCTTCAACAAAGAACTTCTTCCTTTTCTGGAAAACAGTCCTTAGCTTGCTAGAGACAGACATGGGTAATATTGACATGAACTGTCCATCATAAATTGGATGATATCTGATCCATCAAACTATGTATTTCAGTATGCCCATAAGACTCCAACATCAAGTAGAGGTGGCACATAAGAGATCTTGATCAAGTAGTTTCTGCATGCATTTGTAATTTTCATATATATCTCCCTTATATTTCTGTGTACTGACCCTTGCCATACTGTCACCCTTTTCTAAACCCACACCTATAGGCTTATGATCACTTAACTGAAGAAAAAACTTCTAGTCATGCCTTAAAAAGTAGTGTATAGTTGGAGTGCCTGAGTGGATCAGTTGGTTGAGTGTCCAACCCTAGGTTTTGACTCAGGTCATGATCTCAGGGTTGTGGGATCAAGCCTTGCATTGGGCTCCATGCTCAGCATGTGGAGTCTGCTTGAGATTCTCTCTCCCTCTCCCCCTGTTTCTCCCCTCTCTACCTCTTTCTTTCAAATAAATAAATAACTCTTGGAAAAAATAATGTACTATTGGTATCAGAGCCTTAATTTGGGATTTGCTTTGATGGACAGTGGAGAAGTGAAATTCTTTGAGTACTTGACTCCATAGCCAGGGAAATAGGAAGAATGCTAATAAGAGAAAGCAAAAGGCATAGTGTCAAGAAGTCAAGAATTCCTGGCCTTAATTTGTGATACTCGAGTAATACAGTAAGCCTTTATTGAGCACATATTATGTGACTAGTCAGATTTTATAGGTATGGAGATAAAATGTCCTACATTTTCCTCAAAAATACTCATTGTCCCTACACTACAAATAAAGTTTTAGCTAGTGATTCATTCATCACAGATTGCCTTGCTAAAAGTAGCATAAAATTTGGTTATGTGGGAAAAAAATGGATTTCTATTTTGTGGAGGGGATATATGGTTATAGTGGTTATTGTGCAGAGGGAAAAGAAATTGCTACTCTTTTGGAAAGAGCCTTGACTCTGCAAGCCAAATATCTCATATTCAGTGGGCAGATTTGTCTTAATTTTGGGATTGGGGCACATAGTTGTTATAAATAAAAGAAATAACAAAGCTGTATGATTTAAATCAATTCAACAAATATTTGAGATTAAAATCTATTCACATCATAGGTGGAGTTAGGATTTTGGCTGGGAGGCAAGAGTTATTGAACATACTTGTTACCAATTAGTGAATGAAACCATGCTGTATATGATTCTGAGAAAAAGAGAATAGTGTAGAATATAATATACCATACATATATAAATATACATATATATTAACTATTATATATATGTATGCATGTGTGAATTCATAAACTCTTCATCTAGAAGGGATTTAAGATGACTTCATTAATATACACAAAGAGATGAAATAAAATTTAAAATATTCAAATGAAAAAGGGAGAAAAAGGAAAAATCAGAATAGCAAAGATAAGATGTCACAAGTGGTTACTACACATGGTACACATTGTATATTTAGTAAAGAGAGAAATAAATTTGTCTCTAAGCTATATAGCACCCAACTCAAGATGGGTAACAAAGAAAAATTGGTATAATATTTAATGAAAGATCTAAGAATAAGCTGGAAGAAGAGCAGCTAATATTTATTAAGCAACTATCCCATCTAATCTGCAAATAAATGCTATGCAAAAAGTGTTGATTCCTATTTTACAGAACATGAAACTGAGTGTCCAAGATGTTTAAGATGTTTATTTTAAATTTTCTCATCTATTAAGTATAAACCTAAGTCTCTAACTCCAAAGACTGTCCTTATTTCTATTACTGCATGCCACTTCTAAGTCCTATCTTAGAAAGAGCCCTGGCTTAGCAAAATTAAGCAAAAATGTGTTGGTGTCAGGACAAGATAATCTCCATTTCTTCTGGTGGATCCCTTCTGATAGCAGAGATTAAATATATTCAGAAACCCCATCAGGTTGACCTCATGTTTTAAAGCCATTTTGGCTTCCCATGCTACCAGAATTGAAGACAGATACTGCTCCAGTTACTTCTCAACAAATGTGCAGCCATCTGATTGGAGGGAAGGGACAAAACTATGGTAGAACTCAGGGTATTTCTACAGAAAGATCAAGGCAAGCAAATAATAATAATATGAATAAGATAAGTACTAAAAAGGAGGATGGTAATTGTATTTTTCTCATCTAAAGTTATCATGAAAAGAACTTCTCTCCAATTTCCTGATAATTACTGGCTTTCCTGGCAGTGAGTTACCTTATATTAATTAACTTTATTTATTGCTGTTGGCAGAATGACGATTACAATAAATCAAGCAATTAACAGCCTCCCATATTAGAAGAGAGGTAACAAGAAGCCAAACAGACTAACTTCCTGCTTTATGTTTCATTCAACATTTCTCTTTTCAGGAGTTGTGCCTTTGAACAATGACTATTATGGGAATTTGGTCTGTACAGGTGGAGTTCTGAGATCCTTTTGGGGATGAGACTTAGGGTTAGCAGGTGAGAGGTCAAAGGGACTCAGTCAGGAGTTGCTGAACTAATTCTTCACTCAGACATTGGGGAACGTGAAGTTACAGGTTGGAACAGGAGATGGAGAATAAGCTTGACTGGTCTTGTTTGTTTTGTTTAGAACTTCAACTCCTACATAGTTACCTATGGATAACTATGCATGGAAGGAAGTCTGTCCTACTTTTACTGGTGTGAATTGCTAGTGGAAGTGAGGGTATCCAGAAATATTGTTGTATTTTTTAAAAATTCCAGAATAACCAGGTCTTGCTGGAGGTATATATAACTTTAAGAAGAAAGCAATTGCCCATCTTTTGGAAAGTCTCTCCCAATTGGATGCACACTGTTTTGATGGTCTTCCCCTAAGTAGGTAAGGTTCCTGGGTCACTTAATGAGGTCCTCAGCTCTCTACAGCTTTGCTTAAATGTCCATCACTTCACTTTAGAAATAGCTTGGTATTTTAAAAGAAGACTCTTTCAGTTCCTCCTGATTTATCCAGCATCAGATCCTGCCTTTCCTGCCTTCGTAGCTGTTGTTGAATAGGTCTTTACAGCCCTCAACCTTTTGATTTAACTCATTCTCACCAAATTTATAAGTTTATTCTGATTAGGGAAAAAGAACAAAAATCAGAATTCTCAGCCCACCAGGGAATGAGGTCTGAAATTAATCTGGCTGGTATGGATTTGGAAATTAGTGTCTCCAGGATGAACAGTAGGTATTTGCCTGTCTACCAAATCACAGCCTTCACTGGTTCCAGGGATTTGGTTTATTATGTACCGAAGAGAAAGGTGAGCAGAGAAAGAGGTGGTGTAGAGGAGGATTTCTAGCATTTATTAAGGCACTATGAAACACTCTCTGCACACCTTCTCTCATTTAATCATGATAACAAACCAATAATATATCATTGTTCTGAAATTATAGATGAGGAACTGAAGCTTAGAAAGGCTATATCACATGAACACAATCACATGGCCTGTAAATAGTAGAGCTAGGAAATAGTAGACCTACTACAGGATGAGAGCTTAGGTTTGTCTGCTTCCAAAATCTAAACTCTTCTTAGGGCACCACCCTATCACTCAATAAATTTTGCTGCAGACCCTACAGTTCACAAAAAGGCTCAAGAATTTGCCTGGCTATGTTCTAGAGTGCCTTGGATCTACTCTCTGAATTCCAGCCAACCTCGTTCTTGATTGCCTTGTCTTTGACCATTTTCCTTGGATGGGACATCTTGTCTTAGGCAGCAACTGTTTCTCTAGAGCTTAAATCCCTATCTTTGGAAAGTTTCACTTTGACCCACTTCTGCCTTGAACTGCTCTCCCTACTTATATGTAAGTATTTACTACTCTCCCTACTTAAAGCAGTTCCTCTAGTGTTTCTGCAGCCCAAACCCAAATCTCACATGGAAACTTTATGTCTGCTAAACTCTGTATCACCTTCTGTTTTAATACATCTCTCTTGTCTTTCTTTCCTTTCCCCTGGCATGTCCTGACTAAACCACCTGCAACAGTCACCTTGGTATCTGGCCAAGTCCCCTCCTGCTAAGGTATTTTGTTTTTCTGGGGGAAGGAATTCTGTCCCTGAATTTTTGTGTGTCAATACTTCCACCTGGTTATTTGCATCTTCTAAAGGACAAAGTGGCACCTAAACTAACTCAATGCCTGATATTAATTTTGTGAGCTGCCCTCTCCTTGACCAGGTATTTATTCCTAGATCTTCTGGTACTCCATGCCAAATATATATCTGGTCATTTCCATGTACCCAGAAATGTGGAAGCTACTGGCTCCTGAGCCCCAGTAATTTAGAGATCACCTATTGTATTGGTGAAACATATTTTACCTCTTAAATAATGAAGTCAACTCCTTGAATTTTCACCTTGGCTAAATGCTGTGAACTAGATTTGCACTGTGGATGCCAGCCCTGTCTCTCCTGTGTCTATTCAATTCCTAACGTCAGACAGGATAGCTCATCTACTCTCAGAGGTCTAATACCAGGAATCTCACTAATGCTTTTGATTCAAAATTTCTGCAGCCTGCACAGAATAACTTAATTGCAGCTTAGAGCCTTTCACACCACTCCCAGGATATGGATAACAGGGACTCCTCTATATTGATGGTGTATTGTGCTACAACCATTTAAGAAAACTATTCAGCATTATAGTCTAACTTTGAAATTTTGCATACCCATGCTTGGAAAATTCTATTTTCAGGCATTGTGTTATTTCTTATGTCTGCTATAACTACAAAATTACCACAAACTCCATGGCTTAAAACAACAGAAATTTATTCTCTACATTTCAAGAGACCTGAAGTCAGAAATCAGTATTACATGGCCAAAATCAAGGTAACAGTAGGGTCTGTTCCCTTTGGAGACTCTAAGAAAGAAGATGTTCCTTGATTTCCCAGTTTCTGGCGGCTGCTGACATTCCTTGACTTATGACTGCCTCATTCTAATCTCTCTCTCTATGATTACATTGCTTCATCCTCTTCTGTGTATGTCAAATCTCCCTCTGTCCCTCTCTTATGAGGGCACTTGTGGTTGATTGCATTTAGGGCCCACCTAGGTAATCCAGGATAATCTTCCCATCTCAAAATTCTTAACTTCATTACATCTACAAAGACCCTTTTCCCAAAGAAAGTGAACTTTACAGATTCTAAAGATTAGGACCTGATATCTTTGGGAGCCATTTTTTTTTTTTTTTTTTTTTAGCCTACTACAGGTATATCTTCAATAGATATGTATGCACATGTATACCAGGAGACATGGACAAGAATGTATATAGCATATATGAATAAACCCAGACTTAGAAAACCCAAATATCCATTAAGAGTAGAATGGATAAATAAGGTATATTCATATAATAGAATATCATGCAGCAATGAAAATGAACATCCGCTACATGTAATATCATGGTCAAATATGATGAACCTAATGTTGAGTTAAAGAAACAAGATACAAAAGAATAGTGCCCTCCCAAAATTCATGTCCCCCTGGAATCTGTAAATGTCACCACTTTTTAAAAAATACAGTCTTTGAAGATGCAATTAAGTTAAGATGAGGTCATCTGGATTAGCATGAGGCCTAAATCCAAAGACTCCTTGTAACAAGGCTATGTGGACACAGGGAGGATGACACATAAAGATAGAGACAGACCCCATTTTAGCAAGAGGAATCAATGTCAAAGTCATACAACTTAAAATTAGTGGAGCTAGGATTTAAAGCTAGAGCTCTGTGGCTCCAGAGATCATAGTGTTTCCACTGTAGGGTTCTATGAGATGTTTGTGAAGAGAACTCAGTTAAAACCATTAGATGTCCTAGGAACTGAAACAATTTCCTCCTTGTGTAACTCAATAAAGCCAACACTAAACTGTAAAGTAAGTGTAAGGAAGCCCAACTAAAATATAATGACCACTTTGATAACTTCTGAAATACCAGAGAAAATATAAATTGGAAAAAATAAGGCATGATTATTGTTATATAACAATGATTATACCATGGATTAAGACTTGTGCCATCATTTGTTTCTGAGAATGTTAATTGTTCAGGCCAAGTAATGGAGAGGTGAGGTTGGGAAAAATCAGGTGGTATATGGCATTTGGGAATTTCAGACCAGTGTTCCATTATTCTATGAATAGTACAGTGGATTGCAAGATACTTTTGGTCAAACTCTGTTTCTTCATTTGTTAGTGGAAACCCTCTTTTCCCACCCCACAGCTTTCCCAACAGCCAACCTGCTATAAAGATCCAGTTGACCACTTACCCCTATGGCATATTCTCAGATTATCTGAATACATAGAATATCACAGCACTGAAAAAAATGGAATTTATAGTTAATCTAAGAGGTAGTATGATATAAAGAAAAGAGCATGTATTATTATATTGAATTTCTTTTTTGTATTTGAATTCAGCAATTTAAAAAAATGTTCATTAATTCCTTCTCCCTAATTTTCATATGAAAATGTCTTTCTTCCAAACTTTTTCAGTTGAGTGCTCAATTAATTTATTTTCATAGTTTCAAAATTATAAACATTTAAAGCTAAGAATTTCATTTTGAATGTAATTTGGACTATATCCCATAAGTTTGATATGAAAGATTTATTTTGTTATTTTTTATATGTAGTCTCTAATCACATTTTCTTTCCTCTTTCAGCCAAGAAGTATTTAAGAGGTTTTTGTTTGGTTTGGTTTGGTTTTTAATTTTGAATGATTATGGATTTTTAAAAATATAAATTTGTTATTATTTTCTAGAATTATGTTATCATTGCTAAAGAATGTCACCTATAGTAATTGTTTGTTGAAATTTATTGACGTTTTTGCCTATTACATGATAACATTTTATAATGTTTCATAAGCACTGAAAAAAAGTGTTTTACATTAATTGGATAAAGAATTGAATTGAAATTTATATGTGGGAATTCCATTATTCCTACTGAATGCTTTTTGCCTTTAATTTTCTTTGGCATAATATTAAAACTATGGCCCTTGCTGTCTTTTGAAAAATTTTCCTTTGATACATGTTTATTTCTCTTCTTTAATTATTCTTACTTAGTTTTGTCATAGTTTGTCTTATTTAGCTTTGTCTTCATGAAATAACTTACTTTACTATTTTGGCTAATCCCCAAGTCTTTGTCTTAACTGAGGAATTTAATACATTTAAAATATTGTTTAATAGTTTTGACTACTGCCATAACTAAAAGTTTAGTCTTACTTTTACAGTCTTATCATATGGAGTTTTCCATGCAGTTTCTTTTCTTTCCTTAATGCCTTTCATTATATGGATTTTATTTATCTTATTCTTTATCATGCCCATTATTTCTGAAATTATATGATGATGATTTGTTTGATGTTTCTCAGAAGCATTTTCCAGATCTGCATATCTTTAATTATCAAAGTGGAAAAACAGCTGGCATTGTATTTGTGGACCCCTCAGGCAAGAAGTTGGGGTTTTTACTTATTCCCTCCTTCCCTTTCACCTTTGCATGTTTTTGTTAATATAATTGTGTTAATATGCAGTAATATAATTTGTTAAAACTACAGCTACTTTATCAATTTCAAATTATTAAATCTTACAATAAATACTCTCTCTTTCAAGAGACATTTTGTACCAAATTTACAATGTAAGACTTAATTCTGTTTTTTACTGGTTGCAGGAGTCATCATCATCCCTTCTATATGATAGTTTCCCACTCTTGAGCTCTTATTTTCCTCAGCATAGTAATGTAACTTCAAGTAATTTTCTGCTTGAAGTGTATCTGGTGTTAACATTATCTGGGCACTTGAATATCTACTCAGAAAATTTGAATAACTATAGAGTTATTGCATAATAAACTCCCTCCATTTAACATTCTATAAAGTTGCTCCATTATCTCCTGATTTTCAGTGTTATAGAGAATTCTGAGGCCAGTGTGATCTGATTCTTCTGTAACTATATAAATTAAAGTAATTTTGGATGTAGGAAAAGGAGATGACTCTGATTAACTGCTATTATGTGGATGTTTGTGTCCCCAAAATGCATATGTTGATATCTAATGCCCCATGAAATGTTATTAGGAGGTGCTTAGGTCATGAGGGTGGAGCCCTCATGAATGGGATCAATGTTATTATAAAAGACCCCATAGAAATCCTTCTCCCTTTCCACCATGTGAGGACACAGCGAAAAGGTGCTAGCTATGAACCAGACAGTGGGCCTTCAACAGAATGTGGCCAATCAGGTGCCCTGATCTTGGACTTCCAGCATTTAGGACTACGAGAAATAAATTTGTTTTTATAAGCTACCCAGTCTGTTTTTGGTTTTGTTGTTGCTTTTGTTGTTAGAGCAGCCCAAATGGACTACAACACTAACTTAAGAAAACAAGGGATTTATTTAAATGATTATTTTACAGAATTAAAGGAAGAGCTGAAATCCAAGCTTTGGGAAGGTCAGGAACCAAGGTAATTATAGGTGCTTCATGGATCTTTCTAGGGTGATGCTATTTAGCTTGAACACTTTCAACAACTCAGTGTTTCTACCCAAGTCTCCTATTCCTGGGAGAGAGAATCAGACTGGCCTCGCTTGAATCAGCTATCTATCAACATATCTAACAGCTCTGGAGGGATGCTGAACTCTAACAGGCAGAGGACCCACCACTGCTTGCTGAAGGTCAGCGCCACACAAGGGAATCATTTACATCTGGGTGGCCAGCTTGACTGGTGCCCGCCCTAGGAAATTTTTTTCTTTTTTTTTTCCGCATGGAATTTTACAGGTTTCTTTTCTTCATTCTTGTTTGTTGTTGTTGTTGGTTTTAATTCTAAAATGGGTTTAGAAACTCCAATTTTTCTTAGTTCAGGAAGATTTTCTTCTATCACAGTAGGTTCATTGTTTCTATTTCCTTTGTTCTGATTTCTTCTTCCAATATCCCAGTTACCCAAAGTTAACATTTGTTCTTGCTTTCCACATCTGTAACCTGGCTGGTGATCACTTTTACATTGTTTTCTCTTATATTCTAGGGGAGACTCTTATTGACCTCTACACAAGTGGTTCTTTGCCATAACAATTTCTGTTTTTAAGGTCTCAGATAAGAATTTTAAAAATGAATTTCATTTTGGAATACTTTCACATTTTACAGGAAAGTTGCCAAAATAGAACAGACAGTTTCCATACACTGTCATCATTTTCCCGCAAGATTAACATCTTACATTACCATGGATCATGTGTCACACTATGAAACCAAGTGTATCTGTCTCCTATTGCTGCTGTAACAAATAGTCACAAAGTTATTTTATGCCTTTGCAGTTTTGAAGGTCAGAAGTCTAAATCAAGGGGTTGACAGGTCTGCCTTCTTTCTGGAGGCTCTAGGGCAGAATGTGCTTCCTTGCCTTTTCTGTTTTCTAGAGGCCACCTGCTTTTCTTGTCTTGCAGCATCTCCCTCCATCTTCAAAGCTCATCACTCCAACCTCTGCTTCTGTCTCATCTCCTTCTTAACTGTTTGACCTTCTAGCCTCTCTTTTATAAAGATCCTTGTCATTACATTGGGCTCAACCAAATAATCCAGGAGAGCTCTTCATCTTAAAATTCTTAAATACACCCACAAAATCCCTTTTATCATGTATAGTAACATATTCACAGATTCCAGGGATGAGGAGGTAGACATCTTTGAGGAGGCATTATTCGTAGAACTTAACATTATTATTAATGAAACTCATTATTCAAATTACATTACCTTTTTTTTTTTAACTAATGTCCTTTTTCTGATCAAAGATCCAATTCAGGATACCAAAATGCATTTAGTCATCATGTATCTCCATTGTATCTTCTGGTCCATCGCAGTTTCTCAGCCTCAAAAAAGGATTTTAATTTTGCTTTTTCATTTTTTTGGTTTTCTTATAATTCTTCACTATATTGTTCCTTTCTTTGATTCATCCTGCTATATCTTGTAGAATTTAGTTCTTTCTTTTAAAGATTTTATTTATTTATTTGACAGAGAGATAGAGAGCACAAGCAGGCGGAGCAGCAGGCAAAGGGAGAGGAAGAAGCTGGCTTCCCGCAGAGCAGGGAGCCCGACATGGGTCTCGATCCCAGGACCCTGGGATCATGACCTGAGCCGAAGGCAGCCGCTTACTGACTGAGCCACCCAGGCGCCCCTAAAATTTGGTTCTTACATTGTAATTTTCTGCCTCTATTCCTTTACTATTTTTCTTTGTTATTTGTCCCTACTCTTTTTGGAAACCCATTATTTTGCATTCTATTGAAAATGGCAAACAGTTTTCTGAAATTCCTCTTTTCATCCTGTAATATATGTTTTTGGAGTACTGCTCTTCCTCTGAGTCATCAGGAGATGTTCCCTTGACTTCTTATAGTGTAGTTCTCGATATGCTAAAACTGGTCTGTATCCAATGTTTGCCAACACATGGAATATGTGAATTATACTACTCCCCAATGTATTTCCATATTACTGATGGAAGAGGTAGAATACATGGGTCTCTGTGATGTGAAGAAGACAAGAAAAGAAGAAAATGTTTTCCTGTCTAATTCCAGGTGTACTTTATGAAATAAAGCCTTTTTTTTTCCTTGCTATAAACTCATCTGCTTTATTTTAAAGTAGATACCTCCAACTTTTTGTCAATAGATTGTTTCTCAGCATATATTTTCATTGTTGTTAGGTGTCTTAAGTCCATTTGGGCTACCAAACAAAGTACCATAGACTGGGTGGCTTAGTAACAACAGAAATTTATTTCTCATAGTTCTGGAGGCTGAAAATCCAAGATCAAGATTCTGGCAGATTCCATGTCTGGTGAGAACCTGCTCTTTTGTTCACAGATTACTGTCTTCTTACTGAGTCCACAAGTGGCAGAAGGAACAAGGGAGCTCTCTGGAGTCTCTTTCATAAGGGCACTAATCCTATTCATGAAGGCCCCACTCTCAAGACCTAATCACCCCCCAAAGGCTTCTCCTTCTCATCACATTGGGGATTAGGATTTCAAACATAAGAGTTTGGGAGGGACATAAACTTTCAGTCCATTGCATTAGAAGTAATCCTTTTTTTTGTCTAACACATAGGATACATAAGTCTGGAACTCAGGGATGAAGGAGCAATTTGAAAGTTATTAAACATAAAGATGGTGTTTAAAGCTACAGGACTGACTGATATCACCCAGGGAGGGAGTGTAGTCAGAGAATTGACCAAAGCTCAGCATTGAGCACCAGGTTACTCCATATGTTCACAACTACAACAGCTCTGTTTAGAGGAGTCCAGACCTGAAAGCCACTTGTGTGAGAAAGCCCGCACTGATCTAATGTACTAGCTTCATATGAACTTCCTGAATGCTGAGGCAACATTCTATACAAGAAAGACATATTCCAGTGCAGAGATGAGCTTTATAGTCAGACAGAGTTGAGTTCAAGTAAGCTTGGCCACACCTATGTGTAAAACCTGGGAGATATCTCTTACCGCTATGTGGCTAAGACTGTGCATCAGTAAGATGGATTTACCAAAAGGACTTACTACAAAGGACTTTTTAAAAAGCTTCATTGATATATAATTGATATTCAATAAAGTGCACCTATTCAAAGTGTATAATTGATGTTTTGACCTATGTATACACTCATGAAACTATCACCACATTCAAGATAATGAACATAGTCATCATCCCCTCCTTTGTAATGCCTCCCTCACTCCTCCCCAACTCCTGGCAAACACTGATCTGCTTTCTGCCACCATAGATTCATTTGCATTTTCTACAACTCTTTTATAAGTGGAGTCATACAATATGCACTCTTTTTTTTCCGACTTCTTTCACTCAATAAAATTATTTCAACTAAGTGTAATTTTATTTAAATTATTTTGATTATTTAATTTAATAATTCATCCACATTGCATATCTCAATAGTTCAATCATCTTTATCACTAAAATCCAATGATCATTTTTTAAAGATTTTATTTATTTATTTGAAAGAAAAAAAGATGAGAGAGAGAGCGAGAGAGAGCACAGAGAGAGAAGCAGCCTTCCTGCTGAGCAGGGAGCCCCATGTGGGGCTCAATCCCAGGACCCTGAGATCATGACATGATCCAAAGGCAGATACTTAACCAAATGAACCACCCAGGTGCCCCAAGGATCATTTTTTAAATAGATAATGCTTTTGGTGTCATCTCTAAGAAATCTTTGACTAAGCAAAAATTGCAAATATTTTTCTTGTTTTCTTCAAAAATTTTACAATTTCAGATTTTACATTTAGTTCTCAGCCCCCAAATTTTCATTTAATTCAAAATGATTTCTAATTTGCCTTTTGAATTTTTTGATCTAAAGATAATTTAGAAGTATTTAATTTAGTAAGCAAATATTTTATTAATTTTTTCCAGATATACTTTTGTAATTGTTTTTCTAAATTTAATTTTATTGGTCAGAGACCCTACTTTGTATGACTTCAATTCTTTTAGATTTACTGAGTCTTTTTTAATAGCCCAGAACATGGTCTATTTTGGTAAATATTCTATATGCACTTGAGAAGAATGTGTATTCTGTTGTTGGGTGTTGGGAGAATGTTCTATAAATGTAAATTAGGTCAAGCTGGTTAATAATGTTCAAGTCTTTTATATCTTTAGTGATTTTCTTTTAACTTGTTTGGTCAATTATTAAGAGAGGGATATTGAAATCCCCAGACATGAAGTGCATTTGTTTCTGTTTTTGCTTATGTATTTGGAGCTCTGTTATTAGGTGCATAAACATTCAAGATTGTTGTATTCTTCTGATGAAATGACCCCTTTAGCAAGTTGAAATAACTCTCTTCATCCATGTTAATATTCTTTTCTTTGAAATCTATGTTGTGTGCAAATAATATAGCCACTCTAACTGTGTGTGTGTGTGTGTGTGTGTGTGTGTGTGTGTGTTTAATTTAGCATATTATAGCTTTTCTATCCTTTACTTTTAGCCTATTTATGCATTTACTTTTCAAGTGGGTCTCTTGTAGGCATCATAGTTGGGTCTTGTTTATGCTTTCTTGGCTTTTATTGAATCTGACAATATCTACCTCTTAATTGGGATTTTTAAGATTTAAATTTAATGTGATTATTGATATGATTGAGTCAAACTACCATTTTAATATTTGCTTTCTATCTGTTCTTTGTTTCCTTTCCCTCCTTTTCCTGTCTTCCTTTGGGTGAAGTATTTTGTATGATTTCATGTTATCTCTTTCATTGGCTTTTTACTTATAACTTTTTGTTTTATTTTAGTGATGGCTATCGAAGGGGGAGATGAACCATGAGAGATTATGGACTCTGAGAAACAAACTGAGGGTTCTAGAGGGGAGGGGGTGGGAGGATGGGTTAGCCTGGTGATGGGTATTAAAGAGAGCACGTACTGCATGGAGCACTGGGTGTTATACACAAACAATGAATCATGGAACACTACATCAAAAACTAATGATGTAATGTATGGTGATTAACATAACAATAAAAAAATTGAAAAAAGAATATACATTTTTAACTTAATTTTTCAAGTGATACTATATGCTTCATATATGGTATAAGAACCATATAACAGTATACTTCCATTTCTCTCTTTTAATCTTTGTGCCATTGTTGTTATAGTTTACTTCTACATGTGTTAGCTGTAATACTTCCTTATTATTTTTACTTTAAACAGTTATCTTTTTTTTTAATTTTTGTATTTGTTACAACTTTTTAAAGCAGAACGTGACTTGAGCACTACATTTCCACTCACAGAACTTGCTGAGTTACTTTTTGAACAGCTTTACAACTAAACAGTTATCTTTTAAAGAAGTTTAAAAAAGAAGTATTTTGCATCCACTTAACTAGCATTTCCAATGCTCTTTATTCCTTTGTGTAAATGTAGATTTCCACTTCATATCATTTTTCATCTGCTGAAAGGATTTTACCTATTTCTTATAATGCAGGTCTGCTATTGATTAATTTTTTCAGCTTTTGTATGTTTGAAAACTATTTTCCTTCACTTTATTTAAGATACTTTTGTTGGCTATGGATATCTAGGTTGAAAGGTTCTTTCTTTCTTTCTTTCTTTCTTTCTTTCTTTCTTTCTTTCTTTCTTTCTTTCTTTCTTTCTTTCTTCCTTTCTTTCTTTCTTTCTTTCTCTTTCTTCTTTCTTTCTTTCTTTATTCTTCTTTCTTCTCTCTCTGTACTCTGAAGATTTTGCTTTACTGTTTTCTGACTTCGATTGTTTCCATTGAAAAATTTGCTGTCATTCTTATATTTGTTTTTCATTATCTCTTGACTTGGTTTTCTCTGGGTTCTTTAAGATTTTGTCTGTCACTAGTTCTAAGCAGCTTAGAACTAGTTTGCTTCTGCTGTGCCCTGGTGTAGATTTCCTCATGTTTCTGGTGCTTGCATTTTGTTCTCCTTCTGTTCCTCAAATTCAAAAAATTTTAACAATTATTTTATCACACACACACACATACATATATATATATATATATATATATTTTTTTTTTTTTTTCCTCTCCACACTTCCCTTCCTGGAATTCCTATACTTGTATTAGGCTACTTGACTATTTCCTTGATTTTTTTTTAGTTTCCCCCCCCACCTCTATGTATTAAATTTATTTATTTTACTTTTTTAAAATTTTTTATTGTTATGTTAATCACCATACATTACATCATTAGTTTTTGGTGTAGTGTTCCATGATTCATTGTTTGTGCGTAACACCCAGTGCTCCACGCAGAATGTGCCCTCTTTAATACCCATCACCAGGCTAACCCATCCCCCCACACCCTCCCCTCTAGAACTCTCAGTTTGTTTTTCAGAGTCCATCGTCTCTCATGGTTCGTCTCCCCCTCCGATTTCCCCCTCTTCATTCTTCCCCTCCTGTTATCTTTTTTTTTCTTAACATATATTGCATTATTTATTTCAGAGGTACAGATCTGTGATTCAACAGTCTTGTACAATTCACAGAGCTCACCATAGCACATACCCTCCCCAATGTCTATCACCCAGCCACCCCATCCCTCCGAACCCACCCCCACTCCAGTAACCCTCAGTTTGTTTCCTGAGAATAAGAATTCCTCATATCAGTAAGGTCATATGATACATGTCTTTCTCTGATTGATTTATTTCGCTCAGCAAAACACCATGTGGTACCACCCACGTCGTTCAAATGACAAGATCTCATTCCTTTTGATGGCTGAATAATATTCCAGTGTGTGTGTGTGTGTGTGTGTGTGTGTGTGTGTGTGTGTATACCACATCTTCTTTATCCATTCATCTATCTATGGACATCTTGGCTCTTTCCACAGTTTGGTTATTGAGGACATCAGGGTGCAAGTACTCCTCTGGATCCTGACATTTGTATCTTTGGGGTAAATACCCAGTAGTGTAATTGCTGAGTCGTATGGTAGCTCTATTTTCAACTTTTTGAGGAACCTCCATACTGTTTTCCAGAGTGGCTGCACCAACTTGCATTCCCACCAACAATGTAGGCGGGTTCCCCTCGCTCTGTGCCCGCGCCAACATCTGTCGTTTCCTGACTTGTTAATTTTAGCCATTCTGACTGGTGTGAGGTGGTATCTCATTGAGGTTTTGATTTGGATCTCCCTAATGTTGAGTGATGTTGAGCACTTTTTCATGTGTCTGTGGGCTATTTGGATGTCTTTTTGGAAAAATGTCTTTTCATGTCTTCTGCCCATTTCTTGATTGGATTATTTGAACATTGGGTGTTGAGTTTGATAAGTTCTTTCTAGATTTTGGATACTAGCCCTTTATCTGATATGTCATTTGCAAATATCTTCTCCCATTCTGTCGGTTGTCTTCTGGTTTTGTTGACTGTTTCTATTGCTGTGCAAAAGCTTTTTATCTTGAGGAGGTCCCAATAGTTCATTTTTGCCCTTGCTTCCCTTGCCTTTGGTGATGTTTCTAGGAAGAAGTTGCTGCGGCTGAGGTCAAAGAGGTTGCTGCCTGTATTCTTTAGGATTTTGATGGACTCCTGTTTCACATTGAGGTCTCTCAACCATATGGAGTCTATTTTTGTGTGTCGTGTAAGGACATGGTCCAGTTTCATTCTTCTGCATTTGGCTGTCCAATTTTCCCAACACCATTTGTTGAAGAGACTGTCTTTTTTCCATTGGACATTCTTCCTTGCTTTGTTGATGATGAGTTGACCATAGAGTTGAGGGTCCATTTTTGGGCTCTCTATTCTGTTCCATTGATCTATGTGTCTGTTTTTGTGCCAGTACCATACTGTCTTGGTGATGACAGCTTTGTAATAGAGCTAGAAGTCCGGAATTGTGATGCTGCCAGCTTTGCTTTGCTTCTTCAACATTCCTCTGGCTGTTCGGGATCTTTTCTGGTTCCATACAAATTTTAGGATTATTTGTTCCATTTCTTTGAAAAAAGTGGATGGTATTTTGATGGGGATTGCATTGAATGCATAGATTGCTCTAGGTAGCATTGACATCTTAACAATATTTGTTCTTCCAATCCATGAGCATGAAACATTTTTTAATTTCTTTGTGTCTTCCTCAATTTCTTTCATGAGTATTTCATAGTTTTCTGAGTACAGATCCTTTACCTCTTTGGTTAGATTTAGTCTTAAGTATCTTATGGTTTTGGGTACAATTGAAAATGGGATCGACTCCTTAATTTCTCTCTCTTCTGTCCTGTTGTTGGTGTATAGGAATGCCACTGATTTCTGTGCATTGATTTTATATCCTGCCACTTGACTGAATTCCTGTATGAGTTCTAGCAGTTTTGGAGTGGAGTCTTTTGGGCTTTCCACATAAAGTATCATATCATCTGCAAACAGTGAGAGTTTGACTTCTTTGCTGATTTGGATGCCTTTGATTTCTTTTTGTTGTCTGATTGCTGTGGCTAGGATTTCTAATACTATGTTGAATAGGAGTGGTGAGAGTGGACAACTCTGCCACGTTCCTGACCTCAGGGGGAAAGCTCTCAGTTTTTCCCCATTGAGAATGATATTCGCTGTAGGTTTTTTATAGATGGCTTTTATGATATTGAGGTATGTACCCTCTATCCCTATACTCTGAAGAGTTTTGCCCAAGAAAGGATGCTGTACTTTGTCAAATGCTTTTTCTGCATCTAGTGAGAGGATCATATGATTTTTGTTCTTTCTTTTTTTAATGTATTGTATCACGTTGATTGATTTGCAGATGTTGAACCAACCTTGCAGTCCAGGGATAAATCTCACAAGGCCGTGGTGAATAATCTTTTAATGTACTGTTGGACCCTATTGGCTAGTATTTTGGTGAGAATTTTTGCATCCATGTTCATCAAGGATATTGGTCTGTAATTCTCCTTTTGGATGGGGTCTTTGTCTGGTTTGGGGATCAAGGGAATGGTGGCCTCATAAAATGAGTTTGGAGGTTTTCCTTCCACTTCTAGTTTTTGGAACAGTTTCAAAAGAGTAGGTATTAATTCTTCTTTAAATGTTTGGTGGAATTCCCCTGGGAAGCCATCTGGCCCTGGGCTTTTGTTTGTTGGGAGATTTTTGATGACTGCTTCAATTTCCTTAGTGGTTCTAGGTCTGTTCATGTTTTCTATTTCTTCCTGGTTCAGTTTTGGTAGTTGACATATCTCTAGGATAACATCCATTTCTTCCAGGTTATCTAATTTGCTGGCATAGAGTTGCTCATAATATGTTCTTATAATTGTTTGTATTTCTTTGGTGTTGGTTTGGATCTCTCCTCTTTCATTCATGATTTTATTTATTTGGGTCATTTCTCTTTTCTTTTTGATAAGTCTACCCAGGGGTTTATCAATCTTGTTAATTCTTTCAAAGAACCAGCTCCTAGTTTCATTGATCTGTTCTGCTGTTCTTTTGGTTTCTGTTTCATTGATTTCTGCTCTGATCTTTATGATTTCTCTTCTCCTGCTGGGTTTAGGCTTTATTTGCTGTTTTTTCTCTAGCTCATTTAGGTGTAGGGTTAGGTTGTGTATTTGAGACCTTTTTTGTTTCTTGAGAAAGGCTTGTATTGCTATATACTTTCCTCTTAGGACTGCCTTTGCTGCATCCCATAGATTTTGAACAGTTGTGTTTTCATTTTCATTGGTTTCCATGAATTTTCTTAATTCTTCTTTAATTTCCTGGTTCACCCATTCATTCTTTAGTAGGATGCTCTTTAGCGTCCATGTATTTGTGCTCTTTCTGACTTTCCTCTTGTGATTGAGTTCCAGTTTCAAAGCATTGTGGTCTGAAAATATGCAGGGAATGATCCCAATCTTTTGGTACTGGCTGAGTCCTGATTTGTGACCTAGGATGTGATCTATTCTGGAGAATGTTCCATGGGCACTCAAGAAGAATGTGTATTCTGTTGTTTGTGATGGAATGTTCTGGATATGTCTGTGAAGTCCATTTGGTATAGGGTGTCATTTAAAGTCTTTATTTCCTTGTTGATCTTTTGCTTAGATGATCTGTCCATTTCAGTCAGGGGATTGTTAAAGTCCCCCACTATTATAGTATTGTTGTCAATGTGTTTCTTTGCTTTTGTTATTGCCTTATATAATTGGCTGCTCCCATGGTAGGGGCATAGATATTTATAATTGTTAGATCTTCTTGTTGATAAACTCTTTAAGTCGGATATAGTGTCCTTCCTCATCTCTTATTACAGTCTTTGGTTTAAAATCTAATTTGTCTGATATAAGGATTGCCACCCCAACTTTCTTTTGGTGTCCATTAGCATGGTAAATGGTTTTCCACCCCCTCACTTTCAATCTGGAGGTGTCTTTTGGTGTAAAATGAGTCTGTTGTAGACAGCATATCGGTGGGTCTTGTTTTTTAATCCAACCTGATAGCTTGTGTCTTTTGATTGGGGCATTTGGCCCATTTACATTCAGGGTAACTATTGAAAGATATGAATTTGGTTCCATTGTATTGCCTGTAAGGGGACTATTACTGTATATTGTCTGTATTCCTTTCTGGTCTATGCTGCTTTTAGGCTCTCTCTTTGCTTAGAGGACACCTTTCAATATTTCCTGTAGGGCTGGTTTCGTGTTTGCAAATTCCTTTAGATTTTGTTTGTCCTGGAAGCCGTTTATCTCTCCTTCTATTTTCAATGACAGCCTAGCTGGATATAGTATTCTTGGCTGCAGATTTTTCTCGTTTAGTGCTCTGAATGTATCATGCCAGTCCTTTCTGGCCTGCCAGGTCTCTGTGGATAGGTTTGTTGCCAAGCTAATGTTTCTACCATTATAGGTTACATATCTCTTCTTCCGAGCTGCTTTCAGGGTTTCTCTTTGTCACTGAGACTCGTAAGTTTTACTATTAGATGTCGGGATGTTGACCTATTTTTATTGATTTTGAAAGGGGTTCTCTGTGCCTCCAGGATATTGATGCCTGTTTCCTTCCCCACATTAGGGAAGTTCTCTGTTATAATTTGCTCCAATATACCTTCTGCCCCTCTCTCTCTTTCTTCTTCTTCCTTGGGATCCCAATTATTCCAATATTTCATCTCATGGTATCACTTATCTCTTGAATTCTGCCCTCGTGATTAAGTAGTTGTTTATCTCTCTTTTTCTCAGCTTCTTTTTTTCCCATCATTTGGTCTTCTATATTGCTTATTCTCTCTTTTACCTCATTTATCCTAGCAGTTAGTGCTCCCATTTTTGATTGCACCTCATTAATAGCCTTTTTGATTTCGACTTGGGTAGATTTTAGTTCTTTTATTTCTCCAGAGAGGGTTTCTCTAATAACTTCCATGCTTTTTTCAAGCCCAGCTAGTATCTTTAAAATCATGATTCTGAACTCTAGGTCCAACATCATACTAATGTCTGTATTGAGTAAGTCCCTGGCAGATAGTACTACCTCTTGTTCCTTTTGTTGAGGTGATTTTTTTCCATCTTGTAATTTTGTCCAGTGGAGAATAGGTTAATGAGAGAACAAAATGCTAGCAGGGTAACAATGTCTCCAGAAAATATACTCTAAACAGATCAGCAAAGACCTGAAACCAGGGCAAAAGAAAGGGAAAGAAATAAAAAAAGAAAAAGATAAAAACAAACCAAAACAGAATAAAAAAAAACCAGAATATGATCAAATATGATCAGGCTGGTGCATAGATCAGTGCCACACACTAGATTTTGGGTGTATTTTGGTCTGTTAGAAGAAAGTGCTTCCCAAAATTTTAAGGAAAGAAAAACATATATGTACAAAAATAAGGGTTGATATGATGAAGGGATGGAATATGACTGTAACGATGAAAATTATAAAAAATTTTATAAAAGGAATTGATAACATAAGAAGTTGTTTGAAAAAAGAAAAAAGTATATTAAAAAAAAGAAAAAGAAAGGGAGAGAATGTGATCAGGCAGGAGACTAGAACAAAGCCATACACTAGAGATTTAGGGTATATTTTGATCTGTTAGAAGAAACTGTATCTCAAAATTTTAAAGAGGGAACAACTTATATATATATGTCAAAAATATGGGTAGCTACTATGAAGGGATAGAATATGACTCTAAAAATGAAAAATAAAATGTTTTTTAAAAAAGGGATTGATTAGATGTTGGTTGAAAAAGGGAAAAAGAAAAATTCAAATAAAAGATAGTTAAAAAAAATTAACTTTGAAAGACTAAAGAATCATGGTAAAAATGCCATGAATTCTATGTGCAGTATTCCCCCAGCTCTGGAATTCTGCAGTTCTCATTGATCGGTAAACTTGGTCTTGGCTGGCTGTTCTTGCTGGTCTTCTGGGGGAGGGACCTGTTGCCATGGTTCCCAAATGTCTTTGCCGGAGGCGGAATTGCCCTGCCTTTGCTGGGCCGGGCTAAGCAATCTGCTCAGGTTTGCTCTTGGGAGCTTTTGTTCTCTGCAAGCTTTCTGTACAACTTTGGAGGAGAGTGAAAATGGCAGCCTCCCAATCTCTGCCCCGGAGGAGCCGAGAACTCCAGGACCCACATTCAGTGCACCTCCAGAGCAAAGCAGTCAATCACTCCCATCTCCCCAGTCTCTGGCCGCACTCTGTGCTCACCTGGCCTGGGACCGAGTGTTTCTGTCTCTGGCACCCAACTTGGTGTGGAGTCTCCAAACCAAGGAAGGGGAGTCTCCCCGGATCTGCCACTTGTTGGGTCCCTGCTGGAGGAGCAGTGGCCTGACTGTGCTGCGGATCTCGGTCTATGGCAACCCCGAGCTGAGAGCCCGGGCCTCAGCTCCGTCTCGGCAGCTGGCTTCCCTGCTCTGATACCTGGGAGCTCTGCAGCACTCAGGCACCCCCGGTCCTTCTGTGACCCCGAGGGTCCTGAGACCACACTGTCCCGAGCGGGTTCCATCCCCCGCTTAGCCACTGGAGCGACGTCCCTCAGCGGAGATGACTTCTAAATGTTCCGATATTGTGCTCCGCTGCTCTATCACTTGCCAGAAGCGGCCAAAGGGGCCCCCTCCCCCACCGTCTCTCCTCCCGAATATCACCTCGGATTCACTTCTCTGCACATCCTACCTTCCAGAAAGTGGTCACTTTTCTGTTCAGAGTTGTTGCTATTCTTTTCTTCGATCTCCTGTTGAGTTCATAGGTGTTCAGAATGGTTTGATCCCTATCCAGCTGAATTCCTGAGACCAGATGAAATCCAGGTCTCCTACTCCTCTGCCATCTTGCTCCGCCCCCCATGTGTTAAATTTAGATAGTTATATCACTATTCATTCAAGTTCATCACTCTTCTTCTGTACTGTTTAATCTGACATTAATTTCATTCAGTATATTTTTATCCTGAGGAATTATAGTTTTCATCTCTAGAATCCACTGGGATTTTATATCTTCTATGTGTCTACTTAATATGTACAATTTTTCCTCTGGCTTCTTGACTATAAGGAAAAATTATAATAGCTATCTTAATGTTATTGTCTACTAATTATATGATCTTTGCTTATCCTGACTGTTTCAACTGAATGATATTTCTCTTCGTATGGTTTGTACTTTTTGCTTTTTGCATGGCTGGTGATATTTGATTGGATGTTGTAATTTTACCTTTTTGAGTACTAAATATATATATATATTTATATTTGATATCTATATTAAGAGGAAGTAAAGTGTGATTGTGTAATTTTGGATAGAAAGACCAGGATGAATGGGTAGAAGTAATAGGAATTTTGATTTTAGCTCAATACTAATATAACCAATTTATTGAATGGTCAAAATTAACAGGGTGCCAACATTTATTTTTCTTCAATTTTTTTATTATGTTCAGTTAGCCACTGTATAGTACATAATTAGTTTTTGATGTAGAGTTCAATGATTCATTAGTTAAGTATAACACCCAGTGTTCATCACAGCACGTACCCTCCTCAACGCACATCACCCTGTTACCCTCTCCCCCCACCATCCTCCCCTCTGAAACCCCCAGATTGTTTCTCAGGGCCCATAGTTTCTCATGGTTCATCTCCCTCTCTGATTTCTCCACCTTTGGATTTCCCTCCCTTCCCCTATGATCCTCCATGCTATTGCTTTATGTTCCACATATGAGTGAAACCATATAATTGTCTTTCTCTGCTTGCCTTACTTCACTTGACATAATCCCCTCCAGTTCTATCCATGTCAATGCAAATGGTGGGTATTCATCATTTCTGATGGCTGAATAATATTCCATTGTGTATATGAAGGTGCCAACATTTAAAAACACTTTTTTTTCTTAATAAATACCTTCAACCATAGTTTGACAAACGCAATGTTCTGTCAAATCTCAATGGCATATGCTGCATTTTCTTTTAATTCAATAAAGTCCATGTTAAATTTAAGTATCATCATCTCTCTCCTTTGTGATAATATCACCAATGTGGTAAGTGTGTGGTTTACTTTTAATTCTTTTCCCTCCATCTCCAAATTGTTTGTTGTAGTTGTTGTTGCCTGGTAGAGGCATTATATTGTAAAAGGTGTTCTTAACTACATGGTCCTTAGGTTGGTCTGGTTGTTCTGACACTTGTGGCATCCTTGATGTGGTGGTCTCCATGTAGATCATGAGCCTAGATTTCTTGGTGTAGCATTAAGACTCACTTTGGTCTCCTCTAAGACCATGGATTCCACAGAGAAATGCTTTCAAATTTCCTGGGTGCAGGAGATTATACCCCCAACTCCTTCTTCAAAGAGCCCACAGGATTTGCTTCCTCTTCTAACCTGAATGTTCTTTCATATGAAGCTCCTGAAGGTGCTGGGTTCCCCTTGGAGTAAAATTTGCCCCATCACAGTCTCTATTCAGCTCCTTGGGTTAGACTACTCCATTAAGCCATTTTCCTTCATTCCAGGAATGTATCTAACACCATCTCTGTGTTCATGTGCACCCCAAACCGCAAGGTACTTTTGTCAAGTTCCTTTCATCACCCCTGTGGTAGCATCAAGGTGGACCTGTAGAGTTGTGCCGCTCAATAAACATTTAGCTTGGGAATGACAGCATGGTGACCATTCCTGCAGGCATCCTAATGACTATACCAATTCTCCTGGAACTTCCTTACTTAGACTGGTGAGTTGTTGAAAATGAGTTCAAGAGCACACAATTTAATTTACATTAAACTTTTCTTCTTAGCCTCTGCTTATATTGATAGAGAAAGGTTTGTAGGGAGCAATGTGGAATTTGCAACTGTGGTAAGTAATTGTAAGGCTGCTTCTGTCACCTCTTTATTAGCTCAGGAAATATTAGCTGGCCCCAACTGTTTCAGAACATTCAGAATCTCTCTCCCCCAGCCTGTCATCCTCTCACTCCCTCCCCCGACTCTTTTCTTTAGCACTGGGCTCTGATCTGGATACCATTACAGGGAAACATTGTTTTACATAGGAATAGGATGCACATTGGAAGACTTTTGTTAATAGTTAGAGCCGTTCCTAGATAAACTGAACTGCCCTAAAATTCAGTAGTGAGCTTCCTGATTATTAAGTGTGTTATAAAGGGAATTCTTGTTTGTGAAGAATATGATAAGGTAGCACCTTTGAAAACTTTTCCCATTCTGACTTTTCTAGAAGTAAACAGTTTGTTGTTGTTGTTGTTGTTGTTGTTGTTGTTGTTTTGAGGGGGAGGATAGGAAAAAACATGCATTAGATTTTGAGTCTTCTCATTCATCTAATGACTCCATAAGCATTCATTGGGCACCCCTTTAGTGCCAGGCACTATGGTAAAATACTGTGATACAGTGTTGAAAGGCCAAAGTCAAGTGTGATGAAAATATAGAGAGATGCCTCCAACTCAATGAATAGACATCTGCTTATATTCTCATCTGTCCCTGGATATTTCCTGCTATGTTATATATGCAGTTATGTGTTATGAAAAGAATTTTATATTGAGGCAAGACCCCTGCCCTCAAGGACTTATAATAAATTAGAGGCAAAACTGATGCATGAAAATAGTTAAATTTTATTATAAAAATTAAAGAAGACTATACTATTATGTGCAAAGTCCCAAAGTCCCATGATTGTCAACTGAATTTGGCATAAAATGAATTTTAGGAGGCTAACTATCAATGGAACCAGAATAATCAGAGAAAGCTCAGTAGAGGAGATAAGACCTAAGCATATGAAAAATCTCAGAATCTCCTGCCCTCCCTTCTTCAGGAAGAGTCTGAAGAGCCATAATTTCAAGAGTTCCTGAGTCTTCGGTGGGGACATCCTGTTCTCTAGATAATGAGCTAATGGGGGAAGGGTAGCATTTTTCTTCATGTTTGGATAGGACAAGCCAAACAGTTTAAAATAAGAATCTCCAAGATGGTCTATGCGTGATGTGTACAGCAACTTAACCAGTTCTGTTATTACTAGGTACAGATTGTTTTAGGTGAGTGGAAGTGGCTGTTCTATAATAATGTAATCTCTGAGTCATTTTCCAAGGATGGTGAGCCCTGGGTGTTAAGCCTCCAACTGCAAGTGGATGCCCCTACCCAAATATACAAATGTATATTTGTATATGTAGCAATCTTCTAATCATGTTGACTACTCTCATCAACACATGAACAAGGAGATGAAAGTGACCTGTCCATGAATAGCAAAAGTATCTGGATAATTCATCTTAAGGATATTTGAAAGTAAGCTGGAATCAAATCTTCATGACTAGTGGTATTAAATTGAGTTCCTTCCCCAAGGACACAATTCTGCACATTCTTCACCTAGTTTTATGTGAGTAGCTGAGAGAGGTAGCTCTTTTCCCAAATACTGACTTCCCATACCAATCAGTTTCCACAGTGTCTGAAATTCTAACATTATTGACTCATTTCTTTTGTTTTCTCTCTCCCTGAGTTCTTTGATAGGCTATCAAATAATCCATTCTGAACTGTAACTGTTAAGTTAGACCTGTTTATACTGGTTATCTTGGGGAAGAAGGCATAGAAGTTACAGTGAAAGCAACATGTTACAGCCTGAGAAAAACATTAACTTACTTAGAGTATACCTATTTGAGAAACATCATACCAAGTCACCCTAAGAATAGGAATATTCAATAGCATATGCAGCCCACAAAGACCTCCAAAGGGCATGTTTTGTACTTCTTACTTGTGAAAGACAGGGAAGAGGGAAGATGATCTTCCAGAAACCTTCTCATCATGAGCCCTTTCCTGGGCCTTATGGACACAGAATCATTCCTTTCCCTGGGCTCTTTTGCTTATGCCTTTATTTGACATTTTCTTTTCTGAATGTGTAGTCAAGTGGAGCATGTTTATGTCCATTACAGTCCCCACTAGACTGTAAGTACTAAATATTGAGAACTCCTAAGGCCAGGGACCATATCCTTGTCATCTCTGTATGTTCCTATTACTAACAGTCCTTCATTCAGTTATTCCATCATGGAGTCACTGTGGCCGATGATCATTTAGTCTAATATATTTATCCATCTTATGCTAAGCCCTGAGAACACAATTTGGCCCTGCCCTTACAGAGATTATGGAAAAGAAAGATACATTAAAAAAGTAAGATGGTAAATATCTGGAGATTGATAAAGCATGGGATGTTAGATAATTTTTTTTTTCTATCTAGGGTGATCAGGAAATCTTTCATAGAAATGTCCTGAAGGTTCTTGACTAGGAAACAGAAACTGCACTAGAGCTCTCTATCATGAGGGAGGACTCTTGTGTGAAGTACGATGGCTGGCTCCAGTGTGGACAAGAGAAAGCTGGACCTGAGGTCTGGGTATGACCCTTTGTAAATATTGATCCAGAGGGTCAGCTAAATGGGAGAGAAGTGATGAAGGCAGTTGTGGAAAAGGCAGAAAATGGTACTTGGGCTTCTAATTAGTAGGGAAAGTGTAGTTTCAAGTAGCCCAGTCACCCTTTATGCCTGGAAGACTGGAAGATTGATAGTTAGCCTTCAAGAAATGTTTGCTTAATGGCAACAGGACTGATGAGTGGGTGGGATTTATGTTGGATCCCATTTCTAGAGGGATAATCAAGACCACCAAGTAAGATGACTGGCAGAATAGATTCTTATAAATACTGAATAAGGAATTAGTTAATGCATGCATGAATGAAGAAAGTTAAGGATAAAGATCAAGACAGACTTGTCCCACAGACTGGGATAACAAGATATGTGAAGAGGGAGAATAAAAACAAAGTTGTGTGTCTTGGGCAAACTAGTTTCCAAGGGTTGATCTTAAAGATGTATATCTGGCTGTCAAGCAAGAAAACTTACAAGGTAAGGCAGATTCTAGGATTAAATAAGTAACAAT
The DNA here is from genome assembly GCF_037043125.1 of Eumetopias jubatus. NCBI lineage: Eukaryota > Metazoa > Chordata > Mammalia > Carnivora > Otariidae > Eumetopias > Eumetopias jubatus. Next base: position 42,630,677 of record NW_028274808.1, read on the forward strand.
CCTACTGCCACCAGTGGGTACAGACAAGGTTCTCATTATATTGCAGTTTCAGAATTAGACTAGGACTGACCCCAACCAGACCTGGGGAGATGACCATTTGTGGGATATTAGGTGTGAGTAGCCAGGAATGAAGAGCAGACATGAGCAGTAACTGACAGTGTACTGTGCCCCAGGCAAATGATTGAAGACTGAAAATTGCCTCAATTGCCTTTCTGAATATTGATGGATTGCCACTTGGGTTTCTCACCCCACTGAATTGACCAACTGTCCTGAGATTGTATCAACCCAGCCCAAATCCCCAGGAGAAGAGCCCTGAGATGAGCTGTTGGAAAAATTAATGATTTGAATGAGCATCAAAGAAGAGGCCATCAGGGTTTCCATGCTAGGACTCCAATTTGATAGCTGGTTTCTAGTATCTAAGTGTTGGAAGAAATGGCCAGAGAAGTAACTGATCCATTCACAGAGACACATGGGATGTTAGAAACTTTTGATCAGTTGCCCTGCTTTGGCAGATATTTAAAGAAGCCTATTTAGGGGCTCCTGAGGGGCTCAGTCAGTTAAGCATCTGACTCTTGATTTCAGCTCAGGTCACGATCTCAGGGTTGTGAGATTGAGCCCCGTGTCAGGCTCTATGCTCAGTGTGGAGAGTGCTAAGGTAGTTTTCAGGTGATGGGAATGGATTTTCACTAAGCCCTCCCCATTCTCACTCCTCCTGAGAGATGAGCTCACCAGGCAGTATAGGTTCCTGTGTGGCTGGGTGAATGCAGTGAAATGCTACAAAGTGAGCGAACCTACTGTTTGGGCCACAAGGCAGGGTCTGAGAAGGAAGTCTGCCCCTTCCCCCATTTGTGCTCTCTCTTTCTCTAAAATAAATAAATAAAATCTTTTTTAAAAAATTAAAAAGAAGTAAAGAAGACCTTTCAGCTTTCCATAGTGTGTGTAGCAAGTTAACACAGTCCCAATGTACAGAGTCCCTTCTGCTGACCTCTCCTGATCCACTTTCCTCTCTTCTTCACCTGCTCTGTGCCCTGGGGCATGGCCTTCATTAGCAGGTCCCTTGCTTCAGAATGAATTCAACTACAGTGGAAGAGGGAAAGAGGCAGTGTGCTTATTCTCCCAGTTCCCTCTATTCCTTTAGTTTGGCTGTGGGTGGCTTCATCCCTTGCCCAGCAGGTCTCAGGTCCTGTCAGATACACAGCATTCTCCAGATTCTAGGAACTATTTCCCAGACCCTTTCAATCCTAGTGTGACTATTAGAGCTCCATGGATTTCTCTAGCCATATACTATCTGTTGAGATTTCCCTAAACCCTGACCACACCTTTGTGAAGAGTCTTTATATTAAACTCTCTTTCAACTCTTTTAATGTCCCATCCACTTCCTTCTCAGACCCTGCCTTGTGGCCTGAACAGTAGGTTCACTCACTTTGCAGCATTTCACTGCATTCACCCAGCCACACAGGAACCTATACTGCCTGGTGAGCTCATCTCTCAGAAGGAGTGAGAATGGGGAGGGCTTAGCGAAAATCCATTCCCATCACTTGAAAACTACCTTAGCACACACCTTTCTGGATTCAATGGTATAATCTTCATGGTAGAATAACAATATCTAAAGCTATTATTTTGTGTTTTGTAGTCACATGCTTACTGAGCCTGAATTTTCTCATCTATAAAATTTGAATAATACGATCTGTTTCACAGACTGGTAAGAAGGGATAATTGAGTGAATTGAATAGCCCAAGGTCACCAGTTAGCTAGTGATAGAAATAGAATTTAAACCTAAGACCTCTGACTCTAAGTTCAGGCCCCTTTACACCAAACCATGGGCCTCTGGACAGCGCATCATCTTTGTGCTGCTGACAAGCATAGCTTTGATTGAACACCAGGGAGATAGCAGATGCCATTCCAGAAAGGCCCTTGAGAGGTATATGAAAGAAATAAAAGGGCTTCCTGCACTTTTGGAGTTTAGAAGTTAAAGTATTTTTTGTTTCTTCCACTAGATGATAAGGATAGGCAAATGTTCATTAAACATTACATCTGCAAATGGAGAATAATATGGAACCAAGAGAGTAAACTTGAACAGTAGTAATTTTTAACATTATATTGACTGCTGATCACATGAGGTCTCTTTTAGACACACTATTCCCAAAAACTACTCTACAAGGTAGATATTGTTATCCCCATTATATGAATGTGGAAATGGAGGTTAGTAATCATTCAGTTACTGAATAGAGTAAAAAATTCAAATTCAGTTCAAAAGCCTGGGGCCTTAGGTCTTTCCCTACGATGTTTATGTTTATGTTCCATCTACTCTTCCAGAAAAGACGGACGACACAAAAAGGACTTGTTCCAAAGAAAATATTTCCTTTTCCTTTCAATAGGATATTAAGCCTTCAAAGGATATTCAAGCATTAGTGCAATGACCATTTCTACATTTCAAGTGGATACTGATGGTGAACTTTTCATCTAAACTGAACTGACTTCTTGGAGGTGAATCCAGAGCTCATGGTGAGTTTTGAAGAAGGGACAGCTGCCGTCTTGACCTTATACATTCAGCAAATGCTGCACCCCTGCCCCGCTGACACACAGGGAAGACCAGGCTAGCTACTCCCATTTGGGTTTCCATGCATGCCTGGCCTTTTCTGCTGATTAATAATTGAAAAGAGATGAATAGCAAATGTCCCCTGTGATAATTACCAAATTCCTATATAGGGAGGAGGGATCCCACTGAGAGTTTTATAAATATTGAATCCAGCTCCTTGTGCCTCTGAAGGATGTGGCATGACTCCTCTGCAGCCTCTGACCACATCTCAGGTCCCCTTTAACCTGGTGGCTTCATGGTGCAGGGCAGTCACAGACAGCACCAGTCAGCAGAGGGGGCTGGGGGAGCCCGAGCCCTGGGAATTGTCTCCATCATGGTGGATGGCACAGTGTACTGCCCCAGAGCCCCTCTCTCTGAGAATCTCCCTGCCCCTCTACAGGGGAGGTCAACAGGGAAGGGTTGAACAAGTTCTCTCTGTTTTTTTTTTTTTTTTTTTTTTTTTGGCGAGGTGTGGGTAGCTGTATATGTGTTGTTTTGTTTTGTTTTGTTTTTTGCGAGGGTCAACCATTCCTGTTCAAAATGGTGTTTGGACTTGGAGCTGGAGATAAATTACTCAGAGCAGCCGACTCCTTAATGTAAATAATTTAGCTTAATAAATAAGTTAAAGTCTACAATCTCTTCAGTGTCTCTGGCAGCTCATTCATCTTCTGTCTCCTCAGCTCCTCAAGCTGTGCCCCGGTGCCAGGACTTCTCTGAGGCTGATGGCCTTTTCTTGTCTTGTCACAACAAACAGCTTTTTGTTAAGAGAGAGCATTTCAAGTGCTTCCTCTGTGTCTTTGCAATCACTCAGCGGAGTCATTGAAACAAGCAGCCAATTTGCTCTGTAGCCCCAGCTTGCAGGGGCAGGTAGGGTGCTGGGCCAGCGCCGGCCCTTCTCTGACTGGGGCAGGTCATCCAAGTGTGGATGGGGGTGGGAGACCAGGAACCGGGAGGCAAGAAGGGACGTGTGGAAAAACTGAAGGAAGCCTGAGAACATATCTGAGAGAATTGTGAATCACTAAGACAAGAGGAGAACTACAGGTATGCCCTATAAACCAACCTGGAGAAGTAAGGGAAGATAGGAAAGCCATCCAGGTAAGTGGAGACCAGGGTAAAAGCAGCACAACCTCCCACTGGGGGTTGCAAACTCAAGTTCAGAGCTGACAACCTGGGGCAAATCACTGTCCTCTCTGAACTCAGTGTCCTGCCTTCTGCAGTGAGAGGGAAGGACGCTGCCTCTTGGTGAGGCCCTACTGTGTGCAGGCACGGGGTATGTGCTGGCCCACAAGGGGTTTCCACAACAGGGACAGGTAGCAGGTGGATAGGTTTAATAGCATTCTCCAAACCTCTTTTGGTTCTAGCTCGCTGTGATCCATTTCCTCCAAGCCTGGCAGAGACAGGAGGCCCAAGAGTACACACACATCCAGTAAAAAATAAAATAAATGTTTCTACTTGAAGAGTCCACGGCAGCTGTGCCATACATTCCCCCATAAAACAGCTATGTGCTTACCTCTGAGAGGGGAAGTGACTGCTGTCCCCTCAGCTGCCCTCCCAGGACCATGCAAAGGAGGGAGCAGGCAGAGGCCAGTGCTGGGCTGGAAATTCACTCCTATACCCAAAAGGGCTGTTCCCAGGAGTGCAAATCTCAGCCCAGCACCACAATACAATCAAAGTAATTGTCGCCTGAACGACCCTTGCAGCAGAGAGGCGGCAGCTAAGGGGGAAAGAGGGCGGGGTACGGCATCCTTCAAGGAAACCGGATGGCTTGAAAATGCAAGAAACAATTTCTTTAGATGGAAAATGAATGCAATGAATCTGAGTGCGGCAGGAAATCTTATGAGAAAATAAGACTTTGGGAGGATTTATTGAAAGACATAATTGCAACAAGTATATTGATTTTACATAGATAAGAAAACAAATGTTGGCAGGGATTGAATTTGGTTTATTACGTTTATTTCCCCACAGAGTTAATGCATTTAAAGACATGGTTTATTTTTCAAATGGAGAACATTGTTTTCAGAGACCTTTATTAGGTTCCTGCCAGTTCCCCTGACTTCCCTTTCCAAGAAAATTGGTTTGTATGTAGAGAAAGACTTGGGGGTCCTCCTCCTTCTGGGAGGTTCCCTAACCCAAGGCTGTTGTGGCTTCCCAGGGAGGGGAGGATCATAGGCAGTCACTTCCTGCTCTGTCCTGCCTCCTGCTGGGAGGAAGCCACTGGCACTAGGGTACAGAGAGAAAAGTCTGCACCACTAGCAGGTTGTCATTCTCTTCATACACATCTATTTTTTTTCTATTTTTTAAAGATTTTGTTTATTTATTTGACAGAGAGAAACCCAGCGAAAGAGGGAACACAAGCAGGGGGACTGGGAGAGGGAGAAGCAGACTCCCCTCTGAGCAGGGAGCCCGATGAGGGGCTCGATCCCAGGACGCTGGGATCATGACCTGAGCTGAAGGCAGATGCTTAAACGACTGAGCCACCCAGGCGCCCCTCTTCATATATATCTAGAGGCTCAGACCCAAGGGACTTGTGGCCAGTCAGAAACCTGGAAGCAGAAATCAGGGGCTCTGGTCTCTGGTTTAGCTTCCCTTTTGAAATCCTTGCTCAAGCTGTACTGATGCCAGAGTGGGTTTGAAGTAACAACGATAACTACCATTGTTGAGAACCTACAAATTTGTCAGGTACTGCACTCATCCTTTCCACAGTCCCATGAGGAAAGTGTAATCCGTATTTTCCAGAGGTGTGGATTGGATCTCAGAGATTAGGAAATTTAACAAATTGATCTACCTAACTGCAAAGCCTGTGAGTTTAACTTGCCTTTCACTCACTGGGAGGACTGAGTTTTGTGCCAGTCCTTGTAACAAAGTATCTATTCCTGATTCTGTGGAGTGAAAGGAACAAGGTTCCAGGATCCCTGAAAGGATGGCCCCTCAAGCCTGTTGACCCTGAGCACAGCTGGATCTGAGAAGAGGCTGGCAAGAAGGGACAGGAGCAGGAAGAATAGAGATGCCCCTCTGCTGGGACTCTGACCCTGACACCTGAGGACCCCTCTTAATGAGACCAGTGTCTTGGGCTGGCTCACCTAATGGCCACATTTGTGCCATCTTCTTACCACTCTGTCACTGTTCAGCCCAGCCACCCCTGGACCTGAGCTCCATCATTTGCAGAAAGCTAACATCTGAGAACCTTTTAAGTTAGCATTTAAGGGGCACTTTAAAGTTTACAAGGTGCTGTTATATTATTTAAACCGTAAATTGTCCTTAAATTTCTAAGGCAGCAGTTTTACAGCAGGAGAATCTGAGATTCAAAGAAGTAAAGTGACTGCCCCAAATGTACAGTCAGTTAAAGGCAGATCCAGGACCAAGTCCCACACCTCCTGCCAGGGCCCAGCACTCATTGCAAATCAGGACGCATCCAGAACCTCCACATGTTTCTGCTGATTCACATCTGAACTTGAAGCAGCAGCCCCACCTTTCCCTGACAGGCAGGGGCACCTATAAAGTATTTCCATTCCTCTGCTGATGGCTTTGGCCATGTAAATTATTCAGAATTAATCCTGTTTGCTCCTAAATCTCCTTGCAGCTTTTCACAAGTAACTAATACTTGTCTTAATCACATCCGAGGCACAGCTTTATATGCCACTTGCAACAACATGTTCAATTATGATTGATTGGAATTTAAGTTCTGATTTCTCTTAGAACATAATCAGTCCTGAATGGGAAATTTTTACAGTGACAATTAAAATAATGAAAGTGAACTTTAAATGACATTCAAACAGTGTCACCTGGGAATAACTCCACAGTGCTGGCCTCCCATTGCATTCTGGGAGCTCACTACTCAGCGGGTTTCGTCTTGTGCCATTGGTAATGCATTTGGTGTGGTATGAAGACTGAGGATAACCCCTCACTGGCAGCCCTTTTAAAACTCTCTGCACGTTGACTGCTACTTAATCATGTGTTTCCCTGGGCTGATTTATATTTACATCTAAAAGGCAAGGTAATTGTGCAGATTGGTAAACAGCCACCAAATAACATTATCAAGGGAACCTCCCTGGTTTGGGAATGTCTTCGAGGAAACAGGCTCTTTCTAAATGGTAGATGTGGGCCCTTTGAGTGCCACTGACCTAAAACACCAGCCCAGTGTGGAAGTCCGCCTCGAAGTGCTGACTTCCCAGGCTGGGTCAGATATAAAACAGTACACCTGGCTGGGAGCCTGGTCTTCTATAGCATCTGCTCTGCTTACAATGGACATGTGTGGGTGTGACTTTGGGCATTATTCTTATGTGAACTCTGCCACACACAAAATGAAATAAAATCCCATCTAAGGAGGAGATTACGTTCACATCTTAGACTCAGAATGAGTCGCTTTTCCCTCCTGACCCAGGACAATTGGACACCTATGCCTGTCAGATCACCCTGGCATTAGAGGCTTCTGAAATCTAGTTCCATTGGATTTCATCCCAAACAAATCACATTGGCCTCTCCATTGCATCTTAATCACTCACTGGGCTTTCCTGCAGATCTTATTTTAATTCATAGTCTTGATTTAAGCTGGATGCCTTCATGCCTCTGGCTTCCCTGTATCCCAAACTGCCCATCCTCAAAGCTCAGTGAGTTGTACCCATCTTCTTCACACCTTCTGTGACAACGTCAAGCCAGCCCTGCTCACTCTTCTCCCTGGTTACCCCTGAACATTACATTTAATCTAGTAGTCTATTAACATATCAGCAGTCTTATTGTATTGGAACCAGAAACTACCTTATATATCTTGTTTATTTTTAATAAAATATCAGTTAGACAGTGATAAAGATGGTTAGTGAGATTAAAAAAAAAAACAGGCAGAATATGTTTTGTGGCTTTGTGGAGTCCTTGAAAACATGTTTTGAGTTCATTCCCTTCATTTCACAGCTGAAAAAATTGAGGCTCAGATGTTGTTCTATTGCTTTTCAATGACTTTATCACAGATTATTCTCTCCCACTCCAATGTAGACAGGGATTATATTCTACATCTTTCTATCACAGTATCAAACACAGTTCTCAGGAGCCAGGGCCAGTATCAGTCAGGTCTCATCAGAAAATGAGCAGCATTCTTCACAGATTTGAGAGGAATTTAATAAAAGAACATTTACAAAGATCTGGGTGTGGCTTAAGGGGGAGTATATATAGTACCTTAGTTCTAGGAATTTGAAGGAGGCATTTCTACTCTTGGTTCTGAAGGAGCAGAACCTTGGAAGGGTAGCTGTTAGAAGGCCATCTAATAAAAACCGTGGCTTTGGTAAAGGGTAAGGAGATCTGCCAATCAGCAGAGACTAAGCAGGAAGGAGCCTGGTCACAAATATCCTGATCTTCATCTGTTCCCACCATCTGAATTCTTGCTGGTGCCTCCCATTGGCCAAACCCAATGGAAAGCTAAAGGCCAAGGGGTAGTGTGTCTAATAGTCCCATTCTGCCAGAAACTGAAAAGTTTCCTGGGGTGAAGGACAATCAGTGTTAAACTGAAATGTCCTGGTCAAACCAGGAGGGTTAGACACTCTAGCAAGAGAGCAGTTCATAAAGGCCAGCCTTTTGGGCATGATGGAAATTGTGGAGAATGAATTTAGTGGAGAAATCAGATCTACGCTATGGGGGCACAGGAAATACTTATAAATTTGAATAAAGGACCATGATTATTGATATTTATGGGTCTGTATTTCTTCCTGATTTATAACTTCAAGATCAGGTTAGGAGACATGATCGATAAATGATATTTACATCAGATCTTAACTTCCCTAGTTTCAGCTTGTTTCCACCAGCCCATGGATAACTTTCACCCTACTGACCATTCCAGATACCTTGGAAGACACTGCTGTTCTGTATTCTTCAAACCCAGTCACACAGCCACGCTTCGCCAAGTGCTTATTTTGTGCCAGCCACCATGGTAGGTATGAGGCACATACATGAAAAATAGTATAGGAGCACTACTCTCTAGAAGCTAATGGGCTATAGGAGAAGACGAGGTTATGTTAAATGAGTTACAATTAGTCCTAGTTATGTGATGAGACATTGAAGAAGTCTTTCTAACTTGGCTCCAGTTTCCTCACTTCTAGATGAAATTTTAGAATGTGAGGTTCCTAGGTCCCCCTCTGGCTCTGCAGTGCTATGACTAATAGGGAGAGAGCTGTCTCTGTGGATATGAGGGAGTAAGTATAGCTTTCACTGCAGAGGCAAAACTAGACTCAGAATGAATAATACTCATATTACTGTAAGTCAGTGATTACTATATGTCAAGCAGGTAGTAGTATTGGCTGACTAATTCTCATAATAATCATTTGCAGTAGATATTGATTATCCAAATTTCACATGTGATGAACTTCAGAGAGCTTGTGTACTTTTCACATTGTGACATAGCCAGTAACTCAGGTCTGTCTGATTCCAAAGAGCATGCTCTTCCCATGAAACTACGACCTCTCCAAGAAGCTTTAAAGAGGGGAATGATTTTAATTCTTGTGGAGGTAAGAAGATAATAAAATCTTCACCTTTTTATAACCCCAAACTTTCAGATATATATCCTAGCTTTCCACGTGCTGCGTTGCAAGAAAATGACCATAATCGTTCATCATGCCCCACCCCATATTTAAGTTTTCTCAATGTGACTTTGTAGTTCCTTCCACAAATAATTGAAATCTATTTCCCTTCCCTTTGAATCTGAGTTTTTTTGTGACTTGTTTTGACTAATACAATGCAGTGAAAGTAAAAATATTCCAGCTCTAGGCTTAGGCCTCAAGAGACCATGGACAATCCTGCTCTCTCCTAGAACTCTTGTCAGCCACCATATGAAGAAGTTAAGGCTAATCTGCTGGGAAAACCACAGGGATCAGAGGTTAGCCGTTCCATCTGAGGCATCCTGTATTAGCCATGCTTCACCCAACCCAGTCTGCAGACTTATGAATGAGCCCAGCTAAGACAGAAATAGCTCTTTAGCCCTGGCCCAAGTTGGTTGTTTGTCAAATTATGCACTAAATAAAAGGCTGTTATTTTAAGCCTCTAAGTTTTAAGATGCTTTGAATGCAGTAACAACTAACTGATTCACTCTATAACTACTAAAGCAGTCCTCATTCCATCATTCTAAAGTGAGTGAGGCAGATAAACTGGGCTCCTTCACCTAGACCAGGTGCTATCTAGGACCCCCAGACCCTAACTTTATTTATTTATTTACTTATAATTTTTAATTTTTTAATTGAAGTAAAGTTGACATATATATTAGCTTTAGGTATACAACATAGTGATTCAACAAATACATTATAAAATGTTTCCCATCATAAGTGTTGTTACTACCTATCACCATGCAGTTATTATAATATTTTTTACTATATTTCCTATGCTGTACTTTTCATCCTTGTGAATTGTTTGTTTTATAACTGGAATTTGTAACTCTTAATCCTCTGAACCTATTTTGCTAGTTCCCCACCCTCCTACTCTTTGGCAACCACAGTTTGTTCTCTGTATTTATGAGTTTGTTTCTGTTTTGTTTGTTCCTTTATTCATTAGTTTTGTTTTCCTAGATTCCTCATATAAGTGAAATCATATGGTATTTGTCTTTCTCTGACTTAGCATAATATCATATATTTCCATCCATGTTGTCACAAATGGCAAGATGCCATTCTTTGTTATGGCTGAGTAATATCCCATTATGTATATAGACCCCATCTTCTTTATCCATTCATCTACCAATGGACACTTGGGCTGCTTCCATATCTTGGCCATTGTAAATAATACCATGATAAACATAGGGTGAATATATCGTTTTGAGTTAGCATTTTTTATTTTCTTTGGTAAATACCCAGAAGTGGAATTGTTGGGTGATATGCTATTTCTAATTTGATTTTTTTGAGGAACCTCTATACTGTTTTCCATAGTGACTGCACTAATTTACATTCCTACCAACAGTATACAGGGGTTCTCTTTTCTCCACATCTTTACCAACACTTGTTATTTTTTGTCTTTTTGACATTAGCCATTCTGACAGGTGTGAGGTTATATCTCTTTGTGGTTTTGACTTACATTTCCCTGGTAATTAGTGACGTTGAGCATCTTGCCATGGGTCTGTTGCCTGGCCATTTGTATGTCTTCTTTGGAAAAATGTCTATTCAGGTCCTATGCCCCTTTTTAAAAAAATCAGATTATTTAATTTTTGGTGTTAAGTTGTAGGAGTTCTTTATATATTTTAGATGTTAACCCCTAAACAGATATATCATTTACAAATATCTTCTTCCATTTAGCAAGTTGCCTTTTTGTTTTGTTGATGGTTTCCTTTACTGTGCAGAAGCTTTTTATTTGGATATAGTCCCAATTCTTTATTTTTGCTTTTGCTTCCCTTGCCCTGGGAGACATATCCAGAAAAGTATTGTTAAAGCCAGTTCTGAGAGTTTCTGCTCATGTTTCCTTTTAAGAGTTTTATGGTTTCAGGCCTCACATCCTAACTTTTAAATGCCACTATCCTCATTCTATTCTCCCCAAATCCATTGCTGAACCTCAACTAGGACTAAATCAGTGCGCTCATATATGTAAAAGTCATCCTCAGTCTTCCTGAGCAACAGGATAGCGCTACTTTGCTATGCATAATGGGCTTGACATCAGTGGAAACTGTTCACATACTGGGCACTGAAGGAACCAAACATAATAGATTGAAAATTAAACTTGGAAAGAGAATGTCTAATAGATTCCTTCACTGTGGCTGAATCTTTAGCTCAAATTTTCTAAGTCTAATATTTCTTGATGTTTAGAATTATGATCAGCTCATTAAAACATCTCTTATTAAACTTTAAATGTCTTTATTCCTTTCAAAACTAACACAATCAAATCTAGAGTTTCTAAAATCAACAAATCTGCTATATAATAAAAAATTACTCACAATGAAAATAAGTAAGGAAAAGGAAATTAAAATCAAGACATGAAATAATAGAAGCAGACCTCTAATAATCTAAATATTGGAGTTAGCAGGTAAGGTTTTCAAAAGAGCTATGATTACCATATCAAACAAAATAGACAAAAAGGTGGACAAAGGGGATGAAAACATAAAATTATTTGAACAATTACTAGAATCTAGAAGATAGACCAAATAGACATTCTAGCACTACAAAATATACTTTCTGAAATAAAGAACATACTTGATGAGTTTTTAACACAATTGGCCACATCAGAAGACAAGATTAGTATAGTCAAGCACAGCAAATAAGAAATATACAAAGAAAAGCATGAAAAGAAAAAATAGAATGGAGAGTAATGAACAGAGCATTAAAAAGTTATGGGACATAATCAAAAGGCCTAACATGTATAATTAAAGTCTAAGAAGAAAAGGAAAGAGAGAGACTTGAAAAGTCTCTTGAAAAGCAATTTGAAAAATTAATAGCAAACAACTTTCCAATGCAGATGAAAGATATCAATTCACATTTTAAAGGAGCTCAATGAATCAGAAAAAAATAAGCAGAAAAAAATATAAGGAAAACTATAATAAGACACATCATAGTCAAACTGTTTCAAATCAAAACGAAACTCACAAAAACAGTCATATTAGCTTCAGGACCGCTCACCAGAAAGTGTGCATGTGCATACACACACAAACACACACACACAAAAATGATATCTTTAAAGTGCTAGGAGAAAAAACAATCAACAAGAGTCTATATCCAATGAAAATATCTTTTAAAAATAAAAGCAAAATGAAGACAATTTAACAAAAACAAAAGCTGCAAGGATTAGTCACTAGTTCTATGAGAAAAGTAATGTTATTAATTGTGTATTTATAGGAAGATTTGAAGAATGTCAGGAGTGGCAAGTATTGGGGAAATCATAAGGAGTTTTTTTTTGTTTTTAACTTTTCCCTATTTATTTTTACTATTATTTTTGGTTTGTTTTTATTGAAGTATAGTTGACACACATTGTTACCTTAGTTTCAGGTGTAACTCTATGCTTAACACTATTCTTTTTTAAAATTTTTCATTTAAATTCAATTTAGTTAATATATAGTGTATTATTAGTTTCAGGGGTAGAATTTAGTGATTCATCAGTTGCATATAACACCCAGTGCTCATTACATCAGGACCCTCCTTAATGCCCATCACCCAGTTACCCCATCCTCCCACTTGCCTCCCCTCCATAAACCCTGTTTGTTTCCTGTAAAGAGTCTCTTATTGTTTATCTCCCTTTCCATTTTTATATTATTTTATTTTTCCTTCCCTTCCCCTATGTTCATCTTTTTTGTTTCTTAAATTCCACATATGAGTGAAATCATATGGTATTTGTCTTTTTCTGACTGACTTATTTTGCTTATTTTTTGAAAGACATTTGATTTTCAAAACAAAAATGACAGGATTAAATTCTGCAGTACATAACATGTAGTAGTAAAATATTTAACAAAATCACAAAGTAAAGGATATAGATATAGAAAGTATACTGTTGCAAATTTCTTACATGGTATGTGTTCAATATAATATCAATTCATGGTAAACTGTGAGAAACTAAAGGTATATGTTGTATTTCCTGCAGCAATTATTTTTAAATATATGTATATATGAATTATAAATATACATTTATAATTAAATATATATGAATCATAAATATACATTTATAATTAAATATATGTAAATTAAGTTTGAATGGACCAAGTACTTTCATTAAAATGCAGAAGTTATCAGATTGATTTTTTTTTAAATGCCCAACCATATGCTGTTAACAAAAAGATGTACTTTAAATATGAAGATACAGACAGGCCAAAAACAAAGAAATGGGGATGAAGATATACTGTGAAAACACTAAATATAGGGAAGTTGGTGTGTTGATATTGTCAAAGATGTCTTCAGAACAAAGGGCTTTACCAAAAATAAAGAGGGACATTACATAATGGTAAAAGAGCTGACTAATTAAGAAAACCTAGTGACTAAATGTTTATGAACCTAATAACAAAGCTTCAAAAAACATGAAGAATAAACAAGATAACTAAATGGAAAAATAGCACACAACCTTAGGTGAAGACACTGAACACTCCTTTAGAAATTGTCAAAGTAGCAGCGCTTGTGTGGCTCAGTCGGTAGAGTGTCCAACTCTTGATTTCAACTCAGGTCGTGATCTTGGGTTCATGAGATCAACACTGTGTCAGGTTCTGCTTGAGATTCTTCTCTCCCTCTCCTTCAACCCCTGCTCATGCGCTCTCTCTTTCTTTTTCTTTTTCTAAAAATAAATAAATAAATCTTAAAAAAATAAATTATTAAAGTAAAGAAAAAATTAGTAAGGATAGGAAGATTTGAATAATACTATCAACCAACTTGACCTGATTTATAGAACATTACACTCAACAATAGTAGAATGTACATTCTTTTCAAATGCACATGGAATATTTACCAAGATATACCATATGCTGGGGCATAAAACAAGTTTCAATACTCCTATACAGTGAGTATATATTTTTTGACCAAAACAATGACATTAAAAATCAGCAAAAAAAAGATATCTAGAAAATCCACAGATATTTGTAAGTTTAGCAATATAATTTAATAAAGCCACAGGGGAAAATAGAAAATATTTTGAACTCCTAGGGGAAGAAATCATATGGCATATTGGACTGAATAATGACCTCCCAAAGATGTCCATGTTCTAATTCCTGAAACTTGTAGATATACTGCATTACATGGTAAACAGGACTTTGAGATATGATTAAGTATCACGCAGTAGGGAGAATATCCTAAATTATATACATGGGCCCAATGTAATTACAAAGGTTCATATAAGAGGTAGGGGGATCAGAACAGAGAAGAAATGTAAGAAAAGATGCTAAAATCATAGTGGACCATAGTGATGGTACACTGTTGGCTTTGAAAACGGTGGAAGAGGCAACAAGCCAAGGAATGTTGGTCAGGAAATCAGGTCAGGAAAAGATCAGGAATTAATTCTTCTCTAGAACTTTCAGAACAAGGTGTGGCCAGCACCTTGATTTTAGCCCAGTGAAACTAATTTTGTAATTCTGATGTCCAGAACTGTGACATAACACATCTGCATTGTCTTAAGCCACTAAATATGTGGTAATGTGTTACAGCAGCAATAGAAAAGTAATACACAAAAAATTAGAAGATATTTGAACTGAACAATAATAAAAACACAATATATTAATGTGGGATGAAGTTGAAGTGCTGCAAATTTATACCTTAAAATGTTTATACTAGAAAATGACAGGGGAACCCTCTTACACTGTTGGTGGGAATGCAGGTTGGTACAGCCACTTTGGAAAACAGTGTGGAGGTTCCTCACAAAGTTAAAAATAGAGCTACCTTATGACTCAGCACTACTGGGTATTTACCCCAAAGGCACAGATGTAGTGAAAAGAAGGGCCATATGCACCCCAATGTTCATAGCAGCAATGTCTGCTCGGAAAGAGCCGAGATGCCCTTCAACAGACGAATGGATAAAGAAGATGTGGTTCATGTATGCCATAGGATATTTCTCAGCCATCAGAAAAGATGGATACCCAACTTTTGCATCAACATGGATGGGACTGGAGGAGATGATGCTAAGTGAAATAAGTCAAGCAGAGAAAGTCAATTATCATGTGGTTTCTCTTATTTGTGGAACATAAGGAATAACATGGAGGACATTAGGAGAAGGAAGGGAAAAATGAAGGGGGGGAAGTTGGAGGGAGAGATGAACCATGAAAGACCATGGACTCCAGGAAACAAACTGAGGGTTTCACGGAAGAGGGGGTGGGAGGGTGAGTTAGCCCAGTGATGGGTATTGAGGAGGGCACGTACTGCGTGGAGCACTGGGTGTTATACGCAAACAATGAATCATGGAACACTACATCAAAAACTAATGATGTACTGTATGGTGACTAACATAACATAATAATAAAAAAAGAAAATGACGAAAGTCTGAAACTACTTATATAAGCTTTCAGATTTTTTTCTAAGAGAGGGAGAGAATAGGGGAGGGAGAGAGAGAATCTTAAGCAGGCTCCAGGCCCAGCACAGAGCTCAACACAGGCCTTGATCTCACAACCCTGAGATCACGACCCAAACCAAAATCAAGAGTCAGACACCTAACCAAGTGAGCCACCCAGATGCCCCTATAAGCTCTGATCTTAATAAGCCAGAAAAGAAGAGCAAATTAAACCAAAATATAAAAAGAAGGAAACTATAAAGATTAAGATAAATTATAAAGACTGAAAACGAATGAAATAGTAGATGGACAAAACAGAATGAAAAAACAGGAAGTCCAAAAATCAGTTCTGTGACTAAGATTAAGAAATTTTAATTCCCTAAGAACACATATCTAGGGAAAATAAGGAAAAGAAAAGAGAGAAAAACAACAACAAAATAAGGCTTTGAAAAGAGAATATAAGAAGAGAGCCTATAGATATGCAAATAAGGGAACATTATGTACTACTGTACTTCTAAAAAAAACTTGACATGAAAGATGAAATGGAGAAGCTTCTTTAAAAACACAGTGTACCAAAACTGACAGGAAAGCAAAAAAATAGGTGACCTGGATAGCCCTATATTTATTAGAAAATTTGAGTTCACAATTTAAAACTTCCCCACAATGAAAACTTCAGGGCCAGCTGCCTCTTCTGTGAAATTCTATTACAGGTTTCACAAAGAAAATCTGTTATACAAACTCATTCACAATAGAAAGAGGAGGAAACATTCTTAATTCATTTTATGAGGTCAGCATAACCCTAATATCAAACCTGATGAAGGCCTTATAAAAAGTAAAATTAGATTAAAGACGAATATCACTCATAAATATAGGTGAAAGTATAGGGGAGGGGATGATTTACTTCTACCTCTCTTAGATTTTGATCTGGGACTCTGTAACAAAATGACAGATTAACAAGAGAAAAATAGTTTCTTAATGTGTTCTATGCACATCATGGGGAAAAACCTAAATGAAAAGTTACTCAAAGCAGCAGCTGAGAACTCTGGGTTATATAACATCTTCAACAAAAAGCAATAAATTATAGAGAGATGACAGGACAAAGAAAAGTAGTTTTAGGCCTCCAAGGGCAGCAAACTATAGGAAGGTAAATAAATGGGAGAGAAATAATGGAGTAATGTTTGTTTGCAGATTTCCTGGCGCTATCTCTGAGCTGATAAGAGTCTGTCTCCAGTAAAAGAAGAATTTATATTTTGCCTTTAGACAGAAGAAGGAGGGCTTTTTCTACATTTCCTGCTTCTTAATAGCCTTCAACTGAAAATAATTTTTGTGTCAAAGAAACATATATTGGGGTGACATATTCTAGTTTTCTTCAAAAGCAAGATTCTTAACAATTGTTAGCAAATCAAATACAACAATACATAAAAAGTATAATGTATCATGATAAAATGAGGTTTATCCCAAGAATATAAGGTGTTTTTAAGATTTGAAAATCAATCAGTATAATCATATTTTTTATGAAATAAAGAAGGAAGGTCATAAGATCATTTCAAGAAATCAAAAAAAGCATATAAAAATAAAGTACTAATTCATGCAAAATAAATAAATAAAAGGAAACTTCCTCAGTCTGATAAAGGGGATATATGGCAAACCTACATCTATCATCATTTTTAATGGAGAAATATTTAAAATATTCAGGATCAGAATCAGACACAGGCATGGATGTTCACTCTTACCACATTTATTCAACATCATACTAGAGGTTTTACCCAGTATAATTGGACAAGAAAAAAAAAAGCATGAGGATTGTTAAAGAAGTAAAATTTTTATAGATGATAATAATTGTATATATAGAAAATCCAAAATAATATCCAAACAAAACAATATAAAAATAAAAACTACTAGATCTGATGAGTAAATTTAGCAAGATCCGAGAATACAAGACAAATATATAAGTATTGTTTTTATATATTAGCAACCAGCAATGGACAAAAATAAAATTTAAAAACCAGTAACACTTGTAACAGCAACAAAAACATTGGACTCCTGAAAATGAATATAACAAAGGATCTAAAAAAACAAAAACAAAACAAACAACAACAAAAAACCTCTATAAGGAAAACAGCAAAACATTGCTGAGATAAATTAAATAAGACAAATAAGTGGACAGATACACCACACTCATGAGTTGGAAGATATAACATTACAGAAAATGTCAATTCTCTCCAAACTGATCTGTAAATTAAATGCAGCATTAAGTGAAATTCCAGCATATTTTGTAGAAACAAATAATCTGATAGTAAAATGTATATAGAAATTCAAAGTGATAGCCAAACATTCATGAAAAAGACTACAGCTGGAGAATAAACACTATCTGATTTTAAGGATGACTGATAAGCTACAGTAATCATTACATGCTGGTATGTCATGGTGCTGACATATGGGTAGGCAAATTAATCAGTAAAACAGAAATAGACCCATGCATAACAGATCAAATAAATCTTAACAAAAGTGGTAATGCAATTTAATTGGGAAATAGAAAAATAATTAAATGATACTAGGTCAACTTGATATCTGTAAATTAAAAGAAAGAAGTGAATTTGACCTATATCTCACATTATACCAAAAAAAAAACCCCACAAACAAAGAAACCATGTGAGATGGATTATGAATTATAGATCTAGCTGCAAAAGAATATATATACACATGTATATATAAATGTAGCCCCTAGACAAAAACATAGGATGCTTTTCAACTTAGTGGTAAATAAAAATTTCTTAGATATAATGATAAAAGTTCTAACCATAAGAAAAAAATGAAACTAAATTTTATCAAATTAAAAACTTTATCTCATCAAAATAGACAATTTAAAAATGAAAAAGCCACAGACAAGAAGAAAAAAATTGTAAAATACAGGCAGATCCCTGTAAATAGATAGTAAAAAGACAAAAATTAATAAAAATAGATAAAAGATATGGAAAACATTCAGAAAAGAACAAGGTTTGACAGTCAATAAATACATGAAAAGATCAACATTTCTAATAGTGAAATGAAATTAAAAGCAGAATGAGACTTCACTGTACACTTGCTAATGTGGCTAAAATTAATAGTTTCTTTTTTTTTTAATTTTACTTATTTATTTGACAGAGAGAGACATAGCGAGAGAGGGAACACAATTAGAGGGAGTGGGAGAGGGAGAAGCAGGCTTCCCGCTGAGCAGGGAGCCCAACACGAGGCTCGATCCCAGGACCCTGGGATCATGACTAGAGCCGAAGGCTTAACTGAGTGAGCCACCCAGGCGCCCCTAAAATTAATAGTTTCAAATGATGAAGAAGATGCCAGGTAACACAGTGTAGGTACAGGTATAAAATGATACAACCACTGTGGAAAACTATTTAGGAATTTATTGTGATTCAACAATTCTACTCCTAGTTATTTACCAAAAACAAATAAATTAAAAAAACACACACTGATGGGGTTTGGGACAATCTGCCCCCAAATATGCCACTTTGGCATATTTACAGTTTTGAATTAAAGTCACTTAAAAAACATGCAGTGCCAAAAGAAGCTCAGAACCTCCTTTGTTCTCCTGAAAGCAGAAAATAAATTTCCCATGTGAAAGATACCCTCACTGTATCACAAGGTAGAGACATATTTACCACAAGAGATAGGGAGTTCAGGGCCAAGAGTGCTGTGTCAACAAACCTTGTTACTTCTTCAATTTACAACCCAAAATCCAAACTTCACTAATCTTGTCAGTTCCTCATGAATTTGTTATTTCTTTGTATAAAAGGTATAAAGGCTGCCTGTTTTGGTTACTTGTCTGAGACTCATGGCTCTATGAGCTCCCATACATATGAGTTACATTTATTTTTCTCCTGTTAATCTATTTCATTTTCATTTAATTCTTAGGCCAGCCAGAAGACTCTTGAAGGGTATAGAAAAATTTTTCCTTTCCAACAACATAAAAAGACTTGCATAAGAACATTTATTTTAAGTGTTATTCATAATAACAAAAGTTCAGAAATCACCCAAATGTCCACAACAAATGAATGCATAATTAAATTGTAATATACTCATACAATAGAATATGACACAGCGAGTAAAAATGGACTAATAATCTATACCATAACATAAATAAATCTTAAAAGCTTCATATTGAATGAAAGAAGCCAGCCACTAACAGTACCTATGTACCATTTATATGAAGTTCAAGAACAAACAAAACTAGTCCGTGCAAGGGCGCCTGGGTGGCTCAGTTGGTTAAGCGACTGCCTTTGGCTCAGGTCATGATCCTGGGGTCCTGGGATCGAGCCCTGCATCGGGCTCCCGCTCAGCCGGAAGCCTGCTTCTCCCTCTCCCACTCCCCCTGCTTGTGTTCCCTCTCACGCTGTCTCTCTCTCTCTCTCTATTAAATAAATAAATAAAAATCTTAAAAAAAAAAAACTAGTCTATGCAAACATAAATTAGAGTAATTGTGTCTTCTTAGAGGTAGACTAGAAAGATTGTGTCTTTCAAGGAGGTAGACTAGAAAGGGAAACATGGGATTTTTAGGGTGATGGCAGTGCTCTATATCTGGATTAGGGTATTGGTTCAAAATTCATCAAACTGTATATTTAAGATCTGTGCACTTTACTATGAAATTACACCTTAAAACCAAAAGTGCTAACAAAACAACAACAACAAAAAACCCACAGATCTTACCCCTGAACTTTCTCTCAGGGTAAAAAACTTCCTGAACTCAATTTATATCTTCCTTCAAGCCTTCCCAGAATATAATAAATTAAGAACACTAATGCCAATCTCAGTTCAACAGTACACTGATAAAGCCAGGATTTTGGCTACCCTGGCATGGGAGACCAAGCAGATCTATAGGACTATCAAGGGTCCAGTGATGTCCAGATGTCCAAATATCCAGTGATTTGATGTCCTAGACTGCAAACAGGGGCTGGAATCTAATGGTAGAGTCGAAGCCAGTAGTCAGTCTAATTTACCAATTCAGAAAGGATCTCAGGAGTAGATCCACATAGAAAAATCCCATTTAGACTACCTTTTCAAGCAGAGATAGAGCATGTATTAGCCAGGGTTTGACAGTGAGGACACAGGCACGAGGGAAGTTTCAAAACAGGGATCAGGGCTGCAGGCAGGGGGGATGTGGAGTATAGGATCGAAGTAAGGAGGCTTGACCATGATGAAACAAGGATGCAAACCAGAAGTAAGAAAACTTTGATGTGGTACAAGAAAGAGCCCAAGTCACAGGGAAATTGAAGTATTTAAGGCAGAGTGGAAACATCACTACCAATGGTTTAGTTTATTTGCTACAAAGACCTGGCTAAATCTGCAAATTGAAAATAACCAGTCACTACTACCCTATTAGGGTCAGGAAGGATGCAGGGTCAGCACTGGCATGGCCATAGCCCACTAGGCTATGAGCTCACAAACGCACCTTTTTCCATACATCCATGGCCATGTAAAGGTATAAAATCTCCTCACTAGCCTGTAAGTAATGCCCAGACTCTCACTGTTAATTATACAGTGTTAAACACATGTTTCTAAATGAAATACAAGGGCACTAGTGCCGGCAGCATAACAAACAAGCTAGATAGCCTCTGTGTTAGCTTATCAGTGTGCCCCTAACTTGAGAACCAGGAATTATGAGGCGGATATATCCGGAAGGCAGGCCTAATTATGAGGCACCTGAAAGCACTAGACACTTTTCAGGGGGGCACACCAGTGAAGATTCGAGGCAGGAGATCCAGGCAGAGAAATTTTTTTTTTTTTTTTACCACAGGATTATGGTTTGAAATCCTGTTGAACACACTCTGTGTGACCAACACTGCAAAACAGGCACTAATTCCCAACTGAAACTGAGTGTGTGAAGATGGTAAAGGGAGGCCCGTTCTTGGTGCCTCGCGTCGCTCCCCACCCTCACCACTAGTACCACTCCAATCAAGTACCCCTGGCTCCCTCCTGCTCTCTGCTTCCATCCTCCCAGCTCTTCCATCCTCACAGCTGTCCTTCCCATTTCTGTACCAGAGGGTCCTGTTCTGTGATTAGTAATTCACAGCTAGGTGATAACGGGTGATAAAAAATTAATGGCAATCCAAAGTGTTAATGGTTATTCAAATCAACTAACCACCAGCAATATACTAGCTAATTTACTTGCAATCCATCAGACTTTAGCCCAAAGGAATAGAGTGGTGGGCATTTCAGGCTGTGTAGATATTATGCACCAATAGCTCAGTTCCATTGACCAAGCACCAGGTATATGCCTGCCTAATACAGGACCTACTGCCCCATGGCGTGTGCTTATACTCCTTATACTCCTCAAAAACACTCACGGTGGAATCCTGACTTGTGGTCTTTATTTTCTGGAATGTCAATGATAACAGCAAACACATATTTGACGAGCTCCTACAGGTTGCCAGACACAGGTAAGTGCTAGGGATGCTGAGTTGGTGAATAAGGCATTTGCCCTACCTTCTATCAGCTCATAGCCGTATTATTTCTACTTATCCCTGCTGTGGGCATCCTCACTTAAAGAGAAGTGTGACATGTACTTAATCCATGGTACTTAATTACATGTGTACATATTTGAGATATAGAATCAGAAGAAATGATCTTTTTATTACACAAAGGTGAGTAAACAGAAATGGCCACGTCCCTGCCCTCATGCAGGTTGCATACTTGCTAGTGGAGAGGAGGACATTATTATCATATCCAAATACAAATATATGAACTCGGATAAGAGCTTTGGAGGAGAGATGCCTGGGTGGCTCAGTCGGTTGAGCGCCTGCCTTCGGCTCAGGTCATGATCTCAGGGTCCTGGGACTGAGTCCCACATCGGGCTCCCTGCTCAGCAGGGAGACTGCTTCTCCCTCTGCCGGCTGCTCCCCCTGCTTGTGCTCTCTCTCTCTTTCTCTCTCTCTCTGACAAATAAATAAATAAAATCTAAAAAAAAAAAAAAGAGCTTTGGAGGAAAAGTACATATGCCTAAGAGGGAGCCTGCTTGAACCCAGTGGTTTGGGAAAGTTTCCCTGAGGCAGTGACATTTGGGTTGAGATGAGAAGGGAGAGAAAAGAGACAGAGGCTGAGGTCAGTCTATATGAAAGGAATGGGAAGAACCAAGGTCTTGAGGTAGGGGGAGCATGGCACATATGAGGAATCAAAGGAAGCCCTGTGTGCCAAGTAGAGAGCAAGAGGAAGTACCCCTGGGGTGAGTCTGGCAGGCAGGAAGGACTCAGTGCTGCTGGGCTACTCTGGGCCATGTGAAGGAATTGTCCTCTATCCTACTACGGATGGAGAACTACTGTAGGATTTTAAGCAAGGGAGCAACAAGATTGAACACTGTAAGCCTGGGCTAATTATTTCTTTTCTGAGCTTTGATCTTATGTAAATTAAGACATATATTTTGGGCTATTTTTTGGTTCTTTTAACTTTAATATTCTATGATTCTGTAGCCCACACAGCCTAGTTATTAGCACCAGTCACAGATAGCTTCAATTCTCCCTCTGGGCACATCGTAAGATTTCATTTCCCTGGATCCTTACAGTTAGGTGTGGCCAATGGCGTGTGCAAAAGTGTCCTGTGAAAATTCTAGGTGAAAATGCCAGTCAGTATGTAGTTTCCAAGCTCCAAGATGGCCACAGTGGGCCAGCAATGTTTCAAATATTGGAATACTTGGGTACTTTCAGACAATACTTTCAGACAAACTGCAATGGACAAGAAAAGTAACTAACTACCTAACTACATCTTTGTTGTTTGAAGCCACTGAGACTTAAGGGTTGTCTGTCAGCACACCATTGCCTGATGCAACTCCTGTGCACATTCAACAACACACATCATCAAGGACATTTGAGTCAGTTGTTTGGTGCACAGTATACAGTTGTGCTAGAAGTGTTTTAAAACATTACAACTGTTGAGCTGACGTTTTCCAAGGTGTTCACTCTGTGCCTTTGCTTTATCGCATCTCTGAAATGGAACTGATCTCACTCTGGAAGTGCAAGAGCTGGGGGCTAATCAGAGGATGACAAAGTGCTTGACGTTTGTGCAGCGCACTCCAGATGCTAAATGACAAAGTGGGCTGGCACAGGCTCTCGGCCCTGGCAAGAGCACACATGGAGAGCCGCTGCCAATCCCTCTTTCCAGCCTTTCTCCACCATCCAGTGAAAAACCAGGGCTTTGGAGGAAACTGTTAGGGCTTTCATGCTGCAGCAATGAGAGCAACTGTAATTAAGTCCTTACAGATTCCACCTTATTTCTTCAGCCTCTCAGGAATGAACTGACATTTCTGCCATCTGAGTCAGGTAGGAGGAGAAGCAGCAGTAATTTCCCTCTTTATCTTTGCCCTGCTCAACTCTGAGCCATCTCTGATGTGGGCATTGAGCCAGCTCTTGTCATCTCTACTGCCACACGACACAGTCACACACACTCACCCTCACACACACCACACACATACCACACTCACACACACCACACTTACACACCAAACATACCACACACTCACACCACCTGTACCCACCCAGCATACTCACACCACACTTTCACACACCAACACCACACTTTCACACACCATACACACCATGCTCATAACACACTCACAATCATACCACACTCACACACATACACCGTACTTAAACACCACACTCATACACCTCACTCACACACATTGCACACTCATACCACATACACATGTCACACACTCATGCATATCACATTTACATTCACAAAAAGCATACCCTCACAACATACTCTAACACACACACACCCCACACACAGTCTCTCTCCCACACACTCACATAAACCCCCCACATACACACACATACAACGTCAAAATTGCCATCAAAGGGCAGAAAGAGCCCAGAAATCACTCAACATGGCTCTTGGACAGAAGCAGAGCCACAGTGAGGGTGAGGTGATGAGCCTCCTGGTTTGGCTGAGGCTAACTCTTCTGCTGTTGCACGCTGACACTTTGAAAAACAGACTCACATGCACACAGCATTGTGTAACACATGAATCTCCTTCTACATCATGTAATGCCAAAGACCTGGGATTTGGATATATGAATCCTGAGTTTGAGACTTGCCTCGCTAAAGCTCTGATCTTAGATGAGTCATTTAATATTTCTTTTTTTTTAAAGATTTTATTTATTTATTTGACAGAGACAGACACAGCAAGAGAGGGAACACAAGCCAGGGGAGTGGGAGAGGGAGAAGCAGGCTTCCTGCAGAGCAGGGAGCCTGATGCAGGGCTCGATCCTAGGACCCTGGGATCATGACCTGAGCCGAAGGCAGACGCTTAACCGACTGAGCCACCCAGGTGCCCCGTCATTTAATATTTTTAAGCCTGTTTCCTCTTCCATTAAATGGAAGTGAGGACTAAATGGGGAAAAAAAGTTTTAAGAAACGTATTTGCAAGCTCATGAATCTCCACGCAATTGTCCTTTCTCCTTATGGATATCATCATTACCATAAAGGCAAACATGTGGCCTGCCCTTGGCCTCACCTAGCCCTCTGACCCTTTTTTTTTTTTTTACACTTTATTGTCATCCTGCCACTCACTTTAGCCTGACTTTCCTTAAGGAAGAATGATCCTAAGCTGCATCCTGGGCCTTCCCTTCCCCAAACTGGTTGAGAGAGTCCCCATGTTGTCCTTGACTGAGGAAGAGGAGACAAGCAAGATCCTGAGAGGGAAAAAGCAGACAAGTGTTTCTTCCTAGCTCCTGGCTCCAAATAGCATCAGGTGACCCTGGGGACAGAATGTCTAGTGCCTAAAGAGGGAGGGTGGAAGACGGATGGAGGAGGTTTAAGGAGGAGAGCATTGAGACTGTCTCCTGGGAAACAGAGATGTCACCTCCTCCTCCTAGTTATTCTCCATTGTTCACCACTGAATGCCTCATTTTCCTGGTTGAGAGGCCTTCTGCATCCTGGCCCCTCCCCTCCTTCCCCTGGGCCCTGCCTTTCCCCCACCCCCCACCGCTTCCCACCCACATTTACTTCTAGGCAGCAGCAATCAGATCACACTCTCATGACAACTTCCAGAAGGAAAAGTTGTTAACAGGCCTCAAAAAAGAGAAGGAAAGGGTGTCAGCAGTCCCCATGAAAGCCTGAATAATAGAAGCATTTGCAACATACATAAACAACCACTTTTCCACAGGCACTCTTTTAGAGTTCTGCATGGGACACTTTGTGACACTCAGGGTCTGTGGGAATGATGCAGAGCCCAATGTCTCGGACTCCCCTGCCCACAAGAATCTGCCTTTCAATTCCAAGATATACCTCCCACTACCCCTGCTGCTTACACCAGTGGTCTGCCTTTGGATGAGTTAATAGACTAGTCTGGGCTCTGCTTCCCTCACTCACAAGATGAGGAGAGTGGGCTAGGTAATCGTCTCCCAAGCAGGACATCATTACCTGGTAGCTCTCAGGGGAGCAAGGGGCCCCTGGAATTTTGCACATTTTCCATGTTTGTTTTGGCATTTAAAGTGGGGGAAGGTGAGGGTACATGGCCTCATCAAGTCAATTCCCTGGGATGTCTCAGCATTTGACGAAGATCCACACCAGAGGAATGGGATTAGGTATAAGAGGCTAGTCAGTGATTAAGGCAGTTGGAGCACTAATTGAACTCTGACTTGCACCCTAGTAGCTCAGCAAGGGAGACTCTAAGTAAAGTCTGCTTCAAGGGAGAACCAATAGTTGCTAAGCAAGGAATATAGCTGGGACACAGGGCAGCAGAGACCCAGGAGGACAATGGAGCTCCCTCTATCTCAGGCATCTGTAATATCAATACCTAGTATCTCCTTGACACTTTGGTAGAGACAATGCTATAGGTATATAATGCCATTTCTTCTTCCTGGGCACATAGGTAGACTACATTTCCCAGGCTCCTTTGAAGTTAGGTTGGGTCTATTTTCTGGTCAGTGGGATGTGGGCAAATTAATATGAGACATTCCTGGGCCTGGCCCTTATAACATATCTTCTTTATTTTTTAGTGACCATAAGGCACAGTCAAATGTGATGTCAAATAAAAATAAATCTTTGTTGGATTAAGCCATTAATATATGAATGTTTACTTGTCACTTATTGACAGACCTAGACTTTTCTGACTAATGCGAGTCTTCAGCCCTCAGGTGTAAGACAGTGACACTCTATTTCTAAACCCTACTAAGTAGTAAATATAAAGTACCTAATATCCAGCCAGGCTCAGATCTTGCTGGTCTCATGACTGGTCAAGTTGGCCATGACAGGGACTGATGAGTTGCCCACAACTCCTATCTGTGTCTGCCTCAGATGAGGAAATTCTCTCATGTATTTCCATAGCAAAAGAGGAAGATCGCAACTCCAAAGGATTGCTCTAGAATACTGACTGAGAGAGCAGATCCTGCAGCTAAGTAGCCTGAGTTTGTATCCTAGTTTCAACACTTGCTAGCTATGTGACCTTGGCACGTTGCTTAAATGTACTGTTTCTCATTTCCCTCAACTTTATTTCATGATGTTATTGTATCAGAGATTTTTGTGTAGCAAACTGCCTCAAAACTCAGTACCTTAAAATGTGTAAGTATTTATTATTGCTCATAAGTCTAGAGATAGATCTGGTCTTATTCATGCATCTGAGGTCAGGGACGTGGCTGTGTTGATCTTGGATGAGTTTCTCACATATGTTTTGGGTTAGCTGATGGTAGGCTTATCTAGTGGCCTCAACTGGAACAACCGGGCTGGAAGCTTATTCCAGATGGTCTAGGTTTATTTACACAGCAATGGCAAGATTCCAAGAGACAGATGTATGGAAGGCTCAGAATTAGCATAGCATCACTTCTACCACATTATTCTGGTCAAATAAATTAATAAAATTCAAGAGGTGGGCAAATAGACTCAATCTATTTTTTTGGAGAAAAGTCATATTGCAAAGTGTGAGAATATGGGTCCATTAGTAGGATTCGTCAATGTAATCAACGGCCATAGTCATTGTGAGGATTAAATGTGTTATTGCATGTAAAATACTTAGGATACTATTTGGTATATAGTATATTCTAAACATTCAATACACATGCACAATTGTAATCTCAACTACCTTTTTCTTTGTAAACTCTTCACTGAGAGAAATAGTTGGACACTTATGCATATATAATTATCTTATTCAAGGTTCACAACCATCCTGAGACATAGATTTTTAGAATTCTTTATTTTATAAATGATTAACTAAGGCTTAGAGAAGTTGCCCAAGTTACCAGCTAGTCAGTGGCAGAACCAGGGATCAAACTGAATTTATGCTCTTAAACATGAAATAAATAGCCTCCAAAGGCTTAAAAAGAACTTCACTTCTTACCTGTGTAAGAAAAGGGCTATCCCAAATTTCAGAGCAACCTAAGATCAGCTGCTACTGCTTTCCTGTCCCACAGCAGGGCATTTCAACAATTGAGGGCTAAGCTCTCAAACCTTTTTTGTCAGGAGCTTGGGTCTGTGGCTGGGTTGGGCATGGGCTTACAACTCTGTGCATGGTCATCAGCCTGTGGTACCAATGCCAGCTCATGCCTCAACTCTACTTCCTTGTCTGCCCTGGCTGCTCACAGCAGGATTGGCTGGTGCCTCCAGCTCCAGGATAGACCCTCTCTAGGATAGCACAGGCATACATAAGGGATGTTAGTTAGCCCAATTCTCTGGGAGGTGTTGATGTTAAATCTTGTCTAAACACATCAGTATGGTTTAAATAAGACTATGCCCTGTTTGCCTAAGTTGTTTCGTCTGCAACATGTCTTCTTACTATTATGTTGGCCCCATATATACCTCCCTGTCCTATTTCTAGTTCCTTATGAGAACTAGAGGCCTGCCCTAGAGTCCCCAGCCTTGCCTCAACTCATGCATCTGGTAATGCTCTTGCTGTTGGATTCTGCTTCCCTTACCCCCAGGAGGCATTTCTTTTCAAGCTCTAACTGCAAGTAGATGAGAAAAATACTGAAGCCATGTATAGACGAAGTGGAAATTGGTGTTGTGATCAGCTAGCAAAATCTGCCACAAGAACAGGAGTTAGGAAAACAACATGAGTTACTGTTATTGCTGTCCTAGACCTAAAACAAAGATGCCATCACCTGCTGGGGTTCTGAAATTGCATTGCCAAATTTCTTGCTTTAGTTTGCTGGCCTTTGAACACATCAAAATATTCATATGCCCCACATCCCATAGGGCTCAGCCCCAGATGTTGGGTTAATTTCTCTAGCTGCCATATCACTCATTCTCAGCTTGTTTTTGCTCCTCAATGGTGCAAATTAGTCCCAGACAAAAGACAGCTCAGAACTGAAATCTATTTAGTTATAACTAAGCCCAAGGTCTTTGATAACTTAATTATAGTGTTTGATGGCCTCAGGGATTGTCCTTGTTCTCTCCAATTCTATGAATCTTCTCATTGGTGATGCTAAGGATTGAAAACAAAGATAATAGGTTTTATTTTCTTCCTCTTGAAAAAGAAGAAAAAGAGAAGAATCAAGAAGCAACATGAAGAATTATTTAGGACCCTCCCTCCTAGGTTTGCCTCTTCCTAGGACACTTATGACTATCTGGATATAGGCAGTAAAGGAGAACATACCAGAGTACAGGGGCTTCCTCAGGCAGCTTAGATACGAATTTTGGCATTTCCAAGTACCAGCTATGTGACTGTAGAAAACCTACTTAAATCTCCCCATTCCTCAAGTTTCTCATCTACAGAAATGGGGATAATAACAGCTCCTACTACAAAGGGTAGTTATGAAGATTAAATGAAAACGTTTATGAAAAACACTCAGAATACTGGTTGGAATATAATTGAAACTCAATAATTCATTTAGTACATGTCAGATACTGTGCTGGGGATAATACATTATCTCATGTAATGTGAGTCTTTGAGATGGGCTCTGAGAAGCTCAGTTTAACCATGAGAAATGTGCAATACAGAGAGGTTAAGTATATTGTTCAAGGAGACACAGACAAAAAAATGACAGAGCCAGGATTCAAATCATATAAATGTTTCATTCAAGAAGGAGCATGAGGGACAGTTCTCCCAATTCAGAGGAAGTAGACTGGTAAAGGTTAAATAAAACTGGGAGGTAGACCAGAGATATAACACCATTAGCTGCTCCATCTTAGACACATCATTTTCCCTCTCTGGGCCTTGAGGCTGTTGGCTATAAAATGAGAAGGTTCCAGGACTGAGAGTAGGTAGAACAGCTCTGGCCCTCCCAGCACTCTTTAGGACCTCTCCAGCAGTGCACCTCCTCCTAGCAACAGCCACCAAATGGCCAATGTGGTTCTTGGTTCTCTCCCTCTGCTAGACTTTCTCTCCCCATGGCCTTCAGGGAGAGCTTTTGCCCCAGAGAAAAAAAGATGTAGCAGCTGGAAGAGGCTGCTCTTTGACTCCCTAATTTTCCTCTCTAGTTCTCCAGCCAAGTCAGAAGCATCTCTCATATCATCTCCAGAGTCTGGAATGTTTAGCAAGTGAGGAGGCACTCCACTAATGTTTAGAGGATTTAGTTAAAATAAATATTACATGGAAATCCAATGATAAGGTACAATATGCCTGCTTAATTAGCAGAAGCAGAGTAAAAGTAAGGGAGTGTTTACTTTGGAAAAGATTCTTTCCAGATCAGAGTCCCAGGGTCAGCCTGAGCCCTGTCCCTCCTTTCTCCTCTGGCAGAAGTCTGTATGCTGCCTTCCCTCTGAAGCCAGTTTTCAGAAACCTGGGATCTCTATCTTCCCCACAGAAAAGGAATTTATCAAAATGTTCATTGCATCCTGAATTGAGAAATCAGCTGCCCAGAATCCATGATCAATATGTTATCTCTAGGTGATAAAGTGTTTCCTTGGGATGTGTTCCTCCTGTTCACTTCATGGTTCAGAGCTCCCAGAGATTGGGGTAGACTGAGCCGTCAGGTGCTCTGATCCCAAGACTTCATCCTCGGAGCCTTACAGCCCACTAGGATCTGCAGTGCTCAGCACAGACTATGATGCAGCCCCTACCCACCAGTCATTCAGCCCAGTTGCAAGGGAGACCGAGCAAATAAGAGATTTCACCTCCACAGGGCTGGGTTGCAGGGTGGGCATGCCATGTTGTTTGTCTCAGTTCATCCCAAGCTGGTATCGAGCAGAGATGCTATTGTAGGTTAGCTCCCTGTTACATTAAAATTCACCGACCAGCCTCTGCTCTCAGCTCATGCTTTGGAGGATGTGCACTGCTGAGAGGCCACACTGCTTTGTTCATTTGTTTCCTCATAATTTTCCCTGGCATGGGGCTGTCTTCCAGCTGGGGGCACACTCTGCTACTCACTCATCTTCCTCTTCCCACACTTGCAGGCCTCCCCACCCCACCCCCCATTCCATGTCAATCCCTGTGTCCTTACCCCCCAGGACCCTTTTATCTGGCAATTTCCTGGGGGTGCTGAAAAGCCTAAGAGTGGGGCTGCATCTGGCATTTACTAGCAGCCACCCAGCCTCAATGCCCAAATGCTTGACTGTTGACTTATAGATGACAGAAGGTCTTTGGTCACATTATGGCTCTGGACACCTCCCCAACCACTCACTTTCCCATGGCTGAGTGCTTATAGCTCCTGGGCCCGTGGTCTACCAAATGAGCAAGAGAGGTGCTAGGAGGGTTGAGGGTAGACGACAGGGTTGCAAAGCCAACCATGGAGTGATATCCAGCATGTCATTAGCTGCACCAGTTTCAGACAGAATAGGGGCTGCAAGGCTGTCCTAGCTGTGCTGTGCACGCATGTATGTGTACATATGTATGTGCACGAATGTGTGTGTGTGCATGCATGCACATTGGAAGGGAGTTGATTTTCATGCTGTTAGATCTTGAACTATAAGTCAGGTGCTAAAAAAGAAACTAAGGTTTATTATGTTAGTCAGTTATCTCCTAAAATTCAGTAGCTTACAACAGCAATGACTTATTTTTGCTTCCACCTCTGTAGTTTTCCTGGGCGTTGGCTGATCAAGGCTGGATTCTTCTCCATGTGTCTGCCATTCTCCTTGAATCAGTTTGCTAGTCAGTGCATGTTCTCATGGTGACAGCAGAGCCACAAGAGATCAAGTAGAAATATGCAAGGTCCACAATGAGGCCATGACGAGGGTGGATGCAGGGAGGGGTGAAGAATTGGAGACAATTCATACACATTACATTTGCCCATTTCCCTGTATCCAAACCAAGAGAGATGAAACAACTTACCCCTCCTAAATTTTAGCTTTCTCTCCAGGATGCTCCTTTATGATTAGCCCGTATGGGAGGGGGCATCAGGAGCCTTGGATTAAAGCAACACTTGTCAGGGGACATGTCTGTGCCCTTTGGTCAAGGATGTGCAGTGCCTGGGGCTCACAGGACTTCCCTATGCAGTTAGCAGGACACCTGGAAAACGCACTGGGCAAGGTGATGGGTGATAGATTCTAGTCCCTGCTTGCCCCATCTAGCAATACCACTGTAGGCAAGTGATTTTAGTTCATTTAAATCTTCTTTGATCCTGTGAGTGGAGGATAAGAAAATCTCAATTTTCTCAATTGTCTCAGCCTCAAGGCCAAGAATTTAGTATTCCACCTCTTCCCTATCTCTTCCTGTCTTGATTATCAATACCACTTTGCATTTCTTGTGCTGGAAATCTCTGTAGTCTTCAGGCATTATAGTTTTTTTTTTTTTTTTTTTTTGGGCAGTTGATATTTGCCCATATTTGGTTATCCAAAATCTGAATATATTTCCTATGTTTGGGGTATCTCCTGCCACATGTATTTCACTTTTTTCAGCCTTTCTTGAAATGGATTGAAATGGATTGAAATATGGCATGGGTATTAGACCCACAGGTGGCTAATCACATGCATCTATCCCAGACTTCCTGTTGTGAGCTGCTGCACAAAGAACAAGGTCAGGAACTGGACTGCTCTGTAAGTGGTCCTCCCAGGATGTGGCATGGCAATGGAGGTGATGGTGCATCCAGTGTCCAGTGTGGCAGGATACCCTGCAGCATCCACTGAGTGGTGATGACCGTAGAGGACTGGATTTGTGGCCAAGTTGTGGCTACCCAATTCCTTTTGTTCCAGGTAATTTTCTGAACATGGTTCTCATTTCATTCCTGAAAATCAGCTACATTCCCAATATTCTGTGAATAAATTCTTTCCCTGGCTAGTGTCAGTTTCAGTTGCTTGAAACCAAGAACCCTGAGGAATCTGTCTTCTGCTGTCTAATCACCCCCTTAAGAATGTAAGACTCCATAGGAGAGAGTTTGAGGCCCGTATCTCTTCTCTTAGGAACTGCCTCAGGAACAGAGATAGTATGGCCAGCTGCCTCCATCCACTTGATCACTTGAGCATGAATACTTAAAATTTTTGTTGGAAGTAGCTCTCTCTGAGTTTCCTGTGCAAAGTAAAACTCTCCGGATGAACTCTTTTCCAAATGACTGAGGGGTTCCTATGGAAGAATCAACTTACATCTGCTGTGTGCCCCCTTTAGTCAAAGCAGCCATTAAAACATCTATGACTGATCTGAAGGGGACCCTTGGGCTGCATCCAGTAGTGATCACCTACCCACTGTTACCCTGACATGAGACTACCCTCCCTGAAGGAACACGGCTTAGGCCACAAATAATGTTATGTGAGAAGGAGTTTTCCAAAGACTATATGACATTATGAGAGTGTGAGGTCATCAAATCCCTTGTCCCTACCTTAGTCCTACCTGGAGAGACTACACCAGTAGAGAGAGGACCTTTAGTGTTACTGAGGAATGGTAAGGGAGAAGGTAGGGCCTAGAGGAGGTTAGGAAGGACGATGAGGTTGCCCCCAAGGCAGGTTCGGTATAAAAGCAGCCACTTCCCCAAAGTCTTCCTGTCCCTAAAATGAGAACCTCCCCTCTCCATTTCAGAACTCTGTGACAGGAGGTATTTGCCAGCCCATTTTCCAGTGCAGTGTTTTTAAGCAGGGATTAGCATTTGGGGTGTGACAATTCATTGTGCAGGACTATCCGCTGCAATAAAACATTTAACAACCTTGATCTCATGGGGCACCTGGGTGGCTCAGTTGGTTAAGTGATTGCCTTTGGCTCAGGTCATGATCCCAGGGTCCTGGGATCAAGCCCCACATCAGCCTCCCTGCTTAGCGGGAAGCCTCCTTCTCCCTCTTCTTCTCCCTCTCTTTCTGCCGCTCCCCCTGCCTGTGCTCTCTTGGTCTCTCTCTGTCAAATGAATAAATACAATCGTTAAAACAACAACAACAACAACCTTGATCTCAGTCCACTAAATGACAGTAACTAACCCAGTCATTATGTCAACCAGGAGCTTCCAAGACACTTCTGTATGCCCCCCAGGGGTGGTACCATGGCACTTGAGAGCCAGTGAGTTTAGGAATTAAAGGAACCTTTGGCCAAATGCAAATTAGTGCATTGAGTGTTCTGAGATTTTGTTAACTACAAATACTAAATCTCGTTTGAGACTATTAGACTCTCTGT
Source organism: Eumetopias jubatus (assembly GCF_037043125.1). Classification (NCBI taxonomy): domain Eukaryota; kingdom Metazoa; phylum Chordata; class Mammalia; order Carnivora; family Otariidae; genus Eumetopias; species Eumetopias jubatus. Next base: position 42,664,602 of record NW_028274808.1, read on the forward strand.
ACCGGAAAACAGGATCCTTTGCTCCAATGAGGCATTGAAAAGGTTAGTTTTAATAAGAATGCTTGAGGATAAAATTCACCGATGAGAACCTACTCAGTGGACAGATTTTAGTGGGGAGGAAAGGTGAGAGGACACCGGTGAAAGGCCTGGTTACTCAAGATGCTGGAAAGCCTGTGGGGGCCATGGAATGAGGTAGAAGAGGCCTAGATGGGGAGACAGAGGGGCAAAGACAATCTCACACAAGACAGCCCCCTTTCCCATTTTCAACAAACTCACAGCAAAGACTCCCTTGGTGACTGATATCCAAAGACTGTAGAGCAACAAACACGTTTTGGCCATCAAAGCCTTATCTAGAGGCATGTCCAGGAGCTGCCATGGTGGTCAGAATGGTATAGTCAAAACTTCAGTGAGAAAAATCCAGACTAGTCAAGCCTGCTGTGTGATTGTCAATTTCCCAAATTCCTGCAGCAAAACAGGAAGTTCAGTTTGCAAAAGTACTGTCATAGACTCAGTGATTGTGTCCCCCACCAATTCATATGTTGAAACTTAATCCCCAATGTGATGGTATTTAGAGGTGGGGTCTTTGGAAAGTGTTTTGTGTCCAGGTTTTAATTTATAAGGGCAACTGACTGACAAAACTGAGAAGGCAATGCCAGTGAAAGAAATGATTAATGTTACTCACAGTTCCCTTAAAAACAAGAGTCACATGGCTCACCATGTGGGGCCACAGGAGTCCAGAAGCAGAAGCAGGAGCAAGGGAAAGGTTTAGACCTTTCTCCTTATTGGGTTTTCCATGGGAAGTAACTACCTTAGGATTGGTTAGTTTGAACAATTTTGATGGGCTTTGGGCTATAGGGGTGGTTCCTAGTTACCTGGCTTCTGGCCCTAGGATGATTAAAGCAGAGGAATATTGGGATGTTCAGGACAAACAAAGAAAGTATGGTTCTGGATTAGTTGTTTGCATATCAAGGGCAAGCTCCCAGTTGAGTCTTTTGCTATCTCTAAAAATTGGTTAGCTCCAGGAGGGGAGGGGAAGTTTCCCCAAAAGCCAGAAAGGTTTTTTAAGATGTCAAAATGTCGTAATATATAGAAAATAAAATTTTTAAAATATTTTTAATACAGGAGGTGATTAAATCACAAGGGCAAAACCCTAATGAATGGGATTAGTATCCTTATAACAAAGGCCCCAGAGAACCCCCTTGTCCCTTCTGACATATGAGGACAAAGAGAGAAGATGCCTCCTGCAAACCAGGGAATGGGCTCTCACTAGACTGAAGCTGCTAGTTTGTTGTACTTCCTAGCTTCCAGAACTGTGAAAACTAAATTTCTTTTTTCTATAAGCCACCCAGTCTATGTGAGACACTGTTATAGCAGCCTGAAAAGACTAGCAGTACCTTCTATGTGCCGGGGCAACACTAGACCATCAGCATACACAGATGGAGAAGACAAAGCTGATGTCTTCATGTGTCTTACTCTCCAGTGGGGGTAGCAGGTATGTAAACAAAGCATTAAACTACATTGTGATAAATGTAAGATTATGCATAAGTCAGAGAGAAAAAGGGGTAGAGATACCGGGACAGCCTTTATAGAAGAGTTCTGAATGAGAGATACATTTTGACAGTCAAGCAGGGCTGGATAAAGCCAGGCAAAGAATATGGCATACAAAAAATGCATAATGCATAAAAATATGTGTGTGTGGGTAAGGGGAAAGGGTCATGGAGGGGAATGAGCAGTTTGGAAAACATAGTTGGATTTTATTTATTTATTTATTTTTATCATTATGTTAGTCCGTTCTGGCTGCCATAACAAAATGCCAGACTGCATGGCTTAAACAACAGAAATTTATTTTCTCATGGTTCTGGAGGTCAGTTTCTGGTTAAGCCTCTCTTCCTGGTCCTCAGGCAGTTATTCTTTCCTTTTCTCTTCTTTTCTTCTTTTCTTTTCTTTCTTTTCTTTTTTTTCAGACAGTTACTTTCTAGCTAAGTCCTCACTTGGTCTTTCCTCTAAGTGTACATGACGAGGAAGAGAGAGCTCTCCGTTGTCTCTTCTTATAAGGACACTAATCCAATCAGGTCAGGACTCTACACTTAATGACCTCATTTAACCTTAATTATTTCCTTACTCCGAATACAGCCACAAGTGGGGAGTTAGGGCTTCAGCATATGAATTTGGGGTAGAGGATACAAACCTGCAGTCTCAAATAACCATTAATATGCTTGTCTTTATCATTTCACCCAGACTGGTCTGGCCTATATCACTTGGTATCTGATGATATTCTACTTCCTCCAGGAAAGCTCCCCTGTAAGGCAGTGAGACAGGCTTTTCCTCTCCTTTCTCAGCCCTTAGCGTGACAACTCCTTTCCTCGTACAATTCACAGTGCCACAGATGGTGGCCTATGCAGATCAGACAGCCATTTTACTTCAGCGTTGGAAAGGCCATTGTCATTTTCTCGGAATGTTGCTTTTTGAGTCCAAGTAAGTAGGTAGATGGGAGATCCAGACATGCTTCCATGTATTCTATATATGCTCTCCTCACATCTTAGCCCACTCACCTGTGGTCCAGCATAACAATGGTTACTGGAAGTCTCGGGAATGATGACTATTTCACTCTAGGCAGCCGCCTGGATGTGTTGAACTCCATGTTGGCCTATAGCCAGAACTCAAACCACACTCACTCTTGAATTTAGACCCAGAAAGAAGTATTTTGAGTTGAGAGGCCCTGTGGTGTGGAGGGAGGGACAAGAGTGGGATTTGGACTCCAGTTAGCATCATCACCACTTGCCTGCTCTGTGACTTTGGACAAATCACTGGACCACCGTCCTCCCCCACAAAGGCTCTTCCACCCTGAGCTAATGAAATAGGGAACTGAAACCTATCTCATTGCTTTGTCTGTAATCAAAGACGATGATGCATGTGAAAGCACATTGTCAAATGCAAAGCTCAGTCCCAGAGTGTATCAAGGAGACCAAGAGGAAGGGGAAGTCACCCTGGAAATGCCTGGCATCCAAAATGAAGGCAGCCCGTAAGCACAGCCTTGTTTGTGCCACAGGGGAGGCCTCTGGAAGCCCTTCATTCCTAATTACCCTTAGATAATGAATGAACACAATGGTAAATGTTATTAGAATAATTTGCTGTTCATCAAGAACAAGGGACAATTAGAATAATTCCCTATTAGTATTCACCTGTCCCCTAGCCATCGATGCTCCCACCACCTTTGGCTCCCAGGGCTCCCATTACCGGAACAGGATCTTCCTCTGCAGCACCAGGCTGCATCCAGCAGGGTGATTAGGCAAAGGAAGTTATTGGCTGTGTAATTAACTACGTAATTAACTCAGAGTGTTGAATGCAATCAGTGCCTAATCTAATAGAAATGTGTAATTAAATTGCGTCTTTAATCCCTGGGAAAATCTCTGGATTTGGGTGTGGGAATCAACCTGGCAGGGCACCCCCCAGGTCTCCATTATCTTCAATTAGACAATTAATTGACATTCAAGTTACCTTTCTCATTCAAACCTAATTGAATTTCTCCCTACTCCCCATGAGGTAGAATGTGTTTGTAAAGATGCTGTCTCCATTCACTGCCTAGAGAACCCACAGTAAAACGGTCATCACCTATCTTCCACTGCCACTTACCTGGATATTAGATGCCAGCAAGTGGCCCTTTTAAGAGATTGATTGGTACTTTGATTTTTCCTTGGTATCTTTGTATCTAAACAGCGGTAACTGGCTGGAGAACAGCCTAATCCATGACTAATGAATTTTCCCTCTTTATTGCCTCCAGTCAGACAGTTGTCACCAACACCTCCATTTTGTCTTCCAGCTCTCTTTGACCCTGATTCAGATGCATCCTCCCCAAACGCCCTCCTTGTCCCCTGGAGCCCCACCCCCAGCACCTCCTAAGCGCTGCTCTGTCCTGTGCCCACTTTCTACCTCAGATTGAGCTCCAGGAGAGCTAACAGCAGTCTTGATTTGTCAAGCCGCCATGCTCTACAAAGACAATACTCACAATACTGAACCCTAACAGCCTCCGCATGCCTGGCTTTCCCCTGGGGCACAGAGAGGGAGGGACTGGGAGGTGAGATGGAAGTGTAGGGGAGAGACACGGAGACCCAGAATAAAAAGGTCAGAAAAAGGATGGGTAACAGAATGGCAAGTGGGGAAGAGGAGGGAGAGGAAGGGAAGGAGGGACAGATGAAGGAGAAGGGGAGGTGGAAAGAGAAGAGAGGGCTGTAACAAAAGCAGAGGCCCAGAGAGCAAGAGACAAGGGAAGGGAACCGTAGTGCAGAGGACAGGAGAGAGGCCTGCATTTAATAGAGCTGTTCTCAAGGACACAGAGCCAGCGAGCAAGCCAGGGCCAGCCATTATAGAAGGATCTTGTGAAAGGCTTGAATATCAAACAGATGCTCCAACTGAAGCGGAAGCCTCCAATTGCACTGTACACCTGATAGCCTAATCTGAAATGAGAATCTCGGGGGAGGTGCAGCCATTCTCAAAAAACCTTCTTCTTTTTTTTTTTAAAGCAAAAAAATAAAACTTTCCCCATCCTCTCTGCCTTCGGAAGTTTAACAAAAGTGCATCCATTCAGAGACATCACTTATCTCCAGTGGCAATCAGCTTAAATACGTACCATTAACAAGCTGCCTGCTACTGTACATCAGCGAGTGTTGTACCAACAGAATCGAGTGTGGATAACATGCTAGTAATTGCTTGTCTGTTTAAAGAAACTTCAGGTCCTGGAGAAGGGAGAGGGAAAGTGAGAGCCTGGGATAGAGAGCATGTGCAGCAGAGGGAACCTGCACCCTGAGCTGCAGGTGAGCTCTGATGGGGACGGGGATCCTGGGGAACCTGGGCACAAGATCAGGGCTCAGGACAGTGCTCTGAAGAATGGCTGGAAGGGTATTTTCTCAGCATTGCCAAGAACTGGGAACAGAAGGGCAGCTTGGAAGGAGTGTGGAGAGGAATCTGTTCTCACTCAGGGTCAGATTGGGTGATATGAGGATAGAGGTCAAGTTCTCAGGGACTACTGACCCCAAACATCTCCTCTATTTACCTGTATTGCTGGGAATTCCAACATTATTTACTGTTATTCTGATCATGCATTGACCTTTTTCTTACGATCATTTAAAAATAGTGATACTTTTGCCAGGGATGTTTAAATGTTGAATTGTCAATGTGTGTATCTGATCTTCAGCACAGTCACTGTTTCTGCTTTCTTCCTATACTGCCTAACCCAGGGCTGGGGGTGTGGTGAATCCTCAATACGTGTTTGATGAATGGAGTGGCAGACCCACAAAGGTAAGTGAGACAAAGTTTTCAGGCTCTTCCTGCTTGTCAGACACAGAGCTAAGCTATCTGGGTCCATTATCAAAATGACATGAGAAAGAGGTTCAAAATGTAAAGTGACTTGCCCAAGGTCACAGACCCAGTGAGAGGTAGAGTTGTCCTTCAGCTCCCAGCAGAGCACATCCACTGAGCCTGATACCCCACGCACATGTGCAGCAGTAGAGTCAGAAAATAGAACTCATCCCTGCCTTCTGCTTCTCAATCAGTTCCATGTTCCTGGGTGATCTGGACATGTTTCTGCTATTGCCTTCCTGCTCTGTAAAATCTGAAGCTGTTTCCTGTTTCAGGCTTGAGTCTTGGACCATTGATACTATCAATAGGAGAGAGAGAATGAAGTACATGGGGGGTGTCCTTACTGTCTGCCCCCTTCTCCCTGGTAATAAAGGGCTTTATTCAGTAGGTGGCATTGTGGTTCATGCACTGAGCTTAAGGAATGAGGAAAAAACGCCCTTCCCCTCCATTCTAGTGCTTTCTTTCACTAATAAGTTGAAGACCTGGGGCAGGTCTTTGAACCCCTGGGTGCTTTCAGCTTCCTTATGTGTAAAACAGAGATGTTAATATCTGCCTTTCCAACACTGCAGGATGATTCTTCTAAGGATCAAGTAGTGCAATGCACGTGATAATGCTTTCAAGTACACAAGCTTTTCATTTTGTATTTCTAAGCATATTCATATTCATTAAATTTCAAGACTAAAACTAAGGATGGAATCCCACTACAGGCATAGAGGAAGGACTCTTTGTGTCTTGGTAGACTCTGTTTACAGTTTATCCTTAAGGATAACCATTCATTTGTTTTAAGGAAAAGACTTGGTTCTCAATAAAGATACTCATGACTTTCAGGACATAAAATGTGCTTTGGATGTCACAAGTTTGTTTGAATTTCACTCCAGGGAACCCAGCTCAGTAAACACTTTCATGTGTAGGCATCACCCTTAATCAAGCCAGTGAATCTTAATCTAACCTTCACAATAAAAGTATAAGTAGAATCCTGATTAAATAATTGTTATTTTCCTGCTGAGACTCTCAGTTGGAATTCTGTCTTTACTGTAATATGTTATGCAAATGCTATATACAGCATGTATATGTCTCCTTTGCAGCAGACTGTGTCTTTGATTGAATGACACAGGGCTGGGAATCAGAGACTTGGGTTCTAGTCATTGTTCTGCCAGTTACTCACTGTGTGACCTTGAGAAAGTCACTTAAGCTTCCAGAGCCTCAAAGTCTTTGTTTTGTACAAAGATCAAGGGCTTGCACTCATTTATTGGCCCCTCCCCCAACCATGGAGTCCATGTTTTCAAAAACATCTACTAATCTGCATTTATTACATGATAATTAATTCATTTCCCCAAGTCTAAAAATCAAAGGCATTTGCAACTGGTAGCTAGAGATTCTGATCAGACTTATATAATCAGAATTAACACACTGAACTGAGATAATTCCAACTAAAAGCAAAGAAGTGTGACACTTTAGTTTGTCATGTAGCCTCATGATGGATAGATGGGGGAAATGTATTAGGCTTTTTGAAATATTAACAATAACTTACTAGTCCCAATCACTACTTGTACACAACCCCAGAGGTCTGTGTAAACAGGTGGGGGAATCCCTGACATGCCCACTCACTCTGAGTTCCTGTCCAGTTCTCAAAGTTTAAGATGTATTCATTGTGGGGATTTAAGAAGGTATACAGCCAACAAGTAGTCCCCAACCTCATGGAGCTTACATTCTAGTGAAGGGGGAGAAGGACAAAAAATAAATATGTAAAACAAAATTATAAGTAAATTATAAGGTATATTAAAAGGTGATAAGTGCTTCAGAAAGAAACAAGACAGGGATGGGGGCGAGGATTGGTAGGGCAAGGGTGCAGTTGATAGGGTAACATTTGAGCAGAGTTTTGAAGGAGGTGATAAAGCAAGCCCTACATGTTTAGAAGGGAAAAAGCATTTCAGATTGAGGTAGCAGTAGATGCTAAGACCCTAAGGAGGAAACATGCTTACCATGTTCCAGAGACTAGCAAGAATGCCAGAGAGGCTGGAGCAAAGTAAACCTGCTTGGGGGCGGGTGGGGGGGTCAAGAATAAGCCCAGAAAGGTAAGGGAGCAGCTTGTGTAGGACCTATTGGTCACTGTGAGGACTTTGGCTTTTACTCTGAGTGAGATAGGAGCCATGGAAGAAGGGTTGGGTGCTTGGCTGCAATGGAGTGACATGATTCGACTGAAGTTTTGAAGGGATCAGCTGTTTACAGTGAATTGAAAATGGACTGTAGGGGGACAAGGGTGAAAGCAGGGAGACCAGGTTAGGAGGCTCTTGTGGTGGGCAGTCCAGAGATGACAGTGACTTGAACAATGGTGATAATGTGGGAGGTGATAATAGGGGTCCATTTCTGAAGGGCCTCAGGACTTGCTGATGGATTGGATGTGAGGTATGGTAGAAAAAGGGGAAGTCAGGGTTTTAGAGTTCATGACATATTGATATATACTCTGTACTCTGATAGGGTTACTGCATTTACATGTACAACAATGTATTATAAGCATATAATATAGAACTTTGTAGAAGATCCCATGACTTATGATTTTACATACATTCTCCTTGATCTCCAGGAAAGTCACTTAAATAAAATAATGTGTGAGAATGTATGAGGCACTGTGAATTCTGTGGAAGAATGATGTGCTATGTTACACCTTACTCTGCAAAAAGTGGTCAGAAAAGCCCATGCAAGTGGCAGTGCTGAGGGGTCAGCCCTCCACCTCTAGACAGACTGTGTTTGTTTAAAATGGGGGGAGGGGGAGTTTCCTGGCTTTCATTCCCCTTAGGATCACTTTGATTCCACAAATCCTGAATGTGCATGGAAAGTGAAATGACCCTGAAAGCCTTCCGATGAAACAAGGGTTAGGAAAACTAGCCCCCTTTTTTGTAAGGGAAAGACGTAAATGGTTCTCAGCTCTGTGCTGAAGACAGAGAAGAAACAGACTGAAACTAAAGTGTAGCTCAGCCACCATAAAGTCTTCTTGGAACATGGCAGGATGTCAGTCAGTGAAAGATGAGGTCAGACCTCATTTTTACAGCAGGTTCTACAGAATCCTGTGTCCAAGGACTGCCAGTAGGTGTTATCTAAATAAATTGTATGGTGCTCATACAAGTTTGTGAAATACTGGATTGACCAGAATTAATTGGTTTTCCTTACTTTTGAGAGTCTTTAATATGCTAATGCTAAGGTTGCCAATAGAATTAGTTTAATATGAAGAATTTGCTAAATATTTGGGAGCAGGGAACCCTATTCATCCTTGACCTCATTTTGAGAAATGCTGATCTAGATCCCAAGAACAGTCCTAGGATGAAAATGTAGTAATAATCATTAAAAGCAGGAACATTTTCTATCCAGGATAGATTGTTTGCTATTCTTGCCTGGAGGTAGATTAATAGATGAGATAATGTTACTCTGAGACACCAATTTAATCGTTCTTTTCATTTAGATTAAATCCAACTAATTTTTGAGCTATAACTATATGCCAGACCCAGAGGTCTGGTTTAGATAGAATTTGCATCTCCAACAAAGTCCTCAGAGTTCCATGCAAGAGACAAACAACACAGGAACACTTAATTTGCCATACAACTTATAAATGTTATCTTGATTGAATGTACAAAGGAGCTAGCAGACAAAAGTTTAGAGAAAGAATATATCAGAGCAGATGGAAGTGTGGTGGATCTTGGAACCAGCAGACATGGGTTTGATTTTACCTCGCCCTCTATAGTTGTGTGACATCTGGGTAGGTTGTGTAACTATTCTAAGCCTATAATGTAAATTCATTATCACTATAATGCAGGGTTGCTTGAGAGGATTAAAGGACATAAATCTATATGCAAGCTGGCCTATAGTAGGTAATTAATAAATGGTGTCTAATATAATTCTATTAATAGCAATAATAAATGAACAAAGCAATGTCAACAATATTTCTGTCTGGACATTATGGTAAAAATGGTTTTAGAAAACTTATTAAAAGGAATTGACATTTAATTGCTTCAAGAATAAAATATATGAAGCTAGATAAGAAGATAAATTCGGAGGACAACAAAAGAAGGAGACTCAGGTGGGAGTTACAGTGTGACAACACTGGGGTCAAATTATGAAGACATTTCCTTGCCAGGCCTAGAAGTTGAGACAGGCTGATGCATGCATTGGAGTCCCATTGGTGGTTCATAAAGAAGTGGCACAATCAAGGTATGTGAAGATGCACCAGGACCACCTTCTCTTGCTGAGGAACAGATTGCACTGGTTCCATACCCTTTGATCACTTGAGAGTGGATGGTGTCTTATTGCTCCATATATGGTCCACTAAGATTCAAATTGAGAAAGCAGCCCACATTTGGTGACTCTGGGCCCAGATCCACTGCACTTGCCTCCCCAAACCTTAGAATAAGTGCTTTCATATTATGTTGTCTGATATTTTAAAGCAATGAAGATCATTAATTCAAGAGTTCCACATTAATTTGATTCTCATTTCTTGTAACTTTTAAATACGTTATTCCAGAGCAAAGCTGCATTAAACACACACACATGGGCAAGCACACACAAACATAAACTATTCAAATGTTCTGTATGCCAAACGAAAATACACAGGAGCCCACTAGCATGTACAATTGGGCTGCTACACTAGCATGGTTTTATGCAGATCTCAGAATAAAGCTTCTTACACTGTCTTCTGCATTTGAAATTCTTACAGTTAAATCAGTGATTAGCACAGTTGTAGCTCAATACTATTTTTGCTTTTCAATTTAATTTAATTTTACTTTATTTTATTTTAATTCGGACCTGCATATATTTGTTCAGGTAAAATTGTATGGCCAAGTACTTTACTACTTATTCACTGGGATTAGGATTTTCCCGATACTGTGCAACCAACACAAAATATAGAAATTGCATCCTGAGATGCATATGACTGCACATGTCATCCATAATCCTGATTTAAAATGTTAGTGTTCATTGAACTTTCACATTGGGTTGAGTTTATATTAAGTAAATGATAAAAAGTTAAGTTCATAAATAAGTATAACAAAATATCACTCTCTGTTTTATGTGTTAAGATTCCACATTAAATTGTCCTTGGGAAGAAAAGATATTTTGTGCTGAAAAATAAAAGTCAAGAAAATTATTTTCCTGACCATACTTCCTCTCTAGTACCTGTGACTAAAAGTTATACTTTCTGAAGAAGTAGGGAGGGAAAGCTGATGACGGCAGAGCCTGTGTATAACACAGACTCCACAAATGGAGTGAGGAGGTACAAGGGCAGATGACTTCCCCCTGGAATCCCTACACTTTCTCATAATGGTTTGTTCTCAGTGTATTGAAGGGTAGAATTTGATGGCCCTTGTTGTTGTTGCACTAAAACTTATGACTCCATATTTTACTGGTGACTCTAATCAAAGGAAGAGGAAACTGTATTTAGTTCCTTATTTAACACACACACACACACACACACACACACATGCATGCACACACACAACTGCACATCAAATGCATCCTAAATATGCTTTTACGTGATAACCCCACAAGGTGCATTTAAAGTCCTATACAGAGGCAGGCACAGTTGTCTTAGTGCATGCACCATCATGTCAGAAATAAATACTATTGCACCAAGCTGTTTACTACTAGAAAGTGATATTTACAGGTCTCAGTAGGTGAAGCTTCCTTCCTGGCTTTGTGGTGCTTTATGCAGCTTGGATAAATGAAAGCGGAATTCCAGGCTCCAGCCAAATGGTATTTATGACAAAGCTAATACACAATGCAACAGAGATTTTTCAAGCACAATCTCCATCTTAGAGCAAAGTTGAAAAAAACACTGAGTTAGTCTTCCCATTCTACAGATGAAAAAGAGAATTTACTGCCTATCTCAGTACTGGCTGTTTGAAATGGCACAGAGAGTGGAAAGAGAAACTTTTTAGTCAGACAAACACACATTCAGTTTTCAGTTCTGCATTCTCTAGTCATTGCATTTAAACAAGTTATTAACCCCACTGAGCCTTAGTTACTTCATCCAGAAATGGACTGAAACACACGTCATTGATAACTGGATAGAAAAAGATCAAATGAGATAACAACGATGAAGTTCTCTATACAGAACCCAGGACAGAGGTAGAACAAGAAAAATACATGCTCTCTCCCGATAACCTTCCCTTTCCCATATTTCCAGGCTGAATATCTGGATAGTGTGCAGAGTTGCTTGTGAGGGATTAAAAGATATAAATTACTATGTAAGCTGGGCAGTGATAGACACTTCATAAATGGTGGCTAATACAATTCTACTAATGGAAATAATAAATGAACAAAGCAACGCTGACGCTATTTCTTACCATCTTGTGCAGAACTGGGAAGGTCACAACCATAATGTAAAATATTTCCTTTTTTTGCTAGTTAGGAAGCTCCTTGCTAAAGGCTAGGTATGACATATTTGGACAAACCGTGGCTGAGTGTCAAACCCCCTCCTCAGAGTGGGCTGCTGTGTCCAAAGTCTGTGAAGAAGGAGGGGTCTGAACTGATCCTTGAAAGAGAGGAAGAGTGGGAGGAATGGAAAGAAAGGAGAAGGCATTTCAGGTGGAAGACCCAGCAGGGGCAAGACCTAGAGATGAGAATGAGATAGATATGTGAGGAGGCGTAGGGAAGCTTCTGGTCTTATTAGAGCAAAGGCCAGTATCCAGCTGTAGAGGTCACAGGGCATGTCCCAGGACATGGGGAGGGCCCTGAGAGCCAGCTGGGGCAGTGCACTTTATTTTAAAGGCAGCAGGGACGCATCACAGATTCCTGAGCGTGGAAGTGTCAAGATGGAAAAGACAGATTAGTGAACAAGTGGAGGGAAAGGATTCTGGATGGATTGGAAGACAAAGAGACCAGGTAATGAGTAAATTGCATTTCAGAGAAACAGCAATGAGGGCGTCCACCAGGGCAACACAGTTACCTGTAAGAAGGAACAAAAGAAATAGGTGTTGGCAGAAAGGCAGAGAGTTTCCAACAGCCCAGTGCACCCTAGGAGGGGCCCTGCTTAAATGAGGTGAGGTGACTCACTGGACCAGGAGAGAGGCGCAGAGGGCAGGGGACTTGGAGGTGTCTGCCATCAGAACTGCGATCCATTGGTTTATGCAAATGTTTAATTTCTTCCCTGTCTCCTAAAAAGGGAAGACTTAAAATTTGCACAATAGTGTTATTAATATCTAGAGCTTGGGAAAACAAAAGGGATGTTTAAACTTCAGACTTTTAAATCTTCCAATTTGCACTGCTCTCTGCCTTGCTAAATTCACTGTGCTGGAGCCCGTCTGATGTTCAGCAAGCCTCTTTCCACACTCTTCCCTCTTGATAAAACATTAAATCAGTGGATTTCCCTCCCTTTTCTCTCTAAAGATGAATTTTTCTGGTAACTGAAATTCTGTTTAAATATGTAGAGTTCTGAAGGGAGCGATGGCTGCAGGAGTGATATTTCAAATTGTTAGACTTTGTGTCTTTAGGCTGTAAAATAGACGCCTAGTAAAGTCCATAATTCAAAATACTTCCACCGTGTGGGTGCAGGCAGAGACAGAAGGCAGATTAACTGGAGGGTGAGGGGGGTTAGATCTGGCTCTACCCATGACTGCAATGGTTACTCCAGTCAAACTTTAAATGAAGCGTCTAAGAACTGCGGGAGGCAAATTTGTTTGTCTTTAATTTGCCGGAACCATCCTTTCAGTTCCTAGCCCTGTGCTGGTGCTGTTGGAATGTGATTGTGGGAATCTGTGTGTGCAGGGGCTGGGAGTGTGTATAAGATTTATACAGATATGAACATGACATGGTAACTACCTTTGGGGAAAAATAGTCTAGTTCAGTGTTTCTCACACTTCCCCCCCCTCATTATCAGCTCCTACCTCCTATCTGCAGAGCTTGCTGAGACTTTTCCCCCTAATTTCCCCCACCATGAACTCCCAACACCACAGATTACTATATGTTACTGTTATGTACTATAAGTATACCTGTACTTCAGCCATAAGAAAAGAGTAATCTCTCCCTCAACCAATTTTCTCTCCCTTGGGGGACATACTATCTGTGTTGAGAAGGCGTGTTCTAGTTGGAATAGAAACACTTATGTGTCTCCATTACTTGCTGTATTGGAGGTAACTACAGAGAGAAGAATAAGCTCAGAGGATGGGCAGTGGGTTGAATGGTGGCCTTAGGAAAATATGTCCACTTCCTCACCCCAGAACCTGTGTTTCCTTATTTGGTACTTTTACCGAACACCCACTTTTTACCAAATTACATTTGCAGATGTAATGAAAGTAAGGATCTAGAGATGAGATCATCCTGGATTATTAGAGTTGGCCTTAAATCCAATGACAAGTGTCCTTTTAAGAGAGATGCAGAGGCAGCGCCTGGGTGGCTCAGTTGGTTAAGCATCCGACTCTTGATTTCCTCTCAGATCATGACCTAAAGGTTGTGAGATCAAGTCCCGTGTGGGCTCTGTGCTAGGCATGGAGCCTGCTTAAGATTCTCTCTCTCCCTCTCCCTCTCCCCCCTGTGCTCTCTTTTTCTCTCTCTCTAAAATAAATGAATAAATTTAAAAAAAAAGAAAAAGAGAGAGATGCAGAGGACAGACACAGACACAGAGAAGAGGTCATGTGAAGACAGAAGCAGAGACTGGAGAAATCCTGCCACACACCAAGGAATGCTTGAAGCCACCAGAAGATGGGATGTTCCCCTAGAGCCTCTGGAGGGAGCCTGCACCTGTCAGAGTTCCCATTTCAGACTTCCAGTCTCCAGAACTGTGAGAGAATGCATTTCTGTTTTCTAAGCCACCCAATTTGTGGCAATTAGTTACAACAGCCCAAGGAAATGAGTATACAAGAGAATGGCCAACTTTGCCTCAGAAAGTATGAGAAAGCCTCTAGAGCAGAGGTCTTCTCAGCTGGGTCTAAATAAGTAGGAGGCTGGCAGGTGGAGAAAAGGAAGACTATTTAGCAGAATGACAGCACATGGAAATAGGTAGGGAGCAAAGATGACATGGCTGTGCTCCCCAGGTTCCTTGCTTGAGTTCTTCTTCCCCCCCTCTGCATTTGAAAGACCTGTAGAGCTTGGTGCTGGGCCCCTTTTAGTCTTTGTTCATTCTGTCCTTCTCTCCAAGGAAGCTCATCCTTTCCCCAAATACCTTCTACCTGCAGATCGCTCCCAAAGGTTTACCTTCAGAGCAGAGCAGACCTCTCCTCCGCGATGCAGACTCAGATCCATCGGCCACTTCCCATCCCCACTTGCCTTCTCCTAGGTGTCACCATAGACACAGAGTCAGCTCTTTATTCCCAGCACTGTTCCTCTCAAGATCCTCTCTTTCCTGTGCCACCAACAGTAAGCATCTCTATCCAGTGGACCGCTCAAGCAGGAGCCTTTAATGTCCTCATGGATCCCTCCATTTCCTCAGTGTCCCCTCCAGTCCTTTCCTACTGGTTCTCCCCCAAATATGCCTAGCACATTGGTCCTCTTGTCTCTGTCAGAAAAGTGTCATAACCTAGTAGCCAAGAGCAGAGCTTAGGAACTGCCTCATTTCAAATCCTGGCCTCACCCCTATGCGTGCCTCAATTTCTCATCTGGAAAATGGGATGAAATAGCACCTTCCTCATGGGGTCATTCTGAGGATTAAATAAGTTAATGCACATGAAGTGTTTAGGACACTAACAATAAGTGTTAGTTATCATTACCATCACTGCCAATACCTCTGTTCAAGTCCTTGTTATCTCCTACTTGCAGTGTTATAGTTTGCTCCTACTTGGGCACCCTGACTTTCTCCTCTCTCTCTAAAAATCGTTGTTCACAAAGAAACTCCCATAGTTCCCATCACACCTGGAATGACTCAACCTCCTTACCACATTTCATAGGCTTCGCATGACTGGCTCTATCCCCTCAATCTTGTCTCACATAATGTCCCTCTCAATCTACGGCTATGCTGTCCAGTATGGTAGCCACTGGTCATGTGTGATTACTGAGTACTTGAAATGTGTCTAGTTACAATTGAGATTTTATTTTTACTTTTTAAATGTGGTTACAAGGAATTACATATATTATATTGGATTAAATAAAATGCGTTTATTTTACCTGTTTATTTTTATTTTTTTTTAACGTGGCTATAGAAATTTCACAATCACATATGTGGCTCACTTTACCTTTCTATTGAAGAGTGCTGCTTTATGGCCTTATTCTAGTTCCTAGAGCACTCCAAGCCATCCCCAACCTCAGTCCTGGCACTTGGGGGTCCTCTGCCTGGAATGATGCCCTTATCCTGCTCTTTAAGTGGCTAGTTTTTCTCATCCTTCAGTTTCAATGTCACTTTTTCAAAAAGGCCTCTTCTGACCGCTCACCACTGTTCATTTCCTTCTTAGCACTAACTGTTTCTTTCTTCTCCACTTCTCCCACTAGAAAGCAAGCCCTGTGATTCAGGAACCATTTGTCCCATTCACCGATGTATCCCCAGTAGTACATACTAAGGTGCTTGTACATAGTCCATCTTTAATACACACTAGTGGGGTAAAGGAAGCAACAAAGAAATTGTTCCTTAAAGACGGTGTTGCTTCTAAGAAAGTAAATCTAAAAGTTCTTATCACAAAAAAAATGTCGCTCTGTGTGGTGATGGATGTTAGTTAGATTCATTGTGGTCTTCGTTTTGCAATATATACAAATATTGACCCATTATGCTGTACATCTGAGACTAATATAATGCTATATGTCAAGTATATATCAATAATTTAAAAAGAAGGCATTGCTTGCTATTTATAAGATTCTCTGAGCTTTGTGGGGACAAAGAATAGTGTAAGGGACTTCGTAGATTTCTGCTCCCCTGGAGACAGCGGTGGGCATGAAGTATATTCCAAACTCCAGGAGGCAGAAAATACTGAAATGCAATACAACAGGAACTGGAATCTAACTATAACTACTTATGGATGCAACAGCTATCCTAAAGGGCCAGGACTTGGGTTATGGGCAAATTTACCTGTAGTTAAAGTATTCTGCACATCTCTAGGTAAGATTTAAAGGATGCTAGAACTGAGCCGCAGCATAATGCAAATACCCACACAGTGCCTGAGGATATTTAGAACAGTTAATACTTAGCAGGTGTCAGGGATTATGCTAAGCATGTTGCATAGGTTATCTTTTTTAATCCTCGTAATCGTCTGTTAAAGTAACTTTTAGCACTATATCCATTTTACGCTAAAGAAACTCAGACAAGGCAATAATTCATTCTGGGTCACAATATTAGTGAATGATGGGACCAGGATTAGGGCCCAGACCCTCTGCCTCAAAGTTTGAACTATTTAACACCATAGTAGGAGGCTGCAGAGAAGAGACCAGCACACCTGTCTGAGTTCTCGTTCCTGATTTGCCATTACCTGGGCAAAGATCAGTTCCGAGGCCAATAGCTCTTGCTTAGTCCCATCCCAGAAGTGCTTACCCTTCAATGTTTCCTGGTCATATTATTCCTATATAAGAATAGGTGCCCAGTTAATCTACCTTGCTTTGACTGGCCTCCCTGCCTCATCCTACAATCAGTCATCGAGCCAGATCTATTGTTTTTATTTACAAAGTGCTCTGCAACCTGACCCCTCCTCTCCACCTCTTCTCTCACTGCCTTGGATCAAGTTCCCTTCATCTCCTGCTTAGAGCAGTCCCACAGACTCAGGGCTGGCCTCATCTCCAATCTCTCCAATGGAGACCTTCCTTCAACTATTGCCAGTGATCCAATCTAAAATGTAAATCTAATTTCATCAGTATCTCCACTCCCCAGCCCCTAAACGTTTTTAGTAGCTTCCCATCACTCATAAAATAAAGTACAAGTTCCTTGGCTGAGCATCTAATTGTCTTCACAACCTTCCCCCAGCCTACATGTGGTAGGCACACTTCTAAGGTGGCCCCACCTCATATTCACTCCTTTGTAATCTTATTCCTGACCTGCTTCTAACAAATAGAATATGGCAAAAGTGATGGGATGTTATGTCTGAAAATACCTTGATTTTCACCTTGCTGGCACCATCTTGCTCTCCTGCCCTCTCACTTTGCTCACTCTGATGAAGGCTGCTGCCATATTGCGAGCTGCCCTGTGGAGAGGCACATGTGCCAGGGAGCTGAGGGAGGTCTCTGGCCAACAGCTAGTGAGGAACTGAACCTTGCCAACAGCCATATGAGTGAGTCTGGAAGGGCATCCATTTGAAGTATATCCTTGAGATGACTGTAGTCCTGGCTGACAGCTCAACTGCAGCCTTGGAGACAAGATCCAGAGCCAGAGGCACCAGCCAAGGTACATTTGGATTTCTGACCCACAGAAGCTGTGAGATAATAAATGTTTGTTGCTTTCAGCTAAGTTTTAGGATAATTTATTAAGCAGCAATAACTGACTAATACACTAGGTTTTAGCCACTTCTACTTAGACATCCAATATTCCTATTACAGTAAACTTCTAACTAGTCCCTAACACCTTATGTACCTTCATCCCCAGGCTTTTGTATAAATCATTTTTTTTTCCTACTCTTAATTCTATTCTTTCTTTTCTGTCTGGTAAACACATGCTTCTTCATCAGAACCCATCTGTAATAGCACAGCTGTTCAGATGCCTTTCCCAGTTTCCCAGCTAGCCGCTCCTCCTCTACATCCCCCAGAGACATTCTGGGTGTACTTTGCTTAGAGCACTTAGTGCTGTGGTGGTTCTACATGGGTGAAAGGTGCTCCTTTCTCTCCACCATCGTCATCCTTTTCTCCCTTCACACACACTCTTCCCTCAACTGGATCCGGAATTAACTCAGCTTCCATTTTCTATCATCTCCAATACCTAGCACAGGGCCATGTACATATATACGTTCAATGTATGTTTTTAGCTGAAACAAAATTTAAAAACTGACATTAGATGAAACTCTTGGTTCCGTTTCTTCATGTGTAAACTAACAATAATAACAGTTCAACATCGTAACAGTAATAACAAAATAATATGGTGATAATAATAGTAATGGTCTAATATTATTGCTACTAAAATAATGATAATAATAAATCCATGAGCCAGGCTCTGCACTAAATGTTTTCACATCCACTATCTCTAAATCTGAAGGTACCCTATAAGGTAATTCAATTGTATGTGCTTCACACAGGCTCAGGGAATGTAAACAATGTGTCTAAAGCCTTAGAACTAATGGCAGAGCTAAAATTCAGTCCCAGATTTGTTTGATTGTCCAGTCAGTTCTCCTTCTACTGCAATCTTTAACTGAAGCGTCTTCAAGAATAAATTTTTGAGGATGATGTGGAGAGCCCCTTGGAATGGGAATGGCAGGCTCCTCCAGATTCTGAGGATGGTTAAGCAAGGATCCTCAAACTGCTATGTGGGAGAGGGGGAAAAAGGGAAAGGGGCTCCTCCCCTGCAAGCAAAACAGTGAAGAATGACTAGAAGAAAGATCAATAAACACAGGTGGTGATGATAAGGGTAATGAAGTCAGGTGAAAGCATAGGAGGACCCCCAAATCTATTAGGAAAATGCTCTCTCAGGACCTGAAGCTGAGCAGCAGATCTAGTTAGCTGACTGATATGTGGATATGCAGGTTTAAAGCAATGTTGGAAAGGATTGCACTTGGTTTTGGAAATTTTGATAAGCTTTAAAATTCTGTGGACACCAACACAGAAATTCTGGGTGCAAGGTTAATCTGAGTTTTGCTGCACACATTGGAAAACATGAAGCTCTCCTCATCACACGCAACTGGTGAGTGTCATTACTGAGAGAATCCTGCCACTCTGTACTTTCCAATATTCAAATGTTTTTCCATAATTTTTTGGGGGGAAAACCTTCCTCTACTACCTTCTATTGCTTGACTCAGCAGCATCTCAACCTGGGATGGGGGTAGACCCAGACAATTTTCAAGGGAGAGAAATTTTATTGCATCATATTAGGGCAATTGTGACATTAGTAACAGGTTAATCCATCAGAGCCTTCAATCCAAACTGTCAAATGCAGGAACCAGGGGCCCAGGGGAAAAGGTGTTTTCCCTCCAGGTGGCATGGTACTTTTGCATCTATTTTAAGATGATATTTCAAATTACTAAACAAGATTGAGGGAGCCCTTTTTGCTGTTCCGCTTTAAGGCTTTAAATCTCTTTCCTTTTTCAAAATTATCCCGTATCCCTTATCTCTCTCCCCTTCCCCCTTGAGCTGTACTATTGAAAGGCAAATTTCCTGGAGGGTTTGGGGAGGCGGGTGTTGAGAATTAGCATATCAAACATACCCAATAAACCGAATGGAAATTAGCAGAATCCCGACTCTGACATCTAGTCGCTGCACTAAATTGAGGTTAATGTGACCCTGTCCTTTCTGTTTTAAACAAAAATAAGGAAATAGAGTAAGTTCTATTCCATGTCCCTCAGGGCCCATCAGCATTCCTCCCCTGTGGTGAAAATAAAAACAACAAAAGGAAAAGAGTTTAAAAAAAGGAGAAAAAAGATCCCAAACATGTTAGTGGAATATATATGTATATTCCCTGATATATAACTTAATAAAAGTTTATGGACCCAGGATAAGGAAGCCACACTGAACAGATGCACTGGGACTGAAATATGGTCCAATTAAGTCTGTAACAGGGTGAGCTTTACTTTGAACATTCTCCAAGTTGAAATGAAAGCTTCACAGAACAGATAAATCAGGCAACATAAAATAAAAACGCTGATCCAGCACCGCTCCCAAAAGGAGGGAAGGAGGGGCTTGAGGGCCGGATGGGGAGGGGAGACCCCAAGGGTGGGGAAAGAGATCCAGTCAGACTTCCCTATTGGAGGCTCAAACAGTCGCCTTCCCCGTGACAGTAAATAAACAGCAGCTATTTAAGCCATTCCAATTAATGCCTTCTGTGGCAGCTATTTATCTATTGAGGGAATGGCAGGGATTGCCTGGTGCAATTAAGCTGTTTGCTAGCAGTGCCTTCAAAAGCGCTTTGCCTTCAGCCATTGAGTCATCTGTGGTTTATGGCCAGCCTTCTTGCTGAGGGAGAGTCTGGTCTGAGAAAGTAGACAGCCCTCCTTCACTGCACCACCCACCCCGATTTAGCCCAGCCTAGCCAAATCTTTAGAAGCCTAGATGCCTGTCTGGCTTTTAGGACAATGGATAGAATTCCTTCTGGCCTTTCTCCCGACTCTCTTCACCCCAGCCTCTTCATCCCCATCCTTTTCATCTATTTCTACAAGATTGGTTTCTCTGCAGAAAGTGGCCAGTGTGGCATAGAAGTCCTAGTTTGGGATTGTCAGATGTAGGTTTGAATCTCTGGTCACAGGCAAATTCCTCTCTAGGATTTTGATTGTTATTCGAACGCCTACTTCACACTGTTGCTGGGGTGAAGGTTCAGTGACATAGTACCTGTGAGTGGTGTTACACAGTGCTGGGCAGAGGGTAGAACTCAAGCTGTGTTAGTTTCTTGCACCAAGCTCCTCCCCTTATGGAATGGAAACTAAACCCATTGTTTTTATTGTTGGTGTTCAGCAAACCTGTCCTGATTTTTATACCTTTCATAATGTCCAATGGCTTCCTTATTAAACATATGTTTGAGCTTCTGTGAAGAAGTATATCTGAGTTTGATGCCTTTGCCTTCATCTATAACTCGGCAACCTTGAGTTGCTTTTGAATCCCTGGAAACCACATTTTACTCTTCTATGAAATGGCAATAATAATAATAGCAATGACGGTATCTTCCACACAGGACTTTGTGACTATACTTCCTGCAGTGGGTAGGTGTCAGATGGTAGGTCAAGATCTGGGGTAGGAAAAGCTGCCTGGGGGGCTAGATCTGTAGGGTCTCATTAGAATTCTTCTGAAACTCTCATTTACAGAATTGCTGCTATTTGTGTTGATGGAGGGAGAGAGTGAGAGAGTGGAGCCACCTGAGGGTCCTTGGGCCCTTTCTCTCCCTTCCCTGAGGTCCTCAGGGAAGCCCCCAGGACTTCCAGAATCTCAGGGGAAAACCACAGACTCTCCTGACATCCTATCCAGCTCCTTTGTGATTATGACAGAGGACCTGCCTTTGAGCATTAGACTCCCACCCTCATAATGTGATTTGCAGATGAGGCAGGGAAATCCATACTGGATCCCCAGAGCCTGTCACACAGCCTGAATGTCCGAGTTCTAGATTTATTCCTTCAGGTCTTCTAAGCATTTCTTTACTAGTTAAAAGTAAGATCCCTGGGAGTAGGCTGATCTTACACCTATGTCTAGATGTTCTTTAGAAGGGCTTGAGTACTCAAAATAAAACAAAACAAAACTGGACACAGGCTGTGAGGAACAGGGGGAGAGTCCACAAGGAAAGAATGGGTAAGATAGAAAGTTAAGGAAACTCCCCTAGTCTATAGTCTTCTTCAGGAACCATCTTGTGGAGAAGAAATTGCAGGCAGAAGGGGTGAGAATTTCCTTGCATCTACTCTATGCCAAGTTATCTCATTTACAATAACCCTACAAGACAGATATTACCCGTCTCCCCACCTAATACAGTAGAATGTAAGCTCCATGACAGGAGAGGATTTACTTTATTTACTGCTATATTCCCAGCATCTAGAACAGCCTTTCACTGCTTAATAAATATTTGTTGAATGAATAAGAACTATTATAACCCTATTTTACTGGTGAGGAAACTGAGTCCCAGAAATCATCAGTCATTTTTAGTGGCCACATAGCTCGTAGATGATAGAGGCTGGATTCAAACTAAGTCTCCCTGGCCCTGCAGCTCATGTTTTTCCACAGACATTTGGTCATGACTCTGCCCCTATACATGCCCACCATGGAGCAGGGCCTCAGGCCCTGTGCCCACCTTGCAGCTCCAATGGTGCCCCAGTTGAGTTTGGGGTAACAGCTTGGTAAAGCAAAATGGGCTCCACACTGAGATTAAGGGGAGCAGCATTCTAATGTTTTGTGCAGACCTTGGGGGGTGTCTCCACATGAGCTGGACCACAGTTTCCCCACCTGTGAAAAGGGGTTCACCAGCTTTCTCGCAGGGAGGATGTGAGACGCAGTTGAGCCCAAGGGTGGGAATGGAACTCAAAAAGCCATAATGCAATATACACATGTGAAGCAAAGCTGTTCAGTGCAAAAGCCTGCAGCTTCTCCAATAAAGAGAAATTTACAGAAAGGGAGAGAAAGGTGAATTGCTATCATCATGTTCTGACTGTGGTAATCGGCCTAGTTATTTGCTGCTCCATTCTGAGCCCCCTTCCCTCCCCACTTCTTCAAGAAAAGAAGATTATTTTTAATTACAGTTTTACACTGCCTTAACGAATCTCCACAATAAGTTAATGAGCAGGACATGGCACCAGGAGACAAAACGTTTGATTATTTTCAGAGACTTTCTTAAGCTTCATTATTTCCAGGCCATCCCTGCAGAGTCACTATGGCCTAGTGAAGGGAACCTAAAAGATGCCAGGATTTCTGGGATGTTACATTTATGATACCTGGGACCCTATCACGTGAAAGCATGATGGGAGGAGTCCTGGCTATTCTCCAAGAGGAGAAATTTTTCTGTTGTAACCTAGTAACTCAAAGTCCCCTTAATAATTACCATAAAACAAGAAGGAATGTTCAGGCTTCTCTATGCCCTCCACGACCATTTTTGTTTAGATTTCTATCACCACACACCTGGATTCTTGCAACAAGCACCTGACAAGTGCCCCAGTACACCTTCCCATAAAATCCTTCAGTGGTTCTCTATGGTCTGAAAGATAAGATCCATCCTCCTTGGTTCATTATGAGCCAAACTTTGTCTCTGTCCTGATAAACCACACAACCTCACTCCTTTTGCCTCTGAGCTATTGAGTGTTGTTCCTTCTCACTGGAATGTCTTTTCCTTCTCTGTCTTTTTGGCCCTTCAAGGACAAATGAGCTGGGAAGCTTTGCCTGACTCTCTGCAGCATCTTGGGGTTTCCACAACAGTTCTGGAACACCATCCACATGGGACTTCTACAATACATATGTCTCTGCATGCTGTTCATACTCTTTCATGTCTGCTTCCCTGGCCAGACTGTCAACGTCCTGGGGGAAGTCACAAGATTTATGTATTCACCTTTGTATCCCTAGCCTGGTATATCTGGTACAGATATACAGAAGATTATCAGTTAATGTGGGTTTAAATGAATTAAAGATTGAGTTAATGATTAAATAAATAAATTATTGAAGAAGCTTTCTTGATTTAAAGTGAAATTCTTTCATTCTCTCACTTACATGCCATCCCTAGATTTGTGTCTGCTGGAAACCCTAATCCTGTTCTCACATCTGCCACTCTCTGGCTCACTGTAGTTCTCAAGATAGACTAGATTCTGCTGCAATAATAAACATACCCAAATTTTCAGTGGCTTGACAGAACAAAAGTCTTTTTCTCAGTCTTACCGTGTGTCCAGAGCAGGTTAGTAGGGGTCTACTCCACACAGCAACTCAGAGACCCAGACTGGCAGGAGTGTTACCACATTGTAGCTGCCCAATCTGGAATAAAGAATGAAAAGAGACACCAGAGAGTTGCACAAGGCTTTTTGCTGCCTCAGCCTGGAAATGATGAAGACTCACATTTCATTGGCCAGAGATAGTCACAGGCCCCACCTAACTGCACAGTGGCTGCAAAATGCAGGGAGCCAGTAAAACATTTCATGAATCTTACCATCTCTGCTACACTCAATTAAGTCTCTTTCTGTCTCTGGGTTCAAAGGACACTATGTCCAATTTTATCACTAAATGGATAAATAAATGGGGAGACAGACTGCCCCTGACTCTGAAATTCATGTTTTAATTAATTCTAAAACTTGACCAGTGTCAGGATCTTTCTGGACCTTGTAAACATGTTTGAATGTCTGTCTGTACTCAGTTCCTGAATCTATCTCCTGGCCTGCCAGTCACAACTCATTCCACCTGGATTTCACCCTCCAGCCTCTAATGGCTTCAAGGCAGGACATTTCTTTACTCCCCAACATCTTCATCTCCCTACATTCTTCTCTTTAAGATGCTATGTGACCATCTTTCTTGAAATCAGTCTTTCACAGCATGCTTTCTCTCTTTCTTTTATTTTTACCATATATTGACACTTATGAGAGGAAATTCTATGGTGAGAGTTGAAAACTCTTCATGAAGAACATTTATTTGGAGTGTAGATTGTTTTGACCTAATGCTTCATGTTGCTCTGAACATATACTGGCACTCCATGCCTATAATATACCCCACTCAAATTGGCTTAGGATTTTTGAGTTCAACTGCCACCTTGGCCAAGGAAGGAAGAAAAAAAAAAAGGAGAGAGACTGTTTATCTAGTGTTTTGTCCCCAGCAGGATAAAATGTGGCACTTACAGAGTAAGTCACAGAAGTGTCTGTAATTCTATACCACTAGCATTCTGGTTATCCAAGTGGAGAAAAGAACCAGGGCCTTGGAGGCCTAGGAAGGATGCATGCCATATGTGGTTACCAAGATTTAGAGGCTTATTTTTAGAAGAGCAACATGGTGGGTTGTCATAACTGTTTGACTCAAGAGAGAATCCTGGAGAAAAAAAATGCTGTCTCAATCAGAATGGAAGATGTTTGTGTCTATACAGGTTTGTTTTGAGCATAATTAATAGGCCAATGCATTTTTATTGGAGTCATAATCTGTTTTCAACATTAGAGAGACAGAAGCATGTATGATGTGTTCACTGTGCTCCAGCAGCTTCTGTGTGGATTAAAGAAGAGAGTCTAGAGCATGCTGCTGAGAGGTAATTCAAAATTCACACCGGATGTGCCCCTCACTGTTTTGTGAGCAACTAGGAGGGGTCACTGTGAGCTGAGGAGATCAGGGAAGGCTAATGAAGGGGGCAGATCAGAGGGATGACAGAAAAGCAAAAGGCCACATCAAAGCACTATGCAGACAGGAGGAACAGGGTAGCAATTGTGTGGTGGTGGAACTGCACAAGGTGTTGGGTGGCTGTGAAATAATTGGTCAGCTAAGGGAATAGCAAAGGATTGAAGGCAGAGATCCTAGGCCAATTAAAAGTAATACCTTCCTTCTCAGAGCCGTAAAGACTCCTGTCTTTAATGACCATGACTTTCTCCTTCACTTGAGTTTTTTGACCTTGAGACTAATCCTCATTTGTAAAGTTCAAGCACTCTGAAGAACATTCTGTTATCTCTCTTTTCTTCTCATTGGATAAGCATATTTCTTCATATTTAGAAGGCATGCAACATATATGCACTGAGTTGAATTGAACTGAATTGAACTGAGTTGAGTTGAGTTCATTTGGGTTGCAGCTAGGTTTCAGAGCCTATGGCCAGCAAGTCTAATGAGGGAAGGTGTTAGCCTGTAATTTTTAACATCATTGGACTTTATTCTGAAAGAAATGGATTGCTGGTGATGGTTGTGGGCAAGGATGCAATGTGTGTAAATTTTAGTGTACAACTTACTGAAGTGGAGAGTCAGGAGACCTAGAGGCCCATTATGAACTTCTTGCAATTGCTCAGGAGTCAGCCTGGAGTGGTGCAAAGACTATATGTTCACATGCTTGCAGGAGCCAGGCAGTTTCCTGAGACATGAGAAGGTAACCGGGCATGTTTTCATGTTAAACACGTGAGACTAAACTTCACCTACAAAAAAGAAATAGCTCTGTCTATTTTTCTGGAAGCATGAGTCCCTCTCAATATGTCTTGTCGTTTGTCCTGATTTCAAAAGAATCATAAATACAAAGAAATATGACTTTTCTTATGAGAGAAATGGTAGTCTGAGTATCATAATAGATGGTAGCTAACACTCAATCTCAGTGCCAGGGATACCATTAGGAGGGGTAGGCACTGAGACAGACTGGAGTTTACATTCTAAACTATGGAGGTAGCTGCTGTTTAGTCACAATCGGTTGCTAGCAAGCAAGGATACAAGCCTGAGATCACCAGATCTTCTTTTAGAAAAGAAAGTTAAAATATTGGTTCAAATGTATATGAAACACTGTATGTGCTAAGGAAGGTACTGGTGCTGATTCCTACCGTGTGGCCTCTGTTTGGGTATAAAAAAGATGGATCTGGAGGCCAAAGGTCATTGGGTCCCAACTCTGACAATCAACCTCTGTGAGCCTCAAACTTCTAATACAAAAAATGCAGATAATACCTCTTTTCTAGTAGGTTGCTGAGGATTAAATGAGATAATATGTAGAAAAGCATTTTGCAAACTCTAGGTGCTATTAAAAAACAAACAAACAAACAATCTACCTTAGTTCTTAAAGTTGTGGGTTAAGGATATAAGGAGGCAATTAAAAAAAAAAAGAATGCAATTTTTTAGGTAGGGATAAATTAAGAAAAGGGATATGTGGGTTCAACTTAGGGGCAGTTGTGGGGACTGGGGCATTGGTGACAGTGTTCCAAGAAATTACGTGGTCACAGAAAACATCAGAAACCTGGGCATGAAAAATATTTTGGCCATAGTTCTCTAAGGCACTGCCAGCTGTATTCTGTGGTCCATGTAAAGAAAGTATCTCTATGAACAAGTATATATGACTTTTTGATGAACAAACTCTTCTCAGATGTTTGTTGAGTTCAGAGCCCTGGGAAGGAGTAATGTTCCACATGTCAAGTTGAGCCAGTAGAAAACAACAGTAAGAGGTGAATAGGGATCAAACCATTCTGAACACCTACGAACTCAACAGGAGATCGAAGAAGAGAGTAGCAACAACTCTGAACAGAGAAGCGACCACTTACTGGAAGGTAGGATGTGCAGAGAAGTGAATCCAAGGAGATATTCGGGAGGATAGACGGCGGGGGAGGGGGCCTCCCTCAGCCCCTATTGGCAAGTGCTAGAGCCGCGAAGCACAAAATTGGAACTTTTATCGGCTCCGCTGAGGGACGTCGTTCCAGTGGCTAAGCGGGGGGTGGAACCCTCGCGGGACAGTGTGGTCTCAGGACCCTCAGGGTCACAGAAAGACCGGGGGTGCCTGAGTGCGCCAGAGCTCCCAGGTATTGGAGCGGGGAAGCCAGCAGCAGAGACAGAGCCAAAGCGCGGGCTTTCAGCTTGGGGTTGCTGTAAACTTTGATCCACGGCCCAGTCAGGCCACTGCTCCTCCAGCAGGGACCCAACAAGGGGCAGAGCTGGGAAGACTCCCCTTCCTCCCCGGGGAGGAGCGGCGCGGGAGCACACCGCAGGGATCTGCTGGGTTTGGAGACTCCACACGGGGTCGGGTGCCAGAGATAGAAACGCTCGCTCACAGGCCGGGTGAGCACAGAGTGTGGCTGGAGACCAGGGAGACAGGAGTGACTGCTTTTCTCCGGGGGTGCGCTGAGGAGTGGGGCCGCGAGTTCTCAGCTCCTCCGGGTGGAGAATGGGAGGCCACCATTTTCACCCTGGTCCTCCAAAGCTGTACCAGAGCTTGCAGGGAACAAAAGCTCCTGAGAGCAAACCCAAGCAGCTAACTTAGCCCTGACGGATAAGGGCGGGGCAATTTCACCTCCAGGGAAGACATTTGGGAACCATGGAAACAGGCCCCTCCCCCAGAAGATCAGCAGGAACAGCCAGCAAGCCAAGACCAAGTTTATCGATCAAGGAGAACGGGAGAACTCCAGCGCTAGGGGAATACTGCACATAGAATTCATGGCTTTTTTTTACCACGATTCATTAGTTTTTCAAAGTTAATTTTTTTAACTTTTTTTTCTTTTTCTTTTTCCCCTTTTCAACTAACATCTTATCAATCCCTTTGTTAAAAAAACATTTTTTATTTTTCATTTTTAGAGTCATATTTTATCCCTTTATATTACTTACCCTTAGTTTGGGGATATATATATAAGTTGTTCTCTCTTTAACATTTTGAGATACAGTTTCTTCTAACAGATCAAAATATACCCTAAATCACTAATGTATGGCTTTATTCTAGTCTCCTGCCTGATCACATTCTCTCCCTTTTTTTTTAATCTTCTTTCTTTTCTCAAACAACACCTTAACAATTCCTTTTATAAAATCTTTTATACTTTTCATCTTTACAGTCATCTTCCATCCCTTCATTGTATCAACCCTTATTTTGTACATACATAAGTCTTTCTTCCTTTAAAATTTTGGGAGGTACTTTTTTCTAACGGACCAAAATACGACCAAAATCTAGTGTGTGGCACTGATCTATGCACTAGCCTGATCATATTTGATCATATTCTGGTGTTTTTTGTATTGTTCTGTTTTTGCTTTTATCTTTTTCTTTTTGTTTCTCATTTTTTTCCTCTTTCTTTTTTCTTACTTTCCCTTTCTTTTCCCCTGATTTCAGGTCTTTTTTGATTTGGATAGAGTATATTAGCTGGGGACGTTGCATTTTGTTCTCTCATTCATCTATTCTCCTCTGGACAAAATGACAAGATGAAAAACTCACCTCAGCAAAAAGAACAACAGGGAGTACCGTCAGCCAGGGACCTACTCAATACGGACATTAGTACAATGCAGGACCTAGAGTTCAGAATCATGACTTTAAAGATACGAGCTGGGCTTGAAAAGGCGTGGAAGTTATTAGAGAAACCCTTTCTGGAGAAATAAAAGAACTAAAATCTAACCAAGTCGAACTCAAAAAGGCTATTAACGAGGTACAATCGAAAATGGGGGCACTAACTGCTAGGATAAATGAGGCAGAAGAGAGAATCAGCGATATAGAAGACCAAATGATGGAAAAACAAGAGGCTGAGAAAAAGATAAACAACTACAGGATCACGAGGGCAGAATTCAAGAGATAAGCAATACGATAAAACGAAATAAAATTAGAATAATTGGGATCCCAGAAGAAGAAGAAAGAGAGAGAGGGGCAGAAGGTATATTGGAGCAAATAATAGCAGAGAACTTCCCTAATGTGAGGAAGGACACAGGCATAAAAATCCAGGAGGCACAGAGAACCCCTCTCAAAATAAAAAAAAAATAGGTCAACACCCCGACATCTAATAGTAAAACTTACGAGTCTCAGAGACAAAGAGAAAATCCTGAAAGCGGCTCGGAAGAAGAGATATGTAACCTACAATGGTAGAAATATTAGATTGGCAACAGACCTATGCACAGAGACCTGGCAGGCCAGAAAGGACTGGCATGATATCTTCAGAGCACTAAACAAGAAAAATATGTAGCCAAGAATACTATATCCAGCTAAGCTCTCATTGAAAATAGAAGGAGAGATAAACAGCTTCCAGGACAAAAAAAAAACTAAAGGAATTTGCAAACACGAAACCAGCCCTCCAAGAAATATTGAAAGGGGTCCTCTAAACAAAGAAGAGAGAGCCTAAAAGTAGCTTAGATCAGAAAGGAACAGAGACAATATACAGTAACAGTCACCTTACAGGCAATACAATGGCACTAAATTCATACCTTTCAATAGCTACCCTGAATGTAAAAGGGCTAAATGCCCCAATCAAGAGACACAGGCTATCAGATTGGATTAAAAAACAAGACCCATCCATATGCTATCTGCAAGAGAGACTCATTTTAAAACCAAAGACACCACCGGATTGAAAGTGAGGGGGTGGAAAACCATTTACCATGCTAATGGACACCAAAAGGAAGCTGGGGTGGCAATCCTTATATCAGACAAATTAGATTTTAGAACAAAGACTGTAATAAGAGATGAAGAAGGACGCTATATCCTACTTAAAGGGTCTATTAAACAAGAAGATCTAACAATTGTAAATATCTATGCCCCTAACATGGGAGCAGACAATTATATAAGGCAATTAATAACAAAAGCAAAGAAACACACTGACAACAATACAATAATAGTGGGGGACTTTAACACCCCCCTGACTGAAATGGACAGATCATCTAAGCAAAAGATCAACAAGGAAATAAAGACTTTAAATGACACACTGGGCCAAATGGACTTCACAAACATATTCAGAACATTCCATCCCAAAGCAAAGGAATACACATTCTTCTCTAGTGCCCATGGAACATTCTCCAGATTTGATCACATCCTAGGTCACACATCAGGTCTCAAATGGTACCAAAAGATGGGGATTACTCCCCACATATTTTCAGACCACAATGCTTTGAAACTGGAACTCAATCACAAGAGGAAAGTCGGAAAGAACTCAAATACATGGAGGCTAAAGAGAATCCTACTAAAGAATGAATGGGTCAACCAGGAAATTAAAGAAGAATTAAGAAAATTCATGGAAACAAGTGAAAATGAAAACACAACTGTTCAAAATCTTTGGGATACAGCAAAGGCAGTCCTGAGAGGAAAGTATATAGCAATACAAGCCTTTCTCAAGAAACAAGAAAGGTCTCAAATACACAACCTAACCCTACACCTAAAGGAGCTGGAGAAAGAACAGCAAATAAAGCCTAAACCCAGCAGGAGAAGAGAAATCATAAAGATCAGAGCAGAAATCAATGAAATAGAAACCAAAAGAACAGTAGAACAGATCAACGAAACTGGGAGCTGGTTCTTTGAAAGAATTAAGAAGATTGATAAACCCCTGGCCAGACTTATCCAAAAGAAAAGAGAAAGGACCCAAATCAACAAAATCATGAATCAAAGAGGAGAGATCCCAACCAACAACAAAGAAATACAAACAATTATAAGAACATATTATGAGCAACACTATGCCAGCAAATTAGATAACCTGGAAGAAATGGGTGCATTCCGAGAGATGTATCAACTACCAAAATTGAACCAGGAACAAATAGAAAACCTGAACAGACCTATAACCACTAAGGAAATTGAAGCAGTCATCAAAAATCTCCCAACAAACAAAAGCCCAGGGCCAGATGGCTTCCCAGGGGAATTCTATCAGACATTTAAAGAAGAATTAATACCTATTCTTCTGAAACTGTTCCAAAAAATAGAAATGGAAGGAAACCTTCCAAACTCGTTTTATGAGGCCACCATTCCCTTGATCCCCAAACCAGACAAGACCCCATCCAAAAGGAGAATTACAGACCCATATCCTTGATGAACATGGATGCAAAAATTCTCACCAAAATACAGGCCAATAGGATCCAACAGTACATTAAAAGGATTATTCACCATGACCAAGTGGGATTTATCCCTGGGCTGCAAGTTTGGTTCAACATCTGCAAATCAATCAACGTGATACAATATATTAACAAAAGAAGGAACAAGAATCATAGGATCCTCTCAATAGATGCAGAAAAAGCATTTGACAAAGTACAGCATCCTTTCTTGATCAAAACTCTTCAGAGTATAGGGATAGAGGGTACATACCTCAATATCATAAAAGCCATCTATGAAAAACCTACAGCGAATATCATTCTCAATGGGGAAAAGCTGAGAGCTTTTCCCTAAGGTCAGGAACGCAGCAGGGATGTCCACTATCACCACTGCTATTCAACATAGTATTAAAAGTCCTAGCCACACTAATCACACAACAAAAAGAAATCAAAGGCATCCAAATCGGCAAAGAGGAAGTCAAATTCTCACTCTTTGCAGATGATATGATACTGTATGTGGAAAACTCAAAAGACTCCACCCCAAAACTGCTAGAACTCATACAGGAATTCAGTAAATTGGCAGGA
Organism: Eumetopias jubatus; assembly: GCF_037043125.1. Taxonomy (NCBI): domain Eukaryota; kingdom Metazoa; phylum Chordata; class Mammalia; order Carnivora; family Otariidae; genus Eumetopias; species Eumetopias jubatus. Next base: position 42,696,423 of record NW_028274808.1, read on the forward strand.
TATAAAATCAATGCACAGAAATCAGCGGCATTCCTATACACCAACAACAAGACAGAAGAGAGACAAATCAAGGAGTCTATCCCATTTACAATTGCACCCAAAACCATAAGATACCTAGGAATAAATTTAACCAGAGGCAAAGGATCTGTACTCAGAAAACTATAAAATACTCATGAAAGAAATTGAAGAAGACACAAAGAAATGGAAAAACGTTCCATGCTCATGGATTGGAAGAACTAACATTGTGAAAATGTCAATGCTACCTATAGCAATTTACACATTCAATGCAATCCCCATCAAAATACCAACCACTTTTTTCAAAGAAATGGAACAAAAAATCCTAAAATTTGTATGGAACCAGAAGAGACCCCGAATAGCCAGAGGAATATTGAAAAAGAAAAGCAAAGCTGGCAGCCTCACAATTGCGGATTTCCAGCTTTTTTACAAAGCTGTCATCATCAAGACAGTATGGTACTGGCACAAAAACAGACACATCGATCAATGGAACAGAGTCAAGAGCCCAGAAATGGACCCTCAACTCTATGGTCAATTAATCTTTGACAAAGCAGGAAAGAATGTCCAACGGAAAAAAGACAGTCTCTTCAACAAATGGTGTTGGGAAATTTGGACAGCCACATGCAGAAGAATGAAACTGGACCATTTCCTTACACCACACACAAAGATAGACTCCAAATGGTTGAAAGACCTAAACGTGAGACAGGAGTCCATCAAAATCCTAAAGGAGAACACAGGCAGCAACCTCTTCGACCTCAGTCACAGCAACTTCTTCCTAGAAACATCACCAAAGGCAAGGGAAGCCAGGGCAAAAATGAACTATTGGGATTTCATCAAGATAAAAAGCTTTTGCACAGCAAAAGAAACAGTTAAGAAAACCAAAAGACAACTGACAGAATGGGAGAAAATATTTGCGAATGACATATCAGATAAAGGGCTAGTCTCCAAAATCTAGAAAGAACTTATCAAACTCAACACCCAAAGAACAAATAATCCAATCAAGAAATGGGCAGAAGACAGGAACAGACATTTTTCCAAAGAAGACATCCAAATGGCCAAAAGACACATGAAAAAGTGCTCAACCTCGCTCAGCATCAGGGAAATCCAAATCCAAACCTCAATGAGATAGCACCTCACACCAGTCAGAATGGCTAAAATTAACAAGTCAGGAAACGACAGATGTTGGCAGGGATGCGGAGAAAGGGGAACCCTCCTACACTGTTGGTGGGAATGCAAGCTGGTGCAACCACTCTGGAAAACAGTATGGAGGTTCCTCAAACAGTTGAAAATAGAGCTACCATACGATCCAGCAATTGCACTACTGAGTATTTACCACAAAGATACAAATGTAGGGATCCGAAGGGGTACGTGCACCCCAATGTTTATAGCAGCAATGTCCACAATAGACAAACTGTGGAAAGAGTGAAGTTGTCCATGGACAGATGAATGGATAAAGAAGCTGTGGTATATACACACAATGGAATATTATGCAGCCATCAAAAGGAATGAGATCTTGCCATTTGCAATGACGTGGATGATACTGGAGGGTGTTATGCCGAGTGAAATAAGTCAATCAGAGAAGGACATGTATCATATGACCTCACTGATATGAGGAATTCTTAATCTCAGGAAACAAACTGAGTGTTGCTGGAGTGGTGGGGGGTGGGAGGGATGGGGTGGCTGGGTGATAGACATTGGGGAGGGTATGTGCTATGGTCAGCACTGTGAATTGTGCAAGACTGTTGAATCACAGATCTGTACTTCTGAAACAAATAATGCAACATATGTTAAGAAAAAAGAAAAAGAAGAAGATAGCAGGAGGGGAAGAATGAAGGGGAGTCAGTCAGAGGGGGAGATGAACCATGAGAGACGATGGACTCTGAAAAACAAACTGAGGGTTCTAGAGGGGAGGAGGATGGGCGGATGGGTTAGCCTGGTGATGGGTATTAAAGAGGGGACATTCTGCGTGGAGCACTGGGTGTTATGCACAAATAATGACTCATGGAACACTACATCAAAAACTAATGATATAATGTATGGTGACTAACATAACAATAAAAAAATTAAAAAAAAAAAAACGAAAACAACAGTAAAACCAAGAGGTAAAGATAATAAACACAGGCAAATCTTGGTCCCCCACCTCTGGAGAGTCCTGACATCTGTCCTATCTTTAAAGCTCAGCTTGCATTTGGTTTCAGTTTGATAAGCTCTCACTGAAAGCCCATTTTCATGTCACCAGCTTCACCATCGTTGGCTGGCTGAGCCACTGGAAATTATTTGAGAAAAAGACAGGAGTCAATATTGAACAGATTTGGCTGGGATGTCCTTTTCAGAGTTAACCCTCTTCCAGCATTTGCATCTAAATAAAGCAATTTATTCTTCAGACTTCACAGAGGAACCAATCATAAAGGTTAACACAATTAAGGGTTAAACTGTTTGTTTTTCCAAACTCTGTCTCTATGTGTATATGGTTATGTAAGGTTTCCAGTGGAAGCCTTACCTATATTCAGACATGTTAATGGTGTGTCTGGTTAAGCGGGTCCACCCACGGGGGACAAAATTTACCAGAGGGCCGTTTGATGTGGTAGCAAAAGTTTCTCATTGGGAGTGAGGTGTGGTTATGAGGGGATGATGGTGGCTGTCCTTTTATGGGGTCCACAGGATCGCCATGCCCCATGCCAGGCAGACAGGATGGTAAGACGGTGCAGAAAGATCTCCCTTACTGAAAATCCTATACGACACAGGGACGTAAGGTTTTGTACCCATACACTGAATTACATATTTTGAAGGGTAACACAGAAGATTGCTCACTCTCAGCCTCACCACTGACCACCATAAATACTGCATCATGAAGAGTATTTGCGGTTTATCTGAAATTCAAATTTAACTTGTAATCTTGTATTTTTATGTGCTAAATCTGGCACTACTACTATGAGATTTTTACTGTTTAGGGGACACAAAGTGCCTCATAGAAGCAGCGTTTTCAAGAGGCCCCTGGGGAGTTTGCTGCTGGGAGTTAGGTAGTGAGGCAAGCAGTTCATGGTGAGTACCAGTGAAATGTAGACAGACAGAGTGATGCCACTAGTCCCACAGGCTTGTGAAGTTTGGGAAACTTATGTTATACATAGATACATGTTTACAAACAAGTTGAAAAATAGAAGTGACTGACTTTTTTTTTTTTTAAGATTTTATTTATTTATTTGAGAGAGAGAATGAGAGACAGAGAGCATGAGAGGGAGGAGGGTGAGAAGGAGAAGCAGACTCTCTGCTGAGCAGGGAGCCCGATGTGGGACTCGATCCCGGGACTCCAGGATCATGACCTGAGCCGAAGGCAGTCGCTTAACCAACTGAGCCACCCAGGCGCCCAGAAGTGACTGACTTTAATACAGCTCTTGAATTAATTTGTTTCTATTAAAGTATAATTATATATGGTAAAATTCATGCTTTATAATACCGTCATAGAAACATCCAATTCTGTTGTGCCCTGTTGCAGTCATGTGGTCATCTTAATATATACAGAAAAAGCATCTGACAATTTAACATGCACACATCATAAATCTCTTACTAAGCAAAAATAGAAGAAATCTTCCTTAATATGATAATGAGTGGTCCACTACAAATATATAGCAGACATCATACTTAATGGGGAAATATTGAAAACATGAACAAATGATGCCAAATATTACTGCTTCTTTTCAACATTATTTCAGGGAATTTTAGCCAATGCAATAAAATAAATAAATAAAATATATAAAGACTGGAAAGAAAAATGTAATCATTGTACTTCATGGGTGATATGTAGTAAATTAAAATATCAAAAATAATTTACAGAGACAATATTTGAATTAAAAAACGAATTCAGATCTTATGCAGATTACTGAATAAACTCATATAAAAATAAATTGTCATATGACAGCAATACCAATTTTTCATAAATTAAAAAATAAATATGATATGGAAATATTTACAAATCATACATCCAATTAAGGACTTGTATCTAGTTTATATAAAGAACACTTACAACTCAACTCAATATTGAGACAAACAATCCAATGAAAACCAGGGAATTACAAAAGAAGATATATGTATGACAGATAAACAGATGAAAAATTGCTCAAAATCTTTGTCACTAGGGAAATGAAAATTAAAAACATAGTCAGATACAACTACATACCCACTAGAATGGCTGTAGTTCAAAAGTGGTTTGTACCAAGTGTAGGTGAGGATGTGAAGCACTGGAACTCTCATGTGCTGCTAGTAAGAATGTTAAATGGTACAGTCTGTAAAACAGTTGACAGATTCTTAAAAAATTAAACAAATACCTATCATTAAGTCTTACCTATTCCACAACTAGGTTCTTAGCCGAGAGAAATAAAAGCATATGTATGCACATGAATATTTATAGCAGCTTTATTTATAATAGCTTCAAATTAGAAACAGCTCAAATGTCTATCCACAAATAAATGGATTAAAAAATTATAGTATATCCATACATTGGAAGGCTACTAAGTAATAAAAAAGAGTGAACTATTAATATGCACAACTTAATCCTGTAAACAACCCAAATGTTGACAGTAAAATGGATAAACTTTGGTAAAAGTCATACAAGAGAACTGCACAGTAATGGAAATGAACAAACTATTGCTATAGGCAACAATATGGATAAATTTACAAACACAATATTTAACAAAATAAAACAAAAAATCCAGATGGAAAATAATAAATACTCTAGGTTTTTATGTATATAAAGCTAAAAAAAGTAAAACTAATCTACTGTGGTAGACCTTCAGGATACTCTACTTCAGGATCACTTTGAGCGGAAGGGCTTAGTGACTGAAAATGAGTAGGAAGTAGGTTTTGGGGTGCTGGGAATGTTCTGTGTCTTGATATGCGTTGTCAAAATTTATTAATTTATGCTTATGATTTGTTTATTTTATTCTATGTTTATTATACTTCACTACAATAGTTTATTTTTAAACTTTTAAAATAAAAATAACTTTAAAAATAAACTAAAACGGTCTGACTGCTCTTAATTACCGATGTTTAACATGGGCATACTATTCCTTTCTCTTTCTTTCTTTATATATAAATTATATATTTATATTTAGATATATAAAATAAATATAAAGAAATATGTATACATATAAAATAAATATAAAGAAATATGTAATATATAATTAAATTAGTCTAGTAGTGCAAAACTCCACTATTATTATAGGTTCATTCTTTGCTTTTTCATCTTGACTCTGATCTATGTCTTAAGTCATCTTTGTTATCTTACCTTATGGAGCTGTTCTGATTTTCTTTCAATACTGTGTTCTCTTGTCTCCATAAAGATATTGTCACTCCAACCATCCATTCAAAACTTTTACTTGGGAAATATGGCATGTCCTGTACATAATAGATATAGAATAAATCTTCAATTGATGTCTTTTGGAAATAAATTCTTAATTTACATATCACATTAGTAACGTGGTATATTAGACAATTCTTATTTAATTGATTATGTCCCTCCACATTTAGAAGTCTTATCAGATGTCTATCTCAATCCATCAGTTAAAGGCTACAACCGCTTGCAGATATTTTCTAAAATCAAAGGATCTCAGGGTCAGCCCAGAGCCTTGATCCCTCAAGACTAAGTGGATTTATAGTCAGTTCTCCTAGGATTCAGGGACCACGAGATGCATAAAACAATGGTTAAGATCAGACTTTTGTGGCCAGAATGACTTTAACTTAATCCTGCCTCTCCACTTCCTAGCTAGATGATCTTGGGCAAGTTACTTAATTCGGTTAAGCCTCAATTTTATCTTTGAAATTGAGATAATGATTGTTATCTCACAGGATTATTATGAGAATTAAATGAGATCATGTGTCTAAAGTGCTCAGTACAGAGCACACCAAGTATTAAACATTGCAAAACTCACAGCATTGTAGCTATCATTATTCCAAATTATTTATTTGGGGGAATAAATGCTCCGGAATGCCCTGACATTTATGCTTATATACATTCAGGACACACGCAGAGGCATGTGAAGGTTTCATATCCTCCCACTCCAAGACCCATCCTTGTTATCTGGCTGAAACCACATGTATAAGTTAAAGACATTTTGAGCTGAACTAAAGGTAGGTAAAGCTCTGCCAATAGTGCTAGGATCCTCTGGGGAGGGGAGGAGGGAAAGCAATGTGAACAAACTGAGTTATTTAAAGGGATGAATTCTACATCAAAGAAACCTGATAATGTGGGCCTCTGGATTATACAAGATCCTGAGATACACAGGTAGGTGTATCCTAGGTTAGAAAGCATGCCCCAGCCTCCATCAGATTCTTGGTGACTGGACTCCATTTGTCTCTGCTCGCTTGTCTTGTTAGTGGGGTAGACTGGGAATTTGGTTACTTAAATTAAGTGACTCATTTTAACTGGAATATCAAGAAACTTGCCATGAAAATATTTGAAAATTTGGGCTCTTAGTGAAGTTATTCAGTAAAATTCAGTCATACCTTGAAGGTTTACTAGACAATTGCAGATGTAAATAAAAATATGTTGAGATATATACTCTTGGGCCATAAGTAATAGGCCACTAGTTGCCTTAGTGATATTTTGTAACTGTGCTAATTGCTACATGGATAAAAAAGATGTTAGCACTGGTGAAATAATAGTGGGTGACACTTGAGCAATGTGTATGAATTTCAATGCATTTTGGGGGAACAGAGAAACTGAAATGCAAGAGTATCAGAAACATAAACTCAAAACAAAACTATCAACATATACAATTATCTCTAAACTATGAGAGAAGTCTGAAGTAAACACCATCAAGATTCACATTTACCCGGAAGATGGATAGAAAGAAAATGAACATTAAAACCATGATACATTTTGGCCATTGAACATCTTTAGAAGCTGATGGAACATCATAAACTTGTTTTCTTTAGTTATGCTCTACTGGCAAATCTTTCCTGGTATCTTAATTGAAATTAATTACTCTTTTCTCTGAATTTCTGGAACATGTGTCTTATTCCACTTTTAAGCACATGTTTTATCCTAACTTTTATAATACACAGTTGTTTTTACAATTTTACTACCTAAAGAACCCGGATTGTGGCAAAAAATGTAACTGCTAGTTTATCATGTCCCTTTGCTGTGAATTGCATCAGATACTTTACTTTAGGCATTGCAACTTATAGCCTGCATAGCCAACATGTAGTGTTTTGTTTAGCCTTAAAAAAAGTCAAATGTCTTTAGATGGGGCATGCATTTTCCAGGGGCATATGCGCTTTAGATTTCTATATTTTTTTATCTTACCCCCGCCCTACTTCACTCATTTGTATTATTTGCATAGCCCCTGCAGGCTTGGGATTTGTGATTTTAAGTGTAAACTAAAATTTATCTACTGAGCAAAGCAAATACTTGCATCTTAATGTTAGCAAAAGAGGTAAGAAGTTTAGTCTGGGGACTGAGAGGAAGTAGCTTCAGCCTTGGATGAAAAGACTAGGAAGAAATGAAAGGAAGCACTAATCAAACACTAAGAAAGAATACTCAGGAAGAAACACATATTGCAAATGAAGTAAAAATTACTAGTTGATGAAGGAGAAGATCTTTAGGATGCGTGTGAAGAGAGTGAAAGACAGACTGAAGGAACAGCTGAGGTCTGGTGCAAGGCAGCAGATGGCTTCCTCCTTAGGAAAAAGCATCTAAAGGGGAATGTACTGAGGCACGTACATGAATGTCACTTCTGTACTCTGGACCTAGCTAACTTAGAGGATTTTTAGACCATCAGTTTGTGGTGTGATATAGAAAAATAAAAATCACAGCAGTGTATTGATCTAACACTCCCTTTTCTGATATTTTGGAAGCTCTCAGCTTTTCTGGTTGCCCTGTTGTTAGAAAGTCCCTGTGACAGTGAAAACCTGGTGATGATTGTTGACAGGCCCTTCTTCATCACCAGTATGAAGTTCTCAAAGATATATAGCTTTCTGGTTTATTTTTGCATGAACGACATTTACTGATCACTAAAATGCACACATTTAAACCATGGCCACTTGGGTGGTTAGATGAGGATATGGCTCATCTTAATCAAGAGGAATACAAATCCATGATAGCCTTCCACTGATGGATAGGTATCTCTTCTTACTTTAGTCCAACACTGATAAAAATGAAACATATTCAAAATTGGTCCAACCATATGTTTATCTTTCCATTAAACCACATTTTCCCCTACACACATAACTAGCACAAGAAAGGAAGAGAATGGGGAGAAAACTGAAATCAGTACCAGCATGGTCGAGCCATCTGATGAGCCCCCTCTCTGGAAAGCAGTATGAAAAGCATTCCATTGGGACCAGCAGAGTGATGACAGGCAAAATTACTCAAGAGAACAGGTTACTATCACACTCAAGAACCTAACTTTCCTTTTACCTAGCAACCTTAAATTTCTTCTGGGGAACTTCAGTGATCATCCCACATTCATGAGGAAGTACATGTGTCTTCATGAAAGATACCAAAATCAGTCAAGGATGTAATGAGATGATGGAGCAGGAATGTTAGAGGACTGAAGGACAGAGAGCTCCTGGGTATTGAGCAAAAGGCCAAAACTCTCTGGTTCAGAGGATGAAAGTAATGGGTACATCGGAAGAGGGTTGTTAGTGTCTCCCCTCAGCAATATGGGAGTGGACACCTGCCGCTCTCGTGCCCTATGACTCAGGTCCTCAGTTGGCAGGTAGGTGGGTACCATAGCTATAGAAGTTGGTTCTCCCTTAGAGAAAATGAAGGAATCAGAGGGAAAAAGAAGGCTGAAGAGGGATTAGGAACAAATGAGAAGGAGATTCCAGGGTTGAAAATGTGCTATAGAGCCCTGTGCATGAGGTCTTGCATGTAAAGTTTTACATGTTCACTCAGGAAAAGGCTTAGCTTATCAGCAGTCATTAAGTAAGGTGATTAGATCTGTAGACTAGCACCCAAGATCTCTCTGTGTCTCTAGAAAGATTTTCCTCTGTATATCATTGGGGTGGGTGTAAGATGGTATTATCTGTTAATCAATTCTCATAAATTTGTTTCCAGATTTCTTGTCCTATATCTCAGAAGTTCCCATTAAAGTATCCCAGGTAATACTCTATGAAACTAACTCTTTGGAATATTCTAGAAAGATTACACAGATATAGGTGATACAGATAAAAGCAGTATCAATTCTTCCTGGATCCCTTTCACTTCTGGGGCTTTAGGGTGAGAGGGAAACATGGAACTCTCTTTGGCTTCTTCCCAACTTCATGCATTATAGCTCCCTTTCTTAAAAGAGGACAGGTGAATCTGTCCTGGCCCACCAGCCTGCTTCATTCAGTGTTTCACGAACACTTATTGGTCGCCAACCATACGCTAAATGCTGTGTGAAGTGCTTAAGAGAACAAAGGAGTTTCTTTCAGGAGTTGCCTTGATATCTTTTTTTATGCATTCACGTCAGATCCCTTTCTGAAAATCAACCTTCCAGTTTACTGTTTTCCTCTCTAATAAGTCACCTTCACTAACTTCTATTTAACCCTTTTATTGTTGGGAGAATTTGTGTATCCATAGCTACAGAAACTGCAAAGTCAACAGGCTCTTCTAACCCCTTCATGTCCAATATAATACTTCTTAAGCGTTCAAGAAACAAATAAATCATTGATTATGAAAGGGGTTTGGATGTCATGTGCACCTTGCTCAGTACCTCAATACTAACACATTTCTTCTCTCTATATAACTATAATAATTACGATAGCTACCATATATTCTGTGGTTACTATGCCACTAGAAAAACACTTTACATATATTGCCTGGCTGAATTCTTTCAACACTTTAAGGTGGGTAATTTTATCTCCAATGTATAGATTAGGAGACTGAGTTTTAAGACCATTCTGCTGGTACATAGCGGATTCAGGTTTGTTTGTTTGTTTGTTTGTTTGTTTGTTTGTTTTTAAAGATTTTTATTTTAGAGAGAGAGAAAGCAAGCATGAGCCAGGGGTGGGGGTCAGGAGGCAGAGGAGAACCAGGACCCTGGGATCAAGACCTGAGGCAGATGCTTAACTGACTCAGCCACCCAGGCCCCCTGTATTCAGGTTTTTAACCCTTGCTCTTCTGAGTTTAAAGTTTTGGCACTTTCAATTTACCACACTGCACAGAAAATGCAGAGTAGTTATTGTGATTATATATGTATATAAAACCACAATGCCACAGAAATAGACTCTTGCAAATATTTTTAGGTAACATGGTACTAGTAACTGCAGGTACTTAATAAAGTGATTTTGTTCCTTTTGGGGTCCCTTGTAATGCTAGATTCCCTGCAGCCCTATGAGCAGATGATGGCTTTTGTCTGGTTTTAAAACTGGTTTGGCTGGCACAAGATGCCCTGTTACCTCAGGTTAATCATCTCCCCTCTCTTCACCTATTTCCTTACCTGCAAAACTGGGAGGTGAGATAAGCTAGTTGATCCTGAAGTCTCCTCTGGTGAGGCTCTGATGGAGCCTGCTTTCCTGGAGCCGTCTCAAGCTCAGGGCTTAAACTGTGACCAACCAGGACAAACCCTGGTCTGGGAATCAGGCTGCATTTCCATCCTGACTATATGACCTTGCTCTAGTCACTGTCAATTCTGGGCCTCAGCTCCCTCATGGGTCAAGTTGAGATGATTAGGTAACCTCTCAGGGCCTTTTCACACTGCAGCTCTCACCTTCCTCTCCCACAGATAGTAGACATAGGTGCTTCCTCATACTCCCCAAGTACTTTTAGTCAGTTCCTCAAATCACAGGCCAGGTGCCTACTATGAGATTGTCTGATTGTTCCTGCTTCACTTAAACCATTAATCTCATGATAGCATTCTGGAGGGGGCGGGGCGGCGTCAGGTTATAACAAGGACATAAAACTTATGAGCTAGATTTGCCATTGACTTCACGGCCTTTAACAACCCTGGCTGTTTCCTTAAGTAATCTTATGGCTAAAGCTTAGGGAAAAGAGATTGCCTGGAACATCTTGTGCACAGAAGAGCAGGCAAAGCCTGCCCCAGAAGGTAATAGGCTGGCATGATAATAAAGTATGGTGGCCAAAATGAAACATTAAAACACCCAATAAAAGTCTAAGTGCTTGATCATCGTCACTAATGAAAATATATGATTGCCTAATAAAATGCTCCATGCAGCCTCTGGCCATGGATCTGCATTTATTAACACCTGTTACCACTGCCATCTTCTTCTTGGAAAGGGTGACCTTCTATCCCAGATGGCCCATGGCCTGGAGAATTCAATGTAGGGGAATTTTTGGCTGGTGGGTCCCAGGAGAACCCAGCTGACCTGGGGTCCAGCAACAGCTGCCTGACTTCTATTTGTGTTTCCTCTGGCAATAAAGGGACAAGGGCAGTGGCTGGTAAATCAAAGCAAAAAACCAGAGGTGCAATCTGTCTCATATGTGCCTTGCTGATTAGGGATCTGCCAGCTGGGTTATGAACACAAGGAACAAAACCTGGGGCTATTACAGTATAGGAACAGGAAGCTAAACAGGATTCTTACTGGGCACGAAGGAAAAAACAGTTATTTTGCCCCTTCTTTGCATTTCCCCTTTGATAAATATTTTATCCATGTTCAAAACAGAGTCACCAAGATCAACTAAAACATGAAATTCCTGAGCAATTTGCAGCCTGACCTTCGTAATCAAGCCTCACATTAAAATGTATAGACTAACTGCATTCACAAAATATTTTATCATTACCAAACTCTGAGACTTGATAGCAATCAGCTGTCAATTCCAACACGTGTATAATCTCATTTGATCCTAAACTAAGCCTTGTGAAGTTGGCAATATAATTGTTCTGAAACTTACTGATGAGATTTGGAGCAGTCAGTTAAATTATTAAAGATCTCATAGTTTATACATGTTAGAGCTGGATCCCAAACAGTGAACTCAAATCCCTTAATCTGGCTCACTGGCATCATGAAATGGAATGAGCCCACTATACCCCAAGGCCACCTTCTCCCAGAGGATGGCTACCCCATTCAAGCTCAGAGCCACATCAAATACTATTACAGAAATAACAGTACTTGTGTGATAGTGATGGGGTCCTAAGAGAGCTTGGGTCTCCACAGAGAAGAAGAGGAAGCCACACTAAATGAGCAAGACCTCTTGCTCCAGAATAGCCCCTGGGTTCTCCCACTGTCTGAACTATCATGTATCAATAGTCATCACTACAGGTCTTGGGAAGTTTTTGACTGTGTTTTCAAACTGGGCTTTCCTTTTTTACTTTTGTAAGATGAGAGGGTGTAATTAAATTTCTTTCAGGGTTTATGTTGCCCCCCTCCATATGCCTACTTTGCAATTGTAGAAAGTTGAGTTGGTACTAATGTGGGACAACAATATTCAGGTGTACTTTAAAGGAGAAAAAAGTGCACATCTATTACACAACTAATAATATTTACCAGAACTGTTCATACATCATTTCATTTAACTGTCAAAAACACTCCAAGGTGAATATTGCCATGATTTTATACACCCAGAATTTGAATCTGAGACAAGCTAAGAAATGTGCTTAGTCCACTCAGTGGAACACAATGGGATTGACTTTCATGCCCAGGGTCTATCCAAGGCCTGGGCTCTTCCCATGATATCACACCAGCTCCCAGTGACAATCACTTCTTGCATGTCCTTGCCTGTGTCAGAAAGACCCTTGGACCTTAAACCCTATTATCTAGCTTACAATGGCTTTCTTCTCATAACTTGCCTCCGAGTGAAGGCACTTTATTACTGGCTATATTCTCAAATACATTTTTTCTTTCCATCCACTACAATTTTCACAAGCAGAGGGGCGTTGTTAACTCGAGTTTTCCTCGCTGGACTTGACGTTAGCTGATTGCATTTTGCTGACATGCACTCCTCCTGCTGTGTTGCCAAGAGAGTCCCCTATCATTTCTGCATCCCAAGCTGGCAGGGTGTGTGACTTTGCAACATATTTTTTTTCCACTCCAGAAAGAAGAGAATAGAACTGCTTTATGGATGAAAATAAGAGCTCATATAAAGAGAAATTCAGATTATTGCTTTCCTACGAGAGAGAAGAAAAACTTACCAACATGAATTCTTCTTCCCATCCTCCCTCCCTCCCTCCATCTTGTCTTTTCCACCTCTCTTTCTATATGTTTATTGAATATATATTGTTTGGAAAACATGCTTCTGCAAACATGATAGGAAAGTGTATAAATATTGAAAGATTTATTAATGGTGCTCCAAAGGTCCATTTTAGGGGTTTAGATATGGTCTCAGTAGCCGGAATAGAGTGACTAAAACCTTCTCTGCAACTTAATGAAAATTTCTGCATCTGATTGGCCAATCACCTGAGGGGGTCTTTAGAATGGAAAGCACAGGTCACTCCGGACTTGTTGGGAGGAAATGGCCCATCGGCATGGGGCCAAAGGAAGAGAAGTCATGGTGGAGATAAGGGCTAGGGCGCTGGAGTAGAGAAGCATTTTGGGGAGAAGACTTAGAGAATTCTGGAGAATGTTGAGCATAAAAGCTAAGATGAGTGATAACAGAAAGGTGTGTAGTTTCAAAAGCAAAAGCACCCCTTTTCTTATAGTTTTTAAAAAATATTTTATTTATTTGTCAGAAAGAGAGAGAGTGAGGGAGTGAGCACACAAGCATGGGGAGTAGCAGGCAGAGGGAGAAGCAGACTCCCCACTGAGCAAGGAGCCCAGTGTGGGACTCGATCCCAGGACTCTGGAATCATGATCTGAGCCAAAAGCAGACGCTTAACTGACTGAGCCAACCAGGCATCCCATCTTAAAGTTTTTTTATAGAACTACCCTAACCAAGGCTAGTGCTGGTATCTGCAACTAAGAAAATATCAGACCTCATGTCTGTGAGATAATGGAAAATATATATAGATTTCACTCATATGTGGAATTTAATAAACAGAACAGAAGAACATGGCAGGGGGAGGAGAGGGGCAGACCATGGAACAGACTCATAACTATAGAAAACAAACTGATGGTTACCAGAGGGGAGGGGAGTAGGAGGATGGGCTAAATGGGTTAAATGGGGATTAAGGAGAGCACTTGTTGTGATAAACATCAGGTATTATATGTAAGTGATGAATAACTAAGTTCTACTCCTGAAACCAATATTATACATATGTTAACTAACTGGAATTTAAATGAAAACCTGCAACAACAAATATATATCCCTGGTTCCTGACTCAGAGCTCCTAAAACCCTTGTAATGCTTTAAGTAATAAAAATACTAGAAGCATCTTTTGTTCTAATATTTGGTCTTTAACCCTTGTTCTCAACACAGAGTTCCTAAGTCCCTTGGATTTCCTGGTAGCAGTGTCTTTTGTTCTAATGAGATGACTCTTGGTAGGTTCCTGGATGGGGACTGTTCACCAGAAAAACCAAACCATAATTAGAAGCTTGGAATTTTCAGCCCCACCTACCATTCTCCAGAGAGGGGAGAAGGGCTGGAAATGGAACTAATGTTCAATCATGTCTACATGAGGAAGCCTCCATAAAAATCTCAAAAGGATAGGGTTCTAAGAGCTTCCAGGTTAGTCAGCACATGGAGGTGTTGAGAAACAGTGGTGCACTGGAGAGGCTATGGAAGATCTGTGCCCCTTCCCACATACCTTATCCTATGCATCTCTCCCATCTGAACACTCATCTGCATCCTTTGTCATATTCCTTTATAACAAACTGGTAAATAGTAAGTAAACTCTTTTCCTGAGTTCTGGGAGCTGCTCTGGCAAATTAATCAAACCCAAGGAGGTGGTCATAGGAACCTTCATTGTATAGTCAATCCAGCAGAAGCACAGGTGACAACCTAGATTTGTGATTGGCATTTAAGGTGGGGGGGGGAGCCTTGTAAGTCAGAGCCCTTAACCTGTGGGATCTGATGTGTCTCCAGGGAGATAGTATCAGGATTGAGTTAAGTTGTAGGACACCCAGCTGGTGTCTCAGAAAATTTCTTATTGTGGGGAAAGCCCATGTCCATGGTGCCAGAAATGTGGGTGTGGTAGTCATGTGAGAGCAAAGGAGGAACCCAGGAAAATGACTGAGTTTTTCTCAACTCAACGACCCCTGATGGAGTACAAGTTGGTGCTTGCAGAAGCAGGCTATACATAGGGGGTGGCTATGAAGCCAATAATTGAACATTGGGTTTGCTTTTTCACCAAGCTACCTAACTTTTAGCAAGTAACAAACTGTTTAAGGATCAGTTTCTTCATCTGCAAAGTAGGGAAGAATATCACCAACTCCATGTGATTATTAAAAGTATTAAATGAGAGGCCATATTTAAAACACTATGAATCTAGTAATCATCAAGATCGCTATGCAGGGTTGTTTTTTTTTTTTCCTTTTTTCAGGGTCATATTATGGCATTTATAAAATCTGCAGGGCTTTTGTTTCTTTTCCTTTTCTCCGAAACTGTCTCCATTTTGTAACTCACCTCCCCTGGTGGGAGGGCGAGATAGGGGAGGAAATAAGTGGAAGGGGTTGTGATGAAAACTTTTGAGAGTGGTTAGTGAATAATTGATGTTTAATGGTAAGAGATACAAAGACACAGGAAGCATGTGGTCCTAGAGAAGTAATGTGGTCTAAAGACAGTCTCCGAGTCCTTCAGTCCATTGCGTCTAGGTCTAGGATCCAACTCCCAGAGAATCAGAAACCAGCTGTTAGGATCCAGACTTCATTCTGATCCTACTAATGGTTTGTAAGGTGCTAGCAGTTGTAGGATGCAGAGAAGACACGTGGCCAACCCTGTGAACAGGTGGTCTTGGCAAGGGAATGGTTCTTCTAAGGTAATAAGTAGGCGATGGCAGGAGGCAGTGGTATGCTTAGGAAGGATAGCCAGAAGTGGCTGCTCTAGACAGGGATGGACTGGGAAAACTCCTTTTAGGCATTCATTCATCAACAAACATTTATTTAGTGCCCACTACGTGAGTCATTGATTTAAGCACATTGCTGCTTTTGTGCAGACCTTATCCTTCCTGTCTCAACTGAGGACTAGAGCATAGGCACTGAGAAAAAAAGGGGAAGAAATGGGGAGTTTGCTGCAAGACTAACTGCATAAATGCAGGGAATTTTTAGAGGAACATTCATTCAACCCACACTTTTTGAGACCTATTCTGGCTGGACATCATGATAAGTACTGTAAGAAAAACAAAGATGAGGGCACCTGGGAGGCTCAGTTGGTTAAGCGACTGCCTTCAGCTCAGGTCATGATCCTGGAGTCCCGGGATCGAGCCCTGCATCGGGCTCCCTGCTCAGCAGGGAGTCTGCTTCTCCCTCTGACCCTCTTCCCTCTCGTGCTCTCTCTCATTCTCTCTCTCTCAAATAAATAAATAAAATCTTTAAAAAAAAAGAAAAGAAAAATAAAGATGAATAAAACATATTCTCTGACCTTGAGGATCTCACAGTCTAGTGGGTAAGACAAACAAGGAAATAAGAATAACACAAAGTAATACATTTTGAAATAGAAAGGTAGGGAACTAACAGGCAACATGTGGGAATCTGAGACTCTGTCTGGTGCTTTGGCGACTGAGGGCCAGGACCAAGAGAGCAATGTATGAGCTGGAGGGAGACCTTGAGCCTGGCCAGGAGGGCTGCAAATGCAAGCAGTGGAACAGGGGTTCAGGGATCACTGAGCAAAGCACTAGGCTTTTATGTAGATTTGGGGTGTCTCATTTTGTTTTATATGTGAGGGTCAGCCACTTAAACATAGTGTTTCAAATCACAAACCCCAGAAAGATCAAACAACTTAGAACCATTCAGCCAGAAACTGCCAGAACAAAAATGACAGCCATCAGTGGTCTTCAGACTGCTTCTCAGGGTGTTGTGTCTTTCAAAGGCAGAACAACATGAGTTATAAACTCACCAACCTTTATTTATGTAACAGGTCTTCCTGTGTCAAATATTGTGGTAGTTCTTAGTAAGTGTTTACTGTTGTTACTAATAATAGCAGCTAAAAAAATTCCTACACAATGCAAGTGGCTACTCCACCAGTTATATTGTTCCTCTTAACTAAACCTCAATTCATTTCGCAGCAACTGGGAAATCAATTGAAATGTGGAGATTTGGGGAGACAGGGAAGGAAGTTCTATGTTCTTTTTTTTTTTTTTTTTTAAGTTCTACGTTCTTGTGTTGAGGGAACTCTCTGGAGAGAGAGGAAAGACCAGAGTGAGAAAGAGCACAAGTGCATTCCTGGCATGGCAGACAAAGTCCACACAGAACTTGGTCCACTGATATCCACTGCTTTTTCTCTTAGCTTTAGAATTGGCCCATTTGGGTAGGACAGTTGTGTTTCCTTCCTAGGAAACAAAAGCATGTTTCCACAGGTACAATTTCTTATTTTAATCTCTCTTACAACCTCCATGTAAACCAACACTTATTAAATGAGGTTTCAATCATATTCTCTAGGCAAAAGAATTTGACTTAAGATTTCAGTAGCAATGAAAATGCAATTATCTAGAATTAACATTTGGGAAATATGCAACCCTCCTCACAGACACCTTTTCCTAAATTGTCTAGATAATGCTTCCATACTATTCCTAGTAATTTTTTTTTCTCATTTAATCTTAATGCAGAGTCCTTGCTTCATAGGGAAGTGGCTTTTTTTTATTATGTTATGTTAATCACCATACATTACATCATTAGTTATTTTTTAAGATTTTATTTATTTGAGAGAGAGAGAATGAGAGAGAGAGAGAGAGAGAGCACAAGAGGGGGGAGGGTCAGAGGGAGAAGCAGACTCCCCGCTAAGCAGGACTCCAGGATCATGACCTGAGGTGAAGGCAGTTGCTCAACCGAGCCATCCAGGCGTCCCACATCATTAGTTTTTGATGTAGTGTTCCATGATTCATTGTTTGCGTATAACACCCAGTGCTCCATTCAGTACGTGCCCTCTTTAATACCCATCACATAGTAATTTTGACACAGGAAAATATAGAGCCCTGGATGATCCAAACAATTGACCTAAATCTTCTTTTTTTACAGGAAGACAAGACTATCTATAAAGTTCTATTGGGGTGCCTGGGTGGCTCTGTTGGTTAAGCATCCAACTCTTGATTTCAGTACAGGTCATGATTTCAGGGACCTAAGATCGAGCCCCTCATCAGGCTCTGTGCTCAACAAGGGGTCTGCTTTAGATTCTCTCCCTCTGCCCCTCCCTCTTCTCTCTCTCAAAATAAATGAATAAATCTTTAAAAAACGATTTATTTAAAAAAATAAAATAAAAAAGAAATAAAGTTCTATCTCAGAGCCTGACAGAAAACTCTGCTAACAATTGGTGCTTAATAAATGCTGAGTCATTAAGATGGCATTGCTTCCCTACCAAAGTCTGAAAGAATAAGTCTTTCTTTTTATTTTATTTTTATTATTTATTTATTTATTTATTTTTATTATGTTCAGTTAGCCACTGTATAGTACATCATTAGTTTTTGATATAGTTTTCAATGATTATTAGTTATGTATTACACCCAGTGCACATAAAGTAAGTCTTTCTTGCTCAAATGAGGTGCCCTAAACAGCTGTTTCAGTCACATGGGAGCATTTAACAATGAATCTTACTGAACTTCTGAAAAACAATGATGTATATTAACAGATTAATAAGAAAGAGTTCCTAGTTTTTTAAGGAGCCTATAAGCTACTTGGAAACTCTAGACTTAGAAATATGAAAATTAATAAATTTAATATCTAAATTAAATAGTAAAAAATAACTAAGTTAATCATGTAAAAATTATAAGGTAGTGAATGCTATGAAGAAAGTATCAGGAGGGAGGGGCTAGATTGAGATTTATTTATTTATTTTTAATTTAATTTAATTTTATTTTATTTTAAATAAATTAACATACAGTGTATTATTAGTTTCAGAGGTAGAGTTCAGTGATACATCAGTTGTATATAATACCCAGTGTTCATTATCACATGCCTTTCTTAATGCCTGTCACCCAGAGTTACCCTATTCCCCTACCCCCTAGCAACCTTCAGTTTGTTTCCTGTAGTTAAGAGTTTCTTATGGTTTGTTTCTCTCTCTGATTTCATCTTAATTTATATCCCCTCCCTTCCCCTATGATCCGCTGTTTTGTTTCTTAAATTCCACATGTGAGTGAAATCATATGATATTGTCTTTCTCTGATTGACTCATTTAACTTAGCATAATACCTTCTAGTTCCATCCATATTGTTACAAATGGTAAGATTTCTTTTTTTTTGATGGCTGAGTGATATTCCATTTTGTGTGTGTGTGTGTGTGTGTGTGTGTGTGTACCACAGCTCGTTTTAGATTGAGATTTTAAATACTGTGAGGGATAGTCAGTGTAGGCCTCATTTAGAACGTGACAGCTGAGCAAGGACTTGTGAGAAGTGGGCATGTTGGCCATGTAGATATGGCAGGCAGCATTCTAGTTAAAAGGGACAGCCAGCAAGAAGACTTAAGGGAGGCTCTGAAAGGAGACTAGTAAGACTGGATGGAGCCAGGGGAGAGCAATAGGACAAGAGGTCAAACATGAAGCTGGAAGCTAGACTACATAGGAACCTGTAGGCAACTGTAAAGACTTTGGCTTTTGCTCTGCATGAAATGGCAAACCATTGCAAAGTTTAAGCAAAAAGAAGGCATGATCTTCTTAGGTTCTGAAAAGATTGATCTGGCTATTGTGTTGGGATAGACTTCTGGGAAGCAGAGGGTGAAATAAGGGGGCCTGTTTGGAAGCACAACAGTGATCCAGGGAAAAGACCATGGTGGCAGCTTGGACCAGAGCTAGCAATGGAGGTGGTGAGAAATAGTCAAATAATGGATGTATTTTGAAGATAGCATGTGATAGGACTTGTGACTGCAATGGGTGGCTTCATGATGTATAATTTCAGAAGACTTCATAGAAGAGACTGCATTTTATCCAGATCTTTAATAAAGTATGACTAAGACTGGTAAAAAGGCAACAGGGAAGGAATGTAAGGTAGTGGAAAAGGCACAGCAGCAAAAAGTACAATCACTTTTTAGAAGATAGTAGGTTGATTACTTTGGGTGGATTTAAAGTTTTAGGAAAAATAGTAATTCAAGACTGGTACATGGAAAGGGCAAAACACATGGTTTTAGGGACCCCTATTGGATGAGCTTTGGTCCCTAAGTGATCTTGGCTTATTTTATTGTCCAAATCCAAAAATCTCAGAAATGGAACAGCAGGCCAATGTTGCTCCCCCAAAATTGTTTTCTGCTACAGGATTGCTGACAAAGGGTTGATTAGCCTCTTCCTGAGTACCTCCAGTGGCTAGTCCAGAATAGTTCCTTCATCTGGAGGGAAGATTTTTTGCTTATTTTTAGAAGATTTCTCAGTATTGAACTGAATCTGTCTTTACATAACTTCTAGCTGTTAGTTCTAGTTATTTTTTAGTCACTAGCTCATTAATGCAAGAGACATTTAGTGTCTACTAATACAACATAAGGAAAAGAATTAACATTATTTGAATTTCTTCTTGGAACCCCTATAAAGACTATTTTATGTTAATTATCTCATTAAATAATCATAGTAATCCTATGATAGAGCAGACCCGCAAATTAAACCATCTCTCATAATGGAGGATTTATATATGACTGTGTATGGAGGGATTTGGTAAAGGACACAAAGATCTTCCTATTTGGGGGTTATAGCTT
Organism: Eumetopias jubatus; assembly: GCF_037043125.1. NCBI lineage: Eukaryota > Metazoa > Chordata > Mammalia > Carnivora > Otariidae > Eumetopias > Eumetopias jubatus. The sequence continues at coordinate 42,717,075 of NW_028274808.1, forward strand.
TCCCAAGGAGAAGCAAATAATTCCACATTTTCTTCTTCCTTCTTTTGCTTCATTCACCTCTTGTGTGGTTTCTGAGGGGTTGAGTATTAAGGCACTGCTGGGGAGCCAGAGATGGAGGTCCTAGAAGAAGGACACAGGGCATAAGAGATCTGCTCACAAGTAATTATGCTCTAGACCTTTGGAGAGTAGAATGGATGTGTGGGTACTCATGAGATTTGTGTACATCTTTGTCTAGTTTTACCAGATGACAGAGTAGAGAACTATTTGGGCAGAGTCTGCAGCTCAGAGTCAAGAGTGGTCTCGAGAACAAAACAGAGTGACTGTACAGGACAAGACAAGAATCCAGTGATTTGAGGCCATGTCAGACCCAACAGTGGATTCCATTGCTCCCCTTTCACAGAGGATGGGGTTCAGGAAAAGTCTCTGGGTCAAAGTTTGTAAGAGGAAGAGACAGGAGGAATGTGGTTCTAACCAACTCCAAGAGCTTCCACGGTTCTCCAGAGCTGTGCCAGGCACTGCTGGGGAGCCAGAGATGGAGATGCTACAAATAGATACTATCCTCCTCTCACTCACAGACTGGCGGGAGGTGTTTAGAACTAAAATAAGCCAAGGTGTAAAGGTTTAGGAGTCATAGAAGCATGAATACTGTCAGAAATCAGGGATGCAAGAATGATTCTGGCTACATTGTTGAGAGGCTGGAAGGAGGACGAGATTTTTGATAAGTGGAAATAGCCAGGGTGAAGAGAAAATAGGATGGCTAAAAATGCAAAGAGGAGAAACCACAGGTGGTATAAACAAATAGCTCCATTCGACTCATGCCCAGAGCTCACAAAGCAAATTCATTTGAACAAAGGTAGGAAACTGTTGCAAGGGCCAGATTGCAAAGGATCATGAATGGCTTGCTGGATTTGATTCCATGATTAACCAAGAACTCTTAACAGTGAATAAGCTGTGTGCATCAATTCTAGCTTCTGTGGCCAAAAGAATAACTAATTCCTCTGTATAGAATAGCCTCTAAAACGTTTAAGAGACATGGTCTGCTCCTCTTATGTCTTACTCAAGTTTAAGCATCTCTATTTAAAAAATCTCTTACCTTTAAGGCATGATTCCAGCCTCCTTAGTGTCCTGGTCACCCTCCCCTGAACACTGTACAGATTATTCATAAGCAACTGTTATTAAAATCTTATAATATTCCAGACAGTGTGATGAAAATTTTAAATGGGTTATCTTATGAAACATCATAATAGCCCTATAATGGAGGTGTTATTTTATCCTCACTTGACAGGAAATCTGAGGTTTAGAGACGTTGAGTAAGTTGCCCAAGGCTAGTGAGTGTCAGACATAGAATCCAAACTTAGGCTTTCCATTTGCAGAACCCAAGCTCCTAAACACTACACTACCTACCCACCTCCCATTCTCAAAAAAAAAAAAAAAAAAAAGAGAGAGAGAGAGAGAGAAAACTAGAATTTGGGTCTAGACTCAGAGCACCAACCCATTTCCTTTCCTGGACCTCAGTTTCCTCACCATCAAATAAGGGGTTTGGACCAGAACCTCCTTAAGGACTAGTTCTGATATGCCATGATTTTATTTGTTTGTACAAGTAATTGCATTCTAATAGGGCTATGGCAGTAATAATTGCATTCATTGAACAAATACTACACAAGAAAGGCAGATGAGGAAATTGTAAATCTTACCTATGCTTAGGATCACCCTGGAAAGGTCCCATTTACCCTTCAACACCCTATTTTACACAAATCAAGATAGTAAATATATATTGTAAGATAATGTATATCACATGTTTAAAATATACTTTAAATTAGATATTATCTTGGGCCCCATAGTATTTTTCTTTCATAATAGTAATAATAATAATAATAATAAATTAATAACTGGGAAGATGGGAAGAGAAACATACTTCTGACTGGTACAGAGGAAGAGAAATCCAATAACCTCTTTTACCTTTTTGCACTAAAAGCTTGAGTTAAAATGATTAAGTACCACGCTATAAATATAAGTATAAATATAAATAGGTTTGGAAATGTGAGAAAATAATCCCAGCCATGCTGAAAGTAACGGGGTGTTTGGACTGGCTGTGACCACATGGGACAGGAAGGCGCCTCTAGAGATGGTTTGGCTCACTCAGATCGACCTTTGTCATCAGCCAGGCTGAGAGGGAAGTTTGAAAAAGTGAGGCAGGATAGCAAGATTCCTGCAGCAGTGCGGTTTCTCACAATCTCTAGCTAGACCACTTGATCTACTGGACAATGTAGCAGTTTAATAAATGCCATGCCTAAACTCCCCTGGTTTTCTGGACCCTAGATTCCTTGCCTGCATCTAATAATAATAGGTCTCCTGGGCTCCTGTAATAACTGAGTTGGATTCTCTGTCCTGGCTCCTCCCAGACAGACCTGCCCCCTTGCTGCCTAACTGACACATGACCCTTTCCACCATAGGTTATCGGATTCCTATGTCTGTCTATGTGTTAAACACCCCGCATAGGATATGGATTTGAATTGGGCTTATTTCTGTGTTCAATATATCTGATCCTACTCACTAGATGGAGGCAAGAGGGGCCAAACTGGGAAGAGTTTCATAGGCAAGAAAGCTTCTTACTTGAGACTGAAGTGTGTTTAGATTAAAAGGGGAATCCTGAAAGTTGTGCCCCACAAATGGTGCTGAGATCGGAGATGGGAAAGTTATTTCAAATTGAGTCATACATGTTTCAAGGCTAGATAAGGAATGGGATACAAGGCCTGGAGTCAAACACAGGCTGCCAGAGAAGTAAGAGGTAAAAGAAGCAACAGTGAGCAACTTGCAGGTAGTATGGATGAATCTGGAGGCAGAGGACCATTGCTTGCAGCTATTGGCAGGCACGTTCAGCTGGGGACTTGGGCATAGGCTCATTCATATTTAATGGGCCCTCTAATTCAGTGGCTAAAATCTAGGATTCTGAGTCAAAAAATGAATTCGCATCTCAACTCTACTAATTTCTACCTATGCTGTGATTGTTCCAGAATTTCTACACTAAAGTGCCCAAGGGGAGCCATCTGGTTGGAATGAGGGCCTGGGAACTTGTCTTAAAACTGCCTTGGCTTGGTACTATAAGTAAAATTGAAAGAAATTAAGTGTCTATATCTAAAGATGCCTGAGGGTGGGATGATGGTGCAGTATTAGTCAGCTACTGTCGCAATAATGATACATAACAAACAACTACAAAATTCTAATGGCATATAGAAATAAGCTTTTATTTCCATGCTCACTGGTATGCAGGTCAGCAGGGATAGCTCTGCTTCAGGTTACAGATCTGCTGGTCACAGTTTTTCTATGTTGTGCTTGACTAAGTCTGGCTCCAAGCAGAGGTTGGATTGAGGTTTGCTCTGCATGTCTTACCACTTCTTTGAACTAGTGGCTACCTGAGACATATTCTACTTACAGAGAAATGCAGGAAGACAAGAGAGTGAACCCAACCACACAAGCACATTTCAAGCCTTTCCTTAAGTCACATTCACTGGGCGGGTGGAGCAAGATGGCAGAGGAGTAGGAGACCTGGATTTCATCTGGTCTCAGGAATTCAGATGGATAGGGATCAAAACATTCTGAACACCTACGAACTCAACAGGAGATCGAAGAAAAGAATAGTAAAAACTCTCTGAACAGAAAAGCGACCACTTTCTGGAAGGTAGGATGTGCGGAGAAGTGAATCCGAGGGGATATTTGGGAGGTTAGACGGCGGGGGAGGGGGCCACCATTGGCCGCTTCTGGCAAGATAGAGCAGTGGAGCACAAAATCGGAACTTTTAGAAGTTGGCTCCTCTGAGGGACGTCGCTCCAGTGGCTAAGTGGGGCTGGAACCCTTGCAAGACTCTGTGGTCTCAGGACCCTCGGGGTCACAGAAAGACCGGGGGTGCCTAAGTGCGACAGAGTTCTTGGGTATCAGAGCAGGGAAGCCAGCTGCAGAGACGGAGCCAAGGCACAGGCTCTCAGCTTGGGGTTGCCATAAACTGTGATTGGTGACACAGTCGGGCCACTGCTCCTCCAGCAGGGACCCAACAAGCGGCAGATCCGGGGAGACTCTCCTTCCTCCCCTGGGAGGAGTGGCGTGGGAGCACACCACAGGGATCTGCTGGGTTTGGAGACTCCACACCGAGTCAGGTGCCAGAGATAGAAACACTTGGTCACAGGCAGGGTGAGCAAGGAGTGCGGCCGGAGACGGGGGAGACTGGAGTGATTGACTGCTTTTCTCTGGGGATGCACTGAGGAGCGGGGCCCCAAGTTCTTGGCTCTTCCGGGGCAGAGATTGGGAGGTCGCTATTTTCACTCTCGTCCTCCAAAGCTGTACCGAAAGCTTGCAGGGAACAAAAACTCCTGAGAGCAAACCTGAGCAGATTACTTAGCCCTGACCGACAAGGGCGGGGCAATTCCACCTCCAGCAAAGACATTTGGGAACCACGGCAACAGGTCCCTCCCCCAAAGATCAGCAACAACCACCAGCCAAGACCAAGTTTACCAATCAATGAGAATGACAGAACTCCAGAGACAGGGGAATACTGCACATAGAATTCATGGCGTTTTTACCATGATTCCTTAGTCTTTAAAACTTAATTTTTTTTAGCTGTCTTTTTTTAATTTTTATTTTCCCTTTTTCAACCAACATCTTATCAATTCCTTTTTTAAAAAAACATTTTTATTTTTCATTCTTAGAGTCATATTCTATCCCTTCATAGTAGTTACCCTTATTTTTGGCATATATATATATATGTGTGTGTGTATATATATATATATATATATATATATATATATATGTTGTTTTCTCTTTAAAATTTTGAGATACAGTTTCTTCTAACAGATCAAAATATACCCTAAATCTGTAGTGTATGGCTTTGTTCTAGTCTCCTGCCTGGTCGAATTCTCTCTCCTTTTTTTTTTAAATCTCTTCTTTCTTTTTTCAAACAACTTCTTATCTTATCAATTCCTTTTATAATTTTTTTATAATTTTCAACTTTACAGTCATATTCCATCCCTTCACCATATCAACCCTTATTTTGTATATATGTAAGTCTTTCTTTCTTTAAAATTTTGGGAGGCACTTTCTTTGAGCAGACCAAAATACACCCAATATCTAGTGTGTGGCAGTGCTCTATGCACAAGGCTGATCATATTTGATTATATTCTGTTTTTTTTTTGTTCTGTTCTTGTTTGTTTTTATCATTTTCTTTTCTTTTTTCTTTCTTCTTTCTTTCCCTTTCTTTTCCCTTGGTTTCAGATCATTTCTGATTTGTTTAGTATATTTTCTGGGGACGTTGTTACCCTGTTAGCATTTTATTCCCTCATTCATCTATTCTCCTCTGGACAAAATGACAAGATGAAAAAAAATCACCTCAGCAAAAAGAACAAGAGGTAGTCCCGTCTCCCAGGGACCTACTCAATACGGACATTAGTGTGATGTTGGACCTAGAGTTCAGAATCCTGATTTTAAAAATACTAGCTGGGCTTGAAAAAAGCATGCAAGTTATTAGATACACCCTTTCTGGAGAAATAAAAGAACTAAAATCTAACCAAGTCGAAATCAAAAAGGCTATTAATGAGGTGCGATCAAAAATGGGGGCACTAACTGCTAGGATAAATGAAGCAAAAGAGAGAATCAGTGATACAAAAGACCAAATGATGGAAAATAAAGAAGCTGAGAAAAAGAGGGAGAAACAACTACAGGATCACGAGGGCAGAATTCGAGAGAAAAGAGATACGATAAGCTGAAACAACATTAGAATAATTGGGATCCCAGAAGAAGAAGAAAGAAAGAGAGGGGCAGAAGGTATATTGGAGCAACTTATAGCAGAGAACTTCCCTAATGTGGGGAAGGAAACAGGCATCAAAATCCAGGAGGCACAGAGAACCCCTCTCAAAATCAATAAAAATAGGTCAACATCCCGACATCTAATAGTAAAACTTACGAGTCTCAGAGACAAAGAGAAAATCCTGAAAGCAGCTCAGAAGAAGAGATATGTAACCTATAATGGTAGAAACATTAGATTGGCAACAGACCTATCCAGGCCAGATATGCCTGGCAGGCCAGAAAGGACTGGCATGATATCTTCAGAGCACTAAAGGAGAAAAATATGCAGCCAAGAATACTATATCCAGCTAGACTGTCATTGAAAATAGGAGAGATAAAAAAACTCCTAAGACAAACAAAAACTAAAGGAATTTGTAAACATGAAAACAGCCCTAAAAGAAATATGGAAAGGGGTCCTCAAGGAAAGACAGAGCCTAAAGCAGCATAGACCAGAAAGGAACACAGTATACAGTAACACTCCCCTTGCAGGCAATAAAATGGCACTAAATTCATATCTTTCAATAGTTACCCTGAATGTAAATGGGCAAAATGTGCCAATCAAAAGACACAGGCTATCACATTGGATTAAAAAATAAGACCCATCAATAGGCTATCTGCAAGAGACTCATTTTAGACCCAAAGGCAACTCCAGATTGAAAGTAAGGGGTGGAAAACCATTTACAATGCTAATGGACACCAAAAGAAAGTTGGGGTGGCAATCCTTATATCCGACAAATTAGATTTTTAGAACAAAGACTGTAATAAGAGATGAAGAAGGACAATATATCCTACTTAAAGGGTCTATCAACAAGAAGATCTAACAATTGTAAATATCTATGCCCCTAACATGGGAGCAGACAATTATATAAGGCAACAATAAGAAAAGCAAAGGAACACATTGACAACAATACAATAATAGTGGGGGACTTTAACACCCCCCTGACTGAAATGGACAGATCATCTAAGCAAAAGATCAACAAGGAAATAAAGACTTTAAATGACACACTAGACCAAATGGACTTCACAGACATATTCAGAACATTCCATCCCAAAGCAACAGAATACACATTCTTCTCTAGTGCCCAGGGAACATCCTCCAGAATAGATCACATCCTAGGTCACAAATCAGGTCTCAACTGGTACCAAAAGATTGAGATCATTCCCGGCATATTTTCAGACCACAATGCTTTGAAACTAGAACTCAATCACAAGAGGAAAGTCGGAAAGAACTCAAATACATGGAGGCTAAAGAGCATCCTACTAAAAAATGAATGGGTCAACCAGGAAATTAAAGAAGAATTAAGAAAATTCATGGAAACCAATGAAAATGAAATCACAACTGTTCAAAATCTTTGGGTTGCAGCAAAGGCAGTCCTAAGAGGAAAGTATATAGCAATACAAGCCTTTCTCAAGAAACAAGAAACGTCTCAAATACACAACCTAACCCTACACCAAAAGGAGCTAGAGAAAAAACAGCAAATAAAGCCTAAACCCAGCAGGAGAAGAGAAATAATAAAGATCAGAGCAGAAATCAATGAAATAGAAACCAAAAGAACAGTAAAACAGATCAACGAAACTAGGAGCTGGTTCATTGAAAGAATTAACAAGATTGATAAACCCCTGGCCAGACTTATCAAAAAGAAAAGAGAAAGGACCAAAATCAACAAAATCGTGACTGAAAGAGGAGAGATCCCAACCAACACCAAAGAAATACAAACAATTATAAGAACATATATGAGCACTCTATGTCCGCCAATTAGATAACCTGGAAGGAATGGGTGCATTCCTAGAGATGTATCAACTACCAAAATTGAACCAGGAAGAAATAGAAAACCTGAACAGACCTATAACCATTAAGGAAATTGAAGCAGTCATCAAAAATATCCCAACAAATAAAAGGCCAGGGCAAGATGGCTTGCCAGGGGAATTCTACCAAATATTTAAAGAAGAATTAATACCTATTCTCCTGAAACTGTTCCAAATAATAGAAATGGAAGGAAAACTTCCAAACTCGTTTTATGATGCCAGCATTACCTTGATCCCCAAACCAGACAAAGACTCCATCCAAAAGGAGAATTACGGACCAATATCCTTGATGAACATGGATGCAAAAATTCTCACCAAAATACTAGCCAATAAGATCCAACAGTACATTAAAAGGATTATTCACCACGACCAAGTGGGATTTATCCCTGGGCTGCAAGGTTGGTTCAACATCTGCAAATCAATCAACGTGATACAATATATTAACAAAAGAAAGAACAAGCATCATAGGATCCTCTCAATAGATGCAGAGAAAGCATTTGACAAAGTACAGCATCCTTTCTTGATCAAAACTCTTCAGAATATAGGGATCGAGGGTACATACATCAATATCATAAAAGCCATCTATGAAAAACCTACAGCAAATATCATTCTCAATGGGGAAAAGCTGAGAGCTTTCCCCCTAAGGTCAGGAACGCGGCAGGGATGTCCACTCTCACCACTGCTATTCAACATAGTATTAGAAGTCCTAGCCACACTAATCACACAACAAAAAGAAATCAAAGGCATCCAAATCGGCAAAGAAGAAGCCAAACTCTCACTGTTTGCAGATGATATGATACTTTATGTGGAAAATCCAAAAGACTCCACCCCACAACTGCCAGAACTCATACAGGAATTCAGTAAAGTGGCAGGATATAAAATCAATGCACAGAAATCAGTGGCATTCGTATACACCAACAACAAGACAAAAGAGAGAAATTAAGGAGTCGATCCCATTTACAATTGCACCCCAAATTATAAGATACCTAGGAATAAATCTAACCGAAGAGGCAAAGCATCTGTACTCAGAAAACTATAAAATACTCATGAAAGAAATTGAGGAAGACACAAAGAAATGGAAAAACGTTCCATGCTCAATGATTGGAAGAACCGACATTGTGAAGATGTCACTGCTATCTAGAGCAATCTGCACATTCAATGCAATCCCCATCAAAACACCATCCACTTTTTTCAAAGAAATGGAACAAATAATCTTAAAATTTGTATGGAACCAGAAAAGACCCCGAATAGCCAGGGGAATGATGAAAAAGAAAAGCAAAGCTGGTGGCATCACGATTCTGGACTTCCAGCTCTATTACAAAGCTGTCATCATCAAGACAGTATGGTACTGGCACAAAAACAGACACATCAGTCAATGGAACAGAATCGAGAGCCCAGAAATGGACCCTCAACTCTATAGTCAACTAATCTTTGACAAAGCAGGAAAGAATGTCCAACGGAAAAAAGACAGTCTCTTCAACAAATGGTGTTGGGAAAATTGAACAGCCACAGGCAGAAGAATGAAACTGGACCATTTCCTTACACCACACACAAAAATAGACTCCAAATCGTTGAAAGACCTAAACGTGAGACAGGAGTCCATCAAAATCCTAAGAGAGAACACAGGCAGCAACCTCTTCGACCTCAGCCACAGCAACTTCTTCCTAGAAACATCGCCAAAGGCAAGGGAAGCAAGGGCAAAAATGAACTATTGGGATTTCATCAAGATAAAAAGCTTTTGCACAGCAAACGAAACAGTCAACAAAACCAAAAGAAAACCGACAGAATGGGAGGAAATATTTGCAATTGACATATCAGATAAGGGGCTAGTCTCCAAAATCTAGAAAGAACTTATCAAACTCAACACCCAAAGAACAAATAATCCAATCAAGAAATGGGCAGAAGACATGAACAGACATTTTCCAAAGAAGACATCCAAATGGCCAACAGGCACATGAAAAAGTGCTCAACCTCGCTCGGCATCAGGGAAATCCAAATCAAAACCTCAATGAGATACCACCTCACACCAGTCAGAATGGCTAAAATTAAAAAGTCAGGAAATGACAGATGTTGGCAGGGATGTGGAGAAAGGGGAACCTTCCTACACTGTTGGTTGGAATGCAAGCTGGTGCAACCACTCTGGAAAACATTATGGAGGTTCCTCAAAAAGTTGAAAATGGAGCTACCATATGATCCAGCAATTGCACTACTGGGTATTTACTGCAAATATACAAATGTAGGGATCCAAAAGGGTACGTGCACCCCGATGTTTACAGCAGCAATGTCCACAATAGCCAAACTGTGGAAAGAGCCAATATGTCTATTGACAGATGAATGGATAAAGAAGAAGTGGTATATATACACAGTGGAATATTATGCAGCCATCAAAAGGAATGAGATCTTGCCTTTTGCAATGACGTGGATGGAACTGGAGGGTGTTATGCTTAGTGAAATAAGTCAATCAGAGAAAGACATGTATCACATGACCTAACTGATATGAGGAATTCTTAATCTCAGGAAACAAACTGAGGGTTGCTGTAGTGGGGGTGGGGTGGGAGGGATGGGGTGGCTGGGTGACAGACATTGGGGAGGGTATGTGCTATGGTGAGCGCTGTGAATTGTGCAAGACTGTTGAATCACAGATCTGTATCTCTGAAACAAATAATGCAATATATGTTAAGAAAAAAGAAAAAAGAAAAAAAAGAAAAAAGAAGATAGCAGGAGCAGAAAAATGAAGGGGTGGAAATCGGAGGAGGAGACGTACCATGAGAGACTATGGACTCTGAAAAACAAACTGAGGGTTCTAGAGGGGAAAGGGGTAGGGGAACGTGTTAGCCTGGTGATGGGTATTATAGAGGGCACGTTCTGCATGGAGCACACAAACAATGAATCATGGAAAAAACACTACATCAAAAACTAATGATGAAATGTATGATGATTAACATAACAATACATTTTTTTAAAAAAAATCACACTCACTGGCCACTTTCCAAAGCAAGCCTTCAGGCAAAGCCAGAAGACAAATAATGGGAGAGTACATTCCTGCCACTCTGGTGCCATGGAATGGGGTTGGGTGTAGAATGCAGCTACCAGAAGTAAAAGCTTGAGACAAACCCAGCTTTTGGTAGAGTTGTAGTGTACATATGTTGATGTAAAAGTTGGGGATTCATCCTTTCTGATGGCTGAGTAATATTCCATTGTATATATGGACCACATCTTCTTTATCCATTCATCTGTTGAAGAGCATCTTGGTTCTTTCCACAGTTTGGCTATTGCAGACATTGCTGCTATGAACACTGGGGTGCATATGGCCCTTCTTTTTACTACATCTGTGTCTTTGGGATAAATACCCAGGAGTGCAATTGCTGGGTCATAGGGTAGCTCTATTTTTAAATCTTTGAGGAACCTCCACAGTGTTTTCCAAATAGGCTGTACCAACTTGCATTCCCACCAGCAGTGTAAGAGGGGTCCCCTTTCTCCACAACCTCTCCATTTGTTGTTTCTTTCCCTGTCCATTTTTGCCATTCTACCTGGTATAAGGTGGTATCTCAATGTGGTTTTGATTTGAATTTCCCTGATGGCTAATGATGATGAATATTTTTTTCATGTCTGTTAGCCATTTGCATGTCTTTTCAGAGAATTGTCTTTTCATACCCCCTGCCCATTTTTTGACTTACTTGTTTTTTGGGTGTTGAGTTCGAGAAATTCTTTATAGATCTTGGATACCAACCCTTTATTTGTATCATTTTCAAATATCTTCTCCCATTCTGTGGGTTGCCTCTTATTTTTGTTGACGGTTTCCTTTGCTGTGCAGAAGCTTTTTATTTTGATGAAGTCCCAAAAGTTCATTTTTGCTTTTGTTTCACTAGGTTTTGGAGATGTATCTTGAAAGAAGTTGCTGTGGCCGATGTCAAAGAGATTACTGCTTATGTTCTTCTCTAGGATTTTGATGGATTCCTGTCTCACATTGAGGTCTTTCATCCATTTTGAGTTTATCTTTGTGTATGGTGTTAGAGAATGGTCAAGTTTCATTCTTCTGTATATAGCTGCCCAATTTTCCCAGCACCATTTATGGAAGAGACTGTCTTTTCCATTGCATGTTTTTTCCTGCTTTGTAAAAGATTATTTGACCATAGAGTTAAGGGTCCATATCTGGGTTCTCAATTTGTTCCATTGGTCTACATATCTGTTTTTGTACCAGGAGCATGCTGTCTTGGTGATCACAGCTTTGTAATATAGCTTGAATTCGGGCAACGTGATGCCCCCAGCTTTGTTTTTCTTTTTCAACATTTCCTTGGCAATTCGGGGTCTTTTCTGATTCCATACAACTTTTAAGGTTGTTTGTTCGAACATTTTGAAAAATGTCATTGGAATTTTGATCAGGATGGCATTGAAGGTATAGATTTCTCTGGGTAGCATAGATATTTTAACAATGTTTATTCTTCAGATCCATGAGCATGGAATATTTTTCCATCTTTTGTGTCTTCTTCAATTTCTTTCATGAGTTTTTTGTGGTTCCTAGAGTACAGATCCTTTACCTCTTTGGATAGGTTTATTCCAAGTTATCGTATGGTTTTTGGTGCTATTGTAAATGGAATCGTTTCTCTAATTTCTCTGTCTACACTTCCGTTGTTAGTGTATAAGAAATCAACAGATTTCTGTGCATTGATTTTGTATCCTGCCACATTACTGAATTGCCGTATGAGTTCTAGTAATTTGGGGGTGGAGTCTTTTGGATTTTCCACATAAAGTATCATATCATCTGCGAAAAGAGAGAGTTTGACATCTTCATTGCCAATTTGAATACCTTTTATTTCTTTTTATAAATTTTTTATTGTTATGTTAATCACAATATATTACATCATTAGTTTTTGATGTAGTGTTCCATGATTCACTGTGCATAATACCCAGTGCTCCACAAAGAACGTGCCCTCTTTAATACCCATCACCAGGCTAAACCATCCCCCCACCCCCCTCCCCTCTAGGACCCTCCTTTGTTTTTCAGAGTCCATCATCTCTCATGGTTTCTGTCCCCCTCCAATTTCCCCCCTTCATTCTTACTCTCCTGCTATCTTCTCTTTTTTTTTGTCTTAACATATATTGCATTATTTGTTTCAGAGGTACAGATCTGTGATTCAACAGTATTGCACAATGCACAGTGCTCACCATAGCACATACCCTCCCCAGTGTCTATCACCCAGCCACCCAGTCCCTCCCATCCCCCACCACTCCAGAAACCCTCAGTTTGTTTCCGGAGATTAAGAATTCCTCATATTAGTTAGGTCATATGATACATGTCTTTCTCTGATTGAATAATTTCGCTCAGTATACCACCCTCCAGTTCCATCCACGTTGTTGAAAGGGGCAAGATCTCATTCCTTTTGATGGCTGCATAATATTCCACAGTGTATATATACCCCATCTTCTTTATCCATTCATCTGTCGATGGAAATCTGGGCTCTTTCCAGAGTTTGGCTATTATAGCCATTGCAGCTATAATTATCAGGGTGCACGTACCCCTTCGGATCCCTACATTTCTATATTTGCAGTAAACACCCAGTAGTGCAATTGCTGGATCACATGGTAGCTCTATTTTCAACTGTTTGAGGAACCTCCATACTGTTTTCCAGAGTGGTTGCACCAGCTTGCATTCCCACCCACAGTATAGGAGGGTTCCCCTTTCTCCTCATTCCCACAAACAACTGTCATTTCCTGACTTGCTAATTTTAGCCATTCTGACTGGTGTGAGCTGGTATCTCATTGAGGTTTTGATTTGGATTTCACTGATGCTGAGTGAGGTTGAACACTTTTTCATTTGTCTGTTGGCTATTTGGATGTCTTCTTTGGAAAATTACTGTTCATGTCTTCTGCCCATTTCTTGATTGGATTATTTGTTCTTTGGGTGTTGAGTTTGATAAGTTCTTTCTAGATTTAGGATACTAGCCCCTTATCTGATATGTCAATTGCAAATATTTCCTCCCATTCTGTCGGTTTTCTTTTGGTTTTGTTGACTGTTTCGTTTGCTGTGCAAAAGCTTTTTATCTTGATGAAATCCCAATAGTTCATTTTTGCCCTTGCTTCCCTTGCCTTTGGCGATGTTTCTAGGAAGAAGTTGCTGTGGCTGAGGTCGAAGAGGTTGCTGCCTGTGTTCTCTCTTAGGATTTTGATGGACTCCTGTCTCACGTTTAGGTCTTTCAACGATTTGGAGTCTATTTTTGTGTGTGGTGTAAGGAAATGGTCCAGTTTCATTCTTCTGCCTGTGGCTGTTCAATTTTCCCAACACCATTTGTTGAAGAGACTGTCTTTTTTCCGTTGGACATTCTTTCCTGCTTTGTCAAAGATTAGTTGACTATAGAGTTGGGGTCCATTTCTGGGCTCTCGATTCTGTTCCATTGACTGATGTGTCTGTTTTTGTGCCAGTACCATACTGTCTTGATGATGACAGCTTTGTAATAGAGCTGGAAGTCCAGAATCGTGATGCCACCAGCTTTGCTTTTCTTTTTCATCATTCCCCTGGCTATTCGGGGTCTTTTCTGGTTCCATACAAATTTTAAGATTATTTGTTCCATTTCTTTGAAAAAAGTGGATGGTGTTTTGATGGGGATTGCATTGAATGTGCAGATTGCTCTAGATAGCATTGACATCTTCACAATGTCGGTTCTTCCAATCATTGAGCATGGAACGTTTTTCCATTTCTTTGTGTCTTCCTCAATTTCTTTCATGAGTATTTTATAGTTTTCTGAGTACAGATGCTTTGCCTCTTCGGTTAGATTTATTCCTAGGTATCTTATAATTTGGGGTGCAATTGTAAATGGGATCGACTCCTTAATTTCTCTCTCTTTTGTCTTGTTGTTGGTGTATACGAATGCCACTGATTTCTGTGCATTGATTTTATATCCTGCCACTTTACTGAATTCCTGTATGAGTTCTGGCAGTTGTGGGGTGGAGTCTTTTGGATTTTCCACATAAAGTATCATATCATCTGTAAACAGTGAGAGTTTGGCTTCTTCTTTGCCGATTTGGATGCCTTTGATTTCTTTTTGTTGTGTGATTAGTGTGGCTAGGACTTCTAATACTATGTTGAATAGCAGTGGTGAGAGTGGACATCCCTGCCACGTTCCTGACCTTAGGGGGAAAGCTCTCAGCTTTTCCCCATTGAGAATGATATTTGCTGTAGGTTTTTCATAGATGGCTTTTATGATATTGACGTATGTACCCTCGATCCCTATATTCTGAAGAGTTTTGATCAAGAAAGGATGCTGTACTTTGTCAAATGCTTTCTCTGCATCTATTGAGAGGATCCTATGATGCTTGTTCTTTCTTTTGTTAATATATTGTATCATGTTGATTGATTTGCAGATGTTGAACCAACCTTGCAGCCCAGGGATAAATCCCACTTGGTCGTGGTGTATAATCCTTTTAATGTACTGTTGGATCCTATTGGCTAGTATTTTGGTGAGAATTTTTGCATCCATGTTCATCAAGGATATTGGTCCGTAATTCTCCTTTTGGATGGGGTCTTTGTCTGGTTTGGGGATCAAGGTAATGCTGGCATCATAAAACGAGTTTGGAAGTTTTCCTTCCATTTCTGTTATTTGGAACAATTTCAGGAGAATAGGTATTAATTCTTCTTGAAATGTTTAGTAAAATTCCCCTGGCAAGCCATCTTGCCCTGGCCTTTTGTTTTTTGGGAGATTTTTGAAGACTGCTTCAATTTCCTTAGTGGTTCTAGGTCTGTTCAGGTTTTCTATTTCTTCCTGGTTCAATATTGGTTGTTGATACATCTCTCAGAATGCACCCATTCCTTCCAGGTTATCTAATTGATGGGCATAGAGTGCTCATAATATATTCTTATAATTGTTTGTATTTCTTTGGTGTTGGTTGGGGTCTCTCCTCTTTCACATGATTTTGTTGATTTTGGTCCTTTCTCTTTTCTTTTTGATAAGTCTGGCCAGGGGTTTATCAATCTTGTTAATTCTTTCAAAGAACCAGCTCCTATTTTCGTTGACCTGTTCTTTTGGTTTCTATTTCATTGATTTCTGCTCTGATCTTTATTATTTCTCTTCTCTTGCTGGGTTTAGGCTTTATTTGCTGTTTTTTTCTCTAGATCCTTAGGTGTAGGGTTAGGTTGTGTATTTGAGACCTTTCTTGTTTCTTGAGAAAGGCTTGTATTGCTATATACTTTCCTCTCAGGACTGCCTTTGCTGTATCCCAAAGATTTTGAACAGTTGTGTTTTCATTTTCATTGGTTTCCATGAAATTTTTTAATTCTTCTTTAATTTCCTGGTTGACCCATTCATTCTTTAGTAGAATGTTCTTTAGCTTCCATGTATTTGAGTTCTTTCTGACTTTCTGCTTGTGATTGAGTTCTAGTTTCAAAGCATTGTGGTCTGAAAATATGCAGGGAATAACCCCAATCTTTTGGTACCGGTTGAGACCTGATTTGTGACCACGGATATGATCTATTCTGCAGAATGTTCCATGGGCACTAGAGAAGAATGTGTATTCTGTTGCTTTGGGATGGAATGTTCTGAATATGTCTGTGAAGTCCATTTAGTCCAGTGTGTCATTTAAAGTCTTTATTTCCTTGTTGATCTTTTCCTTAGATGATCTGTCCATTTCAGTAGGGGGTTGTTAAGTCCCTCACTATTATTGTATTGTTGTCAATGTGTTTCTTTGCTTTTGTTTTTAATTGCCTTATATGATTGGCTTCTCCCATGTTAGGGGCATAGATATTTATAATTGTTAGATCTTGTTGGATAGACCCTTTAAGTAGGATATAGTGTCCTTCCTCTTCTCTTATTAGAGTCTTTGGTTTAAAATCTAATTTGTCTGATATAACGATTGCCACCCCAGCTTCCTTTTGGTGTCCATTAGCATGGTAAATGGTTTTCCACCCCTTCACTTTCAATGTGGGGGTGTCTTTGGGTCTAAAATGAGTCTCTTGCAGACAGCATATTGATGGGTCTTGTTTTTGAATCCAATCTGATAGCCTGTGTCTTTTGATTGGGGGCATTTAGCCCATTTACATTCAGGGTAACTATTGAAAGATAGGAATTTAGTGCCGTTGTATTGCCTGTAAGGTGACTGTACTGTATATTGTCTCTGTTCCTTTCTGATCTGTGCTGCTTTTAGGCTCTCTCTTTGCTTAGAGGACCCCTTTCAATATTTCTTGGAGGGCTGGTTTCGTGTTTGCAAATTCCTTTAGTTTTTGTTTGTCCTGGAAGCTTTTTAGCTCTCCTTCTATTTTCAGTGACAACCTAGCTGGATGTAGTACTCTTGGCTGCATATTTTTCTCATTTAGTGCTCTGAATATATCATGCCAGTCCTTTCTGGCCTGCCAGGTCTCTGTGGATAGATCTGTTGCCAATCTAACGTTTCTAGCATTATAGGTTACATATCTCTTCTTCTGAGCTGCTTTCAGGATTTTCTCTTTGTCTCTGAGACTTGTAAGTTTTACTATTAGATGTCGGGATGTTGACCTATTTTTATTGATTTTGAAAGGGGTTCTCTGTGCCTCCTGGATTTTGATGCCCATTTCCTTCCGCGCATTAGGGAAGTTCTCTGCTATAATTTGCTCCAATATCCTTTCTGCCCCTCTCTCTCTTCCTTCTTCTTGGTCCCAATTATTCTTATGTTGTTTCGTGTTATTGCTTATCTCTCGAATCTGCCCTCGTGATCCTGTAGTTGTTTATCACTCTTTTTCTCAGTTTCTTTATTTTCTATCATTTGGTCTTCTATATCGCTGTTTCTCTCTTCTGCCTCATTTATCCTAGCAGTTAGTGCCCCCATTTTTGATCGCACCTCATTAATAGCCTTTTTGATTTCGACTTGGTTAGATTTTAGTTCTTTTATTTCTCCACAAAGGATTTGTCTAATAACTTCCACGCTTTTTTCAAGCCCAGCTAATATCTTTAAAGTCATGATTCTGAACACTATGTCCGACATCGTACTAATGTCTGCATTGAGTAGGTCCCTGGCCGATGGTACTACCTGTTGTTCGTTTTGTCCTTTTTGTTCTAGGTCAACACCCCAACATCTAATAGTAAAACTTACAAGTCTCAGAGACAAAGAGAAAATCCTGAAAGCAGCTCAGAAGAGATATGTAACCTATAATGGTAAAAATGTTAGATTGGCAACAGACCTATCCACAGAGACCTGACAGGCCAGAAAGGACTGGCATGATATATTCAGAGCACTAAAGGAGAAAAATATGCAGCCAAGAATACTATATCCAGCTAGGCTGTCATTGAAAATAGAAGGAGAGAAAAAAGCTTTTTCATCTTGTCAGTTTGTCCAGAGCAGAATAGATAAATGAGAGTACAAAATGCTAACAGGTTAACAACGTCCCCAGAAAATATACTCTAATCAAATCAGAAAAGACCTGAAACCAGGGGAAAAGAAAGGGAAAGAAAGAAAAGAGAAAGAGAAAAAGATAAAAACAAACAAAAACAGAACAAAACCAAAAAAACATAATATGTTCAAATATGATCAGGCTGGTGCATAGATCAGTGTCACTCACTAGATTTTGGGTGTGTTTTGGTCTCTTAGAAGAAAGTGCCTCCCAAAATTTTAAAGAAAGAATTACTTATATATGTACAAAATAAGGGTTGATACGATGAAGGGATGGAATATGATTGTAAAGATGAAAATTATAAAAAATTTTAGAAGAGGAATTGAGAAGATGTTTGAAAAAAGGCAGAAGAGGATTTAAAAAAAGGAAAGAAAGAAAGAAAAAAAAGTGGAGAGAATGTGATCAGGCAGGAGAGTAGTACAAATCCATACACTAGAGATTTAGGGTATATTTTGATCTGTTAGAAGAAACTGTATCTCAAAATTTTAAAGAGAGAACACCATATATATATATATGCCAAAAATAAGGGTAACTAGTATGAAGGGATAGAATATGACTCTAAAAATGAAAAGTAAAAATGTTTTTTTAAAAAAAGGGATTGATAAGATGTTGGTTGAAAAAGGGAAAAAGAAAAATTCAAAAAAAAAAACCAGTTAAAAAAATTAACTTCTAAAGACTAATGAAACATGGTAAAAACGCCATGAATTCTATGTGCAGTATTCCCCTGTCTCTGGAGTTCTGCTGTTCTCATTGATCAGTAAACTTGGTCTTGCCTGGCTGTTTGTGCTGATCTTCTGGGGGAGGGATCTGTTGCCGTGGTTGACAAATGTCTTTGCCAGGGGCGGAATTGCCCCGCCCTTACCCGGTCAGGGCTAAGTAATCTGCTCAGGTTTGCTCTCGGGAGTTTTTGTTTCCTGTAAGCATTCCATACAGCGTTGGAGGATGAGATTGAAAATGGCTGCCTCCCGTCTCCACCCCAGAGGAGCCGAGAACTCGGGGTCCCATTCCTCAGTGTGCCCCCAGAGAAAAGTAGTCATTCATTCCCATCTCCCCCGTCTCCGGCCGCACTCTGTGCTCTCCCGGCCTGTGACTGAACGTTTCTAACTCTGGCATGCGACCTGGTGTGGAGTCTCCAATCCCAGCAGATCCCTGCAGTGCGCTCCCGCGCCGCTCCTCCTGGGGGAAGAAGGGGAGTCTCCCCGGGATCTTCCACTTGTTGTGTCCCTGCTGGAGGAGCACTGGCCCGATTGTCACGGATCACAGTTTATGACAACCCCGAGCTGAGGGCCCGCGCCTCGGCTCCGACTCTGCAGCCGGCTTCCTCGCTCTGATACCTGGGAGCTCTGCTGCACTCAGGCACCCCCAGTCTTTCTGTGACCCCGAAGGTCCTGAGACCACACTGTCCCATGGGGGTTCCACCCCCCGCTTAGCCACTGGAGCAACGTCCCTCAGCGGAGCCGGCTTCTAAAAATTCCAATTTTGTGCTCCCCACCTTTATCACTTGCCAGAAGCGGCCAACGGAGGCCCCCTTCCCCGCCGTCTATCCTCCTGAATATCGCCTCGGATTCACTTCTCCGCACGTCCTACCTTCCAGAAAGTGGTCGCTTTTCTGTTCGGAGAGTTGTTGCTATTCTTTTCTTCGATCTCCTGTTGAGTTTGTAGGTGTTCAGAATGGTTTGATCCCTATCCTGCTGAATTCCTGAGACCAGATCAATAGCTTTTATTTCTTTTTGTTGTCTGATTGCTGTTGCTAGGACTTCTAGTACTATGTTGAACAATAGTGGCGAGAGTGGGCATCCTTGACGTGTTCCTGATCTTAAGGGAAATGCTCTCTGCTTTTCTCCATTGAGGATGATATTCGCTGTGGGTTTTTCATAGATGGATTTTATGCACTTGACGAATGTTCCCTCTATCCCTATATTCAGAAGAGTTTTAATCAGGAAAGGATGTTCTGTTCTGTCAAATGCTTTTTCTGCATCAATTGAGAGGACCATATGGTTCTTTTCCCTCCTCTTATTAATGTGTTCTATCACATTGATTGAGATGCGAATGTTGAACCACTCTTGCATCCCATGGATAAATCCCACTTGGTCATGGTGGATGATCCTTTTAATGTATTGTTGGATCCTAATAGCTAGGATTTTGTTGAGGATTTTGGAATCCATATTCATCAGGGATATCAGTCTGAAATTCTCCTTTTTGATGGGGTCTTTGCCTGGTTTGGGGATTAAGGTAATGCTGGCCTCATAGAATGAGTTTGGAAGTTTTCCTTCTGTTTCTGTTTTTTGAAACAGCTTCAGTAGAATAGGTATTATTTCTTGTTTGAATGTTTGGTAGAATTCCCCAGGGAATCCATCAGGCCCTGGACTCGTTTTTTGGGAGGTTTTGAATCACTGTTTCAATCTCATTACTGGTTATTGGCCTATTCAGGTTGTCAATTACTTCTTGTTTCAGTCTTGGCAGCTTATAGGTTTCCAGGAAGGCCTCCATTTCATCCAGATTGTTCAATTTATTGGCATATAATTGTTGATAATAATCTCTAATGATTGTTCCTATTTCCTTGGTGTTAGTCATGATCTCTCCCCTTTCATTCATAATTTTATTAATTTGGGTCCTTTCTCTTTTCTTTTGGATAAGTCTGGCCAGTGGTTTATTGATCTTATTAATTCTTTCAAAGAACTAACTTCTAGTTTCGTTGATCTGATCTACTGTGTTTCTGGTTTCTAATTCATTGATCTCTACTCTAATCTTAATTGTTTCTCTTCTAATGCATGGCTCAGGCATCATTTGTTGCTTTTTCTCTAGTTCTCTAAGGTGTAGAGTTAATTGGTAAATTTGAGATTTTTCTATTTTTTGAGTGAGGCTTGGATGGCTATGTATTTACCCCTTAGGACCAACTTTGCAGTATCCCATAGGTTTTGAACTGATGTGTTTTCATTCTCACTGATTTCCATGAATTGTTTAAGTTCTTCTTTGATTTCCTGATTGACCCAAACATTCTTGAGCAGAGTAGTCTTTAGCTTCCAAGTGTTTGAATTTCTGCCAAATTTTTTCTTGTGATTGAGTTCCAGTTTTAAAGCATTGTGGTCTGTGAATATGCAGAGAATAATCTCAATCTTTTGGTATTGGTAGAGACCTGATTTGTGACCCAGTGTGTGGTCTATTCTGGAGAAAGTTCCATGTGCGCTCGAGAAGAATGAGTATTCTGTTGTTTTAGGGTGGAATGTTCTGTAAATATCTATGAGGTCCATCTGGTCCAGTGTGTCATTCAAAGCTCTTGTTTCCTTGTTCATTTTCTGCTTAGATGATCTGTCTATTGCTGAGAGTGGAGTATTGAGGTCTCCTACATTTAATGTATTGTTATCAATATGACTGTTTATTTTGGTTAAGAGATGGCTGCTCCCATGTTGGGGGGATAGATATTTCCGATACCAGCAGAAACTGAAAGAATATGTGACCACTAAGCCAGCCCTGCAAGAAATATTAAAGGGTGTTCTATAAAAGGAGAAAGACCCCAAGAGTGATATACAACAGAAATTTACAGGGACAATCTATAAAAACAGTGTCTTTACAGGCAACATGATGACAATTAATTCATATCTTTCAATAATCACTCTCAACGTGAATGGCCTAAATGCTCCCATAAAATGGCACAAAAGTTGCAAATTGGATAAAAAGACAGGACCCATTCATATGCTGTCTACGAGAGACTCACTTTGAACCTAAAGATACATCCAGACTGAAAGTGAAGGGATGGAGATCCATCTTCCATGCCAGCAGACCTCAAAAGAAAGCTGGGGTAGCAATTCTTATATCAGACAAATTATATTTTAAACTAAAGTCTGTAGTTAGAGACCCAGAATGACACTATATCATTCTTAAAAGGGTCCATCATTCATTTTTGATGTAATGTTCAACGATTCATTAGTTGTATTTAACACCCAGTGCTCATCACAACATGTGCCCTTCTTAATACCCATCACCCATCCTCCCACCCACCTGCCTCTGTAACCCTCAGTTTGTTTCCTGGAGTCCAGAGTCTTTCATGGTTTGTCTCCCTCTCTGATTTCTTCCCCTTCAGTTTTCCCTCCCTTCCCCTGTGGTCCTCAGCGCTATTCTTTATGTTCCACATATGAGTGAAACCATATGATAATTGTCTTTCACAGGATTATTGAGATGTTAAATGGGTAAATATCTGTAAAGTACCAAGAATACCATTCAGCACAGGACTTGGTAGATATGGATGGTAAATATTCAACTCTCTAGGCAGCCTTCCCAGCTACCCTCTGGACCTCCACTTTGAACACACTTGCTTCCCTCTTGTCCTTTGCTCTGGCTTTGCTTCTACCACATCCAGTTGAATCCTTGCTCTTTAGTCTGTACTTACTCATCCCTCACTGTCTTTCTTCCATACTCACCACCACTTCCAGAACACATTCCTGGTAAGCACTTCCCAAATCTGCATTTCCTTAGTATCTCTTTTAGGCCTCCTTCAAGGCTTGGCAAGGCTTAAGGGCCTATATGATGTGGGAGCAAGTGGTAAGCAAGAGGCAGGAGATGATTCCCAGAAAGGAGGCAAAGTAAAAAAAGTCTGGAAGTTCAAAGATAATGTGGGGATTATGGAGAAAAATGATAGATTATGAGATAATGAGAGCTCTATGAACCACTATGGATTCTACAAAAGTGTTGGAGTCAGGGTGGGACCTGATACTCGATGAGCTGTGGGAGTCCACAATCCTCATTCTTGCACTTACTGGTCTTTGTTTTCATGGCCCTCACCTCTGTCTTTTCCAGTTTCCCCAACAAGTTTGTAAATCGGAATCTGTATTTTGTATCTCTTGACTATTATTGCCCCAGGAAACCATAACCTCCAAAAAGCCAGGTGTTCATCTTATTTGTGTGTGTAGCTCCACACCGTTCCTTCCTCCCACCTCCACCCCTACCCATGGTCACCACAAAGCTTTGTGCACAGTAGGAGCTCTATAATTTCTGAATTAAATTATGTACCAATCTTAGAAAAAGTCACTACTAGGGTTACTACTGGGGATGATTCAGTGAAGCCTCTTTCTCCATTTCCTAGAATACTTTGGCTATCAAGAGTTGCAGAACAAATCCACACACACATATTCCCCATGTTGAAACACACACACTACACACACACACACACACACACACACACACACGCACGCACACACATGCACGGACACATTTAGAATTTAATCACCCTATTTATCCTTTGGGTTACCAACATTTGGGGCAAAGAAAATGTGAAAAGGAAAGATTGAAGAAAAGATATTTTCATTTTAAACATTGCAGCTAATTCCATTAATTATGTTGTGATGCAATTAAGCATTTCATTTCAGAGCTATTAAAGCTTAAATTATTTATTAATAATTACAGATCATTACCTGATAGTGTTCACTCTGCAGAACAGGTAATGAATAATTTATCAGCTTTGACACAGTTCTCTCCTCACAGCCATCTTTAGGTGGTGTCTATATTTGTACATGTCAGCTTGCCAATATATGTGCCTGTTTGTGTGAACCTACTGTTTTTTTCTGTTTACACAGAATCTTCCTGAATTCTGAATGTTGTTTAAAACTTCTCGCTCTTACAGTTTAGTAATACAGATTGTAGGTAAGATAGAAATAATGCTAACGTTGTATAGATAAAAAGATGCGTTTTCTTCATGGTTGAGATGGATTTCAGCTCTAGGAGTAAAGTATAATTACATTTATTCATTATAGAACTTTCTCTTACTCCTCTGTCCTCCATTTCAGGATCTTTAATTATTATTATTATATTATATTAAAACTGTATACATTATACTGCATACAGTCACAAGCACAAATTAATACTTTTTTATATAATGTTTAAAGATTTTTTTAAATTTTACTTTATTTTATTATGTTATGTTAGTCACCATACAATACATCATTAGTTTTTGATGTAGTGTTCCATGATTCATTGTTTGCATGTAACACCCAGTGCTCCATGCAGTACGTGCCCTCTTTAATACCCATCACCAAGCTAACACATCCCCCCACACCCTCTAAAACCTTCAGTTTGTTTCTCAGAGTCCATAGTCTCTCATGGTTAATCCCCCCCCCCGATTTTCCCCCTTCATTTTTCACTTCCTTCTGCTAATGTCCTCCATGCTATTCCTTATGTTCCACAAGTAAGTGAAACTTCCTCTGCTTGACTTATTTCACTTAGCATAATCTCCTCCAGTCCCATCCATGTTGATGTAAAAGTTGGGTATTCATCCTTTCTGATGGCTGAGTAATATTCCATTGTATATATGGACCACATCTTCTTTATCCATTTGTCTGTTGAAGGGGATCTTGGCTCTTTCCACAGTTTGGCTACTGGGGACATTGCTGCTACGAACATTGGGGTGCATATGACCCTTCTTTTCACTACATCTATGTCTTTGGGATAAATACCCAGCAGTGCAATTGCTGGGTCATAGGGTAGCTCTATTTTTATTTTTTGAGGCACCTCCACACGGTTTTCCAAAGTGGCTGTAACAACTTGCATTCCCACCAACAGTGTAAGAGAGTTCCCCTTTCTCCACAACCTCTCCAATATTTGTTGTTTCTTGCCTTGTCCATGTTTGCGATTCTAACTGGTATAAGGTGGTATCTCAATGTGTTTTGATTTGAATTTCCCTGATGGCTAATGATGATGAACATTTTTTCATGTGTCTGCTAGCCATTTGTATGTCTTCTTCAGAGAAGTGTCTGTTCATGTCTTCTGCCCATTTTTTGACTTTGATTGTTTGCTTTTTGGGTGTTGAGTTTGAGAAGTTCTTTATAGATCTTGGATACCAATCTTTTATCTGTATCATTTTCAAATATCTTCTCCCATTCTGTGGGTTGCCTCTTTATTTTGTTGACAGTTTCCTTTGTTATGCAGAAGGTTTTAATCTTGATGAAGTCCCAAAAGTTCATTTTTGCTTTTGTTTCACTTGCCTTTGGAGATGTATCTTGAAAGAAGTTGCTGTGGCCGATGTCGAAATGGTTACTGCCTATGTTCTCCTCTAGGATTTTGATGGATTCCTGTCTCACATTGAGGTCTTTCATCCATTTTGAGTTTATCTTTGTGTATGGTGTTAGAGAATGGTCAAGTTTCATTCTTCTGTATATAGCTGCCCAATTTTCCCAGCACCATTTATTGAAGAGACTGTCTTTTTTCCATTGCATATTTTTTCCTGCTTTGTCGAAGATTATTTGACCATAGAGTTGAGGGTCCATATCTGGGTTCTCTATTCTGTTCCATTGGTCTATATGTCTGTTTGTTTTTGTGCCAGTACCGTGCTGTCTTGGTGATCACAGCTTTGTAGTATAGCTTGAAATCGGGCAAAGTGATGCCCCCAGCTATGTTTTTCTTTTTCAACATTTCCTTGGTGATTCAGGGTCTTTTCTGATTCCATACAATTTTTAGGATTGTTTCTTCCAGCACTTTGAAAAATGTCATCAGAATTTTGATCAGGATGGTGTTGAAGGTATAGATTGCTCTGGGCAGCATAGGCATTTTAGCAATGTTTATTCTTCCGATCCATGAGCATGGAATATTTTTCCATCTTTTTGTGTCTTCTTCAATTTCTTTCATGAGTTTTTTGTGGTTCCTAGAGCATAGATCCTTTACCTCTTTGGTTAGGTTTATTCCAAGGTATCTTATGGTTTTTGGTGCTATTGTAAATGGAATCATTTCTCTAATTTCTCTTTCTACAGTTGTGTTGTTAGTGTATAAGAAATCAACTGATTTCTGTGCATTGATTTTGTAACCTGCCACATTACTGAATGCCGTATGAGTTCTAGTAATTTGGGGGTGGAGTCTTTTGGATTTTCCACATAAAGTATCATGTCATCTGTGAAAAGAGAGAAAGTTTAACTTCTTCTTTGCCAATTTGAATACCTTTATTTATTTTTGTTGTCTGATTGCTGTTCCTAGTACTTCTAGTACTATGTTGAACAATAGTGGCAAGAGTGGGCATCCTTGACATGTTCCTGATTTTAAGGGAAAGGCTCTCAGCTTTTCCCCACTGAGGATGATATTCACTGTGGGTTTTTCATAGATGGATTTTATGCACTTGACGAATGTTCCCTCTATCCCTATATTCGGAAGAGTTTTAATCAGGAAAAGATGCTGTATTTTGTCAAATGCTTTTTCTGCGTCAATTGAGAGGACCATATGGTTCTTCTCTCTCCTTTTATTAATGTGTTCTATCACATTGATTGATTTGCAAATGTTGAACCACCTTTGCATCCTGGGGATAAATCCCACTTGGTCATGGTGGATGATCATTTTAATGTATTGTTAGATCCTATTAGCTAGGATTTTGTCAAGAATTTTGGAATCCATATTCATCAGGGATGTCATTAGAATGGATGGGGAGATGCAGAGCTTCCAAGACCAGCAGAAACTGAAAGAATATGTGACCACTAAGCCGGCCCTGCAAGAAATATTAATGGGAATTCTATAAAAGGAGAAAGACCCCAAGAGTGATATACAACAGAAACTTACAGGGACAATCTATAGAAATAAGGACTTCACAGGCAACATGGTAACAATAAATTCATATCTTTCAATAATCACTCTCAACGTGAATGGCCTAAATGCTCCCATAAAATGGCACAGGGTTGCAGATTGGATACAAAGACAGGACCCATCCTTATGCTATCTATAAGAGACTCACTTTGAACCTAAAGACACATCCAGACTGAAAGTGAAGGGATGGAGATCCATCTTCCATGTCAACAGACCTCAAAAGAAAGCTGGGGTAGCAATTCTTTTATCAGACAAATTATATTAAACTAAAGACTGTAGTTAGAGACACAGAGGGACACTATATCATTCTTAAAAGTTCTATCCAACAAGATCTAACAATTGTAAATATCTATGCCCCCAACATGGGAGCAGCCAACTACATAAGCCAACTCTTAACCAAAATAAAGAGTCATATTGATAACAATACATTAATTGTAGGAGACCTCAATATTCCACTCTCAGCAATAGACAGACCATCTAAGCAGAAAATCAAAAAAGAAACAAGAGCTTTGAATGACACACTGGACCAGATGGACCTCATCTGATGGAATATATAGAACATTCCACCTTAAAACAACAGAATATTCATTTTTCTTGAGTGCACATGTAACTTCCTCCAGAATAGACCACATACTGGGTAACAAATCAGGTCTCAACTGATACCAAAAGATTGAAATTATTCACTGCATATTCTTAGACCATAATGCTTTAAAACTGGAACTCAATCACAAGAAAAAATTGGCAGAAATTCAAACACTTGGAAGCTAAAGACCACTCTGCTCAAGAATGTTTGGGTCAACCAGGAAATCAAAGAAGAACTTAAACAATTCATGGAAATCAATGAGAATGAAAACACATTGGTCCAAAACCTATGGGATACTGCAAAGGCAGTCCTAAGGGGTAAACACATAGCCATCCAAGCCTCACTCAGAAAAATAGAAAAATCCTGAATTCACCAACTAATTTTCCACCTTAAAGAACTAGAGAAAAGGCAACAAACAGTGCCTAAGCCATGCGTTAGAAGAGAAACAATTAAGAGTAGAGCAGAGATCAATAAATTAGAAACCAACAAAACAAGAAGCTGGTTCTTTGAAAGAATTAGTAAGATCGATAAACCACTGACCAGAATTATCCAAAAGAAAAGAGAAAGGACCCAAATTAATAAAATTATGAATGAAAGGGGAGAGATCACAACTAACACCAAGGAAATAGAAACAATTATTAGAAATTATTATCAACAACTATATGCCAATAAATTAAGTAACCTGGAAGAAATGGATGCTTTCTTGGAAACCCATAAACTACCAAGACTGAAACAGGAAGAAATCGACAACTTGAATAGGCCAATAACCAGTAACATGATTGAAACAGTGATCCAAAACCTCCCAAAAAAATCCATCCCAGGGCCTGATGGATTCCCTGGGGAATTCTACCAAACATTCAAAATAAAAATAATACTTATCTCCTAAAGCTGTTTCAAAAAATAGAAACAGAAGGAAAGCTCCCAGACTCATTCTATGAGGCCAGCATTACCTTAATCCCCAAACCAGGCAAAGAATCCATCTAAAGGGAGAATTTCAGACCAATATTCCTGATGAATAAAGATTGTTTTTAATCAAAACTAAGGCAAAATATTAAAATTTAAAAGTATAAAAGAATTGCATGATGAAGCAATGTGAGCAATGATTGGCAAATGAATGCTGATATTACAAAAACCATAGCCCGGTTGTTATTGAACCTAACCAATCAATTTTAACATCATCTGGAGTAGTTGACCTCATGTTGTATCTGGGAAGAATTCTGATATCACCCATTACCCACAATGGGATATTACTCAAGACATATCTATATAAGAGTGACTTAATCACATGCCATCTGTATAGATCTAAATGTACTATGATCTATCTTAGGAGTTTAAATTAGAGTATATTTCTTCATTCAAAAAATAATTTTTGAGTATCTAAGTTATGATGATCCTGTGCTGGATGCTGGAGATAGAGCAGTAACCAGGATAAGGTGAGAGGCTTTCGTAGATTCAAAGCAATTTCTAATAGCTTTATAACATGTTTTTTCCAGTAGATCTTCCATCATTTCTCTACCTTGTGGTGAATGAAATTCCCTAGGAATGAGGCAAGCTTTTCCATTCTAAACAAAATAGATTTTTGATAGAAAAAAATCAATCAATTTACAATAGCATATTCTTTGACTCAGTTCTGCATAGATCTGCTCTTAGCTCTTCATGGCAGAATGTCTCCAATGCTGCAAGTGTGTTGTATATATAATATAATATAATAATAATATATAATTAAATTATATTTTTATATTGTATTACATTATATATTTTATAATATAAATTAAATTTTAATTTAATATATACATATATTTATCTTATATGTGTATGTGTATATATGTGTGTGTATATATATATATATATATATATATGAAATATATTTCAGAAAAAAAAGACTAGAAAGATACAAGAAAACCAGGCAACCCCCGGGAATGGCTTCTACACTGGGACTATTCCCTCAAGAGATTCTTTCTCTCAAGGATTGCAAGTAGCAGGGGCTTCTTTAGACATTTGCAACCCCAGTGCCTTGGGTCTACCAAACCCACTGAACCAAGGAGAAAGGGAAAGGCCACATGCTGACAATATATTTAAACATTTTTAGAATATTTATCAAACTATAGTTTGTTGCTGTGTGAAAGACATTGTGGGGGTTATAGATATGTATAACACAGAACTCATGCTCTTTAAAAGTTTAAAATCTGGATGCAAATATATATATGTTTGTAGGAAACCAAATGTTGGCTTAGAGAACAAGCACCATTTTTGGTAAAAGAAAAGAGAGACCACTGTATCCTGGGAAGATCATGGCATAAATGGGACATTAAGGATGAGAAAAGGACAGGGGGAGAAAAGCTTACAGATAGGATAGCAATGTGAGAAAAACTGCCAAAAAATACATGTTCGAGGTGGATATCAATTTAGATTTGTAGACTAATCTGACTGAGGTAGAAAGTGTTGGAAATGAGACTAAAAATATTGATAGATGACCAGGGATAACTATTTTATGCTTTTTTTCTTAAATATCTCAGAATCACAAGAAGTTTAAGTAAATAAGTAAATAAGTAAATAAA
Source organism: Eumetopias jubatus (assembly GCF_037043125.1). Taxonomy (NCBI): domain Eukaryota; kingdom Metazoa; phylum Chordata; class Mammalia; order Carnivora; family Otariidae; genus Eumetopias; species Eumetopias jubatus. Next base: position 42,746,761 of record NW_028274808.1, read on the forward strand.
CAAATACCCATGTATATACCATCCAACATAAGAAAAACAATTTACAAATTACAACTGAAGTTTCCCATGTATTCATCCCAGATCATATTCCTTTTCCTTTCACAACCGGAAGTATCCCATTTTGGAATTATGTGCTTATCTTTCCCATGCACATCCTTTTGCATGTATATATGTATCCTAAAAATATGTAATATTAGCTTTCATAATTCAAAATTTTATATCAATGTTATGATGATGCAGAAATGTGCCTTTTTATGGTGATTTTTATCCATATGATATCGATGGTTCTAGATTATTGGGCAAGAAAAATTTTTGAAAGCGTTGGGTAAGAGATTGGCATGTCTAAAATGTGAATTTTGGAAGATTAATCTGGAAAAGGACAGTTTTGAGACAATTATTCCATTGCTATCTATGATTTTTTAATAAGCTTTTATTTTTTTCTCTTAGTATACAACATTAGTTATTTCCAAGGATCACACTTTAAATTCTTCACACACTAATAATTTTAGAGCATGAAGGGATTATTGAATTGCAACAAAATCTTAGAAAAATAAAATGTTTTTCCTTTGACCCAGATGGACACAGTTCTCCTGGCTACTTACTGTCTTTGGCTTGTCTTTTCCAACCTGATATTTCTGAGTTGTGCAGTCCAAGATAATGTATCTCCATAGAATTGAAAAAGATGAAGGAAAAAATGGAAAGTTAGTGCACAACATTTTATGATCAGAATTCGAAGAAGAACAGGAAAACTAACTGTTGATAGCCTAGATTGGAGGTCAGCAAGCTTTTTTATGTAAAGAACTAGATAGCACTGGTTTTGGTTTTGTGGGCCATAGCATCTCTTTTGCAGCTACTTAATACTGACAGTGTAGAAAGCAACCAAAAACAGTACATTAACAAGTGTGCATGGTTGTGCTCCAATAAAACTTTATTTACAAAAATAAACAAATGGCCAGATGTGGTCTCCTGGCTATCATTTCCTTATCACTGACCTATGAAAATGAATTACAGAGTGAAACTGAGACAGGAGTTGAAAATTTCCTAAAGAATGTGGACTGATTCTCATCCTCTTTGTACTCCGGTGTCTGGTGCTCATTGAGATGACTAATAATATTAGCCTTTTTCATATGAGCTATGTCGGGATTCATTATGAATAAAAGGCACCTAAATTCCTTGACAACCACAACACCCACTATTTAGTTTTCTTTCTTCTCAAATTATTTATTCTGGTTCACTAGAATTTTGACTAAATTGTCAGCTATATGTAACACATTTTCCTTATCAGTACACCTAAAGGAGCCATTTCACTTCTGAACATTATACAAATTAACAATTACTTTCAATAGCATAAATATATATCATGTTAGTCTCCCTAGGGCCACATCAATTGAGAGTACAATCAGGGGAAATTGGTCACAATGAATATATTCTCTGGTTTATAGTGTTTTTTGCAAAAGAATTGTAAAAGCAGCCCTATAAATGTTGCCTTCTATATTTAGGAGACCCTGGACTTATCTAAAAGTTACCCCTGGGTAGCTATTGTAATCTGGGTCACCTCTTATTTTTGTTTTCTCACTCACTTGCAGTGATATAGCCTTTTGTTTTATTGAAGCCCTTCTGTCCCTCCCTCTATGAAAGCTTGGCTCAAGACTATAAGGGGCAAATTGGGAAGATAATAAAGTGTCACCAAAATCTTGAAGTCTTCCCTACCTCAAACTTCTAGGCAAATTTTCTGAACCTTGCTGTGATAAGAAAACCCTAAAATCTGCCCAGGACCACAGCAGAAGATGATATACAGAAGTGATATATTCAAACAAGAGAAGAGAGGGAACCCATGAAGGATATTACAGTGCTGCTAGGATGGGCTACCAGGCCTTGGACTTAAGGGGCAATGGTAGAAATGGGTTTCTGGGTCCTGGAGAGGGTAGTTCTACAGACAGTGCTGTCAGTCAAGAGCTCTGACCTTCCAGAGAGGATGCAAACAACACATGACAACCTAACTAGAAAAGAGCTGGAGGATGTCCCTTCTACAGTCCCTGCCCCCCCCCCCCACTCCCTCTGAAAAAGCCTGAGACAAGACAGAAAGTTGTTTTAGTTTATATAGGTCAGCTTTCTAGAGTACAGAGCTGGGCAGATAAAGGCAGAGACTAGATCTGGAGCAACAAACAGAAATGTCCAGTTCACCCTATCTCTCTTTTCCCAAAGGATGAGTTCTTTTCTTGTCTTTTATACTATCTGGAAGGTTAAGAATTGTCTCTTGCTTTCTGCTTTTAGGACTAAATGCTAATGAATAACTATTGGCCCCTTTCTTTCTGTTTTCATGAAAAGATTCATTAGAAATATATTTCAGAGCAGTGGTAACAAGTGGATTCTGAAGCCAGACTGCCTCTGCTCAAATCCTGATTCTACAGCTTTCTAGCTGGATACTTAAGCAAGTTAATTAAAGATTTTGTGCCTCAGTTTCCTCATTTACAAAGTGATGATAATAATATTACTTAACATGAGGTCAATGATCATACATACATCATCAGCTTGGAAAAGTGCCTGGCACATAGTAGACATTATATACACAGGTTAGCTACCTTTATTGTACCTTTATGTAGACTGTGGCTAATACTACAGATAGCTGTTTAGACATTCACATCATAATAGTAATAATCTTCAGGTTTGGCTCTGAGATTTTTACTATGTGTACCACACACTACAATTAATGTGTATAACGTGTATATCATGACTATGATCTTCTGGTTTTAATTCTAGCACTTTCTGACTTGAAAATTTTGTGGATTCTTCCAGAGAAACTAATGAAATGGTCTCTAGTCTAATCTTGTTTGAGTACTTTCCTTTGCTTCACTTCTCAGCCTTGGTTCATGCCTTGTGCTAATTCATACCTTCCTTGTATTGGAACAAGGACCAAACTCAGCCATACATATGATGTTAAAAAAATATATCCAAAGATCTATATATTCCAATTCCAATCAGCCACTATACAGATCTGCACAAAGCCGATGTGTAAAGAAATCCATTCCACCTCAATTTGAGTTCTCTGAGATGTTCTGCTTCAGCTTCTAGTTACCAACACCAGAGATTAACTATTTTTCTCACCTTGAAGTGCTTGAGGCAATGCATTAATTTCCTACTGCTCTGTAACAAATTACCCCAAAATATAGTGACTTAAAACAATAAACATGTATTATTTGAAAGTTTCTGAGGGTCAAAAATCCAGGCATAACTTAGCTGGATGCTTTTGCTCTGGGTTTCTCACAAACTTGAAATCAAGGTATTGGCTTGGGCTGTGGTCTTATTGAGCCTTGCTGGGAGAGGATGCTCTTCCAAGTTTACTCCCATGGGTGTTGGCAGGCTTTAGGTCTGCTGGCCAAAGATATCAGTTCCTGGCCAAAAGGCCTCTCCATAGGGCAGCTCACAGGATGGCATCTGTGTTCTCTCAGAGCAAGTAAACAAATGAACCAGAGGGGGTGCCCAACATGGAAAATAGTCTTTTTCTTTGTAATCTAATTTCAGAAATGACATGCAATACCTCTGCTATATACTATTTCTTTGAAGCAAGTCACAAAATCCAGCCTACTCTCAGGGACAGGCCTTACTCAAGGCATGAATACCAGGAGATGGAGATCATTGGAGACCATTTTAGAGGCTGCCCACCACAACTGCATGAAGTTCTATATAGATTTGCATGGCTTTTGGTGGGAAGAGAGCCCCTTCCAAGTGAGCTCTACTGGAAAGAGTGCCTAACTATTGAAAAATAATTTCTCCATGGTTACCTACTATTTTGCATTTAGCAATGCCACCTGCAGTGGACTACACCTATCTGGAGTTCTGTTGTTTAACTTTTTCATGTTCTTTTATATGTGGGGTACAACTATCAGTGTTGGGTTTTTATCAGTACTGAAGATTTCAACACTACTACCACTTTAGTTATCACTTCTGTAGATGGCTCAAAATCTTCCACTATCTTCAGACTCACTCTGTCACTTCAGACCTTACTTTTCAAAGCTCCTGTCATAACTTCAAAGTGGCAAGTCCCAAAAGGAACTCTTCAACTCTGCATTCTCCCTGTCCTTAATCACGGGCATTACCATTTCCTGATTCATTCCAGTGGGGTCTTGAAAGTGAGGGTCACACTGTTTTTTGCCCCAGATAACCAGCTGTCAAATAATATTGATTTGGGAAGCTGAGTAGTCTGGTAGAAATCATAAGAGCTTTAGAAACTGGCAAGATTGGATTAAAAACCTGGATCCATCCATTATTTACTTCCACATTTAAGTGTGGGAGGGAGGAGTTGGATAAGGAATATAGTGGAAGAAACAGTTGGAAAAGCTTTGAATGCCGATGTTTATCATTTATTTATGTAGTGGAAAATCATTAAAATACTTTTGAGGAAAGAAGTGAAATTAGAAAGTAACCTCTGGCACAGTTTTCTTTCCTTCCATCCTTTCTTCTTTATTTTCTTTCTTGCTTCCTTCCTCCCTTCCTCCTTAGCTTCCTTCCTTCCTCTTTTCCTTCCTTCCTCCCTCCTTCTCTCCCTTTGTTCCTTCCCTACTTCCGTCCTTCTTTGTTGTCTTCCTTCTCCTTTCCACCAAACTTTCTCCTTCCCACCTTTCTTCCTATTTGTGAAACAGGAAGAGTAAAGGAAGCTCTCCTTGACTGACCTCCCTAAAGAAAGAATTCCCTCTTCAGAGTCACCACAGCACTGCTTGTTCCTCTATCTGAGCACCCAAACCACCTTCAGGGTGGATACAGGCAGGCTTGTCTTATCTCACCATAGACTTGAGCCCCTTAAGGGGAATACAGAGCTCTGTTATGAAATGTTGTTGCGTTTCCTATGGTATTTACCATAAGGCATCATACATGATAGATGCTCTATGAATGACTATGAAATCAGTTGATTAAGGAAAGAAAAACGGGGCAGGAAAAATCCAGAGGTACTTTGAATTTCTGAAGGTTAGTGTGGTAAGCAGACTTTAAGATGACCCCAATGGTCACCTCCTGGCATTCACAGCCCTGTGTAAGCCTGAACCTGGTGACTGCCTTCTGTTGAATAGAATGCAAGAAAAGTGATGGGATGCCACATCTGAATAGTGACAGAAAAACTGCAGTGTCTTTCTTGGGGATGCTCTCTTCCTCTCTCCCAGATTGCTCACCTTAGGGAAAATCCCCCAGGAAAGGTACCAAGGACTGCCACATGCCCATGACCACATGACTAAACTTAGAAGTAGATTCCCAGCACTCAGTCAGCCTTAGATGAGCTTGAGGCCTCTGCCAACAGCTTCACTGAAACCTCAACATTTTAAGAGATATTGAGCCAGGGGCACCCAACTAAACCACACTGGATTCCTGACCCATGGGAACTTTAAAATGACAAATGTTTAAACTGTTAAATTTGGTGTATTTTGTTTTGTTACACAGCAATAGATAATTTGTTACACAGCAATAGATAATTAATACATTCAACAAAAAGAATTTACCTACCTTAACTATCACTTATCCTTGTTTCTATTGAGAATTCTCTTACCCTCAACCTCTACATGCTTTAAGTATTTAACTGGGCCTTCGGGGATGAGAGTTGTGGGTGGGTGGAGAGGGGAGAGGACTTCATGATAAACCCAGGCAGCTTCCCAGTGGCCCAAGGAGGCAGTGGGTACAGAAAAAGAGTTGGCTTTAGTAGCTGGTTGCAAAAGTTAACAGCGCTCAATCAGACCACAAACTCCTCATAGCCCAAATCACCAAGGATAGCTGATAGCCGGGAATTTTGTAGATATCATAGAAGCTGTGTCTTTTGTGACTCCTGTCCTCTCTAAGGCTGTCCTCAAGGAACTTCTGACCTAATTTTAGTTGGAAGCAAGTGTTGTCCGTGGAAAGTTTGGTGAAAGTTGCTTAATGCCATCCCCACCCTGAAGGACAGCCTACTGGCTGTTCTTTCCTTGCATTGATATTCTTCTTTAACCTATATGTTTGTGCCACTAGTGACAGGTGCCATGTCTGTAGCATTGTCAGGTAAGGCATGGGTGCCCTGAATTGAGGGCCTGAGAAATGCCTTTTGATATAGGGAGACAGAGCTCAGTGTAGGCAAAGAACGCAGACTGTGCATATAGAATGCTTATGTCTTCATCTGTCCTAGCTATTTAGTAGAGACTGGCCCTCCAGGTGACCCATTCCCAGGGGTGGCAGATGTACATGCCAACTCCACAAGCTCCCTGGTGGGGCTGTCACTTCCATGGGAAACAGCTCGCTCCATTAGCTAATGAAAGTGCCAAAGGGAGATAAACACCCATTAGGCAGGCTCTCTGGGGCACTGACCTTTCCTTGCAGAAGCTGCTTCAGGCTGGCAGGTCTGGGAGGAGGAGGAGGAGGGAACTAAGAGAAAGGCCTGGCTTGTGCAGAGAGGGCCCCATGATGACATGCCTTTGTAACTTGGCAAACAGAATTTGATGTTGTTTGAATTTGCAAACTAATGATAAGAAATAATTGCTAAATAGCTCAATAACTGACAGGAAATTACCCTTGTTTCTCTATAACAATGCGGCAAAACGATTCAATTTGGGCTACTGTAGATTTTTAAAAAATCTTTGTTTACATGATTCATTTTCAACAATGACAATAGATGGGAGAGATAGGAGGATTGGGGAAAGGAGGGGTGGGAAAGGTTTAACATACTTGGTGCTTGCAGATGTCTGTTGAGGCAGCAGAGAAAGGCAAAGCTGAGCTGCTGGTTGGTCTCTCCATTCAGGTTGTGCAGGGGGAAGAGGCAGAGAAGACATGAGCCAGGAGGATAACTTCTGATCAGACTGCTTGGTGAGAGTAAGTGTCGGTCAGTTGGAAACCGGTGAGATCAGTCTCCTGACCTCCGTGTCATCCTACCTCCACCTAAATTGCTTTGAATGGGTGGCCCAAAGTTAGTGGGAAGAGTCCACTGGCACTGGGTCACCAACAGTTACCTGGAGCTGAAAGATATCCATTCTCAACATTTGCCCCACCCTTATTCCTGCATTTTTTTCCAGATTCAAGTTCCCTGCTCCCCAGAACCAAATTTTGGTGTTTCATTTTCAAGGACCTAGACTTAACTGGGAAAGGTTTACAATTTTTGCTTTTTCTAAGGATATTTGCAATTTGAAATACAGTTGTTAAAAAAGAAAAGTCTTCTTGAAGCGAAAACAATGAGCCTGTTATGATGTAATTACTAATAGTGGTAGAGAGATGATTTAGTGCAAGGTTCTTGGCAAGATTCCCCTTAAAGGTACATCCTGGGTCACTGGCTTCTCTGCCCCACTTGACTAAAGAAAAACAATGAATCAGGGGCTGGAGGAGAAGAGACAGAACTGTAGAACTCGCTGCAAAAGACACATGTCTGAATCTGTTCAACATCTCCTAGCCTGAGACTCCTTCCTGGTGTGGCAGAAAAGACACTGGACTAGGATGGGACAGACATGAAATCAGATGCCAGCTCTGCTACCTACTGGCTGTGTGACCTGCAGCACAGCAAGCAACCTCTCAGTACCACCATTTCCACTTCTGTAAAATAAGAGTAATCATGGCAAAGATCCAGGATCTAGTGTGTGTGACTGTGCCCAGCACAGTGCCTGACACACAGTCAAGGCGCTCTCAATAAGCTACAGAAACTCACTCACCAGACATGGTGACTGTGTCCTCAAGTTCCCCAGAACCTTCAGGCCCCAAGTCACCACTGTAGCAACATAAGGCCTTCAGGGCTAGAAGGACAGGGTTTGAATCTCAGCTCAGCCTCTGCAACTGAACCTCTAAAAAACGTGCGCTTATACGCTAGTCAATTCTCTTTGGGCAAAATTACCTACATAAATCAGATTCCCCCCAAAATCTCTACTGATGAGTTACCCTAATATTTGAAGGATAGGAGATAAATGGGGAAGCAGGTAGGGAAGCTAGCTATTTAGGATAAATATCCACTCAGAATCACCCTCTCCTGCTGTGAACCACCAGATGGCAGGAGCCCTCCTTGACTGCCTGGTTTAGGGGTATCTCTCACACAGGCCCAGAGGCTCCAAGGAGTTGATAGCCAGGAAAGAACTTTTAGCAAATGTCATCTTAAATGCAGTTGGGTCCCTGGGTGATCCAAAGCACAATTTTTCCCCTTATAAATAAACCCAAGGAACCCAGCTGAGCCTGCGTTCACAACTCTTCCTTACTTAGAGCAGTGAATCAGCATTGCAATTTATTGTTTCTTATTGCAGGAGTTTTCAGAGTGGGAAGATGAACTTTTATGTGCACATTCACATTCTAGTGAGATTCAATCCACTCTCCCTTCCCACCTTCTCCCTCCCCTGCTCTCCCCTCCTCCACCTTCCCCTATACCAGAGAGGCAAAATCTGTTGGAGAGAGGGCTTGGTTTTCCTGCCTTGGAACCCAATTACAGTTGGCTGTTGCAAAATTAACGTTCACAACCATGAAATTATGCTATAGAGGCTTTATAGAAATCACTCAATCAAACAGAGTGAAACCTTTTTTATATGGTAATCATTTCCCACCATCAAATTTCATAGGAAAGAGCAGTTTGATTGAACCACCTAGTTAAACTGTGTATGAAATTAGTCATTCTCACCATAAACAGTGTTCTGCTGCCTTCATAGACAAAAGCTAACAGAATCAAGGTAGTAATTGGTTAGGAAACGACAGGTCCTAATTCTGCCTGAATTGTATTCCTGCTCTTTTTACCATCAAACTGGAAATCTTAGAGTTATGTTCTTCATGGTGTGGGTATTTTCTCTCTATCCTAAGGTGGTCCCACATAATGGCAGAGCCAGGGCAAAAACCTAGTTTTTGAACCCTTTTCCTATTAACTAGCAATGTGACCATGGGTAAGGGGCATGATGTCTCTGTGGAAAATCAAGAATTGGACTTAGTCTCTTCTTGGCCTCAAGCATTGTTATTTGGTGGAATCTGTTCCTAATTCTGCTACATGGAAAGGTCCACTCTATAGAAGCAGTTGAATGAGGTGACTTTCTTGGGCCAAAGATAAAGAATGGAATGGGAGAAAGTAAAAAGACAATGTTGAAATCAACTCCATAATAATACCATGCTATGTGTTAGTAGATGGGAAAAAAAAATAAGGTCTCAAAAAGTGAGAGATCTCTAATTTTCTTTTACTGAACAAACACTGAGCCATTTCAAATGTATGCTTTAAAGCACCTCTTTTCCCTTTCAAATAGCAGTTGTGATATTCACAAGTTTATAAACACCAACGTTCCCTTCCCTCTTTTGTTGAATTTCCTGAGTTCCTCTCTACCTGAACAAAGCTCCATCCACCCTGCTGGCCACAAAGCTCTTCCTGAGAGGGTCTTGGATTGTACTCATGCATGCATAAATACCTGCAATTTTGGTATGTTAAGAATGTAGGCATAACAATTCCTGTGAACTCTCTTTTCCTTCCAGCAGTGTTGTTAGATTATGACAAAATCTAAGTTCTGATCAACTAGTCTTAGTGGGGATTCCAAGTGCTTTGGTAGTGACAGACTTTATTTTTTTTCTATAGTGTTTAACAATTTATAAATCAGTTTCACATACATTATCTCATTAAATGTTCTTAACTACCCACATGAAGTAGATACTCTTCCTATCCCCAACACACAGGTAAGAAAATAAAGGCTCAAAGAGATGAAATAAGTTTGTTGAGTCACTCTGCTAGAAAAATGGTAGTGACAGAATGAGGACTCAGAGTATGGCAGAGGCAAACTGAGGGCTCTGTGCATGTTGGCAGAGAGCTTAAAATAACAAAAATCACAACAACAAAAAAATGGGACACAGGTCAGTTGGGGGCTGGGCTAGTTCCTGATGGTTTCATTCACATATCTGGGGTCTCAGCTGGACCCCCATCTCTTTATGATCTGTCTCTCTCTATAGGTCTCTCATCCTGCAGGCGGGCTAGCCTAGACTTCTTCAGAGCATAGGGGTCTCAGATTCCAGGAGTGTAAAGGTAGAAACTACAAGGCACTATGATCTTGGCTCTGGAGCTTATACAATATCACCTCCACCACATTCTATGACCCAAGCAAGTCACAAAGACAACCTAGATTCAAGAATTGAGAAATAAACTCTACTTTTTGATGGGAGGAGCTGCAAAGTCCTATGGTAATGGTTTCAATCTACTACAAATTGTCACCAGGAGGTAGAATTTGGACACATTTATACATACACATGCTGGACCTGCATAGACTTGGGTCTCTTGAGTAGGCAGATGAGCCTGGATAGGATAGGAACAAATTCTCTGGGCATGTTCTAAAAATCCTTTTTTTTTTTCTTAACATATATTGCATTATTTGTTTCAGAGGTACAGATCTGTGATTCAACAGCCTTGCACAATTCACACCACTTGTCATCACATACCCTTCCCAATGACTATCACCCAGGCACCATATCCTTCACACCCCCCACCACTCCAGCAACCCTCAGTTTGTTTCCTGAGATTAAGAATTCCTCATATCAGTGAGGTCATATGATACGTGTCTTTTTCTGATTGACTTATCGCTCAGCATAACACCCTCCAGTTCCATCCACGTCATTACAAATGGCAAGATTTCATTCCTTTTGATGGCTGCATAATATTCCATTGTATATATATACTTCTCCTTCTTGTTTTTTTAAATTTTTTAATTGTTATGTTAATCACCATATATTACATCATTAATTTTTGATGTAGTGTTCCATGATTCATTGTTTGTGCATAACACCCAGTGCTCCATGCAGAATGTGGCCTCTTTAATACCCATCACCAGGCTAACCCATCCCCCCAGCCCCATCCCATCTAGAACCCTCACTTTGTTTTTCAGAGTCCATCGTCTGTCATGGTTCATCCTCCCCCTCCAACTTACTCCCCTTCATTCTTCCCCTCCTGCTATCTTCTTCTTCTTTTTCTTTTCCTTAAAATATATTGCATTATTTGTTTCAGAAGTACAGATCTGTGATTCAACAGTCTTGCACAATTCACAGCGCTCACCATAGCACACACCCTCTGCAATGTCTACACTCAGCCACCCCATCCCTCCCATCCCCCACCACACCAGCAACCCTCAGTTTGTTTCCTGAGATTAAGAATTCCTCATATCAGTGAGGTCATATGATACACGTCTTTCTCTGATTGACTTATTTCACTCAGCATAACACCCTGCAGTTCCATCCACGTCGTTGCAAATGGTAAGATCTCATTCTTTTTGATGGCTACATAATATTCCATTGTGTATATATACCACATCTTCTTTATCCATTCATCTGTTGATGGACATCTTGGCTCTTTCCACAGTTTGGCTATTGTGGACATTGCTGCTATAAATATTGGGGTGCACGTACCCCTTCGGATCCCTACATTTGTATCTTTGTGGTAAATACCCAGTAGTGCAATTGCTGGATCCTATGGTAGCTCTATTTTCAACTGTTCCAACAGCTCCATACTGTTTTCCAGAGTGGTTGCACCAGCTTGCATTCCCACCAACAGTGTAGGAGGGTTCCCCTTTCTCTGCATCCCTGCCAAAATCTGTCTTTTCCTGACTTGTTAATTTTAGCCATTCTGACTGGTGTGAGCTGGTATCTCATTGAGGTTTTGATTTGGATTTCCCTGATGCCGAGGGAGGTTGAGCACTTCTTCATGTGTGTGTTGGCCATTTGGATGTCTTCTTTGGAAAAATGTCTGTTCATGTCTTCTGCCCATTTCTTGATTGGATTATTTGTTCTTTGGGTGTTGAGTTTGAGAAGTTCTTTCTAGATTTTGGATACTAGCCCTTTATCTGATATCTCATTTGCAAATATATTCTCCCATTCTGTCGGTTGTCTTTTGGTTTTGTTGACTGTTTCTTTTGCTGTGCAAAAGCTTTTTATCTTGATGAAATCCCAATAGTTCATTTTTGCCCTCGCTTCCCTTCCCTTTGGCGATGTTTCTAGGAAGAAGTTGCTGTGGCTGAGGTCGAAGAGGTTGCTGTCTGTGTTCTCCTTTAGGATTTTGATGGACTCCTGTCTCACGTTTAGGTCTTTCAAACATTTTGAGTCTATTTTTGTGTGTGGTGTAAGGAAATGGTCCAGTTTCATTCTTCTGCATGTGGCTGTCCAATTTTCCCAACACCAATTGTTGAAGAGACTGTCTTTTTGCATTGGACATTCTTTACTGATTTTTCCAAAGACGACTTGACCATAGAGTTGAGGGTCCATTTCTGGGCTCTCGATTCTGTTCCATTGATTGATGTGTCTGTTTTTGTTCCAGTACCATACTGTCTTGATGATGACAGCTTTGTAATAGAGCTGGAAGTCCGGAATTGTGAGGCCGCCAGCTTTGCTTTTCTTTTTCAACTTTCCTCTGGCTATTTGGGGTCTCTTCTGCTTCCATACAAATTTTAGGATTATTTGTTCCATCTCTTTGCAAAAAGTGGATGGTATTTTGATGGGGATTCCATTGAATGTGTCGATTGCTCTAGGTACCATTGACATCTTCACAATGTTTGTTCTTCCAATCCATGAGCATGGAACGTTTTTCCATTTCTTTGTGTCTTCCTCAATTTCTTTCATGAGTATTTTATAGTTTTCTGAGTACACATCCTTTGTTTCTTTGGTTAAATTTATTCCTAGGTATCTTATGGTTTTGGGTGCAAGTGTAAATGGGATCGACTCCTTAATTTGTCTCTCTTCTGTCTTGTTGTTGGTGTATAGGAATGCTACTGATTTCTATGCATTGATTTTATATCTTGCCACTTTACTGAATTCCTGTATGAGTTCTAGCAGTTTTGGGGTGGAGTCTTTTGGGTTTTCCACATACAGTATCATATCATCTGCAAAGAGTGAGAGTTTGACTTCCTCTTTGCTGATTTGGATGCATTTGATTTCTTTTTGTTGTCCGATTGCTGAGTAAGGCTAGGACTTCTAGTACTATGTTGAAAAGCAGTGGTGATAGTGGACATCCCTGCGGCATTCGTGACCTTAGGGGAAAAGCTGAGAGCTTTCCCCCATTGAGAATGATATTCGCTGTAGGCTTTTCATAGATAGCTTTTATGATATTGATGTATGTACCCTTTATCCCTCTACTCTGAAGAGTTTGGATCAAGAAAGGATGCTGTACTTTGTCAAATGCTTTCTCTGAATCTACTGAGAGGATCCTATGATTCTTGTTCTTTCTTTTGTTAATATATTGTATCACGTTGATTGATTTGCGGATGTTGAACCAACCTTGCAGCCCAGGGATAAATCCCAATTGGTCGTGGTGAATAATCCTTTTAATGTACTGTTGGATCCTATTGGCTAGTATTTTGGTGAGAATTTTTGCATCCATGTTCATCAAGGATATTGGTCTGTAATTCTCCTTTTGGATGGGGTTTTTGTCTGGTTTGGGGATTAAGGGAATGGTGGCCTCATAAAATGAGTTTGCAAGTTTTCCTTCCATTTCTAGTTTTTGGAACAGTTTCAGGAGAATAGGTATTAATTGTTCTTGAAATGTTTGGTAGAATTCCCCTGGTAAGCCATGTGGCCCTGGGCTTTTGTTTGCTGGGAGATTTTTGATGACTGCTGCAATTTCCTTAGTGGTTCTAGGTCTGTTCAGTTTTCTATTTCTTCCTGGTTCAGTTTTGGTAGTTGATACATCTCTAGGAATGCATCCATTTCTTCCAGATTATCTAATTCGCTGGCATAGAGTTGCTCATAATATGTTCTTATAATTGTTTGTATTTCTTTGGTGTTGGTTTGGATCTCTCCTCTTTCAGTCATGATTTTGTTGATTTGGGTCCTTTCTCTTTTCTTTTTGATAAGTCTGGCCAGGGGTTTATCAATCTTGTTAATTCTTTCAAAGAACCAGCTCCTAGTTTCCTTGATCTGTTCTACTGTTCTTTTGGTTTCTATTTCATTGATTTCTGCTCTGATCTTTATTATTTCTCTTCTCCTGCTGGGTTTAGGCTTTATTTGCTGTTTTTTCTCTAGCTCCTTTAGGTGTAGGGTTAGGTTGTGTATTTAAGACCTTTCTTGTTTCTTGAGAAAGGCTTGTACTGCTATATACTTTCCTCTCAGGACTGCCTTTGCTGTATCCCAAAGATTTTGAAAGTTGTGTTTTCATTTTCATTGGTTTCCATGAATTTTAATTCTTCTTTAATTTCCTGGTTGACCCATTCATTCTTTAGTAGGATGCTCTTTAGCCTCCATGTATTTGAGTTCTTTCCGACTTTCCTCTTGTGATTGAGTTCTAGTTTCAAAACATTGTGGTCTGATATGCAGGGAAATATGCAGGGAATGATCCCAATCTTTTGGTACCGGTTGAGACCTGATTTGTGACCACGGATGTGATCAATTCTGGAGAATGTTTATGGGCACTAGAGAAGAATGTGTATTCTGTTGCTTTGGGATGGAATGTTCTGAATATGTCTGTGAAGTCCATTTGGTCCAGTGTGTCATTTAAAGTCTTTATTTCCTTGTTGGTCTTTTGCTTAGATGATCTGTCCATTTCAGTCAGGGGGTGTTAAAGCCCCCCACTATTATTATATTGTTGTCAATGTGTTTCTTTGCTTTTGTTATTAATTGCCTTATATAATTGGCTGCTCCCATGTTAGGGGCATAGATATTTACAATTGTTAGATCTTCTTGTTGGATAGACCCTTTAAGTAGGATATAGTGTCCTTCCTCATCTCTTATTACAGTCTTTGGTTTAAAATCTAATTTGTCTGATATACGGATTACCACCCCAGCTTTCTTTTGGTGTCCATTAGCATGGTAAATGGTTTTACACCCCCTCACTTTCAATCTGGGGGTGTCTTTGGGTCTAAAATGTGTCTCTTGCAGACAGCATATCGATGGGTCTTGTTTTTTAATCCAATCTGATAGCCTGTGTCTTTTGATTGGGGCATTTAGCCCATTTACATTCAGGTTAACTACTGAAAGATAGGAATTTAGTGCCATTGTATTGCCTGTAAGGTGACTGTTACTGTATTTTGTCTTGTTCCTTTCTGATCTATGCTGCTTTTAGGCTCTCTCTTTTTTGCTTAGAGGACCCCTCTCAATATTTCTTGGAGGGCTGGGTTCGTGTTTGCAAATTCCTTTAGTTTTTGTTTGTCCTGGAAGCTTTTTATCTCTCCTTCAATTTTCAGTGAGAGCCTAGCAGGATATAGTATTCTTGGCTCCATATTTTTCTCATTTAGTCCTCTGAAGATATCATGCCAGTCCTTTCTGACCTGCCAGGTCTCTGTGGATAGGTCTGTTGCCAATCTAATGTTTCTACCATTTTAGGTTACATATCTCTTCTCCCGAGCTGCTTTCAGGATTTTCTCTTTGTCTCTGAGACTCCTAAGTTTTACTATTAGGTGTCGATGTGTTGACCTATTTTTATTGATTTTGAGAGGGGTTCTCTGTGCCTCCTAGATTTTGATGCCTGTTTCCTTCCCCACATTAGGGAAGTTCTCTGCTATCATTTGCTCCAATATACCTTCTGCCCCTCTCTCTCTTTCTTCTTCTTCTGGGACCCCAATTATTCTCATGTTGTTTCGTCTTATCGTATCGCTTATTTCTCGAATTCTGCCCTCGTGATCCTGTAGTTTCTCTCTCTTTTTCTCAGCCTCTTTATTTTCCATCATTTGGTCTTCTATATCACTGATTCTCTCTTCTGCCTCATTTATCCTAGCAGTTAGTGCTCCCATTTTTTATTGCACCTCATTAATAGCCTCTTTGATTTTGACTTAGTTAGATTTTATTTCTTTTATTTCTCCAGAAAGGGTGTCTCTAATAACTTCCATGCTTTTTTCAAGCCCAGCTAGTATCTTTAAAATCATGATTCTGAACTCTAGGTCTGACACCGTACTAATGTCCGTATTGAGTAGGTCCCTGGCAGACGGTACTACCTCTTGTTCTTTTTGCTGAGGTGATATTTTTTGTCTTGTCATTTTGTCCAGAGGAGAAGAGATGAATGAGAGAACAAAATGCTAAGAGGTTAAGAATGTCCCCAGCAAATATAGTCTATATAAATCAGAAAAGACCTGAAACCAGGGGAAAAGAAAGGGAAAGAAAGAGAAAAGAAAGAGAAAAAAAAAGAAAAAGATAAAAACAAACAAAAACAGAACAAAACAAAAAAAAAACAGAATATGATCAAATATGATCAGACTAGTGTATAGATCAGTGCCACACACTAGATTTTGGGCGTATTTTGGTCTGTTAGAAGAAAGTGCCTCCTAAAATTTTTAAAGGAAGAAAGACTTATATATGTACAAAATAAAGGTTTATACAATGAAGGGATGGAAGATGACTGTAAAGATGAAAAGTATAAAAGATTTTATAAAAGGAATTGATAAGATATGAAGTTGTTTTTCAAAAGAAAGAAGATTTAAAAAAAGAAGAAAAGAAAAAAAAAGGGAGAGAATGTGATCAGGCAGGAGACTGGAATAAAGCCATACACTACTGATTTAGGGTATATTTTGATCTGTTAGAAGAAACTGTTATCTCAAATTTTAAAGAGAGAACAACTTATATATGTATATGCCAAAAATAAGGGTAACTACTCTGAAGGGATAAAATATGACTCTAAAAATGAAAAATAAAAATTTTTTTAAAAGGGATTGATAAGATGTTGTTTGAAAAAGGGAAAAAGAACAATTCAAAAAAAGAAAAAAACAGTTAAAAAATTAACTTTGGAAAACTAATGAATCATGGTAAAAAAGGCATGATTTCTATGTGCAGTATTCTCCTAGCGCTGGAGTTCTCCTGTTCTCCTTGATCGGTAAACTTGGTCTTGGCTGGCTGTTAGTGCTGATCTTCTGGGGGAGGGGCCTGTTGCCGTGGTTCCCAAATGTTTTTGCCAGAGGCTGAATTGCCCCGCCCTTGTGTCCAGGCTAAGCAATCTGCTCGGGTTTGCTCTCAGGTGCTTTTGTTCCCTGCAAGCTCTCCGTACAGCTTTGGAGGACGAGTGAAAATGGTGGCCTCCCAATCTCCGCCTGGAGAACCTGAGAGCTCAGGGCCCCACTCTTCAGTGTGCCCCCAGAGAAAAGCAGTCACTCCTGTCTCCCTGGTCTCCAGCCACACTCCGTGCTCACCGGGCTTGTGACTGAGCGTTTCTATCTCTGGCACCCGACCCCGTGTGGAGTCTCCAAACCCAGCAGATCCCTGTGGTGTGTCCCCGCGCTGCTCCTCCCAGGGGAGGAAGGGGAGTCTCCCCAGCTCTGCCACTTGTTGGGTCTCTGCTGGAGGAGCAGTGGCCCAACTGGGCCGCGGATCACAGTTTGTGGCAAACCCGAGCTGAGAGCCCGCGCCTCGGCTCCATCTCTGCAGCTGGCTTCCCCTATCCGATACCTGGGAGCTCTGCCACACTCAGGCACCCCCGATCTTTCTGTGACCCTGAGGATCCTAAGGATCCTGAGACCACACTGTCCCGCGAGGTTTCCACCCCCTGCTTAGCCACTGGAGCGATGTCCCTCAGTGGAGACAACTTCTAAAAGTTCTGATTTTGTGCTCCGCGCCTCCAGCCCTTGCCAGAAGCAGCCGACGGCGCCCCCCCCCCACCCCGCCGTCTATCCTCCCGAATATCGCCTCGGATTTACTTCTCCACACGTCCTGCCTTCCAGTAAGTAGTCACTTTTCTGTTCAGAGAGTTGTTGCTATTCTTCTCTTCGATCTCCTGTTGAGTTCGTAGGTGTTCAGAATGGTTTGATCCCTATTCAGCCGAATTCCTGAGACCAGACCAAACGCAGGTCTCCTACTCCTCCGCCATCTTGCTCCGCCCCACCCATACCACTTCCTTATCCAATCATCTGTCAATGGACATCTTGGTTCTTTCCACAGTTTAGTTATTGTAGACATTGCTTCTATAAACATCGGGGTGCACGTACCCCTTCGGATCCCTACATTTGTATCTTTGGGGTAAATACCCAGTAGTGCAATTGCTAGGTTGTATGGTAGCTCTATTTTCAACTTTTTGAGGAACCTCCATACTGTTTTCCAGAGTGGTTACACCAGCTTGCATTCCCACCAACAGTGTAGGAGGGTTCCCCTTTCTCCGCATCCCCGCCAACATCTGTCCTTTCCTGACTTGTTAATTTTAGCCATTCTGACTGGTGTGAGGTGGTATCTCATTGAGGTTTTGATTTGGATTTCCCTGATGCCAAGCAACCACATGGCACTTCTTAAGTACTGCTCAGGGTTGACAAAAATGGTGTCATAGTTTTGGAGTCAGAAAGGCCTTGTTTAGCATGTTAGCTCACCATTTACTAGCCAGGTGTCTTGATATTTACCTTCTGTGACTCAGTTTTCCCTTCTTGTTGTAAACAGATTTTGCCTCATGAAGTTACCCAAGCTGTGTCAGGTACTCTATCAATGTCTGGCATATAGTGGGTGTTCAATGAATCCTGATTCTTTGACCCCCTAGAGGCTTCCTGAGGGATTTAATCTTCAGAGGAATGTAGCCATGGTGATGTAGGGAGAGACCTCCAACATGGCCATAGTGGGGAAATGACCTAGTTAAGGACATTTGGTGGCAAACCATATCCCTTTGTTCACTACTGCATCTATAATGTTGTTGTTGTTCACTACTGCTGGTATAATATTGGCACCCAATAAATATTTGCAGAAGGAACAAAACCCAGACCTCTGGTTTCTTGTACTGTGCTTTTTCTCACATCTTCCTACCTAGTCTATTTCTTTCTCATGGGTCTCTTGTACTTAAGACACAAGTGTCATGTCTAACTAACTGTTTCCTTCCTGTTGTAAGAAGGAAAATGATGCTTTGTTCCACAGCAAAACTGGCTATGAGCTTTCCAGTTTTACAGGAAAGAGTACACTGGATGAATGGTGTGGCCCTGTTCCTCTCTGTGCTCCTAACCAACTACAGGACTTTGGGCAAATCACCTTACTCTGCTGCTTAGTTTTTTCACTTGTATGTTCAGAAAAAATACCTCTCAAGTTCTTTTCAGATTTAGTATTCCTTGAATTCACAAAAAAAAACTATGCATTCTTGTCTTCAAAGGGTGTGAGTGTGAGCAATGAGGGCAGAATTGCAGTGGCCATCCCAGAGTGGCTGCCATCACAGGCTTCCACCTAGAAGCCATGAGGTTTCTCTAGACAGTTGAGTTCAGCCTCCTCTTTGCAGCTCTGACCTTCTGTCCTGCCAGGCCCAGCTGGTCAGCTTCCAGCAGGGGGCTGTACCCAAACCCTCTGCTTTCCCACCTGGTCAAACAGTCAAGGGCTTCTGAGACCCCTTCCCCTGTTGGAAAAGCATCCACAAGTCTGACAGTGCTGTTCCCAGTGTGGTTCCAATTTCCCAGAGCTGTCACAGTGGATGCTGCCTTTCTGAGAGTGTGTTGGCAGTGGGGGTTGTCACTGCTCCATGGGAGTCTCCTGAGAATTATCGTTTGGGGCTTCTTGCCATTTCTGGCTCCTCAGGTGAGGACATGGGCATCAGAATAATGGGACTGAGAGAGAAATGGGAGGTGGGTGTGGGGAGTACAGTTGAGAGTCTAATGGACTGGAGAGTAAGGAAGTGGGGATGCAAGTGCTAGAAAGCATGGTCTTTTGTTGGAGCAGTGACCACACCTTTTTTTCATTGTTATCCTAGGGAATCATGGTTTCCAGATTCACAAACCCTCAGCAAGCTCCCTTCCCAATGAAATGGAAGCAAACTACCAGCTTGCAGGGCAGTTATTCTGAGTAAGGGGTATGGAGCAGGGCTGTGGCAGTCAGGGCAGCTATGGCTACTGCAGCCCCTCCCCTCCTCTGACTGGGTGGGCGATCGGGAAGTTGTGCTCAGGGCCGGATGTGTTTCCCCAGCGTTGAGGAGTGGAACAGCGCCTGCTGTCAATGCTCCCGAAGTATCATGCCCTTAATGGCTGCAGATGCTGTTTCTACTGGGAGATGGATGGAGAGATTGAAAGCCCGCAAAAAAAAATGCTTCTTCTGTGGTGCCCTAACAATACAGCCTTGAGGATGAAAAGGTTGCGGTGGAATTTCCTGATGGCTTTCCCAGTCAGGACTGGATCTTCCGGGAACGAAGGATGCAAATGGCAGTGAAAGTGCTCTGTAGACATGGTGAATGAGCTCCGTATTTCTTTTAGGCCTCTGTGCTTAATTTTGAGTCCAATTCATGAAAGGTCCCTAAAAAAATCCTAGAGAAATGAGAGGAATGAGTGACAACATGACCAAGGGAAGGTCCACTGGGGTTTGCCTCATAAGTGCTGGCAGCCCTGCTCCTCCTCGGTGTTCCTGTAGTTAGAATTTTCTTTCTTTCTTTACGAGTGTCCATTCTTTTTTCATTCCAAATGCCCTAGAGTGGAAGTTTTACCTCTTTTCTGTCTTGAAATGAGCCCTTTTACAATGACTGAACCCTTATAACAAGGGCATGACTCACTGGTTATCTCTACCTGCCTCCCTGATTGTCTTACCACCCAACCTCAGCCACTCCCATCTGATTCAAACAAGCTCCTTCAGCAAGAGCATCCACTGGCCCCCACCTTAGCTTTGGCCCAGAGCATTCAAAATCCTAACAAAAGAACTGTTAGGAGATTGCCCTTCTAGGTCTGTTGCTGAAAGGAACTCATACACATGTATCACAGAGACATGAACAAGAATGGTCAGAGCAGCACTATTCACAAAAGCAAAAACCTGGAGACAACTCAAATGTTCATCTATGGGAGAGTGGATGAATAAAGCATATGGTATCCATTCAATGGAATATTCTATAGCAGTGACAGATAACAATATAAATGAATCTTGATAATTTAATATTAACAGAAAAATAAATCCCAAGCAATTACACACAGCTAAAAAAACAAAACACACACACACAACAAAAACAAAACAAAACAAAAAAGAGGCCGTGAATGGGCTAAGAATTAAAGAGTGTGCCATGAACTAAGATTGATTAACCCAAAGCTATATCCCTGAGGTCCACTAGGGGGAAAATCTCTCCAGATTGGAGTATGAGTCCTAAAACTTGGGAACTAGCTCGGCCTTAGGTATCTTCCTTTCAACTCTCATGTTGTTAGAAGAACAAAGACATAGCAAAAGACTACTTTCAACCCTGTGCAAAAGTCAAGGTTGTTACCTCTTATATTAGTTCCCTTTTGCTGCTGCACAAATTACCACAAGTTCATCACACAGTTTTGTAGGTCCTAAGTCTGAAAAGGGTCTCACTGGGCTAAAATCTACATGCCAGCAGTGTTGCATTCCTTTCTGGAGGCTCTAGAGGAGAATACTCTTCTTTGTCTTTTCCAGTTTGTGGAAGTTGCCCATTCCTTGGCTCCTAGATGATTTCTCCATCTTCAAAACCAGCATGGCATCTTGAGTTCTTCTCCTATCACAGATGTTTCATACTCTCTTCTGCCTCCCACTTCCACTTTTAAGAACCCCTGCGACATTGGGTCCACCTGTAATTCAGAATAACCGCCCCATCTCAAGATCTTTAATTTAATCATATCTGCAAAATCCCTTTTTTCATGTAAGCTAGCATAGTCTGGGGCAGGTTCTGGGGCTTAGACATGGGCATGTGGGAGGAGCATTATTTTGCCTATCACACCCTAGTGGGGACTCATTTGCTCAGCTCATTTATGTTAACTGTTCCCTGTCCCCTCTCCTCCACTCTGGTTGTTTTGGAACCATCTACTTCAAGGGTTCAAGGAAAGAGGAATTAATAGACTGGGAAAGCAGAAGCGGGATACATTAAAGGCTTGACTCCATTTCAGAAATCACCAGCCTCTGAGTGAAGTCAGCTGAATCAGTCTCTTACTCATTTCATTGAGCAGGATATTGGAAGCCTGGGTTATAGTAGTTGGGTGCACCAAGGCATACAGTCTTGCTTTGGTTGTAGGAAGCCCTGACAATGTGAATTTAAGAGGAGAATCAAGAAATTCAAACTATTTTATATAGCTCTAATATTGGAGTTGGCAAGCCATGTATTGGAGCCTAGATCAATGGGCAGAATTGATAGCCTTTAGCCAAGAACTGGCAGGGATTTGTCTTTTCCCATCATCCTTTGCTTAGTAAGATTCTTCTTGGAGCCCGTTTTAGGGCAATCCAACATAGGGACCTAAGACGAAGTATGGTAAATATATGGGAAATAAAGGAGTTTCCAAAATATATAGAAAATATGAAAAGACAAAGAAACAGAGAATGCTGTGCAGGAAATTAAACATTGGGAAGTACCATAATCATGTCTTCAAGCTTTATCATAGAAGTCACCTGGATAAGCCAGTTCCTCTCTTTGGACCTTTCATCTAAATCGTGAGGTGTTTATATAGGTCATTTCTGTGTTTCTTTTTAGCTCTGCAGCACCATGATTGCAGTATTCTTGGTATAAAGCACATTCAGCCAGTTTTTTGTTGCCTTCTGCTTAATATCAGACTTTGTCTTCTCCTGCTAAACCAGCTTCACTTTGGCTGGTGCCCCCTACCTGGGCAGGGGCTTCTCAGGATGCCATTATGGCCACTGGAATTGGGTTGGAGTTGGCTCATGTGGGGTCAGAGAGTTCTCTTCTCAGTTCCACATTGGTTCACACTGGTAGCTAGACATCTGTCACTGTGGGAGTATTTATACCACAGAAATTGACAAACACTACAAATCAGGGTCTCCCCATTCCCCATGCCCCACCCCTGCCAGAGCTAATTTACCAGTACCCATCAACTGGATAGCATTGCTTCTGTTGGTCCCACTGCTGGGAAGCAGGACAGCAGTGTTAGGAGTACAAGCTGTGGAGTATACTGCCCAGCTTTCAAAACTAGATTTGCCATTTTCTGGGCCACTCGGGACCTCCTGTAATAATGCTTCATATTTAATGAGGATACTGTCAGGATCAAAGGAGGTAATACACAAAAAGACTTCACCCATAACCTGGCACATAGTAATCCCTTAATAAGTATGTTATTATTTTTCTATTATTATCAGTGTTATTGAGTAGGAATTTTATAAAACCTGCTCTGTATGGGATCTGGGTGAATGAGAGAAAATATCTGTTCTTTTTACATTGTTTTCTTTGTTTCTGACTAGACTTATCTGTTCCACATTCCAGCATAGTAAAGGAGGGGGGGATCAATGCATAACTCTTGTGTGCCAATATTTTAGAGAGTTTTCAGTGAGACCTTGATTCAGTATTTGGTATTTCTCCCTTCTTCAGCCACCAGGATTCAGACCACAGTCTCTGGTGAGCTGGATTAGGAAGTAACCCTAAGGAGAGATCATGTTGTTCTCAGAATCATCCCTTCTCTCCAACCTCTAAGGTTTTCTTACTAGACTAGACTTATCTGTTCCACATTCTCTTCTCTTATGATAAGTTCTTTCCTAAAGCCTCCCCAGTCCTTCAAGAAAATAGAAGCTCTTGAGACTGTTCTGTCAAGATCTACACAGTTAGTTCATGGAATGTACTCAAAGAACATAACACCAGCCCTGGGACTCCAAGCCAATAAGTCAATAAAGGAATCTGTTATCGTGAGGTGTATGTTGTCTAGGGGTGCTCCATCCTCACTGAGAATTAAGCAAGAGAAAATCAGATTAAATTGTATCTTAATTGTCTGAAGTTCTATACAAAAAAGCACCTTCTCCAAATGAAACATGTAAAATGGGAATTCTTGAGGGAAACAGGTTAAGTCTTTTCAAAGGTAAGTTTAAAGTCAGAAAAAAAAAAAAACAAAACTCCTGTTTTTCAAGATAGTGATGTTAGGGAATGGCAAATCTATGGCATGCATATTTAATCTTCCCATGGGTGCCCATGGTAGACACACCTAATTGATCACAACCCTCTTTTTCTCTGAGCTCATAAGCAGCCTCAAAATGTTTCTCAGTGCAGCACTCTAGGCAGCCATTATCAATCAATCAGAGTGGCATGTGATATTAAAATATATTCGCCACCCTGAGTTTAGATGAAACAGGGGAATGAATGAGATGCTACTATAGGGTCCTTTCTAATCCTAGAATTCCATAACATTCAATGAAAGCATCAATATAAAATTGGATCCTCAAGCCTCTATTGCCAGATCTGTATAAATATCACAATTAATTTGTGAAATATACTAGTATGTAATGTCTACTCAATATTGTCTATCCTACCTGGTAAAAATTTTCATTTCCTTTGTATCTCATGGATCCTCCCACTATTTGCCACATATTTTCTCTCAATAAATATTGGTGGTAGTAGTGGTGATGGTAATTATCACAATTACTACTACTACCAATAATAATAATAATAATGTAACCCTATAAAACTAAAAATAATTTTTAGCTAGCTTGATAAAGTATAACAGGCCTCTCCTCCCTTCCTCTTCCTGACCTTCCTGAAGCACCAAGACCACTGCTGGTGTGTAGAAGGAACTCAGTGAATATTTTTTCCACACCCTTTCCTTCTGATCTTCATTAACATTTTCAAATGATATTTCAGTTCTTCAGATGTGTCAATCAGGATAGGAAGTACCAATTTTTGAGCAGATATCTATCAATTCAGCTCTGAGAAAAAGATGCTGGTCCTCATTACCAATGGGTAAACAAACATAAAGAAGCACCAATGATTCTCTACATTTCTGTTGACCCCTTTTTGTGAGGTACTTTCTTCACTCTGTTGGACTTGTAGTTCATGATCTTTCTGGGATTTAGAAACAAAAGAGCTTCTTGATTTTACAGATGGCAAACTCAAAATCCAAGGTGAGAAAGTGACTGCCCGGGGTTGCCAGGAATGTAGCGTCAGGGCACAACTATAACTCAGATCTCCTGGCTGCCATGTAGCTTGAACTTCAGAACATTTCTTTCTGCATTACATTGTGCTAGCAAGTTAGATGTTGTCTGCATTTAGTTTGACATTGTGGACATTCTCATTAAATCAGATCTAGTTTTCAATTACAAATTGAGTTCATTTGTTTTGAAAAGGTCACTGTGTGTTAGCACTATGTTTGCAGGCTGTGTAGGTCAGGATACATTCACTGTAGAATACATCCATAACTGTACATGGCTGTATACACATCTGTATTTGCGTTCCTTCCCACACATGAATACCCAGCACAGCACACACTTGTTAATTTAATTTATTTATAAACATAACCTGCCGAATTTTGAGATGATGGATGATTCGGGGCTTTAATAAGTCCAACATTGAATGAGCCCAAGAAATTGTCTAGTGTCAGCTTTTCACTAAATGCAATTAGTCATGTGGAAATATTACAGATATAAAAAAATAATCTTCAGCTGAATTTCATAAATTTGGTAGAGTACACAGAATAGAGGCAAGCTGTTTGTTTGGAAAGAGAAAAAAGAAAGGTGGAGAGAGAGAGAAAGAGAGTTGGGGGGGGAAGAAGAAGAAAAAGGTGGAAGAGGAGGGGAAGGAGGAAGAGGTGAGAAAGAAATATTGACAAGAAAAAGAGAAAGAAAATCCCATTGCCCTTGGGATTGCATTAAAGTTATTCTTTCCTGTATGTATGGTATAAGCAGCAGTGCTTATAAGCAATGGTATAAGCTGTTCTTGCCTAGCATATATTTGGTAATGCAGATGGAATGACAGCCCCTTATTTTGGTGCCCTCACTGCTTTGTTTTCATACTTCTTCATTTCCCCTGCAGTCATCGGAAAGGGAGTCAGACAACTTCCCCCAAAACAGAAAGCAAGTAGTGGATATAGTTGGCCCCGAGTCTCTTTCTGCCTTCCATCAGTAAACTGCATACACTACTAGAAATTACCCTGCTATTCTCATATTTTTCCGGCTCCCCATGTCTTCTTCTTCCCCAGTATTACCCATCCTCCAGAGCTTTGGCTGTAGGTCCTGAACAGAGACAGTTCTGGGAGAAATTATCCTGTTGATGGATGATTTGTCCACTGTGCAGGTACCTTTCTCATGCATTTAACTGTGAGCTTCTTGAAGACGGGAACCATGCCTTATACATTCCTGGGTCACCAGTGGCTGACTCAGACTTGGCACACAATTGCAACTCAATGAATATTTTTTGAATGGGTAAGTTATTTTGACTTTCCTTATCTCATCTGAGATAAGATTCACTAGGATCTTATATTTAGCCAGCTTCACGAGGATCTTCTAAATAAGTTCTTAAAGAGGTCTGAGCCATCTCTGCCAGAAAGAGCTGTATTTTTAAAGAGTAAACAGAAAGTGGGCAACTTAACTCCGAACCTTTATTCTCTAAATAGCAGAATTATATAAGTTTTGGTGGAGCATCTTCTAGAGATCATTGAGGTTGACCTCTGATGTTACCTTACCTAAGTTAAGGTAATTAGCTGTGTATTGATCATTTTCCTACAAAGATGCCTGAGACACAGCACGACATAGTGTCAAACACATGGACTCCAGCTGCTCTGGCCTTTACTCCCTCTGTGGGCAAGGGCACCTTAAGTTACTTAACCTTTCTGCACCTCAGTTTCCTAATCTGTAAAAGGGGATGATGATACTTACATTATATGGTTGTTGGTGAAAATTAACTGAGCTAACAGATGTAAAGTGATTTGAACAGTGCCTAGTACATAGTAATTACAGACGGTCCTCGACTCACAGTGGTTTAACTTATGGGTTTTCCACTTTACGATGGTGTCAAAGCAATATGCATTCAGTAGAAACTGTACTTTGAATTTTGAATTTGGATCTTTTCCCGGGCTAGTGATATGCAATATGATATTCTTGTGAGATGCTGAGCAGTGGCAGCCCCAGCTCCCAAATACACGATCACAAGGGTGAACAACTGATACAGTCATTCTGCACCCATACAACCATTCTGTTTTTCACTTTCAGCACAGTATTCAATAACTTACATGAGATTTTCAACATTTTATTGTAAAAGAGGCTTTGTGTTACATGATTTTGCCCAACTGTAGGATAATGTAAGTGTTCTGAGCACGTTTCGGGTAACCGAGGCTAAGCTCTGATGTTCAATAGCTTAGGTGTTTTTAATTCATTTTTCAACTTGTGATTTGTTCACCTTATAATGGTTTTATCTGGTTGTAACCCCATCATTTAGTCAAGGAAGATCTGTATTGCATAAGAATCAGCTATTATTTTTCTTATACCTCATTCTATAAGAGTGTGAAATGGGAATAGTAAACTTTCACGTTTCCCATTTGCATGATACTGAGCATAACATAGCAAGTGCTATATCTGAAATAGGGGATTCATTTAGTGGATTGGAGAGATTATGCCATTCATGCTTTTAAATCTAGCACTGAAAATTAGTATAAGGGGACAGAATTTGCCAGGAACATTCTCATCAGGGGAAAGATTGTCATCAAGAAGGAAACAGAGAGATGTTTTTGCAGTCCCTCAGATTCTGAGTCATTGAACATGGGGGTGAAAATCCTGATAGCAATAAACAGAATTTGGTGCATAAACTGTGATTTGAGGAGCAAGTCCTGCAGTGAAGTTGGGGTTGGCTTTTAAACTTAATTATGCACATGTTTTTCTAGCAGAGTTTATTGAATCATATGGTGTAAACCATAAACAAACACTAAAAACCTGGCTGGGTTGATGGCTACAAGCTACAAAATGATCTTTAAAGATCATATATTTATTCCAAAATCCCAGGAGTCAGCCTCCCTGCATTAAAGTCAAAAGCAGGTGATCCATTCTTCCTCAACAGTAGCTCATGAATCTTCTCCCTGATTGGAATATGCACAGACAAATTACCATCCCCCCTCGTGCCATGCAGTATGGAGGAGCCAATTTGGGTGACACATACCAAATGCATAATCTAAAGGATTAGTAGCTTGCCTTGGCGGTGAATTATCTCTGCAGAGCTTGACATAAATCAACAGCGTGATGCACCATTCAGGGAATGTAAAAGCCTGGGCTCCCAGAATAGTTTTCTGGATTCCCTCCGGCAGGGCCTCATTAGGCCTGGGACATCCAAAACACTCGGCAGGGTGGCTTCTGAGGTTGGCTACTGGAAAAAAGAATGCAGACATTTCATCTTCTGTCTACTAAAAACAATCTCAAGATTAGCTGCTAAACCCAAGTCTCCTCCTCATTTTCCAGGGTGAAGAGGCTCTGCTCTGTTCCCCACCCCCACCCCAAAGCTGATGCCTCACTATTAATTTCCATTCCATTTAGAAGCTGAAAGACAAACTGGTAGCACCAGCTTTGCTGCAGGTTCTAGGCTGCTCCTTAGAAGATGGGTTGTTTTTTTTTTGTTGTTGTTGTTTGTTTTGTTTTGTTTTGTTTTTATAGCACAATTCACAAACCGGCTCAAAGTTTGTAACTCTGCCTGTGGCTGGTAGCTTTGCCTGTGTGTTTTTTTACAATAGTTATATATGTATGCACATATACATATTGAAGCATAAGTGTAAATATCTGTGTTATGGCCCACCGAGGGAAGCCACCCTCCTGTTGAGAGCTTAGGCTACCCACAAATGACCATCTGGTCCTGCTCATCTTCCACAGCCCACAAGTCCAGTCCAACCTACCAGACAATAGAAGTTTGATAGAGATACATACATAATGAGATGCTGATTCAAGCCAAATCAGGGACAGCAAAAATAAATAAACAAGCACTCCTTGGAAGATTCTGCCGATACACTGAGGTTTTGAGCACCTTATCTGTGATGGCTGTGAAGCACATGTGGACATGCAGGATATTCCGACTGTGGGTACACTGAGGAAAAACCCATGGTTATCATTGCTCTTCAGACCATCATTTCCTCTCTCTTAATCCTGGCTTGTTTTGCCTACTCCAGTATGATTCTGTGTACTCTAAATAGCTATTGCCAGATAAGGTCCTAGCAGCCACACATACCTGGAAGACAGATTTTGTTTATCCTACCTATTGGTTTGTTTTGTTTAGAGAGCCAATATTTCAATTAAAAGAATAACAGATATTCTGCTTCTCAGGAAAAAAACAGAAGATAGCACATTGCCCCTTTGGAATACTCCCTCTGCTGCCTGCTTAGTTGAGCATGCTTTCTCCAGGGCACCAGAGTTCCCACTGTTTCCTATTACTCCCAACTAGTAAAGCCCAGCACTTTCCACACCTTTAGTACCTGTCTGGCCACTTAGACATGTAAGTGCATGGTCCCTGACTATTTTGATAACCTCCATGGTGTGGCTAGAGTGGGGCCACTCTGTCTGAGGAGAGCACCAGTTCCAAAGGCCTGTGTCCTTAGGTCCACTTTTGTCAGAGCAGGCCTCCTGTTCCCAGGAGTTATTGACTCTCTAGTCATTGCTTAGGTTCAGGGGCACTGCTTCAGCTCTCACATCTCTGTGGCCAGAGCTGGCCAAGAAAGACCTGGGATCTCAGTTGTCAGTGGCCATAGTTGAGGCCTCCTTGACTTCCACAATTCCTCTGTATCAGACAACCAGAAGCAACCAAATAATACCCAAGCCCAGGAGCCAGGGCAAGAGGATGGAGGACAAAATAGCCATTCCAAAGCCCTCCCCCAGAGAGATCCAGAAGGTGCTGGTGGACCCTGACAGAGGAGGTTCTACATGGGCTCAGTGGGCACCCGAGTATAAGAATGCTTCCATGGGGAATAGAGACTCCTCTGAGTATGTTGTAATGTGGGGAATGCTGAAGATTTCTGATGCCAGTGAGGGGCGCTTGTCAAGAGCATGGCTGGTACATTAGTTTGCTATGGATGGCTGCTGGGCTTTTTCAAATCACTGACTATGGTCTGTGGGGGTCTTTGGTGGCCCTGTAACTGACACCAAACTTCTTTGTATTCTCTTTACACACAAGATATAATTGCAACATTTTCTCAATTCTTGAACATCCAAGACATGGTTACCTTAGCTGTAAGTGTTCTTTATCCCCCACCCTACATGGATATGACACTATTCTGTAAAATACCCCCATGGACATGCCATGTTTAACCCACACACTGGCGCCTATTCACTCCTGCTCCTGCCTCCATTTGTAGATGAGGCTTTGTATCTCCATGCATTGTCAAGCTGCCCAGTAGTAGACTGAAGCCCTGAGTGCATAAACTGGTTTTGGAAAGCATTAGTCAAGGCTCCTCAGGTTCTTATCTACCACTGGACATGAGGGGGGTAATGGGCACTAGAGTTTAAGAATATGATTCCAATAAAATATACTTACCACAAAGCCTCCTACTGCTGATGGCACAGGCTAGCATTCCTCCACCAAATACACCTTTCAGAGAAAGGAGTGGTATCTTCCTTCATTGCCACCTCCTCACGTTTTCTGCCACCATCTATATCCTGAAAGTTTGTCAGTAATTGAATGATCTGAGTGCTGTTCAGAAAGTCCACTGGAATACCAGCTGGTGGCTCAAGGACAGAAGGAGGTGCACCTTGACTGGCTATGGCAGTCCTGCAAGACCATCCTGGAAGGAGTCACTGAGGACTGTCAGGCCCATACCCACTCCTGTCTCCTTCAGGGGACCTAATTCAGGACCCTTTGAGTTGATGATGCCCCATGCCTTTTTGGCTCCAGCCCATCCCTTTGGCTCGTCTTCCCTCTGTAAAGCCCAGTTCACAGGGTCTCTGCTTTCTGGACAAGACCCTGGGGAATTTGAGTGTGTGGTAGAAGAGATGATGGATTCCGAGCAGAGGCTAGCCAGCCCTATCAACTGGCATTCTCAGAAATCAAACAGGCCAGAACCAGTTTTGAAATCTACCTTACACACATGCCAGAGTGTGTTAGAGTTTCCCATTAAGTAGCCCTGAGAAAATCTCATCCTGCTCCGTGCAGAGGAACGATGTCAGTTACCATTTGCTTCTCATCACCATGTTCACACCCACTCAGGACGCTTCTCCAAAGTTCACACCCCAACCTCTACTTTAAAACATCTGACTTTTACCTAGGCTTCAACACAGCCTATCCAGGACAGGGTCAGCACTCCCATGCTCCCATTCACTTGAGACAAGGGGTTAAGTTGAAAGGAATATTTGTTTTCCAGTTCAGCCTTGGTTACTCTGATGGAAGAATCTATCCTTGCTCCCTAAGCGCTGTCTTAACGGGTGCTGTTCCCTTCCTCCTCTCCATTTTTTGTTACTCAAAGCCACAACAAGACTCTTTGTGAGTGTCCTCTGAGCCCCTGCCCACTGTCTGGCTGAGGTGTTAAAAACGTGAAGAAATGCCCTGGTAGCAGGCCGCAGATGGAAGCAGCCACTACATTGGGGAGGGTAGATAATCCACAAATTGGGTAGTGAGCCAATGAATAAAACACATTGATTATGTTCATTTAACTACCAGTATAACTGCCTATGGGGAGGACGGACTAGTGGAAAAAAAAATTGATGAGCTGGTTAATGTGGCTTATTGGCGAGATAATTTTAATGTCATGCGGCTTTAAGAGTCCTGTTTAAAAAAATTAATGTGGAGATTGCATTTTAATGGGTCTGAGTCCATAAGCAGCGGGCTGCAAATATGTGTCTCTAAGGGCAGTTCCTGCATTAGGCTCTTTGTTCTGAGATCCTCTGGGGTGGAAGAGGGTAACATATCATACTGAATATTTGTTAAATGTCAAGGGTGTTGCGCAGGGTGCAGAAAGTGCAGTCAGGTATGGTATGTGGGCTGCAGTGTGGTGGCTCCCAGGTGCTGAGCAGGTGACAGTAATGGGATGACCTAGGGCTGGTTGCTGGGCTGGATTGAGACAAGAGTTGATGAATGAGGGGTCACCATGTGGGATTTAATGCTGAATTTGATGGAAAGGGGAAAGCAAACCATAATAGACTTGGAGGACACTTAGATGAGGTTGGATGGCATCCAGAGTAAAAGAAAGGGGATAGTGGGAGGAAAAGGAAGAGAGGAAGAAGAAGGAAGAGGAAGGACGAGCAAGGAAGAGGAAATCAGCTAGTGCTGTTACTAACATACACTCTGTCCTATATGTTATTTTTCACAGCATCTTACCAAGATATTTAACTCTAAGCTTTATTCAGGTCCTTCAAGGACCCCTGCAACTCACAAGGATTTCTCATTACTGACTGCCTCATTGGATAATATTTTATGTATCACTGTAACAGTAATTTACTCTTGTGTTAAGTGTTAACTTTTCTTTTTCCAATTATTTTACAAGCTCCTTGAGGGCAGGTTTTGTCATCCACCTATCTCTACATGCCCCATAGTTCCTAGCACAATGTTAGAACATAGAAGGTACAAAGGCAATATTATGACCTGCACCTTATTTGAAATTGAAATCTCATGTACCTTGGTTGCTACTTGCCTTACTACCTACTCTCTAAAATTCTCCCTCTCCTTGATTTCCAGATTCCAGCCCTAAAAAATAGTCGGTGGGAAGGGCCCTCTCCTGCCATCTCTGTTATAATCTTAAACAAGCACGCTCAGAGTCACAGGCTTGTCCTCAAAAGCCTAGGAACTCTCTTCCCACACAAATGGAGCTCCTGACATTCCATAAAAAGCCACCGCACAAGCTCTCCCTTATGAAGGGAAGAGAAGCCCTGCAAGTTTCTCTTTTCTGGCTTCCTGGTTTCTGAGATTATGTCCTCAAATCTGGAGCTCCCTTCTTACATGACTCCTTCAAATGATCAATTAGATAGGCTCTGGGTGCTCAAGGTACCACTGTTCATTTGGGCAAACCCCTTTGGCTCTTTGTGCAGTGGCATTTCAAGAACAAACGATCCTCACCCTTGTACCCGCTGCTGTTTCCCAACATCGTGCTTGTCTAAGAGGGAGATATGAACAAGACTTGTTATTAAACTACTCACCTGAGCAAGAGAAACCAAGCTGCATTCTCATGAGATCATCCTACCTTTACACAGGGCACCAAGGTGTGAAATGTTGGTAAACAAATTTTCATATTGCTATCATTTAGGAAATCTATGCATTCCCAGAAATATGGAAAACAGTCGATTTCCTTTTTACCTTCAATTTCCCCCTTCCCTGAGCACTTCTTAAACCCTCAGTTCCTTTACACCTGGCTTAAAAGCAATCCCTTTCAGCCCTATAGAGCTTTTAACTTTTCAAAGCCTTTTCATACCTTTAATCTCATTTGATCCTTATAGTGTCCTGTGAGGTAGGTAGGGCAAGGATTATTAAACCTATCTGAATAATGAGCAAAAGAGGCCCAGGAAGATGAAGTGTCTTGCTCCTTGTCCCCTGAGAAGGCACCCTTGTTTTCTGACTCCTGGGTTAGTGCTTCCCCCCCCCCACCCTCTTTTCAAGCTCTCTTGTGTCCTGCCTCCAGCAGGACAGGGAGGAGAAGGGAGAGTTATGTAGGAATGGGGGCATGGGGGAGGTGCAGGAGGAAGAAGGTCCATAAGAGGAAAATGCTTACATGGCTTAGATATCGATAGCCACTCATTAGAGAGGTAGAGGTCAGGGCACTTTGCCGATAATGATACTTGCATTATGATACTTAATGGAAATGGTACAGTACTGGCCCCATCAAAAACTCATCTGCCCGAGAGACACCCAAGCCCAGCACAGCAAGAATGAAATTCCCACTGGGGCCAGATCCTGGAACTAAATCCAAAGCCATTAACATCAGAAGGCCCAGGCGATGCATCCAGCGTGTCCTGCTGATTCAGACAGTGTAAAGACTTCAACCATTAGTGGGGCCAGATGGGGACTAGAGATGTAGCCCTGGAGACTGGATGCCTAGTTAGATTCATCCAGGCTGCCAGCAAGGATGTTGAGATGCCTGCAAATAGAGGCTATAGAAAAGGGAAGAGAGGACCCTCTTTGCCCCCATTTCCATGGGGGTCTTGGCTTAAAATCTCTGCCTGTTCTCTAAAGTGGAGGTAAGCATATTGTTCCTTGACAAACTCCATTGTAAGCACAACCATGCCCAGGTCTCCCCTAGAGCATCATGAAGATCTGTCTCCCTCTTGCCTGTCTAGCATTCTCTAAGTTCAGGGTGGGTGGGTTGGTCCTTAGATCTCACAGATCCACCAATGGCATCATCTCCGGTAGCTGTGGCTGAGGTAGAGCAGGAAGACCACTGTGGTACCGCTGGACCACAGCCCTAAGAACGCTATATGGGAGTCTGGACCCTTAGGGGCTAAACCAGTTTCTGAATTAGCTACTGTGTAATGTTTGCCAAGGCTCTGCCCTTCCATGCTTACTAGTCTCTCTGACAATGGGGTTTGTCAATAGCTGATCATCAGGTGGTTATGAGGCTTTGATTTCATTTGGGAAAAGTGGGGTTGAGGGGAGATGTATCAAAGTAGGAAGAACTTTAGAGGCAAACCATCACTCTTCTATAGATGACAGGACTTCATTTTTTCCCCTAAGGCAGCATTACCAATCAGTGTCCCAGGAGACTACTAGATAAACAGTAGACATGATACATTAGATTTTCTCTCAGGGTCTTGCTACTTCAGACAAAGCACAGGCTCCAGTCATTAAAGTGTTCAGAGATGGGGAAGAGGTCACTTAGGACCTCTGTATTAACCGCCTCAGAGACCACTGCTTCCCAAGTGACCTATTTCTTCTCTTCCCTTCCTCTGGTCTTACCCCTCTTGTCATAACAGGTTCTCCTTAATATATGGCTGCTTGATATAATGCTGTAGCATTAAAGCCCAGTGCTTCAGCCCCTTCAAGCACCATCACTAACAGCATTCTTCCCAAAGGCCTATCCTCTCATCCTGAGGGTCCACAGTTAGTTAGGGTTGGAAGCCCTCAACAATCATCAGGTTTTATAGAAGGAAATAAAGTCCAGAAAGAAGAAGCTGCATTTGGAGCCAGTTAGGGTTCTGGACTAGAACCCCACTTTTCCAAAGTCAGATGCTTCTCATAGGGACAAAGTGATGGAATGGAAAACATGGTGATCATACTACCTTTTGATCCAGCTAAATCTCTAAACCAACCCGATATCATAAAATACCCTTCAGAAGATTCCTATCACTTAAATATGTAATCCACTTATTTTATTCTACAAGAAGATCTAGATCTGTGCTGAACCATATGGTAGCCACTGGTTATGTGTGGCTATTCAGTTAAAATTAAATAATTGAATTAAATTAAGGATTAAATTATTCATTTGCACTAATCACTTTTCAAATGCTCAATAGCTACATGAGGCTAGTGGCCACCATGTTGGACAATGCAGATATAGAACATTCCCATCATTGAGAAAAGTTCCATCAGATAGTGCTAGTGGAGAGCTGAGGATTATTTATTTAATTTTTCAGATGGAGAACTAAGGCCTAGAGAAGGGAAAGGACAGTAAATTATCTCAATCCTGCAGTCAGTAACAAGAAGGACCCTACTTGTTGTTTTATCAAATCCCAAGCCTTTGCCAATAAAAAACAATGATTGTTTTCCATTTGATGGTCCCTGGAAATGAAGGTGTCCAAATTTCTATAAGGGGTGGCCTAGAGAAAGCAACCTGAGAGGGATGAAGTTCTTGATACAATATTTTCTTTTTTTAAGATTTTATTTATTTATTTGACAGAGAGAGATACAGCGAGAGAGGGAACACAAGCAGGGGGAGTGGGAGAAGGAGAAGCAGGCTTCCTGCTGAGCCCGATGTGGGGTTTGATCCCAGGACCCTGGGATCATGACCTGAGCCACCCAGGTGCCCTTGATACAATGTTTTCATATTAGTTTATATAACATTGGGAAAATATTGCCCATTCATATCAAAGATTGAGGGAGAGGGCGCCTGGGTAGCTCAGTTGGTTAAGCGACTGCTTTTGGCTCAGGTCATGATCCTGGAGTCCCGGGATTGAGTCCTGCTTCGGGCTTCCTGCTCAGCGGGGAGTCTGTTTCTCCCTCTGACCCTCCCCCCTCTCATGCTCTCTCTCTCATTCTCTCTCTCAAATAAATAAATAAAATCTTTAAAAAAAAAGATTGAGGGAGAATAGATGGAGAACTGAAGGTTTACTACAGCCACCCTCCATGCCACACTGTGAACTGCCTTTCTACTTCATTTTTATCAAGTAAAGAGAAAGTTGTAGAGGCTTACCCCCTTCCCCCGAAAAAGCAAGCAAAGACTTTACTTAACATGCTTGAAATATCTTACTTTGTTTAGTAGAGATTATCCAATTTTGACCATAGTGGCAACAGCTAATACATGCTATGCCTTTATTAACAGAAATATAGAATTTAAAGGAGGGAGGTAAAAACCAAGATCTACAATGAATGGTCATGACTATATCTGTGTTGTTCTATGAGGGTTTTTTTTTTAGGACTAGAGGTAAATAGATACACATTATAAACTGTACTGTGAGGCCTGAAACAAGAAAATAGGAGTGTTTAACTTAGAGATAAGAGGGCTCAGGTAGAATATGTATATTCATTTCTAAATCTGAAGTGGTGTTGATTGGAAAAAATTGTAATTGCTATGTGTTTGCCCAATGGGTGGAACTTTGGATTATTTTCAGCTTTGTTATTATTACTTTATATGAAAATCTCATTTTCCTTAAAATAGCATTTGAAAAAGTTCACTGGAACTACATGCTAAAGAGAGGCTGATTTCAGAAATGAGACGGCATCTGACAGAGATGTTGCAAAAAGAGTCACAATACTGACTAGACAAGGGTGAGGTTACTCTTTTCATTAGTCAGGATAAGTTTTTTGTTGTTTGCTTTTATTTTTTATTTATCTGACTTACAGATTTTAAAGGAATGTGAGGAAGTTTCAGGGAAGAAACAAATAAGGGAGAGTTGATCATGCTGCTTTGGAAACAAGCATAGAGGAGAAGGATATCTCTGATTTGAGGCTGAGCTGAACACAGTGCAGCAAGCCCTCTGCCCAGAGGCACCATCCCTATGCACATTTGCTCCAGAGCTTGGGATGGCATGGCTATTCCCAAACTCTCCTTTCATTCTAGAAGCAACAGCCTGGCTCCAGATACTATCTGAGATAAATAAATTGGTAGAGTGGTACAGACGTCTCAGAGTTCAATTTCTAAGTTTTTGTTAAACTTTTAGCAAAAGTAATGAAATCAAGAAAGAGATGAGAATGATTCAATATCTCAAATTCTACCCTGCCTTAGTGAGAACAGCTTCCTTCCCTGGTCCTCCACCTAGACAGGAACTCCTTCACCTGTGGAGAAGGTTTCCTACCCCTCCAGGGTTTCTACCTGCCTCAGGCCCCCAGGTCACCTATAAGGGTTCTATCAACACAGCCATTTTATGTAGAAACAAATTTTTCATTATTGAGGATGTATGGCTCATCATCATCATCATCATCATCATCATCATAGTTCAACAGGTCCACTTGCTCTAGAACACATTTTCAAATAGTGTTTCACAGAGCCATTGAGGGGGTTGAAGGAAATCTGAGCAAGGAGATCTCAAAGCTGCACCTCCCTGCCCCAAACCAGAGATTATAAAAGATTCCAAGGAAACAGTGTTATAAATAGCATAGGAGTCTTGAACCAATAATCCTTCTTTCTGAAAAGTCTTCCAAATTATTGCAGGCATGGGACATTAATACACAGTTCTAATCTGGTTACACAGAAGAGGGTAGTCACTCAACAGCACTCCATGCCATGCCATGTCATATTTTGTGTTAATGTTGGTTTCCAGCTCCCTCCCACTAACCTATGAGGATCTTCAGATCTTTTCCCATTGTTTTTAGACTTTTCATCACCTTGGCATGGGTTACCTTGCTTCATGGAATCTTTGGCCTTGTAAGGAATGTCAGAGGTTATGCCACACAGAATCACTTCCAACCAGCACCCCCGACAAGTCACCTATCGCAAGTTCCTAGAAACTATTTGCTGATAAGAGTTTTGAAATGTTATCCTTCCTTTGAATGAATAAGTATCCTGGAAAACCATAAAGTCACTCAAAGGAATGAAGGAATGAATATTTTTGAGCAGAGTGGAATGCTTAAAAATCTTTGAATTTCACCCAGCACGTGACCATTTGTGATATCCTCTTAAATATCAACCAATAATCAAAGAATGTAATGTCTACGTTTATGGATTGGTTCTTGCTCTGATCTCATAAGGCCAGCTGGCACATGGCACCCTTGCTAGAGATTGCATCTGCAACAGAGTTTCCTTCTTCCAGTCAGTTTTGGCCAAAGACAATGAGATTTCCTGAAATTATATGTCACTAACTAAATTATATATAAACTAAACTGAATGAAGTGTAAGATTATCCCACCATGTAACACAATCTCTAGCAGAAGTTTAAAGCCACTATATTATTCTCCAATTTAACAAAGAGGTGGAGTCTCTACACAGTATTGTTTGAAATCTGAAACTCAAAACTCTTCTACAACAAAATTTATAAACCCCTGAGCTGAATCTACTTTCACAACCTGAAGAGCTATTTTGAAGATTACCTAAGATAACCCCTAAATTGATCCTCTGAATTGTGTTTTTCAGGAAATGTACATCTCCATTGCATTTTATGCCATGTATTCAAGTTAATATCTTTCTTCCTCAGTTTCTGTTTCATCGAGAAAGAGTACTCTGTGTTCACCAAGTTCCCTTTCATTTTCTTCCTGGAAATATAGTTAGGCTTATTTCCCATTCTTTCTTGTGATTGAGTTCTGTTCTATGAAATGTGGACAGATGTCATGTATATAACTTCCAAGTCTGGCCCCTGCACATCTCAGCATTCTCTCCTCACCCCATTTGCTAACTGGATATGAGCATCCAGCAGGGGAATCTGAGACCCCAGAAGATGGAAAAGTCACAAATTGCAAAGATTCTGGGTTGCTAAATCACTGCTGAATCACTCAGGAGAATAGCTTGACCACAGACACCTGCAATGGACCACTTCATAAAACAGAAATATAATTTCATAGTGTTAAGTCACAGAAATTT
This sequence comes from Eumetopias jubatus, assembly GCF_037043125.1. Classification (NCBI taxonomy): domain Eukaryota; kingdom Metazoa; phylum Chordata; class Mammalia; order Carnivora; family Otariidae; genus Eumetopias; species Eumetopias jubatus. The sequence continues at coordinate 42,785,355 of NW_028274808.1, forward strand.
GGAACTATTTGTTACAGCAGTTAGTCTGCCTTAATACATCATTTCACTTGTTACCATCTTTTATCTAAAAAGATTGCAGTTTACATAAAATGCTAGGAATCAGAAGACTAGTAGTTATGAAATACCATTTTGCTGTAATGTGTTGGAAGTGGGATGGATAGGAGCTGAAGGATCTTCCAGTCATATGCAATCTAGTCAGTTGAGCTGACTAGAGTTCAAACCCTGACAGGAACACCAGTGGGGTGGGGGCGGGGCAGGGGGGCTTTCCTGGCCAGTTTGATTCAGAAAAGGTTTTACCCAGGTAACTTCTGGTAGGGTTATGAGAGTTATCAGAAATGGAGATACCTGTCTATGATATGTCCAAGACGATAGGCAGGAAGACAAGAGTATGAGCCCAGGCTTAGGGCCAACTAGAACCAGCAGGGAGAAGTGAGCAGCGTAACTAACTAGTCCTTGTCAGGAATATCCAGAGCAGAGTGAACTGGTGCCAGAAATGATTTGAGGTACATATTTCAAGGCTGAGGCTGTGAGTGGCAGTTATGTGCTGGAGATTTATGATGCTGGTTTTGTTTGGGATCAGTGAACCTAGTGGTTTCAAGGCGAAATTGTTAATGAGCCAATCAAGAAATAATCCTAGTTAAATTTTAATCATGCTATGAGACTTATTTTCAAGATAATTTTTTAATCAAAAATATCTTTAAAAGCTTAATTAATATAGAATTTATATCCTTCAGCCAGAGAAACGCATCATCCATTGAATGATTTGTCACATATAAAAAATATATTTGAAAAAAGGTATTGTAAAAATTCCAGAATGGATCTATAAAGCAAATTGACTGAAGAGAGTGAGGAGCTCTGGGCTTGAATACTCATCTGAGTATTGCAGTATACTCTTGGGCAAACCACTCACATTTGCTTTAGTTTCCTCACCTGTAAAACTAGAGGATTCTCTCTGGGGACAAATTGAAAGTCCTTTCCAACTCTAAAGTTCTCTAAGACATTACCTTTCGTACATATGTTTGTGTGAGAAGATAGAGGGGAAGGAAAATATGTCTGCCCTGTTGTTGGTTAACTCTGGGCACAGATTGTCACTCACTGGGGAGTGGCCTGACCCAGTGTCCAGACAGCCCAGCCTCACTACATATAGGGGATTCACATAACAGCTGTCCCAGAAAATCTCTCCTGAAGCTCATGTGGCAGAGAGAAAGATCATGGCTTTTGAGATAGACACAAATAGTTGTAGATCCTTTCCTCCACAGCTCTTTTATCTTTGACAAGACTTTTAATGTCCCTGAACGTCATGTTCCATTCTCTGAAATGGGAATAATTTATAGTCAAGCTCTCTCGGAGTTTGGGACCAACACAAATCACTTCCATTATTTGAGTCTCCTGATTTATTAAACAAATGAAGAGATGCCCAAACAAGCTTAGCAGCAATCAGAACATATTTTAAGTGTGTATACTGAAGAAACTAATATCTTAAATATGTACAAGCATTCAGGGGTAGTATCATCTGGCAACACTGAGGTCCTTTGTAAAAGTGAAAGCCTGGTCAAGTGGCTCTCCTCCCCTTTAAACCTCTACCCACTTAGTCCATCGTCTGCCATATAGCTTTCTTGTGGAAAAGAATTCAATGAGAAAATGGTTGTCAATTGTCTGGAATGACATAGAAATCTAGTACTCAATAAATGGCAGTTATTATATCCAGGGTGATTGTATAGACACATCTGAAGCTCAGCAAGACCTTTCAGACAACTCAATGTCTCCCAGGGGAGTGCAGTGTAGACTGAGGGTCTGCCAGGGGCTGACCTCTCTTTGGGTCTCCGTTGTTCTTTCCAGCTAATGCTCCTGGCAGCTATAAAATGTCCTTAAACACAGCTTCTCTCAACCAGACTTCCAGCTCCTTGGCTGTGAAGCCAGCCAGCACCAGGAGGGCCACTTGAGTCTTTATGCAAGTACACAGAGGATCCCTCCTGCTCCTTGGCATTTATTTACTGCAGATTATTTATTGTGGAAATATGAGATGGATGGTTAGGGAAGGAGAGAACAAACAAACTTACCTTCCTTGCCTGCCTTATCGTGTTTGAGTTCCTACTTGTACGTGCTGAAATGTCTATAATTTACTTTTCAGTTTTGCAATGTTTATGGCTTTTATGTCATTTGAAGGTTATTTATAACAATTATATAAGGAAGCAAAGTGCCATAAACTGAAGTAATTTACTGTAAAATATCTGAAATGCTAAAATACCAAACGGTGCATTACTGTAGTGCTGGTACTGCTCTTGGAAAAAAGGAAAAAGGGGAAAATCATCTAAAAATATAGTCTCCACCCCATCAGCTAGTCTATTACATTCATCTTGCAGAGATTTATAAACTCAGGAGCAACTGGTGATGATTAATTTAATTGCTTTAGGGAGGGGCTGGGAATAGAGAGAACATGGCTCCTTGGTACAGCACTCATGAACTCAGATAGGTTATTTTGGAGCAAAAGGATACAAAGATAGCCAGGCACAGTGGCCAGCAAATAAGCCATGACTTCTGCTCCTTCCTCTAAATTTTGATGTCTTGAGTCCAGATGACATTGTAGAGCTGGTAAAGGCATCAGGGAGAGAATTAGGGAGCAATGAGTCTGAGTCTAGTTATTAGTTTCAAAAAGCCAACCAAGTAACTTGAGAGGTTGAGTCAGTGAGAGATTAAGTTCTGCCAGATGTCTACCCTAGGAGAGACAAGACTCTCCCCACCAGGGACAGGCCCTCGATGCTTTGCAAAAACCAAATAAAACAACTTTTTCTTGTCCATCCTTTTATTTATTGATTCAACAAATGTTGAAAACCTGCTATGGTCAGGTGCTGGAATTGCAGTGGTGGGCAAGAGAGCTGTAGCCTTCAGGGAAATTAGAACTATGGTAATATGTTCCCCATAAAACTGATAATCCAACAGATTCCAGTCTAAGCATGGAACAAGTTAGCTTATTGAAGCACCCAAGGAGATAACTGCACTGTAGAAATAGGAAGAGTGTTTCTTCTAGGATATGCCAGGGTGGCCTGCCTTCAGAGTAGGTTGCTGGGGCTCAGAGCTGTTGAGTAGGGGTCACTTCACGCTCAGCTGCCCCTTTCTTTTGCTTCAGTGTGGAAAAGAAACAGTTTTGCTAGGTCTGTTCATGCAATGCTCTGCTGAAAGTAAAACTGCCTGTGGTCATTTATCAACCTCAACTAGCCACGAAGAGACTAATGAATTTCAGATCCATCACTTCCGTGTGAACCAGGGTACAGTACTCTAGGGACCACCTCTAAGTTGCAAAGCCCTTGCCAGAGCTCTGGAGTGGTGGAAGTACAGATATTTTCTCAGTTACTGAAACAGGAGGGGAATAAATAGATAGGCAGCTTGGTATGATACACAGGTTATTTAGACTTTTGCCTACTAGGTGGGATTTAGTGGGTGATAAGAAAGATAGCTTTCTGTCCCCAGATCTTCCCCTTCCTCTTATATACACAAATATCCTTCACCCAAAACCATAGTACCTAAAAAATCCTTCATTATCTTTGGAGGTTAGCCTACCTCCTCCCTATCAGGTGTTTTGTGTTTTGTTTGTGTCTTTATTTACCTTGTAAAATTGAAATATAACATGTCCAAAAAAGTGAAAATATAACAAGTGTTCAGCTTAATGAATTATTACAAAGTTAATGTTCCCATTTAAGCACCACTCACATCAAGAGGTAGAACATTCTCAGAAACCCCATTCTGCTGCCTACTAATCATCACTCCACCTCATTCCCATAGATCATCACTATTATGTTATTAATACAGTACATAGCCTTTTGTTTGGCTTCACTGCTTCAACATTATGTTTGAAATTTCATCCTTGTTATTTGTGATGGTAGTTCATTCATTTCGTTGCTATATATTATTCTGGTTTAAGATCATACCACAATGTATTTATTCATTTTTATTGATGGATTTTAGGATTATTTCCAGTTTGTGTTTATGAGGAATAATGCTGCTATAAACATTTTGTATATACATTTTGGTGTACCTATATACACAGTTCTGATAAGTATATACCTAGAAATGGAATGGTTGAATCATAGGGTATGTGTATTTTCAGCATCATTACCTACTACCAAACAGTATGTTTTCCAAAGTAGATTGCTCCAATTTACATTTTCCTCAACACTGGATGAGACTTCTGGTTGTTTCAAATCCTCATTAAACCTTGAACTTGTCAATCTTTTACATTTTAGCATTACAGTGAGTGTGTATTGGTATATTCTTCTAGTTTATTGCTGTTGATTTTATGTATCTGTTGAAATATAATTTATGTAAACTCTGTATTCATTTTTAAATATACAACTTGATGAATTTTGACAAATATATACTTCTGAGTAACCATCATCCCAATCCGGATAAAAAACATTTAAACACCTTAGAAAGTTGTGCCCTTTTGCTCCCTGCCAACTAGCTGCCCACCTTAAGTCAGTCTTTGCTCCCTGCCAACTAGCTGCCCACCTTAAGACAACTGCTGATCTGATTTCTAACACTGTAGGTTAGTTTTGCTGTTTTAGAGCTTCATATACATGGGCTTATTATAGTGTGTATGCTTCTGTGTCTTGCTTATTTGACTCAGCATCGTATTTTTGAGATTCATCCATATTGTGGCTCCGTGCTGTGTATCAGTAGTATGCTCCTTTTTAATACAGAGACGTATTCCATTGGCCGTAATTTACAATTTACTTACTCATTCACCCACTGACAGACATTTAGTTATTTCTTGTTTGGGGCTATTGTGAATAAAGCTGCTATAAACATTTGTGTTCAAGTCTTTTTGTGATCATATGTTTTCATCTCTCTTGGATAAGTATCTAAGAGTAGAACTTCTGGGTTATAGATGAGAAGTATTTTTAACTTTAATAAAAAAATGAAAACCATCCCAAGATATGTGTGTCATTTTGCACTTTATCATCAATGTATGGGAGTCCCAGTTGCTCCACATCCTCACCAGCATTTAATCTTAGACATTCTAGCAAATATAAAGAGCAATCTCCTTATATTTTTACTTTGCATTTTCCTGATGCCAAATTAGGCTGAGTTCTTTTTTAAAAATATTTTTATTGTCCATTTGGATATCTTGTTTCATAGGTACCTGTTATATCTTTTCCCATTTTTAAATTTTGAGTTGTGTATCTCTTTACTTACTGAATTTTAGGAGTTATTTATACACATCTTGGATACTTGCCCTTTTTTGGTTATATTACAAATATTTTCTATAGGACTTCTTTTACAAGACAAAGTCCACTGGACTAGGGAACATGCTGAGTCACTTCCATGTAAATTAGCGTTAAAATCAATTCTGTTCTTAGTGGAAGAATTAGACTGCAGGGTTTATTGAGCTATGAAGAAAATAGGACTAGGAAGGAGTAAAACTGGCTAGAACAATAGGTTTTGGGGAAAAAAAGAGCAAATAAGATGTTGCAATGGAAAAGTCTTTGGAAACAGGCATGACAAAATGTTGAAACTCATATGCACTTGTAGTGACTGCCTATGCTGAGCAGGATTATGGCTGAATTTGGATTTGATGGGAATTAGTGTTGTGACTGATAATGAGATCTGTCACCGGCCTTGTAGTGGTGAGGTGTGATTTGCCAAATCTGGTATAGAACTCAGAATTTCAGAACTCTAAGAAAACTGGGAACTGTCTATTCCTGTCCCTCTTACTTTGCAAATGATAAATTTAAAATCCAGAGCAGAATGAGTTGCCGAATGTCACAACATTGGGTCTATAAAAACTTATATAATCTACTTTGGGTCTGAGAAATGAGCAAATACATGTGCTTGGCATCCTGTTAGACAATCTGTGGTATTTATCAGAGAATGCAATATATAGTCCGATCCTCGAGGAATTTTCAGGTGGACCAGGAGATGAAACACCCTGTCAGAATGATTTAAGAACAATGGAAGGGGCTTCCTTATCAAGTTGGAATGCAGAGTTTTCGTTCAGTCCAGGGAGCTCAGACAGTGAGTAGCTTTGATGGCCTTGGGAAAGTCATGGCAGGATTTACTTACCAGGGTCTCTGCTTATAAAAGGGTCTTCAGAGTCAACTATATTACTTCTTTTCAGAGGTCAAGATATTTTGTATTTCCCTGTTGGTTAGCCAAGTTCTTGAAGGCCTGCACTAGATGTGGGTTTGTAGGCACTTCACCAAGAGTGGTGCCTGATAAACACTTGTCCATTGATGGATGGATTGAGGTTATTGAGAATAGTGGTTAGGAAAAGAAAGTGCACGAGGCTTCAACTCTATTCCCAAGGGCTGTTAGTCCAGCAGACTACATCCCAGAACTTGCAAGAGACAAGGATCTGCTGAGACAGGTCATTTTCAAGGGGCATCAATGCCACAGGTCAGCACTCAATGTATATGCCCCACAAAGCTACCAGGTTTGCAAGAAAAGTAAATATTGCTTCTGAAGAATAAGCAATAAAAATGAGTATTTGTACACCAGCTTACTTTTATTAATGATCATAATAATAGATGCTGCTTATGGAGCAAATTCTGTTCTAGGCAGAGTTTTAGATACTTCCTAGTTAACAAAGTACATTCACAAGCCTTTCCCATTTCATCCTACAAACACCCTATGACTTAGGCAGAATAAATAATGTTTTTGTATAATAGATAAGGAAACAGAGGCAAAGGTTCTCTTGTATAAAAGGCATGGAATTTGAAGGCAGATGGGCCTATATTTAAATATTAATAAGTAATTAGTTTTTTCAGAGTTGATTTCATTTATACTCATAGTTGACCTGAGAAATAAGTATTGCTATTTCTAGATCACAGATAAGAAAACTGATGTTCAAAAGCTTAAGGATCTCTAACAGGAAGTTTATAGCAAGGCTTGATCTGTACCAGGCCCCTAACTCCCAGGGAGCCTGCCCTCCTGATCTGTTTATCATTATCATTAATCATCGATTATCATCCCCATTTTGATAGTTTTCATCCATATTCTTTCAGTGCATATAATTTTCATACATGCAATCCAGCTATGTATACAGTTTCATACAGGAGGAGATGGTGTGGGGTTGGGCCTGTGGGTATCCATTATGGGCTCTCAGCCCAGACACAGAATAGAGAGATATTCCTGAGTGCAGATGGGACAAGTCAGCTCTACTGTGGACTAGCCTTGCCTATCACTTTTCTCTTTGGGTGTTTCTTCCCTAATATGAAATGGAAGTGGTTCATTTGCTAAAGGGGTTGGAGTGAAGAAAATGAGGGAGAAACCGCACCTGTTGTGTGTTGGCCACTGCTGGGTACAAATATGGGCAAAGCACCTTCTCTGCCCTGGAGGAGAGAAAGCTCCTCACTGCCAGCTGCTGAGGCCAACGTCCTGCCAACCTTGTGAGAACAAGTTACTCAGGGCTCACCCTGTGCACTCCTTGCTGGATCACGCGTCACTTTGCCCTCTGCTTCTCTCTTCTCTTCACTCCCAGCAAACACTAACAGTCTGTTTCTCATTCTCTTGGAGCCTTGTGTCTGTTGGGCCAGCCCGATATATTTATTAGTACCAAGGCATTTCTAACCAGTGGTTTATGCATGAGATCGCTGTGGTACAGTAGAGGCTGCATGGGGCTGATGAGCCAGGCAAGAATGTGTTTGCCCCCCAGTCTCATCAACAGCGTGACTTGCGGCAAGGTATGTAGCTTCACTAAGTCTCAGTTTCTTAATCTGTTATTATAATTATAACGGGATAATAATTTCTAGGTCTCAGTGTATTAAGGCACTTAACAGATGCTAAAGCTCTCTAGCCACATACAGGATAATTATTGTTCTTGCACAAGATGACATTTGCAAGAATGAGCCTAAGGAGCTGACTCAACATCTATAGTCAGCCAGGGGCACCAGCACCACTGACAAATTTAAGATAAGGAGCTGGCTCTGGGAAAGCAGCACATGGTGGTTGTTTCCATTCTTAAAGGTAGAAAGTGGCATTCCACTAAGAATTTTAGACCTTGGGTCACTAAAATTCAGTATCTTGGTGGAAGAAAAGGCCCCCCAAGAAGGGAAATCAGTAGAGCCTTATTAGGTCTCTTTTTCTGGATCAGTTTTTATGAGAGGGGGAAAAAAGTATAGCAGTCTGATAATTGCACAGGGTGGGTGGGCTTGGAGGCTAAAGGGCTTGGTGCAAACAATCTGTCTGATTGAAGGACCCTGAAGTGACGAGCACCTCAGAGAGACCACATTCCAGTCCTGATGTTTTATAAGATACATGGCCATGTCACCGTGGGCAAATTACCTCCCATATCCAAGACTGGCTTTTCATCTGTAAAACAAGGGTAACAACACCAACCTACCAGGTTGATGCAGGGAATTAAATGGTAAAAGATATAAAAACTGTTTTGTGCCTCCTCAGTGTGCAGACCACCACTGTCTTGAGCCCAGTGGTAGGGGAGGATCAAGGAAATGAGAATTATGACACTACCTTGGAGGACCCAGAGCTTGGCTTCCTGGCTGCCCAGCCCTTGTTCTCTAAGAATGCTCACACTTCTCTAAGCAGACCCATACCAGGCAGGTTCCTGTTCCTATAAAGAAAGGTCCCCCTCCCCAGTCCCTCTCCCCAAGCAGCTCCCAGCCTGTCATGACTGTCATGTGCCTGGCTTTCTGGGGGCACCTCTTAGGAAAGCATCACCCTCAAGATCATAAGGCAGCTGGCACCAAGGAAGGTGGCCTCAGGGGATGGGCTCTGAGCCCCAGCTCTGCCACTCAGCAGCCCTGGCACACAGGGTGAGAGCCCCCTTGTTGTCCCCGAATCTCAATTCCTCCATTGTCATTCAAGGGGTCGATTAGATGTTTCAGGGTCCTTCCAGCTTTAAAACTCTCTGACTCCTTAAAAGCAAAACCAAACCCCTGGAATAGATCAATTCATCAAAATGAAAAACTCTTCCTCAATTATTAGACACAGGCCCTGGAGGAAAGGCAGGGAACGCTGACACAGCTCTCCCTGGCTAAGGCAACGTCTCCATCAACTATCTCTCCATCTCCACCCCAGCTCCACTGTTAACCTTGCTATACTCGTGCAAATGGTGCCCAGGCATCCAATGGAGACTGGTTTGGGAGGGGTCCCAGGTAGAAGGGGCACCTGTCTATTGCATTGCTGAGCTGGAAATGCAAGGGAACTCTGAGCCCTGAGCTCCTCCACTGCTGGCCTTGATGGCCTTTGCCAGTGGAAGGATAAACTAATCCACCTGTGAGATGCACATGTGTAGGGAAGGAACATTGGAACGCCTTTGAAGAGGGCTCAGGAGGCAACCAGTTCCATAACTTCCTTGCTGCATGATTTTGAGCAAGTTACTTAATCCTTTCTGGAAACTCAGTTTCCTCAATACTAAAATGGGGCTTGTAACTATTGGTGGGAATGCAAACTGGTGTAGCCCCTGTGGAAAACGGTATGGAGGATCCTGGAAAAGTTAAAAATAGAACTACCCTACAATCCAGGAATTGCATACTAACAAGCAAAGGAAAAAAAGAGAGAGAACAAACCAAGAAACAGATTCTTAACTATAGAGAACAAACTGATGGTTACCAGAGGGGAAGGTGGTTGGAGGGTTGGGTGAAACAGATGATGGGGATGAAGGAACGCACTTGCTGTGATGAGCACCTGGTGACGTATGGAAGTGTTGAATCACTATATTGAACACCCGAAACTAATGTTATACTGTATGTTAACTAAGTGGAATTTAAATAAGAACTTAAAAATAGTAAAATGGGGCTTCTTGCTCTGCCTACCTCAAAAGCAGTTTTGCATGTTGGATTTTAAAAATGCATTTGAAATTCCACAGGGCTGAAGCACTATGCAGGTATCAGCTCTCATTACCGGCATCCCATTAGTATTTAATGATTTGACCAGCCTTTCCTTCACCCCTCTTCCTCTGATGCTGCTACCTGGATGCTGGTACTGGTTCTGGACATGGCTTGGCAGCAGCAGCAGAAGAACTAGGAATGCCTGAGCCCTGGGCTGCCTGGAGAGAAGCTGAGCTAGAAACCCTGAGAGCCACGCTGTGCATAGGTAATGCCATTCATGTCCTAGGACAGCTCAGCGCAGTCCTTAGGGTGGCTGGACCTGGTCTTGTGGATCCCTTCTCCTGTGCTGCCCAGCAGGAAAAACCTGTTGTTGTTAGGACAGCCCAGGAAACCTGGCGGTGGGGGGGGAGGTAAAGCCTTCCCTGGAGGGGCCATTTCTCCCCTCCCCCGCCCTTCCGGCAGCCAGCCCCAGTGGCTACCATCCCTCCATGTGCAGGAGCCGGCTGCTTCCCTAGGGAGAGGACTTTATTATATAACAGGAGTACCTTTGCTCTCCCAACTTCATGCCCTCTGCCCAACTTTCGCCAAAGCGTAAATACCCTGGCACGCTAATCAGCCCACCTGTGGAAGCATGCCCAGTTGCTTTGGGAGCTCTCAGAAGCCAGGCAGTCATGGCTACTGTGCTAAGGCACAGCCCGTGCTTCGCCCTGAGGTCAACTGGACCAGCATTTCATCAGGACCTGCTCCTGCTCAGGGCCGGGCATTTTGGTGGGCCCCAGGCAGAGAACCAGGAGACTATAGCCCGGCCTGAACAAGGGCGTCGGAGGAACTGTCAGGATATCCTGCGTCAGCGCTGCTTGCCACTGTCAGGCAGCCAAGTTGTTTTCCATCTGAGAGAGTTCATTTCAGACAGGTGTTCATGATCGTCTCTAGATAAACTGAGTGCATTTGAAGTCATTAAGAAAATTGACCTTTTAATTCCTCTTGTAGTCAAGAGAGCGGGCACACACAGCAGGCTGACAAACTCTCTGCGTCTCTCCCCAGCCCTTGTAGTGCAGGTGGTACTCCTGACCCAGTAGTGGAGTGCGTTCAAGGCCTGGGAGCCAGGAAGGAGCTGCAGCTCTCAGACCTGACAGGTATGATTATGAGACGCCAGTGTCACTGACTCCCCTTCCTGAGTGTCCCGTGTGGCCCATGCTCTTCCTCCATCACTTGGTGGTTCTGCCGCCTTGGGGCCATCAGTGCACCTCTCCACATGGCCGCTGTGGTGGCTAGACTGGGCCATGGGACGCAGACCCCCTGCTCACAGTGAATCCTTTCCTTCATGAATGCACCATCACCTTTAGTCCTGCAGGCAGGCAAAGCTTCAGATCTGAAGGCTGACGCAGGCGTGGAAGGATGCTTCAGTTTGGTTGAGGGTGTGCCGCTAAGGTGCTGAGGTCCACTGGTCCCACTCGCAGACCACCTCCCTCACCTCATTGTATTGCCACCTCTCTCCACCTCCCAGAAGCAGGCACTCTTCTCTTTGTGACCCAGAGCCCTGCACTCGCTTTCTGTGTGACCCAGGGAAAGTCATTTTTCCATCCCTACCTATGAAATAAAGAGCTTGGACTAGAGATTCTCAGAGGGACCTTTTTGCTCTGACAGTTAAAGATTCAATGATTTTACATTTTCCGTTTTTTATGTTCCAGAGTGTGAACCGCAAAGCAAATGAACCAAGTGCCAATAGTCGTAGAAGCTCAAAACTCTTCCTTTTCTTGCAAAAAAAAGTGTTTTTTGCTGGTCAATTCTTCTCAAAAACTAGATAAATTTTCCTTCCACTAACTTGATGACAGGATGACAGGTTTTCCTGGAGGACTCCAGGCCTGGGAACCAGTGTGCTTGCTGATCCACGCTTTACTCACGGTAGACAGCTGTCTTTATTTTGAATTACTGAGTCATTTTACCATTGTTTCTTAGTTTGCATGGTGGGTCTCTGCTCTGCCAGTAAGTGTCCCTTGTATGAGTGGTTCTGCAAGAACAAAGTCAAGGAACACTATACGGCCTCACCATAACATCAATTGTGCTCACCAGCTCTTTGGCGATCATGTCGGCAAGGAGCCAGGCCTGAGAGGGTGCTCAGGAGAGTCTTGTTCTCTGTCCAAGGTACTGAAGGGTGGGGGAGAAGATCTCCTCTCCACATTACCCTGGAGATGTCACACAAACAGGAGCCAGTACACTGAATGGAGTAGTGTAGCCATGATTGGAGGCAGCCCCTGGGAAAGTTGCCTATGCCTGTCTGTCTCCCAGGGGTACTGGTGATGTGTGTGTCTCTAGTGCTTTAATAAACTATTATTACTCAAGACCTAGAAAAAACAAAACTGTTAAATGAAGTGGAAAAGGGGATAATAACCTAACCCCAGTGGCTAATATAGGTAGAGGAATTATAATTGTATGTGTCTAGAAGCTTCCTGTCAGCCAAAGCTAAAATAGAAATATGCTGGACTCCTACAACTTTTATCTGATGGAAGGAAAAATAGCATCTCCGACAAAGGCCAAAGCCACCTCTTCTGCACAGTAGGTGCCAATGACTAATTGGAAGGTACTGCAGCCGCTTTGCAGGGAGTATGCTCCACTGAGACTGTGGATTATGGGTGGGAGCAGGTGCTGGTGCCCCTCTGCAAACGGGGGGCTGCTGCTTGGGGAGGTGGCTGGGGCACTGTAGACTCCCCTCCCCTTTCCTTGCAACCACCGCTGGGGCCTCAGAGCTCTGGTTCCCCAAAACCAGAGCATAGGGGAGAGGGCTGGATGTGGAACAAAGCCAGGTGGGGAATGCAGACACCAAACCGAAACAGCTGGGAGACTTAAGAGAAGCTTGGAGAGAGGTAAACTGGATTTCTATTTCTTGTTTGTACTGTTAAAATGTTCCTTTAATGGGAAAGCCTTTCTGTTAAATGAAGGGGAAAAGGAACTCTATGCCAAATAGCAGCAGTAAAACAAAGGGAACAAAAGAAGGAAAGTGCTGAAATGGGTTTTGTTGCTATAGATATAGGGAGACATAGGGCTGACTGAAGGACGGAGCCGGGCAGCACTTACAGCAAGGAACCTGGGGCAGGGAGGAGCAGGTAGCAAGTAGGAGGAAAGGGGCTTGTCTTGAGAATGTCACCAAGTTACTTCAGGTTCTTGAAAAAAAAAATAGCCAGGTGAGATGTCCTTACTGGGGACGTTCTGGGAAAAGAAAGACTTCAAACAGGGCACAACTGGAAAGGACGTTTGGCCTACCCCATTTAATTTGCAATTGCAAATTCCCCTTGGTCAGCTCTGCCACTGCAGACCACAGGGACAGGCCAGAAGACAGGAAGGTCTCCAGCCATTGGAAGGGAAATAAAATGGACTTGTAGTAAATAAACTGAGAACTGCCTTCCGTTTTCAGTCTAGCTCCCTAAACACACACACACACACACACACACACACACACACACACACACACACATTCACACCTTCAAAAAGGAGCAAATAAGTTACAATAGCAGGAGACACTTAGAAGTAAACCTGTCTTGCTGCAGGTAGAGAGGAGCATAAATTTCGTGTGAGACCAATAAAATGAAGCCACTCTCCTACAGGAATGGTACCAGTTATTGCATCAGAGGTGACCTATAGCCACAGAAGGCCTATAAATTCTGGTGTTTATAGAGTCTTTTCTCATTCCTACTGCAGGTAATTAAATTGTGGGGGCATGTCTCGTAAACTCCAGGGGTTTCCCCATAACGTCCCCAGGCCACCAGTTCAAGAGCAGAAAGATTCCATCAGAAGTCTGGACCTTGTCTACAGAACCACCCCTTCCCCTACTCTGGGACCTGCTAAGCAGTTCCTGTTTGCTCATACTCCAACTTCACCAGCATGCTTTAATGCTGGGCTGCTGGGAAAACTGGGATAGACAAAATGTGGCTGGGTTATTCTAGGGCTTCTAGAAGTTGGGGACTGGCACCGAAGGGGACCCCCACATTTCAGTGCTTCTGTCTTCTCCTGCTGCCCTCAGAATAAAATTCCATCACGAGATGCACAAGCCTGTTCGCTCCTGTGAACTAGGCTCCACCTTGTTTCAGGGTGCAGGCCCATCATCCCTTCCCCATGGCCCGAACCCCACCCCTGGCATCACTCCTAGTTGTGTATCTTCCCTGCTAAACTGGGTGCTACCTGAGCACTAGCGCT